>NC_064561.1:153043197-154293197 GCF_937001465.1 Orcinus orca
TAAGTCCTATATATATAAAAAATTAACTTTATGACAAAAATGAACTAGACAAAAAAAAAAAATATATATATATATATATATTTTGGTACGCGGGCCTCTCACTGTTGTGGCCTCTCCCGTTGCGGAGCACAGGCTCTGGACGCGCAGGCCCAGCGGCCATGGCTCACGGGCCTATCCACTCCGCGGCATGTGGGATCTTCCCAGACCGGGGCACGAACCCGCATCCCCTGTATCGGCAGGCGGACTCTCAACCACTGCGCCACCAGGGAAGCCCTAGACAAAATATTTTTTACCATAAATGTAATCAGTTAGAAATTTTTATTTACCAGATTTATAAGGGAACTAATTCTCCCTACCTCAACCCAAAAACATAGGTGCCAAAAGAGAAAATGAGCTATTCCTGTGAGATTTGCACCTTGCAAGAAGTGTCACAAGTCAGGGGTGCAGGGGCTGAGCAATTTTTAAAACTCCAAGAGGACTGTGAGAGAAAGGAGAGAGGGTAGTATTTTTAATAATCACCAAAAATGAAAAATTTTGGAGAGAGGCAGAAATATCTAAAAGGAATTCGGAAGCTCTTTGTACAATCTATAAATAGTAGAAAAGTGGTTGCCAGGGGCTGGGATGGGGGAAAAAAAGGAAGAAGTGGTTGGTCAAAAGGTAGAAACTTTCAGTTATGAGATGTGTAAAGTCAGAGGATCTAAAATAAAACATGGTGACTACAGTTGATAACACTGTATTGCATAACTGAAATTTGCTAAAAGAACTTAAATGTTCTCACCACCAACCCTACAAAAGGTCAATATGTGAGGTGATGGATGTTAACTAACTTGATGGGGGGAAACCTTTCACAGTATATATGTATATCAAATCATCATATATACACTTTAAACAACTTATAATTTTATTTGTCAATTATACATACAAACTGGGGGTGGGGGGAGGTAGGGAAAGAAATGGAATATTTAAAAAGCCATGTCGAGTATATGAGGGGAGGAACCAAGATGGCGGAGTAGAAGGAAGTGCTCTCACTCCCTCTTGCGAGAACACCAGAATCACAACTAGCTGCTGGACAATCATTGACAGGAAGACACTAGAACTCACCAAAAAAGACACCCCAGATCCAAAGAAAAAGGAGAAGCCACAATGAGATGGTAGGAGGGGCGCAATCACAGTCAAATCCCATAACTGCTGGTGGGTGACTCACAGACTAGAGAACACTTATACCACAGGAGTCCACCCACTGGAGTGAAGGTTCCAAGCCCCACATCAGGCTTCCCAACCTGGGGTCCAGCAACAGGAGGAGGAATTCCTAGGGAATCACACTGTGAAGCCTAGTGAGAATTGTTCACAGGACTTCGACAGGACTGGAGGAAACAGAGACTCCTCTCTTGGAGGGCACACACAAAGTAGTATGCGTATCGGGACCCAGGGGAAGGATCAGTGACCCCAGGGGGACTCAACCAGACCTACCTGCTAGTGTTGGAGGGTCTCCTGCAGAGGTGGGGGATGGCTGTGGCTCACCATGGGGACAAGGACACTGGCAGCAGAAGTTCTGGGAAGTACTCCTTGGCGTGAGCCCTCACAGAGTGTGTCATTAGCCCCACCAAAGAGCCCAGGTAGGCTCCAGTGTTGGGCGGCCTCAGGCAAAACAACCAACAGGGAGGGAACCCAGCCCCACCCTTCAACAGTCAAGTGGATTAAAGTTTTACTGAGCTCTGCCCACCAGAGCAACAGTCAGCTCTACCCATCACCAGTCCCTCCTATCAGGAAACTTACACAAGCCTCTTAGCCTCATTCACCAGAGGGAAGACAGCAGAAGCAAGAAGAACTAAAGTCCTGCAGCCTGTGGAAAAAAAAAACACATTCACAGAAAGACAGACAAGATGAAAAGGCAGAGGGCTATGTACCAGATGAAGGAACAAGATAAAACCCAAGAAAAACAACTAAATGAAGTGGAGGTAGGCAGCTTTCCAGAAAAACAATTCAGACTAATGATACTAAAGATGATTCAGGACCTCGGAAACAGAATGGAGGTAAAGATCGAGAAGATTCAAGAAATGTTGAACAGACCTAGAAGAATTAAAGAACAAACAAACAGAGATGAACAATACAATAACTGAAATGAAAACTACACTAGAAGGAATCAATAGGAGAATGACTGAGGCAGAACAGATAAGTGACCTGGAAGACAGAATGGTGGGATTCACTGCTGTGGAACAGAATACAGAAAAAAGAATGAAAAGAAATGAGGACAGCCTAAGAGACCTCTGGGACAACATTAAATGCAACAACATTCACATTATAGGGGTCCCAGAAGGAGAAGAGAGAGAGAAACGACCAGAGAAAATATTTGAAGAGATTATAGTCGAAAATTTCCCTAACATGGGAAAGGAAATAGCCACCCAAGTCCAGGAAGCACAGCGAGTGCCATACAGGATGAACCCAAGGAGAAACACACCAAGACACATAGTAATCAAATTGGCAAAAACTAAAGACAAAGAAAAATTATTGAAAGCAGCAAGGGAAAAATGACAAATAACATACAAGAGAACTCCCATAAGGTTAGCAGCTGATTTCTCAGCAGAAACTCTACAAGCCAGAAGGGAGTGGCATGTTATACTTAAAGTGATGAAAGGGAAGAACTTACAACTAAGATTACTCTACACAGCAAGGATCTCATTCAGATTCGATGGAGAAATCAAAAGCTTTACAGACAAGCAAAAGCTAAGAGAAATCAGAACTACCAAACCAGTTCTATAACAAATGCTAAAGGAATTTCTCTAACTGGGAAACACAAGAGAAGAAAAGGATCTACAAAAACAAACCCAAAACAATTAAGAAAATCGTCATAGGAATATACATATTGATAATTACCTCAAACATGAATGGATTAAATGCTCCAACCAAAGAACACAGTCTTGCTGAATGGATACAAAAACAAGACCCATATATCTGCTGTCTACAAGAGACCCACTTCAGACCTAGGGACACATACAGACTGAAAGTGAGGGGATGGAAAAAGATATTCCATGCAAATGGAAATCAAAAGAAAGCTGGAGTAGCTATACTCATATCAGATAAAATAGACTTTAAAGTAAAGAAAGTTACAAGAGACAAGGAAGGACACTAAATAATGATCAAGGGATCAATCCAAGAAGAAGATATAAGAAATATAAATATATATGCATCCAACATAGGAGCACCTGAAGGCATAAGGCAACTGCTAACATCTATAGAAGAAGAAATCGAGAGTAAAACTATAATAGTGGGGGACTTTAACACCTCACTTACACCAATGGACAGATCATCCAAAATGAAAATAAACAAAAAACCAGAAGCTTTAAATGATACAATAGACCACATAGATTTAATTGATATTTATAGGACATTCCATCCAAAAACAGCACATTACACTTTCTTCTCAAGTGTGCACAGAACATTCTCCAGGATAGATCACATCGTGGGTCACAAATCAAGCCTCAGTATATTTAATAAAATTGAAATCAAATCAAGCATCTTTTCTGACCACAAACCTATGAGATTAGAAATGAATGACAGGGGAAAAAAACGTAAAAAAAAAACAAACACATATAGGCTAAACAATACGTTACTAAACAACCAAGAGATCACTGAAGAAATCAAAGAGGAAATCAAAAAATACCTAGAGACAAATGAAAACCCAACTATCCAAAACCTATGGGATGCGGCAAAAGCAGTTCTAAGAGGGAACTTTATAGCTATGCAAGCCTACCTCAAGAAACAAGAAAAATCTCAAGTAAACAATCTAACCTTACACCTAAAGGAAATACAGAAAGAACAACAAACAAAACCCAAAGTTAGCAGTAGGAAAGAAATCATAAAGATCAGAGCAGAAATAAATGAAATAGAAACAAAGAAAACAATAGCAAACATCAATAAAACTAAAAGCTGGTTCTTTGAGAAGATAAACAAAATTGATAAACCATTAGCCAGACTCATCAAGAAAAAGAGGGAGAGGACTCAGATCAATAAAATTGGAAATGAAAAAGGAGAAGTTACAACAGACACGCAGAAATACAAAGCATCCTAAGAGACTACTACAAGCAACTCTATGGCAATAAAATGGACAACCTGGAAGAAATGGACAAATTCTTAGAAAGGTATAACCTTCCAAGACTGAACCAGGAAGAAACAAGAAATATGAACAGATCAATCACAGGAAATGAAATTGAAACTCTGATTAAAAATTTTCTGACAAACAAAAGTCTAGGACCAGATGGCTTCACAGGTGAATTCTATCAAACATTTAGAGAAGAGCTAACACCCAGCCTTCTCAAACTCTTCCAAAAAATTGCAGAGGAAGGAACACTCCCAAACTGATTCTACGCAGCCACCATCACCCTGATACCAAAACCAGACAAAGATACTACAAAAAAAGAAAATTACAGACCAATATCACTGATGAATATAGATGCAAAAATACTCAACAGAATACTACAAACAGAATGCAGCAACACATTAAAAGGATCATACACCATGATCAAGTGGGATTTATCCCAGGGATGCAAGGATTCTTCAGTATGTGCAAATCAATCAATGTAATACACCATATTAGTAAATTGAAGAATAAAAACCATATGATCATCTCAATAGATGCAGAAAAAGCTTTTGACAAAATTCAACACCGATTTATGATAAAAACTCTCCAGAAAGTGGGCATAGAGGGAACCTACCTCAACATAATAAAGGTCATATATGGCAAACCCACAGCACACATCATTCTCAATGGCGAAAACCTGAAAGCGTTTAAGATCAGGAAGAAGACAAGGATGTCTGCTCTCACGGCTATTATTCAACATAGTTTTGGAAGTCCTAGCCATGGCAATCAGAGAAGAAAAAGAAGTAAAAGGAATACAAATTGGAAAAGAAGAAGTAAAACTGTCAGTGTTTGCAGATGACATGATACTATACGTAGTGAATCCTAAAAATGCCACCAGAAAACTACTGGAGCTAATCAATGAATTTTTTAAAGTTGCAGGATACAAAATTAATGCATAGAAATCTCTTGCATTCCTATACACTAATGATGAAAAATCTGAAAGAGAAATTAAGGAAACACTCCCATTTACCATTGCAACAAAAAGAATAATATACCTAGGAATAAACCTACCTAGGGAGACAAAAGGCCTGTATGCAGAAAACTATAAGACACTGATGAAGGAAATTAAGGATTATACCAACAGATGGAGAGATATACTATGTTCTTGAATTGAAAGAGTCAATATTGTGAAAATGACTATACCACCCAAAGCAATCTACAGATTCAATGCAATCCCTATTAAATTACCAATGGCATTTTTTACGGAACTAGAACAAATCATCTTAAATTTTGTATGGAGACACAAAAGACCCCGAATAGCCAAAGTCCTGAGGGAAAAAAACAGAGCTGGAGGAATCAGACTCCCTGACTTCGGACTATACTACAAAGCTACAGTAATCAAGGCAATATGGTACTGGCACAAAAACAGAAATATAGATCAATGGAACAAGATAGAAAGCCAAGAGATAAACCCACACACCTATGGTCAGCTAATCTATGACAAAGGAGGCAAAGATATACAATGGAGAAAAGACAGTCTCTTCAATAAGTGGTGCTTGGAAAACTGGACAGCTACATGTAAAAGAATGAAATTAGAACACTCCCTAACACCATATACAAAAATAAACTCAAAATGGATTTGAGACCTAAATGTAATGCTGGACACTATAAAACTCTTAGAGGAAAACATAGGAAGAACACTCTCTGACATAAATCACAGCAAGATGTTTTTTGATCCACCTCCTAGAGTAATGGAAATAAAACCAAAAATAAACAAATGGGACATAATGGAACTTAAAAGCTTTTTCACAGCAAAGGAAACCATAAACAAGATGAAAAGACAACATTCAGAATGGGAGAAAATATTTGCAAAGGAATCAATGGACAAAGGATTAATCTCCAAAATATATAAACAGCTCATGCAACTCAATATTAAAGAAACAAACAACCCAATCCAAAAATGGGCAGAAGACCTAAATAGACATTTCTCCAAAGAAGACATACAGATGGCCAAGAAGCACATGAAAAGCTGCTCAACATCACTAATCATTAGAGAAATGCAAATCAAATCTACAGTGAGGTATCACCTCACACCAGTTAGAGTGGGCATCATCGGAAAACCTACAAACAACAAATGCTGGCGAGGGTGTGGAGAAAAGGGAACCCTCTTGCACTGTTGGTGGGAATATTAATTGATACAGCCACTATGGAGAACAGTATGGAGGTTCCTTAAAAAACTGAAAATAGAATTACCATATGATCCAGCAATCCCACTACTGGGCACATACTCAGAGAAAACCATAATTCAAAAAGACACATGCACCCCAATGTTCATTGCAGCACTATTTACAATAGCCAGGTCATGGAAGCAACCTAAATGCCCATCAACAGACGAATGGATTAAGAAGATGTGGTATTTATATACAATGGAGTATTACTCAGCCATAAAATGGAACAAAATTGAGTCATTTTTTGAGACATGGATGGACCTAGAGACTGTCATACAGAGTGAAGTAATTCAGAAAGAGAAAAACAAATATCATATATTAATGCATGTATGTGGAACCTAGAAAAATGATACAGATGAACTGGTTTGCAGGGAATATTTGAGACACAGAGGTAGAGAACAAACGTATGGACACCAAGGGGGGAAAACCACGGGGGGTGGTGGGGATGGTGGTGTGCTGAATTGGGCGATTGGGATTGACATGTATACACTGATGTGTATAAAATTGATGACTAATAAGAACCTGCAGTATAAAAAAACAAACAAACAATAAAACAACTAATACTAAACTTTCTTTGGGTTATTTGTATGGAAATATGTTAATATAAATGTTTTAGATGTTACATGAAATTTCTAAAAATCTTATATGTTCTGGTATAAAGTTATAAATCATAATTCTAGTTATTACTTTAAAATGTAAAATGTATATCTCAGAAATAAATAAATTTCCTTGTCAATTGCATTATTATGAACTTTCTTCAAATCTTTAACCGTGGTCATTTTTAAGTCTTTTGTCATTTACAGACATTTCTGGGTGTACTCTGATGCTTTTGCAAAAATGTTCCTATAAAAGGGTTTCATCTTCAAGGAATTTATGAAAAGTCTCTGACAAGTACAAGTTTCTGGTAACTGACTATACTGCTGAACTGAATGAATAAGCATTTTCAGAACTCTAAAGGAAACCTAATGAATTCATAAAAGTGCTAACAAAAGATCAAGATAAAAACAAATTAATTACATGGGACTGAGTGAATTGATGTGGATGATTATAATTTTTGTGACCTTCTGTTTGAATTTAAAAAAAGAAATCCCACAAGGACTCAGAGGCAAAAAATATACAAATCAATTTTCACTGCAAAGTAAAGGAGCTGTTACAGTGGAGGATTACTGGACTGAATGTCAATATTATGACACAGTATGAGTGTTTTTCGTGTTTGGTAATTGCAACCATTGTTGCTTTTGTTGTGATCATCCATTTACAATGCTTGGTGTCAGTTTATTTATCTCTGGTAAAAATAAAATACAGTGTGTAAGTGTGTGTGTGTGTGTGTGTGTGTGTGTGTGTGTGTGTGAAAAAATGAACTTAAAAAGAAAAATAAGAAAGAAAAAAGGTGACTATGAGGGCAAGAGGGTTGAGGAGGATTCAGAGAATCATGATGCTATAGAGATTTTGTAAGCATTTAAGAATAAAAATATGTAGATGTTTTAATTGTGTAAATATAAAAGCTGGTATGCAGAAAGAAAATAAAAAAGCCATGTCGCATGATACTGAGAGTATTAAACTCTTTAAAGCATTAATTAGAATAATTAGAATGCATTTCTTACATATTTATGTTTAAAATCCTCATTTCTACATACTTGGAATAGCCAGTTCTTATAGTTTGAAGATTTGTCTTAATTCACAGTATTTTTTGCTTTGCTTCTTAGGTACCAGCAAGGTCTCAACGTCCTACTCAACAACTTCCCTACCACCACCTCCACCATCCCATCCAGCCTGCCAGCCACCATTGCCAGCATCTCACCCAACCCAATCGGCAGTCCCAAGTCTACCTCCCAGAAACATTAAACCTCCCTTCGATCTCAAGTAAGCAAAAGGTTATCTTGCCATTTCTTTGTCAGTCTCTTACCATGGATTTTCAAACTATGTTTGGCTGAATGCTGTGGGTTCCATGGTAAGCTAATGGATCCACAAAGATGAGCAGTTGGCAGGGGGAAAAGATGGCTGAGCAAGCTGCTCTCACACCACCATACCTTTGAGCAACTCTTATTTCTCTGTTTTTTCAGTGGTTTTCCCCTTAAGAGTTCATCTGAAGAAATTTTCCAGTGCCTTTTTAGAAGTTCTGAAGCATTCTTCGGGTCAGCACCACCACCATCACCATTAGCATCACCACAACCACCATTAACATCATCACCACCATTAGCATCACCAACACCACAGCCATCACCACCATCACCATTATCATCATCACCACCACCATCATTATCATCACCACCAGCACCATCATTGCCATCATCACCACTATCACAACCACCATCACCACCATTATCATCACCACCACCACCACCATATTTTACTCACTGCCTATGATGTGCTAGGCACGTTACATGTATAATCCTTATAACTTTATTGAGTGGATAGTGTTATCATCCTGTCACAGATGAGTAAATGGAACTTTACAGAGGCTAAGTAACTTCTCCAAATGTGAGTCAATGTCAGTCTGAGTCCAAAGAAAATGTGAGCTGTTAACCACTCTGCTAAATAACCTCCTTTAAGTAAAAAATGGAGGTTTTCCCTGAATAGTCAGATTTTTGACTGTGTATTCAAAAACTAGGAAACTTATTCAAGCCCACTCTCACTTTTCTTAGATGGTAGTTTTAGAAATGTCAAAACTGTATGGGTTGTATGCACGGGCTCTTTATCCGTGATTTACCAGAATAGCTGGTTGAGGAAAAAGCAAGCAGAAGATTGGGATAGATGAAATGTTTTAAAAAGAAATAGCCAGACGATGGCAAGCATAGATTCCTTCGGCAAGTCAGAGTAGATCTTCCGTTTCCTCTTCTAGAAAATTGTTTTGCATGATTCTCCTTTACCGCAAGTAAGTAATATGCCAAAATATTTAGCTACGTTTGTTTTTCCTTCACTTCAATCCCCTATCAGATTGATATTCATTACATTTAAAGTACTTAATATCCTTAATCCTTCTGATAGAATCTATTAATATCAAAATCCGATTGACAGCTTTCCTTTAATGCTGATGATTACAATTTAGAGCAGGGGTTGAAAACATGTTTGTCATGGGTAGCCACCACTACGTTTCACTTTATTAGGCTTTGGGTGGGGGTGTGTGGTTAAAGGCATAACTTCAACTAACTAGGAGGTGTTAGAGCAGCTTAGTGGCTACAATCCTCTGTATAAGCTGCACTGTGCATTTATGTTAACTACATGCCCTTCCAGGCATTTGAGTTTATGAATCCTAATTTATGATAACCAGCTACCAAATAAGAGTATAAGCCATCTGCCTACTAAAATATGTGTCAAATAAATATTAGTTTAATTAAAATAACTAATAGGTGTTCTTATATACACTTGATTTCTGTGTAAATTACTTTCTTTCACATGTATTAAATCCTGTGTCTTTTTCCTAATTTTGTTCCTACTCTGATGAATTTAACCCATTAGATTTCGACCTTAGTACTTTTGAATTTTATTATATGACTCTATCCCTGCTCCTGGCTTCAGTTAGGCTTCTGGATCCTGTTTAATTCTAGTGAGAAATTTCAGTAAATAGCTTGAGCATGAATTCCTGATAATTTCTAAGGCATAAAGACTGGTAACTCTTTGATGGAAGAAATCATGGAGAGGAGGAGGGTTTGGCATTATTCCTGCTGATTGGGAGTCCCCAAGACCACCCATGTGTTTGATGATCCACTAAAAGGACACACAGGACTCAGCCCATAGTAGTACTCATGGCTAAGATTTATCCCAGTCACACTCTCCTTCTAAACCTGGCAGTGGACAGAGTAGGACTGCTCTTTTCTCCAGGTACAAAAATGCAATACAAGTGTAATGTTGCTTCTCAGGAAAGCCTTTTAGAGGCAGCTTTTACTGAAAGCTGGCACCTAGGCACCTTCTGCCTAGCAACTACCAAAATACCAGACTTCTAGAAGGAAAGCAGGTGTTCACCGTAAGTCATGTTGTTTATACAATCTAGGCACAGCAAAGCATTCTTATGATTAGGCAACTTTTCCTATCAGTGCAGGAAATGCTTTTGGAGCTGAGTTCCCAGTTACAAACTAACAGCCCATCTTGATAAAAGATTCTTTTAAAAATAGCAACTTCAGGCCTGCTATGATAACTCTTTTCTGTAAACCTACACCCTAGAATCCACTGTGATAAGGTGGAGAATAAAAAGTTATAAAAAGAAGAAAGGATTTCAAAAAGAGACCAGTAGCCTGGACTACAGCATCATACCAATGCTGGTCAATTTCCCAACTTTGTAGGAAATTCGTGCAAAGTTGAAAAGAGCCCGCCAACCAGCCAGGTTCAAATTTTCACTTGTAATAGTGTTTTCATCAGAAATCAGCAAAATCCACCAATTGTAATAAACTTAACCTCATCCCTATTTCCATCTTATTAAGGACTCCTAATAAGAAAGTTTGATTCATCTAAGAGTTACTCTTACTCTCAGAAAAAAAGATGGAGAGAAACAAGAATCTTAGATGTTACATTGCCTAGATAAGCTAGAACTGGCACATCTGAAAGTTAAATGTCAGATGAAGAGAACAGAGAAAATGAAAGCCAAGGGACATCTATAAGACAACTTTTTTTTTTTAAGTAAAAATGTGGTGTATGGTGTAAGGCTTTCAAGCTCCCATCAGAGAGCTCAAGTAAAATCCAAAATAAAGAAATATCTGGGTTGGAAACTTTCCCCCAAGGAGGGGAAGCTAGAAAAGACACAAAGAGGAAACGAAAGTAACATCGGTCTTGATATTCAGTCTCACAAATTTATATTTCATGTGAGAGGGAAATTTATGGAATGATTTTTAAGTAAAATTGTGAGTGATGTATGTTCTATGCTTTTTCTTCTCACCACCACCCTTCCAATAATAATTTTTTGAGCCACTACTTTGTGCCTTTGCAATAGAAATTCACAAAGTATCAGTGAACAAAATAAAGATTCCTGCCCACATAAAACAGGGGGCAAGAGACACGAGGGGAAAAAAAATAATAAACAAGTAAAGGATAGAGCATATTAGGAAATATCAAGTGCTATAGGAGAAAGTAGAGCAGATTAGTGGTGTAGTGTGAGGGTTGGGGACAGCGTGTTGCAACTTTAAAGGGCCAGGTGAGGGTCACTTCCCTTATAGGAAGTTATACTGGAGCAAAGACTCAAGGAAGTGAAGGAGTTAGTCACGCAGATATCTGGAGGAAGACCATTCCAGGCAGAGAGGACAGACAGAACAGAGCCCTAGAATGTCCAGGGACTCAGAAGGAGGTAGCTGGGGCTGGAGTAGATGAACAAGGGAAGGAGTAGGAGGGAAAGATTCAGCTCATGCAGGTCCCTGCGGGTCATGATAGACATTACAGCTCTTATCCTAAGTGAAATGGGAAATCCTGAAGAGCTAGAGCAGAGCAGCGACGTTCTCACTTATGTTTTGTAAATATCACCTTAACAGCTGTCTGAAAAGGGACAGTTGGCAAAAATTGAAGAAGGGAAACCAGTTAGGCAGATAGGGCAGGCAAGGTGCAGAGGTGGCTCTAACCAGGAGGGTGCAGGGCAAGTGGTACGAGGTCCAGATTCTGGATGTATTTTGAAGGTAGAGACTACAGAATTTGGATTTGGGGTATGAAATAAAAAGAGGATCCAATGTGGCTCCAAGGTCTGAGCCTGAGTAACTCCAAGGCTGATGTGTCCATCAACCGAAATGGGATTGGCTGAAGGTGAGCAAGTTTGGGCCTGGGGAAGATCAGGAGAGCCCAGCTATGTTAAGCTTGTGGCGTCTCTTAAACATGCAAGCGCAGATGTTGAGGAGGCAATTAGGTATAAGAAGTGAAGAGTTTGGGAGAGAGTTCTCGGTTAAAAATATATATTTGAGAGTCATGGGTGTATATTCCACACTTAAAGTCCTGACACTGTTAAGATCACTAAGGAAGTGAATTCCTAGAACCAAGAATTAGAACAACGAAGAACTAGTGCTCAAGTGAGGGACTGGCTTCCCAAAGGCATAAATGACTGATAAGGTTCACAGTTCTCCCCAGGGTGTAGAGTCTGTATTGCTTATGGCAAGAAAAGGAATCGGGATCAAAGAAAGAATTTCAGGAGATCTCCCGGCCTTTATCACCTGCCTACTTCCCAGAAGTCACTTGTAATTGTATCTTTCAGGTCAGTATGCCTTAAGAATGTGAAGAATTGGAGGCAGGTGAGAATTACGAATAATAAACATCTTCAAAAAGACAGTAGTTAAGGCCAAAGTTATACTGTATTTTAAATTGTATTGTTTCCCCACCTAGTGGTCAGAAATCAGCTAGTTCCATTTTTTATTTTACTCAGACATCTGAAGAGGAACTGAAATGGGTCAAAGGAGCTCGTTCATCAGTTTTAGTGTTCAAATCAATATCTTTAGGGTAACGCATTTCTTGGTACCATTTTAAAAAATTAATTATAATTTTAACAGTATAACTCATTCATATGAACACAGAACCAGTGGTTGAATATTGTGGTATACAAAGCAAATTACATGGTTACTAATAGTAATGAAACAGGAAAAGTGAAGTAATAAGAAGTAATAAATAATGGAAATGACTAAGGTTGGAATAGGAAATGTTAAGCAATTCTTACCCTGAGGTCATTCTTAGTCAGTGTAAGACTTTTCTTTTTCTGGCTCTAAAATTAGAAGAAAAGTAAGAATTTACCATTATAAACTTTTTATTAGTTAGAAAAGCTTAACACTTACGACAAAATTCAAAACCCATTTATGATAAAAACCCTCCAGAGAGTAGGCATAGAGGGAACTTTCCTCAACATAATAAAGGCCATATGTGACAATCCCACAGCCAACATTGTCCTCAATGGTGAAAAACTGAAACCATTTCCACTAAGATCAGGAACAAGACAAGGTTGCCCACTCTCACCACTATTATTCAACATAGATTTGGAAGTTTTAGCCACAGCAATCAGAGAAGAAAAGGAAATAAAAGGAATCCAAATCGGAAAAGAAGAAGTAAAACTGTCATTGTTTGCAGATGACATGATACTATACATAGAGAATCCTAAAGATGCCAGAAACCTACTAGAGCTAATCAATGAATTTTGTAAAGTAGCAGGATACAAAATTAATGCACAGAAATCTCTGGCATTCCTATACACTAATGATGAAAAATCTGAAAGTGAAATCAAGAAAACACTCCCATTTACCATTGCAACAAAAAGAATAAAATATCTAGGAATAAACCTACCTAAGGAGATAAAAGACCTGTATGCAGAAAATTATAAGACACTGATGAAAGAAATTAAAGATGATACAAATAGATGGAGAGATATACCATGTTCTTGGATTGGAAGAATCAATATTGTGAAAATGACTTTACTACCCAAAGCAATCTACAGATTCAATGCAATCCCTATCAAACTACCACTGGCATTTGTCACAAAACTAGAACAAAAAATTTCACAATTTGTATGGAGACACAAAAGACCCCGAATAGCCAAAGCAATTTTGAGAAAGGAAAACAGAGCTAGAGGAATCAGGCTCCCTGACTTCAGACTCTACTACAAAGCTACAGTAATCAAGACAGTACAGTACTGGCACAAAAACAAATATAGATCAATGGAACAGGATAGAAAGCCCATAGATAAACCCACGCACAATGGTCACCTTATCTTTGATAAAGGAAGCAAGAATATACAATTGACAAAAGAAAGCCTCTTCAATAAGTGGTGCTGGGAAAACTGGACAGCTACATGTAAAAGAATGAAATTAGAACACTCCCTAACACCATACACAAAAATAAACTCAAAATGGATTTGAGACCTAAATGTAAGACTGGACACTATAAAACTCTTAGAGGAAAACATAGGAAGAACACTCTTTGACATAAATCACAGCAAGATCTTTTTTGATTCACCTCCTAGAGTAATGGAAATAAAAACAAAAATAAACAAATGGGGTGTAATGAAACTTAAAAGCTTTTTCACAGCAAAGGAAACCATAAACAAGATGAAAATACAACCCTCAGAATGGGAGAAAATATTTGCAAACGAGTCAACAGATGAAGGATTAATCTCCAAAATATATAAACAGCACATGCAGCTCAATATTAAAGAAACAAATGACCCAATCCAAAAATGGGCAGAAGACCTAAATAGACATTTCTCCAAAGAAGACATACAGATGGCCAAGAAGCACATGAAAAGCTGCTCAGCATCACTAATAATTAGAGAAATGCAAATCAAAACTACAATGTGGTATCACCTCACACCAGTTAGAATGGGCATCATCAGAAAATCTACAAACAACAAATGCTGGAGAGGGTAAAGAGAAAAGGGAACCCTCTTGCACTGTTGGTGGCAGTGTAAATTGATACAGCCACTATGGAAAACAGTGTGGAGGTTCCTTAAATAACGAAAAATAGAATTACCACATGATACAGCAATCCCACTACTGGGCATATACCCTGAGAAAACCGTAATTCAAAAAGAGTCATGTACCACAATGTTCATTGCAGCTCTATTTACAATAGCCAGGACATGGAAGCAACCTAAGTGTCCATCAACAGATGAATGGATAAAGAAGATGTGGCACATATATACAATGGAATACTACTCAGCCATAAAAAGAAACGAAATTGAGTTATTTGTAGTGAGGTGGATGGACCTAGAGTCTGTCATACAGAATGAAGTAAGTCAGAAAGAGAAAGACAAATACCATATGCTAATACATATATATGGAATCTTAAAAAAAAAAATGGTCATGAAGAACCTAGGGGCAAGATGGGAACAAAGACAGAGACCTACTAGAGAATGGACTTGAGGACACAGGGAAGGGGAAGGGTAAGCTGGCACAATGTGAGAGAATGGCATGGACATATGTACACTACCAAGCGTAAAATAGATTGCTAGTGGGAAGCAGCCGCATAGCACAGGGAGATCAGCTCAGCGCTTTGTGACTACCTAGAGGGGTGGGATAGGGAGGGTGGGAGGGAGGGAGACGCAAGAGGGAGGAGATATGGGGACATGTATATGTATAACTGATTCACTTTGTTATAAAGCAGAAACTAACACACCATTGTAAAGCAATTATACTCCAATAAAGATGTTAAAAAAAAATAAAGTAACACTTTCTTCAACACTTTTTGAACATTAAAAAAAAAAAAAAGAAATGCTTAACACTTTCTGGAATTTTGAGACTTGCCATATCAGTCATGCACTCCCAGACAGTCTTACCTAAGTCCATTCGCTTTAAGAAGTCATAGTTTTATAATTTCTCATGCGTTAAATACAGGAAGTCGTGTTCCAGAGAAAAATTTATGGTATTTCGTTTTCAGTAAGGTCAGGTATAGAACAAAGTTTTATATGTCACTTAGATTTCCTCCTTCTTCTTTAAAAATCAAACTGAGAATTAAGAGCTAAACTCACGGAATAAAGGTCATGAATAGCAAATAAAGTATAAACGTCAACAGTTCCCATCTTTAAAACTCAGGAAATAGAGCTCTAATAGCTTTCTAAACATGACAGTCATAACATTAAATTAATTTTGCTTTTCCTGTTTAATTCTGTATGCTTTGTTTATACTAAAACAAAGAACTATGGTGAAAGGCCTTCTTGAATAGATGTCCTTATTGTAACAACTGATAAGCTTCCTTTTCTTCTTTACCCGCTCCCTCTGTTTACTTTTCTAGGACTTGGGTTGTGGCTAGTGTCGTTGTTTGTCTCTTTATCTCTCTGTGTGGCTTTTCTCAATGCCTGGAACACTTTTTTGAGCAGTTGGTGACAGTTTATTCTGGGTCTATCCTTGACACTCACCTATTTCTTCCCCTCATCTTTCTTCCTTTTATTCTTCACTGTTATTCCTATTCTTAACACAATTTCATATTTAGTGACTATATTAATGTTCTATATATGGTGAATTCAGACCGATATAAAACTAAAATTTATATGCTATAATGTTGGTTCCATGAATATATGTATGCATACAAACATTACCTACAAGTAATAAATGGTTTACATTAAAGTGCAGGTGTATATGTATGAGTGTGCTATGCAGATCCCCTTCCTTTTGCAAATATTTGTAATTCATCCAAGTGTTTCAGGAAGTAAACTGCAAGTCCAGTAGTCTTTTTAACTTATATTCTTCTTCAAAAATGATAATAAACAATTCACCTTAGTAATAAGCATTCGTTTCTTAGTATTACTAAGACATCGTTAATTTGGCCAAAAAAAATCAAAGTCCTATACATCACAGGAATTATTCTAATAGCTTCCTAAAAATGACAGTCATAATAATAAATTAACTAACAGTGATAATCTCTTTATTCCAAGGGCTTATGGTTTTGTAGTAGGAATAGAGACCTGCAAGTAATTGCTCTATAATTATAGCAATCCAGAATAATCCCTGTAGTGAGCAATGTATGACATATGGAAGCAGCAACTGTGTGAGCTTGGGGGAGTTGGGATAACTTCACAGAGGAGGGAGTGTTTAAGAAGAGGCTTAAAGATTTAAAGATTAAGGAGGGCCACAGCAGGGGATGATGAGAAGGGGGAATTATTCCAGAGAAGGCAAACAGCAGGGGCAAACAGCAGAAGGCAAACAGCAGAAGGCAAACAGCATGAAGAAACAAGAAAGCAGTGTTCAGAGAATAAGTGAATTCAGTATTAATATGTGAAAAGAAGACAATGTAAGAAGAGGAAATATGGAAAATAAAACTCTAAAACAGCAGGACAGATCTTAAGAACTATATACCATGAAAAGAACTATAGATTTTATTCTGTAGAATGTCAGTGTATTTTGATGTCTAAGGTATTTATATCTTGTGCTTTTAATTAATATTTAATTCACTAAAGTTAATAATGCAAAGGCCTAATTTATTTTAAATACTTAAACTCACATAATATAACTTGCTATGCAATTTATACACCTAGCAATTTTTATTTAAATAAGAATAATTATTTTCAGGGGGATCTCTGATTAATGATTGGAAAACTCAGACTAACTTCTTTCAGATCAATAGTTATGTTTATAATAAATTTAAGTAATTAAACTCCCTTACATGTTTCCCATTATGTGTATAAATTTACATACTGAATTTTGTTTTTAAGCATTTCCGATACCTACCTGACTGAACAAATTTCATAACTCCACTCAGCAAAACCTCCCAAGAACTTAAACAACTCTTGTAAATCTATTAAACCATATCCATTTCTCTTATCTACTCCAACTGCATTTGCAATTGGATTTTTCTTATACTTATTTTTTAAATTTTTAAATTTTATTTTATTTATTTTTTTAAACAACAGGTTCTTATTAGTCATCAATTTTATACACATCAGCGTATACATATCAATCCCAATCGCCCAATTCATCACACCACCATCCCCACCACCCCACAGCTATCCCCCCTTGGTGTCCATATATTTGTTCTCTACATCTGTGTCTCAACTTCTGCCCTGCAAACCGATTCATCTGTACCATTGTTCTCAGTTCCACATACATACGTTAATATACGATATTTGTTTTTCTCTTTCTGACTTACTACACTCTGTATCCATGTCTCAACAAAAGACCCAATTTCGTTCCTTCTTATGGCTGAGTAATATTCCATTGTATATATGTACCACATCTTCTTAATCCATTCGTCTGTCAATGGGCATTTAGGTTGCTTTCATTACCTGGCTATTGTAAATAGTGCTGCAATGAACACTGGGGTGCATGTGTCTTTTGGAATTATGATTTACTCTGGGTATATGCCCAGTAGTGGGATTGCTGGATCATATGGTAATTCTATTTTTCATTATTTAAGGAACATCCATACTGTTTTCCATAGTGACTGTATCAATTTACATTCCCACCAACAGTGCAAGAGGGTTCCCTTTTCTCCACACCATCTCCAGCATTTGTTGTTTGTAGATTTTCTGATGATGTCCCCATTCTAACTGGTGTGAGGTGATACCTCATTGTAGTTTTGATTTGCATTTCTCTAATATTAGTGATGTTGAGCAGCTTTTCATGTGCTTCTTGGCCATCTGTATGTCTTCTTTGGAGAAATGTCTATTTAGGTCTTCTGCCCATTTTTGGATTGGGTCATTTGTTTCTTTAATATTGAGCTGCATGTGCTGTTTATATATTTTGGAGATTAATCCTTTATCCGTTGACTCGTTTGCAAATATTTTCTCCCATTCTGAGGGTTGTCTTTTCATCTTGTTTATGGTTTCCTTTGCTGTGCAAAAGCTTTTAAGTTTCATTACGTCCCATTTGTTTATTTTTGTTTTTATTTCCATTACTCTAGGAGGTGGATCAAAAAAGATCTTGCGGGCTTCCCTAGTGGCGCGGTGGTTGTGAGTCCACCTGCCGATGCAGGGGACACGGGTTCGTGCCCCGGTCTGGGAAGATCCCACATGCCGTGGAGCGGCTGGGCCCATGGGCCATGGCCGCTGAGCCTACACGTCCTGAGCCTGTGTTCCGCAACAGGAGAGGCCACAGCAGTGAGAGGCCTGCGTACCACCAAAAAAAAAAAAAGATCTTGCTGTGATTTATGTCAAAGAGTGTTCTTCCTATGTTTTCCTCTAAGAGTTTTATAGTGTCCGGTCTTATATTTAGGTCTCAAATCCATTTTGAGTTTATTTTTGTGTATGGTGTTAGGAAGTGTTCTAATTTCATCCTTTTACATGTAGCTGTCCAGTTTTCCCAGCACCATTTATTGAAGAGGCTTTCTTTTGTCCATTGTATATCCCTGCCTCCTTTGTCATAGATTAATTGACCATAGGTGTGTGGGTTTATCTCTGGGCTTTCTATCTTGTTCCATTGATCTATGTTTCTGTTTTTGTGCCAGTACCATATTTTCTTGATTACTGTAGCTTTGTAGTAGAGTCTGAGACCAGGGAGTCTGATTCCTCCAGCTCCGTTTTTTTCCCTCCAGACTGCTTTTGCTATACGGGGTCTTTTGTGTCTCCGTACAAATTTTAAGATGATTTGTTCTAGTTCCGTAAAAAATGCCATTGGTAATTTAATAGGGATTGCATTGAATCTGTAGATTGCTTTGGGTACTATAGTCAATTTCACAATGTTGATTCTTCCAATCCAAGAACATGGTATATCCCTCCATCTGTTGGTACCATCTTTAATTTCTTTCATCAGTGTCTTATAGTTTTCTGCATACAGGTCTTTTGTCTCCCTCAGTAGGTTTATTCCTAGGTATTTTATTCTTTTTGTTGCAATAGTAAATGGGAATGTTTCCTTAATTTCTCTTTCAGATTTTTCATCATTAGTGTATAGGAATGCAACAGATTTCTGTGCATTAATTTTGTTTCTTGCAACTTTACCAAATTCATTGATTAGGTCTCATAGTTTTCTGGTGGCATTTTTAGCATTCTCTATGTATAGTATCATGTCATCTGCAAATAGTGACAGTTTTACTTCTTCTTTTCCAATTTGTATTCCTTTTATTTCTTTTTCTTCTCTGATTGCCGTGGCTAGGACTTGCAAAACTATGTTGAATAATAGCCGTGAGAGCAGACATCCTTCTCTTGTTCCTGATCTTAGAGGAATCGCTTTCAATTTTTCACCATTGAGAATGATGTTTGCTGTGGGTTTGCCATACTTTTGTCAGACTTTTGTCGGACTGGACTTTTGTCGGAAAATTTTTAATCAGAGTTTCAATTTCATTTCCTGTGATTGATCTATGCATATTTTCTGTTTCTTCCTGGTTCAGTCTTGGAAGGTTATACCTTTCTAAGAATTTGTCCATTTCTTCCAGGTTGTCCATTTTATTGCCATAGAGTTGCTTGTAGTAGTCTCTTAGGATGCTTTGTATTTCTGTGGTATCTGTTGTAACTTCTCCTTTTTCATTTCCAATTTTATTGATCTGAGTCCTCTCCCTCTTTTTCTTGATGAGTCTGGCTAATGGTTTATCAATTTTGTTTATCTTCTCAAAGAACCAACTTTTAGTTTTATTGATCTTTGCTATTGTTTTCTTTGTTTCTATTTCATTTATTTCTGCTCTGGTCTTTATGATTTCTTTCATTCTGCTAACTTTGGGTTTTGCTTGTTCTTCTTTCTCTAGTTCCTTTAGGTGTAAGGTTAGATTGTTTATTTGAGATTTTTCTTGTTTCTTGAAGTAGGCTTGTATAGCTATAAACTTCCCTCTTAGAACTGCTTTTGCTGCATCCCATAGGTTTTGGATAGTCGTGTTTTCATTGTCATTTGTCTCTAGGTATTTTTTGATTTCCTCTTTGATTTCTTCAGTGATCCCTTGGTTATTTAGTAACGTATTGTTTAGCCTCCATGTGTTTGTGTTTTTTACGTTTTCTCCCCTGTAATTCATTTGTAATCTCATAGCATTGTGGTCAGAAAAGATGCTTGTTATGATTTCAATTTTCTTAAATTTACCAAGGCTTGATCTCTGACCTACGATGTTATCTATCCTGGGGAATGTTCCATGCACACTTAAGAAGAAAGTGTAGTCTGCTGTTTTTGGATGCAATGTCCTATAAATATCAATGAAATCTATCTGGTCTGTTGCATCATTTAAAGCTTCTGTTTCCTTATTTATTTTCATTTAGGATGATCTGTCCATTGGTGTAAGTGAGGTGTTAAAGTCCCTCACTATTATTGTTTTACTCTTGATTTCCTCTTTATAGCTGTTAGCAGTTCCTTATGTATTTAGGTGCTCCTATGTTGGGTGCATATATATTTATATCTGTTATATCTTCTTCTTGGATTGATCCCTTGTTCATTATGTAGTATCCTTCCTTGTCTCTTGTAACATTCTTTATTTTAAATTCTATTTTATCTGATGTGAGTATTGCTACTCCAGCTTTCTTTTGATTTCCATTTGCATGGAATATCTTTTTCCATCCCCTCACTTTCAGTCTGTATGTGTCCCTAGGTCTGAAGTGGGTCTCTTGTAGACAGCATATATATGGGTCTTGTTTTTGTATCCATTCAGCAAGTCTGTGTCTTTTGGTTGGAGCATTTAAACCATTCACGTTTAAGGTAATTATAGAAATGTATGTTACTATGACGATTTTCTTAATTGTTTTGGGTTTGTTTTTGTAGATCCTTTTCTTCTCTTGTGTTTCCCAGTTAGAGAAGTTCCTTTAGCATTTGTTGTAGAGCTAGTTTGGTGGTGCTGAATTCTCTTAGCTTTTGCTTGTCTGTAAAGCTTTTGATTTCTCCATCAAATCTGAATGAGATCCTTGCCAGTTAGAGTAATCTTGGTTGTAGGTTCTTCCCTTTCATCACTTTAAGTATATCATGCCACTCCCTTCTGGCTTGTAGAGTTTCTGCTGAGAAATCAGCTGTTAACTTTATGGGAGTTCCTTTGTATGTTATTTGTTGTTTTTCCCTTGCTGCTTTTAATAATTTTTCTTTGTCTTTAATTTTTGCCAATTTGATTACTATGTGTCTCGGCATGTTTCTCCTTGTGTTTATTCTGTATGGGACTCACTGCGCTTCCTGGACTTGGGTGGCTATTTCCTTTCCCATGTTAGGGAAGTTTTCGACTATAATCTCTTCAAATATATTCTCTGGTCCTTTCTCTCTCTCTTCTCCTTCTGCGACCCCTATAATGCAAATGTTGTTGCATTTAATGTTGTCCCAGAGGTCTCTTAGTCTGTCTTCATTTCTTTTAATTCTTTTTTCTGTTCCGCAGAAGTAAATTCCACGATTCTGTTTTCCAGGTCATTTATTCATTCTTCTGCCTCAGTTATTCTCCTATTGATTCCTTCTAGTGTAGTTTTCATTTCAGTTATTGTATTGTTCATCTCTGTTTGTTTGTTCTTTATTTCTTCTAGGTCTTTGTTCAACTTTTCTTGCATCTTCTCGATCTTTGCCTCTTTTCTTTTTTTGAGGTCCTGGATCATCTTTAGTATCATTATTCTGAATTTTTTTTCTGGAAGGTTGCCTATCTCCACTTCATTTAGTTGTTTTTCTGGGGTTTTATCTTGTTCATTCATCTGGTACATAGCCCTCTGCCTTTTCATCTTGTCTGTCTTTCTGTGAATGTGGTTTTTGTTCCACTGGCTGCAGGTTGGTAGTTCTTCTTGCTTCTTCCTCCTCCTGTTGGAATTCCTCCTCCCATTGCCGGACCCCCAGGTTGGGAAGCCTGGCGTGGGGCTCAGAACCTTCACTCCAGTGGGTGGACTTCTGTGATATAAGTGTTCTCCAGTCTGTGTCACCCACCCAGCAGTTATGGGATTTGATTTGACTGTGATTGCGCCCCTCCTACCATGTCATTGTGGCTTCTCCTTTTTCTTTGGATGTGGGGTGTCTTTGTTGGTGAATTCCAGTGTCTTCCTATCGATGATTGTCCAGCAGCTAGTTGTGATTCTGGTGTTCTCACAAGAGGGTGTGAGAGCATGTCCTTCTACTCTGCCATCTTGGTTCCTAGTCCTCTTCTTATACTTTTTAAGAAACATTTATTTTAAAAAATTTAAGTGCATAAAAGGCAAGGAGAATGGCATAGTATGCACCCATGCACCCTTCCCCAACTTCAACAGTTTTTAACTCACTACCAATCTTGTTTCATCTATACCCCCCCACTTCTCTCTTCTCATATTACTTTGAAACTAATACCAAGCATCATGTAATAATAACCATAAATATTTCAGTAGGTTTCCCTAAAAATAGACTCTATGTATTAATTTAAGACATAAAGTCTTCAAATTTCCAGTTTTCTCTTAAATTGTATGTGGATTTTCTTGTTTGTTTGAATAAGAATCCAAGCAAAGTCTATGGCTTATATGTTTTGTAATTCTCTTTCAATCTCTAGGTTCACCCTCTATTTCTTTCTTTTTAATTGTTGCAATTTATTTGTTGAGCAAATCAAGTTTTTCGTCGGTGTTATAGTTGCCCACAGTCTAGATTGCACTGATCGCTTCCTCACAGTACAGCTTGTGTGTTCCCCATTCCTCTGGAAATTGGTAGCTGGATACAGATGGGTGCTTGATCAAATTTAGTTCTATTTTCTAAATGTACTTCTTTCTTCCTTTAGGTAAGACTCCTTCCTTGGTGATGATATATTCTTTTATTAGGAGCTCATAATTTTGGCTGACTCTGTTTTATGAGGCCAGCAGCCATTGACATTAACACTTAGAGTCCTTAGTTTTCAACTAAAATATTAAGTCTAACTGACAATTTTTTAAGTGATGTGACACAGATTTTCAACTGAATATCTAATGTAGTAAATCTCTTAAATACTACAAATACTTAAAATATGGAACATACATATATTGTCCCAATGATTAGAAACAGATTTTTGTACCATGGGCTTGAATTACTTCATCGTTTCTGTATTTAATTCTGAATCATCCAAGATCTAAAAAAGGCTTACTAGGAAAAACAAGTGTCATGTCATGATCAATTTCACTGGGCCTTTACACTTACCTAGGTAGTAAGCTATGCATATGTGTTAAATTTTAAATGTTTGATTTTTTAAAAAAGTGAGTTTATTAGATAGCAGTTTATGACCACATATGTTTATCATCTCAGGTGGAAACTGAGACATGTATATCCACGGCAATTCTTCCTGGGCTACAAGAGTACCCACTAGCCCTTTTTTATGGTCTCAGTGATAGCAAGGCACTTCCTGCTCACATTCTTCAAATGGTGTCAATTTCACGTTAGAAAGATCACTTTGGCAGCAGCATGTAGAAGGGACTTTAAGGGTAGGAAAGATGAAGAGCAATTCTCATCACTAGAAGACTGTCCAGAAGGCTACTTCATGGGTCCACACTAGCAATGATAGAATCCTGTTCTTGTGTCTAGCAGGATAGAGGAGAGACAGAAGGGGAAGTGCATTATAGGAGACACTAAATACTCAGAACTTGCCGAACTTACAGAACTTGATTAATTCGATGTGGGACTGTAGAAGAGTGAGAAATAAAGGATGACTTAAGGCTTAAGTGGTTAAGGGAATTGTGGTGCGATTGACCAAGGTAAGAAACTTAGTAGGAAAAACAGGTTTAGTGTCAGTGAGACATACAAATAAAGATAGATAGGAAGATGAATAGATAGATAGATAGATGAATGGATGGATGGATAGATAGTTAGATAGATAGATAGATAGATGAGTCTGAAACTCAGAAGTGAGGTCTGGGCTAGAGATTTCAACGTGTAGTCACCAACATTAAGATAATATGTGAAACTATGGAGTTATATGAGACCATCTAGAGGCTAATGTAGAGTGAAAATAAAAATAAGGAAGCCAAGACTAGAACACAAAAGAACACCATCACTTAAAAGGGGAAGTCAGAGCAAATTAACCCACAAAGGAAATTGTGGGGTAGTGACCAGAGGGACAAGAAGTGAGTGGGAGAGATTTCTCATGGAAACAAAGGAGACTCCAGGAAGGCAAAATAGCCAATACTGTGATAAGAGCCACAAAGCAATCAAGTAGGTGCTGGCTGAGAAGTGTTTAATGGATTTGGTAATCAAATCTTTTAAGAATAGTTTCAGTGAAGGATTAGCAAGGGAAACCAGATTGTAGTCAATGAAGAAATGAGGAGGAGGAGAGCAAGTAAAGTCGGTGAGTATGGACAGCTTTTTCTACTTTGGGAAAAGGATGATGGCCTTATGGTAATGTGGAGGATTTAGAAAGGTGAAGAGAAGTGTTTGTCCTTCATGAATGAGAGTAACTTGGGCTAAGGGAGAAAACAGTAGTGAGATATTTAGGGATGGGGAGTGAAAGAAGAAGAACAATAATAGTAATATAAATAATATGATGACACACAGAAGATAGCGAATAAAAGGAGTAAAATAATTGATCATTCAGATAGGATTCAGAACACAGATGGAAGGAACTTCGGTAGGGACAGGTAAGGATGGGCGTAACTGTAGATAAGCTTGGGAGTTAAAGGAATGTATTTTAAGAGAGTTCACCCCCAATAAGTGCTATTTTATCAGTGAAATAAGACACAAGATCATCTGATGAAAAGAGAAAGGAGAGGAATAGGAGATCTGAGGGAAGTAATGAACGTTTTGAATAGCAATTGGGAAGGATGATGCAAGAGAGGGTTGACTAGAAAAAAAGTGTAATGAGATTATAGAATAGTGTTGGGGGTATAGCTGAGATTGAATGTCAATTATTGGTAATATCCTAAATCAGTAAAATGGCAATTTTCCCCAGTTATGCAAATCAACCCAAGAATAGAAATAGAAAATATAGATGGTTCCATAAATCATTAGGGATTCGTGAAGCCCAGGTATTGATAGCTGTTATGAGCAGTTGGAGTGAAGTGGTTTGGAATGAAGCACCTTGGAGTTCAAGCCACAAGTGATGGAAGCAAAACCAGATGGAAAACATCTGGAAAAGGGTGATGAGTCAGGATTGGAACTAATGATCTTTGGAATCTGTACCGTACAGCCAATCATATACCTTCAGAACCCAGAATTGACTTATTGACATACTGTCCTTTTAACAGAAAAATATTTCTGCTCTGAAACTAAACTACTGATTAATTGTAGATACTCACTTTGAATGGGCAGTGCTGTGCTCAAGCTCCCCGATTCTCCATTTTTTGCAGCAGTAGTGGCATCAATACCAGGCTAAAGCCTATTCTACTGACTTCTGAAGTTTTAAATCAGAGCAGATATGAAAGAGAAGAGTTATTTTTAAATGATCCTTTTATTCTTTTTTCTTTTTCATTGTAAGGGGAGCATCTACTTGTTCCATTTTCACTTTTTCTTCTCTCTTGTTTTCAGAAGCCCTGTAAATGAAGAAAATCAAGATAGTGTCATGCACTCTGATGGTAAGAGGCGAAAGATGTTTTATTTATTTTTTCCCTCCGATACGGAAGTTTGAGTTAATTATTCTCATAGGATCATTAATGGGTCATTATCGTCATTGGTCCATGCAAGACCCGTCTCTTATTTTACTTACTTATTTATTTCCTTTTATCTCCATGACCCACTCCCTTTCCTTCCTCCCCTTTACCAGAGACAAATATTCTAATGTACTTAGTGTGTGTCTTTTGTACATATTCTTTGCATGCTGTTGTATGTGTATATGTACATATTTCAATTTACATAAACTGTATATTATAGCTCACTCTGGCCTTTTTCTTTATATTCAGCATAATGTGTTTTGGGGGGCTCCTCCATGTTATATATGTATATTTAATTTCTTTCTGTTAACTACTGCACAGCACTCCATGGTATGCATCCTATGCATTCACATTTCACCTTCAACTCGCTGGTACCGCAAATAATAGTTCAATGCACCTTCTTGTCCATATCTCCATGTGGACCTCTGAGAGCCTTCCTTTATGTATATCCAGCAGTAGAGTGGCTGCTTGTAAGCAATGGCATACTCATTCCAACTGAGTAGGATTAGAGTGCTCTCCGGAAGAGCTGCATCTCTGTGTACTCCCATCACAGGGCATGAAGATTCCAAGATGCCTACCTTTCGCCAGTGCATAGTACCATGCAGCTTTCCAGTTGTTTCCAGTCTCACATGCATAAAATGATGACTTGTTTCATTTTCATATCTCTGCTTGCTGCTGAGTTCGAATACTTGATTTGTTTAATAGCCTTTGTGGTTTTCTCTTCTGTACATTGCCAGTTCCTATTCCTTGACCATTTTTTTCTTGGGGTTGGTATCCTTTTCTGGATGATTTGCAGGAGTTCCTTTGTATTCCAGATATTAATCCTGTGTCAGTTGTAGACACTGCAAATATCTTATCTCATTCTGTCCATTGTCTATTAACTTAGTCCATGCTGTCCTTCACTGAACATAAATATATTTTGATATAATCAAATTCATTAATATTTACTTTGTAATTTATACTTTTTAAGTTTTATTTAAGAAGTCCTATCCCTAGGCAATACAAATATTATCTTCTATGAACTTTATCCTTTATAGTTAGGTCTTTGATCTCTTTGCAGTCCACTTTTGAGGCGTTAGTAGAAATCTAGATTTGTTGTCTCATGTACAAAGCCGGTTTTCCCATTACCATACTCTGAAATCCACCCTTTTCTCATTAATTTATAATGCCACATTTACTGTATTAACTCTATGGATGTGTTTGTGTCTTTGCATATATAGGTGTGTTTGTGTGTGCATAATGTGTGCTTCTATTTGTGTGTGTGTGTGTAAATTTGTGTATCTGTCTCTGAGCTCTCTGCTCTATTCCACTGGTCTATTCATTTGTATATCAATTCCACACTGTTTTTATTATTATTGTTTTAGATGATGTCTTTGTACCTGGTAATTTATTGATATTACCAAACCCTTGAGCAGTAAAATATCTTTTTAAAAAATCTTATTAACTTGATTTGTTTGACACATGAAAGCAAATCCTTGGGAACAAGTAAGTCGAAAAGTGTGAACTAGTTGTGATTTTCTAGTAAAATCTTTGTTCCATACTGCAAGCCCACAAAACCAAATGTGCATGCTTTTCATAAAGAGAATAAAGAGTGTCTTCATTAATTTTTGGCTTTTGCATTATTTTATGAAAGTCAGTGAAATGATTTTATAATTAAATTACAAGATTCAAAAAAGCCATAGTAAGAATCTAAACTGCATATTCTATTTTGTACTTCTATACCTTTGGTAAATTATAAGTTCTGTTACATGATGAACTGTTTTGAATATTATATTACATCTAATAATCCTGTATTAAAGCACTTCTTAATTATAATACATTAAATTGTATTCTTTTTTTAAACACTTCAGGAACTGGAAATCTGGATGAGGTCAGTTTTTTTTTCCTTCTCATATTATATTGCTGTAACTAGAATATGTAACAATTATTGTGATTCATCTTCTATTGATATAAACCAACAAATGAAAATCCTTATGAGTAATGGTGATTTTTTTCCATTTATAATCTTATTTCATCTAAAATGCTTGAGACATTAAACACCCATTATTACACTGACTCATAGTAATTTTGTAATGCTAAACATAGACTGAAGTCTGGCTACACATCTGAATTACATAGCAAGATATAAAATGAAATCTTTCTGTGCTTCCTTTTCCAGTCTGTCTCTAAAAAGGAAACAAAAATATTTTAAATAAGCCAAATTGACACACAAATGTATGCTTGTTTTACTGATTATTTGAGCAATGTAATATGTGTATGTTCCCTTATTAAATAATTACAGTTAATCATTATTAATGTTTTTCTTGACAGGAACAAGAGAGTGAAGGAGAAACATATGAAGACATGTATGAGTTACAGTTTTTTACCATGATATTTTCCTTCTAAGATGAATATAATGATTTGTATGAGGGAGAGTGGAGGGATATTCAACACTGGGAGGGAAAAGCTGTATTGTTCAAATGACGGGCATATAATGATAACCTTTATTTCAATACAAAGGACTAAAGATTCTTTTCTTGTCTAAGGATTTTACAGAGGATTCTATTAAAATGTCATCCCCGGAGAGGTCAGAGGCCTGCAGCCCACTAGATAGCCCACAGGCAGGGAATCACAGGGGCCGGGAATCTGATTTCTTGCTCTCGGTGTGTCCTTGGGCACATGAATTCGTGTATACGTTACAATGTCCTCACCTAGACAGCGCTTCACCTCACAACCTTGCTATGAGAGACGATTTAACACAGCACCAGATGCCAAAGTTTTAGCCTGCTAAACAGAAAGGTGTTAGAAAGGGTTCCAAAATGGGTTTCTGGGTAGCCCGAGACTAAGAAATTTCTTGGGAAATGAGTAGAAGTAGAATGAATATGTTATTTTATCTTTTGTTGATTCAAATATGTTAATTTTCCCTACCCAGTTCTTATTCAACTAATTCTGACTAAAGTTTCTGAATTAAGGTTTGTACATGTGTGTACAAGTGCATATGTGTACGTGAACTTGTACTAGTGAGTGCATGAGAGAGAGAGAGAGAGAGAGAGAGAGAGAGATTAATTCTATTCATGCGGACAGGCCGCAAGAACCGTTATAAACAGTGCTTTCCACTTGCCTGCACGAGCTGTAAGGGCAGCAGAACCTTAGGAAGGCATCCTCATTTGAATGCCTCCTGCTGGGTCTAAGAACAGTCTCATACACCCAGGAATTTTGACAAGCCTTGGCTTTATACCTTCACCTATACTTCTTCACATACTATCTTCTGTTCTGGGTAGAAACCTCTCTGGATAGGGAGCCCTGACACATCAATGCCCGTGGATGCTAAAACAAACTTACAATTTTAATCCACAGAGAAACAGCCAAAGAAAGACAGAAGAAAAGGGAAAAGGAGGAAAGGAAGAGATTAGAGCTGGAGAAAAAGGAACAGAAAGAGAGAGAAAAGAAAGAACAGGAAATAAAGAAGAAATTTAAAGTAAGAGCCTGCTTGCCGAAGGGTGAAAAAGAGTAACCTCTTTTTATAACTTTCACACAAAAGGGGCACAATCCTTGAAACCTTACATGGTCAGAGAATTACTTAATCATTGTTTTCTAAAGAGTAACTACCTTCACAATAGTAATGTTTTTGTCCAATAATCTCCTTTACCCCTGCACTAAAAACTAATGCAATAAAGTCCAAATAAAATATGGTGGGAGCTCAGGAAATTTTATGTCGATTGAGTGAAAGAGTACTTGATTTCTCAGACCCATCTTGACCCTCCTTGTTATGCATTTCATTTTATCCTACTCATAATATGAGCTCAGGACCACACACATACACATCCCTGTGGCATGTATTATAATGGTACGAGGGACAGAAGTGTCTCTGGATTAACCAGACCTGTCGTAATAAAGCTCCGTGAGCTACCTGATTGCTGCTGTCTAGACCTGACTTTTGCCTTTATTTTAAGCTGACCTACATTCTGACTTGATACCTGCTGTTTCTCCTCCCTCTTCATCCAGCTGGATTTCTGACCTCTGCCTTCTCTGATCTCTGATTTCTAATTGTGTGATTTCTATTACTACCACCACTACCACTATACTTGCGGACTATACTCTTTTGGCCAGTACGTCTTTGACGACATGGCCCATCTGGGGTGGGTCTAGTATGTCAGCTATAGAGTGATTATCTAGCTACAAAACTATTCTTCACTATAAAAAGGATTCATATCAAGTTTCCTTTAAATATTTAATTCCTCCTGAACATTTACAATATGGTTTGAATTATAAAAATGTGGTTTATATATAATTTCCCAGTATATTGATTATAGTAAAACAAAGATTCAACAGCAGGGCAAAGGGAAAATGTAAAGCTTAGAGTCAGTTGGACAGATGTGGATTCAAAGTCCAACTGCACATGCAAATTATGTGATCATGGGCATATTACTAAACTTCTCTGAATCTCAGATCCTTATTTTTAAAGTGAGTCAATGATACCTCTCCTGAAAGATTTTTATGGAATTAAATAAAATAATGCACGGAAGGCACTGTATCTATTATAGGATCTCATTCAGTTTTGCTTACTACATTAAGCAAAATTAAGATTACAGTATGCATACTAAAACATTTTACTCATACAGAATATATGGCTACCAATGTTTATAGTTTTCAAGTGGAAAACATGAAAAACTAATTTCTTAAATGAAAATCTTTATAACATACTTTTTATGAAGAGATTGTTTGTAGTTTTTAAGGAATGGTGTGAAGCTTTCCCTTGTGGGGTTTTTTTTGAGAAATCAATTTTGCATTGTTTCACTCATTCATTTGAATAACATTTGTTAGTAAGAAAAAAATAGGATATGGAAGATATACCACCAAATATGAACTCAAAAGTTTGTCAAGACTAGGACTTCACACGCTATATTCCTTCCACAAAATGTTAATAGATGTTCCAATTAAATAAATAAATGTGAGAACTGTTACATAGCTTCACATTTCATTAATTCCAAGACAAAATATTTCACATTTTAAAATTCTGATATTAAGATGCGTTTTAACGTCGTTGGCATATCAAAATTTAATTTAAGCTATTTTCTTTCTTTCTTGGTGGTACATAATTAATGATATGTCTCACAATTCATCACATCACAAGTTCAATAAAATAAAGTAGATCTTCTTCAAAACTCACAATGCATATTTGCATATCAAAAGGTCTGAGAAATTCTGTTGAAAAGACCAATTTAGGATTAGGAAATGTTTAGGATTCACGGCCTCTAAACTAGATTATTCCCCTGCTGTCAAGAAAACACTGTACTATTCAGGATATTAATTTAAAAACCTCTCATAATATTTGTTTGTCATTTTTATTATTCACAAAGCTATTTCTCTGTCTACCAAGCAAACCACCAGCATACCCCATAAAAACACATAGCACCCAGCATGTCATACATGTCGGTTATCAGTGGCTTTCTCTGCAAATCTTCCACAGAGTTCCCGAGGTCAACAGATCACTGCCACTCTCTCCTAGCCCCCGAGCATGTGCTTACCTGTTCTTTGCTGGTTCTGTCTGACCTCTGCAATTTTCCCCTAACCCCTCCTCTAAGAACATTCACCAGGAATGACATTCGCCCTCAACTTCTAGTTCAAACTTGTAAATGTTGGTAATAGGCAGGTTGGCAAGTGGTGGACATATTGTCTTTCAAAACCGCGTTCCTTAAAGATGTTCTGAATAGTAAAGAAGCCGGTCGTGATTTTTTTTTCCTCTTTGCAGCTAACAGGCCCTATTCAAGTCATCCACCAAGCAAAAGCTTGCTGTGATGTCAAAGGAGGAAAGAATGAGCTGAGCTTCAAGCAAGGAGAGCAAATTGAGATAATCCGAATCACAGACAACCCTGAAGGAAAATGGCTGGGCAAAACAGCCAGGGGGTCATGTGAGTGCACATTTTCCTACGACTTCGAAGTGTTTTCTATTTGAGCCAATATGTATGTGAAAATTCTTCCAAAGCTACTCATAAGCATTAAGTTGGGAGCACGTTACAGGGTGGACAAAGATAGGAAGATTTTAAATGACAGGTATAGCTCCATCTTCACCTCATCTGTGTAATCTTTTTAGTGGGGAAAAATGTAAATATTTATAGTGTCTCAGGGAGGAGCAAAGAGCATTAGGTTCTTCATTGAGGTTAAAAGGCAAAAATGATTCATACGAATCACTTTGGAATCTTGAAAATAGACTCTAGGCTTACCCCAAACCACAACAGCATAAGACTTTGACAAAATACAGTGAAACATGTGTCAACAAGTCTATAAATCAGAATTGCAAGCAAAGAAATAAAGGGAAAATTTAAAGAGTAAGTGTGCAATTAATACTTTATCCACAACTTTATGATATTTAAACTACAGTTACCTGAACATAAATTGTTCCCCTTTTGGTAGATGGCTATATTAAAACGACGGCTGTAGAGATTGACTATGATTCCTTGAAACGGAAAAAAAATTCGCTTGGTGCTCTTTCATCAAGACCTTTTGAAGATGACCAGGAAGTATATGATGATGTCGCAGAGCAGGAAGATGTTAACAGGTATGTGTAAATACAAATTGTAAAGCAAATCAAATCATCTCTTTGTCAGATATTGTGGATTTTAAGATGCTAGAATTTTACTTTCCCTATTTCCTACTGCCCTCTATCACTAAACTGAATTACCATTTACAATCACTTCAACATGGATGAAAAGTCATTTGAAACTCCGTAGTCTTTTATTTCACTCTTTGGTTGTATGTATCAAATACTACTTGAAATATAATGGGCCATTTGCCAGATATTGCCAAACGTGTTGTCAATCCAAAATGCTGTTTTACAGTATTTATTCTGATTTGATCTTAAGGATATGCCTAAAGTAAGTATGACTTTGTAAAACTGAAGGATGAGATGTAGAAGTTAGCTCTGAAAAATATAAAGTGTTTTTCTCTGAAATCTGAGTCTAAATATATTCATCGTTCTTATTTAAAAACATAACAGACAAAAATGCTTTTTTAAGCCAACTCTACTTTGCTCTTTAAGAGTAAAAATGTAAAATCCCCTATGATCCCTGGCAATCAACTAAGGGTCCAACTTTCCATTCATTCCACTAGAATGGCATGACCTTCCCTGCAAGGATTATGGGAACATCTTTCTGGGGTAGAGGAGTCCAGAGGAGAGGATGGCGATCTTCTCCCACGTACCTTTCCTTCCCTTCTCTCTTTTCTCCGTCTCCAGCTCCCTTCATCCTTGCCTCCTCTTCTGTCTCTTTTTCCTAGCTCTGATCTTCCTTGTCCTTTCTTCTCCTTCCTTTTCCATTCCCCTTTTCTTTTCATTCCTTCTTGCCTCCAATATCTCCCTTTCCTGGTAAAGCCATAATCCCTTCAAGTTGAAGGAAAAGGAGAAGGAAAATCTCCAGCACGGTGAAGAATCCTCTTTTTTTTATGCCCATTTGTGAAATTGGGAAATCCCCCACGTGATCCAAAACACATGATCTGTGCTAGACCTTCACTTGGGAAAAAATGTGTCTGCATTCTTCATAACTCAGATTTTAAAGGAAAAATATTTTCATTATCAACCATTTTAAAAATGTAAAATGATCAAAACAGTAATATACTTTTGAACTAGATGAAGAATTAAATTTCCCTCTTGTGGACTTTGAGCTCATGGCATCAATTAAACTTATGTTGCTCTCTGGCAGTTTTGTCTTTCTAAAATGAATAATAGGGAATTCCCTGGCGGACTGGTGGTTAGGATTCTGGGCTTTCACTGCCTGGGGCCTGGGTTCAATCCCTGGTTGGGGAACTAAGATCCTACAAGCCACGTGGCACAGCCAAAAAAAAAGAATGATGGCCTTCCATGCCTTCTTACCATGTTATGATCATAAATTATGCAATATATAGCAAAACATGCGATGTATGCACTGGAGTTTACAGATTGTAAATTGGCCTTAGTAATAAGAAACACCTTGACCTAATTTGAAAGTCAGTAAATGCTAATTTGGGGGTCAAAGTTCCAAATGGCCATATTCTGAGAGTTACAGAATTTTCTGGACATGAGTATGCCATACCATGTATATTAGCAACATATATACCTTATGTTTGTCTTTTATCTTTTTAAAAAAACACACACACATTTCTCTTATTTTGGAATTAAAGAACCCCAGTTATATTAATATATACATATTTACACTGATGAACATACTCAAGAAAAAAATGATAAATCCACAAAAAGGGATGATATCCTTAAAATGAAGCATTATGTTCCATAATAGGTGACTATTTCCCAAAACAACTGCTATTACCTTTTCCTTTTATCTAGTCTATACATACCACAACTCTAAAAGATATCTCTAGTTAGTAAACATGTAGCAGAAAAAGAATCTTCCATTTAATAAACTGGGGTTGGAGGAGGTGTATGGTTTTTATGCTTAATATTTTAAACAAGTATAGCCCCACAATATTTACTAGCATCTATTCCTCCCTCATGCTCATTTAATAAGAAAATGGAATAAGAGACATCACTTCTACACAAGTTTTTTTCTTGAAACTACAGCTGCTGCTGGCAGAGATCTCATGACAGAATATGCTTTGTCCTTAGTAGAACAAGGAAAGATGCTAAGTATAGCTGGCAGCTTGTCCTGGCAAGAATAAGAGAAGGCACCATCCTCTCCTCTCCCTCCCCCAGATGCCTCCTGGTTCATTGCACTCTTTACCAGCTCTTTCCCAATTCCTCCAGGGTAAGGAGAGCTGACTGTATACTTCAAATTCTGTGAGCAGACAGGAGGCTTAAAAGCACAGGACCTGACAGCGGTTCTTCTCCCTTTCTTCTCAACTAAGCAATTTTTTGTGCTAAATGTGAAACGTTGAACAAAAGGAAATTACAAGTGCAAATACCACTCTTCCATCACATAAAAAAACTTTCTTCTATGTATGTTTCCAACCTTTTCCCTGCGATTTATCCTTTCCTCTTTCTCTTTCCTCCTCTTTTCTCACACTCTCCTCTCCTTACCTCTCATTCATCTGATCAATGGTTTGTATTCCAAAAAGACCATTACAGGAAATTGAAGAACGGCTATAGAGATGAAATCATGTATGGTGGCTTTGCTCCTGATTATAACTCTGTTCTTTAGGAATTGGGTGTGAGACTCTCCAAGGGAATATATTGTATTTGGCAGGAGTGGCAGCCAACCCAAATTGCAATTTTTCACATAATTCTATCTGCTTGCTTCATGCTCAAAGGGAAGTGTTGAGGACAATGAATGTGAAAATAGTTTGTAAGCAAGTAGAAAATATACTAAAAATTCATCAAAAATCAATTCTTATTTATATATTAGGACACTTATAGCATGTTTTTCTTCAAAGTTCCATTAACAAACGTACTTTTTATTTCTAGATTAGCAGTAGATCTGCGTCGGACCAATTTCTTTTATTCTGACTTAAAGGTTGAGGAATCAGATATGAGTGTATAATTACACTATACGATTGTAATATCAGACTAATATCTGTTACTGGCAGATTATCCAAAAGGCTCAAATGGTGACACAGGGAGCGCAGCGAGGTGTAGCCAAAAGGATATTGTAAGGGAAGGCAGGATGCTGAAGTTCTCCTCTCGTCTGTTCATTTACTTAAAAGTGGGCTTGGTCATATCACGTCATTTCTCAGCACCTCTATTGCTTTCTGCAAAATGAACTAGATGACTTCTGAGATTTTTTTTTTTAGTTCTCACACTCTACACTTCCTTTGTTCTCACAGAACTCATATTTTAGTGGCAGAAATGGACAAGAAAACAGACAATTATAAAAGAGGGGAAATAGAGAGTGTTATCAAAATAAATTAAAAATCAGAATTCTGGATTTAGAGAAGCAGGAGCCACACTCTACAAAGGCCCCATGAAGAGGATTTCAGTTTTTTTTAAGTTCTCCCTTTTAAAAAAATGTAATGCTATTGGACTAAGAGTTAAATGCTGTGACTACAAGATAGCAAAAGAAAATGGAATTTAACGCAATAATGGTTCTGGAATAATACTCTCTTTTTATAAATAAGTCCATCTATGGAATGATGTAATACAGTATAATCTGAAAACTGCCTCATGGGAAAATGCTAGAAGCAAACAGTATCATTGTTTAGAATACTTTATGGTACTGAATCTCACTTGATTCTTATTAGGTTTGTTTTGCTTTGTTTTTTGCTCTGTTACTACTCATCTATTACAATAAGGAACAGTTTTTCTTCCTTTTCACATATAACATCTGAAAACTTTTTTTCTAACTAAAATATAGTTGATTTACAATACTATATTAGTTTCAGGTATACAACATAGTGATTCAATGTTTTTATAGGTTATACTCCATTTAAAATTATTATAAAATATTGGCTATATTCTCTATGCTGTACAATATATCCTTGTAGCTTATTTATTCTGTACATAGTAGTTTGTACCTCTTAACCCCTTATCCCCAGCTTGCCCCTCCACCCCATCCCCTTGTTACTGATAAGCAGTACTTTGTTCTCCATATCTGCGAGTCTCTTTCTGTCTTGTAATATTCATTCATTTGTTTTATTTTTTTTAGATTCCACATATAAGTGATAGCATACAGTATGTGTCTTTAACTATCTGACTTATTTCACTAAGTACAATACCCTGTAGGTCCACCAGTGTTGTTGCAAATGACAAAATCTCATTCCTTTTATGACTGAGTGACATTCCATTGTGTATATGTACTACGTCTTCTTTATCCACTCATCTGTCGATGGATACTTAGGTTGCTTCTATTGATATATCTTGGCTATTGTAAATAACATCCTGATAAACTTTTGATTGGAATGTTATTTTTTCTTTTGTATAACTGCTCAATATATGTACTTCTCTCCCTGATAGCTAAATACTTCATATATTAATTTAATTGGTCCACTTTTCTTTTCCTAGCCACAATCAGAGTGGAAGTGGAGGTAAGCCACACACTTTCATCAGCAGTTTCTGCAAGTCTTCGACGTTTTTGTGTGTACTAATGACAAAATGCTTTTGTCTGCAAACAACGAGGAGGATCTTAATGTGGTAGAAAGAACACTGGACTGGGAACCAATGACTGGGAGTCCAGCCCTGGCTACTGAGTGACCCTGAGCAAGTCAGTTCTTTCTTCCAAGTTTGTTATGGGTCGTAGGGTGACTCCACTTCCAGTATGCCCAGGGCAGTCTTGCTTTATGCCAATTGTCTGAGCAGTTTTTAGTAGTATCCCCCTTCACTTTCAGAAGTATCCTTGTTTGGATGGTAACTTACATGGTCACCTTAGCTATGACTCCTAAAGACTCCTCATTATCTCATCAACAAAATAAGGGTTACTAATACCTGGCAGTACTAAAATTCTCATCCTAAAAATCAAATGTCAAGTTGATTGTACATATTCCTGTACAGAGAAGGTACTCAATAAAGATTTGTTAAATAAATATTTGTCAAATAGAAAGGTTCCTAAGGACTATAGGATAATAAATCAAAAAAAGGTTTAACTTTTAAAATATCACATTGATGAAATGAAATAAAGAAATGAAAAGTCAGCCCATCAATGTTTATCAATTCACCTTTCATTTTATTTGCTTTTCTTTACTTATATCTTGATCAGTAGCTTTTTCTGAATGTCTCCTCAGTATTAATTAAATTTTTCTTATCACCTCTCCCTTCTTTTTCCACAATAAATTCTAACTCTATCTTTATTTAATTTGACTTTTTTCATAGTTATTTTCCCCCATTTCTTTCATCTCCCATGCATACTACTCTTTATCTTCCCTCATATTTTTATTACATTTCACCTCTAAAAATTCCTTATAAGATAATGTTAAAAATAATTAATTTACCTACTACCTATGTGAGAGTGGGAAATAAAGCTAGTTTTTATTTAAATAGTTGATATGAAAGTAGGATGCTTTCTGCAAATAAATAAGACAGATTTATTATCAAATTTTGAGTGAACATTTGTGACCAAATTATAAAACTAACAGAAGACTTTTTCCCCCCTAATTCACATGAAGGGATGTTCCCACCTCCCCCAGACAATGATATTTATGATGGGATAGAAGAGGAGGATGCTATTAATGGGTAAGAATGATCAGCGAATTGCCTTTTTGCAAAGTATTGTATATACTGGAGTTGTATAGTTTTGATTTCTCTTTAAAATAAAAAGCAGAAATAGCATTCCCTGTTACGTTACCAAAAATTATTTGAATGTTTAATTAACAGCATTAGTAAATGCGGAAGTGTAACTGCACCACACTTCAAATGAAGTGGTATATTGTTTGGAATAACCTTGACAACTACGTCAAAAGAAGTGAAATGAAAAAGGGATAAAGGGTTAGAAGTGTTGCAGATTTTTTTTCAAACTTTTCCCTATCATTTATTTATCAATCAATAATTTATTTTTATGACAATCTGGAAAGTTAATCAGTCGCATGGCTATCCTTTGTATATTAATCATAGTTGTAGGCAACCCAAATAAACTGAGATCATATGCTATCTGTGGCAAAACCAGTATTGAATCCTTTGGGTGTTTAAACTTTTGAAATGGTGTATTTTAAAATTTAAATACATTTAAAAAAATGTTTAATCTATTAACAACTTACTTTTAATACAGTATAGCTAAATTGATGTTTAAAACTTAATCCTGACTCAGCTCGCTAGTTTAAGAACCAGGAGAAATCCACCAAATAGGAAAAAATAACTTACCTATTTACCTAGTAGAAGCAGTATTCAAAGACCATAACCTATAAACATAATAGCTTCATTTTGTTCAATACAATGAGTAGCTTACAGCCTGAATGATCAAAGCAGTATAATTATAAAAAATCTGATCAATGCCTGCATGCTCCAAAGCTCCATGCTACAGGATGAAGAGAAGAGTAACACGTGGTCCTGGGGGATTTTGAAGATGTTAAAGGGAAAAGATGACAGAAAGAAAAGTATACGAGAGAAACCAAAAGACTCTGAGTCAGACAATGAAGGTTCATCGTAAGAGTCGATCAACCACCAAATTCAGTGCACGATAACAGCACTAATAATTTAATCAAATGCTGCTAATATTTTATAACCAATAACCAATTTCTGACAAACTTTTAACAATTTAATGTGTTTTTTCCATTAGTTATTCTAGCCTCATTTACTGTGTCACCCTTAAACTCATGCATTTATATAAGAGGAGCACAAAGTATTCGAAAATCATCATATGGTTCAAAAATATATGTTGCTTTCCATTCAAACATGTGCAAGCACACACACGCACAAGTGTACACACACACACCCTCACACACTCATACACACTCACCCTCCATTTAGTAGGACTTTTTTAAACTGTGGCATCACATCTGAATGTTCACAATTCCAATGCCACATTTTATTATATAATATTGTATACTAACTATTCTTCAAAATATACATTCTCTTTTAAAAATTAATTGCTAGAAATAAAGGACACAATTTGGAATTTCTTTTCTCTAAGTACAGTATTTAAAGTCTTTGTAACTCTATATCACAATTGTGATATATTAATTCTACTTGAATTACATATTTATCCTATAATAAAATTATTCTAAATATCTTCAGTTTGTATAAATAAAACTAAAGCATAAATTTTATCTTTCCATACAAAAATAACCCTTTAGTATAAGTTCCATGTGTATGAATTTGAAGGATCTTAATTACACTCGCTGGTACAGGATATCCTTATTTTATATGTGCCTAATAGATTCACCACACTTAACTGAAGTCTTTATAAGATGTTAATTCCACATAGAAGTCCTAATTTTAAACCCTTTTGTGAGACACTAAAACAACACTCAATAAACAGGACTCTTAAAATTATAAGTAAACATAGCAAATCTTCTCTTCATGCAGCATTACTCAAATGTAGTCCTTAGAAATAAAAGAAGAGATTTTTTTTTTTGCTCTAATTACACACCAGCTAATTCTGGTTTTAGATCACTTGAACTAATGACCTTTCACACTTTACTGTAACTGTGCACCATTCTTCCAGTGATGTGTGTGTGTGTGTGTGTGTGTGTGTGTGTGTGTGTGTTTAAAGCTCAGAAAGTAATAAAAGCAAAGGTCTTTTTCTGTTGCAACTAAAAGCCACCCAATCCTGATTTCAAATCACTTCTGTTAATAAGCTCTCACTCTCTAGTTTCAGTGGATTTCCTCTCTTATTCACCATTCTTCTTTTGGAGATATACATGTACATATTGTTGAAACATGGTCATATAAAGATTCCTATGACCTCTGCTGATTTTGACTCTGCATTTCTATTCTTTGAGTCAAATAAACAGTTTGGGGCCTGAGCTATGCCACAGCGACTCCAGAATACTGAGACCATTGAATTACTCTGGTATGATTATATGCCCAAACTTCATAGAACAAATCTGCAAATATTGGTCTAATGGCTGTGAGCAAAATAAACCACTGGATATCTTGACTCTTGACTTTTTTGGTCAGCACTGGAGTTCACAAAAAGTCTTGCTAAATTCCAGATTGATGGACAAAAACTTGGGACTTAGCAGAGAAATGGAGGATGAGAAAGGAATGACAGTCAGCAGATTAATTAGACTTTATAAGCCTCCAGGCTATTCATGTCTCTCCTAAATAAAAGACTCAATTTCTGTGTTTATATTGGTCTGATTATAACTGTGTTATCATTTTCTTTCCAGTTTCCCTTCTCCTCCTAAACAAGTGGGTAAGTAATAAAAGCTAATTGTATATTTTATATCTCACTTCTTGCAGATGAGGTAGTGGAAAGGATTGGCTATAGTCACGCTGTCTGAATTAAAGTCCTGACTCTGAAAATAATAAATTGTGTAACCTTGTCAAGTAACTTCACCTGGGGTCACCACAGTTTCTCAACAGTAAAATAGTGGGAAGAGGAAATTTTAAAATATCATGAATTTTGAACAGTTCTTCCAGCCATAGGATCACTATGGAGAAAGGGCCAAGTAGGGATGGACCCCAACATTCCCCATGGACCCTCCCCACCCCAATTCAGTCAGAGCTTGGTGTATTGGACTTATGCATAAAGATTTCTGAAAACATGCCACATTATATGCCATGAAGGTCCTTCTAAATCTAAATTTCTTTGATTTTTAAAATGTATCACTTATATTGTCTTTGGAAAATTTTCCACTGCTCGATGTGAAACAGTTTCTTCTTTGTACAATTTTGATCAGCTTATTTTTTTACCCCTGCTGAGACAGATCTTTAAAGGAGTTTTCTTAAGTTTACTTTGAACAAAATAAAATGTCTCACAAGAATATTCAGGGGCTTTCAAAAAGTTTATCTTGACTTGTAAATAAATTGAAAGAGGGCTTCCCTAGTGGCGCAGTGGTTGAGAATCTATCTGCCTGCTAATGCAGGGAACATGGGTTCGAACCCTGGTCTGGGAGGATCCCACATGCCGCGGAGCAACGTGAGCCACAACTACTGAGCCTGTGCGTCTGGAGCCTGTGCTCCGCAACAAGAGAGGCCACAACAGCGAGAGGCCCGCGCACCGCGATGAAGAGTGGCCCCCACTTGCCACAACTACAGAAAGCCCTCGCACAAAAATGCAGATGCAACACAGCAAAAATAAATTAATTAATTAATAAACTCCTACCCCCAACATGAAAATAAATAAATAAATAAATAAATTGAAAGAGCAAACCAAACACAAAGATAATCTATTCTTCCAGACTGTTTATCTGACTTTGTTTTCAGTTATCAATTTGAAAATATGTAAGGCTCTAACTCAAATTGATCAATAACTGATAAGCTTATATCTTAATCTATAATTTTCAAAAAGTACTCAAGAAACTTAGCTCTGGGGCTCCCCTGGTGGCGCAGTGGTTGAGAGTCCGCCTGCCGATGCAGGGGACACGGGTTCATGCCCCGTCCGGGAAGATCCCACATGCCGCGGAGCGGCTTGGCCGGTGAGCCATGGTTGCTGAGCCTGTGCGTCTGGAGTCTGTGCTCCGCAACAGGAGAGGCCACAACAGTGAGAGGCCCACGTACCGCAAAAAAAAAAAAAAAAGAAACTTAGCTCCACAAATAGTAGGAACAAAATGGAAAAAATGTGATCAAATAAGTAAAAAATGTGTTTCTTGTTTTAATTTTCTTTCATTCTCAAAGGTGTATTAAGTGCATGTGCATGGAATAGTAACTTTTCCCTTTCTGGAAACCAGTGATATGTAATATTTTTACATATTTATTATAGATTCTTCATATAGTTGAGCACGTTTTATCCTGTGAAATTACTTAACCTGAGTGGGAGGAAAATACACACACAAGCACACACACACACAAACATATATACATACATATACAGAGCATATATATATATATATGTGTGTACATATATACAGAAGGGGGGGATTTTTTTTTTGGTTGCACCAGGTCTTAGTTGCGGCAAGCAGGCTCCTTAGTTGCGGCTCCCCGGCTCCTTAGTTGTGGCATGGGAACTCTTAGTTGTTGCATGCATGTGGGATCTAGTTCCCTGACCAGGGATCAACCCAGGCTCCCTGCATTGGGAGCGTAGAGTCTTATCCACTGTGCCACCAGGGAAGTCCCAAGGTGGGGGGGGGGATTTTTTAAAGGAAATCAAATCCTTACCACTACCAGAGAGCATTTTAAACTTTCTGTGATAATCATTTCTTAAAACATTTGTACTCTCTTCAACTCATCTCTTCAGCTTAATTTGCTGTGGAGCAACTTAATAGGTGTAGAGAGGATGCATTCCTCCTGACTTTATTAACAAGAAGTCTAGGATCAAGAAAAATGTCTACATATTGGAAAAGCCATTGAACCAGTTAAGGTCATAGCAACTTTTCCACCAATACTGATTCTCAAGACCTGCTGGTATCAGAAGTGTCTTTTATTTTACAATAGTGCCACACATAATATTCCTACAAGGTAAAAGTTAATAAAGACAGATCAATGAGTAAAAAAGAGGGATAGATAGATAGATGAGAGATAGATAGGCACAAAGACAAAGACATATAAATAAAGTGATATATATTATCCTAGCACCCCAAATCCCATCAAAATCTTTACTTCAATCTCTACCTGCAGCCAATGGCCAGTAATATTGATTTGCTTGTCAGCAATCTACTAATCTTACAATTCATCACACTTGTGGATATTCAAATACTCTCAGTCACTGCTTAAGGGTTTTTTTCCTGATAACAATAGTTATTATCATTGTCACTATTTTGTTGTTGTTGTTGTTTTTCTTTTTGAGGGATATTTAACACAATCATCAAGGAAGAGAGGAACCTCTCTCTCCCTTTTAAGGAATAGGCAGTGCTTCCAGGAGAAATGTACAGAGACCTCAGGAAAACTTATTTTGTTGTCCTTGAAACAATCTTTATATTAAAATCCCATTGAATGCTCATATCAAAATGTACATTAACAGTGTTTCAACATTTGCTATTGTGTCTTTTGTTAGACATGGGAGATGACGTTTATGACGATGTGGATGCCTCTGATTTCCCTGCTCCACCACCAGAGATGAGGTAATTTAAATGTTCTCATTACAGTGAAGTTATGAAAATCAGACGGTTTAAGAAAATTCAGCTGGAATAAAACCCCAGTGAGGGCGTGTGTACTGTGTGCCATCCGTTGGCTCTGTCGTCCTCTCCCTGATCCCAACTCTGACCTCTCTGCCAGGTTTGTGAATGGATGGATAGCCCAGGTTCTCCTCCTCCTTCTCTCTCTCGCTTCCCCTCACCCCTTCCCAGTGGTCCTTCTTCCTGACCCCTGATTATCTTCTGACCTATGACTCACCAATGTCTTCATTCATTTATTCACTCATTCACTGGGAAAATATTTGAGAGCCTGATCGCAACTGCTCTCACTGATTCATTCGCTCCCTTTTTTACTTTTTTCTCAAAACGTTTTTTATCTTGAACACACTGCTTAGTTTATGTCTCAATCCTAACCCACCTGCTTCAAGCCTCCTCCATCCTCCACAAGAAGATCGTTTCCTTTTATGAAAAAAAAAAGAGAGCAGATTTGTGTTTTGAAAGGACTTTTACGAGTTATGTCACTTTTTCACAAAATCATCTGATTCTCAAAGGTTCCATTCAAACAAAAACAGTCAACAGTGAATAGTGACATTCTTTAACTTACCTAAGGCTTCAATTTAATTTTAGACAAAAGTTGTAAGAAAACCTAAAATCAATTAATAGAAGAGGAGTACCTTTACAAAATTCTTTTGTAATAGAAAATAACATGTTAGGATGCTTTTTTATACCCCAATAAATATGTGAGATGATCTGATACATGCTATGTATGGAAGCAAGAACACCTCTCTAGCTTTTTCAAGAAAAAAGAAAGATGAATAAAAAGATCTTGAAGTTGATCAGTTAAAGGATAGAAGTAACATCAATGGAATACAGTAAGTGGTGTCTTCTGAGCTGTACTGGTAAAAAATGCATGAGTGAACTCTAAGTTTATGTTTTTGTCTTTTTTTTTTTTTTTTTTTTTTTTGCGGTACGCGGGCGTCTCACTGTTGTGGCCTCTCCTGTTGCGGAGCACAGGCTCCGGACGCGCAGGCTCAGCGGCCATGGCTCACGAGCCCAGCCACTCCGTGGCACGTGGGATCCTCCCGGACCGGGGCACGAACTCGTGTCCCCTGCATCGGCAGGCGGACTCCCAACCACTGCACCACCAGGGAAGCCCCTCTTTTTTCGTTTTTTTTACCAACATTGTTAAACTAATTTTACACAACAAGAGCAAGATCAAAGAAACTGAGGGGAAAATATCCTGTTATTTATATAAGAAGATCAAGTTCTACAGGCAAAACACACCAGAAATATGAAAGGAGAATCATTCTCCTTTTTCAGTTCTCCATGAAAGGAAAATCTAATCTTCAGAAATATGTTAAGTTTTAATATTCCTCACCATTGGGACGTCGCTTCTATTCCTGACAGTTTTAAGCACATTTTTGTCTTTAATATTACTGTAGAAATGCCACCACATTCCATTAAATAGCTCTCTAGGAACCCAGAGTCACCCACTGGCCCTTTTCTTTAAGCAAAATAAGCCCCAGCTGATTAAACTTTGTGCGATATGTACTAATTTCTTTCCCGTTGCTTATTTTCAGAGTTTAAGGCAATCGTGTGTCTCTAACACAGCATTCTATTTTTTTAAATAAATTTCAATAAATTACCTTTAACGAGAGCTTGTGGGGCATTTTTAACATTCATGTATATTCTGATTGCTCCAGAGTGCTAATCCGGGCCAGCGATTCCACTACTACCCAGGTACCATCAGAGAGAAGGTATGAGGGACAATGCAGAACCTAGGGCAGGACAGTGTGCTAATTCATTTCCCAGTGAATGAACTAAATTCTAAGATTCAAAATTTTTAAATAAATCAGTTACAAACAAAACTTTACCTTAGGTAATCAAAATTAATGTCAGTGTTTAAAATTTTTCATTATTCACAAATATTCTGATTTTTTAAATTCCCTCCTACAGAGAGTCACAGCCTTTCCCTAACATCCATACTTAATCCAGGAATTGTTCACAACCTTGGTTGCAAATTAATATCACCTGGGAACTTTTAAAATACATACGTCAGTACCTGGACCTCACTCAATTTAATTAATTAGAATTTTTAATTAATTTAATTTCTGGGAATTAGACAAGGGCAGTGGTATTTTTTAAAAACTTCCCAGGTGATCCTCTATGTGGCCAGGCTGGAGAATCACTACCTCAGAGCTGTTCACCTGTCTTATAATAATTGGCTTTAGTTGGTATCATGAGATGTGACCCTGGCTTTGTTTTAAGTAGATTATATATAGATAAATTTTTTAAGCCATAAAAATCAGTCTTTCACAAAGTGTTCTTTTTTAAAAAGCCTTTTCTATGACATTAGCCAAACCACTTAATTATCTAGGAAGGGTTGAAAAATATAAGGGGTTCAAGAATAGGTTGAATCATATGAAACTGCTGGTATGTAACGATGTTTAAACTATACTTCAGTCATTTTATACCATTCAACATAATACATTATCTCTCACTTCCATTTTAACTCAGTCTGTATTCTTTTGAAAATCTATTCTGCATTATGAAATGTCATCATTTATTACAATGAATGTACTAGATTTCTAACAATGATAATTGAAAATGAAATTTAACAAAAATGTAATGTTATGAATTGTCTGTTATACACTATTCTTCTTATATTTTGAAACTAAATGCTATTTTATGTGTGTTCTGCCATCCTAGTCAAGGAGCCAAGGCCAAGGCAGAAGAAAAAGACCCTAAGAAACTAAAAAAGCAAGAAAAAGAAGAAAAAGACTTCAGGAAAAAATTTAAAGTATGTTTACCTTTAAATATCATACAAAGTTCAAAGTGCTAATGAAAAAATTGATGATTTTTAAAAGTGTAATTATCAATATCACAGTTCTCCATCACAACTCCTTTATTTTCTACAAAATTTATTTTAGATTTAAATTTATTCCTATAAGAAATTAAGTAAACTCTCATACGCAATATATGTACTGTGATAATCATCTAAATTTAGCTGTCCTTTGAAACTTAATCAGAAGGTAAGCTAAAAATAGAATAGATAAAAAAGATGTGAGATAGATAGATACATGTGAAATATTATTCAGCCACGAAAAACAAGGAACTCCTGCCATTTGTGACAACATGGTTGCACCTTGAGAGCATTATACTAAGCAAAATAAGTCAGAATGACAGAGACAAATACTGTGTGATATCACTTGTATGTGGAATCTAAAATAACCAAACCCACAGAAATCAAGAGTAAAATCATGGTTACCAGAGAAGGGGAGCATGGGGAGATGTCTGTCAAAGGGTACAAATACTCAGTAGTTAGATGAGTAAGTTTTAGGGATCTAATTACAGCACGGTGCTTATAGTTAGCAATACGGTATTATATACATGGAAGTCCCTAATGGAGCAAATCTTAAATGTTCTCACTATAAAAAAAGAAATGGTAATATTGCGAGGTGATCAAGCCAATAGAATTTACGTTCTGGTTGTTATCATTTTGCAATATATGAGTGCGACAAATCAACACATGCATTACATCTTAAATTTTAAAAAACTTTTTATTTTAAAAATAATTATTAGGGGCTTCCCTGGTGGCTCAGTGGTTGAGAGTCCGCCTGCCAATGCAGGGGACACGGGTTTGTGCCCCGGTTCGGGAGGATCCTACATGCCGCGGACCGGCTGGGCCCATGAGCCATGGCCGCTGAGCCTGCGCGTCCGGAGCCTGTGCTCCGCAACGGGAGAGGCCACAACAGTGAGAGGCCTGCGTACAGCCAAAAAAAATAAAATAATAATAGTAATTATTATTAGGTTGGTGAGGTTATGAGTGATTTTTCTCCAAAGAAGGTTTTGTTATTTTTTGAAAACAAGGAACTAGTTATTTAACAAAGATTTTCTTAATAAATCTGTCCTAAATGAATTACTTTAATACTACGCATCAATCAATAAGGTAAATGTTTTTCCTTATTTTTCCAGTTTGATGGTGAAATTAGAGTCCTCTATTACACCAAAGTTGCACCCTACTTAACTTCTAAAAAGTGGGGGAACAGAGATCTACAGGTGAAGCCTGGAGAATCCCTGGAAGTTATACAAAACACAGATGATACAAAAGTTCTCTGCAGGAATGAAGAAGGAAAATGTAAGTCACTATTTATTCTTTATTGCTAGGACGCCCCAGAATTTAATGACTAAACAAGTTTTAGTGATCACTCCTATTTGTATTAACTGTTTTTGCTCCATGCTTTGTGAGTTGTGGAAAACATTAAGAAACTGGAGACCTCGCTGTGTTGGAATCAATGTATTTTATTTTAATTTTTTTTTTTTTTTCATTTCCCACCTGCTATATTTGGCACTGAGTTGCCAAAGTTATGCCAAATTCGTGCTTCTGAAAATGTGGTCCCCAGACCACCAGCATCAGAAAACTCCTGTGTGTATTACAATTCTAACACCCTGGACCCACCCTTGACTTGCTGAGTCATGTACTCCGTGGGTCAAGACAGAGTCTGTGATCATAACGGCTTCCCTAGTTTGCTCCTACGTACACTAAAGTGAGAACCACTCTGCTAAAGTAGTGAGTGGTTCTTGCTCTGGTCTGGTTTGAAATTATATCACATATGTCACACCTAGAATCTCCAGTTTTCCTACCTTGCAAATTCACTTGTTTTCACTTCCTGTTCGGCCACATTTAATACGACATTCTATTCCAAATAAACACAAGAGTGTCCTGTCCTCTCTGACTTTCTCAGCTACTAAAGCTGGCAGATGGAAATGTTTTTGTCCAGTTTTAAAAGGAAGCTTATTTCATTTAACGTCCAGAGAAGAGTAAGTCAAAATTATGTTGTCCTATATTTAAAATTGAATGGCCAACATGGCTGTCCCATATCAGCTCGGTAAGTCTGCACGGAAAACACAAACTTTGAGTTCAATTTTAATGACAGGAAGGTGACTCAGGTACAGGAACCGAAGTAGATGTTTTAAGAATAAAATACAGTGACTCAAGGGTGGGGAAAATGGATCTAAAGCTTTTATGGAAGGGGTGTGGTTGGCTTTAAAAGGAAAAAATGGAATGTGGGTGCAAAGGATAACAGGCAGGGGTATGTAGTGTTACGACTTGAAGGTTACTGGAGATAATTCAAAGATGGAGCTCCAGAAGACAAAGAAAACCCCCATTCAGACCAGGATTTGTGAAGATGTACCCCAAGGAATAGTCTTAAATGCAGAATAACTACATGCTTTAAAAGGTCATCAAAATATTTTAAAATGTTCAAATTTTTAAAATTATTAAATAAGTTATGATAAATATATAAACTGAGTATTTTCCAGGGTGATTATGATAGCATGAGGAAATTCTCATGATACAACAGTAAGAGGAATAAGAAGCCTGCTTAAAGTAGGATAGGATTTATTTACAGCCATGTTAAAAAATATGTAAATAAAAGAAACCAAACTAAAATCCTAATAGCGGCTGATTAGGGTGATGGACCTAAATGATATGTTTCCTTCCCTCTACTTTCCAAATTATTTCACATTTTTCACAACAGAGAATTGTTCTAGTACTTGTCATGTGGACCTTTCTCCAGGGGAAAAGCTTCAGATTTATCTTGACCTGCTGTCCTGAGATTTCTGTCCCCGCAACAAATCCCATCTAGAGCAATGCTCCTCGACTCCAAAGTACATACACTTCATGTGGGGATCTTGTTAAAAATGCAGATTCTAACTTAGCAGGTCTGAGGTAAGGTGTTTTCCCAAGCTCGCAGGTAATTGATGCTGCTGGTCCGCAGAACATACTCTGAGTAACAGGATATAAATGACCTCAACAACAAACATGTATAGATACAGATGAGCAGATGTAGATTCAGCATCAAAAACAGAAATTCAGAGGAGACTCCTACCTAGGAACCAGTAGACCCTAAGAATGAGGAAAAGCAACAGCCATTCTGGGATAATTTGTAGTCTGCTATCATTTTCTACTTCGACATCAATAATTCTAAATACTGCTATGAATACTGGAGGACTCCTATCCTCTTAGAATTTATCATCTGTTAAAAATGAGAGGTGAAAACATTACATGACATTCTGGTAGATAAAATCAAGAGTTCCTTGTACCTTTTATCTTCTTCTTTTTTTTTTTTTTTCTGCGGCAGGACCAATGCACCTTACAATTCTCAAGCTCACTGATAACTAATTCAATTCTTAGGTGGTTTTAGGGTCCACCTCGGACAGAATGAAAACCAGATGATTATATCAGTAGCACTTGCGTACTAGTTGTTTTTTATTTATAGACTTTCTTTGGCCTGGACTTTGTCTTAGTTTGGCTTTCCCATTTGGGAGGAGATTCTGGGATACTCCCATGAGCACATGGAGAAGTAGACTGGGAAGAGAAGGCAGCTAATAAAATCTTGTTAATAAACTGGGAAGAGAAGGCAGCTAATAAAATCTTGTTATCAAAAAAAGGTACACTTGGGTAGTAGGAGCTTAATCAGTTGGGAAATCGGAGTGGCAGTGTTATCCCATCCGGTGGGAAACAAACTGGGGTACTTATACATCAACTCTGTGTCCATCAGGAATTGAAGCCTACTCCTGGGCAGGTGGGAAGGCCACCAAGAGCATCTGCGATTTCATTATTCCACAATTCAATGATCATATCTGCTTAATTTCCCTTTTATTTTTCCAAATCTCTTGCTTTTCTTAATTTTTCTAAAACTGCTGGTTAGTCTTTCCTTGAACTGGATGTTTAATTTTCTTAATTTTAAATTTAATTTAAATTTCTTAATTTTCTTAATTTCTGATCTATTCCTCAAATACCTCCATAGGATTTGGGACAATTGTTGTATGGATTTAACCCTTCCTCACCTGGATTATTGCAATAGCCTTTCAAATGATATGTCTCCCTTACCCTTCTCTCAGCCAATCCACTCACCATACTGTTACCCAAAGATTATTTTTAAAAACATGAAGTCTTTAGGGTTAGTATATAAAACCCTTTGTGATCTAGCCTCACCTTCATCAACTATTTCCCATCTGCAACTAACACTCCAGAAATGTAAACTACTCATTTGTCATTCCCTGAATAAATTATGCTATTTCATCCTTCTATGCTATTTTATTCTGCTTGGAATGCCCATAAATTATCTATTAAAAACAACCCAGTTGTCATCTAAAATTGGAAGCACACTCACTCACTCCTCTGCAGCCACCCTAACACAATTAATCTCTCCCTTGCTGCACCATGCCACTACTGTTATTGCTGTCACTGTCCTTCCTGTTTTTCCAATCTATTACTCTTATGAGACGGAGCTTGAGAGTAGCTTCAGTGAAATGTTCTCAACATTGTATTGCCAACACATTCTACACTGCCTGGCACCTTGTTTGGGGCTTGCTGAATTGAGTATAACAATTTGGAGATTGCAGTTGGATAACCAGATGAAAATCTGACATACTGACATTCACAGGAAGAAGTCCGTTGAATAGTTTAACTTGTTAGAAGACAGAACTTCTCTGTCTTAGCCATAGTGATGTGGTTCACTTGTTGTGTATCGTTTGGGAGACTCTGAATCTTTCAGTTCCTTTTTTCTACATCTAATTAGCAGTAACGACATTTGCAGTCCAACATCATGATGACCCTAACATTTTCCTTACTTTCTATTCTTCTTTAATCCATCCAAAAAAAAAAAAGAAAACCATAGTTTACTTAAACCTAATTTGTAATGATAGATATGAGAGGCTAAATCATTAACAGTAATCCCTTCCCACTGTGGAGTAGAGTACAAGCCACTTTTACAGGCATTATCGCATTTGATCGAGTCTCACCCACTGACTTGTAGAAAAGCACATTGTAGAGGCATTGAGATCTTAAATATATATTTCTGGCACATTCCCAAATGTTTAGAATTTCTCGCTAATATTTGTGCATGTTCCTCAACTCAAAGTCTCATAAGCTGTGAGTTTTCCCACCTCTTGTCGCTGGAGAAAATTTTTCTACAAAAAAGTGTGGAATGAGACATGAGCTGAGTTATTTGTGATCAAAATGTTGTCCATTTCCTTTGGGCACCAAAGGAAGGGGAATTTTAAAGGTGCTTTGGGTGTCCCCAAATCCAATTGATGATTTCTTTGCTTAGGTAATTTTGGTTTCGATTTTAAAACAACACATGTTCACTGAAGAAAATTTTTGTATTCAGAAATTTAATGTCACCTGATTTGAAGCCCTAAAAATAAGTAGGGAGAGAAAAAGAGAGAGGGAAAGAGAACATTTTTATAGAACTAGGATAATAATTTATATTTAGCATTATACACTGCATTTTGTTTTTAATTTCTATTACATTATGAGCATTTTCTCTTGAAGTCGGACGTTGTTCCACTTGCCTTAGTAAATCTATGCAGTATGACTTCATTGTTTTTAAACTGCATGAGGCCAAATTGAGTAAGTTTAACTTTATTTCTGGACTTGCTCACAACAAACGAAATAATAAAATTTGTCATTTTTATTGAGTAAAAAATTTGAAAATATTAGAACAAAGATATTTTTTCCAAAGATGGTTTTGTATATCCTTGGTAATTTTATATTCACAACACCCTTCTGAAAGGTGAGTCATTAGTCCTGCGACACATCTGCACTGTAGCAAGTAAATGTTTTGGGAAGAAATTAACTGGCACAAATGGTGGGTGGGTGTTACTTTCTTAACCAACTCTACCCACCACATATTTCAAAACATTTGTGTCAAGTCGCTGTGTTCTGCTCTATGAATGTGAGATTTCCTAATGATAATTTCATATTATCTGTGAGCATCCCTGGTGTGCCAGTGCCCACGATATTATAGAGCTAACTAAACACAGCAGCCACTCTGCATGTTACAGAACTATGATGAGGTTTTCTGTTTATTTCATTTGTTTGTATTTTTCATTACATTCCCTATGATGAATGTTCATGGAACATGTGAGCAGAGAACATTTTTCTACTGCAAAAAAAAAAAAAATTGTGTCTAGGAACTATCATGGAGAAGTGGTTTAAAACTTCATGGTAAGACACTTGTTTTGACACTGCCATGAATCATGCTTGTAATAGAATGAAGTTTCAGCGGAGATTTTTAAAGGTACGAGACAGCAAAACCTATGCTGTATTAAAAGTCGTTAACCCTACAAAAGTGCTATATAATAGTGATTTCATAGTTTATGAGCCCCAAATGATCACATCATTTCAGGGAACTAAAGTAGAGCAGCACAGTACCATCCCACACCCCAACCCCTTGATAAGTTTGTTCTTAAATAATATTCACAATCGTTGATGTTTATGTAGCTCACACAACAACAAAAACAACAAAACGGCAACAACGTTAGAGCCTTCAACAAAAGAAAAAGCTGCTCCTTAGAGCTCTTGAAGAGTCAAGATACAGGAGGAAATGTAATAGGGATTTGAGAAGCTAGGAAAATATATTTTTTTATAATAAACTTTGTGAGGTTAGGTAATTAAGCTCTATATCATGAGTTATTAACTTTGGTCATTGAAAGGACTGTTTTATGCCTAATTACAGATAGTGTTTTATCCAGGTCTACACAATTTTAGCATAACTGAGTTTTAAAAAGTAGATGACCTACAAGCACAAGAAAATAAAATCCTTTTATTTCCAGAAATGGTGATTATATTCTCTTTGTTTTGGATTTTGTTTCTCTTGACCTTCTAAATATATTTTACAAACAACAACAGAAATATACTTGAGGCCAGAATAATTCCAATCTCTGGCAATATTTTCTTACTTCTTATACATTTCTCTAATTGTCTACATGTTAATTTTAGTTCAGACACTTTACAAAGCCCAGACAACTCACAATGAGATTGATTTCACCGTTAAAGGCTTCAGTCGTTATTTTAAAATTATTAATTTAAACATGAATATCAATGGGAACACTTACTTGTATTGTTTTATTTTCCAATTTGTTTTAAGAGAAAATTCAAAATGAAAACATAACCACCAATTTTAACTAACGAAAAAAAAAACTTTGTGACTCTTACTGTCTGTAGAAATGGTTCATACTTTATGTTAGTCCTAAACAGAAGTACAAGTAAAGACAGACTTCAATTATTGGAAGCCTGACACAAAATCCACAATTTGTTCAAAAAGTCTGTTATTTGCAGAGTTTCTCTTTTGAGAGACACACATAGAGTTGAATTTGTTAGAGATGAGATTATCCCCCTTTAAAAATTACGCTAAATGATGATGTCTACCTTAACTTTTTTTTAAAGTTTGTTAACGTGAAATGACTGAAAGAACTGTGGAATCAAAGTCTACCCAAGGATCATAGATACTAATTTTAGATGACCTTTATATTAATTTTTCCACTTCTTTAATTGAAATAAAAAGGAAGGTATAACATTGTCTAATTTTTCATACTCTGAGAAAAATATTACTTATTGTACTTTTATCATTTTATCATTTCATTACTGCCATGCTGCAGGAATTCAGAGATAACTTTGATTCTTTATTTTCCAAATATGATTCTTATGAACAATTTTCATCAACAAGTAGTTAATTTCTTGACAAAAAATTTTGGTGGAATTGATTTTACCCTGGAATATTTCAAGGGAAAGTTCATTCTCTTAATTTTTAATCCACAATTTCAGTTGTATGATTCTAACTTTTTTTTTTTTTTTGATTCTAACTTTTAAAAAATTTTGCATGTTAAATCAATGGCAATATGTAAGTTTATTAACGTTTACATAAGTTTATTAACGTTGGTATTAATTTTTGCTTGTGAGCTTCCTGCTTTATCATTTTTTACACATTTGCTCTGATTTAGAACCAAAACTAGATCTGAGGTGGAGCAAAACCAATAGACTGACTCAGTGAAAGAAGTTATTTAGAAGCTGTATTGACAAGACTATAAATGGTACTAATCCCAAACATACAACAGTGGCTAGGTGCTAACACAAAACCAATAATTCCAAAGGCTAGTAACATTAATTAGATGTCAGCAGACATTTTCTTAAGAAAAACAGCCCATATTTTTTCTTAGGAGTATTTTGCACAAGAGGGGCAAAAATAAAGTGAAAAAAAATCTTTGCTTTCTTGTATAAAATGTTTATTTTCCATTTAACAGAAGAATCACTAGAATCCCTGATACTAGTGCTCTTCTAATAATTATTTATTCCATGAAAGATGAAAATGCAAACATTGACGCTCTGTCAAATGGCAAAAGCAATAGTGAAAGCTCTTTCACGCTCATTGTAAGAGAGCTGTTTTGAAACCATTTAGAATGCACACTCCCCCAAGTAAACACTAGACTGCGGATCTGAAAGGGGAATGGAACACAGTTCTGACTGTTCAGTATAATAAAATTTGAAAAGTTAAGTCTTAGACCTGGTGATATTTAAAATCCCTACCTGTGACCTACTTTTTTCATAGGAGAAATTATGCTTAATAAATTCTTAAAACTGTGTCAAGTGGGTAACACCTTAAAGAAATAGATTAAAATGTGAAAGAAGATTGTGCTACAACCTACAGTAGCTTAGAAAAGAAAGTACTGGTTTTTAATTTAAGGGGGAAAGGAGGAAAGATTGTAAATGGAGGAAAAGAGCCATGTAGGAGAGAGAGAGAAACAAAAGTTAGAGAGAAGAGGAAAAGTTATAAAGCAGAAACTAACACACCATTGTAAAGCAATTATACTCCAATAAAGATGTTAAAAAAAAAAAGGAAGGAGAGAAAAGTGGACACAAATAAGAAAAATAAGTCATATTTGGAGATAGATATAATTATTCAATATATTATATATTCTTTTAATTATTAAATTCTATTTCAATTTCTTTAAAAATAGTAGGGATTTTTCAAGTTTGTACTGTTAATAAAATTTATTTTCTTTTTCTTTCTTAGACGGTTATGTCCTTCGGAGTCACTTGGTAGACAAGTAAGCCCATTTTCTTCTACTACTATACTTCCGAAAATAATTATATGCTTTTCTTTAAGAAAGTTTCCTAATATCACTTACATAATATAATGTACTAAACTATCATAAATAAATTTTAAAACAATATGCTATACTAATGTCAATATGGTAGTACCCATAACGAAGTTAGTTTTGATAAAGGGTCACTCTTTTAAATATAAAGGAGGAGCCCTTCTCACTCACGTTTATACAGTTCTTAGTTTTATATATTCATTGGATACACACATTGCAAATATTGGAGACAGGTCAAAACCACTAACACTTTGCATTTCACTAGCTATTAATGCAGTTGATTGAATTGAATTAATCAGGTATCGATTAGTGTCTGCAGAGTAGGTACAAATATCACCTGTTAACGGTTTATGGCTTGGCGCCTAATTGAAGGCTTTTCTTTACTCACACTAGGCATAGTAGAGTATTAAGTTGCCTTTTTTGGAAGCATGCCAGAAAAAGATAGTGGTCAATGATTCTTCTATTTTTATGAATAGGACATTGTCACAGTCTGGTACTAGTGCTATTAGAGTCCACCCACAATGTTATAAGATCCTATTCCAAGTAAACCAGTGCAAGAAATGAACTCCATTATCAGGGTAGGTCATATACCAATACAGAGATTTACAGAATTCAGCATGATTAAGAAATCAAGGAAGATTCACAAACTGTATCCGTAAGTAACCTGACACCAATCAGAAAGAGGCAAAGCAATGTTAAGGGCTCTGTCAGCAAACCAGGAAAGAGTCAAAAGAAAAATAATCACAATACTTTTATTTTCCTCAGAGCATTAATCACAGTAGTAGGTGTGGGACTTTTCAATAGGTTTTACTCTATGAAAGATACAAATTTCAAGGAAAGAATGCATGACAAATAACGGGACCATGTCTTCATCAGTGAAGAGAGAATTCAGAAAGTGTACTCTCTAAGTAATTATTGCTTTATTACCTATTGAAGTGAATACTTAATAAAAGTTTATTGAATGAATAATAGAAAAAAATCTGTCCTCTTTGCATTTGTATCAGATTTCCGTTAGCCAAATCCTCCCTCAATCTCAGAGAAAGGATCCAAACAGAAGACCTAGGGAACTCACAGCATCTGCCATGGTTGGCAGCAATTTGAAAAGCCTGCTGCTGCTTCCATGATAAATGCACAGAGGTAGTATAGGAACCAAGAGTAGGTCTGGTCTAAATGACAAAGTCACCTTACATTTGTGTATCCTACGTTTCAAGGCTATATTAATATTTATAATTCTTTCTACTTTAATTACTTGCATATCATTCTCTCCTCCATTAGATTATAAGTTTCTTGAAATAAAAACTGTGTCTTACTTATATCTCCTGGTACATAGGAGGAACTCAGTGCGTGTGTAGAATAGAATATTTCACAAAGATTCAGGACCAGATAAAACCTAAAATGTGTAAAACTCACCAGAACGATTATTATGGCTGCCGCCTATAACCACAAATATTTTTTAAATTATATAACACAAGAATCACCATACAGTGACTTCCTTGGCAGTCCAGTGGTTAAGACTCCATGCTTCCAATGCAGGGGACATGGGTTCGATCCCTGGTCGGGAAACTAAGATCCCACATGCTGCGCGGCATGGCCAAAAACTTTAAAAAGTAAAAAATAGGACTTCCCTGGTGGCGCAGTGGTTAAGAATCCGCCTGCCAATGCAGGTGACATAGGTTCGAGCCCTGGTCCGGGAAGATCCCACATGCCGCAGAGCAACTAAGCCTGTGTGCCACAGCTACTGAAGCCTGCGTGCCTAGAGCCCGTGCTCCGCAACAAGAGAAGCCACCGCAATGAGAAGCCCGCGCACCACAACGAAGAGTAGCCCCAGCTCGCCACAACTAGAGAAAGTCTGGCGTGCAGCAATGAAGGCCCAACGCAGCCAAAAATAAAATTAATTAATTAATTAATTATAAATAAATAAAGAAAGAAAGAATCGCCATACAAACCATATCCTGGCTGCTTATTTTGTAACCAATATTTATATATTTTAAATTAATATTTACAAATTATAATTAGAAACATTGCAGAAATTATGCACCCATTTCCTATGCCAAATATTTCTGTATTTGATTCAACATTTGAAGTTCAAGTGAAAGTAGTATAAATGTGATATTACTGAACATAAAGGATCCATCACAGTTTTGGATTAGGGCCCCCAGTGGAGTACTGTGCCATGATTTTTCAGTTTGTTCAGTTCAACAAACACTACTGACCAAGGACAGTTGTGTGCTAGGCTTATAGTTCTATCTAAAGATGAGTAAGGCAAGGTCTATGCTCTTGGGGCATGTTTTCATTATTCTGTATGTCTATGATATGGAATAAATTTTGTGTGTGTGTGTGTGTGTGTGTGTGTGCACGCTATAAGAATGAAACAGAGGATTAGATTAAGTCAATGAAAGGAGATACAGATGAATATGAAATTTCTTCCCACTTATAAATGTAACTTCTCACCCTTAAATGCCTTATGTCACATAAAATCACATTATTAAACTTATAACCTAAATATTGCTTTAATGTTAAGACGATTCTTTCTTTAAAATAAAATTTATTTTCTACATTTACAGTGATGGAGAGATTTATGACGATATTGCTGATGGTAAGTCTCACGTGGCACCCAGCACAGAGAACAGTCATGGTGAATTTACTGTTCTTACAAATACTGAAAATAGCTTGCTGGATTAATTAGAGCCTTCCAATCTGATTAGAATTTGAATCACCTGAAAATGTTAAGAAAGGTAAATGCCATGGTATAATGAAATAAAATTATTTTTGAACATGACTGAAAATTTATTTATTTTCTTTGAAAACAAAAGAATGAAATATTAGTGTATTTTTCATTATACCATGAATCTTAATAAGAATTGCTTTTATCCACAAAAATATTTGTGCCTCGACAATAAGTAGGTACTTATTTCATAACCTGTATTACTCACTAGTATTATCTAAGCATTGTACATTTCTAAATTATGATCTAAAAAATTAATCTTACCTGAAATGAAGCATAGTGTTAATTATGTTCCTTTTAGTCTCCTTTTAAATGTATGATTCTTACTGATACCTAATATTTTCAACCTCATTCAGAATTACTATCAAAAAGTACATTTAATTAAGTACCAGGTAAAATAATCTTGAGTCTCATTTTGATAGAGAATAGATTTGTCCAGAAACTTTGTTTGGAAAAGTACACTGAGCAATGAATGTTAAATAAATATATGGCCTTCGATTTAAATGCTTTTTCATAAAGTGAGACAATTCTCCTATTTTCATCCTAAACCAGGAGAGTATGAATCATTTACATTTACAGCGTTGGAACACTTAGAGGATATGTATTTTGTGTAACTAATTTAAATTTGTATTTTCTTCTTTTAGGTTCCATCTATGACAATGACTAGTTCTCAGCTTTGGTCATTCTGCTATGTTCATTTGATGACAATGTGAAGTCTGTGTTTTAATTGGCCTATGTTATCGGGTATCATAGAAAATGAATGCACAAAACTAGTTATTACCATTTGTTATAAAATTATGATTATTTTTATACATTTTGAGATTTTGGATTTAGAAAATGATTTCCCTGCTTAATCAACATCTTGGAAGACTGCATCAATGAGATGTAAGAAATATTAAATACCCACTTCTACCTTAGCTACAATTATATAAGCACTTCTTTTAGACCATCAATAGACAACTCTCCCTTCCGGAAAAAAAAAAAAAAAACTTTCGAGAAAAAATGGCTGTTGTCTAAAGAAATATAAAGAATGACAAAAATATAAGGAAGGAAATTTTTAAACTTTTCATAAGAAGAAAAACTCTTGTTTGTACTTCTAATGATCCTATCTTATATTCTCTATTCAAATTATCTATCTTTTAAAAGGCAGGGCTGTCTCCACTCTTACTGGTGGGTTAAATGTTTTCAAAAATTATAGTAGTAGCAAAACTTTTGTATAAAGTTTACCATATAATTCTGTTTAAAGTACTGTTGTAACTAGACTAGATATGAATGAAGACCACCCCAAAATTATGAAGAATGGAAGAATGGAGTTCAAAATTAACTAGCCTTTTATGGCATCTCTTTACTATGAAGACTCTTTTAAAGGTTTCTGTTTTTGTTTCTCTATTACCTCTATGGAAAAAAAATTTTAAACCACTTTACTGGAAAGTTGGCCAGCAGAGGAAATACAAATTAATAAACCTTAGCGTTTGGGCTGGGGTATTTCCTATTGGTACGTACTCAACCAAAAATAACCCAAAAACAAAATGTGAAGCATTTGGGTTCCAAATGCTAAAAACACTAAACACCACGACACAAAATGCAGAAACCTAACACCCAAGAAAATAGCATATAGGAAATTTTTTCACAGCTTCCAAAATATGAAAATCCTAATGCTGGCTCTGCTATTAATGAGCCATGATGTGTTACTGGATAAATTATTTATCCTCCTCCTAGTTTTCTTATCTGCAAATTTCAGGATTAGACTAAGTCAATTTTTCCCAACGTTTTCACTATCAGTTACCTCAAATGTCTATAATCCTCCCTCTACCCTAGCCCTGTGTTTCAGAAGTTTTGCTGATTTTTAAAACTCATTGATTAAATAATGATTAATGCATTATCCATGTTTTAATATTGCAGAGGCCCATTGGAGAGTCTGAAGAGTAGCCCCACTGAATTGAAATAATTTCAAGTAATTGTAAAGGAACTCAAAGTCTTCATGTGGGTAAAGTGGGATTTCTATTAGGTGCTTTGAAATTTAAAAATAGATCAACTACTATTGTTCAATGTGTATACTCTGGGGGTCTGAGGCCCCCAAATTAGAAGCCACTAATCTCAAAGACCCCCTCCAGTTATGAAATATTTTGATGTCTACTTTTTGATAGGGAGAGCCAGTATTTGCTCACATGATGAATTTATTTTAATACTAGATAAAATTACAGCATCCAGAAGTGGTTTTTGTTTGTTACATTTGGTAACAAATATACAACATACACTGACATTATGTTTCCAGTAATTTTATCTTCTGATTGAGAATGGTATAAACTCAATACAATGTCAGTTTTTGGGTTTTTTGTTTGTTTGTTTGTTTGTTTGTTTGTTTGCTGTACGCGGGCCTTTCACTGTTGTGGCCTCTCCCGTTGCGGAGCACAGGCTCCGGACGCGCAGGCTCAGCGGCCATGGCTCACGGGCCCAGCCGCTCCGCGGCATGTGGGATCCTCCCGGACCGGGGCACGAACCCATGTCCCCTGCATCGGCAGGCGGACTCCCAACCACTGCGCCACCAGGGAAGCCCCAATGTCGGTTTTTAAAATTCTAAATTATATCAAGGGTATCTTTCAGAGTTATGCTTTATACACCAAGAAACAGACACATGTTTATGAAAGATTTATGACAATCATCTTAATATAAAAGAAATATCTGAAGTATTAATTTTAATATACTAAATATTATTTCTATTATGGTTTTATGTGAGGAATTTTGTCATGTGAGAAGAGCGACAAATAAATAATACCTTCAGCAGATAACTTTGCCTCCTACTTATCAAGAAATCAAGGCCATCAGCCCTTCTGTCCTGTAACTTGATCCCAAATCTATGAGTCTTTGAGCCCATTTTTACCTCTTTTGATTTCCGCCTCAGCGGATGGGGTGGTACCTCCTGTTCAAGACCAAAGCTTCCACCACTGGTGCCCTTGATACTTTGCCTCCTGTTTTGTGGTAGAAATTGAGGTAACCAAGTGCAGTTCCCTTTAACTTCCTACAACGTTCAACCTTAACCCTATCCAGACACTATCCCAGAAAATAAGATGTCACTGCTTAGAGTCAAAGCCACAACCTGTTATCTTACGTCTTTCTACCTTCTCTGGAGTCTTCTTCCTCCACAATTAATTCATTCTCAACATCCCTCTTGCACCTCTTCCCCAACCCTCTTTCCCTCCTTCCCTTCCTCTTTTCTATCTTTAACATCTTCCATTCTGCAGATTCCCTCTTCTAGGCTTACAAACATACCGAAGTCTTTCCTATTTGAAAAACAGCAGGAAACCTTGCCTCGAATCCAAATACCTCTCTAACTACAGCCCATTTCTATCTTCCTTTCCTCATCTCATTGTCTTAAAATAGTAGGGTATATGGAATTCCCTGGTGGTCCAGTGGTTAGGGCTCCCATGCTTCCACTGCAGGGGGCACAGTTTCAATCCCTGGTTGGGGAAGTAAGACCCCTACATGCCGCCCGGTGTGGCCAAAAAAAAAAAAAAGTAGGGTATATGTGGCAGCCAGGAGAATGTGCCTCACAGACTTTCAACCACGGAGAGCTTAATTAACCAAAGACCCCAGCTTCTGCACTCTGAAATCCATCCCCACTGTTGTGCCAATGCCACGTTTCCCACAGACTGCTCCTGTGTAGCCAGCAATTGAGCATGGCAGGCCTGTTCCTGAAAGATACATAAGCTTCCAGCAGCCCGGCTAACCCTTCCTTATCCCACATAGCACTCTGAGATGCTTCTACCCAATCATCTCCCCCTCCTCCCTTCATGAGGTCAGACTTGCGCTGCTGCCTGATGGCTCCTCCAGCCTTCCCCACCTCCCTCCCATTTCCTCTGACACATATATTTGTGCCACCCTCCCCCCCCCACAGAAAATTACTACACTTGCACTCCATCTTGGTGTTTGCTTTCCAGAGGACCTGCACTGAACACAGTAGCGCTGGAGAGTTTGTAAAAATACACATCCTCCTCAAATCAACTGAATAGAATCTCTGGGGAAGAAACTTTTCAAGCATTATTATTATTATTTTATTTTATTTTATTATTATTTTTTTTTTGCGGTACACGGGCCTCTCACTGTTGTGGCCTCTCCTGCTGCAGAGCACAGGCTCCGGACGCGCAGGTTCAGTGGCCATGGCTCACGGGCCCAGCCGCTCCACGGCATGTGGGATCTTCCCAGACCGGAGCACGAACCCGTGTCCCCTGCATCGGCAGGCGGACTCTCAACCACTGCGCCACCAGGGAAGCCCTCAATCATTATTTCTAATTGAAGTATAGTTGATTTATAATGTTGTGTTAGTTTCAGGTATACAGCAAAGTGATTCGGTTTTACATATATATAATCTATCTATTTTTCTGATTCTTTTCCCTTATAGGTTATTATAAAATATTGAGTATAGTTCCTTGTGCTACACAGTAGAAACTTGCTGGTTTCCATCAATTTTCAATTAACTCTAAATATGAGTTTAATGCTTAGCCAGGTTTGGGAATCCCTGGCCTCTATTCACCCTCTGCCACATTCTTAAGTTATATTCAATCTTCAACTTGCTGCAGTCTGATCTCTGCTGCAATTACTCTCAAGTCAGCTCTATGTGGATATCCCACAAGTACCTCTAACTCATGTGACTCAAAACTGAGCTCATTCTCTTCCCCCTTTCAGTTGATGATCCCTCTTGTAGATTCTATCTCAGTGACAAATGTATCATCCATTTGCCCAAGCTCAAAACCAGAAGTTTCTCTGCTTCTGCTCATTCATTCTCAGTGTCCAATGACTCATCATTAAACAGAGGTCCCCAAAATAAAGACTCTGTCTTACTTGTTTTATACTCCTATACTTTACATGGTATTTGAAGCCTTTTATTATATATTTGACAATGAAAATATAAGTGATGCCTGCAAAGAATGTGTTAATCCAGTAGGCTGCCACTGTAATTTTTCCTTAACTGCTGTTTCAAATGCCATAAGAGGTTGAGTAAATTGATGGCTGAGAAATGCCAATTCGATTTATCAACATGTGGATAATAGGTGACCTTAGAAAGACTGAAGCAATCAAGCCCAAGCTGACTGCAATGGTGCCCTGCGTTAGGAAGCAGATTCTGGGATAGAGTTTGGAGTATCTATTAGGGATGAACATCTGTTGAAGGAAGGGAAAGAAACATGACTGAGCAGAGAAAGCAGTTAAACTGGGATCCAAGCCCAACATCCTCAGCCAACCAGATGGGGGCCTTCGGAATAAACTCTACCCAGGCCAAAATGGCCAGTCCTTTTACCTCACTCATCACCATACATGGGCCACCCTGGGAAGGGCATGACCTTGTGCAAGATGACACTGAGTCTGAGGCAGACCCTGAAGAAGCAGACAGTTTGAGGCAGTCTTCAGACCACATTCCCCTCAGCTGGGCAGCGAGTACTTCCTTGAAGGAGGTTAGCATCCCATGTCCACAAATGGACTGAGAGGTGAATGGAAGGTTAGAAAATTGAGACAGACATAATGGACACCTCTTTCCAGAAATTTTACTGCAAAAGTAAGGAAAATGATATATAAGTAATAGCCAGATGGGAAAATAAAGTGAAGAAGGGGCTTTATTATTTTGTTCTGGGGAATAGATTGTTTGTTTCTAAGACAGAAAAGACTTGAGCTTATGCAAAACCAGATGGGAAGGATCCAGTTGGGAGAAAAAGGTAAAAAGATGGAGGATTGGACAGAAATAGACTGCAAATTACAATTTTTTTCCCTGGCAAATTATGTGTCATTACATCTGTAAAATGCTAAGCATTGTTCTGGACACATCATAAGGACTCAAATATTATCACATTATTATTATGACTAATTTTGAAATACATGCTGATGCTTGTCACAATTATGCCACATACTTAAGGGTTTATTTTAGTGACTACATATGTCATTTCTTCTGCCTCCTGCTTGAGATTATCAGCTAAGTTACATAACCTTGAATAAGAATCTAAACTTTGCTAAGACTCAGGATCTTCATTTATAAAATATGAAAGTACGTACTTTACAGTGCTGTGAAAATTAATTGAAACTATGTACTTAAGCATTTAGTACAGTGTCTGACCCATATTAACTTTTTCTAAAAGGTATCTAGATACACTGTTTTATCTTTTTTTAATATTATTTTATTTATTATTTATTTTCCTTATTTCTTTTGGCTGCGTCAGGTCTTACTTGTGGCACATGGGGTCTTTGTTGAGGCATGCAGGATCTTTTCATCACGGCTCGCAGTCTGCTCGGGCTTCTCTCCAGTTGTGGTGTGCGGGTTTTCTCTCTCTAGTTGTGGTGCGCAGGCTCCAGAGTGCGTGGGCTCTGTAGTTTGTGGCACACATGCTCTCTGGTTGAGGTGCGCGAGCGCAATAGTTGTGACACGCGGGCTTAGTTGCCCCGAGGCATGTGGAATCTCAGTTCCCCAACCAGGGATTGAACCCGTGTCCCCTGCAATGGAAGGTGGATTCTTTACCACTGGACCACCAGGGAAGTCCCTGACCCATGTTAATGTTATCATTATCACCTTGCTTGCTTGTTTGCTATTATACGTTTTGAACATGTCAACTGAATGGAATTCTGTTGAGATGAGCATTATTTTAATGATGGCAAACTTGCTCTGACTCCCAGTTATTTACCAGCTGATATTTGAGAGTAATATAGAAACACTTAAGATTAAACACAATAAACAAAAATAAAATAATAATAAATAAACCCACTGTCTGAGCCAGGTCCAGTTCCTGCATCTGAGTTTCAGGTTACAGTGTGGACATCATTTTTTATTTGATATTTCCTGCAACACTTAGGGAGACAGGCATCCTGGTTTTCATAATAGAAACATCTGTTTTCTAATTCAGTGACAGTTTTCACCCTGTTTCGTTGAGGAAAATATTAGGGGCTTCCCTGGTGGCGCAGTGGTTGAGAGTACGCCTGCCGATGCAGGGGACACGGGTTCGTGCCCCGGTCTGGGAAGATCCCACATGCCGCAGGGCGGCTGGGCCTGTGAGCCATGGCCGCTGAGCCTGCGCGTCCGGAGCCTGTGCTCCGCAACGGGAGAGGCCACAGCAGTGAGAGGTCCGCGTACCTCAAAAAAAAAAAAATATTAGGCTGTGTATATGTTCTCCTAGAGTAGGCTGGGGCAGAGTCACAATCTTCAGCTTTAACTGCAAATTTGGTAAAATAATGGATGTGCAAGAGGCACCTCTTGTCTCTGGGGGTTCATCTGCATGTAGCAATTCCTCTCTGTCTCCACAACCTATTGAATTAGAAGAGTTTTGCAAATGTCAAAAAGCATGTTTAAACACCAACTTATTAATGGTATTCCTACTGAAGTTTAGATAAAGATTCAGAGTTCTTGGCTACAAGTAACAGAAATTAACTATTGCCTTTCCATAACTCACTCGTGAATCAAAGTCCCTAGAGAGAGAACTCCATTGACTGGTTAAGTCATGTGCCAGCCCACGTGGTGGGGGCAGGGAGGCTCCTAATGCTTTGGCTCCCAAGTGAAAGAGAGTCACCTAGAATTATCCTCTCAAGCAAGACTATACTCAAGATAATTTCCCAATACAAAAATCAGAGTGCTACTAACAAAAGGGGACCTAACCTTGTCAGTAAAGCAGGCAAGGTATGTATATATATATATATATATATATATATATATACACACATATATATATAGTTATTTATATGAAAGACAAAGATATATTTTGTTTATATATTAAACACATAGTAATATTTCTCTTCTACAAGGAATATATATATATATATATATATATATATATATATATATTCTCAGTTTCCTTGAAGAATTTGGTCTTCTATCTTTCCTTGCTCACTTTTGATAGAGACATAGAGCAAAGGTTCTGTCCTATAAGAAACACCATAGTGTCAACGTGATGATCACTGGCAACTGATACTCATCTTTGATGTGGGGATAATAGAGAATGGTAGGGACTGTGGCAAACAGTAGAATATAAGCTCTGTCTACAGGAGTCAGTTGCTAATTATACTGGATATCTCCTGCTTGGCCCTCGAGATCCCCCCTCCAATCCTTTCCACCCTGCTCTGTGCCCCTTAGGACTACACTTTATGGGCTGACTCAAGAGGCTCCCTTGACTTATAGCTTCTGGTTTCATTCGGCCATTGAGGAGCACTACCAGACACAGACAGAGAGTGAGGTTTGGATATTTATTCGTCTGGCTTCCTCCCTGAGGCATTGTCATGAGCTAGCTGTGTCCTTCACCCAAAGTCACAGCTCTGCCAGACAGCCTTCTCCATTGTGCTGCCTCTCTGGTTCCAATGCTTCTCCCTCTGCTTCCTCCCTGAGGTTATACCGGTTCCAGGCTACTGCTCTTTACACTGTGGTTTCCCAACACACTGTCCACACATGTGTAATCAATCTCTTTATTAAGCCTTCCTCAAATTCCCCAGTTTGAGTTTGCCATTTGTTTCCCACTTAGGCCCTACTGATATATGACTCAAATCTGTTGGATTATGGGCCTGGTGTCAGTAGAGTCTCCAATTTTTCAAAAGAAGTGATATCAAGGTTTATATATATAATTCCTACTTTTTTTTTTTTACTGCTGATTCAAGTTTTCTTAAAAGCACTATTCAGACCAAACAGGTTATCCTAGTTATTATCCCAAATTATTATGGGCCAGATTTGACCCATGGGGTCCATCTGTAACGTCAGCCATTTATGATGGGAAATAGATGGAGCACAGGCCACTCTATAGCTATCCAACTTGCCAATAATGAGGGGCCTTTTTGTGTGAGTGAGTGGTGGACAAAATTTATTTAGTGTCTATAACAACCAGATTAGATTATTAAACTTCCTTTTTTTTTTCAGTATGGATCACAGAGGCTTGCTCTTCCTTCCTTCCTTCCTTCCTTCCTTCCTTTCTTTCTTTCTTTCTTTCTTTCTTTTTCTTCTCTAGTCATTCTATTGGTCTGTCTTCAAATTCCTTTCTTTTTTAGTGTCCAATATATCATCATCTAATGGAGTTTTACAATTTTAATATTGTATTTTTCATTTCTAGAATTTTCACTTGGTTCTTTAATCTTCACTTTAATCTTTCTTTCTTCTATTCGGTGAGACTACTGTTCTCTATTTGGTTTCCACAGCTTTGTGTTTTATTTTGAAAGGTGTCCTCAGGCAAAAAGCCAGAGAGAATGTTGAGTTCACCCTATTTGTTTCTTATATCTCAAGGTCATGATCCACACTATCTATTGTCCAATGCTTAAAAACGGTCGTTCATATATTTTGTCTAGATTAATAGTTGTTTATTGTGGGAAAGTAAATCCAATACCTATTCTCCATCATGGATGGAATCAGAAATTGTTCATTAAAAAAAATTACCTATCTATTTATCTATCTATCAAGATATCTTTTTATATTCTGCTTCTGATCATGATATCTGAAGTCCATGGGCTATAATTCTGCTGATTTTTATTTCTATTGATTCTTACTCATGGTGAATTTTTCCTGTGAGTTTAATGATCTTTGACCATGAACTTTTATTTGTTTGATCTTAAATGTGTAGAGTGGGTATTTTTCCCCAGAAAGGATTTGTAATTGCTAATTCTGGAAGCCAGGGGGCACTACCAACCTGGGTCCACTTCGGTCCACTTCTAGGATACTGGGTTTAACGCAGAAGTGTCATGTTCTGCTTTTCTACCTTCTGTTAGTTGCTTAACCTTCAAAGCCCTGGTATACTATTGGCATTTGCCCTCTAGATAGCTGGGCTTTTCCAGTTTTCTATTTGTTCAGTGTTGTTCTAATTCTGGTACAGTGTTAGGTTTTTGGTTTTTGGTGGAGAAGTTTTGGAGATTTATTTTAGCCAAAAAAAAAAGAAAAGAAAGAATAAATTAAGCTATTGATATTTATTATACAGATTAACAATCAACCTGTCATTTGATTAGTAGGTTGTATTGGCATGAGTCATGTAAGGTATCCTGAGGGAAAACTGGGGGTTCTGCAACTCAGGGGAACTCACAACACTCGCCTAGGAAGTCTTTTCACTTGGGCATATGTCCATATATCACATCCAGATAATTGGATTTAAGGAGTATATTTTAAACTATCTTTAACAAAGTGGATACACGGTTTATAAAGAATCTTGCAAAGGAACTATGTGTATGTAACACAAAGAATGAAAGCACAAGCACAAGATTTTAAAATATGGAAGATCAGATATTCTTATTCCTGATACTAGCACTTTAACAACATCATTACAAGAAAAAAGCAATGATAATGTAATCAGATGTCACAATGTCAGCCAACATTTAAAAATATTGAAATTATTAAGATTATGTGAAATATAAATTTATGCACATTATCCTTTAATATTATTTAACTCTAAGTGTATACTGTTCCTTAGGATGTTAGCTAATGATAGTATAAAGCTATCTGATTAGCAAAATATTTAAAAATATTATGCAGATAATTGAAGATATTATGAAAATAATTGTTTCCTGTAATGTTAGAAGCCATGCAGTATTGAATTCATTGCTTTGCAGAAAGACCCTTCTTTTTGTCAACAAAGAGGTCCATACCAGTGGGGAATATAGTGGCATTTCCTGCTATGGTAAAAAAAAATAGCTTAGAAAACACACAAAGAAAACAATTTGTTGACAAAACTAAAATGCAGTCCCATTGATCAACCAAAACAGAAAAAGGAAAAGAAAAAACAAACAAACTGAAGACTTGAAGAAAAAGGTACTTGAACAAATAGGCATTATGGAAGCTTTTCAGTGCAGTTGGATGGAAGCATAGATGTTTCTACACGTCTCAGTTTATGGTGTTTGCTAAATTCTGTTCAGTGGTAAAATACACCAATAACTACTCTTTTTCTGCACGACCAAAGTAAAGGTGTATCAAAGAATATATATTCTTATCAGTAAACAACTTCCTTAATAAAAACAATGTTTTATGAAAAAAATCAACAAAGCAGTTGTTATAAATGATAATTTAAAAGGGATTCACAGAAGAATAGAAAAATGCAGTTTAGTTTTCACACACTTTGAAATGAGGAGTGACTATAAAAATCTTTTGTACCATGCAGATGTCTGATATTTATTTAGTGCCAAACTGTTTTTCATGATGGCTGATGATTTCCAGTAGCACTGTATCTTAACAGAAATTTAAAAAAAATATTAAATCTAAACTTTCCCTTCAAGGTAAATATAACAATAGCTAAGAAAGTTATTAATTTTCAGAGAAATTTGTGCTAGGAAGAGAGCATTTAGATAATAGGCATTTGGAAAAACTTCCATAGTTTTGTGGGGTTTTTTCTGAAAACAAAAATATAAATGTGTCATCTACATAAAGTTTTATATCTACACTTAAAAATCATGGAAACAGAGTTTCTAACATGCTTAGAATCTTTCAGATTAAGAGTTTCAAAACCATTCTGAGATCATTTGCTAAACATTTCTAAATGTTATGCCTTCCAGTTTGCTATGAAAATGAATTGACACTAGGGAAGATGGACATTTAGTAGCCAAATTACATTAAAAAATTTTTTTTGAATGGATGGAGTTTGGATGGATTTGAAAAATGAGTGTTATGATTTAGAAACTGCAGCCAACAGAGTAATTCTTCCACTTTTAACTTTGTATTTTGTGATTCCAGCCACTAAAACTCAATATCCAAATAAACTCTTAGAATTGGACTTTTGAATTGCTGTACCACAAAGATTTTAACAACAGATTTTTTAAATAATGAAGTATATTCAGCTCCTTTGCTTTTGTTTTTGCCACTAGTAAAGCAACATAAAAAATTACTTTGAACCATTTTAATTTCATCTTTATGTTTTATATTCTAGTAAATAAGAACGTTAATACACATGTATTGGAGTATGTGCACAAATGCACTTTTTAAATGATTTGTTTGTTTATACATAAATTTTGGTAGGTCCACTGCTTAACAAATTATTATAATCAAATGTTTATAATTGTGGTTTAGGGTAGCCAACAAAATTCCTCTAAAACAGTTTTCCTTAAAAAATTTTTTCATAAGTAAAAATTTGTTTTAGAACAATTAAAATGAGGAAAAAAAAAGATAAAATCACTCAAATTTCTACCAACCAGAGATAATCACTGTTGAAATTTTAGTGCATACCCTTCCAGATTTTATGAATTTGTGCATCTTCTTTCACAAACATATGCTTATACTTCATTTAAAGCTGTTTTCATTGAGGGCCTTTATATCTTACAGAATTTTTAAAAATTAAATTTACACGAGATTTTGGGACAGAGATTAAAATTTAAAGGAACAATACTAAGAGGCAACTTTGTGAACCTTCATAATTAACCCTGTATAGGATTATAATATCTGTTTAATTTAGTCTATTGCCTGTCATTTTAATGGCCTTTACCTAGATGTTAAATGTGTGGTTTAACTAAGAAGAGAAATTACCCAAAAATAGACTGACCAAATGTTGTGGTCTTTGACTTGCTTTATCTTCGTATGGCCTATGTAATAAGGCAGATAGATAAAGGAAACAAAGATTTTGGCAAGGCTTTGTTTCTCTTCAATGTTATCACTGTATCTGAAACATATAATTTGGTGTATAAACTAGAATTATTAACTGTATGTAATTGGATAGGGAATAGAACCCAGAGTGACTATCAATGAAGTCATTGTATCTTCCAAAACAAGCAGTTATCTTTTAGAGGTGTGGTCCTGGACCTAATCTCATATAACACTTTTTATCAATGACTAATACAATGAGAAAAAACAGTCATTCACACAGTAAATGAAACTTAATTGGGAAATGAAAACTAAGAAGAGGAAGTCACATTCTCAATGACCAGATTAGAACCAAAATGACCTGGAAAATTGGAGAAGTAGTAAGAAGTAAACAAAATGAGTAAGACAGAGGAGTGGGCTAAAATAAACAGGGAAGGAAAACAAGTTTCAAAAAGAGGAATGGCTAGCTATTGGCAAGTTTAGAAAATAACTTAGAGATTTTAACAACAAGCTGACTAAGATCGATAATGTAGTGTTATGATTTAAAAAGCAAACATAACATTGTAAAATGTGTTCCTTACTAAAATTTACCGAAACTCCTGCTTCCTAGTTGAAAGTCTTTTGCAAACACTAAGAACGTGTTCTTTTTACCAGAAATGCCATTCACCTTAAGAACAAACATGGAGATCACAGCCAGTCAAATGACTGGGATAGTAACAGAGGAAAAAACTAGTTTCACTGTAAGATGTAAGTCTTGGAGAAAGATGATTTTTTTCCTCCTGAAAGAGATGGAGTAATTGAATAATGATCTTTAAATAGGAGCATATAGTTATAAAGATGAAAAACTATTAGATTCAGGCTCTCATGTACACTAAGTACTTTAAAAGTGGATCGGTTGTTCTCAGTTTTCACGAAGACTGAAAAAGAAAATGAAGTTAAATTGTACTGGGAAAGGGTTAATTCAGAATAGATAGGAATTTCAGAAATAGGGTAAAAGGGGTTGGTTGAAAATTGAAACCATTCTAAGAATCTGGTAGAGTTTTCATTGACAGATTTTCTACTTTTCTAAAATGGTGAAATGTGATACATGAAGAGATGAAATACAAAAATTTAATGTCCTATCCAGACCTCAAGTTTTGTGATTTTTGCCTTAGTCTGTAACTGTTTGGTAATGTCAGAGGACATTTTTAAAAAGCACTCTAATTGTGTTGCCTCCTTGAATCTAAGAGCAATATCAGCAGCAGATACTGATTGCAGCTCTCCTAAGAAAAGGACCTGGAATATACAGAGAACAGTATCCTAAGGAAGCAGTGTTCCTCTTTTATTTTCTTGATGATGCTACCCTATGCTGCTTTTAGTTTTCTCGTTAAAGTTTTTACTTATTTTACAATTGATATGTATTAATTATAGGACATTTTACAAGTACAGACAAACGAGAACAGAAACTGTATGTGTAATTCCACAATTTAAGGAGAGAAAACAAGTTAACATTTTGAGGTACATCTCAGATTTTTCTCTCCATACATAGACATGTAAGATATTTTATAAAGTATACTTTTAATTTGTTATGTATTTTAAGTGTTTATAAAAAAAGGGAACTTTGTAATTTCTTGCTTGATTTAGTATCATGAACAGTATTTCCTATAAACTAGACCTGCATTGTCATTTTTAATGGCTGCGAGAATTTGCATAATCCCTACTTTGGTTATTTAAGTGTTTCCAATTGTTCCCTATTTTTAACGACTGCAATTGATATCTCCAAATAGCTTTTTTTTTTTTTTTTTTAAACAGCAGAAAGAGCATTGAAACAAAGAAGGAATCCAGGGCATTTACTCAGCTACCTCATTATTTATTGAACACTTATTTATGCTGGGCACTGCATTAACTAGTAGCCGGGATAAGACAGGTTAAGGCAAGATCACTGTTAATTAACCTCCAGTCTCATGGAATATAGAAAGACAAGTGTCGAGGAACAGGAGGCGACAAAACGCTCACCCCTCTCTTCAAAGTTAATCTAGTTTAAGAGAAAGTTGCTGGGTCAGGGGCCAGGTGTATATATATTGATTAAAGTCTCTACACTTAATACTTGTTAGGTTCATCTGTAAAAAATATTAATCCACAACATCCACATTGCCCATTGTTTCAGGAGCTACACAGAGGGGAAAACCCAGACAGAGGCTTTAGCAGCTTCTCTTTCCAAGCAGAGAGGAAACCCTCTCCTCGGGCCTCCAGGGCCCCGCGCGTGCGCGGGAACAATCCCACCCACCGCCAGGGACCACCACCCGGCACTCCCGACTTTTCACCCCGTTCTCGGGTCCTACTACAAGCGGTCAAAAGCAAAACTTCCACCCGACTACTTCCACTTAGAGAAGCCAGCCTGGCTGAGTGTGGCTTTGAAGATCAAGTGCAAGGCTGCCTAGCACGGTGGTCAGTGAGGCTGGAAAATAAACTTTGTTACGTGTTAACTTGGTTGGAGCAAAGCGACTCTAGGCAGGATTTAGTTACGTTACAACTGCACAGTGTTTTGTATTTTTGTTGTTGTTTTAATAAAATCGTTTTAATTGACGAATAAGGAAGGAGGGCTATCTCAGGACTTGAAAACAATCATGCAGGATGGTTTCAGCAGGTGGCCAGCCTGGCGCATGAAGGCCTCCTCCCACTTCGTGTCGGTTTTGACTACGGTTTCCGCGGCGGCTGGAGGGGAAGCATCCTCCACGCTGCAAACTCGCATCAATGGGATTCCCCTCGTGGGAAATGCCCCCTCCTGGCGGACGTGCTCCCGGAGGGCCGAGCGCGTCGCCGCGCCCTCCGCCTCCGGGACGGGCGGGCGCGCGCGCGCGCGCTCCGCAGACTCTATCAAGATCCCGACTTGGCACCGCACTCCCTCCGCGCCCCGGGCTAAGCCGGCACCACCCGCCGCCCGCCGCCAGCCGCCGCGGGGGGCGGGCGCGGCGCGAGGGGAGGGGAAGGGGTTCTCGCGCGATTGGGCGAGGTTTCCGGTGTTGTGACTGAAACCCGTCAATATGGCGGCGGTCGGCCGCGGCCGCTCGCTGAAGAACCTCCGAATACGAGGTAAGTCGGCTGCGGCCCTCACCCCTCGCCGCCGGGCAACCGCCACCCCTGGCACTTGCCTACCCTTGGTCATGGGTGGGGGGAACGAGCCGGGGCGCTGGCCGGAGCCAGGGCTGCCTCCGCTGGCCTGGGAGCGAATCCTAATTGGGGCTATGTGTCTGTTTCGCGCAGGGCGGAATGACAGCGGCGAGGAGAACGTCCCGCTGGATCTGACCCGAGGTAACGCGGGGCGCCGCGGGCGCCGGCGAGGGCATCCTAGTGGGGAGGAGCCGGGGGCTCGGGGCCGTGGGCAGGGTCCGGCCCCGCACGGGACCCGCGGGGGTGCGGGAGGCAGAGCCCGAGCCCCGCCTGCCGGCCCGCGGGAGCCGAGCCGGGGGCAGTCTCCCCGGACCCATCCCCCTTCCCGGTGCCCGCTTTCCTCGCTCCGAGCCCTTCTCCGGGCCTCTGGGTGCTGCGGGGAGCACCGAGCGGGACTCGGCGGAGTCGCCGACCCTTTGGGTTCTCTAGACCCGCGGGGGAGCGTTGTCCTCCTGTCCCGGAGCTCGAGCAGCTGAATCCCAGGGGCGGCCGGAGGGAGGTAGAGGCTGTTATTTAGGTTGCCGGAGGACGTCTGAGGGAAGAGCGACCACATCCTGCCCTCCCCGTCCCCCAGCGCCGAAGCCGGACCTGCTCGGTCCTTGCTGACTGCGTGACTGTTTTTCTCTTTGCCCACTGCCCTGGGGGACCCGCAGCATTGATAACTCGGTAGTGAAACCTGGAGCCCGTGATTTCTGCGAAGTGTCTGGTGTACGCTGTATTTCCCTCTTGTATCCCTTTCCCGGGCCTCTGAGACTGTAGTTGGCAAAAGCCGGCCCCTCACCCTCGTTGCAGGTTCATTGTTTACCTTCTGCAGTGGCGATGGGTTTGTTTACACGTTCGGAACTGGGTAAACCCCTGCTATATTTTTAAGGACCCCAGCCGGCTACTGGCCAGTATATCTTCTATCAGTCACCGTACTGGAGTTTATTCGACAATATCTCGTTGAGCGTTTAGTAGTTATATACAAGGTTTCTCTTTTCTCTTCCACGGTAAACAAGATTTGGTCTATTGATTCTGAAGAAGTCGTGTTTCACACGGGCTGTAACTTAGCGTGTAACCTGGTTCAGCTGTATAGAATTCAGTTTCCTTTTTGAGATCTGAAAAGCACTTTAGGAAGTTTGAAAAAACGTCGTTTTAAACATTCTATATAAAATTAAAAAAAAATTTTTTAACCTACGTTCTACTTAACATAATGACTATTATCTACAGTATTTGTTAGATGTGGGCTCATTGTTGAGGATCATCTCTGTATTTAAAGCATAGCGCATTTTCTAATTTGTTTTATTTTGTGTATCATAATGTAAGATTACTGTTTTGTAAACTAAAAGCCTAGTTTTTATTTAGCTACAAGAGTACATTTTTGTAACAATATTTTATTCTGAAAGTTCTAGGACTTTGTCTCGGGTGAACTAGGTCCTTTTACAGGCAGAAGAGTTTCTAAAATAAAATAGGGCTTAAGTAATAGAAATGACAACTAATTAGATCACTAATGCACTAAATTAGAACATTTTTTCAGCAGATAGGGTTTGAATATTACTGTAGGGAGATGTAAAACTTTTGACTTGTGTAACTGTTTGGAAACTTGACTGTGTATAACACACATATGAAAAGTCTATATGCAATATATGTGGAAAAAGATTTTCTAGTAAATTTGCTAACAAAATAAGCAAAATTCCCACAGGGCTCAATTTAGCATTTGAGTTTTGTAGCAGATGTAGTTTTAGTGATTTATTTTATACATGCGCATATGTTTTAGATGGAGGTGAAAAGACCATTTATTAGATAGATCTTGGGTCTAATTTGTGTATTAAAGACCTGTTTGAATGTGGTGCTAGAAATAAGTTATAGTTGTGCTTTAAATTGACTTTACTGAGCTCCTATATATAGTGGTTTCTCTGGTTGGTGTCAAAATTTTGGGTAGTAAAAGAGCTTATGTACAAATTTGATACCTTTGGTTTACTCCAGTTTTACTCAAGTACACAGATAACTGTATATTTACTATTTAAAATACTATATTTCCTGAGAATTTAGTAAATACCTATGTCCTTAGGTGTTTCTGGGATAATACAAATAGTGCAGAAAATGCTATTTCTGCTTGCCCTGACAAGATGTATTTCAGTTTGGAATGAAATATACACAGCCAGTTGAATCTGATTGCAAAAGCAATATACAACTAGGAGTGAGAGGGCATTTGAGAACTGTGTTCCAGAGTCTTAAGGAAGTTTTGAAAAAGTAATCTGAGTTAGATTCATTGTATAGTGACTCTGTTGTTTGAGAAATTGCTATTCTGACAAACATTCATTGTTAGAAGAAGGCTTGTGGATCTAACATGAAGAAAGTTCATGAGGAATTAAACTTTAGTAATCATTTGAGAACTGTGGGGCAGTCTGGGTTGCAGCTGAAGGGCAGCTGTTTGTGGATTGGATTACGGCATGTTTTAGATAAAGTTTGGGTAACCAAAAAATTTTTTTTAACGCTAAGGCAGTGTTTGCTCTCATTCTCATTATTTTTATGTAACCTTTGAGAAATTCACTGTGTAGCTGTATAACAAAGTTCATTATAAAATAGAGGCCATGATCATTGTAATTCTTGAAGGAGCTATCAATGTGTAGTATAAAGTCAAATAGTTCTGAGTTGTAATCTCAGCTGTGATACATAATAGGTGATTTGGGGCAGGTTATTTGACCTTGATTAACTCTTGGTTTCTTCAGCTCAAAAAAAAAAAAAGAGATTAATTTCAGGTTATTCTTGAAGGTTGTTAAGAATGTGATAAGTAAATGAGCTAGGTCATATAGTACTCAGCATGGGTGGTAGTACTTTGTGAGTGATGTTACCTAAATGTTAGTTGCTTTCCTAAACTATGAAATCAAAATTATTTATATCACATTTAAAATATTTCAGACGATTGTTTTGAATATTATAAACTTTTAATAAGGAATTATGGTAGTGAAGCTTTCTTTTTTTGAGACATACAGTTAATTGGGTATAGTCTTTCTGAACTAGAGTTCTTTTTATTTTTTTTAATTTATTAAGAAAAGCTTCAAAATGTATAAAGTATATGTGAATGTATGAATATAATAAATATAAGGAGCTCTTATATGTCCCCCATCATTTAGTTTCCTCGTGCCCCCACCCCAACTGTGATCATTTTTTTCTTCCAGTTTTACTGAGACGTAATTGACATACAGCACTGTATAAGTTCTTGAATGTAACAACTGTAAAAAAAAAAAAAAACAAAAACAAAAAACTGTAACATTACCAGAATTAGGCCTAAGCAAGGAACAATCTGTTATATGTACTTAAGAAAAAATGTGATATTTTCTTTAACAGAACCTTAGAATTTTTCTCCCAGACTCCAGAAAATTTCTTAGTAATAAGACGTGGCCAGCCTTGCAAGCTTCTTTAAGCCCAGGAGAGGCTTAAGGTTCTTTGGTTTTCATATTGATGTTAGTGCTATGGTTTATACGAAAGTGCTTTAATTAAAAATTGTTTTTGGATTAATTTTGATGTAGTTCAGGAACTTCATTGTAGGAGATCCTATAGTTGATATATTGGTGATTGTTGCTTTAAGTTTTGTTCAGACAACTACTGTACTGAATCATGAAAGTCCGTGATACTTGCTATTGGTATCATTAAATACTCTCTCTGTTTTGCATGCCAGTTTAGTTTGAAACCAAAATGCTTCCCTTAACCACTTCCACTGCAAGGATAGTCTGTTTTTTTTTATCAGTCCACTAGTACATCTCTTCTTGGTACTGAATAACTTGAAGAGAGACAGAATATTCTTCCTGTGTAAGCCCTTCCTAGTATAATTTAATTATTGTGTTCAAGGTGAATTCCAGGGACATGGAAACGTGTATATTCAAATATAACTGTTAGAATATAATTTATTTTTAAGTATTGAGTTTTGTATTTTTTGACTGTCCAATCCTTTTACTTTTCCATTAGTAGGAATAAAAAGATTGACTGTCTTAGCTGCTGTTTAATAGCTAGGAAAGTAGGAAGGTTATCTGAATGATGCAGATTTGAACACTTAATTTTTTGTTTTGTGATTCCTTCTAGTCAAGAGATTGCTCATGTTGTTTAATCCCTTACTTCAGTTAGACAAAACAAACATTGACTGCTTTTTATATAAGAAATGCTGAATTAAGTGCTGGAGGAGTAAAGATGAGGAAGATGTTACTCCCTTTTTAGGAGTTTACTGGAACAGACATAAAGAAGTGATTGCGATACGGAACAATAAACTGAGTAATCAAACTGTACAAGGAACAGAAGTAGCCTAGAGGAGAGAATGATTAACTCTGGTGGGTAGAGAATCAGGCAGCTTCACAGAGGGCTTGACGTCTTATAAGAATTGTGGACATAGTGGAAGGAAATGTGGGCTCTCAAGAGAATATACCACACCTTGGGAAAGGTAAAGTCTGTAGGCAGAGGAGCTGCTCTGGAGGCCCCTGGTAGAATCTAAGAGATCATGGGACACTAGACCGGGGTATTGGAGACAGAAATGAAGTTGAATATATATTGGAATGGAGGAACCAACTAATTTGTTTTCTCCAGATTCTAAACTGACTTTGGAATCCTCGTACTCTGCGCAGAGAACAGTTATTTCTTTATTAGGATGACAGAGGCTGTCTAATGTGAATCCCCTTGTCTTCTCCCCTTTGTATTTCACCTATACTTACCTTCTGTTTTCCCGAGTCGGAGGATAAATCATCTCTGTTCATTTCCAAGGCTAAACTGGAAAGGAATTTTATGCTCCTAATTCTGTTTCCCCTAAGATTCTTTGTAGAACTAAGATTTCTTGCTTCTTCATTTCTTCCTTCTTTTGGCTCAGTTTTCTCGTGTTCAGCATTTGTTGTTGTATTCATATGGAGCAGGTACTTTGCTAAGCGTGGAATGATGGTGAGACGAGTAGAATGATAAGGACAAAGATTTCAAAACAGTTATTTTTTTGTAGGCTCTACACACAGTTTTCTTCCTTAACTCCTTTAGTCTTGTAAACACAGCTCTCCCCCTGTACTTAAAATAGTTTCTTAAGGGATGCTAGTAACCTCATGCAAAATTCATTGGTATTTTTAAGTTCCCCATTCTATTATTAGGACTACTTACTGTATTAGTAGTTTTGTTCCAGGCACTAAAACATTATTTTTCTTAATCTTCGATAACTCTTTGAGGTACTCCTATTATCCGTATTTTACAGTTGAAGGTATAGGCTTTCAAAATCTAACAGACTGAAACTCAGAAAGGTAAGTTATTCAGCCAGGGTCACAGGGCTAGTGAGTGACTAACTGCAGATCATGCACTTGTAGCTACTACACTATTGCTATTCTTAAAACTCCTGGTTCTTTTCCTACCTCTCCTTCTCTGTTTGCTGGCTGGACTTCCAGCTCCTTAAGCAAGTGTGCCCTAAGGTTCTGTCCTTGATTTTCTTGTCTGCCCTCTTATTGATGCTAGCTCCCTGAGCACCCTTTTCACTCATGGATTCAAGAATCCATGAATTGAGATGGTTACAGTAATTACATTTTTATTCATACTTTCTCTTCTAAGCTTGCAAAACATATTAGCATGTATGTCTGGTAATCATCTCAGAGTTGTGGTTTATAAAATTTTGCACTCCAACACATACCCACTTTTCACTTTCTAGGTACCACCACCGTCCTCTGTTATTCAAGCTAGAGACCTATTGCTCATCTTCTTGGTTCATTTGCCACGTTTCCCCAGTTTGCCTCTGAAATCTCTCTCTCCTTCTATTCTCATTGTCATTGGTCTAGTTCACATCCTCATTATCTCATTTGGATGACAGTAAAATTTTTTTTCTCTTTTTTTCACTCCCTCTGCTATATGATTGCCTGAAATCTGGAACTGATCTCATTCCCTTACATAAAACAAAACAAAACCAACAACAACAAAAACAAACAAAAAACTGTATACACACACTTTACAGGTTTCATTTTTTGCTCACAGAATAAAGTCCAAATTTCCTAGCTTGGCATTGAAGGCCTTTTATGATTTATTCTAGAAGTATTTTCTTCTGTACTATCTTAACCATACTATTCTAAATCAGTCTGCCTCTCCACATAGTTCACTTGTGTAACGCACTTCCTCCCTTCTTTTCACACAGTGATTTTCAAAGGGGGTTGGGGAGAATTTGCTAGCCTAAAGTACCTACCTCCCCATTCCTGTTCTTTCCCCTTGGAGATTGTGTTATGCCCGTGATTGAGAATCCCTGCTTTAGTCAAAGACGACTGTTTGTTCTTCCTTGCACATGGCATGCAGTGTCTATTTACTTTTCTTTGCATAGGTTGTTTTCTCTGCCAAGAATTCCATTTTCAGCACTCTTTAGAGAAATCCTAATTCTTTAAGGTCTAGGTCATATGCCACTTCTGGGAAAATCCTTCCTTATCATCCCAGTGGGAATTCATTGCTTCCTCCTCTACTTTTCCACATTTTTTGTTTATTACTTTGTAAATATCACTTACCATTGCCTATTTAAGTTCCTTGTTCACTACTTCTCTCACTAGAATTTAAGCTTCTTCCCCAGCATATATCATATAATAATAACCGAGACATTTATTGTAAGGAGGGATGGAGAGAGAGATGAGAAAAGGAGCACAGTATTAAGGAGAGTAGAAGTAAAAGAGTATTTTAAGTTTGCAAACTTGAGGGACAATGAAAGCGATGGTGCCAAGAAATGGAGAAATCATTTTGGAAGAGATGATAATGTGTTCAGCTTTTCACTTTGAGTTTCAGATGATTGACTCTGTCAGAGATGTGTAAGAGGTAGTGAATGCTGCAGTGGATGTTTTTGTAGTTGTTCTTGTGATCAGATTGTTCTCTGCTTTAGGGCCTTGAGAGAGGGAAGAATGTAAATGGAGGAAGAGCTGAAGATCTGAATGTTAGAGGATAAGCTGATTAGAGTATGTGTCACAACATAGGAATCAATAAGAAGAAAGGGGCGAAAAACAGAGAAGAAAGTTAAAAATTAGTAAGATTGTGATCTTTGAAGCCAAGTGGAGAATTTGGGGTTGAAGAGGTTGAGAGGCATAGCACTGAAGTTGGGTTCTGGAGAACTCAGTTCTTCTCTTCTTTAATCTGAGGATGATCTTGGCATGCTACTTTCTCTGGGCTTCAGTTTCCTGATCTCTGAAATGCGTACTACTTTCCATGCGTAGCACTTTCACCATCAGTCTTTGTGATTCTCAGATATCACGATGTTTCTGGGATATTGAAAGGTTAAAGAGAGAGCCTTGTTAAATCTCTTGTTAAGTTACTGTGAGAAGGATTCCCATAAACAGCAATGAATACATGTAGCAGTATGGTGTTTCATAGCACTTTAAATGTAAATTATAGTCAACTCTCAATTTCCTTGTAAGTGATCATCTGCAGTGACTTGCTACCTCCTCCCCCTCTCAGGTCTCAGGCTACTGAAATAGGGCTGTGAAAAGCACAGTGGGGTCAGTGACTGGTTTGCGTGCCTGTGTATCTGTACTTCTATTACAAGCTAAATACAGTCCACTCTCAGTTACCTACACTTAAGAAAAAGGTGAATAATGGTGGAAGATTGCTAAATATAATCTCAATAGCATTATTTATATGTGGTTTGGGAAGATTTTATATTTTTTCCTCCCCTACAGTAGATTGATGTATCTTTCATTTGAATTATTAGCATCAATTTTTATTTCCTAAGCAAATACTCTTAGAATAGTGGATGTAAACTGGCTAAAATATTTATTAGGTAATCCAAATATGAATAGTTGAGAGTTGACTGTTAATGCTTTTTGGATCATCCATTGTTTTGTATTATCTGTGCTTTTTTGTTAGTGTGGCCAGGTTAAAGCTGAATAGCTACTTTTAAATTATATCACTATGATGAATGTACTTACAAGACTATATAGATGCCAAACTAAATTGAAAATAATTGTGTAAAACTAGCTGAATATAACATTCATGTGTTCAGAGTCATAGGGTTGAAAGAGAACCTAAACCTAAGTACCTTCTTAAAATTCCTGTTACAAAGTCCTCTAGCCATACAGATTGCATAAACTGAGCAATGTGCCTGGTAATGATGAAATTTATATATAATATAATAAAATTGAGGATGTGCCAGGGCTTCAAACATGCCTGTTCAAGGAGTCAGTTGAGTTCAGTAAGCAGTATAGAAGAGCTTTTTAACCTTAATTACCTGGATTTTAAAGAATCTGGCTCCTTCAATTACTCTGCCATTTTTTTAATCCCAAAATGTTGAAGAATTTGGATTTGTAGTGGCTTGTTAATATCAAGACAGCATATTTTTAGTATATTATCAGGTTAGTAAGTGTTAATGTGAATCAGGAAGGCATAATTCTTGGCTTTAAGGAGTTTTATATTTGGGATATACGTGTAACAGGGCATAGTATTTGAAGCACCTGCCAGTTATCTTTATAAAGGAGTCATAAGCCAGAGGAATTCAGAAAAAAATGGGAGATAGGTAAGGAATGACCTAGAGGAGAGTCCTCATAGAAGTGTTGACATCTGTTAGGACCTTTGCATAAAAGTGTAGTATTTGAATAGTTAGAGCCCTGGATCAGTGTTTTAAAAATCATGCGTAATTTTGTGAATTAACATGTTCCTGGCATATTATTCAGTATTTGAAGATAATGTTGAGAAAAAGTTGATGATGAGTTCTGTATATAAATCTCTTAACTATTGAAGGCTGATTGTATTTTGGGCTAGGGCTTTTCAAACCTTTGAAGGTAGTGCTGGACTGGACTGAGAGATTTTAGGCATATTGTGAAGTAATTGTGTGCTTCTGATTAAGAGTGTATAGATGCTTGGCTGCATTCCAAACCCAAGCATAAATGATTTTTTTCTTTCATTGTTTTGTAGTATATGTGTCTCCTCTCCCCGTTATTAATATTGCATGTTCAAAGGGCTCTATAAATTTGTATCAAACTTATTTCTAGATGTGTGCAATTTGGAAATAGAGACTATAAGTGGGATGAGTAGTGTTTTTGTTATTTTCCATGCTAAAATGACCGTATTTTCTGATTTCAAAATTTAAACATGTGGCCTGACAGTTTATATTTGAGAGAGAATATTTGAAATTAAGCTTATCCTGAAAAACATGCACTGTTTCATTGCCAAATCCAGACACCCTACCCTCTAGTTATTTGGGTAAAGGATAAACAGTGTTTGGGGAAATTAACACTCTATTAAAGGAGCAAAACAAGAGTTGAATTGCCACTTGCAGGGATTTTAGTAATCTTGTTCAGAACCCAGTGTAATTTCACATGTTTCTTATAATGAATAAATAGTGAAGAAACACAGAAGCTGTAAACAAAGAAGATTGCCAAGTAATTTACTTTTAGTTGCTAAGAAGAAACAACTTGCCAGATGAAAGTGTATTTTAACTGTTTTTAGATGTGTGTACATATATATTTTTATCAATAGTTTCATACTTTGAGAAATCACATCTTAAAATAGTATTGCTAGTTATTTCCATGCTTAATGTTCATCCCTATAAAACTTTTAATTGCCCTGGTTTTTTTTCCACTCATAATTCTGTATAATACACTCCCTAACCTTCACCACACCACCATCACCACAACCCCTTCCCCCAAGAAAAATGAGAAAAAGAAAAACTGACGGGAATAGAGTTGCAGAAAAAGTGAGAAGACTCCAGGTTGGAGGTAGGTGAGCTGTGAACTTGAACCTTTAGCTATACAGCAGTATCTGGGGTGGCAAGTGGAATATTGTGGAAAGTTTTATTTAACACGTGTTGTAGGTAAGATTTTAATCATATCTGTCACATAACATTCGTATAAAATCATGGTAATGGGATATTTGAATACAGATAGCTATTTCCTATCTTGTTTATTTAGAGTGACATGTGGTTTTACTTTATATGTTGTAATTTCTAATGGTATTTTCGAATGTCATAACTTGGTATAAAGCAGGTCGGATTAATTCTTATGTTGTAGAAGATTTCGTATGTCATGTAAGAATAATTCTTAACGTAAGAGTTTATAACTTTTTAATGAGTTAAAAAGTTATAATTTTAGATTAGTGTAGTCTTAAAAAAGTTTAAATCACTTCTTATTTTTAATAAACCTTAAAATAGACCTTTTCTCCTTTGTCACGGGAGAATTCAGTGTTGTGTGTTCATGTTTCAACATTGTTTTGAATATATAAGTGTATACTGTTTTACCTAGCGTAACGGAAGAAATTTTTCAAAATGCTGGTTAGTTTTCAAAAGGAAATAAAAAGATTAAGAGATTTGGATAAACTATGGCAGTTGCCTTTTGCTATGTTATTGTTTCTTGTAATAGTTATTTTGTTTTGTTAAAAAAGTTTAGATTTAATTTTTGAGTCCTAGGAAAAATTTTTTACTTATATCGGTGATTGTGTCTCTATTATAAAAGTACCACAGGAAAAAGTGTAACTATTTTTAAAGTAAGTAACAATATTACCACTAAATATTCACTGGGGGTACTTGAATATGAGTAGATTTGGGACAGATGTGTGTGTATAAATATTATTTCTATTTTTAAGCATATATGGAAGCTACTTTAAAAATTATGTTTTTAGTTTTACTGTGCTGTAAAATACAAACTGTATAACTGGACTTATTAACACTATATGGAAAATAGGGATAATTAGGTTGTGATTATGAGGAATTAAGGGGCTCTGCTGTCAGTAACATATACTAACTGTAGTGAATAAACTTGGTGATGATACATACTTTGAATTTTTATTGGTATCTTTTGGAGTGCTTGATTTTGCATCCTGGTTGTTTTCCAGATAGGTAATTGCTTCATAGCATAGTTCAAGGTAGGTGAGGTATGACTCGACAAAGTTGTTATATATGTCTACAATATGGATAGTAGGATTATATGTATAAAGATAGATATAGGGTACTAATATGGACAAAATAACATTTAATAACATGCTACCTGCATGATACATTAACACAGTCTAACACTGTAACTAAGGGCCTGAGCTTTGGAACCAGATAGATGTGGATTTGAATCTGGATTTGAATCTTGACCTTGCCTCTTAGAATTTTTTGACTCTGGACAAGCTGCCTTTTCTAATTTATTTATTTATTTATTTATGTTATTTTTGGCTGTGTTGGGTCTTTGTTGCTGCGTGCGGGCTTTCTTTAGTTGCGGTGAGCGGGGGCTACTCTTCGTTGCGGTGCGTGGGCTTCTCATTGCGGTGGCTTCTCTTGTTGCAGAGCACGGGCTCTGGGCACGCAGGCTTCAGTAGTTGTGGCACGCGGGCTCAGTAGCTGTGCCTTGCGGGCTCTAGAGCGCAGGCTGGGTAGTTGTGGCACATGGGCTTAGTTGCTCCGTGGCATGTGGGGGTCGTCTGTGACCAGGGCTCAAACCCATGTCCCCTGCATTGGCAGGTGGGTTCTCAACCCCTGCGCCACCAGGGAAGCCCAAGTTAAAGTTATTTTAATCCAAGTCTGCTTATGTGTGTTAGGTATGTCATGATGTGTATGGATTTTTTTTCATTTGGTTGGGCAGTGGATTTATATGAGTGGTTAGAGTTTGGAATAATTACACTAATTCCAACTTAAAACATTTAAAATCATTTTCTGAATATCTGTTTTTTCCTCTTTAGCCTGACCTTTTAATGTTTTAGCCATGAAAACATCTAGATAGGTGAATTTTTTTTTTCTTGAATTTTTTTCATAATGACTATTTAAAGAAAAATTATAGATAAATCACCGTAAAGAGTTCAAAGCTACCAGTTAGAAAGTTGGAAAAACTAGAATTCCAATCCAATAAAAGTCTTGTGTTGACCTAATTAAATTGGTGGAATGGTTACAGAAATTGGCTTAGTATTTCTATGGAGAAAAAGGGAGGATGGTAAACAGTTCTTGGTCTTCACTGCAATAATCTCATGTGGAAGACATCATTAATAGTTTTAAAGTGTCTTCGTGTGATTGTTTCTCCATCTTACCCTTGTTTTTTTCAATTTCTCTCATCGATTTGTATTTCTCTTATTCTATTTCTAGTCTTCTGGTGACTCTTCACATTTTTCTTTTCCCGTACTTGATAGTGTTTTATATTCCTTGATTTAAAATAAATTTTAATTGTCAAGTTTTTTTTTTTAATTAATTCTTCATTGAATTTTAGGTTTTTGTCTCTGAGTCGGTGATGCTTTGTTAGAAAAAGATTCCACTGCCCATCTCTTGGTATGCATATCCCGAAGAACTTAGAACTGAATATTGCATAGGAAATTGATTAAATACTTGACAGCAACTTGGCAACATGTGCTTAGCATAGATGAGTAAAATAAAGAGCATTTTACTTATTTCAATATGCAAAAGCAAGAGTAAATATGAAAGTGAAACAAAAATATTCAACTATACTGAAGGTGAAGAAGTTTTGATGAAGTGCATTTTCTAAATGTTGGTAATTTTAAAGATATTAGTATTCACTCCATTTAAAATATTTTTATGCATCTACTCTTTGGAATTATGGAAAACAATGACTGGAATTCCCTGAAGGTGGGAACATTTAATAACCTTGGAATATCCTTGTTGATTCTGAGTCTAGACTGTTCAGTTCACTGAACAGATCTAAACTGAGTGTGGATTATTAGCTCCCAAAAGAATACTTGTTTTGGGACTTCCCTGGTGGTGCAGTGCTGAAGAATCCGCCTGCCAATACACGGGACACGGGTTTGAGCCCTGGTCCGGGAAGATCCCACATGCTGCGGACCAACTAAGCCTGTGCACCACAACTACTGAGCGTACGCTCTAGAGCCCGTGAGCCACAACTACTGAGCCCATGTGCTGCAAATACTGAAGCCCGTGCACCTGGAGCCCGTGCTCTGCAATAAGAGAAGCCACCACAATGAGAAGCCTGCACACTGCAACAAAGCATAGCCCCCATTCTCCACAACTAGAGAAAGCCCATGCGTAGCAGCGAAGACCCAACACAGCCAAAAAAAAGAAAGAAAGAATACGTGTTTTTAGTGGTGAATTTTGAGTGAGGGCTTGTTTGATTGTATTAGGAATGGTAAAATGCGGTAAATCTATATTTTGCACCATCTTTTTCAGGATTATATTAGTTATTGCTCTTGTTACCTACTGGTACATGAATTTTTTCCCAAATTATTTTAAATGATTTTTTCCTAGCCTAGAGCTGAACTAGTGTGGTAATTTTTTGCTGTCTACCATGATCAGGACTTGGTCTAAAATGATATTTTGATTATCAGAACATTTCAAATTGTGTGAAGGATTTATCACATGATGTGTTGTTTTAGCAGGCAATCTAGAAATTACATACTTCGAAGTAAATGTTTTCCTTCTAAGCAGTCCTCTTGGAAGGGCATGTACTTGTTCTAGTGGTGATGTCACTGTTCAAAACATTTTAAAAATTCTGCTTCTGAAGATTATTAAAGCTTAAAATTTAGACTTTTAAATTGGTATTTGGTTTGTCCTTTGGGATGAATTGGAGTTCAGGAAACAGTTAAATATAAGTTGGACTCAAATGTAGTGGGAATTCATTAACTCAGTGATTTATTCACTCATTAATTTGAAAAGAATTCATCGAGCATCTGCTGTATTTTAGCACTGTACTGGAATATGTGTGAGAAGATAATTTTTCTAAAAAGTATACAACCACTATATGTGATGACTGCCATTATAATCTAGTCCCTGGCTTCCTCACAACCGTTGTCATTTCCTAACTCTTTTCCTTTTGTTCACTATATTTGGCAAAACAGCCTCCTTTTTTTTCATTCCTACTCTTATTCTCTTTTTAGGGCCTTCGTACTTCTGTTACATTCTGTCTAGATTATTCTTCCCCTAATCTTGGGAGGCTTGCTCCCTCACTTTATTTAACTCTGTTCAAATATCACTTTATCAGAGAGGCCTTCTCTGATCATCTTATCTAAAGTAGCCCTCATCTCCATCACTTTCTATTCTTTTTTTTTTCTTTCGGTACGTGTGCCTCTCACTGTTGTGGCCTCTCCTGTTGCGGAGCACAGGCTCCGGACGCGCAGGCTCAACGGCCATGGCTCACGGGCCTAGCCGCTCCGCGGCATGTGGGATCTTCCCGGACCGGGGCACGAACCCATGTCCCCTGCATTGGCAGGCGGACTCTCAACCACTGCGCCACCAGGGAAGCCCACTTTCTATTCTTTTGTATTGTTTTCTTCTGTAGCCCTTGTCACTGCTGCCAATTACAGTATTGTTTGTCTGTCTCCCTGGAATGTAAGTTTTGTGAGGACAAGCACTTTGTGTTGTTCACCATTGTATCCCCAGAGCCTAGAACAGCTCCAGCACATTATATGTGCTTGGTAAGTCTTTATTGGCTGAATAAATGACCATCAAATTTGTGTTTAGCTTGAGGGCTCCAGGCCCATTTTTTCATGGCTTACTCAACATCTTAACAATGTAGTCATGTATTTCAAGCTTTCTGTGTTTCATACTTAACTAATTATCTTAGTATTCTAAAAATCTTTCTATATTTTCCATTTGGGTTTTAAGAGAATTACTTTAATGGGGCCATGTCACCCAGGAGGACACCCAGGAGACATTCTAGCCTCATTCTTTGTCCTTATTCTACACATCAAATCTGTGACCAGATAATAATGATTTTATCTCTGAAATACTGGTAAAATCTTTTTTCCATTTCTGTTGCCATGCCATTCTTGAGGCCTCATTTTCTTTCTTGGGTGATTGCATTGGCTTCATAACTACTATCCCTGTTCTAGTTCTATCCTTTCCCAATCTACTCTCTTCACTCTAGCTAGAAACACATTTTCTACAAAGTTAATCTTAATTTCCTCAGCTGGGTGGAACATCTTCCTTCTTTGGGCTTCTATAGTATATTGTATGTTACCTTTCTTGTAATATTGTAATAATATGTTCACTCCTGCCTCCCTCAGTCATAGTTGACAGATATTTATTTACCTTAACTGTGTGCTGGGTACTGTTCTTTTGCTGGTGATTCAGTGGTGAAAAACATTGAATATTTCCCCTGAGGAGTTTATGTTCTAGTAAGGAGAACACAGACAGTAAACAGGTGAACACAGAATTTTAAGTATGAATAAATGCTCTGAATAATGTAAAATTGGAGTATGTGAAAGAGAGTTGATAGGTGGTTAGGGGGTTGGTCAGAGAAAACTTCTCTGAGGCAGTGATATTTAGTTGATCCAGGACTAATGGGGAGGCACCAAGTGAAGAAGTAGGGGGAAAGTCTTCAACAGGTAGAAGGAACATAAAATATTGATCCAAAGGCCCAGAGATAGGAAAGAACCAGAGAAAGAAAGCGCTTGAGGAGAGGAAGAGTGGAGGATGTGAGACTAGAAGAGGTAGGCAAGAAATAGTATCGTTGAAGTATAAGTATTACATGAGAAAATTTGTTCAAAGACCCTAGTATAGTGTCGGTAAGTGCTAGGGTGAAAACCCAGAAGGCAAATGTTATTAAATAAATAATAGTGATTTATCCATTCTTTTAATCATGGACATTTGGTTCTAGTTTTTTGCTCTTATAAACAATGATTTTATATATGGTCTTGTACATGAATCCTGGTACTCATACGTAAGTTACTCTAGGTTATATAACTTGGTGTAGAATTACTGCTTATATGAAAAAATATATGTATATCATAGTAGCAATATGTAAGAGTTGCTCTTGATCCATACTTTTGTCAACACTTGGGATTATCAGACTTTCATTAAAAATATTCTATTATGAAAAATTTCAAACATACACAGAGAAAAAAATATAAGGAACCCTCATGTACGCCTTATCCTACTTCAACTATCGTAAACATATGGGGCAGTCTTACCTCATGTGTAAATCTTCCTCCTCCCTTTGTGGATAATTTTAAAGCAAATCCTAGGCAAGTATTATTTAATTTGTAAATACATCAGTGTGTATTTCTAAAGGATAAGGACTTTTAAATATATAACTGTAATACTATTAGCACAACTAAGTAAATTAACAATGATTTCTTTATATCATCTAGTATTTAGTGTTCAAATTTTCCTGATTGTCTTACAGATATCATTTTGAGTCAGGATTCATACACAAGGTTCACACACTTTTAATTTAATTTTTTGAATATGTCTGTCATATTGCTTCTCTTTCTGTGTAATCTGTCTTTTCAGTCTGTAGTATTTCTTTTGCTTTGGTCTGAAACATCTTGAATAAAATGTGTTTAGATGGTTATTTGTCCTACTTTGAAATTCATTGGGCATCCTGATTCTAAGTATTTTTCATGTTTTTGAACAATTTTGAAAAATTCTCAGTCTGACTTTTTGAGTAGTGCATCTCCTGCATTTTTTCTTGTTTAGGAATTCTTATTAAATGCATGTTAGACTTTCTCATTATCTTTCTTGTTTTTTAAATTTTTTCATGTATTTTGTCTCCTTTTTTCTTGGGGATCATGTTATAATACCTTCAGATGTATCTTTCAGTTCATTAGTTCTCCCCACAGCTGTGTTTATTCTGTTTATCCCCCCAATGAGTTTTTTAAATTTCAATCATGCTATTTTTATTTCAAGAAGTTCTGCTTGGATGTTTGTAAATTTTGAATCATATTTTCAGTCCTTTCTTTCCTTTAAACCAGAAGCTTGCAAGTTATGGCCTGCAAATTTTGCAAGTAAGGCTTACAGATGCTGCATTTGTAAATAGTTTTATTGAGACATAGCTGTGCTCATTTAAGTATTGCCTACAGCTGCTTTGGTGCTACGGCTACTGAGTTTAGTTGCGAAAGAGACCTTATACCTTTCAAAGCCTGAAATACTTAGTCTGACCCTTAATGGAACAAGTTTGCCAAACTCCCTGCTTTAGATATATAAAACATAATTATTTCATTGTTTGTATTATGTATATGGTACTTCTAATATTTACAGTCTTTTAAGATTTTTTTGTTTATTGTTTCTGTTGATAGTGGCTTGTTTTCACGTTTCCTTCTGTGTTTATGATTTTTGCTTGTGCACTTAAATTTTTTAGGTTACTCAGACTAAGGGTGGCTACCTAGTTGGGTGGGTGGGTGGGTGGGTTGAGGTGGTGGTTGATGGTTGAATTTGCTTCTGCTGCCCAGGAATATGGTATACCAAGGGCTACTTTAAATTAAAATTCTCATTTTGAGATTTTTTTTTTTGGATCATGCAAAAGAATATATCTAGGTTCCAAAGACACCTGTGGTTGGCTTAGAATCTCAGGGAAGTCTCTTTTTATTTGTTTTGTTTCTGTTTGCAGCTTTACCCAGAGATACTTTTCTTTGTTCTCTGCCCCTTTTGCATGAGTGTTCTTCTCAGTGTATCAGACTTTATGGCTGATGAATTCCTTGTCTTGGGGTAAGCCCACACTCCTTAAGTCATGCACTTAAGCTCTACAGCAGTGGTTCTCTAGCTCTAGTCTTGTTTTGGAGGTCCCCACGACCTCAGTAATTTGCTAGGAAGACTCATTATGGCAAAAGGATGCAAAGCAAAATTAGCAAAGAGGAAAGGTACATTGGATGAAATCTCGGGGAATCCAGGCACAAGAGTCTTGTGTCTTCTCCCAGTGGGGTCACATAGGACATGCTTCATTCTCCCAGCAATGAATTGTGATAACACGTGAAATATTGTCCACCAGGGAGGTTTGTTAGAGACTCAGCCCCAGGGTTTTTATTGAGGACTTGAGAAGTAGGCAGCCTCTGCCTGGCAGGTAACAAAATTCCAGACTAACAGAATGAAAGCAGACGTTTGGCAAAAACCTTGTTTGCATAAATGGTTTAGGCCCAGTGAGCCACTCTTACCAGTTAGGGCTGTAGGAAACCTCTGCAAGTATTTTTCCGGATGTAAGCCAGTGACTGAACTGGTAGGCAGACCTTTTTAAGGAAAAGCAGTTAGGCCTGTTAGGTTAACGTTTTCTGCGTAAATGTACAAATGAAGCACCTGGGGATGTTGATTTAATGAAGAGTCAGATTGGGTAGGTATGGGAGGGCCCAAGAGTCTGCATTTCTAACATGCTGCCAGGTAGTACCCATGTCGGTAGTTCACAGATGTACTTTAGTAGCCAGGTAGTTGCCCTGAAGGCCAGAAGTCCTTCTTTCCAATAGTATTTTTATCATAAACAATAAGTCTTTATTCTGAATTGGTAGAAAAGTTTTTTGTTGGGGGTTAAATTCTCTGTGCTGACAAACAAGTTTTTTTTCCTGGAGTGATATGGTTTATTTCGTATTAAACCTTATCCAACTTGAATAAGGAGATCTAAATTTATACTTCAATATTGGCATATTTTGTGTCATTGGGAGAATGGAAAAAGTGACTTTCAATGACTTTGTTGTAGAAAAGAATGAAGGATCTGGACTGTTGGTAATATTAATTGTACAGACCCACAATCTCTTATCCACAATTTTGAAAAACCAAAAACTCTGAAAATGAAAGCTGTTTTTCAGAAATAATGTGACCTGACAAAACGTAACCTGACCTAAACTCATTTGGCAGCAAAACCTGACCAGAATTTATATTATCTCAGTGTGTCTCCTCACATGTTCATCTAAAAAATATTACTGTATGTGAATATGTAATACTGCCCCTAACCTTGTTGGGATTGTTAAATCTGTGGTATATTACCTTTAAAATTAAAAAAAATTTGAATTCCTAAACCTATCTAACCCCAGCATGTCCGATGAAGGATCATCTGAAGGTCGTATAGTAGAAGTATGGAAAGAATTATGTTTAAAAGCACTATCAGAATGCATAAATAAATATAAAAATATTAGCAGTTAGGGTGGATCATATTCAGACCTCCTGTTCATGCAAGATATAACCAAAGAAATGCATTATATTGTTATATTTATAATAGTTCAGAGCTTTTAAAGGTTAAAATTCAAACAGCATTTGTAAATTTACTTTTAGATTTTGATTATTGGTGTTAATGCAATTATTTATGCATGCCCAAGTGGAATGTACAGAAGAATAACAAGTAGTAAATTTGTAACTAGAGGACTTGTTTGCACTTGAATTACACAGATCAATTGTATATTATGGCATTTTTGCACAATTAAGATCACCATTGCCCAAGGTTCATGAAAAAGCTTAATTTATCATGTGTTTCCCATATGCATGGGACTCCAGAGTAGTCAATATGTTTTTGTCTTGATAATTTTAGGTGAGGTGTGTCTTCTTTGATGTATATAACCATAAAAACATAAACAATGCCAAATACGGCAATATCAGCAAGGCACTGATTCAGAACTTAGTAGTAGTATAAAAATAAGATACTGTTGTGATATAGTCTGTAGAAGAGGTGCTGAAGATACATATGCTAAGATGTCTCAATGATATTTGTTGACTACCTGAACGTAATTTTCTAGTTCAGACAATATTACTATTGCCTAAAGAAGGAAATTTTGGAAAGCTTTTTTTTTTTTTTCCCTTAAAGGATGAATTAATTTGATCACAGGACATACTGAATTCGACGTAGACAGACCACCAAACATAAAAACAGATATTTGTTTCTTTAATTGAAGATACACTGTAGAATTGAAATTTTGAGGCATTGTATTGAATTTGTTAAGAGTTATGGAGACAGTGAAAAGAGAAACCTGAGGGCAAATGATACAACTTTAGGTAATATTAAAGAGTATAAAATAGGAGGAGGGAATGCAGACCTTTGAGAGAAGTACTCAAGGAACAGTGAAAAATAGGTATGAAGAAGACCAAGACAGTGAATTATAGCAACCAAGGGAGAGAAGGTGAATTTGGTTAGCATTGGCCAGTAGTTCTCTAATGGAAAAGTCAGGGAGTTTGAAAAGCTGAGAAAAAGCCTTTGTATTGGGTAAATAGTAAACTCGTAGAGAACAACTTTAGTGGAATGGTGGCCTAGATACCTGATGGGTAGAATTTAGAAGATGAGGTAAGAATTAATTAACTTGAGCCTCAGAGAGATTTGGTAGAAGAAAGGTGTAATGTCACTTCAAAAAATGGGAAACAGTGGGCAGAAGCATTTTTTTTTTTAAAAGATGGGTAAAAACTAGTGAGAGACTTAGGTCAATGAGAAATAGTGAATAATTAAATGATGGAAATACTGGAATTAGGCAGTAAGATGTAGAACCAAGAATACAAATGGAAAGGTTAGAAAATAACATTGTAATAGCATTTTTCAGATTTCTAACCCACACTCAAATTGTGTCTTGCAGCCAAAGTGTATTTGTACTCTTTGCTCCTTTATTAGTTTCTAAGAGGGAAGTCCTTAATTACATTCATAGAAGCCACCTGTCAGACAAGTGATCTGAACTATAGTCATGTTTCATAAAAAACGTGAAAGTAGCTGTACAAGCAAAATGTACAACTAACTTTGTAAATAAATCTAATAGGCTGGGTGTATATAACAATTAATTGCCTCAGCTTTTAGGCACAGCTGTTCAGTTCTTTTACAGGGTTCATTTACATAGTGAATTGTTTCAGAGAGAAACAGAATTTTTCTCTTACAATAAAAGATTTCTAATTAGGGGACTGTGGAAACCTAATGATTTAATAGATTAAGACATAGAAGTTTTAGCAGAACATCCAGTGATTGTAATCTTTATATAGTAATTGCTTTTAGTTATTTTTACTAACATTAGAAAATGTTCTAATTGCAGACAGTACTTTTCATACTGTTTTTCTGCAGAAAAATAGCATTAAAATAAATGCCATGACAAAGATTCTTTGAATCTTTTCTGTAGCCTGGTGAATGTCCTTTGTGTATTCTTTGTATATATACTTGTGTATACTTTGTACGTGTGTATAAAGTAAAAGTGCTTTGTGAATTTGGTTACAGTTCTGTACTACGGTTATCTCTAAGCCCAAGCATTCTACTGATCTCTAATTTTATTGTGAAAAAGGGAAAGAGATGAACTCTAAGAAAGCACTTCATATTTTTTTTCCTAACAAGCAGCTCTTCTTCATTTTCCACCACAAACATCTAAGCCATCTTTACCAGAAAAATCTTTAAAAATTCACAAATTACTTACCATTTAAAAACAGATAATGATGGAATGATTAGAAGATTATTAGGTAAATAGTTAGGCTTTAGTTCTTTATCTAATTAGTACAACCTGGGGACATGATTTCTAGTGCTGGTATGAATGTAAATATCGATATAATGCTTGGAGGGAGGGGGTGTGTAGACAAAGATCAGGAAGGTGATTTTCTGAAGGTAAATGGCAGGCTCAAATTTCTACCTTTTCTAGACATTGTCATTTAAAATTTTTATATTTGACAAATTTGAATGGGTCATGGCAGTTACATTGCTAATTATATTAAATAGGTATGTTCTTACCTTAGAAGGTGAGATTCCTTTTCAAAGCAATAGAAAGACGTTACTTATGGTTAGGTTTTGGGGGAGTAAATTTGTTTTGGTCCTCAGAATTTGAAAAATAGATACATTAAAGCAGTGTGATCTTTCTTATCTGCTCCTCTTTTATATACATCTCTTCTACAGTTATTGTTATTATAATCATAAGACAGTATTTCCATTGTAAATTCTTGTGTTTTAATATTCACAGTGTGACCTGGGACATTCAATAAAATTTTGGGGGGGTGGTTACTGTGTGTCAGACATCATTCTAGGTATTAGGATGACACCATAATGGTGAACCAGAGCTGACTTACAGGGAGATAAATGTCAACCAATCATACAAGTAAATGTATAATTGCAAACTGGTGTGTACACTGAAGGTACATTCTCCTTTGAAAGGCAGAACAGTATAATGAGGTAGACTGTAGGGCGATTGCATTTTGGGGAGTGAGATAGACTCTAGAGTCAGATTGGTTAGGTTCAAATCTTATTACCATGTCTGGTATTTGTGTGACTTCAGGCAAGTGAATTAATGTCTCTAAGACTCTTTTTAGCATGAGGAGGATAATAATAGCACCTACCTTCTATGGTTCGTATGGAGATTAAAACAGATTTTTCATGTAAAAATATTAGCACAGTATATTGTAGCATATAATGTACTAATAGTTATTTTTGTGTCTGGATATTATTTCACATTGTAATATATTCTTATTTGAAAATGATACAGAAGCATATTTCATAGAGTAGCTCTTATCTGTTCTTCAAAAGTTCAGATCAGATAAATCCAAAGGGATATCAGAATCTAGTTACATGACATTGTGGTAGTCTTTATATCATCTTTCAAATTTCAGTGTGCATAAGAATGACTGGGGTGCCTCCTACAAATGGTACAAATGTGGGTCACTTTCCAGGCATATTGATTCTGGAATCAGTATTTCTTATAATTCATGTATTTCTTAGAAACACAGGTTTGAAAACCACTGGTCTGTAAGTCTGTTTCCGATGCAGGCCAAATAGTCAATTATTTTGTCTCATCATTTTAAGGTATAACATGTAAGGTGTTTTTTGTTATTTTTGGTGTATATGCTTACTACAAATGGTAAAAAAAATTCCCCTAAATCTATACTTGCTCTAGGATTACTTATTAGTAAATAGTGTCATACATCAGTATATCCAATCTAGAATCCTGGATTCATCCTTGATTCCTCCTCCTGCCTTTCCTTCCAGCTCTAATCCATTACTGATGAAGTTTCTTACATGGAAGGTTTTTGTAACCTCTATTTAAACTTGACTTTCTTCTCCCCTACAGTCTTTCTAAAACACAGAGTTGATCATGCCATCCACTTGCATAAATGTCTTCCTTAATAATTATCCATTGCCCAAAGATGTCTAAATTTCGTAGTATATCTTATAAGGCCATTGGAATGAAGCTCCACTTTCCTATATTTCCTATCATCTTGTTTTCTTGGGAATATTGAATTTCTTGCCATTCCTTGAGAAAATACCATATTTTTTTCATGTTTACTTGTTGTGTACATTCTGCTTTTTCCTGTTGTATATGCCTAGAAAACTTATTGCTTATGGTCAAGAATCAGTTCCCATGTCAATCCATCCCCAAATAACTGTCTCACTCTTTTGCTCAGTCTTTCTTACCCAGTGTTTATTTAGCACCCACCATGTGCCTGGCATTGTTTCCAGGCCGGGGATGCATGTGTGAACAAAACAGTTTTCCTGTCTTCACTTGTCATACAGTCTAAGTGAAGTCTCTATCAAACACCCTCCTTTTATCTTATTCCCATAGTATTACTATGAAGTGTTATATATACCTCTATTCCCATTTAATTTTGATCTCCAGGGCTGAGACCGTATCTTGTATTTATTAATATTCCTCACCTAAGCAGTTGGCACAGTATATGGCTTCTGGTGAGCCCTGAAATGTACAGTTGAATAAAACTTAGGAATCTAAATATAAAGCTACTCCCAGGATAGATCAAAACTATACATTGTAGGAGACATTTGTACTTTCAGTTATATAAGTAATAAAATGACTAAATACAATCTAGAGGGGAAACCTGTGTTCCCACTCTACTGTCCCCACTATATAATGTCATTGTTATTTTATTCTTTACAGAAAATATTTAAGGAAAATTGGGAGGAATATTCTGTCATTTGAAACTTAAAAGTATTTTAAGCCATTTGTATCGATTTATTTTGTGATTTATTCAAAATAATGATTTGAAATAAAGATTATAGACAGTATTCTAATTATTGATATTATATATCCATACAACTTTTATTTTTTATTATTTTTTTTTTTTGCGGTACGTGGGCCTCTCACTGCCGTGGCGTCTCCCTTTGCGGAGCACAGGCTCCGGACACGCAGGCTCAGCGGCCATGGCTCACGGGCCCAGCCGCTCTGTGGCACGTGGGATCTTCCCGGACCGGGGCACGAACCCGTGTCCCCTGCATCGGCAGGCAGACTCTCAACCACTGCGCCACCAGGGAAGCCCCATACAACTTTTAATTGAAGTTCTGTTCAAGTGAATTATTAACTATTTCCAGCTGACTTTATTTTTAATGTTTTATGCCTAGGTCAGACCTGGTCTGTATCTTACAGTTATATAATGACATGCTTGTAATAAAGCAATTAAAGACATGGTTTTTGTTCATATAACTTTTAAATGATCACATCAGTGAACTGGTAGATGTCACTTGTTTAATTTATCCAGTCAAAGGTACAAATGAGAAGCCTCAAGAAGGACATTTCTGCCACCCCCTTTAGTGTTTTTATCTTTTTCCCTTGAAATCATTCAAAATGAGCAATTCTTTGGGATTATAGAAAAAAGACATATTTTTGTAAAAATAGAAAGAGGAATGTATAAAATGAGGTAATTTTAAATCCAAAATTGAAATGGAGCAAAAGAGACCTGAACCCCTGGGTCACTGGGAAGACAATCTTAAAATGTTGCAGATCAGCGGAAACTGCCTTAACCTCTTCTTACAAAATTGTATTGATAAGAGTAGGATACTGGAACAGGAACCCAACAAAACTGTTCTCTTCCAGCCTCTGGGAAAAGGAGATAGAGAAAAGATCTAGTTGTAAGAAAATTTTACAAACAGTCGTTGAATTTTAACTGTCTGCTCTTATGGTGGTCATGTCATTTATAATACAACCTGGGATACTTTGGGGAGTGAAAGGAGGTGGTATTAATAATTACACTGGCACAATAGGTATAAGTTAGAACCTAGGCAGTTGAGATATGTGTTCTGTCATAACTGCTGCAATAGTGGTATGAAGAATGTATCATGAGAACATAAAGAAGGGAGCTTGTAGGTTAAGGAAAACCTTTACACATCTGAGTAAGACTTCTGAAGAGTGAGGATTTCCTCCAAATTGGGTAGGGAAACAAAGGGCATGCCAGGCTGAAGAAACCTAGTGCCATCTTGCTGTCTGTGTAGTCTTGCCTCTGTACGCATCATTCACTCTCAAGAGGTGCTTCATGTCCATCATTCTTCTAAAGTAGCCCTACGAAAGTGTTCAATTTTTAGTATAATAAACCTAACATTTAAGAAAGTTAGAAGGGCTTCCCTGGTGGCGCAGTGGTTGAGAGTCCGCCTGCCGATGCAGGGAACGTGGGTTCGTGCCCCGGTCCGGGAGGATCCCACATGCCGTGGAGCGGCTCGGCCCGTGAGCCGTGGCCGCTGAGCCCGCACGTCCGGAGCCTGTGCTCCGCAACGGGAGAGGCCACAATAGTGAGAGGCCCGCGTACCACACACACAAAAAAGTTATAACTAAACTGATTTACTTGCAGTAGTAATTGATAGGTTTTCCTTGCCTATCTCTACTACAGTATTTATATTTAAAATATACCAAAGATTAAAAAGGTTATCTGCTACAGTTGCTTGAGAGGAAAAATTATTATTTTCAGTATGTGAGGGTAGATAATACTTGTTTTGCATTCCAGATTGTTAATCCAGAGCAAATCGATGAAAATTACAAAGGGACAGAGTTTGGCATCAGTATAAGAGACAATATTCGACTCCTCTATCAAAGATGGAATAGAATAGGCTCTCTTAGGAAGTTTTGAGTTCCTCTGCATTATAGATAAAAGGAAGGCCCTTTTTCCAGGATGCTATCATTGGGATAGATCCTTTCCCTACTAAATTATATAACTCTTTGATATTAATAATTGTTAGAATTTCAGGAAATGTTAGAGAGTTTGAAGCGGTGCTTCCTCAACTTTTGGACCTGTGGGTAATGGTGAGAAGGTGTACTCCCAGTGTCCTTGCTGGTAGAGGAGACAGATTTGCTGCTGGCTTTTACAGAGGTAATACCAACTATAGTTATGCCATATACTTTTTTTTTTTTTTTTTGCAGTACGCGGGCCTCTCACTGTTCTGGCCTCTCCCGTTGCGGAGCACAGGCTCCGGATGCACAGGCTCAGCGGCCATTACTCACAGGCCCAGCCGCTCCGCGGCATGTGGGATCTTCCCGGACTGGGGCACGAACCCGTTGTCCCCTGCATCGGCAGGCAGACTCTCAACCACTGCGCCACCAGGGAAGCCCTGCCATATACTTTTAATCCTTTATGTCTGCTCACAGTAATCATAGATAATATTAAATATATAATTAAATACATATCCAATTTATGTAGTCATGTTTAATTTTATTAAATTCTTATGCACCCAACTTTTCTAGCTTGTTGCTTACTAGCATTTGTTCATGTATATTCACAAATAAATCACAGAAAATATTGCTCAACTGTGCTCCCACTCCTAATTCCTCTGACATTTTCAAGAAGGCAAATAAGACAATAAAAGTTTTACTTCAAAAATGAGCAGATCTTGGATCATAAAAGTAATGCACGGGACTTCCCTGGTGGCACAGTGGTTAAGAATCCTCCTGCCAATGCAGGGGACACGGGTTCAATCCCTGGTCTGGGAAGATCCCACATGCCGCGGAGCAACTAAGCCCGTGCGCCCGAACTACTGAGCCTGCACTCTAGAGCCCACAAGCCACAACTACTGAAGCCCGCACGCCTAGAGCCTGCGCTACACAACGAGAAGCCACCGCAATGAGAAGCCTGCGCACCGCAACCAAGAGTAGCCCCTGCTTGCTGCAACTAGAGAAAGCCCACGCACAGCAACAGACCCAATGCAGCCAAAAATAAATAAATAAAATAAATGTATTAAAAAAATAAAAGTAATGCACTAAAATGTAACCAAAATTCATTAATTTAGACACACTAATATGTGAATTAAGCATTTGCCTGGGCTAGCCACATAACTTTCACATGATTGATCCATAAAAATTGTTTTTGCTAAGCAAATGATAACTAATTTTAATTATAGTTGCTACTATTTATTGAATATCTGTTCTGGGCTAGGCACTGTGCTAAGTAAGTTGCACCTCACACCTTGTAACAATGCCTTCTAGGTTAGGTAATTAGTATATTCACTATAGGTATGAGAAAATGGATGCCTGTGAGGTTTAGTGACTTAGTCTAAGGTTACATGGTTTGTAGGTGATTAAGCTAGATTTGAATCCAGTTCTTTTTTATTTCAGAGTTCTTTCTATTATTCCCAAATAGATGTATGCGAGTAGTTTTTGGTTATTAATTTACTATGTGTACTTGAAACTAACTTTATTTAAAAATCAATTTTATGTTGTATATTTTTTGACAGGTAAAGCTATTAATATGATTTATTGCAGCATGTTACAAAGCAGTACATATTGAAAACATTTTAAAATAAATGCATGTTTACTCACACATATATATACATATACGTGTGTGCGTGTGCATATGTGCACATACATGGAGAATTAAGCTAAAGGGGGAAAGAATATATTTATGTATGTGTGTATATGTCTATAGATGTATAGAGATAGAGATGAAAGGTTTCTTTACTGTAGTTTTCTCTTGGTGGTTTTCTGTATGTATATATGTATCTATATATACGTGTATGTGCTTATATAATATTAAATTGCTGGATATTGGCTATAGTTATTCCATTACCTCCAGAAAGAGTCATTGGGAACACTCATAGGACTTACAAGTTACACAATAAGAGGAAAAGAGCAACTGTAATTTTAGCAGTTCTTTTGTGTTTTGCTTCCTTGCATTTGAATGGTTGGCCATCATAGCCAGCTAGCCACAACTTTTTTTTCTCTTTTTCCTAGCCACATCCCCGGCCACCCCCCCCACCCCCGCTTTTTTCCCTTAATGCAGCTCTGGGCTAAACTACTGGGCTTCAGAGAAATCCTAGTGGATTATCTCATTTGTGCTTTATATCAATACTTCTCACATAGCACAGTTTTGGAGAGGCTGAACTGGAAACATTAAGTGAGAATAGGAAGAAATAAAGAGAGGTAAACCTCTCCTTAAAGTCTCTCCCCTGTCCCCAAAGTCTCTCCCCGTCCCCGCCCCCAGCCAATAAAAAGCACACTGATCTCAGCTTGCTCATATAGTTTAAGTTCTGACTGTCTAGCATAGGAGCTGGCAATCTACAGCTCATGAGGCCAGGTCTGTTTTACTGAAACATAGCCACATTCATTTACTTATGTATTTTCTACTATTGCTTTCTTGGTTACAACAGAGTTGAGGTTACAACAGAAGAAGAGAGTTTATGGCATAAAATACTTACTGTCTGGGCCTTTTTTAATTAAAAAGTTTGTATACTCCTAATCTAGCATGTAAGGAAGAAACCAGGGACTTCTTATTTCATTACCAGGGGAACTTTACCCTAATATTTCAAGTTAGAGTTCCTCATAGGAACATTGTAGCACATGAGCATTACATAGTATTTCATGTCTAAAATGGCCCTGAATACTATTTTTGAATTGGTCTAGGAAGTAACATAGTTTCTGGGAGGAAACATGTTCTGTCTTTCAGGAAATATATTATGAAGAAACTTCGAAATTCTTCCGTATTACAATTCTAGTTGGGTGTTCCTGGTAATTAATTATATAAAAGAGAAAGGGGTAAAGAGGGCAAAGAAGAAGAAAGGCTGATTCATTTTGATTTGGATTGACAACAACACCTGCATTGTATGTTAGGTTCATTATATGTCATTATTCATCAGGCAAAGATTTGACCCAATATTGGCTTCTCACCATCTGTCAATTTTCATATTGTGTGCATAGGGGTTTTTGTTGTTGTTGTTTATCAGTTTTCTTCCATTTGTATGTAAGGTCCAGCAAGGAACGATCTGTCTTGCTCATTGGTGTATTTTCCCAGTACTTAAAACAGTACCTGACCATATAGGTGTTCAATTAATGTTTCTGAACGAATGAACTCAGACTCGAGATTTTATTTTTGTCACAAAATTGTGGCTTTTCAAAAATGTCTGCAATCAGTTTGTACTTAGAAAATAGGCAATAATTAGAAATATGCAAGCCTTTGTGAAGAATATATCTTCAGACTAATCATCTTAACTATGAGTCCTATCACATTGCATAGTAGTAACTGTGTCCTCACGTTAGCGAAACTGTTTGATGCCTGACAATTTAATGATAAATTGATGTAAAATGGTTAGGTTATATATTTCCATTAGGTGGATTTCACACTGGCTTTAAAGATCCTTAACTCTGGTTTTGCAAACTACTGTAGGTTCTGAATTACTGTAAGGGTTGTTATAAAAATTGTATTAAGTTCGCAAGTATAGTTAAATCATTTAAAAATCATTGGCTTACTCATAATTTTTCTTCCTCAATGTCTCCAAACAGATACCATTTATAACAAAAAGATATTACTGAGTACTAGCAGTGATCTATTCATGGTCCCTTGCAGTTTTTTTAATGAGCTCTGATCCCACCCATTGGTGAGCTGTTTTCATTCCATATTTAAGACAACCTAAAAGAGTCACTAATTTTAAAGTCATACGCTAAACCATTTAAAAGTAGATAGAATTTCATTGGAGTTTAAAAAAAAATGCGAAATTTGTAGGAAATGCTCAGAAATCAAATGAATGATCTGAGTATGTAGTCATTTCAAAGTGATTGGAAATAACTGGGTTATGTAATATGCTTAGTGGTTTGACACTAACCAATTTATGGTTGTCATGGCTTACACTGAGTATAATAGAATGGCGGAATGTAGGCAGATGCAAGGTAAATTTATAGAACAATGTGACCAGTTTCATTTGCTGAGGAAAAGACTGATTCAAAACAAATAGCATCTTAGTTCTGTGTTAACATCTAAATATCTCAAAGGAAGGCATAATGGTTCTTAAACTAAAATACCCGTAATGTAACAGGTTTTTTTTCTTCTTTAGATTGTGCTTTTGTTTAAAGCAAATAGGATGCTGAATATATTAATAGAAAAATAGCTTCAGGAATATTGACACTCTATTCCAGGGGTTGGCAGACTACCAACCGCAGGGCAATTTCTGGCTTTGGCCTGTTTTTGTAAAACAAGTGAGCTAAGAATGGATTTTACATTTTAAAAGCTTTTTTTTTTTTCTTTCAGTATTTTTTTTTGAAATAATCTCACACAGGTCATTAATCACTGCATAGTGCCCTGTTATATAGATGAGCCTTTTTTAAAAAAAATTATTTATTTATACCTGCTGAGTTGAGTCTTAGTTGCGGCGCGTGGGATCTTCATCGCATGCAGGCTTCAGGCTTCCCTGTAGTTGTGGTGTGCGGGCTGTAGAGTCTGTGGGCTCTCTAGTTGTGGTGTGCGGGCTCTTCATTGCGGTGCATGGTCTTCTATCTAGTTGCGGTGCACAGGGCTCTCTACTTGTGGTGCATGGGCTCTAGAGTGTGCAGGCTTAGTTGCCCTGTGGCATCTTAGTTCCCCAGGGAACCCAGGGACCAGGGATCGAACCCATGTCCCCTGCATTGGAAGGCGGATTCTTAACCACTAGACCACCAGGGAAGTCCCTCTTTCAGTATTTTAAAGATGTTGCTTCACTGTCTTCTCATTTGCCTGTTTTCCACGAGAAATTTGTCATTCTTCTTATTCCTCTGTTTTTTATCTGGTGGCTTTTAAGACTTTTCTCTACCAGTGGTTTTGAGCAATTTGATTATGATGTGCCTTGGTCTAGTTTTGGTCCTGTTTCTTGTGCTTGGGGTTGATTGAGCTTCTTGGATTTATTGGCTTATTTTGATCAAATTTGGAAAGTTTTCATCTATTATTTCCTCAATTCTTCTATCGCCTAATTTTTTCCTTTGAGGACTCCAGTTACACATATTGTAATTGTGTTAGGCTGCTTGAAGCTCCATAGTTCACTGATAGTCTTTTCATTTATTTTTTGTTCCCTTTCTGTTACATTTTGGTTAGTTTTTATTGCTTTGTCTTCAAATTCACAATTCTTACTTTCTGTAAAAGCCGTTATGCTTTTATTCCCATCCAGTATATTTACATCTGAGACATTGTAGTTTTCATCTCCAGAAATTCAATTTGAGTGCTTTTTATACTTTTCATGCCTCTCCCTAAGTTTTTGAACGTATAGAATACAGTTATAGAAACTGTTTTAATGTCCTTTTCTGCTGATTCTAACAGTTCAGTTTTGGGTCATTTTCAGTTGATTAATTTTTCTGCTTACTATGAGTCATAGTATGACTTTGCTTCTTTGTATGTCTGATGATATTTGGATGCTAATCATTGTATTTTGCTTCATTAGGTGTTCCCTATTTTTTCTGTTCTTATGATACTTCTTGAGCTTTGGTCTGAGACACATTTTAGTCACTTGGAAACAGTTTAATTCTTTCAAGTCTTGTTTTGGAGATTTGTTAGGTGGGATCAAAGAAATGTTTAGTCTATATCTGATTGTTCCCCACCACTAAGCCAAGACTTTTCTGAATACTGTAACCAATGCCCCATGCACTATGAAGGTTTTCAATATGGACATTAGGAACAAGCACTGCTTGTTCTGCCCTGTGTGAACACAAGGTACTCATCCCTTTAATTCTTTCGAGTGGTAATTTCCTCACAAACATGCACCAATCATTGCTATATTGACTACATAAGGGATCCCTTTGCAGATGTCCAGTGTTCTCTCTCTGTGCAGTGCTCTCTTCTCTAACACTTTTTGGTCTACTGGGACTCTGAGCTCTGTCTCTTCAACTCAGACAGTTTGGGTTTCTCCTCTCAGCACCAAGGCCTGGAAACTCTCTAAAGACAGTAAGCTGGGGCAGTTGTAGAGCATGCTTGTTTATTTCTCATTTCTCAGGGATTATTTTTCTTTACTTCTTGATGTCCAGTGTCTTGAACTATCATTTTATATGTTTTGTTCAGTTTTTTGGTTGATTCAAATAGGACAGTATTTTTGGTGCCTGTTACTATTGTGTCAGTACATTGTGGCCAGAAGTGAAAGTTGTGCTTGGGGTTGGGGTTGAAATTTAAGAATGAGTGGTTGAATAATTCCAGGTGATGATACACAGAGTTGCACCATAGGTATAAGTGGAGTAGAGTCATCCACATGTGAGTCATCCACATGGACTTTGAAGTCTCCTAAGTAGATAGATTTCAGAGAGAGTGTAAGACTTTAAAGAAGCCAAGAGCCAAAGTTGCGAAGTTTTAATACTACACGGTTTGTGTGTTTGGTTAAGAAAATACTCTTTTAAAATTATGTTAAATTTGTTTTGTCTGTTCTAGAACCTTCTGATAACTTAAGGGAGATTCTCCAAAATGTGGCCAAGTTGCAAGGAGTATCAAATATGAGAAAGCTAGGCCATCTGAATAACTTTACTAAGGTAAGTAACTTCATTCTTTGTATTACCATCTTAAATTCTTTTTTCCTTATTGTACTTTTTAGATGCTTCTTAACCACCATTAACAAGAAATTCTTGAATATTCCTTCAGTATTAGTGCTTTCCTCTGCTGCTTCTCATGGATTTTTGTCATATGTTTTTAAATTTAAAAGTATATTTGAATAATGGGAAGCATTATATACTTGTTGTAAAAAATTTGGTAGGTTCAGAAGCGAATAAAGTAAAAAAAACACTGAGAAGTCCATAATTCAATCTCCACTATTATTCACAGAATGATGTATTTCTTTTGCCTTTTTATATTCATTTTTATGTGATACTATAGGATAAATATGTTTGTACATAAGTACGTGTGTGTTGCTTTTCATAGGTGTAATAATTTCCAGAGAAGTATTACAACTTCCTCTCTCTTTCCCTAATACTCTATTCCCATTATCTGGATCTCAATTAGAGCTCAAGATAAATATTGACTTGATCTCTGTTAGCAGCCAAGAATTCCCAAGTTTGATAGATGGATTGGTGTGCTTTTGAGCCTGGTAATGCTGGACAGCCAACTCTTGGAAACACTAAAATGCCGTTATTTGAGGTGATGCCATAAATAGAGAGCAAAATGCTTTCTTTGGGAAAATTTTTTTCCCTTTTTAGTTTACTAAATATAAACTGTTATACATTTTATTTTATTTTTTTATTTTTAAATTTTTGTTGAAGTAGAGTTGATTTATAATGTCATGTTTCAGGTGTGCAGCACAGTGGTTCAGATTACATATATATGCATACACATATATATGTATTCTTTTTCAGATTCTTTTCCCTTATAGGCTATTACAAAATACTGAGTATAGTTCCCTGTTGTACATTTTAAATGTAGGAATAATTGTTTGTTATAACCCCTTACTACTCAAAGTGTGATCCATATACCAGCAGCATTGGTGTCACCTTGGAGCTTGTTTGATATGTACAGTTTTTGACCCCCCCCCCAGACCTACTGAGTGAGAATCTACATTTTAATGAATATCTCAGGTGAATTTGGGTGTACATTAAAGTTTGAGCGGCACTGTTTTAATCCTTCCAAAATATTTAATTCTCTGCTACCTGGTAGTTAGACTGTGGCTTGGATTTGATTTTATTTCATAGAAATAGAAGGGGATAAGAATATTGTCACTATGTAACCAAGTTGTTTTTTTCAGTATGGTGTTGTCTGATAAATATTTACAAAATAGATTAGTTTTTTTTCTTTTCATAGTTAGGGAAACATAGATATGCATTTATTTTTTCTTAGTGAAACTTTGAAATATTCTGGCATTTTATTTTTATATAACAGATGAGAAACTTATTTTGTATGAGGGATGACAAAGTGATTTTTTTAAAAACAACTTTCAAAAACACTGAATGAGTGCTTGTGAAGGGGTTTTCAAAAATATCCCTGTGACGCAGACTTACTAGAGAGTGGACTTGAGGATACGGGGAGGGGGAAGGGGAAGCTGTGACAAAGCGAGAGAGTGCCATGGACATATATACACTACCAAACGTAAAATAGATAGCTAGCGGGAAGTAGCCGCATAGCACAGGGAGATCAGCTCGGTGCTTTGTGACCACAGGTGGGATAGGGAGGGTGGGAGGGAGGGAGACGCAAGAGGGAAGAGATATGGGAACACATGTATATGTATAACTGATTCACTTTGTTATAAAGCAGAAGCTAACACACCATTGTAAAGCAATTATACTCCAATAAAGATGTTTAAAAAAATAACCCTGTGTATATTTTCATTTTTATCAATGTAATGAAAGTCTTCAAATACATTTCTTCAGTGTGCTAGTCAGATAATAGCAAGTTTTTAAGACCTAGAGTTGTTCCACAGTTGCAAATGGCATCTCCTGGTTTCACTCCCTCTATTAAATTTCCCAGTTTTATGTCATCATTCTTCACCCAACCCTAATAATAATACGTCTTACCACTTGCCTAGATTTAACTGTTAAAAACAATTAGTAGAGGTTTTTGTCCTGTTTGAACTCATGGGTCCTGTCACAATCAGGTTGACATCTAGATATGTAGTTCCGAATCTCTTGACAACTGGGATTCTGAAAGTTGGGAATGAATGTAAGAATGGCAATGATTTCTGTTATTCCACTTTGGCACCAGAATGGGTACTAAAGCCATCTTAAAAATCTACAGTAGCACTATGCAGTAGACATATATGTGAGCCACATATGTAATTTTAAATTTCTAGTAGCCACACTAAAAAAAAGTAAAAGTGAAGTTATTTTAATATATATTTTCTTTAGTCCAGTATATCCACATTATTATCATTTTATGTAAGTATAAAATATTAATGAGATATTTAATATTTTTTCATGCTAAATCTTTGAAATCAAGTGTGTATGTTATGCTTATAGCACATCTCAATTCAGGCTAGCCATATTTCCATGTTCACAGCCACCTGTGTGTGGCTAGTAGCTACTAACCATAATGGACATTGTACATACAGAACTTTTTGGAATGGGAGTGGTTTAAACATCTATTTCTAGGAATCTGTTGGACACCTTTCTTTTTCCCTTGTCTATTCTCCATTTATTTCTATCTAGATCCCAGTTTCTCTAGGGTTAAGGTCAGTTGCCTTCTCTCCCTTTTTCCCTCCTCCATTTCTTTGTTTTTTGAGTTTTTCCCATAGTATTTCACTAAGTTGTTCCCTCCACTTGGTCTCTCCTTGATTTGTGTTCTCCCAGTCTCTTCTCCGGTTTCTCCTTCCCTCTCCTCCTCCCCTTTTTTTTGTTTTGCCATATCCTTTGTTTACAGTTTTCATATTTCTCTCTGAAAAGGGCTTGTAGCAGCCCTTTAAATTATTTATGGATTTAAAAATCAGATAAACATACTGGAATTTTTCTACAATATGAGGGACTAAACCTTGGGTCAGGGTGCGAGGGGCTGTTCAATTAGTAAAATCCATGAACATGAGACTTGATAAAAACTCACTTGGCTGCCTGGTGATACAGTGAGGAAAGCATGAACTTCAGATCAAGTAAATGGGGTCTTACAGCCCAGCTCTGACCCTAACAAGGCAGTCTTGGGCAGATTTCTTTACTCAGAGATAATTTTGCTGCAATTAGAAGCAAGGTGTCAGTACAGTGCTGGTACATAATATATACTCCATAACAGGTAATGCCTTACAATCTAGGGTTTGTTTTTTGTTTTCTTTTGCATTTTTTGCCACTTTTCAGGAATTTTTGTTGACTCTAAAAAGGTGAGTCTGCTTAATAGCTTGAGTTGCAGGTTGGTAAGCTGTTACTGTAACAGGGTTTTTCAACATGAGCAACATTGACATATTGGGCCAGATAATTATTTGTTTTGGGAAGCTGTCTTGTTCATTGTAGTGTGTTTAGCTGCATCCCTGGCCTCTACCCACTAGATACCAGTAGCGCACCTCCACTAGTTGTCACAAGCAGAAATGTCTCAAAGCATTGCCGAATGTTTCCTAGGGGACAGAGTCATCCCCTAGGTGATAAATAAAGGTCTGTAGGTTTTATTATAAAATTTCTCCAAACACCTAGCACAAAATAAATGCTTATTGAATTTAATCATAATATAATGTGTCTTTGAATTCCATTTTGTTAGCGAGCTACGCTAATAAATATTTACAGAGCTGGTATTCTTTTAAAATCTGTAAGTTCGTTAATTTACAGAGTAAAATTTATAAATTCTTAGAAATCTCTAAGAATAGCTCTATAGAATAAGAAAATAAGAAACAGGATTATGATTCCAGGAGACTGGTTAGACAGGAGTTAGTTGGTTACCCTTCACTGTTCCTATAATAGGTTATATGTGTGTCTACTAAATTTTATCTGCTCTTTTGTTATTATTATTTATTGTGTGTGACTATCTTATTAAACTGAGTTTATTAAATACAAGAAATATGTAGTATTTAATTTTTTACTCTCATATCCCTCTCTTCCCCAAATCCTGGCACATATCAAGTGTTTAATTAAAGGTATTGTATTACATTGGGATGATTTTGCAGTTTAAATAAGAGTTTTTGTTGTACTAGCATTTGTTTTGTTATTAAGTAACAAAACAAACTAGGATTAAGTTAATTTAGTAGATCAGTGGGGCTAAAATGTTGTAGAGGGTGGCCTTTATCTACAGAATTAAACCTCCTTTTAAGGTATGAAGAGAGGGCGCTAGTGTTGTGATCCTAGAACCATGTGAATGTCACACACCCATGCTTGCCTTCTGACATCATTTCACTAGATAAAGTAATGTGTATAACAGGCTGCTGATGAATATAATCTTAGTATTCTATTTTTAAAACTGACAACATGCTCATAATCTAAAGACCTGTTTTTAAAGATGAAAATATTTTAGCTCTTTTACATTTTAATGTTCTCTTTTCCTATATTTCTCATATATTAAAAGCTCCAGAGGAATCTTTATTTTGTTCTGTTTTTAAAAACTTTAAAATTATATAAGTTAAATATAAAAATTTAAATGGTACTAAACAATATATGGTAAAAAGTGAAATTCCTCTTTCACATCTCCTTCCCATCCACCTCCTTACCCTGACAAAAATACCGTTTCTCACAGGTAACCACTAGAAAGTATTTATTCTTCTCTGGTATAATTATAAATGTGTGTGTGTGTGTGTGTGTGTGTGTGTGTGTATTTCAGTGAGTTGTGAGAGTCAAATAAGCTAAACAAAACGAAGTGTCTAATATAATGCTCAGTTTATTTACCATTTATTATATGTATACATAAAGGTTTTTTTCAATGAGATCTTGAGATTTATTGATTTGTAGTTTGTGTCTTTTCCACTTTCCAATATATCATAGAGTCCTTTATTTTCTATAAATGTAGATCTACTTTTTAGTAGCTGCTTATGTGTATTGATAGATGTATGTGTGTGTGCATATCCATCCATATGTATGTATATGTATGTGCATCAAAGTATACATACATATGCGTAATACATATACCGTAATTTATTTAATCATTCCATCATTAGAAAATAGAAGTTTTTCCTCCTTTTTGCATTTTAAATTAATGCATTCATAACACTCTTGTGTACTGTCTTGTGTAGAATAGAATTTTAAAAGTGTAATTATTTAGCCAAGAACATTTGTACTTTATATTTTAAAACCTACTTATAAATTGCCTTCTGAAAAGACTATGCTGTGGAATTCTAATTTGTGATAAGATTTTTTGAAGTTTGGATTATTCTTTCTGTTGCTCATTGAGGAGAACTGTTCAGTTAACCTTCAGAGCCATAAAAGTAACATGGGAATAGCATTTAACTGCCCAGTTTTAACTGATCATTATATATTTTTTAAAGTTAATAATTTTAATAAGCAGCTCAGACATTTCTATTACCTAGAGACGGTTTAGACTTATATTTTAACTTTGTCAGAATATAATATTGTTGATAGCCCCCTTTGATTATTTTAGTATTTGTAAGAAAATTCTGTGCATTAATGATAACAAATAGATTGATGTTGCACATGGATTCTGATAGGCAAAATATACCAGTGACATGTTATCAAAACCTTTACCTCATTCATTTATTCATTCATATTATTTTTTGACCATGCAATGCGGCATGCAGGATCTTAGTTCCGCAGCCAGGTACTGAACCAGTGCTCCCTTCAGTGGAAGCGCGGAGTCTTAACCACTGGACTTCCAGGGAAGCCCCATACCCCATTTAAAAATAAGATATTATGTAACAGTATTTGTTTTGTTTATATTAAAAAAATTAAATTTAATAGTTACGCTCATAAAATAATTGCGGACTTCTTATGATATTGAATACTTAAGTTGGTTTATAAGTAACAAATGTAACAAACCTAATTCAACTGAGCTAAAGTATCCATAAAAGGAAGTTATTTACTCTCATGATGAGGAAGACCACATGTCAGGTCTTAATTTCAGGCAGAATGACCTAGAGGTTGAAAAAATGTTAATTGCATTCTGTCTCTCCATTTCTCAGCTCTTTTCTTTTAGGTTAGCTTCATCCTCAAACACTTTCCATATGACTAAGATACATAATATTTATAGCTTTCAGTCATAAAAGGAGAGGGTAGCCCTCTCTTACAACTTCTACATGAACTCTGGTCCTATTTAGTGACATTAAGCTAGGTATTGTGACTGATAGTCATAAAAACACATGGGGTGGGGAGTGACTGAACTCCAGTGAAATATGTGATGTCTAATAATTTAGCATTTTAAGTGACTGTTAGGATGCTAATTCTCACATTTTGAAAGGTCTTTAATGATTTCTAAGCATCAACAGTAATTTATTCTTAATATTAACAAACCTATGTGGTAGGGCAGGCATTGTTATAAGATAGAATTGAAGAAATTGCTACCTAATGATTGAAGGTTAATTAGTAATTCAGTCAGTAGTTGAGGCAGGATGAGATTCCCATTGTTTAAATTTACCAATTCAGCGTTCTTCTTGCTATTTCTGCCTATCTCTTTCCCAGAGTTGAGTTAAAGGGTTTCAGCTCAATATCAAAAAAACAAACAACCCAATCCAAAAATGGGCAGAAGACCTAAATAGACATTTCTCCAAAGAAGATATACAGATTGCCAATGAACACGTGAAAGGATGTTCAACATCATTAATCATTAGAGAAATGCAAATCAAAACTACAATGAGATATCATCTCACACCAGTCAGAATGGCCATCATCAAAAAATCTACAAACAGTAAATGCTGGAGAGGGTGTGGAGAAAAGGGAATCTTCTTGCACTGTTGGTGGGAATGTAAATTGATAAAGCCACTATGGAGAACAGTATGGAGGTTCCTTAAAAAACTAAAAATAGAACTACCATATGACCCAGCAATCCCACTACTGGGCATATACCCTGAGAAAACAATAATTCAGAAAGAATCATGTACCACAATGTTCATTGCAGCTCTGTTTACAATAGCCAGGTCATGGAAGCAAACTAAGTGTCCATCAACAGGTGAATGGATAAGGAAGATATGGCACATATATACAATGGAATATTACTGAGCCATAAAAAGAAATGAAATTGAGTTATTTGTAGTGAGGTGGATGGACCTAGAGTCTGTCATAGAGTGAAGTAAGTCAGAAAGAGAAAAACAAATACCGTATGTTAACATATATATGGAATCTAAAAAACAAACAGAAATGGTCATGAAGAACCTAGGGGCAAGACGGGAGTAAAGACGGAGACCTACTAGAGAATGGACTTGAGGACACGGTGGGGGAGGGGTAGGCTGGGACGAAGTGAGAGGGTGGCATGGGCATATATACACTACCAAATGTAAAATAGATAGCTAGTGGGAAGCAGCCTCATAGCACAGGGAGATCAGCTTGGTGCTCTCTGACCACCTAGAGGCGTGGGAAAGGGAGGGTGGGAGGGAGACGCAAGAGGGAGTAGATATGGGGATGTATGTATATGTATAGCTGATTCACTTTGTTATAAAGCAGAAACTAACACACCATTGTAAAGCAATTATACTCCAATAAAGATGTTAAAAAAAAAAGTTAAAGGGTTTGATTTGTAGGGTTTATTTAAATCAGTAGATTAGTAAGGTAGTGAGTCAGTCAGTACAAAAATTTTTTATTAAAATAATTTATTCTTATTCCTAATATTTTGAAACTTAAGATGAACTGGTGATTAAAAGTGAAAGCATAATGTGTCTTTGATAATCGAAAATTTAGAATCTTATCAATGTCTTCTCTGATTTCTTTAAATTAAATCTTTATTTATTTATTTTTGGCTGTGTTGGGTCTTCGTTTCTGTGCGAGGACTTTCTCTAGTTGCGGCAAGCGGGGGCCACGCTTCATCGCGGTGCACGGGCCTCTCACTATCGCGCCCTCTGTTGTTGCGGAGCACAGGCTCCAGACGCGCAGGCTCAGTAGTTGTGGCTCACGGGCCTAGTTGCTCTGCGGCATGTGTGATCTTCCCAGACCAGGGCTCGAACCCGTGTGCCCTGCATTGGCAGGCAGATTCTCAAGCACTGCGCCACCAGGGAAGCCCTTCTCTGATTTCTTATTCCTGATATATGTGAATTACTTACATATAGAAAATTTAGTCTCTACTTGGGATAATTCTAATTCAAAAGGGATATTTTCATTTAAGACTGATTAATAAGACCCCCTTCTATAATTCTGTAAACAATATGACAGCACAATTTAGCCACCATTGAAAGCATAGCCCTAATGTCTCTTACTGTCCCTGGAAAATAGGCAGATGATTATGACTAATATGCTGTGTTTCATTGCAAAGTGTTTTTTAGTTGTTACTGGTGATTTTCCAGTTTCCAACTGAGTGGACATTTTTCTCAGAAACATTTCTTGCAGTTCAAATACATTTATATTAGGTAGCAGAAAACGAAACTCCTTTCTAAATAATTTCCAAATTGTGTGTGCTTTTTGGAAATCATAATAATAACTTTGAAAAAATTTTTACCTTTTCAACAAAACTGCTAATTATAGCAAATGTTAAATAGTGAACAGTTATACATTTTGTGATTTGAGAAGGGGAGTAATTTTGAAATTATGTTTCTCTGAATCTGTAGTTTTCTGCAAGGATATCTAAGTGTGAAAAAGAAAATTCAGGAAAAGAGAACCAAGTACATACTTAGGGGAGAAACTAACCCTTGACAGGGTAAGATTTTTTATACTTCTACATTTCAAAGCATTTCATTTTATTAACAAACTGTAGCAGAAGAAAGGAAACACTGCCTTTTTAGAAATGGAGTTGTTTTAAGAAAACATTTCTCCCATTTTAAAAGCACAGTATCTTATATGTTAATAATAGAAAAATGAAGCTTAGAATTTTTTTTTTAAGTTTATGAATTAGAATACATCCAAGGTCTAAGTGATAACACCATGTTAAGGAGCCCTTTTCTTTTTCTTTTTCATTAATATATGGTACCATATAGTGACAGTGCTAGTAATCTGAAATATCTGGGGAATCTCAAATGAATACTAAATTATTTTTTAGTAGTGTAGTGATAAGGTTCTTTTTGTGTGTGTTTTAATCCTTTGAAATGGGCAATATTTGTATGTGTGTTTTTAGTTAGCTGTTCTGGGAAAAAAATAATAAATTCACTTACTCATTTTATGTGTTTATAGCCAGAGTGTGATTCTCCAAACTCTTGATTCATACCATTTTTGAGGCTGGAGAAATGAAATAAGATGGTAATGTTCAGTTATTCTATTTTTAAATCCATCCCCTGCCCCCATGTAAATTTTTTTTGTTTTTTGTTTTTTCTTTTCCCATGTAGATAATTTTAGTACTAAAGTACAGTCACATTTCATTGGGCTCTGGACTTAGACTGGTTTGGTTTGATTTCTGGCTTTACCACTTAATAGCTTTGTGGTGTTTGGAAGTCATATTACCATCTCTAGCCTCAGTAGTCTTTATTTACCAAAATATTACTTACTTTCTAGGGTTGACAAGATTAATAGTCAATAAATGCTACTTCTGTTACTATTTATGAATACTGTACTGTATGTAGAACCCTTCCCAGATTAGGTAAGTAATAGATATTCATTGTAAACATTTATAAAATACAGAAAAGCACAGAAAGGAAAATAAATCACCTATGATACTTCAATTTTTTTTCTTTATTTATTTTGAATTTTAATTTTTTTTATGCAGCAGGTCCTTATTAGTGTACTTTCATTTTTTGATGTTAAAATGTTGATGTATAGACTTCTTTAAAAATGTATATATTTTTAAAAATGTATATCTTTTAGAATATTTTCCCTAACTCACCAATACATTATGCAGGTTATTTCTTGTGTTTCAGTATTATGTAATATTAACATCTGCATAAGGTTCCTCCTTTATGAACATTTTGTTTCTAGTTCCTTATTATTGTAAATTATGTCTTAAGGATCTTGTGCTTGAACCTACTTTATATTTTAAGTTATTAATATAAATCACCAAAAGCAGGTCCTGATTTTGGTGCATTTTTCCAATTTATTTTACAATATGTGTTTCGTTTATAATTCCATCAACAGTGCATTTTCTTATCTGGTATAATCATGTTAAAAAAAAAACAGTTTCTTGCCAGTTTGGTAAGCTTTATTTAAATGGCATTTTCCAATGTATTTGATTCAGATTTTAGGAAATAGGAAATATGTCATGTTTATTTATCAGTTTTATTTCTTCAATAAATTCTCTGTGCATTTTATTTGCCTCTTCTGATAAATCTTTCTGCATTTTGTTTAGACTTTCACATTATAAGGTCCTGCCCATATTACTTTGCTGTGAGGGTGGAGTGTTACGAGCTGAATTGTGCTCCATCCTCCACCCCCTGCCCCCAAGTTTGTTTGTTGAAGCTCTATCCCAGTACCTCAGAATGTGTCTCTATTTGGAGATAATTCCATTAGAGAGGTAATTAAGGTAAAATGGAATTATATGGGTGGTCCCTAATCCAATATGACTGATGTACTGATAAGAAAAGATAAAGACACAGACACACATAGAGGAAAGATCATGTGAAGACACACAGAGAGATGATAACCATCTACAGGCCAAGGAACGAGGCCCTCAGAATAAAGAAACTCTGTCAAGACACCTTGATATTGGACTTCTAGCATCCAGAATCATGAGAAAATAAATTTCTGTGTTACAAGCCACCAGATTTGCTGTATTTGTCACAGCAGCCCTAGCAAACTAATATAGGGCCTAAACCTTTTGCCTATTATGTTTTTCCAATTTTTTTTTTTTTTTTTTTTTTTTTTTTTTAGCGGTACGTGGGCCTCTCACTGATGTGGCCTCTCCCGTTGCGGAGCACAGGCTCCGGACGCGCAGGCTCAGCGGCCATGGCTCACGGGGCCCAGCCGCTCCGCGGCATGTGGGATCTTCCCGGACCGGGGCAAGAACCCGTGTCCCCTGCATTGGCAGGCGGACTCTCAACCACTGTGGCACCAGGGAAGCCCTCCAAATATTTTTGACTAATATGTTATTTAACTTTTAATTTTAGGTATGCCATTGGTTTTCTAGAGGTATAGAAATTTTCCTGTCTTGTCCCAAAGCTTAGGAAATCTTACATTATTATTATTTTTTAAACATCTTCATTGGAGTATAATTGTTTTACAATGGTGTGTTAGTTCTATTGATATACGTATGTATAAAAAGTCTCATCCTTCTCAGTATTTAAGTACTTACAACATTGTATAACAATACAATAAAAACAAATAAAAATTTTTTCATACTCTTTGACACTCTAAACCTTCTTTGTTTATCATATTTCAGAATTTTAAGGAATTTATAAGAATACCAGTATAATCATTTTGGATAAAGGCCTGTGAAGGAAAGCTTTTAGCTTGTTTTGCCTATTTACCTATTTACACAGCAGTTTCCTGCCACATAAAGTGATCATTTTTATAGTCTTCTCCCCTGCTGTGAAAATGTTACAGTATCTGAGGGTTCCTGTATTCCTATCCCCTACCCTGTTCTATTTGCAACATCTTTCTTTTTTTTTTTTTTGCCTCTGAAGAAGAAATTGGGCAGGAAGTTTTACAAGGATCCTACCAATAGAACAGTGAGTTTATATCATTAGTTTTTTTGCTACAATATTGTGCTTTTCACAGAGGCAGATGTGCTGGTCACTTTGGTTGGTTTTTAACTTCATAACTTCATACTGAGGAAGAGTAATAACAGCACTTGAAGACCCTTCTGATCCTTCATGTTAATGAAATGATCAACTTTCTCTTTAATCCTTTTCAGTTAGGCCCAATAAATAACTTGCGAAGCTTTATGTAACTTTTAGATAAAAGTCAGTTTTCAAAACTTGCACTAGATCAACATGATATGTTGTCATCCAGGTGGGGTGCAAATAGCTAGTATTAGATCAGTATTCTTAATAAAAAAAAAAAAAAAGGAAAGCCTGTTTGAAGGCATCAGGCAACTATTCTGGCTGTAAGTGGGATAGGAACCAGGACTTCAGAGAAGAGAGAATCTTGTGGAGATGATCTAACTTCTCCAGCAACATTTACCTGGGGGATACTGGCTAATGTGGAATGTGGACAGGAAGCTAAATATTTAGACTGTAGTCCCAGGAGTACTATTGCTGAAACATGGGAAAAACAGCACAGAGCTTTTGATGGAGACCATCAAATGGGAGAAATCAAGTAAAAGGAGATTCTCCCCTCAGTACATTTATTTGTTGAATCCTGGGATGGGAAATATAAAATCCTAAGCAGAAAATCTTTGAAAATCAGGGTGGACTTTCTAGTGTTTTTATAAAACAAAAATGAGACATGTCATCCTCTTGAGATTGGTCCCCTGAACAACAAGCTTTCAGTTGAAACCTGGGGGAAAAACCATAGGTAGACTGAGTATTACCAGGGCAGCAGCCTAATATGGACTCACCATTGTCTATTGGCCTGACAAAGAAAAGGATGAACGCTTTGTGGAGAAAGATAACATAGTCAGGAATCTCAACGCTTTGTGGAGAAAGATAACGTAGTCAGGAATCCCTGCAAGTTTTTATGTACAAAGATTATAGGATCCACCAAAAGACAGGACTACATGACCAGAACAAATGGAAAAACAGATAATAAAAACAAACTCAGAGATTATCTACATCATTCATTCCATTTAGATGATAAGCACTTTAAATATTTAAAATGTAGTTAATATATCAAGAAAATAGAGGAAACTGTGGAGAAAATAGGTGAAAAAAGATTTTTTCATTATGATATTGGATGTGTACAAAGTTAAATGGAAACATGATAGGTAAAATTAAAAATTCACTAGGTAGGTATAATAGAAGATTAGACTTATCAGAAGATAAATAAATAGGAAATACCCAGCTGAAGGACAGAAAAAAAAGAGGAAGGAGAAAACAGAAAAGAGGACTTAGAGATTTGTGGTATACACAAAAAGATTGAACATTTGAATTACCAGAAAAAGAGGAGAGAGAATTGGGCAAAACTGCTTTTGAAGAGATACAGAATTTTCTAAAACTGATAAAATATATCAACCTAGAGATTTGGAAATTTCTGTTTTCCCTAAGCAGGGATGCAAATAAAACCACCCTTGAACAGCAAGAGTGCTGAAATCAAAGATAAAAAAATCTTGAAAGGAGTCTGACCAAAAAGGATAAGACCTTCAAAGGAGCCGACAGTAAGACTCATATCAGACTTGTCAACAAACAATGGAAGCCATCTTGAAATTGTTTTAAGAAAAGAGCAAACCTAACAATTTATATAAATCCAGCAAAATGTCCTCCAAAAACATAAGTGGGAAAAAATCATTTCTGGACAAACAAAAACCAAGAAAATCCATTGCCAGCAACCTTGGCTATAAAACAAATGAAGATACCAATAAAACAGATCAACAACAATGAACTGAGGATTCTTTAGGCAGAAGAGAGAACATCCCATAAAGGTACCACTGGAGTGAAGAGTAATGGAAGTGGTGAATTTGAGAGTAAATATAAATTGATATTGACTAAATATTAACTAAAAATAAAAATAATGTCTTGTGGGGCTTAAAAGATAGAAAAAACAAAAAGTGAAAGGTGAGAGGAGTAAATGGAGTTGAAGTATTGGGGTCTCATATTATTGAGAACATGGTAAAGTAGTAATTTCTGTTAGACTGTAATAAGTCAAAAATGCATGTTGTAATCTCTGTGGTAACCACTAAAAGAATATAGTTTTTTTCCCATAGATTTATTATTTATTTTATTTATTTTTGGCTATGTCAGGTCTTAGTTGCAGCATGTGGGATCTTCATTGAGGCCTGCAGGATCTTTTGTTTCAGCGCGCAGGCTTCTCTCTAGCTGTGGCGTGTGGGTTTTCTCTTCTGTGGTTGTGGTGCGTGGGCTCTGTAGTTTGCAGCATGTGGGCTCTAGTTGAGGTGCGTGAGCTCAGTAGTTGTGGCGCGCAGGCTTAGTCGCCCCGTGGCATGTAGGATCTTAGTCCCCTGACAAGGGATCGAACCCATGTCCCCTGCATTGCAAGGCGGATTCTTTACCACTGGATCACCAGGGAAGTCCCAGGAATAGTTTTTAAAACAGTAAGAGTATGGAGGGGGAAAAAAGAATAATAAAAAACAGGTGGTTAATTCAGACAAAGGCAAGAAACCTAGAACTGTCAGGTCAAATAAACGATAAGATGATAGAAATAAGTCATATTTAGACAGTAGAATCATATATTTTTCAAAATTTTATTAGGGAAAAATACCTTTTTATTCCAGTCTAAAAAGGTAATGTATGTAAATAAGCAAAAATACATGCTTATGTTTATGCATACTTGTTTTGTTTTTCTGACAGCTGCTTTGTGATATTGGCCACAATGAAGAAAAACTGGGTTTAAACTATGAAGATATCATAATTTGGTAAGTATAGTTCAGTTGCCTTCCTCATCCCTTCTGGATTTTAGTAATTTCAGTTTTAGTAATTTTAAACTAAAAATAGAGTATAACACCTTGTTTTGATTTTATAGAAACAGTTGTTTGAATGTTAGAAAAATTCAGGATCTCCAGCATTTTTAACTGTTATCCTATTGTTCTTACTGATATTTTGTAATTATCAAATATAAAGAACCAAAGCTAATGTTTTCGAAAAGTACCTGGACTTCTACAGTCTAAACTTCTAAGTTAAATCGCAGAATAAAAGTTCTCATATTATTCCCAAGAGCAAGAAGAACCTGTACAGTTATCTCTAGATCTCACCTAAGACACAGTGTGCTATGGCAAACTTGATTTGCTCAAGCCCACGAGAGGCTTAATGTTACAGTTTCATAGCCATCGTTTTGGCATCGTTTAAAATTGGTATAGGGCTTCCCTGGTGGTGCAGTGGTTGAGAGTCCACCTGCCGATGCAGGGGACACGGGTTCTTGCCCTGGTCCGGGAAGATCCCACATGCCGCAGAGCGGCTGGGACCGTGAGCCGTGGCTGCTGAGCCTGCGCGTCCAGAGCCTGTGCTCCGCAACGGGAGAGGCCACAACAGTGAGAGGCCCGTGTACCGCAAAAAAAATAAATAAATAAAAAATAAAATAAAATAAAATAAAATAAAATTGGTATAAGTAGTTTCTTCCTACTGTCATTTTAAAGTATTTTTATTTATTGGTTTAAACCAATGATTCTTTGGGAGAAGTGAAACAAGTAGGTAGAGGGGGATAGACTGTAGAGGCATATGTGATACAGCTTGAAAAAGGCATATTTAATTTCCCACTGTTTATATAAAATAAACTACAGAAGGTAGAACAAAACTCTTAACATTTTCTTGATTGGTAGGAATATACCAAGGAGACAAAAATTAAAAAATAACGTTAGTGAAGTTCCATGGCTTACAGTGAATGATTTTTATATATGTAAAATGACAAGTAGCTTTGCTTATTTCAACTGAAGAAGGATTTGGTATCATAATTTTATGTGTATTTGAAACTCATGCAGCAAGACTTTTTGTTTGTTTGTTTTCATATAGCTTGCGGTTAGCTTTATTGAATGAAGCAAAAGAAGTGCGGGCGGCAGGGCTACGAGCTCTTCGGTATCTCATCCAAGACTCCAGTATTCTGCAGAAGGTGCTAAAATTGAAAGTGGACTATTTAATAGCTAGGTAATTTTCTTAGAGCTCCCTATGTTTTTATATGTTTTTTAAAATCGTGTATTAAGTTTTAGCATACCTACCATAAAGTATACACATTTTTAGTGTAAAGCCTGATAATTTTTACAGGTAGATACAACCAATTACCCTATTATCCTGAGTAAGATATGGAACATTTTCAGCATCCCAATCAAGTTCCCTTGTGTCCCCAGTCAGTAGGAAACATTACTCTGACCTTTTTCATCCTAGACTAGTTTTTCCTATTCTTGAGTATCATATATTGGAAGTATACATTACTCTTTTCTTTCCTCAGTGTTATCTGTGAGATTTATCCATGTTGATTTAAAAAAAAAATTTCTGTGTAGTATTTTATGTTGTGAATAGAGCACAATTTATTTAATCCATTCTGTTGATTTTTTTCTTGGTTGTTTTCAGTGTTTGGCTATTTTGAATAAAGCTGCCCTGAACATTCTTGCACAAGTCTGTTGGTGGACGTGTGCACTCATTTCTCTTAGGTATATATGTAGGAGTGGAATTGCTGGGTGATAAGTTTTATGTTTATTTAACTTTAGTAGTTACTGCCTAACAGTTTTCCAAAGTGATTGTACTGATTTACACTCCTACCAGAAATGTTTGAGAGTTCCAATCCCTCCACATCCTCATCAGCATTTGCTCTTTTCAGTTTTTAATTATACCCTTTTCTGCTGTGGTTTTCATTGTGAGTTTCATTGTGGTTTTAATTTCTGTTTCCCTTTCATTTGCTTGCTGACTATTTGGATATCCTCTTTATCTTTTGCTCATTTATAAATTGGATTGTCTATCTTTTTGCGTAGGAGTTCTTGGTATCTTCTGGATATGATTCCTTTCCAGTATATGTATTGAGAATTTCTTCTCCAAGTCAGTCTACCTTGTCTTCTTACTCTTCTTAATTAATAAAATCCAATATAGCAGTCTTTTATTTTATAGTTAATGTTTTTGGTCTCTTTGGACGATAATATCCTATTTTTTCTTCTGAAGTTTTTATTCCGTATATGTTGAAATAGGTGTTAGGTCACAATTCATTTTTATCAATATCCAATAAATATTAGAGGCATTTAGTGAAAAGATTCTCCTTTCATGTCTAAATTAGTTTCATTTTTGTTGTAAGTCAGGTAACTGATAAGTATGTTTCTGGTTTTGCTTTCCCTATTCTCTTTGTTTGGTCTATTTGTCTATTCTTGCTCCATTTTCTCCCTGTCTTAAATGACTGCATCTTGACAGTAAGTGTTGATATGTATTAGTATAAGTCCTCCAGCTTTTCCTCTATTTTGGGTTCTGTATTTCCATGTGAATTTTAGAAAATCAACTTGTCCATTTCCATAAAACTTTCCGGGATATCTATAGTAATTGCATTGAAGCTCTGTGTTAATTTGGGGTGAATTGATATCATAATAATATCGAATCTTCCAAACCTTTATTTATTTGGACCTTTAATTTCTCTCAACATTTTGTAGTTTTCTATGCAGAGAGGTCTTGCACATATTTGTTAGGTTTATCGTAAGGCATTTATTAGATATAGTATTAATGTAATTAAAATTTTTCTTTTTCATAGTTTTTGCTGCTAATATATAGAAAAATAATTGTAAGTTTTAATGTTTTTGTATCTTCTTATCTCGGTGATCTGACTAAATTCACTTTTTAATTCTAATTGTTTTTAAGGTTATTTTAGAGTTTCTGTGTACATTAGCATTAATTGCAAATGATGACCCTTTTATTTCTTCCTTCCCAATCCTTATATTTTTCTTTTCCTCACCATATCTCACTGGTTAGAATATTGCACTGACTAGAAATGGTAATTGGATAACTATGTTTTGCTCCTGAGCTCAAGTTGAAAGTGTTCAGTATTTTGCCATTATTTATGATACTTGCTGTAGACTCTTAGTGGATTTCTTTATATTCCTTGTTTGCGTTCCTGAAGTAAACACCACTTTTTAATGATGTCTTTTTATTTCACATATAACTGTATTGGGTTTGCTAATATTCTGTGGAAAAATTTTTGCAGTTATGTTTATGAGAGGTATTGGCCTATATTTTTCCATTGTTCTAATATTCATTTTGGTTTTGGTATCAAGAGTATGTTTATAAAACAACTAAGGAAATGTTACCCCCTTTTTATATTCTCTGGAAGAATTTATGTAAGAACTTATGTAAGATACTGCTTTTTACCTTACATGATTAGTAGAGTTCACCGGCGAATCTGTCTGGCCCTAGGGTTTTCTTTTTTAGGAAGTTTTAATATCATGGACTCAATTTTTTTTTATTTTGTCTGCATTGGGTCTTTGTTGCTCCGCGTGGGCTTTCTCTAGGTGTGGTGAGCGGGGGCTACTCTTCATTGTGGTGCATGGGCTTCTCATTGCAGTAGCTTCTCTTGTTGCGGAGCATGGGCTTTAGGCATGTGGGCTTCAGTAGTTGCAGCACGTAGGCTCAGTAGTTGCAGTGCATGGGCTCTAGGGCACGAGGGCTTCAGTAGTTGTGGCACATGGGTTTAGTTGCTCTGCGGCATGTGGGATCTTCCCGGACTAGAGCTCGAACCCGTGTCTCCTGCATTGGCAGGTGGATTCTTAACTACTGTGCCACCAGGGAAGTCCCCCTGTCAGTTCTTGCTTTATATATTTTGAAACTTTGTTATTGCATTCATATTTAGAATTGTTAAACCTTCTCATTGGGCTAATCCTTTCCTGGTTATGAAATGTTTCTCTTTATTCCTAGTAATACTTCTTTTATGAGTGTTCATGTTATCTAATGTTAATATAGCTATACTAACTTTATTTTATTTAGGGTTTGCACAATATATCCTCTTCAGTCCTTTCACTTTCTTTTTTTTTGTTCTTACATTTAAGTTTCTCTCCCGTTAACATCATATAGATTTTTTTAAATCTAGTTTGACCATCTTTGTCTTCTAATTGGATTAGACTATGTCTAGTGGTTTTTTATATGCAGGTTCTATGTGCTTTATCTAATGTAATTACATTTATGAGTTTGTCATCTTGCCATTAGTTTTCTCCTATATTTGACTTTGCTGTCTTGCTGTTCATATTCTATTTGTCACGTCTATTCTTTGGTCTTGCATTGCTCCTTTTTTGTTTCTTTGGGAATAATCAAGAATTTTTTTCCTCTTCTGTTAATGTCTTGGTTTTAAAGCCTTTTCTTCTATTAGCAGTTGCCCTAGAGATTACATTTATCCTTGATATGTTAAGGTTTACCATTTTTATTACAGCCAGAACAATGCAGGAAACCTCTTCCAGCTTGACCACCAGCTCCCCTCTGCCTTATTTCTACATATATTTGTAACCCCACAGGATAGTCCTGTTATTGTATTAAATTGGAACTAGTGATATTTACCTATGTTATTTACCCGTTCCAATATTCTTCCTTCTTACATTTCCACCCTTTTATCTTGGGTCGCTTTCTTGAATTTCCTTTACTATTTTCTCATAGTGTAGGTATACTGGAGTTGAATTCTCTCATATTTTATTTGTCTATAAATCCTCTATTTCCCTTCCCATTTGAAGGGTATTTTTTTGACCAGTTACTATTTTTCAATGCTTTAAATAAGTTATTGTCTTCTGGATTTTGTTTTTTTTTTGTTGAACAGTAAGTTGTCTCTTCTTGTTGCTTCTTTTTCTCCTTTGGCTACTTTAAAGGTTTTTTTTCCTGTTACTTTCTCTCCTATCCCCTGGTACTCCAGCTATAGAGTGCTGAATCTGTTCACTGTGCCACATGTCTCTAATGCCCTTACTGTATTTTCAATCTTTGTTGTTGTTAATCTTTGTGCTTCAGTGTTGTTACTTTCTACTTACATGTTTGTTTTTTTTTGCGGTACGCGGGCCTCTCACTGTTGTGGCCTCTCCCGTTGCGGAGCACAGGCTCCGGACCACAGGCTCAGCGGCCACGGCTCACGAGCCTAGCCGCTCCGCGGCATGTGGGATCTTCCCAGACCGGGGCACGAACCCGTGTCCCCCGCATCAGCAGGCGGACTCTCAACTACTGTGCCACCAGGGAAGCCCTCAGTCTCTTGAATTTTTAATTTCAGTTATTGTATTTCTGTGATTTATATTTTACTCTTACTTAGACATTCTAGGTCTCTGCTTTATTTTCTTGAGCATAATAATCATAGTTATTTATGACAGTTCCAGTATGTGAATCACCTGTGTTCTGTTTCTATTATCATTTTCTTTTCTTGGTTTTTGGTTACTCAGCCCTTTGTTTGTTTTAAAGCATACCTCATATTATATGTGATTGGATGTGAACATTGTATGTTAAAAGTTTTTGGCTCTGGATCATGTTATTTTTGGAATGTTGGCTTATCACACTGATTGTGTTAAAATTTGTTTTTTTTTTCCTTTGCCTTTGCTCTAGGAAGTGGCTATATGGAGTCTCAAGTGAAAATGTAGATATTTAGCAGAACCTCTTCATCCCGAGCAGCCTTGAGCCCTAACATCTTTCTTAGAATATTATGTACCTGCTAAAATTTCTGCTCAGTTCCTTGGCTTCTCAGCAGTAGCTTTTTGCTTGGTTTCTTGGACTTTAACTCTGCATTCGTACAACATAGAAATTGGCAAGTGCATTGGAAAGGGGATGGCACGCAGATTCTTGCTTATACTCCTATTTTCTTTTCTTTGAGATTTTTTCCCCTCAAGTCCCAGCCACTTTGGTTGCCCTAAAGTTCAGTCTGTCTCTCCAGTACAGGAAGATTTTTGCTTTCTTTTAGGATTCTGTTCCCCTAAAACTGGGGCTTGGCAGGTGTCCCCAGGGACAAAGCCTGAGTGGATATGGAGCTTGTGCTTCTCTTTCCAGGGATTATTATCCATTGCCCTTTTAACAGTTGCTTTACAAAGTACTATATTTAGCCTTTATAGTTATTTTTGGCAGGAGGATTGGTCTGATCTGTTGTGGCCAGAAATGAAATTATATGTCTATTTGCTTCTTATTAAAGTTGTTTTAGATTAATTATATTCAGATAGCAGAAATGCTTTTGAATAGCAAACTATCTATGTATTGATATATAAAGTATTGATTAGAATTGTGAACTGTCTAAACATAAGTAAAAATGAATTATTCTTCCACATATACCAAAGACTCTTTAGAAATTGAATAATTTAGTAAATTTTATAGAGAAATGTCAGTTAAGTGATATATGAGCATTAACTTTTGAAGTACAGTCACATTTCAAATTATATTTTGGTAAAATAGAATTATTGTGGCTAATATAAGACTTTTAACTTAGTTATAATGTAAAATTTAGGCTCTGGTTAAAATCACAATTAAACTGAAACATAGGCTTGGAAATATTTCTCCTTCACAATTTTAATAAAGTATCTGTGAACTTTATCAAAGATAGGTGAATATTTTTTCAGTAGATTTCTGATATTTTGCTTTATAAATATGTTTATTATTTCTGTATAGATATATATAATTCTATAAATTTCTTACTGTATTCTTCTTTCCTGGAGTTTTAAGTGAAATAGTTTTGAAATGTTTTATTATAATAAGTATTTATCACTAGAGATATTAAATAAATATTTGCTGGTACTGAAAAATAACTTGTATTAACATCTACAAATACTATATTGACATGAACATGGGTCTGATCATGGTATTATACAAAAAAATTGTTTAATAAGATTTTTATCAATAATTAAATATTTTATGTATTATTTAGGTGCATTGACATACAGCAGAGCAACGAGGTAGAGAGGACACAAGCACTTCGATTAGTCAGAAAGGTAGGCTCTATGTCTGAGAGTAAAGGCAGATTTATGATTTTCATGTTAAGCATTTTACATTTTTAGATTTAGACTGTGAAATCTTTCTATTAAAATTGAAAGACTGAATTCTCATTAAACATTTTTATTTTGTTAAAATTATATGAGTTAAATAAGTATTAAAACTTCAAGATAAGCATAAATATGTTGTGTAATTATTCTATGTGGGTATAGCTAGGTCAGTATTTTTTATAAAATGTTTATTGTAAAGAATATTTCTTCCTGCAGTAGGCATATAAATGAAATTACTGCTTTTATATGTTATTGGAGAAAGAGGATTACTTGCCCCCAACCCTTATTTTTTCTTAATTATATGCTTGGAGTTAATTCTATTAAATGAATGTCAAAAATAATTACAGGCTGATTGTTTTGAAGATGAATTTGGATACATCAGTAGGCACTTGCAATAAACAATTCAGGCCATTGTACGGGATAAAAGGTCAAAATCTAAACTCTCCAAGAGAGGGTGTTGAGGATAATCCATAATGCTTCTAATGAGAGAGGCCTTCCAGGAGTTTTTTTATTGTTATTTAATGTGATGTGATGCCCTAATGGCAGAGGAATAGAGTAAACTGAGAGTTAATTTGGTTAGGGTACAGTTTGTGTAAGAATTTTATCATGTTTCATCATAAAGTATCATGTTTCATCTTAAAAATTCATAAAACTGATGCAGTATATGTTTGTTTTAATGTAAAAACATCTAAGATTATTTAACAGTTAACTTTTTTAGCTCTTCTCCTTTTTTCCCACCTTTGAATACAGTGCATGCTCCAGAATTGCAGACTGTTGAGTTTGTGCATTAACTAGATCTCCTCTTTTTCCTTTTTCTTCCAGTTGTTCAGCTTATGGTTAGTAATAGTACCCACAGGTGAGCATAGTAAGGAAGAAGTAAATGGATGAGTTGTCTTAAAAGAAGTTTGCAGTTCTAGTTAAGAGTGATATTGGAGATAGATTTAAAAAATGTTTGTTATAGGGTAAATTGTTATGTTGGCACCGTGATTTGACTCTTCATATTTAAATATAAAAATTAGGTTTATGATTTTTACTTATACATACAACCTCTTCTACTGCATGATTTTGAGAATTCAAGATAAGAAAACAAAATTTGTTTCTGAAGAACCTAGAATAACTCTTTGGTTATTTGAGTTATATATATGTCAGTATTTATCATACTAGGAATTAAAAGTGAGAAATTTAAAAATATATTAACATATTAAAAAATAACAAACTCATTACAAGTAAACATAAATAACATATTTTTATAAAAATAACTATATTTTCCAAAAATAAAGTTAATGAGTAGAGTGGCATTATTTTAGATTTATACAAATTTCTGTAGTGTTTGTCCTGATAGAAGGTACCTGGATTGTCATATTTGCTTTTGTATTCAGTCTCTTGTGATTTCACATGCAGTGGAGCCTCTGGAAAACTTCCATATGTACTTGTGAGAGTAAAAAAGACAAATAATGTCTTTGAATTACTACGAAAATAGTTTTTACTTTGCAGAATCTGAAAATATCCTCAGGACCCTCAGTTTTCTGGACCACACTTTGAGAGTTGCTGCCTTAGAAACTGCGTTCAGATGAAAAAAGAACCCCAAATGGATTAAATTAAATTCAGCTTCTTTGAATTATTCACTAAATATTTTATTTCTCTTTTGTACAGTGTTTTGTACAAGTTACAGTGTAATTTATAAAATAGCCCAGTAAAAATAAACAGACCCTTGAAACAATTCAGAAATGCCATAACAAAAATGTAATTTTATTTTGTTATCTTTTGAAGAAGGCAGATATCATTTGTGGATTCAAGGGCGGGAAAACTGCTTGTACCTGGTGGTAAAATACAGGCTCAAAGGTAGAGTTATGTCACAGGATTCCTCCTTGGGTTAGCTAAAAACAGAGTAAAAGGGAAAGCAAGGTTGCTGAATGAACAGTGGCCTCTATTGGCCAGAGGAACTATAATTTCACTAATACTTTTAACAATTGAAGCACATATTTCTTTTTTTCCAGCAACATCTTGGCAACTGAGCTAGTAGAAATTAATGTTAATAATATAATTGCTAGGTCACTGTGGATTCTTTGTATGCGTTCAGAACAGTTTTAAAATTTTCTGTGAAAGTAATAATGTTTTTTAAAGGAAAAGCAAAAACATTTGTTGTTTTAGGATAACTTGCTTTATGAATAATTAAGGAATACTCATGTTACTTTTTCTTCTCTTTCACCTGTTTCATTCATTTAGGAGATTTTGTTTGTTTGCTTGGTTTTTTTTCAATGTCTCTGATTTTTTCATGTCTCTTTCTTGCTCTAATCCAGGCAATCCTTCCTGATTCTTGTCTCTCTCATTATCTGTATTATTTTCACACTAGTCAGCTCTTGCTACTCTTTATCCAACTTAAAGTTTTCTTATTGCCTGCCTAATTAAGCCATTATTTTCTTCATATATCATTTCTACATTCATGCAATATGAGATTAATATATCACAGATTTTTTTTTTTTATAGCTGAAAGGGATTCATTTAAAGGAATCACTTGCCCTTGATACACAGCAAGATATTGTCAAAGCCAGCGTGAAAAGCCCAGTTCTCCAAATTTCCAAACCTACACTGGCCCACAAATCCTTTTGGTATTAAGCACAACCTGCTTATCTTGGCATTCAGAGCCCACTTTTGGGGCAACCAATTACGACCCGTCTCATTATGCCATTATATGTGTAGACAAGCTGCCCTCCACCACTGCTGTGATCACTGCTTCTATCCTATTCTTTTCATTTCCACCCCTTTCTATATTATATTCATCTTTCAGTCTCAGCTGAAATTTTAAATATTTCCCTTAGAGAACTCAGTGTTTCTCTCATTCTTTTATAGCAGTTCTACAAATTTATTACCTACTTATGATCTTTGATTTGTTTTATATATGTCTGTTCTATCATGCAAAAAAGATGATTAAACATTTATTTCAGCAGAGACTAAATTCTATGACTTTTCCCTCATTGATTACTCACTGATTTACAAGAAAAGTATTCTCTGATTTACACAGAATTTAAGAGTTTCTTTGTGTATATTTTCCCTGAAAAATAACAAGAGTGATTTCATTTGTAAAAACTTTAAATTACCGATATCCATTTCATAGCTCTACACTTGAGACTCATAGAATAGAATTTTATACTTGAAATTCTAGAAATCATCGGATCTTATACATCCTCATTTACAAATGAGGAAACTAAGGCACAGAGAGGATTGGTTTGCCAAGGTAACAGTTTATTAATGGCAGATTTGGCCCTGGAAGCCGGTTGGTCTGGCTTCTAGCCAACTCTTTTTAAAATACATTACATACGTCTTATTGTCTTGGGAATTTTTCTTACAAGCCCCTTGTAAGTATAATAATAGATCAGTAAGTATTAAAATACAAATTAATATCATAAGTTAGAATTTTCTCACTGAGGAAGATCAGTTTCTTATACCTCTTTTCCCTTTCCTATTCTTTCTTCTCCAACATTTTTGATTAATGAAAAATACTGTTTAGAAACAAATGTGAAAGTTTTTGTAGATTCTAAGGTTATTAGACATCTATTTTATGGTTGTGGAACAGTATTCTATAATTTCATTTGAAACTTGTCATATCACATAATGCTGCTTAAATGATGTAAACCATTTACAAGTACTCTATCCAATATAGATCTCTCCTTTGAACCTCTATAGGATTTAACTGGATATTAGTTTAGTTATATTGTGTCCCCTAATTTTGTCAGAGTATAAGTCTTATTTTTCAACAGGATTATAAATAGTAACGCCCAGGACAGATTAATTATCCCCAGTATTTATCACTACCCAAACAGAATAAAACATTTTCTTCTACTCCCACTCCAAGGACCTGCTATTTTGAAATACTTCATCTACCAAATAGTCTTTTATTTATTAAAGAGTAATTAACTACATAATTTTTCTTTCTGTTTTCCAAACTGAAGATACATGTTATCTGTTTTCCGTATTCCAAATATGTTATTGCCAATTAAACTTTTCATTTAAAATGAGATTCAACAAAAGTTTTTGTCACCAGAGACATACTGTTTCCATCATAGTTTTTGAAATATTAAAAATAGATTATGGAGAGACTGCTGCCTGCCTTGAAGTAGCAAATAACCATGAGTGAGCTGCCCATGACAGGGACCTGAGGGCAACCTCTAAGAGCTGAGGGCAGTCCCCATAACAACCAAAAAGAAAATGGGGACTTCAAAAAAAATAGATTATGGATTATGAAGTTTGCCTTTCAGTATAGCAACAAGTGAGAGACATAGGGAGATGATGAGACATCAGTTGCAGCAATCAAAGTAAGAATGAGGACCCAAATCAGAGTTTGATGGTGGAAAGAGTTGAGTTAATGAGGTAAATTGATAGGATGTAGTGGTGATAATAAATGGGGAAGGAGTCAGGAATGTAGTAGTACAGTAGTATGTTTGCAGGTGTTGTCACCACTGATTTACTTTGTCTAGTTACTGAAAAGTTGTTTAAAATAGTGTTCCTATCCTAGAGGAGCTTAGAATCTCAGAAACATTATATCTTGGTAGTCAACTAATTTATAGTCTGGACTATTAGGGAAAAAAGCCAACACTTTTTTCCATGGTAATGATTATTAACATTTATTGCATCAGTTATTAGTTATATTAGTCCTTTGACATGTTCATTTGAAGGAGAAGATTAAAATTAGTGCCTGGATCTTATAAATATTCTACGGTCTTAAACACTTCAGTCTGAATAAAATAGGTTTGAAAAATGCATTATGAAGTAACTTCTTTTTCTGATTTCTCCCTGTTACAGATGATTACTGTGAATGCTTCCTTGTTTCCTAGCTCTGTGGCCAACTCATTAATAGCAGTTGGAAATGATGGACTCCAAGAAAGAGATAGAATGGTTCGAGCATGCATTGCCATTATCTGTGAACTAGGTCAGAATTTTCTTTGAGTAATGAAAATGTAGTATTTTAGAAAGAATATGTAACACTTTTTAATGCCTTTAATACATTAATTCTTTAGGTATTGGTAAAAAGATATGGAAAAAGTAGGACATTTCTGATAAGGAAGTAGTGGACTTGTTTAAACAGATCATTTCAAAGTGACATTAAAATTCTATAAATTTTAAAGTTTTACTCATCATGAAATTTAATATATAGGAATTGTCCAGATTCCAGTAATTAGAATAAAATCTCTTACAGTCTGGCTCTCAGACATTAATTAACCACATTGTATCTTGATGTGAGTGCAAAACAACAATTCACTCTACATTAAAAAAGAATTCTAAATGAAAAAGGATTTAAGAATTAAATGGGGAAAATATGGGGGGGGAATGGATGAGTATCTGATCACGTAAGGAAAAGGAGTTTTGAATTATCAAAAGAAATCAAACAGATTTCAGCAGCTGTAGATTTTATTATAAGGAGATAAGAAAACATGTAGTACCAGAACAAAGAAAAAAATAAATGTAATAAATAAGTTCTTTACCATGACAGGTAAAGAACTTACTTATATACAGATCAGTAGGAAAAATAAGTAATTCTCAAAGAAATGCATGGCTAGTCAAAGTATTTTAAAAGTTCAACCTCACTTATAACCAAAGAAATATAATTTTTAATGACAAGAGAAGATAATATTTTTCCCCACCAAAAGCAGAAGTGGTATAGGTTACATTCACTCTTGATATGATAAATAAATGAATAACAAAAGTTTAAAGAAACAAAAGAGCCAAGCCTTATCATTGAGAGTCTAAAAATACTGTCCACAATACCTGTTGATTTAGAGAAAAAGTCAGAAATTTGATTAAGGAAATTTTGAAAAATAATAAAAATTTGACTACATGTCAATGTATGAGATGCCTGGAAAGTTATATACTCGAGTTAACTTCTCACTATAAGATGCTTTTATAATTAAGCAAAAAGTAATGAAAATAAGTGAGCGAACCCAAGAAATAGAAAAAGAAGAAAAAAAATAAATTTTAACATAAGCAGGAGGAAAGCAATAATGATTCTGAGTCTTAGAGAACAAGATAGATTATTTAATCTAATCTGTGTTAATGGAAGAAGAAAAAATGATACACAGGCAAACATACACTATTGTTTGAAAAATGCAAAAGTCAGAGAAAAGATTAATAGAATGAGAAAGAGAATTAATAGGAGTTTTAAAAATTATGAGATAATTTTTTTATATATTTGAAAATCTTATTGAAATGAATGGGTTTTCAGAGAAAATTTTAATATCCAGTTGACTCAAAAGAGTAGAACACGTGATGGATCAAAAACCATAGAAGTACTTGATGAATTAATTGCCTCCAAAAAGAGTCATTTAGTTAGTTTTGTCTTAAAAAAATTGTTTCAAGGAACAAATAATTCTCATATAGTATAATCTAATTGAGAGCATTAAAAATATGGAAATTTACCAATTTTAATTTAAATGAAACTAGCATTTTATATACATAAACACAAAGGTACGCACATACACACAAATACATGCATACATAAAATGAAATAATTAGAATGCTACTATGTTAACATTGTAGAATATTCATCTCAAATCACCACTCATACTCTTTTTTTAATAAATTTGTTTATTTATTTATTTATGGTTGCGTTGGGTCTTCGTTGCTGAGCGCAGGTTTTCTCTAGGTGCGACGAGTGGGGGCTACTCTTCCTTGCAGTGCGTGGCTCTCTCATTGCAGTGGCTTCTCTTGTTGCGGAGCATGGGCTCTAGGCACATGGGCTTCAGTAGTTGTGGCATGCAAGCCCAGTAGTTGTGGCTCACGGGCTCTAGAGCACAGACTCAGTAGTTGTGGCGCATGGACTTAGTTGCTCTGTGGCATGTGGGACCTTCCCAGACTAGGGCTCGAACCCATGTCCCCTGCATTGGCAGGTGGATTCTTAACCACTGTTAAGCCACCAGGGAAGTCCACCAATCATATTCTTAATAGTGGATCTCTACAAATACTACATCATTTTAAAAGCTCTTAATTAGCGTTTTAACCAGGTTAGCAAGACAAAATAATAAATGAGTTTTACATATTGGAAAGAAGGCATCATACATAGTAGATGATATATCTAGAAAACTCTGAATCAACTGAAGAACAACTTCAGTAATTCAGTACAATGGAAACCTGAAAATATAGATTTAATAGATTTATTTTGTGTTTCAGCAATAATCAGTAAACATAATGGAAAAAAAATGATACTATTTCCAAAGTAGACAAGAAAACTATATATAACAAATAGAAATAAGAAATGTGGGGCTTCCCTGGTGGCGCAGTGGTTGAGAGTCCGCCTGCCGATGCAGGGGACATGGGTTCGTGCCCCGGTCTGGGAGGATCCCACATGCTGCGGAGCGGCTGGGCCCGTGAGCCATGGCCGCTGAGCCTGCGCGTCCGGAGCCTGTGCTCCGCAACGGGAGAGGCCACAGCAGTGAGAGGCCCGCGTACCGCAAAAAAAAAAAAAGAAATGTGGAAGACGTGTGTGTGTGTTTAGGGGGTACATTTCAATTTGTTTAATTGATTTTCAAGAAGGCAGAGCTAATCTATAGGTAGAAATGAGAATATTTGTTGCCTTTGTTGTGGAGGGAGACTGAAAAGTGGTGTGAAGGAACTTTCTAGGATGATGAAAGTGCTATACCTTGATTGAGCTATTGGTTACAGGGGTATAGATACTGTTCAGAATTTATTGAACTGTACCATTAAAATCTGTGTATTTTACTGTAAGTAATTATACCTCAATTTAGAAAAAATGGAGAAGAAACCTAAATCTAAAGTTCAACCAGAATAAACAGGAAAAATTCAACTATGGAAAAAAAAACATTTTTGAAAAAGATTAAATGGAGGAGAAGGCAAAGATTTTTTTCTCATATTTTAAAAAAGTTAAGCTGGCTTATTAAGGGAGAAAAAAATGAAAAAGAATCAAGGGTTGCAGACCCTGATACATAGAAGACTTCAGTATATCAAAAGTATGAAAATCAGTTTGGAAAGCATGCTGGGATAGTTGAATAAACATTTGGGAAAAAATGAGCTTATCAATATTAAGCCAAAGTCTGTTTCCTGACAGATTGAAAACTGAAATGTTAATCATGAACTCATTTAAAACACACACATCGGTGTGCGTGCATACAGAGAAAATGCCTGATATTTGAAGTAAGGGAGGAGTTTCTGAGCTTAAAATCTAAAGTTAAGTTACAAATCAGATAAAAGATTTGAAACAGATAAAAGGCTAATATTCCCATTATATAAAGAACTTGCAATTGATAGGAAAGAAGAACCATTCAGTAAAACATGAACAAAAGATATGAAAAAATTCAGAGACATTAAGAAACAAATCAGAGTTTTGGAAAGTATATTCAGTGACTCTTATTAGGTAGTTTATCCACGTGTCCTTTTAAATGTCATTGACTGGAAAGTTTTTCAAGTCAGAAAGCAAATTAAGTATTAAAATCCCAGATTTCTGATTACATTTTATTAATTATCCCCTATATAATATATTAAGTTTTTCTTTTTTATTTTAGCACTTCAGAATCCAGAGGTGGTGGCCCTTCGAGGTGGACTAAACACCATCTTGAAAAATGTGATCGATTGCCAATTAAGTCGAATAAATGAGGCTCTCATTACTACAATTTTACACCTCCTTAATCATCCAAAGACCCGACAGTATGTACGAGCTGATGTAGAATTAGAGGTAGGAACTTTAATATTCTTTCTAGTTTTAAAATATGACTTTAAATACATACTCTTACTTTGAAATTTTAAAGTTAATATGCAGCACAGCATTAATTATTAAACCTAAATTAACTAATAAGCTTGGCTTATCCCAGCAGTATTTTATAGCTCATTCAGTTTCGACTGAATTGAAAAAATTCTCAAGAATATTTCATCAACATGTAAAGTGAAGTTTATTTTTTTTATTATCTATGAAAACTTGACTGAGCAAATTAGAGCACAAGTAAGGTTTCATAGACATTTACATATTTATTTAAGAAGACCATTTCTTTTTAAGGACTATAGTATGTTAATTGTGTGTGAATAGCTCCTGCTAATTATATACTATTTGTTTATTAAACCATGCTAAAACTCTCTGAACTTGGAGACACTTGTTGGCAACTAAAGACCATATATAATTGAAAGAAATAGAATACATATCTTTTTTAAAATACTCTACAATTTCTTTTTTTTTTTTTTTTTACTAATTCAGTTTTTTGTTTTTTGTTTTTTTTTTACAGTTGGTCTAAAATAGTAAGGCTACCATATACCCTTTTCTATAATAAGTATGTAGTAGAGGTTGGAACAGAATTATCACAAACTGTATTCTTTTTTTTTCCCCTCATTTTTGGCCATGCCCCGTGGCTTGTGGGATCTTAGTTCCCCTGACCAGGGATTAAACCTGGGCCCTCGGCAGTAAGAGCATGGAGCCCTAACCTCTGGACCACCAGGGAGTTACCACAAAATGTACTCTTATAGTTTATTTGTGTGAATGCATTACATTGTTGTCCATTGCAGATATCATTCAGAGTAAGTTTAAACCAAGGCTTTATTTGGGTATGAAATTATGCAAATTATAAAAGATTTATTGTTCCCTACTTTGCCTGTTTAAATCATTTTATGAAACTTGTCTTAAATGTTATAGTTCTGGTTTTATTAGGGCTACTAGAAATATTTTGAGATTATAAAATTGACATTAGCCTATATCACTAACTAACAAATTTAGGTACAATATTCTCCTTAATAAGTGATTTTAAATACATTATTCATGGGAATCCAGTGGGAATAAGCTGGCATTTTTGATATTTTACAGTGTATTTCGATTTAAGTTTTTTCTTTATCAAGTGGAGAAAATGATATTTTAAGATTGGAGAGATGATTGCAGTAAAGGAAGATATTGTATATAGGCCTGGTTTTTATTCCTATATAATTGTGCAGCAGATTAGTAAAGCCTTTGTGTAAACGAAAAAACCTCAAAAAGAATATGGTAGATATTTAAGTACACGACTGTATTTGCATAAGTTCTTTAAAGCCACAAATGTTCTTTTTTTCCTTAAGATCCCCCTAAAGTATCATAGTGATTGAGAGCATAGACTTCAGGCTATACGGATCTGGTTTTGGATTTTTGTTCTGTAACCTACTAGCTTTATGATTTGGGGCAAGTTATTAGCCTCTCTTGGACCCATTTTTTCCTAGGTAAAATAAAAGTCATGATTTTTACCTTAAAGAATTATTGTGAAGAATAAATACTATAATAATAATAGTAGTAGTAGTAATAGCAGCAACTAACACTCTTGTAAAGCTTATAATGAGTTAGGCAATATTTCCAGGTGCTTTACATATATTCATTCTAATCTACATAAATGTTTTATTTAGTACCTGGCACATAATAAGTATTCAATAAATACTGATTGCCTTGGATATTAATCATTATCATCTTCTACTTTATCATTATCTTCATCCTAGAGTCTGCTGTTACAAGAATATTGTCCTCAGTTTTATTAATTATATTTATAAATTTTCACTCTAACTTGATAACTTTGGTTTTTCTTTTCCACCTACAAAGGAGCTATTTTCATTGCTACTGTCTCGTTAGGCCCAAATCTTTCTTCTGTTAAAAAAAAAAAAATCCCTTTTAAAATCTACCCTGGCTTCTATTTCTATAATCTGTAATATATTTTGACCTCACACAGGAAAAAAAAAAGGTACATTTAATATGATAATGTTATTAGAATAGGCAGTCAGTAAGGATTGTAAAATTGTAATTTTAATTTTTTATAGTAAATTTTAAAAACAACGTATTTTTTAAACTTCAGAGTAGGATAGTGTAGTTCATAGCATCTGCTATGGAAAACTAGAAAAGTTGAATAATTATGGAAATCATATATTTAAAGCAGTATAGAGCTGTGAAAGCAATAAGGACCAGAGGGAGTGAAAAATCTAGAGATGCCCTTGGGGGCACTGTAGATTTAGGCCACAGGCTAGAGGTTAAGAAGATGACCTAGGCCTAGGTAGAAGACCAGACTATTTGGCAGGCGAATGTGTATGTGGAGTGACAAGCCTAGAGATGTGAGAAGCCCGCAGATCAAGTCTGATTTACCCTTCTAGAAGTTTGCTGAGATAAGAATCTGTGGAGAGCAGAAGTTAAAATGTTTCCACTGAGGAAAACACAGTGGAATAGGCTATGGTCTCCTGTGCATAGGACACAGAGGCTTCCCAGGAAGGGGGTTCATGGGCAGAAGTGGAAAGACCTCTAAGAAGTAGTGAATTTACACTGATTATATGCAGTTGCTTTTTTTTCCCTGGGGTCACTTACTGATCAGGACATAATTAGAAGTTGAAAATCCAGGTACGCTTTTCCTAGGACCTGAAAAATCAGAACAGCTTTTGGCAGTTATGTAGTATTCAAGTAACAAACTGGGTATTTCATAGCCGATTTCCTGTTCTTGACATGTCCCAAATTCTGAAGTAATTGTGGATGAGTGCCTAAAGATCTAAGTTCAAAACTTATGAAGTGTGTAGAAAAAATCCCCAATTTCTCACTGCTAAGGAGAAAAAAAAAAAACTTGCTAAAGTCTTGAAAATTTTGGAGATCCATACTTTAGAAACACAAGAAAACCAGGGGTACACTCAAATCTTAACAAAATTGCAGCATAGTTTAACTCAGTTGGTAACTAGGATAAGCTCATCAGTCCCTTTAATCTACCTGACTAACAGAGGAAAGGATAAACCGTCTCTGATGGAGATAACATCACTTGGAACCTTTAATAAAATTTACAGTGTCTAACATTCAGTCAGAAATATGATTGAGTGTCATACAAAAAGACATGAATATGTAACTGAAAACTCAAAAGAAAAGAAATTCCATAGAAGCCTGTCTACAGGTGATCCAGATGTTACAGCTAGAGGGAAAAGACTTTAAAACAAGCATGATTAACTTGTTAAGGAAAATGGAGAAGAAGAAAATAGATGAAATAATGGAGAATTTCACCATATAATTGCAGTGTGCAAAATGAATCAAATGGAACTAGTGCAGAAAAATATAAAACCTGAAATTCTGAACTCAGTGAAATTAAAAATCCATTTTGGATGAGAAGATATCATTAGTAAATTGAAATAAAAGTCAATAAAAATATCAAGTAAAACATTGGGGGCAGGGGAAGAGAAAGGAAATGAACATAACAAAAGGGATAAAACATAATTGTTGTCTTTGGAGAAGAGAGAGAAAATGAGCAGAAGCAGATATCCAAAGAAGCAGTGGTCAAAACTTTTGTTTCTAAAACTGATGAAACTTCATAAAGCTCAGAAAACTCAAGATAATACAAAGAAAACAACATGTACACACATCATGGTAAGGTTGTCAAAAACCAAGATAAATAAAAATCTTAAAATCAGCTTGAGATAAAAGACTCTACTTTCAAAGGAACAACTCTGACAGCTGATTTCCCAACAGAAATAATGGAACCAGAAGACAGTAGAATGGCATATTTAGAGTGCAGAAAGAAAATAATGTCAACCTACCTAGAGAAAATGTCTTTCAAAAACAAAGGTAAAATAAAGATTTTATAGACTAAAGAAAAATGACCCAAGGAAATTTAAAGAAACACTATTCTTTCTTCGATTCCTTGCCTTTATGTCATGAAGACAGTAAAGCAGCCTATAGTGAGGCACACGTGGGAAGGAACTGAGACCTTTTGCCAACAATTAGCACGTTGTGAGTAAACCATCTTGAAGCAGATTCTACAGCTTCAGTCAAGTCCTGAGATGACTGCAGCCCTGATCAATATTTTGACTACAACTTTATGAGGCACCCTGAGCCATAACTGCACAATTAAACTCTTCTAGATTCCTGGCTCACAGAAACATTGTGAGATAATAAATATTTATTGTTTTTTAACAAATGAGACAGTACAGGAAGATGGTGGAAGAGTAAAACATGGAGATCACCTTCCTCTGCACAGATACACCAGAAATATATCTACACGTGGAACAACTCCTACAGAACACCTACTGAACGCTGGCAGAAGACCTCAGGCCTCCCAAAAGGCAAGAAACCCCCCACGTACCTGGGTAGGGCAAAAGAAAAAAGAATGAACAGAGACAAAAGAATAGGGATGGGACCTGAACCAGTGGGAGGGAGCTGTGAAGGAGGAAAGGTTTCCACACACTAGGAAGCTCCTTCGCGGGCGGAGACTGTGGGTGGGGGAGGGGGCAAGCTTCGCAGCCGCGTAGGAGAGTACAGCAAGAGGGGTGTGGAGGGCAAAGCGGTGAGATTCCCGCACAGAGGATCAGTGCCGACCGGCACTCACCAGCCTGAGAGGCTTGTCTGCTCACCCGCTGGGGCGGGCAGGGCTGGGAGCTGAGGCTCGGGCTTTGGTCGGAGCACAGGGAGAGACTGGGGTTGGCGGCGTGAACACAGCCTGCAGGGAGTTAGTGCACCATGGCTAGTCAGGAGGGAGTCCGGGAAAAAGTCTGGACATGCCGAAGAGGCAAGAGACTTTTTCTTCCATCTTTGTTTCCTGGTGCGCGAGGAGAGGGGATTAAGAGCGCTGCTTAAAGGAGCTCCAGAGACAGGCGCGAGCCGCGGTTAACAGCGCGGAAACCAGAGACGGGCATGAGACGCTAAGTCTGCTGCTGCCGCCAACAACAAGCCTGTGTGCGAGCACAGGTCACTCTCCACACCTCCCTTCCGGGGAGCCTGTGCACCCCGCCACTGCCAGGGTCCCGGGATCCAGGGACAACTTCCCCAGGAGAACGCACGGCGCGCCTCAGGCTGGTGCAACGTCACGCCGACGTCTGCTGCCACAGGCTCGCCCCACATCCGCACCCTTCCCTCCCCTCCGCCTGAGTGAGCCAGAGCCCCCGAAGCAGCTGCTCCTTTAACCCCATCCTGTCTGAGTGAAGAACAGATGCGCTCCGGCGACCTACATGCAGAGGCAGGGCCAAACCCAAAGCTGAACCCTGGGAGCTGTACAAACAAAGAAGAGAAAGGGAAATCTCTCCCAGCAGCCTCAGAAGCAGCGGATTAAAGCTCCACAATCAACTTGATGTACCCTGCATCTGTGGAATATATGAATAGGCAATGAATCATCCCAAATTGAGGAGGTGGACTTTGAGAGCAAGATTTATGATTTTTTCCCCTTTTTCCTCTTTTTGTGAGTGTGTACGTGCATGCTTCTGTGTTAGATTTTGTCTGTGTAGCCTTGCTTTCCCCAGTTGTCCTAGGGTTCTATCTGTCCTTTTTGTTTTCCTTTTTAAAAACATTTTTTTCTTAATAATTATTTTTTATTTTAATAGCTTTATTTTATTTTATCCTCTTTCTTTCTCCTTTCTTTCTTTCTTTCTTTCTTTCTCTCTTTCTCTCTTTCTCTCTTTCTTTCTTTTCTTCCTGCCTCTCTCCCTTTCTCTCTCTCTCTCTTGCTTTCTTTCTTTCTTATTTTTTCTCCCTTTTATTCTGACCCGTGTGGATGAAAGGCTCTTGGTGCTGCAGCCAGGAGTCAGTGCTGTGCCTCTGAGGTGGGAGAGCCAACTTCAGGACACTGGTCCACAAGAGACCTCCCAGCTCCACATAACATCAAACGGTGAAAATCTCCCAGAGATCTCCATCTCAACACCAGCACCCAGCTTCACTCAACGACCAGCGAGCTACAGTGCTGGACACCCTATGCCCAACAACTAACAAGACAGGAACACAACCCCACCCATTAGCAGAGAGGCTGCCTAAAATCATAAGTCCACAGACACCCCAAAACACACCACCAGACGTGGACCTGCCCACCAGAAAGACAAGATCCAGCCTCATCCACCAGAACACAGGCACTAGTACCCTCCACCAGGAAGCCGACACAACCCACTGAACCAACTTTAGCCACTGGGGACAGACACCAAAAACAACGGGAACTACGAACCTGCAGCCTGCAAAAAGGAGACCCCAAACACAGTAAGATCAACAAAATGAGAAGACAGAAAAACACACAGCAGATGAAGGAGCAAGATAAAAACCCACCAGACCTAACAAATGAAGAGGAAATAGGCAGTCTACCTGAAAAAGAATTCAGAATAATGATAGTAAAGATGATCCAAAATCTTGGAAACAGAATAGAGAAAATGCAAGAAACATTTAACAACGACCTAGAAGAACTAAAGATGAAACAGGCAACGATGAACAACACAATAAATGAAATTAAAAATACTCTAGGTGGGAAAAATAGCAGAATAACTGAGGCAGAAGAACGGATAAGTGACCTGGAAGATAAAATAGTGGAAATAACTACTGCAGAGCAGAATAAAGAAAAAAGAATGAAAACAACAGAGGACAGTCTCAGAGACCTCTGGGACAACATTAAACGCACCAACATTCGAATTATAGGGGTTCCAGAAGAAGAAGAGAAAAAGAAAGGGACTGAAAAATATTTGAAGACATTATAGTTGAAAACTTCCCTAACATGGGAAAGGAAATAGTTAATTAAGTCCAGGAAGCACAGAGAGTCCCATACAGGATAAATCCAAGGAGAAACATGCCAAGACACATATTAATCAAACTGTTAGAAGTTAAACACAAAGAAAACATATTAAAAGCAGCAAGGGAAAAACAACAAATAACACACAAGGGAATCCCCATAAGATTAACAGCTGATCTTTCAGCAGAAACTCTGCAAGCCAGAAGGGACTGGCAGGACATATTTAAAGGGATGAAGGAGAAAAACCTACAGCCAAGATTACTCTACCCAGCAAGGATGTCATTCAGATTTTATGGAGAAATTAAAACCTTTACAGAGAAGCAAAAGCTGAGAGGGTCCAGCATCACCAAACCAGCTTTACAACAAATGCTAAAGGATGTTCTCTAGTAGGCAAGAAACACAAGAGAAGGAAAAGACCTACAATAACAAACCCTAAATAATTAAGAAAATGGGAATAGGAACATACATATCGATAATTACCTTAAATGTAAATGGATTAAATGCTCCCACCAGAAGACACAGACTGGCTGAATGGATACAAAAACAAGACCCATATATATGCTGTCTACAAGAGACCCACTTCAGACCTAGAGACACATACAGACTGAAAGTAAGGGTATGGAAAAAGATACTCCATGCAAATGGAAACCAAAAGAAAGCTGGAGTAGCAATTCTCATATCAGACAAAATAGACTTTAAAATAAAGAGTATTACGAGAGACAAAGAAGGAGAGTACATAATGATCAAGGGATCGATCCAAGAAGAAGATATAACAATTGTAAATATTTATGCACCCAACATAGGAGCCCCTCAATACATAAGGCAAATACTAACAGCCATAAAAGGGGAAATCGACAGTAACACATTCATAGTAGGGGACTTTAACACCCCACTTTCACCAATGGACCGATCATCCAAAATGAAAATAAATAAGGAAACACAAGCTTTAAATGATACATTAAACTAGATGGACTTAATTGATATTTATAGGACATTCCGTCCAAAAATAACAGAATACACATTTTTCTCAAGTGCTCATGGAACATTCTCCAGGATAGATCATATCTTGGGTCACAAATCAAGCCTTGGTAAATTTTAGAAAATTGAAATTGTATCAAGTATCTTTTCCGACCACAGCACTATGAAACTAGATATCAATTACAGGAAAAGATCTGTAAAATGTACAAACACATGGAGGCTAAGTAATACACTATTAATAACGAAGTGATCACTGAAGAAATCAAAGAGGAAATTAAAAAATACCTAGAAACAAACGACAATGGAGACATGACAACCCAAAACCTATGGGGTGCAGCAAAAACAGTTTTAAGAGGGAAGTTTATAGCAATACAATCCTACCTTCCGAAACATCCCGAATATACAACCTAACCTTGCACCTAAAGCAATTAGAGAAGGAAGAACAAAAATAACCCAAAGTTAGCAGAAGGAAAGAAATCATAAAGATCAGATCAGAAATAAATGAAAAAGAAATGAAGGAAACGATAGCTAAGATCAATAAAACCAAAAGCTGTTTCTTTGAGAAGATAAACAAAATTGATAAACCATTAGCCAGACTCATCAAGAAAAAAAGGGAGAAGACTCAAATCAATAGAATTAGAAATGAAAAAGGAGAAGTAACAGCTGACACTGCAGAAATAAAAAAGATCATGAGAGATTACTACAAGCAACTGTATGCCAATAAAATGGACAACCTGGAAGAAATGGACAAATGCTTAGAAATGCACAACGTACCAATACTGAATCAGGAAGAAATAGAAAATATGAACAGACCAATCACAAGCACTAAAATTGAAACTGTGATTAAATAACTTCCAACAAACAAAAGCCCAGGACCTGAAGGCTTCCCAGGCAAATTCTATCAAAAATTTAGAGAATAGCTAACACCTATCCTTCTCAAACTCTTCCAAAATATAGCAGAGGGAGGAACACCCCCAAACTCATTCTACGAGGCCACCATCACCCTGATACGAAAACCAGACAAGGATGTCACAAAGAAAGAAAACTACAGACCAATATCACTGATGAACATAGATGCAAAGATCCTCAACAAAATACTAGCAAACAGAATCCAACAGCACATTAAAAGGGTCATACACCACGATCAAGTGGGGTTTATTCCAGGAATGCAAGGATTCTTCAATATATGCAAGTCAATCACTGTGATACACCATATTAACAAATTGAAGGAGAAAAACCATATGATCATCTCAGTAGATGCAGGGAAAGCTTTTGACAAAATTCAACACCCATTTATGATAAAATCCCTGCAGAAAGTAGGCATAGAGGGAACTTTCCTCAACATAATAAAGGCAGTATATGACAAACCCACAGCCAATATCGTCCTCAGTGGTGAAAAACTGAAAGCATTTCCACTAAGAACAGGAACAAGACAAGGTTGCCCACTCTCACCACTTTTATTCAACATAGTTTTGGAAGTTTTAGCCACATCAATCAGAGACAAAAAGGAAATGAAAGGAATCCAAATCGGAAAAGAAGAAGTAAAGCTGTCACTGTTTGCAGATGACATGATCCTATACATAGAGAATCCTAAAGATGCTACCAGAAAACTACTAGAGCTAATCAATGAATTTGGTAAAGTAGCAGGATACAAAATTAATGCACAGAAATCTCTGGCATTCCTATACACTAATGATGAAAATCTGAAAGTGAAATCAAGAAAACACTCCCATTTACCATTGCAACAAAAAGAATAAAATATCTAGGAATAAACCTACCTAAGGAGACAAACGACCTGTATGCAGAAAATTATAAGACACTGATGAAAGAAATTAAAGATGATACAAATAGATGGAGAGATATACCATGTTCTTGGATTGGAAGAATCAACATTGTGAAAATGACTCTACTACCCAAAGCAATCTACAGATTCAATGTAATCGCTATCAGACTACCACTGGCATTTTTCACAGAAGTAGAAAAATAAATTTCACAGTTTGTATGGAAACACAAAAGATCCCGAATAGCCAAAGCAATCTTGAGAACGAAAAACAGAGCTTGAGGAATCAGGCTCCCTGACTTCAGACTATGCTACAAAGCTACAGGAATGAAGACATAATGGTACTGGCACAAAAACAGGAAGATAGATCAATGGAACAGGATAGAAAGCCCAGAGATAAACCCATGCACATATGGTCACCTTATCTTTGATAAAGGGAGGCAGGAATGTACAGTGGAGAAAGGACAGCCTCTTCAATAAGTGGTGCTGGGAAAACTGGACAGCTACATGTAAAAGTATGAGATAAGATCACTCCCTAACACCATATGCAAAAATAAGCTCAAAATGGATTAAAGACCTAAATGTAAGGCCAGAAACTATCAAACTCTTAGAGGAAAACATAGGCAGAACACTCTATGACATAAATCACAGCAAGATCCTTTTTGACCCACCTCCTAGAGAAATGGAAATAAAACCAAAAATAAACAAATGGGACCTAATGAAACTGCAAAGCTTCTGCACATCAAAGGAAACCATAAACAAGACCAAAAGACAACCCTCAGAATGGGAGAAAATATTTGCAAATGAAGCAACTGACAAAGGATTAATCTCCAAATTTGCAAGCAGCTCAATAACAAAAAAACAAACAACCCAATCCAAAAATGGGCAGGAGACCTAAATAGACATTTCTCCAAAGAAGATATACAGACTGCCAACAAACACATGAAAGAATGCTCAACATCATTAATCATTAGAGAAATGCAAATCAAAACTACAATGAGATATCATCTCACACCAGTCAGAATGCAAAAAATCTAGAAACAATAAATGCTGGAGAGGGTGTGGAGAAAAGGGAACACTCTTGCACTGCTGGTGGGAATGTGAATTGGTTCAGCCACTATGGAGAACAGTATGGAGGTTCCTTAAAAAACTACAAATAGAACTACTATATGACCCAGCAATCCCACTGCTGGGCATATACCCTGAGAAAACCATAATTCAAAAAGAGTCATGTACCAAGATGTTCATTGCAGCTCTATTTACAATAGCCAGGAGATGGAAACAACCTAAGTGTCCATCATTGGATGAATGGATAAAGAAGATGTGGCACATATATACAATGGAATATTACTCAGCCATGAAAAGAAACAAAATTGAGCTATTTGTAATGAGGTGGATGGACCTAGAGTCTGTTATACAGAGCGAAGTAAGTCAGAAAGAGAAAGACAAATACTGTATGCTAACACATATATATGGAATTTAAGCAAAAAAAATGTCATGAAGAACCTAGGGGTAAGACAGGAATAAAGACACAGACCTACTAGAGAATGGACTTGAGGATATGGGGAAGGGGAAGGGTAAGCTGTGACAAAGCGAGAGAGTGGCATGGATATATATACACTACGAAACGTAAAATGGAAAGCTAGTGGGAAGCAGCCGCATAGCACAGGGAGATCAACTCGGTGCTTTGTGACCACCTAGAGGGGTGGCAGGGAGGGACACGCAAGAGGGAAGAGATATGGGAACATATGTGTATGTATAACTGATTCACTTTGTTATAAAGCAGAAACTAACACACCATTGTAAAGCAATTATGCTCCAATAAAGATAATAAAAAAAAAATGAGACAGACTCAAAGGAAGGTTAAAGTGAATCCTTAAAAGGAAAGTGATCCGAGACAAACAAGGAAATGCAGGAAGGAATGAAGCGTGGCAAAAAACGTACACATGACAAAATATAAAAGACTACTCATTGTCTAAAACAATATTTTTAATGTCTTAGGTATTTTAAATCATTTTAAAATTAAAATTCAGGCCACAGTAATGCAGTCAGCACAAGGCTGGGCCAGGGGGGTTGGTAAATGAGATACAGTGGTTTAAGTTCTAAAATGAGTGAGCCTAACAGGGTTGCTATATACAAGGACAATACACGAAAATAATTTGGATTTCCTTATACTAGTAAGAAAATGAACATAATTTATAAAGTAAAAATAATTAAATAATGTTCAGAAATAGGCAAAACAAGTCATAGTGTTAGAAATCAGGATAGTAATCCTGTGGTGAGAACGAACGGGAGAATAAGGAGGCTTTGAGGATTATAGGGAACGTGCTTAGTTTGAGAAAATCCATCAAACCTCACATTCATGATTTGTGCACTGCTTAATATGTATGTTAAACGTCAGTTTAGAAGTTCAGAAATTCAGTTTGTACATTTAAAAAAATCACTCAAATATATTCCTTGATGATGAGTTTGAAGAAATAAGTCTCTCAAGCAGTGTACCCAGTTAGAGATACAGAGAAGTGGAATTAATTTTAGCTTGTTACAGGAAGAATACATTTTATAATAAGGACTCTTTTTCTTCTTCTTTTTTTGCCTTTTCTTTTTATTAGCGAATTTTAGCACCCTATACTGATTTTCACTACAGACATAGTCCAGATACAGCTGAAGGACAGCTTAAGTAAGTACCATGCGTGTTACTGTTAAAACTTTTAGATTTGCCTGATTGTACGTAGAGCCAGAGAAAAATGAGTTTAAGTAAATTTCCTATTTCATGGAGTTATAGTTCTCTCATAATTAGCTGTGGTTTAAAAAATTAAAAGTAAGCATCGGGAAATTTAAAGACTTGGAATTAGTTTCTTATTTTAAAAAATGTAAGATATGTAGGAGTAGAAACCTCGATCTTTAATAATTTTTCTATTGTACATGTTTTTAGCACAATTACATTGAAAGACTAAAAGAATTAATTGTGAGTAGACTGAAGAGCGGCCTAAATTGAGTAAGCAGAAAAATATACTGTGTAGAATTTTGAGAGTAAGGTTCATAGGGAGGTAAGAGGAGATAGAGTAAAGATTATTTTCTAGAAATGAGGCAGGATAATTTTCAGTTTTTCTGGAGAGAAATGCACATGTTCACTAGGTATTCTGGGATAACTATATTTAAATTGATTTATGGATCAAATAATGAACTTGTCGGTGAAGATTTTGCCGCTGACACAGTTCCAATAAATATGCTATCAGGTGTAGCATAGTAGGATTGTTGGATTGTAGACACACTTATTTTGAGAGATAGTATGTTTTTAAAATTCCTCACTAAGTTTGGGAACATTGTGAAATGGGCATATTTTTGTTGTTTTTCATTTTTCTCCTGAATTAAAAATAGTGGTTTCATATCTTTAATCACCTCCATCACTGTGGACTCATTGCATGCTAACATATCATGACCTGAGCTAAGAAATTAGAATAGTCATTCTCTGTTTAAGACTTCTCAGACCTTATTCTTGCTAACTAAGTTATGAATTGGGATTCTTAAGCCCCTTTCTTGGCTTCTCCTATCACACTTGGGCATGCTCTTTATTGATGAAGAATGTATGCATTTTCTATTGCTGCATGACAAATGACTACAAATATAGCAGCTTAAAATAACATCAGTTTATTAGTTCACAGTTCAGTAGGTCAGAGGTCTGGCGTGGTTCTTATCTGGAAGTTCTGGTGAAGAAGCCATTTATTTCTGGGCTCACTCAGATTGTTGGCAGAATTCACTTCCTTGCTATTGTACAACTGAAGTTCCTGTTTTCTTGCTGACTGTCAACTGGGGCCTACTCTCAGCTTCTAATGGCCACCCTCTTTTCCTGGCACATGGTACTCTCCATCTTCAAACACAGCAGGAATTCCTTGAATCTTTGTGCTTTGAATCTCTCTGACTTTTTCTTCTGCTTCCAGCTAGAGAAAGCTCTCCAGTTCGATCAAGCCTACCAGATGATCTCCGTATCTTAAGGTCTTCCGGGCTATATAACATAAACATAATCACAGTCATGGCAATGATATCATATTCACAGGGATCCAGGGATTAAGACCTAGAATCTTGAGAGGATAGGGGCATTTTTAGAATTCTGCCTACCAGAATAAGCAAGAGACGAACCTGGATATTTTTTAGAGTTGAGGCGGGAGTACATTCCACCAAAATCCTTTCTTTTCTGTTTGGTTCAATACTTTGCTTTCCTTAAGTTTCTGGAGTATGGGCAGTTTCTGGAGCATGAGTACATTATAGCTAGGGAATAAGGAAATGGGTGTTTTTTTTTTTTTTTTTTTTTTTTACAATACTACTAATTTATCAAATAGGTTAGAGATTGGATTACCAGGCAAACAGTATAAGTATGTCACAAACATTTTTAAGAGAAGGAGCACCAAAAGCTTAATCACACAGTTGTCTGATTCTCATTTCTTCCACCAACCCCCCTCCCCATTTTAGTTTCTGTTATAGTGTCATGTTGATTAGTACCACAGAGCTTAGTGTGGTTGGTTTGTATGTGTGGGGGATGTTTTTAACTTTCATTTCTCTTTTGTAAACTATCTGCTTGCTTACCATTCTTCAATTTGATTTTCTGTCATTGTTCTTTATCCCTTCTGTTTTTTTCTTTCCCAGTTCTCTGGATTTCTGTATTCTCACAACTGTTAAGAACTTTAACATTAGGGAAGTAAAAAAGATGGCACAGAAAAAAAAATGGACTGTTTACAGGGTAGAGATAGTTGAGGTGGCATAAATAAAGAGTACAAGGTTGCTATTAAGTATTAAAACTGGCCGTAGACCATATATGGAATATGTTTAACAATGTAAGTAATACTGTTGGTTAATTAATTGTCATAAACTATTACATAGAAGGGAACAAGTGAGATGATTGGATACCAATTATAAAAGAAGAAAGTAGCTGGTAGTAGGCCCCAGCTGACAGAAAGAAAACAGAAACCTCAGTTGTATAACACCAAGGAAGTGAATTCTGCCAACAACCTGAATGAGCTTAAAAATGGATCAATAATAATATCTAGTTATTTAATAATATCTCGGTGAATATCTGAGTTGTTGAGCTTGCTTGGTAGAAATGCTCAGATAAATTTGGGACAAGATTTTTGAAGTAAAGAGAATACATGTGGTAAAAGTAAGAGGTTTATGTGGTAATTTTCTTTGCTAAGGGGCAGTATTTTGACAGAGATGCTTATTAAGCAGGTTGGTGTTGTCTCTAATGCTCAATTAAAGGTGTTAATGAGCTACCTAAGAATAGTTTTCAGAAAGAGCAGGAAAAGAAGAACTCAGTGGGAAAGCGGAATTTATAATTTGTTTTAAAAGATGTGAATTTTAAATGGGGGGACGCGTGATCAGTACATAACTGGGTAATTTGCTTTGAGGTAGATCTGATCTTTATTTTCTTTTAATATATTGTTGAATTTCCTATGTAAATATTTAAATGTTAAGTAATGATAGCTCTTATTCTGATATAGTGGTAGGAAAAACTCACTTTTTATTTTAACATTTAATTTCTTTGACACCCCCCCGCCCCCCCACCTCACCCAACAGAGAAGACAGAGAAGCAAGGTTTCTAGCAAGTAAAATGGGAATCATAGCAACATTCCGGTCATGGGCAGGTAAGTTCCTCTGTGCTGCTTTATAACATCCAATAAGAAAAGCTTGGCTATTTTTTCAAATGTTAAATTATTATTGTAGCATCTGCTTTAGATGTTAACCTAGTCTTTCTTTATATGTTATCATTAGAACCAAGAGGGGTTTGTACACAAGTCTTAAAATTGACCATTTGTAAGTCAATATGCTAATGATAACCTGGGCATTAAAATAAACTTAAACAAGATCTATACCAAAAAAAATTTTTAAGAGTGTTAGTTGAATATGTAACTAAAGTTTGTTCCTAAAAATGTAATGTAGAATGTCATAAATACCAAATAAGCAAGATAGGCCATTAGTAATCCCAAATTACATTCTTTTTCATTATGGTTTATTACAGGATGTTGAATATAGTTCCCTCTACTATATAGTAGGACCTTGTTGTTTATTTTATATATAGTAGTGTGTATCTGTAAATCCCAAACTCCTAATTTATCACTCCCCCACTCCCTTTCCCCTTTGATAACCATAAGTTTGTTTTCCCTGTCTGTGAGTCTGTTTCTGTTTCACAAATAAGTCCATTTGTATCATATTTTAGATTCCACATATAAGTGATATTGTATGGTATTTGTCTTTCTGTCTGACTTACTTCACTTAGTATGATGATAATCTCTAGGTCCATCATGTTGCTGCATATGGCATTATTTCATTCTTTTTATGGCTGAGTAATATTTCATTGTGTGTGTGTGTGTGTGTGTGTGTGTGTGTGTGTGTGTGTGTGTGTATCTCACATCTTTATCCATTCATCTGTTGATGGACATTTAGATTGCTTCCATGTCTTGGCTATTGTAAATAGTGCTTCAGTGAACATTGGGGTGCATGTATCTTTTATTTATTTATTTAAATTTATTTATTTTCATGTTTTCTTTTTTTTGAATTTTATTTTATTTTTTTATATAGCAGATTCTTATTAGTTATCTATTTTATACATATTAGTGTATATATGTCAGTCCCTCTCGCAATTCATCCCCTCCCCGCCCCACTTTTCCCCCCTTGGTATCCGTACGTTTGTTCTCTACATCTGTGTCTCTATTTCTGCCTTGCAAACTAGTTCATCTGTACCATTTTTCTAGATTCCACATATATGCGTTAATATACAATGTTTGTTTTTCTCTTTCTGACTTACTTCACTCTGTATGACAGTCTGCATGTATCTTTTCAAATTAGAGTTTTCTCTGGTTATATATCCAGGCATGGGATTGCAGGATCATGTGGTAACTCTACTTTTAGTTTTTAAAAAAAACCTCCATACTGTTTTCCATAATGGCTGCACCAATTTACATTCCCACCAACAGTGTAGGAGGGTTCCTATTTCTCCACAACCTCTCCAGCATTTATTATTTGTAGACTTTTTAATGATGGCCATTCTGACTGGTGTGGGGTGATACCTCATTGTAGTTTTGATTTGCATTTCTCTAATAATTAGTGATGTTGAGCATCTTTTCATGTGCCTATTGGCCATCTGTATGTCTTCTTGGGAGAAATGTCTATTTAGGTCTTCTGTCCATTTTTTGATTGGGTTGCTTGTTTTTTTGTTATGAGTTGTATGAGCTGTTTGTATATTTTAGAAATTAATCCCTTGTTGGTTGCCTAATTTGCAAATATTTTCTCCCACTCCATAGGTTGTCTTTTCATATTGTTTATGGTTTCCTTTGCTGTGCAAAAGCTTATAAGTTTCATTAGGTCCCATTTGTTTATTTTTGCTTTTCTTTTTTTAAAATTTTTATTGGAGAATAGTTGATTTACAGTATTGCATTAGTTTCAGGTGTACAGCAAAGTGAATCAGCTATACATATATCCACTTTTTTTTTTTTTTTTTTTTTTTGCGGTACACGGGCCTCTCACTGTTGTGGCCTCTCCTGTTGCGGAGCACAGGCTCCGGACACGCAGGCTCAGCGACTATGGCTCACGGGCCCAGCCGCTCCGCGGCATGTGGGATCTTCCCGGACCGGGGCACGAACCCGTGTCCCCTGCATCGGCAGGCGGACTCTCAACCACTGCGCCACCAGTGAAGCCCTTTTTTTTTTTTAGATTCTTTTCCCATGTAGGCAATTACAGAGTATTGAGTAGAATTCCCTCTGCTATATGGCAGATTATTATTAGTTATGTATTTTATATGTGGTTGTGTGTATATGTCAGTCCCAATCTCCCAGTTTATCCCTGCCCCACTCTTATCCCCTTGTAGCCATAAGTTTGTTTCCTACATCCATGACTCTACTTCTGTTTTTGTAAGTTCATTTGTAACCCCCTTTTTTTTCTAGATTCCACATATAAGCAATATCATATATTTGTCTGTGTCTGACTTACTTCACTCAGTATGATAATCTGGATTCATCCCTGTTGCTGCAAATGGCATTACTTTGTTCTTTTTTTATTGCCGGTAATATTCCACTGTATATATGTACCATGTTTCCTTTATCCATTCCTCTGTTGTTGGACATTTAGGTTGCTTCCATGTTCTGCCTATTGGAAATAGTGCTGCAGTGAACATTGGGGTGCATTCCTTTACACTAACAATGAAAGATCAGAAAGAGAAATTAAGGAAACAATCCCATTTACCATCGCAACATAAAGAATAAAATACCTAAGAATAAACCTACTTAAAGAGGCAAAAGACCTGTACTCAGAAAACTGTAAGATATTGATGAAAGAAATGAAAGGTGACACAAACACATGGGAAGATATACCATGTTCTTGGATTGGAAGAATCAATATTGTGAAAATAACTATACTCCCCAAAGCAATCTACAGATTCAGTGCAATCCCTATCAGATTACCAATGACATTTTTCATGTAACTAGAACACAAAATCCATATGAAAACATAAAAGACCTGAATAGCCAAAGCAATCTTGAGAAAGAAAAATGGAGCTGGAGGAGTCAGGCTCCCTGACTTCATACTATACTACAAAGCTACAGTCATCAAAACAGTATGGGACTGGCATAAGAACAGAAATATAGATCAATGGAACAGGATAGAAAGCCCAGAAATAAACCCACTCACCTATGGTCAATTAATCTATGACAAAGGAGGCAAGAATATACAATGGAGACAAGACAGTCTCTTCAATAAGTGGTGCTGGGAAAACTGGACAGCTACATGTAAAAGAATGAAATTAGAACACTCTCTAATACCATACACAAAAATAAACTCAAAATGGAATAGAGACCTAAATGTAAGACCGGACACTATAAAACTCTTAGAGGAAAACATAGGAAGAACACTCTTTGACATAAATCACAGCAAGATCTTTTTTGATCCACCTCCTAGAGTAATGAAAATAAAAACAAAAATAAATGCGATCTAATTAAACTTAAAAGTGCACAGCAAAGGAAACCATAAACAAAACAAAAAGACAATCCTCAGAATGGGGGAAGATATTTGCAAATGAAGCAACCGACAAGGGATTAATCTCCAAAATATATAAACAGCTCATGCAGTTCAGTATCAGAAAACCAGATAACCCAATCAGAAAATGGGCAAAAGATCTAAATAGACATTTCTCCAAAGAAGGCATACAGATGACCAAAAAGCACATGAAAAGATGCTCAATATCACTAATTATTGGAGAAATGCAAATCAGAACTACAGTGAGGTATCACCTCACACTGATCAGAATAGCCCTCATTAAAAAGTCTACAAATAGGGCTTCCCTGGTGGCGCAGTGGCTAGGAGTCCGCCTGCCAGTGCAGGGGACACGGGTTCGGGCCCTGGTCCAGGAGGATCCCACATGCCACAGAGCAACTGAGCCTGTGCGCCACAGCTACTGAGCCTGCGCTCTAGAGCCCGCGAGCCACGACTCCTGAAGCCTGCGCGCCTGGAGCCAGTGCTCTGCAACTAGAGAGGCCACCGCGATGAGAAGCCCTTGCACCGCAACGCAGAGCAGCCCCCGCTCGCCGCAACTAGAGAAGGCCCGCGCGCAGCAATGAAGACCCAACGCAGCCAAAAATAAATAAAATTAATAAATAAAATTAAAAAAAAAAAGTCTACAAATAATAAAGGCTAGAGAGGGTGTGGAGAAAAGGGAACCCTCTTGCACTGTTGGTGGGAATGTAAATTGGTACAGCCACTGTGGAGAATGGTATGGAGGTTCCTTAAAAAACTAAAAATAGAACTACCATATGACCCAGCAATCCCACTACTGGGCATATACCCGGAGAAAACCATATTTTTGCTTTTATTTCTATTGCCTAGTAGTCCAATATTTCTTGAAAAGAGGGATTATACATGTTTTACCTTTCCATGGAATAAAAAGCAAACATTTTTCTTAAAATAATACCAGCACTAAATGTGTTATTTTGTATTAATGATTACCTCTTCTTTTTTAAAAAAAATGTATTATTTAATTTTTGGCTGCATTGTCTTCGTTGCTGCATGCAGGTTTTCTCTAGTTGTGGCGAGCAGGGGCTACTCTTTGTTGTAGTGCACGGGCTTCTCATTGCGGTGGCTTCTCTTGTTGCAGAGCACGGGCTCTAGGCGCACAGGCCTCAGTAGTTGTGGCACGCGGGCTCAGTAGTTGTGGCTTGTGGGCTGTAGAGCGCAGGCTCAGTAGTTGTGGTGCATGGGCTTAGTTGCTATGCAGTGTGGGGGATCTTCCCAGACCAGGGCTCGAACCCGTGTCCCCTGCTTTGGCAGGTGGATTCTTAACCACTTCGCCACAAGGGAAGCCAACCTTTTCCTTCTTGACTTTGCAGAATAATTTAAGGGATAGCATACAAAGGAGTATAGCAATAAATAGAACAGGAAAATTTACTTGAACATTTCTGTATACTTAAGTAACCAGTTAACATCTTTTCCATAAAAATGACTATCCCAGCCATAGACTATCCCAGCCCTAGCCAATATATGTACAAGGACTTCCTCTGGCCTCTCACATGTTGGTAAAAATCCCAACCTTGCTATACCTCATGACTGCCTTTTTCGCCTTATCCTAATGGACAACCTAGGATTCTATGAGGGCTCAACCATCACACATCGTTTTTTATACTTTACTAGCCTCCACACACTCTTTCAACATAGAAAACCAACACAGTCCTCCTGCCAAGGTTAACTGTCAGTGCCCTTGCCTTAGAAATCACGTATAACTTTATTTTCTGTAGCTACAGCTACCGTCCTTCACCATTCTTCAGCTTCCTTGCCGTTAAAGTGGTTTCTTTCTTCCCCCCAAGAATGAATTCTGTCCAACTCTGACCACCAGTACAGCCTAGCTACAGTCTTCTCATTCTCCCTACTGTAGACTCTGCTCTCCAGTCACTGTACCTCTCATCTCTGCCAGTCTCTTGTTTCTCTTAAACGTTTTTCTGCTGTGCTTCAGTTTGTCCTAGAGTCCTTTAATGCACTGATCCATCATTAGAAACTTAAAAGGTTGGAGTGTTCTTCCCTTCTATTGAAGTAAGAACTGGAATATTATTCAAGTTAGAATTCTGAAAACATTTTCTCACAAAAATAATTTCCTTAATAGTATTAGATTCTGTGATACTGTGTTTGGGTTAAATGAGCTTTTGTATGTTTGTAATGTTATTTCTATCATATATTTCAAAATCCAAAAAACTGAAAAATGAACTTTTAGAACACAGTTTCTTCTTGAGTTGCAGGAGCCTGTTTTCCCTATTAGTGCAGACTATGTTTGCAGATTATTATCTTAATCTATAATCTCTCAAATTACTGTCAGACATCAAAGTTTGAGAAACACTATTTTGGTATTTTAAGTAAGTCTGTCTATTATGTTTTAATTTGAATTTTGAACCTAAGTGCAAAGAGAAGATACATATTATTCATAAATATAAATATATGTGCTTAAGCAGAAGTAACAGGGAACTTCAGAATCCTATATGACTTTTTAAAAATGTTTTCCTTTACTTTTAAAAAATGTTTTTCCTAACATTTTATTATCAAAAATTTCAACTCTACAGAAAAATTATACAGTGAACACCATATACTCCTACCACTTAGATTTTGCTCTATTTGCTTTATTACATATCTACCCATCTGCCTAGTCCTCTGATAATTCATCAGTCCTCATGTTATTCTAATGCATTTTAAAGAAGTTGCAAAATTAAGTTCTCCTGATTCCTAAACACTTCAGCATGCACATTATTACCTAAAGTTCACTATTTGTTTAGGGTTCTTATTTGGTTATTTTTGTTTGTTTCTGAGGTTTTTTTTGGGGGGGGCACTTTGAGGTAAAATTTACCCCTTACAGTGAAATGCACAAATCTTGAGTCTGCAATTTGATGAGTTTTGACAAATGCTTATACCTGTGTATCCAAACTCTTTTTAGGATATAGAACATTACCATCATTGCAGAAAGTTCTCTCATGTCCCTTCCTAGTTAATCCCTGACCCCACTCCTGTAAGAAGCAACCACTGCTCTGTTTATTTTTTATCACAAATCATTTTTGCCTGTTCTGAAACTTCATTTAAGTGGAATCATAGTATATGTATACTTTTGTGTGTAGGCTTTTTTCACTCAACTTAATGATTCTGATTTCACTCAGCATAATGCTACTGATTCATGTTGTATATATCAATAATATGTTCCTTTTTATTGCTGAGTAGTATTCCACTGGGTAAATATATCACTGTGTTTTTAGCCTTCCTCCTGTTAGTGAATACCTGACCTGTTTCCAGTTTTTTTTTTTTTTTTTTTTTTTTTTTTGTGGTACATGGGCTTCTCACTGTTGTGGCCTCTCCCATTGCGGAGCACAGGCTCCAGACGCGCAGGCTCAGCGGGCATGGCTCATGGGCCCAGCTGCTCCGTGGCATGTGGGATCTTCCCGGACCAGGGCACGAACCCGTGTCCCCTGCATCGGCAGGCGGACTCTCAACAACTGCGCCACCAGGGAAGCCCCTGTTTCCAGTTTTGATCGTTCTAAATAGAGCTACTATGAGTGGCATTGTAAAATTTTTTTTCAGATGTAAGCTTTGTTTCCTTTTGGGTAAATACCAGATAGAATTGCTGAGTCACAGGGTGGATATATGGGGTTTTTTTGGCTGTGTTGGGTCTTCGTTGCTGCACGCGGGCTTTCTCTAGTTGAGCAGGGGCTACTCTTCTTTGCAGTGCGCGGGCTTCTCATTGCAGTGGCTTCTCTTGTTGCAGGGCACAGGCTCTAGGTGCATGGGCTTCATTAGTTGCAGCATGCAGACTTAGTAGTTGCAGTGCTCAGGCTTCAGTAGTTGCGGTGCGTGGGCTCAGTAGTTGTGACGCAGGCTCTAGGGTGCGTGGGCTTCAGTAGTTGTGGCACGCGGGCTCAGTAGTTGTGTTGCGGGCTTTAGAACACAGGCTCAGTAGTTGTGGCTCACGGGCTTAGTTGATCCACAGCATGTGGGATCTTCCCATACCAGAGCTCGAACCCCTGTCCCCTGCATTGGCAGGCGGATTCTTAACCACTGCACCACCAGGGAAGTCCCGATATATGTTTAGTTGTATGAGAAACTGCAAGACTTTTTCTCAAAATACTGAAGCACTATTTTATACTCCTATCATGTAGGTATGTGAGTTCCAGTTGCTCTACATCCTTGCCAGCATCTGGTGTTATCAGTTTTTAATTTCAGCCACTCTAGTGGGTGTGTGACAGTATCTTATTTTGACTGTAATTTGCATTTCCCCAGTGACTAATGATATTGAACACTTTTGTGTTTATTGGCTACTTACTGATACATATCTTCTTTTGTGACATGGTGTTAATATGTTTAAAATTGTTTGAGTAAATTCTCTCACTTAATATTTTGATCCATTCAGTTTATTTGAAGTCTGTTGGTTATACTCGTCTGTGCATTCGTTAAGTTTGAGACTTAAACTTTTAAAAGGCAAATGCCAAGCAAAGTTTATCAGTTCAGGTTGAGAAAGTGTTAAATAAGCAAGACATTGTCTTATTCTCTCCAATATCCCTGAGAATCACTCATCAGCAAATGGGAATAATAGGCAGTCAGATTCATGAAACCTTTTTGGGTATGAAACAAATAGAAGAAGTAATTTAAAGGATAAAATTATTGATAACCTCTAATTAGTTGGCAAATTCAGAGAATGTTTGAAATATACTATCAATTATGATAATCAAATAGTGTAATAGTGTAATTTAGCATGGAAAAATGTCACATTTTGTATTATGGATACATTACTATAGAAAATTTTTTTGAAATTCAAATCAGTTATTCTTTTTTCTTTTTATCTTTTTTAGGTATTATTAATTTATGTAAGCCTGGAAATTCTGGGATTCAGTCTCTAATTGGAGTCCTTTGCATTCCAAATATGGAAATAAGGGTAGGTAAAAGTTATGATTGTTTCATTCATGGAGTTTTAGTGGAGGAAATTAATTGGAAAAAGTTTATTTCAGGTAATGCTTTTTCCTCATGAATTGTTAATCTGTATCACAGAGCATTTTAAAAATACATGAATAAATATTTACTACTTAGTTGAACCCTAAGAATATAATATGAATCATTTGAAACACTGCTGTTGTTAGGAAGTAGGGCTGTATTAAAATTAGATTAAAAATATGAAATTAATTATGCTTTATTCAATAAAAAGTGCAAACAATACACAGGGGCATTCTCATTGTAAAAGGTTCAAGCAATATAGAAAAATATACTTAAAAAGTAAATATAGTATTTATGCAACTTATGCCTTCTAACTTGTGTTTTTATATGTTATGAGTAGTGGTTCTGATTAAAATTGGGGTATTTATATCCTTTTTTTAGACATAGTCCTAAGTTATTAGTGTATAGGAATTGTATTAAACAACTAAAACAAATTGAAATTAGAGGAAAAAAATGAACTCTTCATGTGGTTCTTCCTTTTCCTCTTTAATGTTTTTGTTTTAATTTTGTTCAAAGGGACAAAATTTGCCCCTTTGTTTCTTATTGTTAGTAGTAAATATTAGCTAGAGGTGCCTTGCTTAAAATGTGAACTAAAAATAAAAGCATTTAGACCATGGAAGGATGTAATTATAGATGGAAAGGTTCCAATTCAGTTGACTTCTTACTCAGCAAATGGTGAAAGAACATGGTCCTTTGAGTCTGGCCGACTGAGGTTTGACTCCTTTTTTTATTATTTATAGCTCCATGACCTTGGGCAAATTATTTTTAACCTTTAAATGTATTTCTTCATGTGTACAGTGGGGATAATAAAAGATTTATTGACAAGATTACATCATGTATATGTAGTAAGCATTCAGTAGTTATCTCTTCTGTAATATAGGCCTGATAATGGTAGTTTTCTAAAATACAGTAGTTCTGTTTTTATCGATTTTTTAATCTGTGAATAGGACATTTAAAAAATTGCAAACAAAGATGTATTCCATAAAAACAAATGAACTGTATTTATTTGTACTTGCAGCGAGGTCTCCTTGAAGTGCTTTATGATATATTTCGTCTTCCTCTACCTGTTGTGACTGAAGAGTTCATAGAAGCACTGCTCAGTGTAGGTAAGTATTGAAGTGCATTCACTACTCATATATTGTAATTTTTTAAATGGATTATCTAATGGAGACAGAGTTCCTCAAAGGAAAAATACTGAACTAAATATCATTTTCTTACTGCATATTTGTGGCCTGAAATTAATATAAAAATAAAATCTCAGATAAATTTCTAAAAAGAAATTTAAATTTCTTCTCCATCACCCTAGCTTCTGAAACAAGCAGTGAAATTAATAGAAGGATGGACTAAGAAAGGAAGAGAGGAGTTAATAAGAAACCTTATGTGATTCTCACAGTGGATTATTTGATTCTTGTTATTTTATTTTAGCCCAAATGACTCTGAGTCCCTCAGTGAAGGAAGTTAAATCTGTGTTCATTTACATAAATCGTTTTTTTCTGTATGCCTTCTTGAGTCTTTTTTTTTGCGTTACGCGGGCCTCTCACTGTTGTGGCCTCTCCTGTTGCGGAGCACAGGCTCCGGACGCTCAGGCTCAGCGGCCATGGCTCACGGGCCAAGCCGCTCTGTGGCATGTAGGATCTTCCCGGACTGGGGCACGAACCTGTGTCCCCTGCATCAGCAGGCGGACTCTCAACCACTGCGCCACCAGGGAAGCCCTCTTTTTTTTTTTTTAACGAACGTTTAAGAAAATTATTTGTAGCCTGCTTAGCTGATGGTTATTTGAAGTGTTTCATTGGTATATTATTTTCTTCTAACTATCTAAATTTAACTATTTTAGATCCAGGTAGATTCCAAGACAGTTGGAGGCTTTCAGATGGTTTTGTAGCAGCTGAGGCAAAAACTATTCTTCCTCATCGTGCCAGATCCAGGTAGACTTTAGATATAGAAATAGTTCACATTTATTACAATTACTATTTTTATGTTAAATTTTGTGGTGTATGGAACAATATTTAAATTTTTCTGTGCCATGCTTATTTCCAGGCCAGACCTCATGGATAATTATTTGGCACTGATACTATCAGCATTTATTCGTAATGGGCTTTTAGAGGTAAGAGTTATAAACCTTATTTTATTCTATTTTATTTATTTTATTTTCTCTAACAGAATTCTTTCAGAGCAACAAACATATATGATGCATAATTGTATTCATATATAATATTTTGCAACTATGATATTTTCTTCTTATTTTCAAAGGGTTTGGTTGAGGTGATAACAAACAGCGATGACCATATCTCAGTTAGAGCTACCATCCTTTTAGGAGAGCTTTTACATATGGTAAGTTTAACAACTTCTGATTATGTTTCATACTATTAATGTTTTAATTTATGAAACAGGCTATTTTAACGATTTACTTTGCATTATCTCAAAAAAATAAGTTTACATTTATTTGAATGTTTATCTTTGCATTACAAAGAACCCTTGATACTTTGTATCTTATATATATAGGCTAGTTTTTTAAATGGAACAAATATAAAAAATACAGAGAACTGACTATTGCCTTTTTATACTCACTTTTGATGCTGACATTTTGAGTCCTAAAAGTCTTTCTCTTAGAATGACTTCCTACCTAAAAAGCATGAAATTACAAAACTATAGGTATTACTTCAGTCAGCTAAATAGAATTGATATATAATAGTCAGTGCCTGAATTTTAGAAAACTTCGTGGAAAAAAATCTAAACATAACTGCCTCATTAGAACACATACTTCTCTGTAAACTTGTAGGTTTAGGTTTAGAAGGTGGGAATCTGTTTTTCTGGCCACGATTTTATGACATCAGTAACTTCTGGAAACAAGGAGCTAGCAAAGTAATCTGATCATTCTCTACTCCCAGCAGATCAAGCAGTGAGGGTACTCTGATTATTTGCAAATTAGAAATTTATATTTCTGTCACCAATTAGTTAATAAACACTAAATAAAAAGAACCACTTTAAACTCATTAAGTAAACTTATGGCAAATCTTTTAAAATTATGTTATGGTTTATTATTGGCAGAATATTTTTTGTTTTTGTAGTTGTTTTTGGTCCCCTCCATCACCAGGGTTTTTTTTCTACATAGCAGTTGGGCTTTGTGAGTGAGCAAAAGAGAATTAAACAGAGTTTAATTGTAACTGTCTTGTTTATCAGTGAATTATTTAGCCACTTGCTCTGTTTTCCTTCAGTCTGTCTATGAGATAATTAAGTAATATTGCAGAATCTCAGGTGTGATTATTTTTATTTTAATTAAGGTATAATTTCTGTAAGGATATCAATATCTAGAATTATTTGCCTTTATGTGAAGGAATCTCTTTAATAAATTTCATCCATTCCCTTCCCCCATACACCAGAATTCTGTGATTCCCTTGAAATATAAAAGCTAGTCATTTTGAGTATAGCAGTGTTAGTTCATTGCTTGTTATTCTTATATCTTCTGGCTTCCACATTTAATTAATTTATCTTTATTGGTAGAAAGCAGATTGGGTAGTAGGACTTCATTTGGAAAGCAGAAGACAAGTTTCTTATTTAAAGATTGTTGGAATATGAGACAAACCTGTTTTGAGAAGGTGGTTTTTAAACCAAAGAAGTCAACTCATAAGTTATGATATTGCATCCAGCATTTTAAATGCTACTTTTTTTTTTTGCGGTACACGGGCCTCTCACTGCTGTGGCCTCTCCCGTTGCGGACCACAGGCTCCGGACGCGCAGGCTCAGCGGCCATGGCTCACGGGCCCAGCCGCTCCGTGGCATGTGGGATCTTCCCGGACCGGGGCATGAACCCGTGTCCCCTGCATCGGCAGGCGGACTCTCAACCACTGCGCCACCAGGGAAGCCCTAAATGCTACTTTTAACATAACATTATAACACTGGATCCAAGTTTTGACATATAGTCCTTTTAGATTATTTAAGAAGTGAGTTTAATTGGGTACCACTTAAAATTATAATTTAATGTTATAATAAAGGATGTATGAAATTTAGAGTTCTATTAACATAACATGAGCCTGTATCTTTATATTTGTGATAGCTCATCCTTGTTGAAAGTAGATGAGATAAAAGTTAGCTATAAGTATATATTAGAAAATGAATAATTCATGAGTAAAACCTTTTAGCATTATATCTGTGGATAATCTGTGACATAAAATAATCAATTTTTCAAAAATATTATGGTTCATTTTAGGCAAACACAATTCTTCCTCATTCACATAGCCATCATTTGCACTGCCTGCCAACCCTAATGAATATGGCTGCATCCTTTGATATCCCTAAGGAAAAGAGACTGTAAGTATCAGAGCTCTAGCAAAGCTTGTGCCTGTATATTTAATACCCACTTAGATGACCTTATCTTCTTTATAAGGAAGTAGTATATATAGGTTATGCCTGGGAATTATTTAGGGAAGCCTTTGGATAAGAGGAAAATTAACAGTTTTTAAAAATAATTTGTATTTTAGGCTACAGAGTATTTTAGTTTAGTAAAATCAACCTTTTCTAGCATGTTTCTGGACAAGGACGTAAACTTTCTACCAGATCAGTAAAAATATTGGGATTGAGAGTTTTTTGGACTGTTTTATGTTTTGAGCAACAGTTCAGTCTCTTTTTCAATGTCTGAATTATTTCAAATTACAGCACAAAGACTAACAGTGTATTCTTTTGTATGTGTGGTTAAAAATGTTGGAAAAAGAAAGTTGGAATTTATATATTTAGGCTTCATTATTTTTTTTGTAATGTTTTGAAATGTAGTTCATTAGCTATTCAGAACTAGGAATTTTTGTTAAGTTATAATACATTTCTCAAAAGTTTAGTTAGCTTTATTAATTCAGAAGTACACATAAGGGCCTCACTATAAATAATACTTTTTTTATTAGCTTTAAATCTGTCAGTGAAAATACTACTATTTAACAGACTGAAGTTGTATTATAAACGGAGGGCATTACGGACCATCAGTTCTGACTCTTAAGCTAACATCGGTAGTGGTGGCATTCAACTTTTATTTTAGTAGTTTCTTGATGGGAAAATGTACTTTCCCAAAGCCTGGTAGACCTGAACTCTCTGGGTCAGATTATGGCCATGGTATTTAGTGTTCATCAGGAATTCAAATTTACCTTCAAAATTCCAGTAATAATCTAAGAATGATTTTTTTAGCTCGGTAAGCTGTTTACTGATAAGTACTTGCTAATCTGGACACATCCTAAGGTTTTTAAATTTTAAATCTGATTTGTATTTACCAGAATTTCTTAAGTTGAGACTTGATCGCTACCAAATTCTAGAAAACTGTATTTTATGCACCACAAAAAGGGAATTTAAAATAATTTCTAGGGACTTCCTGGTGGCACAGTGGTTAAGAATCCACCTGCCAATGCAGGAGATATGCAGGGTTCGATCCCTGGTCCGGGAAGATCCCACATGTCACGGAGCAACTAAGCCCATGCACTTCGACTACTGAGCCTGCGCTCTAGAGCCCAGAAGCCACAACTACTCAGCCCGCATGCTGCAACTACTGAAGCCCGTGCACTTAGAGCCCGTGCTCCGCAACAAGGGAAGCCACAGCAGTAAGAGGCCTGTGCACCGTAATGAGCAGTAGCCCTCACTCGCCGCAACTAGAGAATGCCCGTGCACAGCAACGAAGACCCAACACAGCCAAAATAAATAAATAATTAATTTTCAAAATAAAATAATTTTTAAAAGGATCCCATTTACAGTTGCAGATTAGTGGGGAAAATAGAGACTGTTCAGTTGATACTGGAATCATTGGTTATCCAACCTCATATCATAAACAAAAATCAATTTCATATGGATTAAGGACTTAAATGTGAAAAGCAGAGTTTTAAAACTTTAATAAGAAAGTAAGGTTACTAGGTCCTGACCTTGAGGAAGGAGTTCTTAAAACTAACATACCAAAAGTACCCACCACCATAGAAGAAAAGATTAGTAAGTATGTTTCGTTGAATCTAAATAATTAGTGTTTCTTCATACAAATCAGCAGTGTTCTTGTTTTTTTTCTTTGTGGTTCCAAATTTGGTTAAATAATTTACTTTTTAGTAACACTCTCTAGCATGGATTTATGTAAGTTTTAATAGAATAATTTACCAAAGTGGTCTCTTTAAAATTACGCTAGCCTTGTATTAATTGTACTAATTTTTTTTCTCATTAGGCGAGCCAGTGCAGCCTTGAACTGTTTAAAACGCTTCCATGAAATGAAGAAACGAGGACCTAAGCCTTATAGCCTTCATTTAGATCACATTATTCAGAAAGCAATTGCAACACACCAGAAACGGGATCAATATCTCCGAGTTCAGAAAGATATATTTGTTCTTAAGGTACTGATGAGAAGATGCAATTTTCAATTTAATTTCCTAATTCTTAACCACTGTATTTTAGTAGGCATACATGCTTGAGTTTGCAGTTTTATTCATGCATATGGATTTTCAGAAGGCTTCTAAGTTTTATAATGACTAGGCAGTGGAGCTGTGTTTTTATAACTTTTTCAAGTTAGAAAATCTTGATAATCTTCCTTAAATGAAAAACCTTCCATTTTGTTTTTAATATTTGAAGTTAGTTTTTTGACGTGAGGCCATTTGTCTTAATTTTTCATATTACTTTCTGGTGATTTTAGGATACAGAGGAAGCTCTTTTAATGAACCTTAGAGATAGCCAAGTCCTTCAACATAAAGAGAATCTTGAATGGAATTGGAATCTTATAGGGACCATTCTTAAGGTATGATAGGATACTTCTTGGTAATGGCTTGATTGTTTTCATTTTCTTATTCATTGTACTTCATCATAATTATATGTTTAGGAATTGATAAATACATAATATAACGTATTATGTTTTTCTAGTGGCCAAATGTAAATCTAAGAAACTATAAAGATGAACAGTTGCACAGGTATGTAAGAACTGTTTTGCACTTAAAGAACTTAGATTTGAATTATATTATGCCTGATACCTACTAAAAGTAATAATTGATGTTTTAAAGATACATACATACATTTTAATAGTTGGTATTCAGTAGGTACATATATATTTTTTTATACATAGTTTGTATTTTACAACCAAAAAGCATCAGCGAATTCTTTTTCTGGTTATTTACATTCTGGTTTTAGTTTTGGAACAAATGAAATACTTGAGATTAAAGTTTCTCAAATCGAGGAATATCAGCCATGTACTTATCTTAGCCCTAATGTATGAGAATGACATAAGGGCATAGTGTTTCCCTTTCAAAATGATGGCCATTTAAAATATTCCAATTCTACTTTCTTTTGAATCTGACTTTGAAGGGTTATTCATTCTTGTTCGTTTTTACACTCCTTGTAGCCAACCACACCTTCCATAAAACATGCTAATGTTTATGGCATATACAGTACTTCAGGGTATTGTGCTCTTTTCTAGTACCCCATGCATTTTTACTCCTTCTGAGTTTAGACTAACCAACCACCAGTGTTGATCTCATTGGATAAGAGGGGCTTTACTTCGTGTTTTTGAGAAGTTCATATCATTGACATTATAATTGATTGTATTCATCTACTCAGTGATATTTAACTTAATATCTGTATTAAGTTTTGAGAAATATATAGAACATAAGAATTACATTGGGGTAAAGAAGCATAGCACTAACTTTTCAGACTCCTTGAGAACAGAGGTGAAGTCTCATTCAACTTTGTTTCTCCAACTCCTGGATCTGGCACCTTTATTAGATTGGATTGTAGTGCTCGAAATTAAATTGAACTAAATTCCATGGAAGCTTAGAACATAATGTTGAAAATTATAACACTGAACTATCATCCATTGCTTTATAAATTCAGTTGCTTAAATTTTACCTGGAACTTTTATGGTTGACTTTTTTGCCTAATTGTGAAAAACTGATAAAATCATAGTGTGGTAACATTTGCTTACAATTATCTAGTATAAGATTATTTTATAGAGCCATGGGACAAAGTTCTTGATAAAGTACAGTAGAAAAGAATTTATATATTCTGGATTAAAAGAGAGTTGAAAAGAAAAAAAGACCTGATAGTAAAATAAAATGTGTGCATTTCAAAAGAAAAAAAAAAAAGAATGAAAATTTATATCCAGGTGGCTTCCTCATATTTCTCCAACTGTATCTTCTAGCTATGTTATATCTGCATTTTTCCTGCTAGCATCTTTCTTCTCCACTATTTCTATCAGGCATCTCACCATAAAGTTCTTATTTCACAAAGATATTTTTTATAATGAAGGGGATTTTTTGTTGTTTTTTATGGTTGGTTTGTGTGTGGAATGTACCAAATGTGTTTATTAAATTTCTTGCCATGTAGCTCAATGGTTTAAACCCAAAACATATTCAAAACCTTATTATATCATAAGTTGTGGTTAAGATTCTAAAAGAATTATTTGGTTTATTACTTTGTTGCTGATTTTTTATTTTGATCTTAGGTTTGTACGAAGACTACTTTATTTTTACAAGCCCAGCAGTAAATTATATGCCAATCTGGATCTGGATTTTGCCAAGTCCAAGCAGCTCACAGTTGTGGGTTGCCAGTTTACAGAATTTCTTCTTGAGTCTGAAGAGGTAATAAGCACTTTGTATATTTTCCAGAGTAAATGTTTTTCACTGAATTTGCCCCCTTCCTTTTATTTCTGAAGAGGCATAAGCTATATTTAGAAACATCGAGAATGAGACCAAACCTAGATTTTTATCCTGACTTAGTCACTAGCTATTTATGTGACTTTGGACAATTAATTTGCCTTCTAGAAGACCTGGTTTTCTCATTGTAAGATGGAAAATAATACCATCTCATGCAGCACTGTGTTGAATGGGATTAAAAACAACAGATACTCAGTGATTGATATCTGTTATTAGTAACTTCATCATTATCATTAAATTTTTTGGACTTTATTAGAGTTGATTTTTCTAATTGTAGGCACTAAGTCCTTTTCTAGCAATATCATAATGTATTTGCTTTCAGGATGGGCAAGGATACTTAGAAGATCTAGTAAAGGATATTGTTCAGTGGCTCAATGCCTCGTCTGGCATGAAACCTGAAAGAAGTCTTCAAAATAATGGTTTATTGACTACTCTTAGTCAACACTACTTTTTATTTATTGGAACACTTTCTTGCCACCCTCATGGAGTCAAAATGCTGGAAAAATGCAGTGTATTTCAATGGTGAGCATTCCTAAATTCTGTTTCAGTATATACCCAAACTATTTTTAATGTGATCAGAAAGGGCATGCTTTTTAGTCTGTGTACCTGTGTTTGGTAAATTTTTATTAAAATACAAAAAAATATTTAATTAGAGCTGTCTTGATGCTCTACTCCGATGCTTTTTTTTAAAATGTGATATTTGTTAAGTGCTTTCTTTTAGAAATGCTTGTTTATTAGGAATTTAAAGATATTTGTTGAATTAATGAATCAATACAGTAATTTCTAGTAACCTTCATTATTTTCAATCCTTATTTTAGTTTACTTAACCTTTGCTCCTTGAAAAACCAAGATCACTTGCTGAAACTGACTGTTTCGAGCTTGGACTATAGCAGAGATGGATTGGCTAGGGTCATACTTTCCAAAATCTTAACAGCAGCCACTGATGTGAGTATAACATAGGCAATAAAACTATATATTTCATAACCAGTTAATTCAGTATTTTATAAATTTTGGCCTAATAAAACTAATTATAAATTCTAAGACTATGGGATGGAATTTTAGTTTACTTTAAAATTTTAGTTCCTCCAAAGAACTCGATATAGTACACATATTTTTATATAAAGGGAAAGAAGCAGCTAGATTGAAACACAAGTATTTTACTTTACTTGGACTAAAAAATATTCATATCAAGGGCTAGACCATCAATTCCAGTCTTTCTGCCCTTTTCAAGTAGCAGAACTGTCCCAAAACAAAGTCGAATAGACCGTCCATAGTGAAGTTTGGGTGGTGGTTTTTTTCTTTCTTTTTTTTTTTTTTAATGTTCTTATTTATCTTTATAGGCCTGCAGGCTGTATGCAACAAAACATTTAAGAGTATTATTGAGAGCTAATGTTGAATTCTTCAATAATTGGGGAATTGAATTACTAGTGACCCAGCTGCATGATAAAAACAAAACGATTTCTTCTGAAGCTCTTGATATTCTCGATGAAGCATGTGAAGACAAGGTAAAGTTTCATTATTTTATAATAAAACCCTTAGACATGAATTTTTATTAAAACATTCAAATTTGATAGAAAATTATGTGAAATTATAATGTATATAATATAGTGGTTTTAGAAATAGAGAATTTACTATCTTCATGCAGTTATTAATTTGCCTAATAATTATTTCTTTTAGGCCAATCTCCATGCTCTTATTCAGATGAAGCCAGCTTTATCTCACCTTGGGGACAAGGGTTTGCTTCTCCTCCTGAGGTAAATTTGAAGAAAATTTTTCTTATAGTTATGTTTTCTGTTGTGTTCTCTCTGGCAGTGTGTATTAAAGCTGGATTCAAATCTGTAAAGGAAGCACTCTAAAGAGTTTAGCTGTTAACTTCTGAAAGAGGCCTATTTTAGAATATTGGACATCCTTTAATACTGAAACTCTGTCTTTTCATTGTTTTTCTTAATGTTTCTTTTACATTTCCATGTGTCCTCATTCTTTTCATGACATTTTCTTTACTGTGGTTGGATTCATGTGTTTTTGCAAAGATTGTGAAAATTTATTTGTATTTGAAATTACAATGAATAAAAATTGACCTTTTAGTTTTAGGAAGGAGCTGTTCTTAAAGTCTTTTACCTCCTTAAACATATTTTGTTTGAGATGTTTTAGCTCCTTAAACATTTTTTGTGAGACTTAATGTTAAACTATTGCCTGTTTTAATTTACAGATTTCTCTCCATTCCAAAAGGGTTTTCCTATTTGAACGAAAGGGGTTATGTAGCAAAACAGTTGGAAAAGTGGCACAAGGTAACTTGCTATTGAATAAGTTTCAATTTGTATCTTTTTATCTTGGGAAATAGATTGTGAATTTAGAGGATTTTTAAAATATTGTCAGTATTTTGAAACTAAAGAAGTTAAATATTTAAACATTCATGTGAAGTCAAGTCTTAAAATTCTGTATAATTATTTGTATTTATATTTGTCCACTTTTTAAACTATAGTTATTTTATAGAGAACTATTGATTTTGTGTAAATTCTGTTGAAATTTTGCTTTCAATTTAATTGATATAATCTATTGGTATCGTTTGTCAACCCTACTTACCATCATTTCTTTTATTCTTGGGTTCCTTTCACACGCCTTTTAAGCTGAAACTAAAACAATTTTCCTAAATGAAGATTAAAAAACAGTTCTACCAAGCAGATATAATCATCTAATTAAACTTCATTTTAAGGTGTACTTTTCATAAATCTGAGAGCAAACTTCTTGCTGTTGTATATAATAGGGAAATCTAGGAAGAAGGGAGTAGTTTGAAGGTATTAGTTAACTTCCTAGCTTTTCTTTAGGTGGTCATCACTGTGACTTCAGTTTCATTTGATGCATTGTAAATTGTCAAAGCATCTTAGAAACTCATGGATTAATCAATCCTAATGTAAATGATTTTCAGATTTTCCATTATTTCAGATCATTATTTATATTGTCTATATTGAACCATGTTTCATAAGATATTCTCATTTTTAAAAAATACTATAGCTATAGTTATAGTTACCAGAGGTGGGGTGTGGGGAGAGAGGGAGTTGGATGAAGGCAGTCAAATGATACAAACTTCCAGTTATAAACAAGTACTAGGAATATAATGTACATAATAAATATAATTAACACAGCTGTATGTTATATATGAAAGTTGTCGAGAGAGTAAATCCTAGGAGTTCTTATCACAAGGGAAAATTTTTTTTTTATTTCTTTAATTTTGTATCTGTATGAGATGATGGATGTTCACTAAAATTATTTTGATGATCCTTTCACAATGTGTGTAAGTCACATCATTATGCTTTACTCCTTAGACTTATACCGTGCTGTATGTCAATTACATCTCAATAAAACTGGAAGAAAAAAAGGGAAAAAAATACTATAACTATAAAGTGTACAACTTCAGGCCTGAAGTCTTTCAGTAATTGGTGAATTAGAAAACTAAAATAAAGATGTGATAGTTTTGAACTTCCCTGGTGGTCCACTGGTTAAGAATCCATCTGCCAATGCAGGGGACATGGGTTCGATCCCTGGTCCGTGAAGAACCCACATGCTGTGGGGCAACTAAGCCCGTGCGCCACAACTACTGAGCCCGCACGCCGCAACTACTGAAGCTTGTGCACTCTGGGGCCTGCGTGCTGCAACTACTGAAGCCTGCATGCCTAGAGCCTATCCTTCTCACCATAATAAGAAGCGCCGCACACTGCAATGAAGAGTAGCCCCTGCTGGCCACAACTAGAGAAGGCCCACGTGCAGCAGTGAAGCTCAGTGCAGCCAAAAAAAAAAAAAAAAAAAAAGAGATATGATAGTTTTATTTTCTAAATAGAAGATGTTTAAACTAGTTACCGTAATAAGATTGGTCACTTTATTATACAAATTATATTAGGAAATTGTTTAGCAAATCTGGTACAACACTTTCAGATAGTACGTACAAAATATTAACTGATATAACAAAATCATGTGTCGTGTATAAGGAAACAGAAGAAGGGTTAATGATTCTGCCTTAGGGATTAGCAAAAAAAATGTTAGGCTGAGGAGAGGATGTGATATTTGAAGTGGTCTTGAGGAGTAAATAGTCAAATTGGAAGAAGGATGTTCAAGGATGAGGGGGCAGAATAATAAATCTGTATAGGTTATTGAAACTTCACAGACTTGTGAGGAAAGCCATATTCCAGTGCGGTTGGGGCTAGGATAAGTGGGGTGTGGCAAGATGAGGATGGAATGGTGAATTAGAACTAGATTGAATTAGAATTAGAACTAGGCTTTTATAAGCCACATTATGTCATACTAAGGGATTTCAATTTTGTAGGAAGTAGGGGGAATCTTTACAAGTGTAAAGAATATTCATAGTCTGAACTATACTTTAGAAAAAGATCACAGTGTAGTAGCAGAAGTATGGTCATCAAGGTAAAGAAATCTAGGAATACTGAGACCAGTTTAGAAGCAAAATTGATAAGAGCATGGACTTCAGTGGTGGTTAGGTTCCATAGTCAGGGACACATTTTCTGGACATTTTTGAAATAAGATGGACAGGATTTGTGAATTGATTGGATGTAATGAATGAGGGGTCCCACTTGACCCTTAAGGTTTCTGATTTGAATGACTGAATACATAATGGCTTACCATTAAAAGATTGTGATTACAAAAGGTGGTTTGCAGCAATGAGGATAATGAATTTTGAATAAGTTGAACTGGTATTGCCTGTTGTATGGCAAGTGAGAGTATCCAGAAAATATTTGGAAATGTGCATCTGGAGCTCAGATATGAGCTGAAGATAGAAGTTTGGGAGTTGTCAGTGAATAGTAGTAGTTGAAATTTGAATTGAGTGAGATCACCAAGGAAAATGTAAAGAACAAAGAAGTAAAACTGGAAATTGCTCCCTAGAGAACACTCTGCTTTTTTTTTTTTATCTTTATGCTTTCTTTAATATATAACTTTATTTATTTTTAATTTTTGGCTGCATTGGGTCTTCACTGTTGTGTGCAGCTTTTCTCTAGTTGCAGAGAGCGGGGGCTACTTTTCGTTGCAGTGCGCGGGCTTCTCATTGTGGCGGCTTCTCTTGTTGCGGAGCATGGGCTTTAGGTGTGCGGGCTTCAGTAGTCGTGGCACACAGGCTCAGTAGTTGTGGCTTACGGGCTCTAGAGCACAGGCTCAGTAGTTGTGGCGCACAGGCTTAGTTGCTCTGCGGCATGTGGGATCGTCCCAGACCGGGGCTCGAACTCGTGTCAGGCGGATTCTTAACCACTGTGCCACCAGGGAAGCCCGAACACTCTGCCTTCATGAGGGGAATAAAAGGACAGGGACATTGAGGAAAAAATTATCAGCATGGCTTCACTAAAGGATGCTTCAGGAAGGAGAGGTCAGTGGTATATATTCTTGAGAGAGGTCAGGTAAGGTGAACACTAGAAAAAAAGCCTGTTGAAGGTGACCAGTCATTGGTGAATTTTGCTAGAGCAATTTCAGTAACAAGTTATAAACAGATGCTGAATTGCAGTTAGTTAGGCAGTAAATGCGAGATGTAAATATAAAGACAGTATAGTCTACTCTCTCAAATTAGAGAAAGGGAGAAAGGGAGGGGAACTAACTTAGTGATTGCCTACAGTTAAACTTAGTGCCTTTCAAGTATTACCTCACTTAATCCTCAAAGCAACCCTGTGAAATGTTTTTGTATCATTTCTATGTTGTGAATGAAAATGTGGAAGCTAAGATGAGTAAACTAATTTATCCTAGGTCACAGAGCATGAAAATAACAGAGCAGGGGCACTTTTTGATTCCAAAGCCCATGCTCTTTCCACTATATTTGATTTCCTCCCAGTAGCTTGCAGCATGCCAAGATGAAGTTGAGACTGTCGCTTTTTCTAGGTAATAAAGCATCCAGGCCTGAATAATATTGAAAATTCACTCATTTAATTTAAAACTTTCATCCCTAGCCCAGGCTTGGTATAGAAATCTGCAATGGAGGGAGGATATGGTTCGTTTCATCACTCTGTTATTTATCTCCTCCCCATTTACCAGGTGCAAATTTGGAGCCTCTTCAGCTTTAGAGCAGGAGGAGGAGGGGGTACAGGGTCATGGACAGTCTTACTCAACTGATGCAACTGTTATCTGGGGTTGTTAGCTTTGAGCGGGGCAGATTTCAGATGTTGATTCTTTTACTCGAGGGTTATGTTCATGAATTCCTTGAAGACCTCATTCTGGGGATCTCTCATTTGCAGTTCCCTTGACTGAATCAATGGCTCCTCTGGCTGCCTACTTACAATACCTCCTAGTAGCTAGAGGTTCACCCTCATTTGGGGTCTTCTTGCTCCTCCAGTAGGTCCTTTTTGGGCAGAATCCTCAAGATGATCCACATCAGAAACTCAGTGCATTTCATAGCTATAAACCATACCCCTCAACTTTGCTAGTGTTTTCCACATGGACGCCACTGGTCAAAAGACTAACCAAGCAATACCATGTGAATGTAACTATTCCTGCATAAAGCTCAAAATACCTTCCTTAATTAGAATTTTTGTACTGAGATGTTCATGTATAGGGAGATTATGGTAGTATAGTATATAGAGTAATATAGTGGTTGTAGTAGCAGTAGTAGAAATTTGGTATGCTGATAATATAATTAAAATCTTGTATTACTTTTGCAAAGTAAAGAACCTAAAAGAAAAGCAGGAAAAGTAAGTTTTTAGAGTCTCTAAGTAGGGAGTTAAGGTAACCCACCAAATTTAAGTAGTCTAAAATGGTTTAAAATGAAAAATGTCTCCTTGCCCCCTTTTTCTATCTTTTCTGAAGATAATGTCTCTTAATATTTTGTATGCACTGAAAGATGTTTTGTGCATCTATAAGTATATATTCTTCATATAAAAATACAAATGAATCCATTCACAGCTGTAAATAAAATTGTATTTAATTTTTTTGTTTAACAGTGTATCTAAGAGATCTTTTCAGAGCTGTGCATTTAGAGCTGTCTAATTCTCTTTAATGGCTGCATAGTAAATTATAGCAATGTACCCTAATTTTTATAATCACACCTGTATTATGGGCATTTAGACTGTTTCCAACTTTTTTAGTTTTGTAAACAGTGTTTGCTGGATATTCTTGCATGTATATCTTTGCATACTTGTGCAGGTATATCTTTTGAACAAATTTCTAAAGTATAATTGTTGAGTCAAAAAGTATGTGAATGTAAAGTTTTGATAAATACTGCCAAATTGCTTTTCAGAGTTTCTACCAATTCCTTCTAAGCGTTTAGTTTAAAGTGGAGATCTTTGCAATAAAGATGGTGGTGTGATTGACTGTCTCGGTTTAAAGAATTTAACTAGAAAATTTCCAAGTTTTAGTTGGAAATATTTTTTACATTTGACCTGATTTAAAGGGAGAGAGATTGTTTCTTACCAAACGGTGCTAAAATGGTAGAACTCAGTTAATTTCCTTTTAAAATTTCTAGTGAATATCTTCAGAGTTTAATATTAAGAAGCTAGTTTTGGGACTTCCCTGGTGGCACAGTGGTTAAGAATCTGCCTGCCAATGCAGGGGACACGGGTTTGAGCCCTGGTCTGGGAATATTCCACATGCCGCGGAGCAACTAAGCCCGTGCACCACAACTGCTGAGCCTGTGCTTTAGAGCCTGTGAGCCACAACTACTGAGGCTGCATGTCACACCTACCGAGGCCGCATGCCACAACTACGGAAGCCCTCACACCTAGAGCCCCTGCTCTGCAACAAGAGAAGCCACGGCAATGAGAAGCCCGCGCACTGCAACGAAGAGTAGTCCCCACTTGCCATAACTAGAGAAAGCCTGTGCGCAGCAACGAAGACCCAACACAGCCAAAAATAAATAAACAAACAAATAAATAAATAAAAAGCTGTTCTTTTTTTTTTTTAATGGGGACAGGAATTCAAATATGACAAAAAAATTTTTAGCTTACTTGTATGGACCCTAAAATATTAATTGAAAATGAGGAAAAGCGTATAAGCAGAAAGCTTATAGGTATGGATGTGATAGAACATTTGCATTCATAATACCTTGTTCTATCTACTCTTTTCAAAAATTTCTTAAATTTCCTGAACAGATGTTCATTTTTCTCATATTTATGCTTCCAAAGATTTGTTAGGTACCTAACATATTACAAATTTAGTGAATGTTGTTATGATATATATAATTAAAACAATATTATCTTCTAGGAATATAATTCAAAATATGTTGACTTGATTGAAGAACAACTTAATGAAGCACTTACTACTTACCGAAAGCCAATTGATGGTGACAACTATGTTCGTCGGAGTAACCAAAGGTATAGTCCAGTTAATGGAATAATTTATTGCTAGTCCTCAAACATAAAATTTAAAACCAAATTATTGTAAATCATTACTTTTTAAAGTTTTCTGAGTTATTTTGTTTCTTACACTGACATAGGAAAAGTCTTTTTAAAGCACAGCATTGAATGTTCAAAAATTCAGTGGCATTCATAACTTGAATACCCTGACTAATATAGCATAGTGTTCAGATCCCTCCATGTCCTTACCCTAGTGTGTATTTCTTGTCTTAGTTCTCTTAGCGTTACTCAGAGACCAGCTAAACTATTATTTTTCTAGAGGAATTCTCATGCCTTTCCACCTCCGTATTTTTATTTATGCTGAGTGATTATGTCTAATTCTGTTTATCTAGTACTTTATTATAAGTCATTTTTTAAAATTAGCTTATTTAAAATGAACCAATAGGTATATCAATCATTTTTATTATACTAGATTACAGCGTCCTCATGTCTACCTACCTGTACACCTTTACGGACAACTGGTACACCACAAAACAGGCTGTCATTTGTTGGAAGTACAGGTAAAAACATAATTTGCTTATTTTAAATAGCTACAGTAGTAGAAAAAACTTAGTATTGCTAAAGTATTATCTTTTCAAAAACTTCTCAAAAGCCTTCAGAAAGTCAGTGGCATAGTTGCTTTTAAAGCCATCCATCTTGTAATTGACTTAGCATTCTTTGTTTGCAGTGCTTAGAGATATTACTGGCTTGCATGCATTTCCCTGACTTGCATATGACTATTTGCATAGCTAATTTGTTATGTAGAGTAAGTAATCCAGTGAAGGTCTGAGTTCTTTCCTTTCTAGTTCATTGGGGAAGTTCATCTCCTTAGTAAAAACATACTGAAAAACTGAGTTTCTTCATTCCTCTTGTTGGGAAGTTAAACTGAACCTGAAACATATTCAGTTACCTTTGGTGAGCAAAAACTGAAAGTATCAGTTGCTGTATGTTAGTGCCTCACTGTTTTCATATATTTCATGTAATGTAAGGCTTAGATAAGCAGTTGTTCTTTGAGTATAGTATGCACGCCAGATTTTGGCTGGGAATATGTCTTGCTACTAGGTGTTTTCAATAAATGTAACCCTTATTTTAAGAATGGTTATAGAAGTATTTGTGTTTCTGAACAATAGTAACCTAGCAGTTTAGTTCCTTTTCATATCAGTGTTCATTTCAGGAGCAAAAGTTTTGCATAAATATATTCCACAGTTTCATGTATTTTTATATTGTCTGTGAAGACTATTGAGACTATATATTTTTTTAATTCACTGAAAATTTAAATGATTTTCTCAGTATCATTACCTACATAGTATGATAAAGTCTAGGTGTTAATTTGTTATTTTCTATCTAAAAGAAATAATGATCGTTAATGGCTAACATTTTTCTAATACTAAGCCCCAAGTACTTTGTTACACTTATGTAATAATTCATTAAATCATTAAACTTTATGAAACAGAGTTTAGGAAATCAAGACATGGGGAGATTAAGTAACTTGCTCAAGGCCACTTAGCTAATAAGTTCTAACTCTAGTATATGAATTCAGAGCCCATGTCCTAATGCTGCTTCTTAAGAAATTCGACATAAAATTATTTTAGGATTTTAAATATGCAAAAATTACTAAATACAAACCTTAAATTGGTTTTAAGATACAATAAGAATATATGTTAAAGACATACTGTTAATCATATGGTATTTTTTTCCTCTCTCCAGAATATCATTACAGAACTCTGTCACAGTGTCCGCACACCAGATTTGGATAAATGGGAAGAAATTAAAAAACTGAAAGCATCTCTATGGGCCTTGGTTTGTAATAAACACTTCTGTAAGATCTTCTTAATTTTTAGATTTTACTCATTTTCCTGTTAATATTAAATAAATAAAAATAATTTTATTTGGAACGTATTCTTAGATTAGTATTCTAAAGCAAAGATTGTTCCTGCCCATTTAAATATTATTTTATGTTGGAAAATAAATGATTAAACTGTTAGTTTTCTTGCTGAGACAGATGGAACTTTAATTCCTAAAGTTCCTTATGTGAGGTTTTTTTCACAGTTCTTTCTCTCTTATAGACGTGGTTAAATTTTTTGGTTTTTTGGGTAGCTTTCCAAATCTCTTGAAGGAGTTAGTATTGTAAATATATTTGATATGTGATTTCTTTTCTTTTAGGGAAATATTGGCTCATCAAATTGGGGTCTCAATTTGCTACAGGAAGAAAATGTGATTCCAGATATACTAAAACTTGCAAAACAATGTGAAGTTCTTTCCATCAGAGGGTGTGTCATTTAACTCAAATCTTTCTGAAGTATATATTTTTGTTCACAGATGAGTGTGAGGGAAGAGTATTTTATGATTGCAGTTTTTCAGTGCATCAGGTTAAACATCTTAAGGAACTCCTTGTTTATTAATATTATTGATATTTTATTCTTATCATTGTAATATTGACATTTACCTTGCAGATAAACAGAGTATAGTGTGTCCAAATAATCTAGTAGTGCAAATATTCCAAATTTATTTCAGAAAAGCTAATGTATATATTTTTCCCTGATCACAATATGTTCTTTTAGATTTTTTCCTTGTAATTAATATTTTCATTATGAAGGTTTTCATGTTATTTTTAATGGCTATTAAAGAAAGCGCAAATGTACATATAGCAAACTAATATTTTATGGTTGCTTTAAGAAATCTCAGTTTGGAATTATAAACTGTCATTACTGTATCTTTTACTTACAGGACCTGTGTATATGTGCTTGGGCTCATAGCCAAAACCAAACAAGGCTGTGATATTCTAAAATGTCACAACTGGGATGCTGTAAGGCACAGTCGCAAACATCTGTGGCCAGTGGTTCCAGATGATGTAGAACAACTCTGTAATGAACTCTCATCTGTTCCAAGCACTCTGAGTTTGAACTCAGAGTCAACCAGCTCTAGACATAATAGTGAAAGTGAATCTGCGCCATCAAGTGAGTACTGTGACAGGGTCATAATAAAGTTAGCCGAAACTAACGCTTGTGATATCAAAATTTAAATGAATTTTACATTCTTAATTTACTTTTCTCTGAGATAATTTGGCAGTAATAGTGTCTTGGAGAATGCATATCTTTTCACAACAGGGAGTATAGCTACCAGCCTACATTGTTCTCTCCCTTTGCTTTCTAAATAGGCCTTGGAAAAGGCTTACAGAGTTTACTTACAGAGTTAAATAATAAGCCATGTCCCAGAAGACCCATTCCCCTTTTTTGCAATTTCTAATAAGTAAATGTTTATTCATCTACTTTCTTCATTTACCTAATTCTTTTGTTCATTTTTCAGATATAGGGTTGTTGAACTAGAATATATTTAAGAGATATTATATTCATATACTCATCTTTGAAAGAAGAGCTAAATTTTTAAAATTAGCGAAACTGTTAAAAGATGGAGTATCAAAAATAAATTAAATGAAAAATGGTTTGCAGTTTTAAGCCTTGTGCTAAATGCTACTAGGTGCAGAAGATTTTAGACACTTTTTTTTTAAAGAAGATAGTGCAATATTTATCAAACCATATTTCACTAGATCTAAGATACCATAAATTATAATATGCACCACTGTTTAAGAAAAAAAATGCTGCCTATTGCAAGATGCATGCTGATTTTAGAGATTTTAAGTGTGAAAAATGTGCATCTTAGAATTGGCAAAATATGGAAATACAGTGCAGTGTGCAAGTTTAAGATTTTATTTTGCCTTCTTTCAGAATATATTTGAAGTAATTTATAACTATTCAACAGAAAATTAAAAATAAAAATAGAATAAAATCCCATAGATGTCATTAGGCACCTGGATTGAGTCTTTTATTAGAGGCCCTGAATTTAGATGAGTTTCTTAGTTCCTAAGGCAAAGTGAGAAATAAATATAATTGGTTTAAACATGAATTTAAAATGTTGTGACTCGGTTCTTTGTAAGTATAGTTTGCTTAAGATTGGACATTCATTTCTTATAAGATTGATTTTTCTTGCCTATTGTGATTTGAGGAATAAACCACCAGGAATCTGTACCAACTGAGTAAATATCCAGGGTCAAGTCTCCTTTTTGCCTTTAATTTTATCTTGAATATTTGGAGGGTTTGGAAACTCACTGAGATAAAAGAAACTTTATGCAAGCTGTGACATAATGAGTTCTGTAGTTTTTCTTTGGAAATAACAGAAGATCATCATAATGACAAATTTTATATTTTATTCAAGGACAAATTCTGGGTCTCAAGGAAGCTCTTTTTATGTGGCTCAGCAGTCTGACTCTTTATTTTTGAAAAATTTTTCCCCAGGTGACTATTAAACAAAAATTTCCTGAATTATGTCACTAATAGTTACTATGATTATTTGTCCTTTTTTATCTGCTTTTATTAATCCTTTGATCATAGGTATGTTCATAATGGAGGATGACCGGTTTGGCAGCAGCTCTACTAGTACATTTTTCCTTGATATCAATGAAGATGCAGAGCCAGCATTTTATGATCGATCTGGACCTATGAAGGATAAAAATTCATTCCCTTTCTTTGCTTCTAGTAAACTTGTGAAGAATCGTATCTTAAATTCGCTTACTTTGCCTAATAAAAAACATCGTAGTAGCAGTGATCCAAAAGGAGGGAAACTGTCATCTGAAAATAAGACAAGCAACAGGCGGATCAGAACGCTTACAGAGCCCAGTGTTGACTTTAATCATAGTGATGATTTCACACCCATATCCACAGTACAGAAAACATTACAATTAGAAACTTCATTTGTTGGGAATAAGCACATTGAAGACACTGGTAGTACTCCAAGTATTGGAGAGAATGACTTAAAATTCACCAAGAGTCTTGGTACAGAGAATCACAGAGAAAACACAAGCCGAGAGAGATTAGTTGTAGAAAGTTCAGCGAGCTCACATATGAAGATACGTAGCCAAAGTTTTAATACAGACACTACAACAAGTGGCATAAGTTCAATGAGCTCAAGTCCTTCACGAGAGACAGTAGGTGTAGATGCTACGACTGTGGACACTGACTGTGGAAGTATGAGTACTGTGGTAAGTACTAAAACTGTTAAGACAAGCCACTATTTGACGCCACAGTCTAACCATCTCTCTCTCTCTAAATCAAACTCAGTGTCCCTGGTGCCTCCAGGTTCTTCTCATACACTTCCTAGAAGAGCACAGTCCCTTAAAGCACCCTCTATTGCTACAATTAAAAGTCTAGCAGACTGTAACTTTAGTTACACAAGTTCTAGAGATGCCTTTGGCTACGCTACACTGAAAAGATTACAGCAGCAAAGAATGCATCCATCCTTATCTCATTCTGAAGCTTTGGCGTCTCCAGCAAAAGATGTGCTGTTTACTGATACCATCACCATGAAAGCCAACAGCTTTGAGTCCAGGTTAACACCAAGCAGGTGAGCAAATATACATTTTAAAATGAACAATAATGTTTGCATTTTAACAGACTTAAATGTAAAGCATTAGCCAGGTTTTACATCTACGTAAACCTCAGAACTGACCTATTATAATTGTTTACTATAGTAGGCTATAAGCTCCTAGTTACCCGATATGATTTGAAATGGATTCTTGCAGCTGCGAGGGGGGAAAAGAAACTCCTTTAGGCCCTGAAAATAAACATATATGCTTTACAATGACACATAAGTCACAAGCTTTTTTTTATTTATTTCTCGCTTCTGCAAGGATCGATTTTAAAAAGAAGCATGTCGGGGGAATCAGGAGCTTAAGACCTACAATAACAAACAACCTTTTCAGGTAGGTCAATTTAAGGCTCCAAAAGTTGACTTTTTTTTTTTTTTAAGATAACTGAAAATTTCAGTATAATTCTTTTCAGTTTAAGTAGCTATGATTATTAAGTAGGAACCAAATGAACATTAAATGAATTACTTGGCCCTCAGAATTCAGCAATAGCAGTTTGCCTGTGCTCAGGAGCATTTGGGAGATTTCTATGCCATATCTAAAGATTATATCAAGCTGGTCAAAGTAGTAGATTTTACCTATAAAAGATATGCAGTGTTAAATTTTATTGTTGCAAAAATTTCTATACCTTCCTTTTTTGTTGGACCAAATACTTCTAAAAACTTTCTTTAGTTTTAGATTGTTCATTTTCATTTATTAAATGGATTAGTATTTGTCAAGTACTGAGACTAGTGCCTAGCACATACTAAGACACTCGATAAAAGTTAGCTGTTATCATCATCATCACTATTATTATTGATAGTTATTTCTTTCATGTAATCCATTTGGCTCTTATATAACCAAATTCTTAAGTTATTAAGCAATTTTGTTTCAGGAATGTTAACACATTTAGTAGAAGAGATCCCTTGTAGCAAATAATAAATTATATTCCCTTTGGTAGAATTTCATAAATTATGCAGTAATGTCTTATCTACCTGACAGCCTCATCCCTCCCAACAGCTCACTAGTATAAACCTATGCAGTGAACTTCACAGATTTTATTCAAAGGAAGTACCTCTGACCCACATTCATAGTTTGTTGATGTTTATTCTAACAAGTTTGTATATCAGATTTTCAGGCCTATGGAAGCAACAGTTATAAGCTGCTACTGGTAGGGACACTGACAGGAAAGGAGAGCTGATAAAATTGGTGGCAAAGGAGGAAACTTTTATACTACAACGAAGTATTTGGAAACTCAGAGACTACAGCAGCTAGTAGCATTCAGCAAGGGGCAGTAATGGAGCACACCAAAATAAGCAGTAAGGGTACCACCATCTTAGAGCTCAGTACAATAACCAAAGCGCTGTTAACTCTGAACCACCCAGTTAGGGTTATTCTGTCTCACTGAAGCAGGCATTTCTATCTAAACTGATTAAAGCACAGATAAAAAGTTTCATTGCTTAAATATTCATTAGAATAAACCAGAAACAACTATTCCGAATCACTATTTCCTAATCATTCTGGGTTCTTAGGATCCTATTTCCTGTATTCTCTGTTAGATCAAGAGAAGGATATTTGGAAATCTTACTCCTGGAATAAAATGCCAAGTTATCAGCACTATAAAGGATTAATAGATGTTTTTAATTTCTTGGGAGGGGAATAAAAAAGAAAAAGCAGTCAAGAGAAACAGAAACAGCTGTACAGAGGCATGAGGCTTAACAAAAATCTCATGTTGGTCAAATCTGTCACTTATTCTTCAAACTGTGTTTAGTACTTAACTGTGTACTGGGTTCCATGGAGGAAAAAATTGTGTAGACATTAGTCTTCCTATTCCCACTTGTTTCCTTTGGTTAGTTCAGAGAAAATGAAAATGATGGACGATAACTACACATTTACTGTAAAATAATAGTTTGGAATCTAGGCTGAGAAGATTTTTTTTTTTCTTATAAAATTAGAAGAGTAGTCATACTGATACCTATGGTATAATGGTTAGCATGAATCCAGCATTCTTAAAAACCATATCTTACTGAGTATTTCCTTGGGGCATAGCAGAAAAAACACTGAAGTAGGAATCCTTAATCTTGAGTTATAATCCTGGCACTGAATGAATGAACTTGGAAAAAGTTCCATAAATTATGCTATAATGTCTCATCTGCTTGGAATTCAAAAGTTTTGCAAGCCTCATCAATGCAGAACAAACCCAGGCAAACCTCTCAGTTGTTTACCGTGGTAAATCTGTATGGTAAAGTTCATGAATTTTGAAGTATGTAGGCCTCAATTGCCTAATCTAGTGGAGATTGGACTAGATCAAGTGGTTTTAAGCTTTTTTTAAATGTCGCTTTTTAAGTAGAGAAACCTTTCTTCACAAAAACATTGCTGTGGAAACCCAAAACGTAGAATATGTAAAAACAGAGCTATTCTGGTTGAAATAGGTATTGTGGAGGTGAGTATACCAGTAATTTCTTCCCCTTCACTCCAGTAGTCTTTGAAGAGTTCTGTGGAATCACAGAGGTATAACAAAGTACAATTTAAAAACTACTGACCTATTTTATAAAATTTGTAAATTTCAATTATGAGTGGTTTTTAGGTGGAAGTTCGTAGAAATTAGTGGGTTTTGCTATGATAATTTTAATAGCTACTATTTATAAAACATTATTTTGTGTTCTTTTCAAAATAATTCTTCGTTTTAATATCAGGGTATGTTATTACATTTTAAATGACTTGAGTTTTCAAATAGCAGTATACATATAGTGTGGAACCTTGTACAAAGCAGGCGTATGATAAATATCTTAGCATGTCTGTTGCATGAATAAAAATCTGTATAAGAAAGGTGTATCTTATGGAAATGTCATTATTCCATGTTATGGAATCACTGGTAAGGAATGCATTGAGGAAATATCAGTGCTTCATATAAAACTGTCTCTTGTAATATTTATATATGATACCATTTTTACTGTTTTTTTTTTAGATGTGTACTTTATTTTAATTCTTGGCTGTGTTGGGTCTTTGTTGCTGTGCACGGGCTTTTCTCTAGTTGTGGCGAGCGAGGGCTACCCTTTGTTGCAATGCACAGGCTTCTCATTGTGGTGGCTTCTTTTGTTGCGGAGTACGGGCTCTAGGGTGCACGGGCTTCAGTCGTTGTGGCATGCAGGCTCTAGAGCTCAGGCTCAGTAGTTGTGGCGTACGGGCTTAGTTGCTCTGTGGCATTCCCCGACCAGGGATCAAACCCGTGTCCACTGCATTGGCAGGTGGATGCTTAACCACTGCATCACCAGGGGAGTCCCATTTTTACTGTTTTGTGTCTGTCTTCTGTGTTACAAAATCTTATGTTGATAAAGTAATTACCACACAAAGAATAAGTGATTATCCTTATTTTAATAAAAATAATCTTAAATAGAATTAGTAGACGTGCCCTTACTTATATGATAGCAAATCTAGCAGTCTCAAATGGTTGTGAAGTTAGTTCTTGGATAATACCTCTGTTTTCTGAGGTCAGTTTTTTATTTATTTTTTACTGCTAGATGTTGAAAGTTATCTTAATTGCTCACCTTTTCACTTTTACCTGGGAGACCGTAACAGTTGTTTTTGGTCAACAGTCAACATTACTGACGACGTTTTATATATCAACTTATAAGAGAGAAATATTTTCAAGTATTCATATGTTCTCAGTAAATAAGATGGCACTCTTTAGTACTTGACTAGCTTCCTTTCTTTTATGAAGGTATGAAAATAAACTATAATTCTTTATGTGATTGCTGTAACAAATCAAGAAACTAATATAGTTTTTTTAATGGTGTTATAGGTTCATGAAAGCTTTAAGTTATGCTTCGCTAGATAAAGAAGATTTATTAAGTCCTATTAACCAAAATACCCTGCAGCGATCCTCCTCAGTGAGGTCCATGGTGTCCAGTGCAACGTATGGTAGCTCAGATGACTATATTGGTCTTGCTCTTCCAGTAGACATCAATGATATATTCCAGGTATCATAAATTCTATTGTTTTCTTATGAGTTGGTTTACGTTTTTTTTCATATTCTATAACTGCTTATTAGAAATTATAATTTAGAGCAAATACTAATTTGGGGGAAGGTGGTATTTTTAGGCAGTGTTATTTAAAGAAATTTTACCATGAGAATTATTTCACTTTTCTCAACTATTCTATACTCTTTTATTTAGCATCTCTAAGTCCCCAGCACATTATCCTTCTCCTCACACTAAATCAGCATCTTGTTTGATTTCTTTATCAGTATATTCTCTATAGAAATTTTAATGCCTAATCTTGCTTTTTAGTCACACTTGACTTATTCCTTATTGTGTTTTTTAAATGAGATATAACTGACATATAACATTGTGTAAGTTTGAAATGTACAATGTATTCCTTGTTTTATTTAATCCTTGATCCTATTTATCCCAAACATGGCAGCCACATGTTGTGCTAATCCCACGAAATACTCACAAATCTCTAGAAGGTAGATAGTACTAAAGAATACACATTTGTTTAGAAGTCTAAAAACATTTTAGATAAATTCTAAAATAATTATTTTAATATCCATTTAAGTCACCAAGAATAGATAAGGACCTTAAGAGTTTTATGCTATTTTGTCAAGTTTTGGTGATTTAACCTTCTTCAGTATCTTTTCATTATAGGTTCATGTGCTATAGTAATTCTGTTTAAATTACATTTCATTTAATTATGCTGATATACATAAAGTGAATTTTTATAACAGGACTTACCATGACATATCTATTTTAGGTAAAGGATATTCCCTATTTTCAGGCAAAAAACATACCTCCACATGATGATCGAGGTGCAAGAGTGTTTGCCCATGATGCAGGAGGTAATGCATGGTTTTTGTTCTCCTCTTTATATTAAAAAGAAAATTCTTTTCAGTAGGATGACACTAAAAATTCAGGTATACTTACTTTTGGATCAACTTAAAAAATTATAGCAAAATAATTGTTTGAGTCAATTTAAAATTAAACCACAGTATTTTTTTGCGAGAGACTTAAAGTGTTTTTCCAACTAAGTACCAAGCCTCTCAAGAAGACAAAGACCAGATCAGTTGCTTCTGTTTTAAACAAACAATACGTGAAAAAATTTTAACACTTACACTCATAGGTCTAAGCAACAGCTGTTTGGGGAAAGGAGAGAGAGAAAAATGTACTTATACATTACATGATCTCTCTTTGCTATGAGCTGTGGTATTTTAATTAATATATGCCTATCAGCCACAAATTTAAAGCTTTAAAATCTTGATGATTTTTTCTTAACAAGGACCTCTTTAGACTCGGAATTATTACTTTTCTTTACACAAATATTAAGAATTGATTACACAAATATTAAGAATTGAAATGATACCTAATTGTGTAATCTTAATTTTTTATTTTGTATTTAAAACCCCATATTAAAGTAATATAAGTATATCTGCTGATGTTAATTATTTTCATAATTTAAAGCAAATTATCCTGTTTTTCTCCCCAGTTAAGGTTAGATTTTGAATCATAAAAAGGAGTTCTGGTTTTCTTCCCTAATTTCCCTTCTTTAAAATTTCACATAGTTTAAGGCACCTTGAAAGAGGTGTCATTGATACCATCTTCATCAGATTATGTTTTGTATTTACTTATGCACAGGTCTTCCATCTGGAACTGGAGGTCTTGTAAAAAACTCTTTTCACTTGCTACGACAGCAGATGAGTCTTACAGAAATAATGAATTCAATCCATTCAGATGCTTCTCTGTTTTTAGAAAGCACAGAAGACACTGGACTACAGGAACATACAGATGATAACTGCCTTTATTGTGTCTGTATTGAAATTCTGGGTTTCCAGCCCAGTAACCAACTGAGTGCAATATGTAGTCATTCAGGTGAGTGATTATGTCCTTCAAGATGAACCCACCTGTCTTTGAATCTGCTCCAGTCACAAGTCATCTTCCAGCCCGATTGATCATCCCTCTTACTCCATTCGCATTACCTCAGCCTTAGTACGGTCACTCAGCATCTCCCTGTGGGAATGTTAGTAAGTTTGTCTCCAGTTTTTTCCCCTTCCAATTCATCTTTCATACTACTGCCTTGGATTAGGCTGTTGACAGTTTTTTTTTACTGCCTATTCAAGTCCAGCACACAAGACTCTTTGTGTGATCTGTCTGCTGTTTTTTTTACCATTCTCCTATCTTATAATTGATACACCGCTACTGACTAGATGTTTTTTGAACAGACTGTGCTCTTTTTCATGGTTCTAGGCATGAAGAGTGTGTTTTCCCTACTGTTCCCTCTTGCGCCTTCTCCTCACACACATGCAAGCTCACACACAGTCCATTTGGCAAGCCCACCTCATCCTCAGAGTTGGGGCTGTTTTATCTTCAAAGCTTTCTGTGACCCTCTTAGTCATATGTTGACACTTCTTCCTCTTTACTTTCATTGCTCTTTGTACATAGATCTCTTATGATAATTATTGCTTGGTTATTTTTTTCCCTTCTACTCAATAAGTTCCTTCAAGGTATGGTCTGTCATGCCTTTTCATTTTTATTTTCTAATACTCAGCTGAGTACTGCTTTATATACTAGGCACTCAATATTTTTTTGGTGAGGGAGTGAATGAATCAGATCCAGATTCAGCTTTTTTATAAATATGTGTAGATAGCTTTTCTTGGTGAATATCACTTAGCCACCCTCAAAAAAATCTAGTGATAACCAAAGTTCTCTGGGTCATTCATCCACGTTTCTCCATGGCATCCTGATTCAGAACTTCCCAACTGATGGGTTGCAGCACACTGTTGTACCACATCCACAAATAGGATATGGATGTGCTGAGAGATTAATCCCCTCCATGGCTCCATGCCCCAAACGGGCCTGGGTTTGACAAACCCTTGGACTAGGCACTTACCACTGTGAACAGTCCTGTCCAGGGACCCAGAGTGCTATAATTATTTTCATTTTCTGTGAGCGAAAGGTTTGGGCATTATTGTTCTGATGTATTGTACACAGTAAAGAAGATGCTATTTAAAATCATTTGTCTATACATTGTTTATGATATTTTAGTTCTTCTAAGTTCTGTTTCTTCATTTACTCATTCAACAAATACTTATGAAGCACTTACTGTGGAGTTTTGCTATGTAAGTGTTTTCTCTTTATTTATCAAATGAGATAGGGAAGCCAGCTCCCTAATTACCCAGTCACAAGACAGTCCCAGCTAGTTCTAATCCATTTGTGATTATTGAGCTAGTAATCAAGTGGCGTCACATCAAGTGTGGGACTTGTGGAAGACTTGCTGCAGTCAGCAAGGCTCTCACCTTGGCACAGGATCAGAACCCCTCCACCTGTTGTTCTAGTGATACGAAGTGAGGAGGAGAATAACTCTTAATTGGGAAGTGATTACAGTTTACTATTGATACCCCTCTCGGAGGTATGAAGGGAGGCAGGCTAATTGTTAAAAAGTCACTGAACCTCTATGGATTTATGCATTCAACTTAATATTTATTACATCACTACTGTGGATCAGGCATTAAACTAGATGCTAGGAAAACAATTGAGAGAGAGAAAAATAGAAAGATATTATTCTTACACTCTTTGAGCTTTTATCCAATGGAGAAGGAAATGGATTGACTGACCACTCGATCAATCAGTACACAAATATTAATATAAATACTGCGTTTGTAACAAGCGCCATCAAGGATAGGTACATGGTATTAACAAAGGAATATAACCAAGTAGGCAGATCAAAGAAGAGACTTCGGAAGAATTGCTGTTGAGCTGTGGTTGAAAGAATGAATAGAACCTAAGTGAAGACTGGAGTATAGAGAATTTTGAGAGAGAGGAAGCAGCATGAGCAAAGGTCTTCTCTGATGGGAGCAAGTATGGGAAGTAGGAAGGACTAAAAAGACACCTGTGGGAATGGAGCTCAGAAAGCAAAGGGAGAGGAAATACAGAATCAGTCTAGAAAAACGGGTAGGGACCAAGTCCTGCAGAGCCCTTCCTACCCAAAGTGTGGTCAGCAGACCAGCAGCATCAGCATCACCTGAGCACTTATTAGAAATGCAGACTCTGCCCCACACGCAGAATCAGAATCAGCATTTTAACAAGATGCCCAGGTTATTCATGTACACATGAATGTTTGAGAAGCACTGGTATCAGCCATATTAAGTATTTTGTGTATCAGAAAGGAGACGTCTTTATTTTCCATGGCAGATAATTAAAAAATAGTTCCTATACTATTTTTTTAAATTGAAGTATAGATAATTTACAATATTTGTGTTACTTTCAAGTGTACAGCAAAGTGATTCAGTTGTGTGTGTGTATGTATATTCTCTTCTAGATTCTTTTCCATCGTAGGTTATTACAAGATAGTGAATATAGTTCCCTATGCTATACAGTAGGCCCTTGTTGTTTACCTATTTTATATATAATAGTGTGTATATATTAATCCCAAACTCCTAATTTATCCCCCCATCCCCTTTAGTAACCATTGTTTGTTTTCTATGTCTGTGAGTCTATTTCTGTTTTGTAAATAAGTTCATTTGTATCATTTTTAGATTCCACATATAAGTGGTACCATATATTTGTCTTTCTCTTTCTGACTTAATATAATCTCTAGGTCCATCCATGTTGCTGCAAATGGTATTATTTCATTCTTTTTCATGGCTGAGTAATATTCCATCTTCATTATCCATTCATCTGTTGATGCACATTTAGGTTGCTTCCATGTCTTGGCTATTGTAAATAGTGCTGCTATGAACATTGGGGTGCATGTGTCTTTTCCAATTAGAGTTTTCTCTGGATATATGCCCAGGAGTGGGATTGCAGGATCACATGGTGACTCTGTTTTTAGTTTTTTAAGGAACCTCCATACCGTTCTTCATAGTGGCTGCACCAATTTACATTGTCACCAACAATGTAGGAGCATTCCTGTTTCTTCACAGTCTCCAGCATTTACTGTTCGTAGACTTTTTAATGATGGCCATTCTGACTGGTGTGAGGTGATACCTTGTAGTTTTGATTTGCATTTCTCTAATAATTAGTGATACTGAGCATCTTTTCATGTGCCTGTTGGCCTTTTCATTGCCATCTATATGTCTTCTTTGGAGAAATGTTTATTTAGGTCTTCTGCCCATTTTTTGATTGGGTTGTTTGGGTTTTTTTTTTTTTTTTGATACTGAGCTGTATGAGCTGTTTGTATATTTTGGAAATTAATCCCCTGTCAGTAGCATTGTTTGCAAATATTTTCTCACAGTCCATAAGTTGTCATTTTGTTTATGGGGTGTTTTTTTTGTTTGTTTTGTTTGTTTTGTTTTTTGCTGTGCAGAAGCTTTTAAGTTTAATTAGGTTTATTTTTGTTTTTATTTCAGTTACTCTAGGAGACAGATCCAAAATATACTACTGCAATTTATGTCAAAGAGTGTTCTGCCTCTGTTTTCTTCTAGGAGTTTAGGTCTTTAATCCATTTTGTGTTTATTTTTGTATATGGTGCCAGGGAATGTTCTAATTTCATTCCTTTACATGTAGCTGTCCAGTTTTTCCAGCACCACTTATTGAAGAGACTTTCTTTTCCCCATTGTATATTCTTGCCTCCTTTCTCGTAGATGAATTGACCATAAGTGCATGGGTTTATTTCTGGGCTCTCTATTCTGTTCCCTTTGTCTATATGTTATATTTCTGTTTTTGTGCCAGTACCATATTGTTTTGATTACTGTAGCTTTGTAGTTATAGTCTGAAGTTGTCCCTCTACTATGTAATGATCATTTTAAAGGGATGTCAGGACTTGAACACAAGACTTTTCATTCTTTGAAACTTTCAGTCTGGTGGTAGTGTTGGTAGTGTTGGTAGTGGTAGTTGTTCAAAAAATGTTAAAGCTCAGTGGAAAGGCTATTAGGATATTTCCTAACATTTTATTCTGTGTCTACCACCTTCACAGATACTTGTGCATTGTATTGTTTAGTGTGCAAGGCAACATGTTGGCCTTTCAACATTTAGTATTATATATTTCTTTTGGGTCCATTTTTATGTATACCACCACATTTGCCCTAATGTAGCTAACCAACTGAGTGGGAAACCTTCTAAGTGTTGTAGACCAGTCCATCTGTGAAAGAGAGAGCACTGGGAAAAAAAATGAGCTAACTATAAAAGATAATGGCAAGAGATCAGTTTGAATGTCTAGGTTATTAAACTGACAAATTTGTGAGGAGTGGGTAGAAACTACATGGGGTAGGGGAGGGCCCTAAAGAGACAGTGGTGGTTTTCAAAATTATTTTAGCTGCAAAACCCATGTTTCAATCAAAATCTATACAAAAGCTCAGTGGTATGCAGATGAGGATGTAAGGGGAACAGTGGGGTGGCACTCCATCTACTAGCCTTGCCCAAGTATAAAATTGGGGGTAGAGAAGGCTAGGAAATGCCAGGGCTTCAAGAAACACTGAAGACCCCTGGTGTAAACATAGCAGAGTGTGAGTTTTGGTATCAAGGAGACTTAGGCTCAAAGCCAAACTTTTCCATCTTATTAGTTATCTGATCTTGGGCAATCTACGTAGTTTCACTGAGATTTACTTTTAATTTTTTCTTAAATCTCTAAATAGGAATAACGATACCTGCCTTATGGTGTGGTTTTGGTACTTACTAACATGTAAGATTAACATTCAGTAGGCTCTCCGTTAATGGTAACTCACACTAAGTTGTTTATGTTAGAAATAATATTCTTTCATAAATTCTGACAGGTCAGTTAGAATGATCTTACTGTGCTCCTAAGGAAAATCTCCTTGTTCATTTCATTTTACATCCCTGCTGCCAAGGGGAACTGGTGATCAGGTGGGTATATCTACCAGAGACAGAGCTCCTCACAGAAATTCTTAATGTTTTTCATAAAGAATTGTTTCAGCATTTCAGATAAGCTATTTGGCGACTTGGCTACTTTCTGATAGGAAAAATTGAGCTTATGATTTTTCTTAATTAGCCCATATGGACTTATGTAATTTTTTGCTTAGAGCTTTTTGTTCTTTCCCACATATAGTGGCTGGAGTCAGCCTTATGCCCAGATACAGGGAATAAAGAAGGTATCCAGTTTCTTAGAGTCTGGTCTGTCCTATGCTTCATGTCTCCATTTTTAATTAAAAGATAAAATAAAGCTGAGCTAGAATATTGTTAATTAAAAAGAGAGGAAGCAGTAAAAGCAAACAACTACAGTGAAGAAACTAAACATCAATCACATAGATAAAATGGTTCAGTTTATGGACATAATGCTTCATCCAAATTAAAAATAATCTTGAAATAAAATGTGTTGAGTAAAAGTATAAGTATCATTGCATTGAATACTTTTTAAGAGAAGATAGAAAATAAAGGTCCCTAAAAGTCAGTATCATCAATATAGTATGCACAGTTTTGCCTTCAGCAGAGTCCTAGACATTACCTTCCATGCATAAGAAGAAGGAGGCCAACTAGCTGGTCCTTTCCCAGTTTCAGGAAGTTTTGGTTCTCCTTATCGTGCCAATTTATAAATAGTGCCTATATTCTACCCACTTGTTCTCTGAAGTTTCCATTTAGCACATGTAATTATTTCATTAAAAAATTTATTCATATGGTTTATAGCAGGTTTCACACAAAAAAATACCCCATGTAGTAGTAAAAGCCTTCTGTTATCACTATATTTAGGATGCTTTTTCACGTCTTCCAATGGAAGAAACTAATTCTTTTGGCCTGGCTTAGTTAGACTCATGATTTTTTTTTTTTTTTTAATGAGAATGAATGATATCTTTAGAAATAAGATGTGGTTGTAACAGGTTAGAAATGTTAGGAGTCATCACTGGTTGAAGGTGAGGCTGAAATGAATTAGTTTATAACTTTTCAGAAACATGTTGATTAAAAGAAGTATAATTTTCTTATTGTTCCTTGCACTGGAATATTTTGTCATTTTACTCCCTGGGAAGCTCATCAACTGAGTCTAAAATAACATAGTCATCTCTTACCTGGTTATTCAGCATTGCTGGTTTTTAAGTACATCTTTAGTTCTCAGATCTTTTGGCAGTAGTTTTATATTTTAAATCAATGTATAATTTAAGTACCATACATTACTTTTAAGTGCCTGACAGATGCATGATTTCCTTAATATTAAAGCTATGCTAAATTGATTTTCTGAGGAACCAAAGCATATTCCGCTTAGTACTATGTAAATACTAATCTTAGGAAGTGCTTAAAGATGAGATGAGGTGGTGATATCTATTCTGTTGAAAACAGCATAGGGAGAGGTAGTGTGTGTTTACATTGGTCTAGTTTCCTGGACTTTTTAAAAAGCTTTTTTAAAAGCTCTTTTTAATACTCTGACAATGTGTTGTAGTGGAAAGAGGACTGAACTAGCTATCAAGAGGTCTCACCTTCTGGCTGAGTGTGTCTCTTCTCTCTCAATCTCTTTTGTAGCTACTGAGGTTGCATGATTTCTGGGTTGCCCAATGTTACTTCCTAAAAGGATAATCAAAGACTTTCTGATTTCCATTTGCTCTAATCACTTCAAGTGCTCAGGAGATTTTTAAATAATTTTAACAGCACTAAGATGTTTGGTTGACCTTAAAATCCCATCTAGGAGTATACCTTAGCAATGCATGGGTAGTATAGTAAATTTAACTCTAAGGAAGGAACTGATAAGCCCAGGGAACTGTGATTCTAATATTGGTAATTATTAAATGGTGGGAACAACAAGTGATAGAATAATAGATACAGTATAATCCCACTTATACACCAAAAGAGCAAGAAAGAGAAATTTAAAATAGCAAATATCTGAATTTTTATATATTTAAGAGAGGGGTATTTAGTTTGGGGGTGGGAGGGATGGGAGAGGGGGTAGATAAGGTACCTTCATTTTTTATTCTGTATACATCTTTATTTGAATTCTTTAAATAAACACGTATTTATGTATTTTTTATAATTTAGGAGTATAAAATTTTATGTATAAATGTCTTTAGAATTTAGCAAATTTTACTATCTGGTCTGAATTTACTTTGAAAATCTTCATCAGGGAAAATAATTATTGAAGACTGGAAAGAAATTACAAGGAATCATCTCTTCTATAGTATACAGTGCAAGCATAGGAATTAAGCCATTATGATCTGTTAATTGATTTAATTTTTTCTTCAGATCTTCAAGACATTCCATATTCTGATTGGTGTGAGCAGACTATCCATAATCCCTTAGAAGTAGTTCCCTCTAAATTTTCGGGCATTTCTGGATGCAGTGATGGAGTGTCTCAAGAAGGATCAGCCAGCAGCACCAAAAGCACAGAATTGCTACTAGGTAAGTTTTCAGATTTAAATCCAAGCCCTGTATAACTATACTTAGTCTGTTGTTGTTGTAGATACATACTGTTAATTAAAGTTGTCTCATAACTATGACAAGTCAGTTTTACTGAGGTATGTTTAGATAACTGTTGCACCTATATCAGCTGCTGATACATACCCTCTTAGCTATCTGCTTTCATTAGAAAGAATTTTGCTCCCAAAATGATTGGCAGGTCATGTGCAATTTATCTCAGTTTTATATATTTGGTAGAGTTGAAAAAACAAATTCCATGAGTTATAATACTTTTCTATTGTGATATAGATAAAATATTTTAATCTTCTCTTCAGGTGTTAAAACAATTCCAGATGATACACCAATGTGCCGTATACTCCTTCGCAAAGAAGTTCTGAGATTAGTCATTAATTTGAGTAGTTCAGTTTCAACTAAATGTCATGAAACTGGGCTTTTAACGTAAGTAAGCTATGAGCATGAGTATTCTTTGTTCTGCTTTTTATGGTGAAAAAGATATTTGAAATACTTCAAAAGTTAGACTAATTAGCTTACATCAGTGGTTCTCAACTGCATGGCATATCTGAGTGAGACTAGATTTTCTTTACATACGTCAACCAAACTAGCGTACGGTTACAAATTGAATGCAGAAGCAGGTATGTGAATCCAGCTGTCTTCTATTCAGCCAGACTTTAAAGAGATCTGTAAAAATGTAAAACAATACCAATCTTCTCACTTTTTTAGTTTTGTAAAATATAGTTTTTTTTCATTAAAGTATATGTATTTATGTTAACATGTAATAATTTTATTTTTTAAATGAATTAATAAATATTTTGAAATTTTCTCAGTTTTACTTTCTTATATGGTAATTATTGATGGCTATCACCCACAAAAAATAAAATTTGTGGGGTTCTCAAGTAATTTTTAAGAAAGTAGGGGTATCCTGAGACCTTAAAGCTTAAGAAAAGCTGGCATACATAAAAATAAGTGATATTTTCTTGGTTTAATTTTTCCCTATTTTTACTCCTTTCTTTTAATAAAAGTTGCAGAATTTTTATTGCTTTTCTAAATCACAGCAACATGATAAAAGAAAATTCAGGCAATCTTCAGCATCTTTGATTTGCACTATTTAAAGCAGTGGTCCTCAAAAAAAAAAAATGCACCTCAGGGTCTCCTGTGGGGCTTTACAAAATAATAGTAACACAGATGCCAGGGTCCCACTGCAGACCTCCTGGTCAGAAGCTCTAAGTATAGTGTGTCCTTAATCTGTGCATTACCCCATACCACCACTGACTCTGAGATGCTCTGCCAGCTAAAAGCCACTGTTAAAGGTTGAAAGATAAAGAGAGCGAGCCCAGTCAAGGATATTAATAATTTCAGTCTAACTTTAAAAACTTATTTCTATTTTAAAACTTAGTTTTGAAAATACTTGAGTTATCCTAGGCTGATAAATAAATTTTGTAATTTCTCATGCCAGTGATAAAGAATATTTCTAACTTTCCAAGAAGTATTTGTGTTTTTATCATTTTAAGAGATAATCCCAAACTTAAAATAGCTAATGTAAGTGTGAGGTAGGAATATTTACTATTTTATATTCTTATGCCATCACCCAGATGTACCACTTAATCAATATCTGGAGGAAAAAGATATTTAAAAAGTGATATTTTGAAAGAAAATAGCAAAGTCATTATTATAATTTTTATCACATCCTAGTCCTTTCTTCCATTTTAGAATTAAGGAGAAGTATCCTCAAACATTTGATGACATATGCCTTTACTCTGAGGTTTCCCATTTGCTGTCACACTGCACATTTAGACTTCCATGTCGGAGGTTCATACAAGAATTATTTCAGGATGTACAGTTTTTACAAGTAAGTAGGATTTGTACTTTTGAACTTTATCTTTCAAAAATCTCTTTGAATTAAGTTAAAAGAGATTATATCTGTTGATACAGTAGAAAGTCATTAATAATTTACCACTTCTTTTCTAGATGCATGAAGAAGCAGAGGCTGTCTTGGCAACACCACCAAAGCAACCTATAGTTGATACATCTGTTGAATCCTGACCTCATATTTATGATGTATATAGATGTATACTATATATATTCATATTTGTGGACTTCTAAAAGCCTCAGAAAATGCCGATTGACTGGGCAGCAAAGATAGGAGTATCTTCGCTACGCTGTTCCAGCAATTACTGGTACATGAGCAGTTGGAACTGCGGACTTCCCTAACCGAAACAACTTCCTTTCTCCCCCGTTGAGCCCTTTTAGGGGTTCATTGTTCATTACCACAGTTTTAAGAGTTTTAGTTACCATTGTATGCAAGAGCCAAGCACTGAATACCTACATAGGTTTTCTATTTTTTCATTTTAAGAGCATAATAACAGTGGAACAATAATAAGATATGCAGAAGCACCCTTCACACCGTTATTTCTGAATTCTTTTTTTAGGGTAAATATAAAGATGCCTTGTTTGTTAACTAATTTGTGGAAACTAGGAATCAGTGTCTCTGAGGGTGCATCCTATTAGCACAATGTGGTGTGCTGTAACTGCTGGTATTAGAGGGGGATCTTTGGCCCTTCCACTTTTTTCTTCATGTTTATAACACTACTTCAGAGGTTTGTAGCCTCACAGCGAAAGAAGAGCCTCAACAACCAGGACTTATAAATTATTTTTACATTACTAGACTTACATAAAGTTTCTTGTTTTCCATCTCTTCAGTTTTGTTGCAATGTGTTATTGTAGGCTATTTGAACTAATTAAGGTTTTTCACTACAGTTCCTGATTAAAATCAGAAAAATTATTTTATAATTCAAAGTATTTTCCATTCATAGAATGCATATATTTTCAGTGGACTTCCATTTTCATCAGCTTCCCATATCACCATTTTAAACCGTAACTTGAACAAGCACTATTAATTTAGACCTAAAGCAAAAGAAAGCATTAAATAAAATCTTGCATCTCTTGAGGAAAAGATAAGTTTGCCTACAATTTATACATTCCATGGGAAAAGAAAAGCCATAGTTCCTTTTAAAAAATCATTAATGAAACTTACTATTACGATTAAAAATTGTAGTGAAAAGCCTTAAGTACCAAATTTTAAAGCAGCAGTAATTTAATTTTTATATCAGTGTTCTTGTTTTGCACAAACTAAATGCAGTGATAGGTGAGTTTATGAATGAGTACAGTAATTGCCTTTATCACATTTGCAAAATTAAGTTGATGAGGGCAAGGTTTTGTTTATTTGTGTGTTTAATTTGTGTATGTCTAAAAATATTTGGAAATCTTTACAGGAATTAAACATATATGCAAATTTGTATATAAAAAAGCATGGCCATCCTCATTAGAATGCTTGTAAATGAAAGGATTATCTTTTTTGAGGTCTATATATAAATAGAAAAAAAAATCCAGCTGGACTGATTAGGACCCTTTTTTAATTCATTTGTTTAGACCATTTTTACAGTTATGCATCAACTCTGACACAGTCATAGTACATGGATTAATATCTTCCCATATTACAGATCCTTTTTATAATGGGCTTGTTCTTTGAGATCTCTGTAAAGAACCCTGTGAACTAGAAAACGTAACTCACAGAGATTTTTTTTTTTTTTTAAATATACTGGCACTGAAAGTTCCAATTGGGATGAAGCATTTCATCTCACTTCATAACACCTCTTTGACTGCACTTCAGTGAATTGTTCTTATGTGCACTGTGTAGCAACTTACATTATAACAAAGCAGATAAGGGCTGTAAGCTTCTGCTTATGTTAAAAAGTGGTTCTTCAGATTTTCTTTCATAAAATCCAATTGAAGATAAAAGAAATGCTTTTTTTTTTAACTTTAATTTATCACTGAACCCAAGTGTTTATTTAAATGTTAACAGTACTTCTAAGAACGTTGCCTGTCACCTTGGTCTTTGGTCTTGGATGATTAAACTGCCTTCCGGAGAACCAAATGTCAGAGATACTAGACCAAATAGTGATTAAAAACTCCAAAGGAGGTGATGTAGTAATCTTATGAATAATGGGATTAACATATTTTAGACATTCATTTTAAACACTACCTCAGTTAATATAAAATCTGTGGTTTAATCCCTCAAAAGTTAACAGTAAATTTTTTGTTACACACACACACACACACACACACACACACACACACACACACTCATCCCTGGACCCCACCTCACTCATTCATCCTGAAATGAAGTCTTCATTACTATTAGCCTGAACAGTTTTTTTGATTATTACTTTGAAAGATGTGTGTATATATCATAATATTTGCCTATAGCACTTAGTTTGGGGAGACAGAGCTTTGTGGTTCTCAGTAATCTAAGAAAAAAAGATGTCTATACTTAAATGTATACTGCTATTTGGTTTATCCATGTTTCACTGACAGGTCTAATATGTTTCCTTTAAGTACTTATTTGTATAAAAGTAGACTTCTATGATGAAAAATGCTCACATGCGGTGCCAAGTGATTTACTTAAGTGTTTAAAATATTAAATTATAGCAGAAAAGGTTAGGAATGTTGTCAGTGGTAATAGAAATAATTGAGAAAAGCACCTATATGTAATAGATATTACCAGACTATAAAATACCAAAATAATGTCAATACTGTAGTTTTCCAAGATTTTAGAATTAATCTTAGTCCATATAAATTTGTACTACTGGTAATTATTGAATAATTTGGAGGAATTTGGGCAGTTGTGCTGGTTGTAAACTGTGAATTTCTAATTGTAAAGTGAATTGTCATTTCTAATTGAAATTTTTTTCAAGAACAGATTTCAGCTTCACATACTAATAAGTAAATACTGATAAATACGGAAATTAGAAATTAGTATTTGTAATTAAATATGGTCTAAAATTTCTTATACTTTTACTTCCTATTTATGCTTAGATAGACTTGAGGAGGGAAAAAGTCTTTTCTCCCTAATAAAAAATTTTCTAATGAAGATTGGTAGCATAAGGGCATTCTGTAAGACATTGACTTTGAAAGAGGCTCTTTGAAGGTATATACTTTATTATGGTAGTTACTCTAACATCAGGTGTATAAGTCCTTTTGAAATGGGGTGGCTTTAATAGTTTTGAGCTCTTTTATCCAGAGCTTGAGGTAATTAAAGCTGAGTTTTTCTGGGCATATTACAATGGCAGAGTGTTCAGCAGTGAGGTGGGAATGCTTATTTAGATTTGTCTCCTGCTATTTATATAAATTTTTTTTCATTCCATTCAGAGGATGCCTTTTATTCCCACATTAAAGCACAGATCATTAAGCAATAAAAAGCAATCAAATTGTCATCCAAATTATAACTGCAGTTACTTTTGCATGGTAAGAGTGAGGTGCTAATTTTGTGTGAGAGGAGCGTTGTAAACTACCTTGGGAAAGGTCCTTTGGAAGTAAGGTTTTTCCCCTTTTGTCCTATGCTTCCAGTTTGGTCTCAAATTCACACTCCATTGAACATGGGAAAAAAGAAACAATTAATTGAGAGAGTTTTATGAGAAGAGCTGTTGGAGTAAAAGAACATTTCACATTTTCCAAAATGTAAGTTGGGAAAGGTCTCCCTTGTCTCCCCATTCAGGGAATACATTATTACCAGCTTCATTTCAAGAGTATCACTACAGTGAGAGTTTGATTATAAAAGCATACCGGTAAAATTAATAGCAGTGCTTATCAGACAATATTGAAATCTGTGAGAATCTTTCTAGGAGCATTTGTTTTTTCTTTTAGTTTTAGGTTCCCAGGGTAGTTTTCATTCATAGTAGTGTTTTATGACTCACACAGAATGTGGATTTTCTCCCCTTTAGAGTATTTTTGTAATATAGGTGGATAGCTATGCCACAGCATGCATAAATTGCACATTTTGTTTGACCTTCTTTATAAAATATTTAATTTGAAAAATATAATTTATGCCAAAAAAGTATATCTTGTAATTTTGCCACTAAATAGGTTGATTTAGCACAAAATGCAAAGTCTTGGGGCAAAGGAGGGGGGAGATTAAAACTTTCATAGATAATAGTTGAAAATGTTCCATTATTGGCCTGTCAGAAACCCTAAAGCTGCATTGTAAAACAAATGGTGTAAATTAGTTTTGAAAAGTGGTAAGGGATTGTGAAAAAAATCTGACTTAATGCTCCCTAACCACAAAATTTTCTTTTTTATTTAGTAATACGCTGCTACATATTTGGAGGTTCTGGTGTTTGTAGGTCACTGAACAGACATTGAAATCTGATTTATATTGTATAACTGTAACATAGAAAGAAAAAGTATTTATATATTTTCCGTAAGAATATTTCATTGAGTTGTGTATAATTTAAATAAGGTTTGTCCTCTAATGGTTTTGCTCACCTTGATTTTTTTTTGTGGTTTTCTTGTTTTTGTATAATGTGTACAGTTTTATGTCAAGGGCATTAAAAGCCTCCTGAAGCATAATCTTATCAAAGGGATACATTCTTAATAAAATGTACTTAAAAATTCTTAAACTTGTGTCATTCTATTTGAAATTTTAAAACCATCAGTGTTGATTTATGTACCACTGAGGCTGGTAAAACTGAATTTTAGGTACCATAGATAAGAATCTGGTTCAGTAACACATAGCGGCTTGTTCCAAATGTTTTAAAATAGCTATTTATACTTTCTAAACCCTTCATAATCTAATCAAATATCTTTACAGTTTTTATTTTTTAACTGCAGTTTATTGTAAAGGGTTTGAAAAAGTGGATCGATCTATAGAACAATTCTGATTCTTTTAGTGATTAATATACAAAATGAGCAATGATGGTATGATGGTAACTTTTCTGTATAAGCTATTTGATTTCTCACAGAAACTGACCTGGATCAGGTAAGCTAACCTACAGCCACCTAGTGGCAAAAGAAAATACCACAAGGGGAATTACAAGCCTGGAGAATAAAATTCAATGTCAAAGCTAGGGTCTGTTACAGTTGATTAAATGTGGTAAAATGTATTCAGAAATAGATTTGTTTTGGATAGTTTGGTTTTTAAGCACATGTGTATCATTTTCATATTGCCTTCTACTATTGTTTTTCAACAAAAACGTTGGCCCCCAAATAAACTAAAAGCACGCTTAATCATCATCACCTCTGAAAACTGTGATGATATAGCTGAACTTCAGACAGTTTGTTTCATTTTTTTAAACTCTTTGGTATATAAAGTACTGTCCTAGAGAAAGAAAAATATCCTATGATATCCCTTATGTGTGGAATCTAAAAAGAAACGATACAAATGAACTTATTTACAAAACAGAAACAGACTCACAGACTTAGAGGACTAACTTATGGTTACCAGGGGGGAAGGGTGTAGAAGGAGGGATAGTTAGGAAGTTTGGGATCGACATGTACACACTGCTATATTTAAAATAACCAACAGGGACCTACTGTATAGCACAGGGAACTCTGTTCAGTGGCAACCTGGCAGCCTGGATGGGAGGGAAGTTTGGGGGAGAATGTATACATGTATAGGTATGGCTGAGTTGCTTTGCTGTGCACCTGAAACTATCACAACATTGTTAATTGGCTATCCTCCAATACCAAATAAAAAGTTTAAAAAAATTTTTAAAAAGTACTGTCCTAGTCCATTCAGGCTGCTGTAACAAAATACCACAGACTGGGCAGTTTATAAACAACAAATTTATTTCTCAAACTTCTGTTGGCTGAAAGTCTGAAATCAGAGTGTGAACATGTTTGGGTGAGGGCCCTCTTTCAGGTCCCAGACTTCTTGTGTCTTGTGTCCTGACACGGCAGAAGGGACTAGGAAACTGTAGCGTCTCTTATAAGAGCATTAATCCCATTCATGAGAGCTCTAGCCTCCTGACCTAATCACCTCCCAAAGGCCCCATCTACTAATACCATCATCTTTGGGTGTTAGGATTTCAACATAGGAATTTGGGGCGGGGGCATCATTCAAACCATAGCAACTAATTTTGTATTGATTTCAAAAAAACCCAAAATGTACTAAAACTTTGTTTCTTTAATGCTTAGAGGACAAAGACAACTACATTTGCTTAGTCCTTTAAATTGAATGTATTTAGTCATTGTAAGTATTAACTGCTAATTTTGAAGGCTTTTAATCATCTGTTGTATCTCTTCGAAGGTTTTAATTTTTTTTTTTTTGGCCGCACCTTTTGGCATTCTGGATCCTAGTTCCCCGACCAGAGATTGAACCCGCACCCCCTGCAGTAGAATTGCAGAGTCTTAACCACTGGACCACCAGGGAAGTACCTCTTCAAAGATTTTCAAAGTCCTACTTTATGCAAAATGTTTAGTATGTTTTGTAATTTTTTTGAGATGAAAGTCAGCTAATCTTTCCACAGAGCTCTTAGAAGAAATATTTGATGTTGTCTAATTCAACTTGATTTTCGTAATCATATTCTAGTGGAGAATTAGTTTCACTAGAATTAGTATGAGTCAGGTGTTGGAATGTCAGCAGGCACTTTCAGCAGGTCCATAGCTCTGCTATGTGACTAGGTCTCTGCTCCCAGCCTATCTACCTGCAGCTGAGGACCAGTCACCAGGCCGAGGCATTATTTGTGGGTCATTATTTGCCAGTTTTTCCCACCATCAAAATATCCTGATATTGCTAAGGAATATTATTAACTAGATTTTAGATGTGATTTTTTTTTAATTTTAATTCTTTTAATTTTTTATTTTATATTGGAGTATAGTTGATTTACAATGTTGTGTTAGTTTCACATGTACAGCAAAGTGATTCAGTTATATGTATACATATATCCATTCTGTTTTAGATTCTTTTCCCATGTAGGTTATTACAGAATATTGAGTATAGAGTTCTCTGTGCTATACAGTAGGTCCTTGTTGATTATTTTATATATAGTATTGTGTATATGTTAATCCCAACCTTCTAATTTATCTCTCCCACCCCCCCACCTTTCCCCTTTGGTAACCATAAGTTTGTTTTTGAAGTGAGTCTGTTTCTGTTTTGTAAATAAATTCATTTGTATCAGCTTTTTTTAGATTCCACATATAAGTGATACCATGTTTGTCTTTCTCTGACTTACTTCACTTAGTATGATAACCTCTAGGTCCATCCATGTTGCTGCAAATGGCGTTATTTCATTCTTTTTTATGGCTAGCGGTCCATTGTATATATGTACTACATCTTCTTTATCCATTCCTTTGTTGATGGACATTTAGGTTGCTTCCATGTCTTGGCTATTGTAAACAGTGCTGCAATGAACATTGGGGGGTGCATGTATCTTTTTGAATTATGGTTTTCTCAGGCTATATGTCCAGTAGTGGGATTGCTGGGTCATATGGTAGTTCTATTTATAGCTTTTTAAGGAAGCTCTATTCTGTTCTCCATAGTCGTTGTACCAATATACACTCCCACCAATAGTGTAGGAGGGTTCCCTTTTCTCCACACCCTCTCCAGCATTTATTGTTTGTAGACTTTTTGATGATGGCCATTCTGACCTGTGTGAGGTGATACCTCATTGTAGTTTTGATTTGCATTTCTCTGATAATTAGCAATGCTGAGCATCTTTTCGTGTGCTTTTTGGCCATCTGTATGTCTTTGAAGAAGTGTCTATTTAGATCTTCTACCCATTTTTTGATTGGGTTGTTTGATTTTTTGATAGGTATGATCTTTTAAAAGGTATTATGGCTATATTAGAAAAAGTAAAGCCTATTTAGAGAAACAAATATTTACAGATGAAATGATTTGCTTCAAAATCATATCAGGAGGGAGACTGAATAAGAGTACAGATGGACTAAAATAAACATGGTTTAGTGGCTGTTCGGATTGATGACAATACATAAGGGTTTGTTAAACTCTTCTCCGTTTGTATATATTTGAAATTCTCCATGAGTTGTTTTTTTTTAATCGTAATAATTCTGACACATGAATACAATTTCAAAGTTTCTGAATAACACTTCTTAAAATGATGCTGTTAAATGGCATATACTAAGTTATTTGGTTATTTACGAAGATGGGAGAAGAATGTTTACAGCCAAACTATAGTCATAGTGATACTGTAAGGACAAAGTTATATAGCCCAGCATTTCCTATTGGTATGTCGTTATATTTCAGAAAGACATCTTCATTTGACTTAGACCAATGATTCTCAAAGTCGAGTGTGCATCTGAATGCCTGGGAACTTATGAAATATATGGATTCCAGGCCTTGGACCACAGAGATTCTGGTTATGAGATTTGGACTGGTACCCAGGAATTTACATTTCTAGTAAGCTTATTTATCGGCTATAATAATTGTTAAGGTTTTCACTTCATTGAGGTAGAGAAAACAAAATAATGCAATGGTGAAATATTTTAATTAAAGCTTATTGCAACAAAAATGCCTTCAAGGCTTTGTGGATTATTTTTTTTTAAGAAAATCTTTATGAAATATACTATTTACAAATCAATCATCACTGTCATTGATGTTTCTATGTACTTTTATAATTGCATCATGACAAACTCAAAGAGGCTAAGTGATAACAATACTGGCCCCAGAGTCTTCTCAGAACTCTTAATCAAGATACTTGTTTGTACTATGTTAGGTGTACATAGCCCATTATTCAGCCAAAGGCTTAGTTATATAGAAGGAAAAAGTTGAAAAGCCTGAACAGAAGTCTGGGTTTGTGTATATTTAGGTCAGTTGACAGCCATCTTCCTTTCAGCTGTGGCTCCTTCTCTCTCATTCTTCATAGTGTGGAATGGCACAGCGCAGTGCATTCGGTACCAGAAGCACAGGCAGCGTCATGTCCACCACAACAAAGAAAAAGGAGCCCCTAATTATGCTTGTTTAGAAGTGTGATAAGTAAACATTAAGGGTTGTCGGGCAGAAAGAAGTGAAAAGAACTCTAGCACGATTGAACACCTACTATGTACCAGGTATGTGCTTTGCATATATTGGTTCAAAGAGACAGAGCTGCTGCTGAGCCACTCCAGGAGTTCCCACTCCATTTAGCCTTTTGCAGTTATATCTGAATGATGTTCAACAATGAGGTTTCACTTTATTATGTTAGCATAACAGGAATATAAGGAGACAGTGAAGGCATTATCTTGACCCAGACAGCCTACTGCAGAGTCCAAAAGATGCTTACTGAAAATAGGTCATTTATATACCACAGTTCTTGAAAAAACGAGGAACCATAAATGTGAATGGAATTAATGACATTATCCTTTTATCTGTTCTGAGGTAGTCATCAAAAGTTGTGGTAGAAGACATGCCTACTAAGTAGGAGTGCTATAATCTTGACACTGAGGCAGGGGTTCCATGCCAGTCCCACTCTTTAACCGTGGTAAACTAAGCAGGACAATTGTGGGGATCTCATCGATTCATTCGCATGTCTTACCTATTAGATAAGGTCTAATAGGAAGAGTTCATTTTACTACATCAGTGAACTACAAATTATCATCACTTCAAGGCAAGTCTAAAATCTGTTTTGGTATCAAATATCTGCGACTTCATTAAACACACCCAGAATAAATTAACATTGACAATTTATGCTCCAGTAACGAATCTTCTGTAGCCTTTATTAAAGCCTGAAATCTAGTTCCTTTACTCTTGAGATATTAAATGTGGGGTAAAACTTAATGGAAATACTTTCTTACTAAAAACTGAACTTCAAGGACCTGTCCAGTACTGAGTGGATGGGGTCTATCCCTATGTCAAGTGCCAAGTCTGCTGTTACAAAGGTGAACGTGGAACACGCAGCAGCAAGGTAAGCCTGTTCCCATGATCCTGCCATTTCTACAGTGAGCCTGCTCCAAGGATGAATGTTAAGTTTCATAGCTTCTGACCTTCAAAACCTAGCAAGATTATATAAATCATACCTGACAATGGTGATGATAGCTCACTGGGATTAAGCCCTGAGGTATCTGGTGATGGAATGGTGCCGGCTATGCTTCTCCTAGGGTCTGTGTAGCGTAAGGATACGAAATGGGTACACTGCTTAGGGGCAGTGTTCCCCTTGACCTAAAAGGGTAGTGGAGGAGAGGCTGCTGTTCTCACTTGGGGGAGCGGAGGCAAGACCCAGGGGTATGGCCATTTGCATTTTATACTCTGAACAGAGTGCTGGCTCTGGTGGATTTGTTGGCAGGCTGTCCTTGTCTCCAGAGGTGGGTGAAGCCAACTGGGACACATAATTCAAATTAGCTTCTCCGGCTGGGATTTCTCCCAGGGAATTCATGTAGTTTTGTTCCAGTGCCTTTAGTAAATTTTCAGGTGAAGTCAGTGGTCCCAGCTGATGTGGTGGGGCTTGAGGGGTTACTGGGAAATGTCCACAAGAAGCAAAGTCAGAAGCTGCCTGATTATAGGTGAAGTTCTCAAAACACATGCAAGGTCCAGGGCCAGAGTAGTTCTTCTCCGTCGGAAGGAGGTAAAGGTAGGCAGGCTTAGTAAATTCAGTTTCTGTGAGTGACTTCCTAGTGCCTAAGAACTGTATCTTACTCCCTTCGGGCTTGTTTATAACTTCAATAGCATCTGGAACACAGTCGTTGACATACATTATTGTTAGATGAGGATTCTCCTGGAACAGAAATAAAAAATGTGCAAAGATAACGTGTGTGTGTGTATCACAGTATATAAAGCATGTGAAACGCACTTAGAGCTTCAATTTTTTTTTGTTGTTTTATCCTGGTCACAAGTTAACTGGAGGTGATGTTGAAAACCAAAAGATATCCCGACAGAAGAAATCAAAGTTGTGTTCAACCCTTTCACGGCTATGGGAGCAGAAGAGGCTTTTGCTTTGTGACATCTTCCTGAGAAGGTCTAGGAGTGTATGATTATTATAGCCCCAGCCCTGGGTTGGTCTTTAACAAGCATATGAGTATCCATACAATTTCCCAGCATTTACCTTGGATTTTATTAATGACAGGACACTGCTCTTGTAAGGGTTTGGACTATCAGGATAACACTTCTCCTTCAGCCTAGAAAAACAGTGAAAATTAGACAATTTTGCAATATAGCAGAATGGTTAAGAGTGAGAACGCTGGAGTCAGATTCCTGGGTTCTAATCCGTGCTTTATCAATCACTCATTAACACTGTAACCTTAAGCAAGCTTTTTAACCCTTCTATGCTTTAATTTCCTTACTGGTTCAATGGAGATCATTACGGTGGTGATGGTAGTGTTGGAAGCATTAAATGAATTGTTATATGTAAAGCACTTAGAACACTTCCAAGTACATGGTAAGTGAAATATAAATATTAGCTATTGCTATGAACAAATTTGGCAACATTTTAAAATAGTTGGTTTCCTTATTATTATTTTTGGCTGCGTTGGGTCTTTGTTGCTGTGCGCTGGCTATCTCTAGTTGAGGCGCGTGGGCTTCTCATTGTAGTGGCATCTCTTGTTGCGGAGCACGGGCTCTAGGTGCACAGGCTTCAGTAGTTGTGGCACGCAGGCTCAGTAGTTGTGGCACGTGGGCCCTAGAGCGCAAGGGCTTCAGTAGTTGCGGCACATGGGCTCTAGAGCACAGGCTCAGTAGTTGCGGCACATGGGCTCTAGGGTGCGCAGGCTTCAGTAGTTGTGGCACGCAGGCTCAGTAGTTGTGGTTCACGGGCTCTAGAGCACAGGCTCAGTAGTTGTGGCGCGTGGGCTTAGTTGCTCCACGGCATGTGGGATCTTCCCGGACCAGGGCTCGAACCCATGTCCCCTGCATTGGCAGGCAGATTCTTAACCACTGCGCCACCAGGGAAGTCTAGTTTCCTTATGTATTGATTTATTGCTTATCTGTTGATAAACAAGATTGTTTAAAACATCATATTTCCACCAAATCCTCCTTTGTTCTTTCCTTTTCAGCACTTTTCCTCATATTATCAGGTGTGACTTCTATCTCCTTTCTAGATTTTTCTTTGACTCCTTCTTGGATAAAAACCTTCCCCGCACACTTACCACTGACTTTTTAAGTAGCAAATTATGATGACGATCAAAACGCAGAAAATCATGGGCAGGATGATGTGTATCAGTGTATGGGCTGGAGAGGAAAAAGAAAGGGATATTTTTAATGACTGCTTTTCCCTCAAAGGAATAAAAATAGTTTTACATGTCTTTTATTCCTCAAAACTCCATTTGTGCAAGGTTCAATATGAGTTCTGTCTGACTGCTGGGGGACAGGGCAGTGAGACCAACCAGCCAACACAGGGAACCATTTGCCCTCAACACTTGTGACTCAAACCCACACCTCTCCTGACAGACTGGATCATTACTCCCCATTCTTTACTCCCTCCCTGTATGGGAATTACACTCCACACACTTGACTTGTGGGCTCAGCCACGTGAGTTGGTTTGGCCAATGGGAGGTGAGTAGTGGTCATGCTGGTTGGTAGCTGCGTTCGGTGTGCTTGTAGTTGGCTTGCTCTCTTGTGTTCCTGTGACCCACTCTGAGAAGAGTTGGTCCCTCAGAGCCACTGTCCCTTCAGCCTAAGCCTCAGGATGAACCTACATGGAACAAACCTGCCTGAAGCTTGGAGTCCCACCTGGCCCAGCCTACGTCAGCCAAGCCAGGAGCATGAAAAGAGAGATTTATTTTTGTATGCCATTGAGATTTTGAGGTATTTTATTACACGTCAAAACTTGACGAATGCACCCCTTCTAGTTAGGCTCTGAGAAAATTACCTAAGTCATCACCCGGGATAATTATTCTATTTTTATTTCTCAGATATGTCAACCTGTACTTCATTTTCATAAATGCCCATCTTCCTGGTCTCACTGCTTGCAAATCCGCCAAAGAATAGTTCAGCTGGGTTGGTAAACATCCTCTTTTATAAAAGCAAATCGCACGAAGGGGTTTGGAGGCTGACAGTCATTCACATGTACATATATTCCTGTTCAATCCCTTTGCCTCCCTGCCCTCCTCATCCCCCTCCACAGCTGTCCTGCAGGAATGGGGACTGACTTGTGGTGCTAGTGGATAACACTGGAGTTTTGTCAGGGAGGGCAGGCCCAACCCAGTGCTCTGAGGAAGCACAGGGCTCTGGAGAAAAGGACATGGGAAGGTAAGAGGGTGGCAGAGAAAGAACCTCGACAACTGGCCTAAAATTATCCCTGACACCAGGTAAGGCGAAAGAAACTCCTCCTGACACCACTAAAGAACACCATGCTCTTGGACTTCCCTGGTGGCGCGGTGGTTAAGAATCCACCTGCCAGTGCAGGGGACACGGATTCGAGTCTGGGAAGATCCCACATGCCACAGAGCAACTAAGCCCGTGCACCACAGCTACTGAGCCTGCACTCTAGAGCCCTGTGCCACAACTACTGAGCCCACGTGCCACAACTACTGAAGCCTGTGCACCTACAGCCTGTGCTCCACAACGAGAGAAGCTACTGCAATGAGAAGCCCGCACACCGCAGCGAAGAGTAGCCCCTGCTCACCACAACTAGAGAAAGCCTGCATGCAGCAACGAAGACCTAACACAGCCAAAAATAAATAAATAAATCAGTACATATATGTTTAAAAAAAAAAAAAAGAACACCTTGCTCTCAAGAGCAGTACTTTTGATGACTACAATTGGTTTTAAAATTTGGTTAAATTACGAATTTGTAATGTATCTGAGAAGCAGCCTGGGGAGCTACCCATAGTAGTTTCCAAACTTCAGACAGGCTTTGCTAAACTTTTTGTTGAAGTATAATATGTGCATACAGAAAAGTGCTCCTAAGTGTACAGCTCAATGAGTTTTCACAAACTGAACGTACCCACGTAACCAGTACCCAGATCAAGAAAAAGAACGTTACCAGCTCCCCCGAGAGTCCCCCAGTGTCCCCATCCAGGCATCTTCCCCTCCCACGGTAACCACTAGCCTGCCTTTCAACCACATAAACAGCATTTGCCTCTGTCTATACTCTATGTGTGGAATTGTGCAGCAAGAGCGGGGCCCGGCTTCTGTCACTCACCATTGCATTTGTGAGTCCTCCATACTATTTTTCTAACTGTGGACTGTCATTCTCACTGCTGCAATTATGCAGCAACTTAGTTTACTTTTTCATAATAATCAATATAATCGAGTCACAGCCAAGGCTAAGGAGGTTTCTCATGAGTAAGGGAGATAAATGAAATCTAGAAAATATAATTGAGATAAAGATAATCATATGTATTATATGTGTGTGTGTGTGTGTCTTACACATACTCATACACACACCTCTACCAGCCAAGTAAATACTGAAGCTGGAAGAAAAACAGCCTGAAAATAAATTTAAAATTAACTCTAGAATGGCAAGCATGCTCAAGTAATGTGAGTTGTTGACTGAAATCTTAACCTGACTACGAGAGTTCTGGCCTTTGGCTTAGAGACCTGGGGCCATGTTTCAGCCCAACCTGCCACTGTGGTCGTGGGCATCCTCATCACCCGTCAGACAGCCAGGTCCAGTGGTTCTACCTGACGAGCCCACCCCATCCCCAGAGCCCCACCTTACGCTACTTGGCAACCCAGGCAGATATTTTAGCCTATTTGTTTTTCATGGAGGCGTATCTTGAGATGTCCTTTCCAGCGTGTACCTCCTATGATTCCTATCTGCTACCTACTTTCCCCGCTTTCCTCCGTCAGTATCTGTTTTCTCCCACCACCTTCCTCTTTGTTGGAGGGCAGGATTTACCAGCAGAATCTTATTTACCAGTAAGCTGCCATTCTTCTCCCTTCCTCTTCTTTCTCCATCTTTCAAGACAAATGCATTTTGAAAGGATGGCTCTCTTTATCTCACCCTTTCCCCATCAAATCTGCAAACACTGGGTTCGTGAACCAACACTGCTTGCCCCACCGTACGTTCTAGTACCCCCAGAGACGCAAGGTCAAGAAGCCAGTAATTTGCCACTGAGACAAACCAGCCAGAAGTCTGGCTGCAGAGAGCAGTTCTGCTGAGAAGAACATCCCCACCCCTCTTGCACACAGAACTCACAAGGCTCTTCCCAAGTCAACACTAAAATATGCCATCAGTGATTTTCAAACTATTCTGGGACTGAGTTCCAGAGAAGTGCCTCAGGGGCCAGAGAGAGGAAGAGGAAGATTCCAGGTTATAGATCAGTTGGATTAGCTTCACTCTTATCTATTTTATGTAGTGGGATTCTGCGTAACATTTCACTTTTTTTTTTTTTTTTTTGGTGAGTTTCATCTAGAGAAAGAAAGAGACAGACACAGAAAGAGAAGAAAGGTTTAAAAATTCCCAATCTAGACAAAACCCATGCCCATGGTGTGTGTCATCTGTCAGTTTCCCAAGAACTGCTAAGAGTTTTGATTTGGAGAAACTCACAGTATTCATCCGGAGTTGTGACCTTTGTGAAGGCATCCAGGGGACCCTCGCCAACACTTGTGTAAGGAGTGACGAAAAACTCATAGACGGATTCCGGCTGTAGATTTTCCACAACAAATGTCTTTTGTCCGGGGTTGTCAATTGTGTATTTGCAACATACTGAATCCTCTGTGAGGTTAAAAAAAAAAAAAAATTTTTTTTTCAAGAAGAAAAAACTATTAAGAGCGTGATAAAGATCTTGTGAGACAGTGGGGCACTAATACTCTTGTTGACTTGGCACTGCCAACGTTTCTAAACCAACCAAAAATGAAATCATAATTTCATCACACTGGGGACACTGGAAAAATATTCGGGAGACGGCAAGCAAAGCAAGCACCCCACTAAACAAGGGATGTTCCTCATCCAGGGGAAGCACTCAGACCTGCCAGAGAGAGAGGAAGAGCCTGCCAGTGCTTCTTAGATAGACATTTTAATAAACTTTAATGAAGTCAAAGAAAAAATGAGGTTAGCAAGAATGTTTCCTAAGTAGGTTTTCTTAAGGAGCTGAGGGTATTTCAGGTGCTTCTAAAAATACTGGGCCACATTGTTTTTAAGTAAGTTAAAATCCTGGCCCCCATGGTCTTGTCCACCCTACTAATTTGTTTAAGCACGTGAGCACAGAATTCAGCCTGGCCACAGTCAGAGACGGCCGGCAGCCTTTCCAATGATTTCAAATAATGAGACCTTGAAACGGTAAACAGACAAAAAAAAAAAAAAGTCACCTGGAAGAACTGTCTTTTCAAATGCCGGCTGGCACTGCTCCCCCGCCTTGGGTTTCAGGTAGACATGGTATCCTTGTATAAAGCCAGGTTGGGATTCAGTGGAATAATCCTTCCAACTCAGAGTGAAGGAGTGGGAGGTCAACTTACTCATGACCACTTGAGGGTTGTCTGAAGGAGCTAGGAAAGGAAGTTGGGATAATGTAAGATTTACGATTTGGAAAGAGTCTCAGTGCACTGGTGTAAACTGAAAGCAGAACCACGGCCCACTCTGTAGGCGCGTGTGCCAAGTGAAGGAGTCTCATCTTTTTCTCTAGAGGATGTACGCCCTGACTTAGCTCGTGAGAGCTGGGAAGGAGTTAAGCAATCATCTTGTTCAAGCCTTACATCTCTCAGGTGTAGAAATGGATGCCCAGAGAGACTCAGTAACTTGGCAAGGTCACACAGCAAAAAAGAAAGGCTTTCTTAGACTTCATTCTGAGTCTGAATTCTCAACAGTGTTTGGGAGGATGAACTGAAGTAGGGAGGAAGGGAGGAGGAGGAAGGGTTATGTTTGAAGAGGTATGGGCAACTTTGAAGAACTCTAGTTCCCAAGTGGTAGCAGTGCACAATTGTCCAGGTGTCACAGGGAGAATCGGAAAGCATTTATTCTGAGGCTTCCCTGAGAGCCTGTTTCAGCACATACGCTGGTGCACACCTGGCCTATGTCCGCCAAAACACACAACACACCCTTCCTGCCTGTCTGGGGCAGCTCCCACCCAACGGAGAACCCCAAGAGCTGGTCTGATTGCTGAGAGGCAGTCAAGGACACAGCTGCCCAGCTTCCAGTGGGTGTGAGACCCTGGATGCCGAGAAGGTGAATTAGCAACCACATGGGAGGATCAAAACTCCCCCACACTGCTGCTGGGATCATGGTACAATTTCTGGGGGGGCAGCGATTTCACAACATCTACCAAAAGTCTTAAAAATTATAAAATTGTATTTAAGAAGTTCAAACCTTTTGGCTCGAGTATTCTACTTCCGGGGCGTTGTTGAAAAACCATTATCAGAGCGATGGACAAAGATTCAGCTAAAATGATGGTGAGTCAGATAGGGCATAAGAGATTTGGCCAAGAAAGAAGAGAGAGATTGAGTATTTGAGACTGCAGCATAACTGAAGGTGTATTTTATAGTTTTTAATTGAGAAATATTTTTGTAATCATCCTAAAAGTCCAACGACAGGTGATTTGACATATGCAAGCCATGAGGCACTTTGCAGTACTAAAAAATGATAGTTAAAGATTACTTAGTGACATGAGTCAAAAGGCACTTTACAAAATGGCATAGAGTAGTAATAAAAAAAGATCCCATTTTTATTTAAAAGTGTATATCTGTACTGAGAAAGGATACACATAAAATACCCAAGGTATTTGCCCTTGGGTGGTAAAATTAGCAATCATTTTGTCTTCTTTTGCATAACATCTTACAAATTGTCTTTAATGAAAATGTTTTCTATTTGTATGATTAAAAAATAACTTTTTAAAAAACCCCATTGCCAGAATAAACGGGACACTGAAAATTAGGAAAGGTGCTGTAATCTTCCTAAACCCAAAGTGAAGAGTTTCTGGATTGTTCTGAACAATGGACACATTAAATGCTTTAAACTTACCCAGTTCCTCCAAGTATCCTGCTTTTTTCTCTAATAAATGAGCCATCCTTTTGGTAGAAATTCCATAAATTCTGAAGTTGTATCGAACCCCTGGTCTAAAAGCACCTAGAGAAGAAAAGTCAACAGATTTTCAATAACACAGGATGCCATTCTCTTTACTTCTGAAAAGAAGAAGAATGAAAAATGAATTTGTGTCCCCTTAAGAATTTCCTCCTCGGGGTTTCTGCCCTTCATCGCCACCATCTTCCCTCCTTCCCCTGAATCCTCCAGCATTTCCGACGAAGTCTGGGACTGTCCTCTGCATCATCCTCTTGATAAAGAGCTCGCAAACATGCCCTTATCCACGTGCATGCAACTAGGTGCAGAATTCAACCAGACACAGAAAACCATGTAAAACTCTCCTTTGACTCCAAATCCCCTGCCAGCGACTGGCCTTCTCTCTGCCCATGAAGGGCAAGCATCTGGAAGATTTGCTTCCAGTACCTCACTTTCCCCTCACACCATGCCACTGACACTGCTCAAGCCAAGGGAAGACTCCCCTCCTCACTCCCCACCAGCCACTGAATGCCCTCCTCGAGTCTCATCAATCACCCTCTGGACCCGGACAATTCCCACATCTTTATCTTGAGCCCAGAAGATGGCGCCACCAACACCCCCCCCCCCCACCCCTAATCAAGCCACAAACCTAGGCTCCTTGAACTGCTACACTAGTAATCTCGAAATGACAAATCCAGTGTGGGAGGAAAGAGACCAAGTTCTAGATGTTCCATTGAAACTGACGTTGATAATCGACTCCCATCAGCTCTACTCCTATGTTTCCCAAGTCCACACACTTCACTGCTTTTGTAAAAGCTCTCAGGACAACTGTTACAATGTCCCTCTGCCATTCATTTGAGACTGCTGACTCACTGCTGAACAAATTCATGAAACTCATGAACACCTATTCCAGCCTTTGGTCCAGGTAGTCTCTGTGAAAGTAGATATAAAGGTCAAACCTTAGACCACATCACTGCAAAATTTGAACTCCAAGACCCACGCTGGATTTGGAGTTATCAGTTGAGCACAAAGTGTCTGAGATGATCCAGAAACCCCTGTTGAAGTTGCTGCCAGGTGAATGGAGCAGCATGGTAATACAGAAGGTTCTTCTTACCCGAGCTAATGACTGTGCTTGTGGTATTGGGGCCTAGGTTTTTCCACTGGAGAACACAGGGCAGGTCCTGGGGACCATCACACCACTCCACAACATAGCCTGTGGCATCTCCGGATTGGGGTTTCCAAGACACAGAAAATCCATCCTCTGTGCTGTTAACTCTTCCTTTTTCAACCTCTTCTGTACATACAAAGAGGTCAATGCTTCAGATTTAATTAATCATACATTTTGCAAAAATATCTAAAGAAGAAAATAAACTTGAACATGCAGTGTATCTAGCAGGTAAAAGCCCTACCTCTGCAATTGCTACGGGGCTTGGGTTAGGGCAGGAGGGATCTTTTCCTGCCTCTCACTCCAAACAAATATTCACACCTGCCCTTCAGATGCCCCCTGTCCTGATCTTCTGAGACCCAAAGGGACGTCAGCCCCTAAAACAGGGATCAGCAAACCACCGCCAGCAGGACAAATCCAGCCCTGGAAGCTTGTTTTTATATGACCCTTAAGCTAAGATTGGTTTTAAGATTTTTAAAGAGTTTTTAAAAACAAAGAATACAGAATATAGATTGGAGACTGTCTGGCCTATAATGCCTAAAATATTTACTCTCTGCCCCTTTACCGAAAAAGTTGTTGACCCTTGACCTAGAACTGTGTCTGGTACTTGATCTGCTTTCAAAAATCATCTGTTGAATGAATGATTTGGCTTAATTGTCCCACATAATGCTGGCTGCTCCTGAACTAACTACTGTCTCCTAGATTTTAGGGGCAGAAACTGAGGTGAGTGTGGAGAAAAAAGGAAAGAACAATTCAGGTATGTACTACGCCAGATTATGAACGGATATGCACGCTACTTGTGACCTAGGATACCACCTCAACGTATTTTATGCACCAGGGTAGTTTTCCTAAGGTCTGACAATTGGAAAAAAGGTGATATGGTCTCAATGGACTACAGTTCTACTGATTTCAAGCAGGTCAGCCTAGATATTGAGGGATGAGAATTTCTCCTATTTCCGAGGCTGACTCCACTGTTCAGAGGGCAGTGGTCCCTGGTGGTCACTCTAGTGAAAGCAGACTCTGATCAAGGGGTGGACCTGCAAGCAGCTGTTCAGAGAGGCAGGCAGTGTGGCGCAAACGTTACATGGGACAGACTTAACACTCAAAACGTACTTGTTGCTTCTCTGCAATTCATATTTAACTGGGCATCTTTAATTTATCTGGCAATTCTAATTAGAGCTGAACATTGATGCGAAAGCAGGATGCTATTACATTTTCTAGGGCACCAAATTATCACCCAGCTGGGAACACCGAAAGGAATGTGCAGCCCCAGGCATGAGGCGAGAGGTTCCCCAAGAAGGCCTGTGCCTATCCTACCCACATGGCTTCTCTGTCTTCCTTCATCAGAGAGACAAATCTCTTTCATATTAAAACTGACATTTTCTACTTCACTTATTCACACTGACTAAAATTTCACCCCAAACTTAGAAGCATGACTCTTACTAAGCTGCTTCTTTAAAATTGCAAATATGTTTTGAGGAGTGGAGGTAGAGGGAAAGAGAAAGGGAATCTATCTATTTTCTGTTTCTTCAGTCATTCACACTCTAGTGTGAATTGGCTAAACCTCCTTGGTCTCTCTCAGAGCACATCAGTGCCCTTATCCACTCTAGAGACTTAAGAATGTGGACCACATCAGGAAAGCTGGATAGGGCTTCACAAGGTGAAGGAATGGGTTCTAAAGGCAGGGCATGGGGAAGGAAGGTATGATAGGAACCCACAGATAGGGATGACCCCAAACAGATAATAGTGTTTAGCAGAGTTGTTTGAGCTGAGCCTCATTGGAGGCAGTGTTTTTTTAATCTGTCAGCTCCCCCAGGGTGAATGAAATGCCCACCTTTCCCGTTCGGCCCTAATAAAGACAGAACACAACTATTCACCTCCTTCTCTAATACAGTTCTTGACAAGCGAAGATTAGGTTAAGTGACTCCTTAGTTTTTCTCCTGTGGCACAATCCCAATTTCTTTCTCTTACTTGACACACGGGATAGTTCTTAAACAAAGTAAATAAAACAAAATAATAACACCCTCTAATCTAGCCCACTTAACCTAAATTTAAGCCTAATTTGAATGATAGGTATAAAGCAACATGACATAACCCTACAAGCAGGGTCTGAAAATTTTTATAGCAGTAACTGGGGTGACATTATTGCAAGGTTCATGAATGACCTTAGGATGTCTGTTGGGTCGTGTTCAAGTGTGCAGTGTCTCAGAGTGTGTACTGCTGGGGGCGGGGTTAGTGCAGCCAACCTCTTTTCACAGCTCTCCCAAGAAGGAAATTTACACCATTATTAATTGTACACGTAAGGTCATTTCCACCTTGTTTGGTCTCTCACAGGCTAAGGGTTTAGCCAGTTATCACCATTTTATTCCACAGCTTTGGCAAAGCCCTTCTCGAAAGATGATGCTAGCTCTCCTCATGATGTCCAGAAATGTTCCTGGGCTCTTTATAGGTGGCCAAGACTGACAAAATATTCTGCCATATAATAAATGCACCTCATGTTTCGTAAGCCACAAAGCACTTTCATACCATCTCTAACTCTCAGCTGGGACTGTTTGTCGGTGTTGCATTTATTTGAATAAATTTGAGACAATTTCCCAAGTTGGTGGAAGAATCCCTGAGATATGGCTGAAATCTTCTTCCCACACAAAGGAGGACTGCGCCAGAAACCCGCTGACACGCCTGAACCCAAAGAAAATGACGGACAGTGTTTGGCAGCTAGATCTTTTGTCTCCCCAGATTACCGTCTGATTTACCCATCTCTGCCTAATAACACCATCAACACTTTTCTAGAGAAGAAAAACAAAACCAGAAACACTCACCGTTTCCAGGGTCTCCAGAAACGACAATTACGGAAGCAGGAGAAGGGCCCACACTGTTGTGAGCTGTGACATGGATTTGGTAAGAACACTGATCGAGGGTTAGTTCTGTGCTGCTGGCGGGAGCAGGGATGGAGAGGACCTCGAACCTGGATGGCTTGTCTAGGTTTTCTACAATTACATTATAGAACAGGATCTTCCCGTTGGCATGCACTTTTGAGAGTGGCTGAAAAAAATATTAAACAATCATTTCAAAATGGGCTTTCCTCTGAAAAGAGTTTCTGTCCCTTGATTGAACACACACACACACACACACACACACACACACACACACACACACACACACACACACACACACACACACACACACACACACACACACACACACACACACACACACACACACACACACACCGGGCTAATTAAAACAGCTTAAGAGAGAAAATAACCTTCTAAACCAAGCTTGAAATCAGACATTCTATTCTAACTAAAACTGAGCAGAGAATAGGATCATTTGGGGGAGATCTCAGAGTATACTGTGTCCAGAGAGGAGTGACCAAGTCAGGAAGAGAGAGAAAGGGGGACTCTTTAGCCTGGATTAAAACACAGTGAGTATGGAGTGGGAAAGACAGGAGTAGACCCAGACGGGAGGGGCCTGAACCTCCAGCCTACCTTCCTGAGGACAGACAGTGCCCCTGGTGTGTGCACCCCCAGACCTGAGATTGGGCTGGGGCAACTGTTAGCTTGGGGTGTGGACAAAACCTGGACCTACAGACTGGCACGTCCACATGTGTGTGCATGGGGATCCTCCCTGGTGGGGAGGACCGGAGTGGAGATGGGAAAAAGAGTGGGGTGGCCTGCGGCCAAGGACCAGCTCCCTCAGCATGGCCATGATTTAGCATCAAACACTGAGGAATCCGAGAGTTCTTAACGGAAACCAGGCCTTCCACGTTGTTGTGAAGGCATGTCAGTTAAGATACAAAGACAAGATTAATTTTATATTGCAGTTTTTTAGCTTGACTTATAACTTTTAAATATAAATACTCTGAATAGTTAAATATTTATAACTTTTAATTATGGTATATATTTCTCCACTTATACTCATGGACTGGGCCCTGCAGATGTTAGGGGCAGGCCTGAGGAGAAGTTAGGAGATGCAGTTCTAACAAGCAGAAATGGCCACCTGTGCAAGAGGCTGCTGAGGAAGGAGTTACTGGTCCAGCGCTGGGGACATGGATGTGGAGCTGGGATTCCTCCACTGGGTAACAAATTCTACTGGATTCATGTTAACAGCCCTCCCCATCAGAAGACTGCACCAATGTCTAGTTTCAGTGAAAGATAACTGCCAAGCAAAAATCTGTCTCTTTGAACGTCTGCATCTCACCTTCCAGAATAAACTCACAGTAGGATGTCCCGACACCATCTTCAAGTTTCTCCAGACATCGGGAGCCTCTGAGGGAGCTGAAATTAACCAAAGAAAAGCTCTAGGGTCACAATATGCACATACAATAATACATTCAACCTTTCTCTAGTTTCGTCAACAAAAGTGACCACGGCCTGTCCTGCCTGAGCCTGCTTCTCGCTTTTTCACTCTCTGTGACTTCTACCCACTTGGCCGCGGCCATACTGGTCTCGCCTCACTAGGGGCCCACAGTAGGTGCTTTACAAAAGGGCTGCTACATCTGAATGGGACATCACATGGGGCCTTTGAGAACTCAAGCCTCAGAGCTTCTGGAAGCCACCAGGGAATTTTGGAATCCTTTGTCAGTCCAATTCTAGGAGGTTAGTCAGGTAAATTTCCCATATTTGGAATTTCTAGGAGCAGCAGACTATTGCTGTTTCCTTGCCCCACTTGTGAAGGTTGCAATGGACACACTCAAGTGGAGAGCCCCAGGGGAAGGCTGCACTCCTCCCGGAGTTCCTAACTGCACACAGGCTGGCCTGTGGCTGCAGTCAGAGCCTGGGACCCCTTCCTTGCTACACTCCTCCCCATGCACGCCCACCCCCCCAAGTTCCTGGCCTGGGCCAGCTGCCTGCATGAGGACCCTCAGGGCACTGGCTGCACGCCTCTCCCCAGCATATGCCTCTCCCCACTCTGTTCTAGAAGAGCTTGCTTCCTTGTCTTTCTTGCCAGTAAACGGTAGGACCAGTGATTTATGATTTGCTTCAACACATCTCTGTGCAAGAAGCATTGTTTTGCAACATAACACATACAAATTTAGTTCTCTGTTTCATAAAAATATAGTTTACAGTCCCCAATAATTGAAATTTAAGAAAGTCCTTTTTTTCCCCCTTAGTTACACTTCCTACTCAACATAAAGGTGACCATATATTTTTAAAATCTATTAGAGGCAGATTTCAATTTTCTCAACAAGCTATCGGAGAAGCCAATATTAAATCAAAAACATATTGAAATACTCAGTGAGAGACCCCCAAGCTCAATGCAGAATCTTCAGCTGGTTTGTACAGGACTACTTGCAAGAAAAGAGAATTGCAGCACAGTTGACGGTGCTCCATCTTTATGTCAATATAATTTCTCCCATGGTGTCATTTAGCTCTGCTCACCATGATTCTGCTTAAGCAGGATTATAATACACATAAACATTGACTTTGCCAGCATTAAGCAAAGTGTTATTCAAGGTGAAAAAAAAATCTGTGGATTCACCATCAGTAGATTCATCTCATTTTCTTGTCATCATCGAAAGCAAAGTTAAGTATTTTGCAGGTTTATGATACTATAATCTAAAAGAAACTATTTATTAAAAATGCCATCTTTCTGTTATTTTTCATTGCACTAAATTTTAGGTATAATGTTGGAATAAATTTGCAAAAAAATCCCAAAGCAATGCAGTATTAATAAAGTAAAAATTCTTTAATGAAACACAACTGAGGAATAAACCAAATTACCATCAGGAACAGGGCTCTGGAGGGGACTACCCCCCAAGAAAAATGACTGGAGTCTTGGAGGGGAGTGGTGGGGGGCTGACAAGGGGAGGAGGCCTGCTGAGCACCTCTGGTGACCAGCCCTGGGTGTGGGTTTTCAGGCACTGCCCTCGCCAGCCCGCCAATCAGAGTCACTGCTTGAAAACGTTCCCCCCAGGCTGAAACAGAAAGAACTCACCAGCTTACAAACACAAATAATAAGATGGAATCAAATAAATAGATATAATCCTTCCTTAGGCAGCAAAATAGCCAGGACTTGAATCACAAAGATCTCCAGGCTGTAATGACACCCCCGAGAGGCAGACCATGCAGATGCCAGTCTGGGTCAGATCAGGGGGGAGCTCTGGAGTCAGCCAGCCTGGGCCTGAGCTACAGTCACAGCTCAGTCCCTTGCTAGCGGGGCCGGTTAAACTCCTCACCCTCCCTGGGCCTCCGCGGCCTCATCTATCAAGTGAGGATAATAACAGGACCTACTGCATGGTGGGAGGATTTGAGGGGAAAACATTGCAAGCACTTGGAGCCGTGTCTGGCACATACTAAACACTTAGATAAGCGGTAACTGCCCTGGTTACTGTTGTCACGTCTCTGCCCTTCATTAACTCTGCAAACCAGGCATGTCTCCCCAGTTTAGGGGCCCAAGTTGTTTCATGTGTAAAGTGGGCAACAGTAAGACTTTATCATCTGGGATTGGAAGGAGGTGAAAGCAACGCTGGGCCATCTCATCTCCTGAGGTTTATCTGAGGTCTAAGACATAGTTATTTGGGGGGAAAAGTCTCTGTTCAGTCATTATTGAGGAAACGACCCCTGAGAGCATGATAAGAAGGCTCCCAGTTTGTTGTCACGGGAACCAAAAACTTAACAATGATGATTCAGTTTCCAAATACCATTACATTTCCAAACACAGCCCGAGGCTGTTTAGCATGAGATCAGTGCTTTCCTCAGCACAAACGCTACTGTTTGTCCCCAGTCCTGAATTTAAAGTTTATACTAATTTACACAGCCCCAGATCCAACGGGAATCCAGCAATACCTTTAGCTTAGAAACCACTTTGGCAAACTGAAGATCAGAGAGAAAATGTTCAGTAGAAATAACTCAGATGGCAAATGTCTGAGGTAGATATCTTCCCACTCACATTTCATTAGGCATTTAATTTAGGGTTTTTTTGTTGTTGTTTTTTAAAGATGGTACCAAGCCTCTGTTATGCTTTCCCCTGAGTTTTTGGTACAAACAAAAGTTCTCAGAGAAGCCCACCCATCTCCTGTCAGTCAGTTCAGACCCTTGGGATGTCAGGGAGCGGAACGTACCAGCTTCAGCTGTGTTGAATTTTTGACTAATCAATTCACTCCATTTCCAGAAGTGGTTGGTATAAGCACAGCGTACTTGGGCCACGTATTCTGTGTCAGGCTCCAGTTCATTTAAGAGGTACTCACCATTCACCTTGATGGAAACATTGCTTTGCTTAATTAAAAAAAAAAGGTGGGGGGGGAGAAGAAGACAGAAGTATTGGTGAGCATACTTCATTGCAAAGCCAAATCACACACAGAGTAAGACCTGATTTGGAGTAAGACTAGTTCTTCTTTGAGAAAAAAAAATCTGTAAACTCTAAAAGTTTATGATTAATTTCCTGGGCCTTTTAAACAGATGACCCATATCATTTGAACACACATAGGAATAAGAGTTTAAAGAGATTTCACTCACCAGTCTCTCTGTTTAGACACAAAGAAATTCTTGAAAATAGAAAGTTAAACACTTACTTGTATCACTTTTCCTTCAGCAAGGAGTTCAAGCTGACACAAAAGTGTGGAACTGTTTCCAATGGAGTGTACCTTCCAGGTCATGGTGGCATTTGTGGCACCAACATTTTTAGGTAATAAGTTATAGGGAGTCATTGGATGAACTGCAAAAAAAAAAAAAAAAATGAAAACAATTCAAGCACAGATCCAAAAGGACTGGTAAATAGGCAGTTCATTTTTATACTGGTTTGTTCAATAAGCATTTTTATTTATCTCTGAGAAAATGGCAAACAAAACCAGACTTGCAGCCAAGATGGAGTAGCCAAGTACAGCCTTTTCTCTCACTGATTATATTAGAAACTTGGAACAAATACACAAAGAAACAGAGGACTCTTAAAATTAAACAAAAGCAGGCAAGAATGTAGAGGGGAGTCAAAACTTGAAGTGGCCCATCAAAGAGAATATAACAGAACCCTGAGTCTAACCAACGTAACATTAACAGTCTCAAGGATACAATCCAAAATTATTAGACATACAAAACAAAACCAAAAAAGAGAAAATGTCACCAATTTTCGAGGAAAGAGACAATCAGCAGATGTCAACTTTGAGATGACCCACGCCTCAAGATGACTCCCTTAGAATGCTACAATTAGATAAAGAGTGTAAAACAGATCCATGAAGTATAAGCAAATGCATCCAGGGACTTCCCTGATGGCGCAGCGGTTAAGAATCCGCCTGCCAATGCAGGGGACATGGGTTCGAGCTCTGGTTCAGGAAGATCCCACATGCCGTGGAGCAGCTAACTAAGCCTGTACCCCACAACTACTGAGCCTGCGCTCTAGAGCCCACAAGCCACAACTACTGAAGCCCATGTGCCACAACTACTGAAGCCTGTGCGCCTACAGCCTGTGCTCCGCAACAAGAGAAGCCACCGCAGTGAGAAGCCCGCGCACCGCAACGAAGAGGAGCCCCAGCTCGCCACAACTAGAGAAAAGCCCACGCACGGCAACGAAAACCCAACACAGCCAAAAATAAATAAATAAATAAATTTATTAAAAAACCAAAAAGTAACTGCATCTGAAATGAATAAAAGGAAAACATTTCTCAGCAGAGAAATAGAAACTATTTTTTTTAAAGAAAGAATTAAATGGAAATTTTAGAACCGAAAAATAGAATATCTGAAATAAAAAAACCTTCCACCTTACGCACTTCCACAGTTGCTATGTGACCTGGCCACTGCCTACCACTCCAATCTCCTTTCTCTCACGGGAAAGACACAAGGATATTCTTCCCTGCATGAAACACCCAGAGCATGTTCCCACCTCAAGGCCTTTTCAAATCCTGTTCTTTTTTTTTTTTTTTTTTGTGGTACACGGGCCTCTCACTGTTGTGGCCTCTCCTGCTGCGGAGCACAGGCTCCAGATGCACAGGCCAGTGGCCATGGCTCATGGGCCCAGGCACTCTGCGGCACGTGGGATCTTCCCGGACCGGGGCACGAACCCGTGTCCCCTGCATCGGCAGGCGGACTCTCAACCACTGCACCACCAGGGAAGCCCTCAAATCCTGTTCTTTTACTCCAAATGTTCTAGATGTTTTCTGCCTCCTCATCCTTCAGTGCCCTCATCCCAACTGAAGCAGCACCCCAGGCATTCTCTACCTGTCACCTGAATTTTATCTTCTTTCCAAGACTTAGCGATGCTTGAAATTATGTTATTAACTTGTTTACATGTTTCCTGTGTGTCTCCATGCCCCACTCTCAACCCTCTCTCCACACACACACTAGCATGTACACACATTAGGGGCAGTTACTCAACTCTGTTCACTGCTGGGTGCCCAGTGCCTGCTACATTGGTGGCACCCTGTAATTAGGTGACTGAAGTGATCATTAAGTTGAAATCTAAATGAGGTGTAGAATTAAGAAGGCAAAGGAGAAGTACAAGAATTCCAGAAAAAATGAACAACGAGTTTAAAGATGCTACATTTCATAAGAGAGGCAGGGGTGTGGTCAAAACATAGAAAGAGATATTCAACTTCAGGGTTGTGCAGATCCAAACCATTGCAAAATACCACTTAACATCCATTCAACTGACAAAAATGCAAAGGGTGACAAAACCAACTTGGAGAGAATATATTGGTACAACCACTTTGGAAGCGAATTTGGCATTATCTTGTAAGTTGAAGAACATTCACATTTTCTGAGTCCTCACCAATTCCATTCTTAGGTATATAGGTATATACGCAAGAAAAACAGCTACAACTCTAGGTGTGTACTGGATATATATATCAAAATGCTCTTATTAACACTGTATCCAAGAGCATAAACCTTGAGACAATCTGAAAATCCACCAAAAGAGATGCATGAATAAAACACTGTATATTTATGCAATGAAATACTCTACAGCAGTGAAAATGGACTACAACAACACTCAATAATATGGGTAAATATTAGCAATTTAATATTGTATAAAAGCAATTACTAGCTTGATGTCTCATATACATTAAAACAAAATAAAAACAGTATTTGGGGGATTTCATAAGAAAATGAGAATACATACACATGCACACACATGACTTAAATCTGTTATCTTAGTGGAAGGAGCAGGGTGGGGGGGCTGTGGGATGGGAGATGAAGTTATTGTCAGATTTCTATTCTGAACTTGAGGTAAGCTCGTTGGTGTTTATTACATTATCAAAATAAACAAATAATGGGGACCACAAGTCATGCACGCACCCAAGTTTATAACTTGGCACAAACAAGTGATAAACTAAAACCTTCACTTGGGATGTGAATTAGGTGAAAATCTACGGCACATTTACTTGATCACACAGTGTGTCAAACAAAGATACGCTCGTGGCCACAGTGGGCTACACTCAAGTCTCACCTCGTTGGGTCAGGTTAAAAAGAATACTGACACTTCTTTTTCTGAAGTAGTTTTCAGCCAGGAGTGTGAAGTTATAAGTTTCTTGTGAGCCTTGAGCGACTTGCCAATCACACCAGTTTCTGTGTTTACAAAGTGTCTTTTTTCCGGAAAATCTTAAAGAAAAAAAAAAAAAAACACCACACAACAATTTCAGGGTTTACATTTTTGTCAATGCAGATATGTATCCCTGAATCCACTGAGTATCCCTGAGACACACTCAGTGGCTTTCAAACTATGTTCCACACAACAGCATCGATCCGTCACCAACAAATACCAATGACGAAAATATTGTTTCAAAAAATTTGACCTGTGCGGTTAAATGTGTAATGATGAATTGCTGACTTCTCCTCTTGGGTGGTGAAAACTTTCCTTAGTTTACTTTGGATACTCTTAAAAAGGTAGAAATTAGGTAGACCTAGATTACCACATGGAACGATTTTCATATCAAGATTCACCATTAACAGCCTTTCTTATCATTTTTATGCTACATTGTCCTTTAACAAAACTCAGGTAGAAAGTATGGTATACCTGAGACCACTTAAAGATTTCTTCCTGACCCTGGCAGGTGGTTTGAAAATATTTGTTCAAATTTTCTGTAACACTGTCACAAGTACCTTAAACAAGGAAGAATCCATCACTAATGTAACCAAAGCTCACTTACGATTCAAATAAAGTATAGCTTTGGGAAGGCTGTTTACTCAAGCCAGTGTCGCTCCCGGGATCCCAAGTACAGGTCAAAGTCTTGAGGTCCTGGGTTTCACAAGAAAAGTCCTTGGGCTCTTCAAGCACTTCTGTCCGTACAAGGAAAAAACAGATGAAAGACCTAGCTGAAGCTCTTTATCGAAAGACAAGTGAAATGGAAAGTTCTCTTCGGGGTCTGAGGCCACAGAGTTGCTCTGAACAATGAAAAGATTACTTCAATGGGGGCCAACGCCTCAGCAGCTCCAGAAAGGCACACTGCGGGTACCTCACCTTGGTCCCTACTCTTTCCTTCCCTGGTGCTTTGCTGGGGTATCACCGAGGATGGCAGACGTGTACTGCATGTGGTCTGCACTCTGTCTGCCTGATGAAAGTTGTAGCCCCAGTGCCTGCTAGCAGCATTCAACAGTACTGCTACATGCAGACAGAGTGAACAGAACAATGAATGAATGGGGTCAGCGTTGCTTGGTGTTTCATTGTAGATGCCCTGGCTTACTGGGAACCTGGGCTGTGCTTGGGATGCCGGGAAGCCAGATCTGGGGACCCCGCTAAACTCAGCAGCTGGAGGCTGAGAGTTCCAAGAAATGTACGGGCAGCACCGCCAAGTCCCCGAGGCACCGCAGTTCTCGGAGGCCACGCCAAGAGGCACAGGTGACCAAGCGTCTGGGAGATCAGAAACAGCCTTTGGCAGGGGAAGCAGGGAGGGAGGAGTTGCAGATACCGCCCCACTGTGCAGGGGAAGGGAGGCCACTGGGTGAGCACACTGGGACCTACAGGGAAAGTGAAACGCTGCCTTCTCTCCCCTCGCCATCACCCATGGAGGTACCTGACACCTCTGCACCCAGTTAAGAACAGCAGCGGCCTCATCTGCAGAAGTCCTACTGCGTGCAGCCACCATACCGGGGCGGGGCCCTGGCCGTATGCAGTAACCCTCACAACAGCCATTACTGGGCCCATTCACAAAGGAGAACACTGAGCTGAAGAGGCTGGGAAACTTGGCCGAGAAGGCACTCCCAGCCGTGGCAAGAAGAGCCAAACCTGGGTCTTCCGGCCACCACCTCGGCTGCCTCTCTAGGGCCATCCAGCCTGCAGCCCCTCTCCTCCCTCTCCCAGCCTGCAGCCATTCCAGCATGGCTAACGCAAAGCAGGACATCGTCCCAGTGGTCCAGGTCATGACCTGAACTTTCTCCCGAACGCTCTTGCTTCCTAGGAATAAAACTGTCAGTAAACTCAAGAAAACAACAGGAAATCCGACAAGGATTGCTTCAGACTGTCTTTGCCAGAGTCTCTCCTAGAAGACTTGGGAAACAAAAGAAAATTGAGGCCACGAGTGGAAACGTTTCCTTGTCTTCTGGGAAAGGAAATTTGATCTATTCCACAGGAAATGGGAGGGGGGCACAGAGATGTGGACACTCACTTGAGACAAAGAGAACGATGCCTCCCAAAACTCCTCCCTGGTCCACCTTACAGAAGACATTTGTCCCTTTTTCCCTAATAAAAGACACGTTCTTCAACTCGAACGCAGACACGCTTCGATCAAGCTGTTCTCCATATATCTGTACACCTTCCAAATAACAGGATATGTTGTCCTGATGGATCCTAGAAACGTAACAAATGGTGATGTTGGAGCCTTCTTCCACCAGCTTATCTTTAGGGAAGACAAACAATGGATCATGTCCAAGCAAATTCTGTGCTGCAAGATAAAAGAAGACAGCTCAGTTAGACTTGGACACAAAAGTCAAACCAGCCCCCTCCTGCCTCACTCTCAACAGATAGCTTTAGCTTTTTCTGCCTCCTGGAGAAAACAGGAAGCTAAAATTTCTACAGCAGATCTATAAACTTTGGTGTGTGCAAAACCATCCTCTGTACCGTCCCTCCTACTGCCGCGATCATACCACTGCTCTCGTTCTTACTGTGGAGACGGCACCGTGACTGCCGCTCTGCGGATGATCCTGTCATTCCTGCTTATAGGTTATCAGGACGGCAGTAGCTGCTTTGCACTAATCCCAGCCACGTGGGAGGCCCTGTGTTAAGTGCTTATGTATCTTCTCTCTTGTCATCCTTACCACCTTACAGCCATGGGGTGGGCAGGACTGAGCCCAAGTTCCCTCACCCAGCAAGTGGCAAAGCCACATTCACACCCACCAGGTCTGCCTAGCTCCCAAGCCACGTGTCCCTCATAATCTCTAAATTGTCCTGTAGATCACTCCTCTTCCACCTTCTCGGATGCCATTCACCCAAAGAGCTCCTTTCATTTCCATCTTCTGTCTGTGTGGCCCATCAGCACATAAGAATCCTCAGGTCTCTGCCATTTTAGGCAAACTCACCACCCTCCATGCCTCCCTCCAGCCTCCTCTCCACCCGCTCCTCCACCGTCAGCCTCCCCCAGGACCTGCCTGTGCCCATCACTCAGCTGTCAATCACCCCCTGCTCACCTAGGCCCCTGCAGTCTGGCTGCTGGCCCACCAGGGCTCTAAAATTGCCATCAGTAAGGTCACCCAAGTGCAGTGGCCTGGGTGTGGGATTTTGTTTTAAGGTCCCCAGGTGATTCTATGTGCAGCCATGGTTGAGAATCAGTGTTTTGGGGATTAGGAATAATCAGCCTTGAAACAAATCAAAGAAGAACATGAAAAGATGGAAAGATATATCCTGTCTTGGATTGGAAGAATCAATATTGTCAAAGTGACTATACTACCCAAGGTAATCTACAATCCCTATCAAATTACGAATGACATTTTTCATAGAACTAGAATAAAAAATTTGTATGGAAACATGAAAGACCCCAAATAGCCAAAGCAGTCTTGAGAAAGAAAAATGGAGCTGGAGGAATCAGGCTCCCTGACTTCAGACTGTACTACAAAGCTACAGTCATCAAAACAGTATGGTACTGGCACAAAAAACAGAAATATAGATCAATGGAAAGGGATAGAAAGCCCAGAGATAAACCCACACCTATGGTCACTTATTCTGTGACAAAGGAGGCAAGAATATACAACAGAGAAAAGACAGTCTCTTCAATAAATGGTGCTGGGAAAACTGGAGAGCTACAGGTAAGAAAATGAAATTAGAACATTCTCTAACACCATACACAAAAATAAGCTCAAAATGCATTAAAGACCTAAATGTGAGACCAGATACTATAAAACTCCTAGAGGGAAACATAGGCAAGACACGCTTTGACATAAATCACAGCACTATCTTTTTTGGTTTCACTCCTAGAGTAATGAAAATAAAAACAAAAATAAACAAGTGGTACCTAATTAAAGTTAAAAGCTTTTGCACAGCAAAGGAAACCATAAACAAAATGAAAAAACAGCCCTCATAATGGGAGAAAATATTTGCAAATGAAGCAACCAACAAGGGATTAATTTCTAAAATATATAAACAGCTCATGCAGCTCAATATCAAAAAAACAAACAACCCAATCAAAAAATGGACAGAAGACCTAAATAGACATTTCTCCAAAGAAGACATACAGATGGCCCAAAAAGCACATGAAAAAATGCTCAAAATCAGTAATCATTTTAGAAATGCAAATCAAAATGACAATGAGGTATCACCTCACACTGGTCAGAATGGCCATCATCAAAAAGTCTACAAACAATAAATGCTGGAGAGGGTGTGGAGAAATAGGAACGTTCCTACATTGTTGGTGGGAATGTAAATTGGTGTAGCCACTATGGAGAACAGTATGGAAGTTCCTTAAAAAACTAAAAATAGAGCTACCATATGATCCTACAATCCCCCTCCTGGGCATATATACAGAGAAAACCATAATTTGAGATACATGCACTCCAATGTTCATTGCAGCACTATTTACAATAGCCAGGATGTGGAAGTAACCTAAAAGTCCATTGACAGATAAATGGATAAAGAAGATGTGATACATATATGCAATGGAATAGTACTCAGCCATAAAAAAGTATGAAATAATGCCATTTGTAGCAACATGGATGGACCTAGAGATTATCATACTGAGTGAAGTAAGCCAGACAGGGAAAGACAAATAACATATGATAGCACATATATATGGAATCTAAAAGAAAAAAAAAAGACACAAATGAACTTATTTCCAAAACAGAAAGAGACCCACAGATACAGAAAACAAAAAACTTATGATTACCAAAGGGGAAAGGAGGGTGGGGGGAAGGGATAAATTAGGAGTTTGGAATTAACATATAAACACTACTATGTATAAAATAGATAACCAACAAGGACCTACTGTATAGCACAGGGAACTATACTCAATATTATGTAATAACCTATAAGGGAAAAAAATCTGAAAAAAAAAATGTATAACTGAATCACTGTGCTGTACACCCAAAACTTACAGGATATTGTAAATCAACTATACTTCAATAAAAAAAAAATTTTTAAGGAATAATCAGCTTTTCTATCAATTCTTGAGTTAGTTTGGAGGTTATAGTTTTGATAAACCTAGTCCACTGTACGAAAGTTGTTGATAATGTTGTTCTTTCTTTCTCTATTGCTACCTTTTTAATCTCTATTTTTTCTGTTAAGTGTGTCTCTCAGCAATAGGATGTGATGGTTAAGAGAATGGCCTCTGGAGCCAGATTGTCCAGGTTAGAATTCTGGCTCTACCACTTCGTGGCCTGATGACCCCGCATGGGAATTTTTTTTTTTTTTTTTTTTTTTTGCGGTACGCAGGCCTCTCACTGCCGTGGCCCCTCCCGCCACGGAGCACAGGCTCCGGACGCGCAGGCCCAGCGGCCACGGCCCACGGGCCCAGCCGCTCCACGGCACGCGGGATCCTCCCGGACCGGGGCACGAACCTGCGTCCCCTGCACCGGCAGGCGGACTCTCAACCACTGCACCACCAGGGAAGCCCTGCATGGGATTTTTTTAAAGCTATCTGCGCCTCAGTCTCCTCATCTGTGAAGTAGGAATAAGAATTATATGTATTTCATAGGGCTGATGTGAAGATGAAATTAATACATATAGTGCTGAAAGCAGTGACTAGAATGCAGATTTGATTCTATTATTAGTATTAAATTAATCATTGGGCCTCTCGTGAGTTAACATGCTATCAGTTTGAATGAATAAATTTGCATAAACACTTAGCTAAGGAATGGTTCTCTTGACAGGAATTTCAGATAACCTGTCAACGTATATAGTTGAGAGCACCAAATGCCAGTGCTTTACAACTAACGTATAGCTTAGCTGAAGCATAAGAAATTGTGCAAAATGCTAAATTTTAATAACAAAATAATCAAAATTAAGAGAGATTTTAATAATTAAACATAATTATCCATGATCTCAAATGAAGAACTGCTTCCAGTTTTCCATATTTCCCTCCCTTGTCTCTACATTAGGGGTTGACAAGCTATGGCCCATGGGCCAATTCCAGACACCATCTGTTTTTGTAAATAAAGTTTTATTGGAACACAACCACTCATTTATTTACACTCTGCCTATGACTGCTCCCATGCTACAATGGCAGAGTTGAATAGTCACGATAGGGAATGTAGGGTTGTAAAACCTAAAGTATTTCCTATCTTGCCCTTGACAGAAAAAGCTTCCCCAATTCTGCTCTAGATGAATACACATTTTGTGTTGTTCTAATAAAAGCATATGTACAATTTATGTCCTGTTTTGTTCACTTAGCATTCTATAATATACACACTTCACACCTATGGAAAATGAATACTAAATTGTCTGAATTTGCGTAATTCCCTCAATGAATAAATTCAGAGGGAAAGTCCTTAGCCCTCTGTCTCCTGGTGGCAAGTTTCACACCTATGCTTTTTAGACCCAATAGGAGCCAAAGAAAAATAATGCTGGTGTCTACCCAGAGTTTCTCAACAGCGACTTCCACTATTTGACTACTGGTCCCCGAGAAATATTAGACAGTAAACCCCTTCACTCTTTTATCACCTCACTTCTCACCATCTGCTTCCTCCCATGAACTCCAGTTGCTCCAGAACCCTGGCTTGGGAATCCTGGCGTCATCCACCATACTCCTCATTCTTATAAAGTGTGCCGCGCATTCCAGAGGGAGCTCGGATTCCCAGCTCCAATGCAGGACTTGGTCCCGCTTCACAGTGGTGCTGTAGTTCTCCTAGAAATAAAGAGAAAAACTTGGAAACATATAGCCGTGTGGTCCTGGGAAATGGCTTGGCTGGACTTAGCCCAAAGCACACACCTAAGAGTCCACTGTAACTCCAGGATATGGACAAATGCAGTCTGTTCTCAGCCAGCCAGCTTCTGAGCTCTGACGGCCCAGCGAAGAACCAGCCTTGGCCTCCTGCCTTTCGAAAACTTGGCTCCCAACCCCTCTGGGCCTCCAATTCCAGAGGGCTCAAGTGAGAGAGAAAACAGAAGCTACTGGAGTCTTGGGGGAAAAGATCAGAGAAAGAAGGTATGCACACAGTGCTGGTCACAAGAGCGTGCTAAGACGGTTCTTGCACACTAGAGAATTAATTGAGGCACCCTTTTAAAAATAAGCAAGATTGATGAGAATTTTCTAATATTCATCAGATCAAGTTGGCCCAATCTCAGTAGAGCTGGCAGTCCTGCATGGTTCCCAGGAATTCCACTGTCTCCCAGACGTCAACAGATGGCTCCCAATGATTGCTTTGGTTTTTGTCTCCTGTCTTTTCAGATACGGTGGCCACATGGACCATCGCCCCTCCCTTGAGCTCCAACCTTCAGAATCTTTAGTCCCCAGAGATGTCAATCTCATGGGAACGCCCTACACTGTGCTCTTGGGAACCTTGTCCAAGTTGTACTGTAATTTGCTTTTCCCGCACAGCGTTTAGTCTTAATCTTTCTTAGACAGTGGTATTTTCATTCTTTAACGCAATATACTTCAACAGCTCCTTCTACACCTGACCCTGTCGTCCAAGGCCATTTACAGTATGACTCCAACTGCCTCTCCCTTGCAGGACTCCTGTCTCCAGACACAGTGGGCCGCCCCACACTTCGGGAAGAGCTGTATGCTTTACTCCACAGTACCTGCTCACGCGGCGTTCCGGGTTTCGCGTCCCCAACTCTCCCTCTGAATTGGGAATTAGTCCCAACCTTCAAGCCCCTGTTATACCCCATCTTCTTCATGAAGTCTTTCTTGCTCTCTCCTCTGGTTTCCTCCCATCCCCACCTCTGCCCGAGCTCCCCTGCATACTGGGGGTAGTTGGTGGCATTTCATCTGTGGTTATGCCTCTGACTCAAGTAGGGCACCCAGAAAGCGGGGACTGGGCTTCATTCTTCTTCGTGGACCACAGCTCCAGGCACCCATGCTTTCAGTGAGCCCCTCCAGGACGCCTGCTTTCTGCACCCACAGCTGGGAGACAGGGACAACAAAAATCTTGCCCTTCCTGGGGAAAACTGAGTCTGCATCCATTTTTCTAAGGGCCAATGGCAAGTCCTACAGTGAAGACGAGGGGGGCGGCACACACGTCACACGCAACCAGACTCGGAGGCCTTCCTCCACCTGTGCCTTCCCCTCCCCAGGCCGCCAACCTTAAACAGCAGCCTTGGCCGAACCAAACACAGTCCCGGAAGGAGAAGCACTTCGTCCACCTGAAAGGCATCTAGTCGTGCACGTCCTTTCTCATGCTAAGCAGAACTCCCATTTGTAAAACATTTATATTATTTCGGTTTATTGTATTCCTTTATCCCTAGATTACTAAACAAACATTTTTTTTTTTTTTTCGGTACGTGGGCCTCTCACTGTTGTGGCCTCTCCCGGTGCGGAGCACAGGCTCCGGACGCGCAGGCTCAGCGGCCATGGCTCACGGGTCCAGCCGCTCCACAGCATGTGGGATCTTCCCGGACCGGGGCACGAACCCGTGTCCCCTGCATCGGCAGGCGGACTCCCAACCACTGCACCACCAGGGAAGCCCCAAAACATACATTTTTAACTACAAGTTCTGTGGTCCTGATCCATGCAACTTTTCCTATTTAATATGAGCGATCACAGGTACCTTTTCTTAATTATTATTTAAGAACCAACACCAAAATAAATAAATAAAAGGAACTCTGTCGTCCTGGTGACCTCGCTGTAATGTCAACAAGCCGCCGGCTGGATTTTGCCTCCCCCGTCTCTTGGGAATTCGGCCACTTCTCTTGTCACCACGGTCACCACCCACTCCAGGCCCCTCTCCTCTGGACCGACCCCACCGCTCGCTTCCATTTCAACTGGTCACACTTCACCTCCTCCAGTTCTCCCAACTTCTCTCCACTGTGTGGCCGGAGTGAGCTTTCTTTAAGACTTCCAATCAGAGCTCATCACTCTGCTTCTCACCGCTCCCTGCATATAAAACAGCATCTGGGCACGACCCTCGGTGTGTGTGTGGTCTAGCCCTGTCCTGCCCGCCCCACATGCCCCGCGCTTTCAGGCCTGAAAGCTCCCAGCCCCTTTCACTCAGGACCTCTGCTCACCCCAGCTGGATCTTCCTGGGACATTCCTCCTCACCCTCCATGCTAAATTAGCTTCTAATCTTCTTTCCTATTTTGGCTCCCACTGCCCTTCCTCCAAGGTGCTGGAGAAGGTCAGGCCTAGTCTCACCCCACAGCCCCGTGCCAGCGACCTGCACTCCTCACGCCTAGGATACTCTGCATTGTGGGATCATCTCCTTATTTTTGCTCAGCACTCACAGCCCCATGCCTGGAATAATGCCTGGACCTGAGCCCACAGTCTAAACCTCCGTGCTGAAGGATTTCCTCCATTCATTACTATGCAGTGAGCTCTGCTTTTCCCAGACACTCTGTGTGGATTCTATCTGACCACAAGTTGTGCTTTGTGGTCTTTACAGGCCCGTTGTGGAGGAGATAAAACGTTTCGTTGAATGCATCAATTCAGCAACTTTTAAAAATGTGATGACTGTGTCTGGGCTGTTTTCATTCATCCAAGTGGCAAGTTTAATTGGGCCCTGGCAGACATTAGTATGTTACAAAAAACTGGCATTTCCACAGCAGTGCAACTGAGATCACTGACTCATTCCTGAGAAGTGAGCTCATCCCTCACTGACTCATGCTCCAAGCCTCCTTCCAAGCTTGAGCTGCTACTCTCCTCTGCCTTCTCCTGCCATTGATGGAACCATAAAGCAAGTGGCTGGAGAGGCTGCGGGCAGAACCCTAGCCAGGGTGAGAGCACGTAGTGCAGCCTGAGTGGCCAGTGCCGGCCAGGAGGCAGCTCAGAGTCCCTGGTCCAGCTGTGACAGCCTCGGTCAACATGTTTTTCTGTGGCTTGTTTGGGAACAAAACAGTCTGAGGCATGAGTGAGGGTGCATTACAGGGACCTGCCCTATGAAAGGGAGATCACGGTCCAGATGGAAGCGACCTCTCTCAGCTGCTTTGTCTGACCCTTAACTGGAGGGGGACCTTATGTCTGTCCTTGATTTCAGGCCCGAGAGGTTCAGACAAGGGCTTCTCTTGGCATCGTCTGTTCTGGGACACGTGGAGACTGATGACCTGGGAAGACTGCATGTGGCTGTCACCCCTGTGGGGGGCCCGGGGCTCCAGCCAGAAACAGAGCTGCCTTGAGAGGGGCAGTTCCCTCCTCTGGGTGTGGCAGGTCCTCCACCACCCAACCCCAGCAGGAAAAGGGAGAGCTCTATGTGGACACGGTCAGGGTGAGGCTGTCTCAGTTTTTCTTAAATTGTCCTCTTAGCGTTGTTCTGTGTGTCCTGGACTTTCTCAGCTGTGCCGTAAACAATTCAAGGTCAAAGGTGTTTTTTCTTTTCCTGTTCCTGACATCTGGCATAGGCAGGTATGATCATCTTTTGTGAAATGAATAAATGACAGGAAAAAGAAGAAAAAAAAAAAAAAGCAGCACCACAAACCTCTCTGTGCCTTAGTTTTCTCCTCTGTTGGAATCAGGCTGGCCTGGGTGTTATGCGGACCGTATAACCGACAAGGCAAAACTCTACCCTCAAACATCTCCAGCCTTGGTAGGTTACACAAGGAGGTTTCACCAGCGGCTTTACCTTGAAAAGAGAACTACCTGAATCAAAGGTGTAAACAGATACGAACAACTGTCTGTTCACATGTTGCTACTGTTATTTTCTCTACTATGAAAGCAGAAAGAACTGTCTTTTAGAAAAATAAAGAATGGGGTCAACTTGGTCTACAGTTAATATTACTTTCGCTAATGGTGTTAAGTGCTAGTTTTCCACGAATTCCTCCAGCTGCTCTCTCAAATTTCTTTTCCTTAGATAATTCTTAGCCTCAATATGACCTCTGCTCGATGTTGTACTGGGTCCAAATCAACAACCAGTGTATCCATCAACAATACAAAAAACAGGAAAATACAAAAATTATTAGCATGAGGGGGATGGTGGGAAGATGGGCTGGTGGTGGGGAGGGAACAGCTGTACATAAGCATTGCTGTTGTTTAAAGTCAGAACACCAGGGAACACAATGCAAGTGCTTCTTGGATCTGTGTCTCCTGGCCTGCAGAACTAACAAACCCCAAATAAACTAAGTTTGGCCTCAAAAAAAAAAAAAAAAACCCAACACCGAACAACTCTCATGGTGGGAAGCTGCCCTTTGAGGGGCGGAATTCTAGACCTGGTATCCATCCTAAATCAACAGTCAGAATGATATTTAAATTAGGCCACTCACTCAGATCTCAAATGCAGTGATGGATAAGGAAAGTAACTGGAGCCTTTAAAGCTAGTAGCCTTTATGCTTCGCTAAAGGAACTAACCACCTGGCTCCCTGTACTCACACCTCCAGCACCTGAGAGGAGAGTGGCCATCCACTAGCAAATGGAGGTCCCCAGTAATGACACAGCCCTGTGCTGCCCTTCCCTCCAACGCAAATTCTCTGTTCCCTTCAGTGGGAAAATATTTCACTGTCCTTCAACATCCCATGCTAATAAATGATCACGATGTGGGCACAGATTATTAAGGTTCCCTGCACCATAAATGGTAATTGAAAGAAACTACCAAAGTTTGTAAAGCAATTATACTCCAATATAGATGTTAGGAAAAATAAATAAATCAACTACCAAAGTGCCCCAATGCACTAGATGGGGAAGCACCAGGCAAAACAGACACCACCATGATTTAAACCAGACAAGTGAAAAACCGATCCCAAATAATTCAAAGGCAAAAAGTGTGTGAAATTCAGGACTTTCTTAATTTAATTTGTGGTAGAAAAAGCCACATATGAGGCAACAAAGGACACTGTAAGTTACTCTCCAACATGGCCCATGGAGAACCTCTTCGCTGATTAGGGCAGAAAATGCTAGAATGGTTTATTCCTTGCATCTCAGCATAGCATTAGTAAAGAAACTGCCTGCAAGCCACAGTGGCATGAAAAAGGTTGCCAAACTCTTACATCTGATTTAGGAAGATCTCTGGTGGACAGGGAAGGAAGAAGGAAGAGGAATAAGGTGATTGACCTTCATGGATTTTTGGAATCCAGTATTCACAAGGACAGACCCCAACAGCTTCCACAGGGAACAGAGCAGAAGTGAGAGAATGATCTGATTCGTAGCACAGCCCATCCAACCTACCAAACCAAAATTGTCATGTTACTTTGTCCGGGACCCTCTTTTTTTTTTTTTTTTTTTGCTGTACGCGGGCCTCTCACTGTTGTGGCCTCTCCCTTTGTGGAGCACAGGCTCCAGACACACAGGCTCAGCGGCCATGGCTCATGGGCCCACCCGCTCCGCGGTATGTGGGATCTCCCCAGACCGGGGCACGAACCCGTGTCCCCTGCATCGGCAGGCGGGCTCTCAACCACTGCGCCACCAGGGAAGCCCTGTCTGTGACCCTCTTAACTAAAAACACAGAAATGTGATTATTTAGGACAAGTATTCTGAGTTGCCCAAATATTTCCATATTGGGATTTGGGGGGATGTTATAAAAGATAAAACACAGTGTCAGAAAAGGATTTTTTAAATATTGAGCCAAAAAGAAAAATACTTACCACCCGGATGACATTGGATGTTTTAAATCTACTGATCTGTATCTGAAAAACCATTTTCAATTCCTGATGATAAGCAAGGCTGTGGACAGTCCATTGTAAATGCAAACACTGACACGTAGAATTGACAGAAACTTTCAGCGATTCAGGAGTTAATGGTAAAGGTTCAGATAAAACTGAAAGGCCAAAACAAGATATGAAATAACATTTAATAGGAGTATGACTGAATAGTCATAGATAATTAAACTGTTCAATTTCATCATTGTTTAGCTGTAGAAATTATTGCTCACATATACATTCTAGAATTAGACACTTTGAAAACCTGGATGGAATCCAGAAATCACTCAGCAGATAAAGAAATTAAGACCTAGATGAATGAAATGACTTGCTCAATGATACACAGCAAATTAATAAATTGATAAACAGTTTCACAAGACAAAAGGATACTCTAGTGAACAATCTAAATGGTTCAGAAATTTGTAATAAGGCTGAATAAAGAAAGAGGACATTTTGCTATAAATTTCATTTCAAGAGGACTTTTTGCTATAAATTTGCTATAAGAGGACATCTAAAATGAGAGTTTTCTTTTTGGAAGTCAATATTTCATAGTTTATTAAGTAGCTATAAAGTGACAGCAAGTTCCATTTCTAGATAGTATTGCTTAAATCTCAATGCACTGAACTTAAAACACCTCTGGCAAGAATTCACTGGACTCTTCGGATGAGACTAGGCACTTAGTGTGAAATAAAATAATTGTGACAAGGTTTCTAGCTCAAGGAAGGAACCTAGCTGGAGAGACACAACAGACTCGTAAGAAGTAATGAGTCATTGCAAGTTTAGAATATTTAGTGGTGTGATAGAGTCTGTCAAAGAGTAGAGATTCAAACACGGAACAGATTTGCTGAGGTCAGTGAGCTAGGAAACAGCCCAGAGAGAGGATGGGGCCTGATGGAGTGAGATCGCTGCTAATTCCTGGAGAAGAACAAAGCACCACTTTTTACATAAGCAGAGGAAATGCTGTGCAGATTCAAAAGGAAATTGTGTATTGCCGAATCAACTGGTTTCACTCCCTTCTGAGGGAGTCTGAAGTGAACTGGGAATGGTGCAAAGGTACTGAAAAGATAAAGACTGTAGGGAAAAAAACAACTGATAATTGACGGTCCATGGTGGAGCACATTCCATCTTTTCAGCATTCATTTTTCTAGTTCTTTGGGGGTTTCCCCTAGTGATCTGAGACCCTCTGGCACCTAGTTCAAAAGGCAAGAGAGTATGTTCTTTTGAGAATAAAAATGGAAAGAATCTCTAATACTGGAAAAAAATGTTCCAAAACTGCCATTCTACATGTGCTATTTTTCTCAAAGAGGTAAAAATAACAGCGACAACAAGATTGAACACGTACTCTTTACCAGGCACAGTGCTAGGTGCTTTATACACGTTGTCTCGTGTAATGCCCACTGTAAAACTCAGACAGTAATTTTTTATAGATGGGGAAACTGAAGTTCAGTAAGCTTAAATGATTTACACAAAGCTATATGGGATTTAAGTATAGATCTCTCTAATACCAAAACCTTGCTCCCCTTTATTGCACTGCCCACCAACTGTTAAGGCAGGAGCATCCTGCCCAATCAAAGGTCACATGGAATGGAATGTCTGAGAAGTATGCTGCATGGCTCCCACCATGTCCTGCCAAACTCAGGATACAGATGAAAAGGACGGGGCTCTGGACCCAGCCAGATAAGCTGAGACGCATTCCTGGTAGATATAAGCATGAAGCTTTTCATGTGAATGGTCCACATGGTAGACAGGTTCACAATCCAAGTAAAGCATTAGCCTCAGAATTTATTTTAAAAAATCTCAGAAAATTCATTCTATGGAAGTTAGGTTAACAAGAGTGTCCATAAAACCCAAGTTATTAGCCATCAATGACTATCTTCCCAAAAATATACCCATCCTTTGTAATATTTTGTAAATGTGGTGCTGGGGATGGCTAGAGTACGAATTAAAATCTCAGTATGGACTCCCATGACCTTGGAGTTGGCAGTGGGTCCTTAGATATGACAGGAAAGCATGAGCCAAAAAAGAAAAAAATAGATAAATTGAACTCCATCAAAATGTAAAACTTTTGTGCATCAAAGGACCTTGTCAAGAAAGAGAAAAACAAACTAAGAATGGGAGAAAATATTTGCAAATCACTTATCTAGCATCCAGAATATATAAAGAACTCTTACAACTCAACAACTAAAAGACAAAAAGCTCAGTTTAAAAAATGGGCAAATGACTTGAATGGGCATTTCTCCAAAGAAGATGTACAAATGATGAAAAAGCACATGAAAAGATGCTCAACATCATTAGTCATTAAGGAAACGCAAATCAAAACCATAATGAGATACTATCTCACACTCACAGGATGGCTATAATTTTAAAAATGGAAATAAGCATTGTGAGGATGTTGAGAAATTAGAACCTTTGTACATTGCTGGTGGGGACGTAAAATGGCTTTAGCACCGTAGAAAACATTTTGGAAGTTCCTCAAAGAGTTAAAATCACCATATGACCCAACAATTCCATTCCTAGGTATATATCCCAAAGAATTGAAAGTAGAGACTCAAATACTCGTACACAAATGTTTGTAGCAGCACTATTCACAATAGCCAAACGGTGGCAACAACCGAAATGTCCATCAGCAAATGACTGGATGAACAAAGTGTGGTATATCCATTCGATGGAATAAGGAATGATGCTACAAATTAGGCAAGCCTTGAAAACATTACACTAAGTGAAAGAAGCCAGATATAAAAGGTCTCATATATCGGGGCTTCCCTGGTGGCGCAGTGGTTGAGAGTCCGCCTGCCGATGCAGGGGACACGGGTTCGTGCCCTGGTCCGGGAAGATCCCACGTGCCGCGGAGCGGCTGGGCCCGTGAGCCATGGCCGCTGAGCCTGCGCGTCCGGAGCCTGTGCTCCGCAGCGGGAGAGGCCACAATAGTGAGAGGCCCACGTACCGCAAAAAAAAAAAAAAAAGAAGAAAAAAAAAAAAAAAGGTCTCATATACATAGTATGATTCACTTCATATGAAATATTCAGAATAGATAAATCTATAGAGAGATAAAGCAGACTGGTGGTTGCCAGGGGCTGAGGGAGGGAGGAATAGGGGATAATTGCTTAATGCTTACAGGCTTTCCTTTGGGGATAATAAAAACGTTTTGGAACTATATAGAGGTGGTAATTGCAAAACATATTCAATGTACTAAATGTCACTGATTTGTCCACTTTAACCATAAACTGATTAATTTTGTTACATGAACTTCACCTCAATAAAAATTATTTTTAAAATATACATGATCATGATAAAAATGTTCAAATAATACAGAAATTGAATCCCCAGCATCCTACCAACTCCACTCTCACTCCATTGTCAAGTTCAAATCATGTATGTTTTGCTTGACTTTTTTCCATACACTTAAAAAAATCATATTGAACTATGCACTCCATTTTATATTTTTTAAAGTACTTATATTATTTTTAAAAAGCTATAAAGAGAAGTAAAACTAACATGTTAACAGTCATTTCTGGATGGTGAGGTTGAGTGATTTTAACTTTCTTTTTTATGCTTTTCTGTACTTTGCGAATGTTCTTTAGAAAACACGTATTACTTTCAGAACCATATAATATGCTAGATTTTTTTTTTTTTTTTTTTTTTGCTGTACGCGGGCCTCTCACTGTTGTGGCCTCTCCCGTTGCTGAGCACAGGCTCTGGACGCGCAGGCTTAGCGGCCATGGCTCACGGGCCCAGCCGCTCTGCGGCATGTGGGATCTTCCCGGACCGGGGCACGAACCCGTGTCCCCTGCATTGGCAGGCGGACTCTCAACCACTGCGCCACCAGGGAAGCCCTAGATTTTTTTTTAACATCTTTATTGGAGTATAATTGCTTTACAATGGTGTGTTAGTTTCTGCTGTATAACAAAGTGAATCAGCTACATGTATACATATATCTCCATAGCCCCTCCCTCTTGCGTCTCCCTCCCACCCTCCCTATCCCACCCCTCTAGGTGGTCACAAAGCACCAAGCTGATCTCCCTGTGCTATGCGCTGCTTCCCACTAGCTATCTATTTTACATTTGGTAGTGTATATATGTCCATGCTACTCTCTCACTTCGTCCCAGCTTACCCTTCCCCCTCCCTGTGTCCTCAAGTCCATTCTCTACCTTTGCGTCTTTATTCCTGTCCTGCCCCTAGGTTCTTCAGAACCTTTTTTATAGATTCCATATATATGTTAGCATATGGTATTTGTTTTTCTCTTTCTGACTTACTTCACTCTGTATGACACACTCTAGGTCCATCCACCTCACTACAAATAACTCAGTTTCATTTCTTTTTATGGCTGAGTAATATTCTGTTGTATATATGTGCCACATCTTCTTTATCCATTCATCTGTCTATGGGCACTTAGGTTGCTTCCATGTCCTGGCTATTGCAAATAGTGCTGCAATGAACATTGTGGTACATGACTCTTTTTGAATTATGGTTTTCTCTGGGTTTATGCCCAGTAGTGGGATTGCTGGGTCATATGGTAGTTCTATTTTTAGTTTTTTAAGGAACCTCCATACTGTTCTCCATAGTGGCAGTATCAATTTACATTCCCACCAACAGTGCAAGAGGGTTCCCTTTTCTCCACACCCTCTCCAGCATTTATTGTTTGTAGACTTTTTGATGATGGCCATTCTGACCTGTGTGAAGCGATACCTCATTGTAGTTTTGATTTGCATTTCTCTGATAATTAGTGATGTTGAGCATCCTTTTGTGTGTTTGTTGGCAATCTGTAGTCTTCTTTGGAGAAATGTTTATTTAGATCTTCTGCCCATTTTTGGATTGGGTTGTTTGTTTTTTTTTATATTGAGCTTAATATGCTAGATTTTAAAAGAAATATTAAGATATCTGGTTCACTTCACTACAATGACACTGCAGAATGCATAATTTAGTCTTCTAAATTTACACCAAAAGGCTGAGCCCCAGTTATCTTTCCAGTTTTATTCCCCACTGGAAGTTAATAAATTGGCATTCTGATTCTTAACGAGTTTGGGCAGAGTGAATCATGTATCGGGCCCTATTCACTCAAAGGTAAATGAAGTAAGTTGGAATTCCTGAATGCTCAAAGCCCAAACATGGTGGTCATATTCTATTGTTATTTGGCTAGAGGTTTTATCTCCTTTGTGAATAAAATGTCTCAATTCTCTAGTTAGAGGCAACAGCTGTTATTCATTCTCTCTCTAAACCTGTGTCTTCCAAGCCTAATACAGTGAACTAGAGGGAGATGGGGAGAGATGAAAGGGCAGATCCCTTATGGAACGGGGGGGAGGTTGTTTTAGTAGCCATGTAGCCATCAGCACCAGGGAAGCAGGGTGCATGCAGAGTCACCCCACCTTTCCTAGCCCTCATTTCATCTTGCCTGTATGGTTGTTCGTTGCTGTCAGTCTCACTCTAGATTCAAATTTCCTGGAGGACAGAGGCAGAGGCTTATGCACCTTTGAACGAACTCTTGTCCCCAGAACTTGGCATGACGTCTTACCCACAGCAGATGCGGATCTCAAATGACAGAGATCCAGCATCACCATGATATCAAGTGCCTGCCTGACCAGCAGCGCCTGACTAATAATTCGTCCTTCCTGGCACTCTCTTCTCCCCAGGGCTGCTTTTCCCACCCAGCGTGTGAGCCCTGATCTCAGCGTGCCGTCATAGCCTGTTCTGTTTGTCTCTCCGCAGACTGTGAGCTGAACATGGGTGGGACTGAGTCTTACTCAGCACGCTGGAACCAAGACCGTAACATACCTCTCACGGTATAGACACTCCGTGGCTGGTTGCTGAATAAGTGAGTCACCTACAAGTATCAACTTTACTTCTGGAAGCTCTAGAAGGCTGCCATATGATGCTTTAGACAAAAGGGGAATTCTTTATACTGACACATGCTCTTGGTGAGTGTTGAGTGACTCAGGTACTCGAGAGACAGCAGTCAGAAATAACTGGGTGGAAAGCAATTTAGAACATCCTTGGGAAATAGCAGGCAATGCCAAGGGAAAGTCAGAGAGATAAAGGAAATTGAGGATGAGGAAATTGAAACTAAGAAAAGGGGAGTGACTTTCCCAAGGCCACACAACCCAACCAGAACCCAGGGCTCTTGGCCCAACTCTTTAATTTATAACGCTGTACCGGCGTGTGGCCAAAAAGGGCAGGCTTGGAATCAGACAGACCTAGCTCTAGTCACAGACTGTCCTCCTATTTTCCCCAACCTGTTTCTCTGTCTGGTCCCAACAACACTCTTTAAGGAAATAAACCATGGCCCATTCGTAAGATGGGATACCATGCAGCCATTAAATATGTTATTTCTAGAAAAACTTTTAACATCAAAGGTAAAAACTCTCGTCATATATTGTATTAATTATTTTGATAAGTATATACAAAAGTAAACTTATTAAAGTATATATACTTCACTTGTTTAATAATTTACCTGTATACACTTTAATAAGTATATATAGTATAACTTCCTAGTATATATATTTATATTACATATAATATATATACTTTATACTATATATACTGTAATAAGTATGTATACTTTACACTAGTTATACTTCAACAAGTATACTTTATATATAAACTTTATACTATATACACTTATTAAAGTATGTATAGTATAAATACTCCCAGTGTACATATAGTATAATTTTACCTCTATTAAAAAAACCCTACACATTTATATCTCTTTCTCTGTCTGTGCAAACATGCGCACAAGAGACTGGAAGAAAATACATCCAAATGCTAGTCATGATCTCTGGCTGATGGAGAGTGAGCCCAGGGCCGACAGGAAGTGAGCCTGGGCTCTGTCTCATTGGACAGGAGAAGCTAGGTTACCTGAAAGGGAGTCTCAGGCCTGAGCCTGGCTGAGTGATTGAGTGAGAAGCCCAGTGGTGTGAGTGGACATTTAGTAGGTACTGGGTCAGATGCAGCAGAAATCGAGACAAGAAATCCAAGCAGTTAGGGTGAGGACAAAGCAGGATCACTTCGCAAAGCGGGTATGCTTAGCTGAGAAAGCTGGAAGCAGAAACAAAGACTGGTGGAGAGAAAAACAGGTAAATGCAAGTCAGATCTAAATAAAGGAAGCTGAAAGGGTGAGCAACAGAGCTTGCCCTGAGAGCAGAGTCCCTTGTAAGTAGAAGGCTCACAGTAAACAGTTGTCAGATCAGATATGGAGACTTCACTAAGGAAGTGAGCTGGGCCAAAAGCTTAGGGTTAAACACCTGGGTTAAACACCTGGCTTCTCTGGAGAGCCTGGAGTTGGGGCCCTGGGTCTGTCTGGGAATCAGGAGCTCTAACTGAGCCTAGACATTCTTATGGTACAGACCACCCACTCAGCCCCAGTGTGTCATGCCTAGATTTTAGCAAGTAAGATCGATGGAGTGAGGGGTATCGATACTACAAAAGAGAAGTCCTCCTAATTTCCACCTTTCAGCTCCAGATTATGGAAGAAACCAACAATCAAACTGTGATTTTTAAGAACCCATAAAAGTAGCACCTTCTCATGTGCCCTGAACCTCATAAAAAACTAAACCCAGACCTCAAGAATATCAGACGGAGAATTGAGCTCTTATCAGAACAAAATTTTCCTTTTATTTCCAAATAGCTTATCACAGAGTTTCAAGGGAAATGGATAACTTCTATGGACATTTCTTGCAAACATCATTTTCATGAATCCATGGACAGGAATTGTGTGAGTAATTACTAAGAGCATATGCCTGTACCCTCTGTTACAAAGGGAGTATACAGCAAAGAATAAATGCAGAAAGAGGAAAAGGTAAAGCTTTATAAAATACAGGTAAAGGCAACACAAACTTTATAAACCCACAGAAACTCTCTCAAGTTTGAATCTGTCTTCAAACTGGCTCAAAGTGATAAAATACGCATAAACATTTTAATGGTGTTGAATTCTTACTGACTTTATTTACAAAGTTGATTTATGGCCAAATACCTTCGCTGTGCGAGTAGCTAAGAGACAAATACTATTTCTTTACCCATAAACAGCATTTCAGCACTTAGCATATTATCTTGCAGGTAACAGCCTCTCAACGAACGCAGTTGTGGCACAGCCCAACTTGCTCTAACCTTGCAGCCGACACTGGACACATAACCCATCTCTACCCAGCAAGTTTAGAAGGAACTCCTCTGGCAATGGCCATGGACCATATATTGATCATGACATTCTCTGGGATTAGATTCACTGACAAGTTACCATTGACCGGGAAATGAAGGTTAAGGTATAGCTTACTCCATTGACCGGGAAATCAAGGTTAAGGCATAGCTTACTCCACTGACCGGGAAATCAAGGTTAAGGCATAGCTTACTCCACTGACCGGGAAATCAAGGTTAAGGCATAGCTTACTCCACTGACCGGGAAATCAAGGTTAAGGCATAGCTTACTCCACTGACCGGGAAATCAAGGTTAAGGCATAGCTTACTAAAATGAGCCATCAAGATGAGGAAGCTCATGACTAAGGTAATCACTGCTACTTACCAATTTCAAGTAATTTTCAAAGAAAAATGACCTGTTGATTTTTCTCCAAAGTACCTGTCACCTTGTTTTTTTCCCCTAGGTGATTTTTTTTTTTTTTTTTTTTTTTTTTTTTACTGTTCTTTCCACTTCTTACCTTCACTTTCGTAAGTTCTCAAGGACAGCAATGCCAAGAGGAATGTTGTCTGAAAAACTGCAAAGAGAGCCATAGGTTCTGGTTTTCTGAAAAAGATAAATTGCAAAGAAGGGAAATTTTATTTAATTTTAGCTGTGAGCAAGTGTCTTTGAACCAACTGCGGAAGACGATGGCATTAAGGTTCCCGCTCTTCTCTCCCCCTCATGTTCATACCCCCGTCACTGTGAATTTGGAGTCCCCCCTCGCCCCACAGTGAGGCAATCTCCCTGCTCCATCTGACTTGCTTTGGCCCGTAAATGAGGCAGAAGTGATGGTATGCCCGCTTGGAGCCTAGGCCTCAAGAGACTTTATGTATTTCTGCTTGCTCTTTTGTGTTTCCACCTTTGGCATGAAAAGAGCATTTCTGGGCTATTCTGTTAGACCCAGGAGGAGGACAAGAAACCTGAGGCAGAGCGGAGCCCCTGAGTGGCTCCAGCAGGGGCCAGCCTCGGTCAGCCAGCAGCCGGCCACGCCCCAGCCCAGAGCAGCTGTTCCCAGATGTGCCACTGAGTCTGTGGCAATAGATAACGATCCACCAATGTCTTCAAACCCAGCAAAGGTTGGTGAAGAAAGATAAAGCAGAGAAACAAAAGTTAAATATTAAAAAAACGGTCACAGTCTCAGAAGAGCTACATCTGAATGAATTCCTCATGGGGGAGTCATCGCCACTCTGCCCTGTCTCCCTCCTTAAAATGTCACCTGAGAGAAATGAGCACTTGGCACCGACGAAGACAGGCAGAGTTTCATTGTTCAAGATAATTTCCGGTTTTCCTTGTCTTAGAATAGGGTTGTGAACTACAGGTCAAAGAGCTTCACTGACTCATCAGGTCCTCAGACCATTGGACAATCCGAGGGCACACAGAATAAGCCTGGATGGCCTCAAGGAGGCTAATATGTTCATTTCATAAGAAACGTTTAGTCAGGGGAAGTACTGAATTTCACTTTTCTACTTCAAACTCTGACTTATCATGGAGAGAAGCAAAGAAAAATTCAAAGTCATCTTTTGCCCCCATCTAGTCCCCTTGGGCTTCATCAAAAGCTCAAAATTCCATGAACCAGATCATTCATTTTCACTGCCCACACCCTCCATTTATTTCCTTTAAATGGCATTTTACAAGAAATGGGGACGACAGTGAAGACAGGAAGAGGGTAAACCAAACCATTCAATTACTTTGGGGTGGTCAAACCTGCTTACGTAGGAGCACAAGTCTTCAAGTGACAGCTTTACTTCCTGATTCTTTAAGCACTGCTTTCTACTACTTCAATTTTTGGCAACAGGTCAACCATACCGCACTGAAGTCTCTACTGGCAACTTCAGATAGGTTCCTATTACAATTGCATATCAAAGCGGGGGGAAAACTGACTCAAGAGAAAAGATCTTCTGCTGAGAACCAAAGGGGAGGCAAAGGAAAATGGCACAGTGAAGTGTCTGACACTCACTGTTCATTCAAATATCCATCCAATCCTGGTCTACGGCACAGGGTCCCATCCTCCTGGCACTTACGTCACCCAAGGAACACAGGAGCCACCACCATGAGGAGAGCTCATCCCTGCAATTCAAAAGCAGGTGATTCCAGGAAATCCAAGAAAGAGGGGATATATGTGTACATATGGCCGATTCACTTCGCTGTATAGTAGAAACTAACACAACATTGTAAAACAACTATACCCCAATTAAAAAAAAAAAAAGCAGGTGATTCCGGGGGTGAGATGCACGCTGCCTCGTGTCCTCTGCACGAAAGGGCTATTTAAGATGTTTGTAAAAAGGCAGAGTTTTAGTAAATCAAATATTTTACATGTCACAAAAATTAAACAAGTCATGGGGCAGAGAAACTTAAAACTAGAAGTTAGAGGCCGCCTACCAATTAAAGGTAACTAGAAACTAAAGAATACAAGTTGTCATATAACAAAACTGAAAGATAAGAGTATTTACAAGGGAGGTACTTCTAAGGTCTGAGTATCTCAGGACAGTCTTTGAGAATCACCAGGACAATCCTGTCTGAAGCCCTGCCCTTTCCCACCATCTCACACAAGGCAGGTTGTGAAGCTGAGGACCTTCATTCCAGCAGCCACTTAGATTTCCTGGTTCTCCCTTCATCGGTTCTGATGGGCATGGTTTTACACATGCTGGACAGGTGGTAGCCGTGACCCAGTGGTCACTGCCTGCACAGAGCAAAGTGCTTATTTCCAGTGTTGTGACCGGGCAGCCACCATCCCGACACTTCAGGCTCCAGACCACCTCAGGACCTTTTGCAGAAGGACTACGACTCCTAGCCTTGTCTGAAATCCTAAAATCAAAACAGTTCATCAAAACCTGCAGAACAAGAGTCAGCAGATGGGAGAACCTCCCAGAGACCCCTGTGGAACCCACTTTGGGAAATGCCCTATGAACAGACTTCCTGTAGGCACAGAGCCTGATGCTGCTGGAAAAACACAGACACCAAGGGCTCTGGGCCAGCTTCTTCCAAGCCCCAGGTGACTGCTGCACAGCCCACGTGGTTCCCCTCCACGCCTCCAACGTCAATCCTCCTCGAGTTATCGGACTCTGAGTGCATCAGCTATTTCCCTGTGAGACCCCCAGTAACAGAGTGAAAAGCCTGGAGGTGAGGGAGTGACCTGTGCAGAGATCCTGAGGTGGCAGAGCGCTGGGCATATAGTCAAGGAACAACACGGAGCCGGGTGTTGGCACGGGCGAGGAGGTGAGCGACCGGGGCCATCACAGGGCATGCGGCGAGGCAGAGCAGACAGGGAAAACGCTTTAGAGACGTCGGCTTCTACTCTGAGATGGGAGCCACTGGGTAGTTTTAAACAAAGGAGTAACACGGTCTACCTTATGTTGTACAGGAAGGACCCCGTATTGAAGACATTGAAGGGGGCAAGAGTAGCATGAGGGAGTGCAGGTGGAGGTCACGGCCATGGTCCAGGATGCTGGCTTAGACCCGGCGGGGGGCACAGCAGTGGCCATGGGAACGGTGATGAAATGGGAGAGATTTTAAAGATAGAGCTGGCAGGGTGTGCGGGGTGGTGACAAAGTGAGACATCGTGGATGGCTCCAAGAATTTTGGCCTGAGTCCCTGGGAAAGTGGAATCACCATTCATGGAGAAGCAGAAGAATGATTTAGTGGGCTGTATCAAGGACCCAACCTGCGACATCTCAATCTGAAATGCTCACTTGATATCCAAGTGGAGATGTCAAGTAGCTAGCTGGATACATCATGTGGAGGGGCCATGGGAGGGGTCGTGGCTGGGGGATAACTCCAGGCATGCTTGGTGCATACAAATAGTATTAAAGCCACAGGACTGAAAGATCTCCAAGAGGGCGTACAGACAGAAAAGAAAAAGAGGTCCGAGCACATAGCTCTGGGGTGCTCTACACCCTACAGTACTCCCCCTTATGCAGATCAAAATGAAAATCCAAGATGAGGCCAGGCTTTCCCCCATCACCTCAAGGATGAGGGCTGGTGAGTCCCTCAGCATCAGGCGGCTGCTGGCACGTTCCCCTACAGATGCTCAGGGTGCACCAGGCAGGGTTTGGTTTTTCCTCCGAAGCTCTGCTTCTGAGCCGAGAGAGGCTACCCAGCTCTCCCGTTCATTCAACAGGCTTTCTCTCTCCACGACCGCAAGCAAGGAGCATTGCCACGTCCACTTTCCAGTAAGAAAAGGAAGTCTGGGAAGTACGGAGTGGCAGAATTCAGAAAGGGAAAATACTTTCCTGCCCCATCCGCATGACATTGTCCTTTCCCAAATCTGTTCTCTCTCTTTTTAAAAAAAATTTCCCCCAGTGTTTTAAAATTGAGGTATAGTTGAGGGAATTCCCTGGCGGTCCAGTGGTTAGGACTCAGCACTCTCACTGCCGGGGCCCAGGTTCAATCCCTGGTCGGCAAACTAAGATTCCCACAAAGGTGCACAGTGCAGCCAAAAAGAAAAAAAGAAAAGAAGAAGTACAGTTGATTGACAATATTGTGTTAGTTTCAGGCATACAGTAAGTTTATGTGTGTGTGTGTGTATATATATAGAGAGAGATTATTTTCTATTATAGGTTATTACAAGATATTGAATATAGTTCCCTATGCTACACAGTAATTCCTTGTTGCTTATCTATTTTATATATAGTAGTTTGTATCTGTTATCAGGATTCTGGGATTAACAAATCCAGACAAAATCTGTTCTTGATTTTTATTTTTCAGATCTCCATTTTTCCTACCCAGACTATGAGCTGCTTGAGGACAGGTCTACATCTTACTCCCCACGTCTGTCACAGTACCAGAACGCAGTTGCTACCCAGTCAATATCCAGTAAACGAACAAAAACTTGTACCAATTTTCTTGCATTCTCTCTTCCTTGCTTTCAATTTTATTTTTTATTTATTTATTTATTTATTTTGGCGGTACGCGGGCCTCTCACTGTTGTGGCCTCTCCCGTTGCGGAGCACAGGCTCCGGACGCGCAGGCTCAGCGGCCATGGCTCACGGGCCCAGCCGCTCCGCGGCATGTGGGATCTTCCCGGACCGGGGCACGAACCCGTGTCCCCTGCATCGGCAGGCGGACTCTCAACCACTGCGCCACCAGGGAAGCCTTCAATTTTATTTTAATTAAAATAGATTCTTTTTCAGGCCCTTCTACATTTTCTGTTGCCAAATGTTGCCGAATTCATAGTCTTTCACTGACATTCCTTCTCTGGAGGAAAAAGGGAGGAAAGGAAAGAAAAGTTACCCACTCCTTTCGTAGAACTTCTCATTCAAATCTTGTCTCTTTGCAAAAAGAAGATGCCTTTGAATATCCCTCATGTGTAATACTACACTTGAGGGATATTCAAATATCCACTACATGTGTAATAAAAACTACATGTGTAATGAAAACACAGCTTTTGAAAAATCTGCCCCTCTTCACCAGTACTTCTTGTTCTGTCATTACTGAAATATTTATTCCTGAGAAGTTTCCCCACCGCAAATAATCCCCATGGGAAGCAGTTTAATCGATCACTTGCTTCCCAAGAACATGGGTGTGTTTCCCAACTCTTCAAAATTGGCTGGATGCCCCAATGATGTCATATGCAAATACTATTTTAAAGAAGAAGCTGTTCAAGTACGACACGGGATCCGTGTGTGTACCTTGCGAAAGAGCTCTATGTGGCAGTACAAAGAGTTGCATGCCACTTCATGGAGGATGCCCACATCTTCCAGGTTCTGTTCTTTTTTTTTTTTAAGAGCCCTGCCATTTGTCTTTCGGAGCCCCTTTGAAAGGGCCTCCACCATTACAGCATAGGATTGATTACCCACAAGGTTTCACCCCAATTCCACCACCCCTTCCTCCTTAAGTATCCATCACTCGGAGGCAGGCGCAAGGTTCAAGCACTTCTTCCCCGCCCTCTAAACCTACCCACTTAAGTGTTTCTACTAGTTTTGTAAGGTCAATCCTGATTTATGAGACTGAATTGACTCACAGCTCATCTTCTTTTTTTAAGCAATGTTTAGTTAATGATTCTTGGAATCTGTGATTCCAGATAGGAGTAAAGTTGAGTCTCTAAGTTGTATGTGAAGTCAAAGAAAGAACTGGAAAACCTGGATCCAAGGAATATTCTGGACCCAAAGAATATGTAGGCATTTAGTAAATGCTAAAGGTGATACTTCATTTGAGAAAAGATACATTATTCACCTAAATGGTACTGGAACAATGTACCAACCCAGACATGTATGGGAAAAGGAAGCTGTAACAGTTATGTACAGCTGCTCTGACATAAGACTACTTAGGGTCTAATCCCCCCCTGGCACTTAATAACTATATGACTATAGACAAGTTACTTAAACCATCTAGGCTTCGATTTTCTTTTCTGTAAAATGAGAATAAATAACCTACCTCATAGGATTGCCATGAGGATCAAATAAGATTATGAGAACATACACACAGTAAATCCAATTAATGTTAATTTGATCATTATTGCTACTGCTTCATTTCCTTCAACAAAATAAAATCCAGATGAACAAAAATGTAAATGCAAGACCATTAGCTTTACTAGAATAAACAGAGAACTCATAAAACTCAACATCAAAAAAACAAACAATCCAATTAAAAAATGGTCAGAAGGCCTGAACAGACATTTTTCCAAAGAAGACATACGGATGGCCAACAGGCACATGAAAAGATGCTCAACATCACTAATTATCGGGGAAATGCAAACCAAAACCACAGTGAGTTATCACCTCACACCTGTCAGAACGGCTACCATCAAAATACAACAAATAGCAAATGCTGACAAGGATGTGAAGAAAAGGGAACCCTCTTGCATTGTTGATGGGAATGTAAATTGGTGCAGCCACTATGGAAAATAGTTTGGAGGTTCCTCAAAAAATTAAAAATAGAACTCCATATGATCCAGTAATTCCACTTCTGGGTATTTATCTGAAACAAATGAAAACACTAATTTTAAAAGATGTATGCACCCCTATGTTCATTGCAGCATTATTTACAATTGTCAAGATATGGAAGCAACCCCTGTGCCCATCAAAAGATAAATGGATAAAGAAGATGTGGCATATGTACACAATGGAATATTACTTAGCCATAAAAAAGAATTCAATCTTGGCATTTGCAACAACATGAATGGACCTAAAGGTTATTATGATAAATGAAATAAGTCAGAGAGAGAAAGACAAATACCACGTAATTTCACCTATAATGTGGAATCTAAAAACTATAATAAATGAACAAATATAACTAAACAGAAACAAAGTTGTAGATAGAGAGAACAAATAGGTGGTTGCCAGAGGGGTGGGGTTGGGGAGAAATAGGGGAGGGAGATTAAGGTATATAAACTTTCAATTACAAAATAAATGAGTCACAGGTATGAAATGTACAGTGTGGGGAATATAGTCAATAATTACGTAATATCTTTGTATGGTGACAGATGACTAGACTTCTGGCGATCATTGGAAATGTATAGAAATACTGAATCACCATGTTGTGTATTAGGAACTAACATAATGTTGTAGGTCGATGACACTTCAAAAACAAACTATTAGAAAAAGAGATCAGATTTGTAGCTACCAGAGGCAGGGAGTAGGGGGAGGGGGAATTGGAGGAAGGCAGGCAAAAGGTACAAACTTCTAGTTCTGAGACAAATAAATAGGAGGGATGTAATGTGCAGCATGATAAAGATAATTAATGGTGATGTACGTTACATATGAGAGTTATTAAGAGAGTAAATCCTAAGAGTTTTCATCACAAGGAAGATATTTTCTCTATTTCTTTAATTATGTATTTATATGAGATGATGGATGTTCACTAAACTTACCGTAATCATCACTTCATGATGTATGTAAGTTAAATCATTATGTGTACACCCGAAACTTATACAGTGTTGTATATCAATTATATCTCAGTAAAAATGGAAGAAAAAGATTACTAGAATAAAACATAGGTGAATATTTGTATAATCTGTCCAAGCATGATACGAAACCAGAAGCAAAAAAAGGTAAAGACTGCTATACCAATCAAATGAATATTGAAAATCTTTGGTAATATAATAGGTCCAAAACCAAACTGGGAACAACAGTTTCAATACTTATGTCAAAGGTTACTATCCCTAATATATAGAGAGATCTTAGAAATCAATAAGAAAAAGACAAGAAACTCTATAGAAAAACTGGCAAATGACATGATTATGTAATTCACAGAAAAGAAAGAAATGTCAATAACCAAAAAGAAAAAAGAAAAACTGGACACTATCACTAATAATTAAATACACACAAATTAAAGCAGTAGCTGTGTATATCTCTGTGTGTGTCTGTGTGGTGTCCAATTGGCAAAGCTTAAAAAGGTCTTAATACCTAGCACTGGTAAGAGTTTGAAAAAGTAGGCACTGCTACTCACCGATGGTCAAAAAGCACAACTTTAACAAGGTCAATTTGGCAATATCTATTAAAATTTTAGTATGCATTATCTTTGAGGCAGAAATACTATTTCTGGGATTTTGTCCTCTGTTCATTGTAACATTGTTTTTATTGAGGAAAAAAATTAAAACAATCTAAATATCCATCCAAAGAAAGTAGAAAATTTAATTATGGTGCATTTCTACAAAAGAATATTATCAAGCTGTTAAAAAGGATGAGCTAGAATCATGTGTTGACATGGAAGAATGTCCAAAAAATATTGAAAGAAAAAGCAAGTTTCAGAAGAGCGTGTGCAGAAAACCACCTCTAGAAGAGAAGTGTGGCAACCGTACAGCTATGCCACTCAGAGCTCCCTTCGCAGGAACCTACTGCATAGCTTCCTGACAGCCTCCATTGCCACACCTTTGGATCCACTGCACATTCACACCCAAGCCCACAGTCCCCCCTGGCTGCTCCCATCAAATATCAAACCAAGTCTTCTCCACCCGACACGGGGCTCCTCTAATAGACAACCTTTGATCAAAGCCTCCCCATCACTGGCTGGAACTTTCTCAGAGCTGCACTGCAGCTGGAAGCTCTTCCTTGCCGATCTTTCTTCTTCCCTATCCCCTTTCACAGGGCTCAGACCTGCTGTGGGTTTGGAGGTGCTCTCTGCCTATTCCTGCTCCCTTTTCCCTTTATACTTCACAATGCTTTCCCAAAAGATCTCCTGCACATCTATTTCTGCCTTGCTGTCTTCTACTTGAAGGATCCAAACTGGCCCCAAAAGACACACCCAACTACTAAGAGTTATAAATTTAGAGCTTGTGTGGGGGAAGAGAAGTAGGATGAGAGAAATTAGATCTCTCAAGTTATGTAATTCTGCAACATAAAGCATTCTTTAAAACATGTGTGTGCATGTGTGTATGTGTGCATATGTGTGTTTTACAAATATTGGGTTCAGTCTTGTGCAAGTACTGGCAATTCCATTATTTCCACACATATATCCCAACAGGGGTAAACTAGTCAAAAGTGTTTTGTGATTCAAATCCAGCCCATAGCTGTTAAACAGACCTGAAAAAAGGTTGATATTTTTTAGGTATTGGATCCGTCTCTGAGGGTGTCATGTATTTCCCTACAAAAAAAATGTGATCTCTCAGGTCCTGAGAAAATGCAGGCACTCTACTAATGCGTTTTCAAACAGAAAGTAACCAATGTCCCAGATAGAAAAATATACTGCCATCCTCTTCAGACAGATGGGCACACTAGATTGAGATTAACTTGCTCAAAGTCCCCTGTTAGGAAGTCTGGGAGTAGAGAGAATTGACTAAGAGACAATGTGATGTGTGAGAAATTTACTCACACGAGAGTGTAGCTCCTGTTGACTTACCTCTTCTCAAGAGCTGTCACACACTGTTCTCACACAGCAGAACCTCAGGCCATGCTTTCCAAGAGTTCTTTTTAATCTTACATTTAGTCTTATGTTTTTCCAAGTGTTCCTTATGTCTTCCTCTTTGCTAAGACACTTGTAATTCGGGCTTTCCTATCAGCTGACTTACATTTCATACTCAGACTGGATATATTTTATGTGGCTGTCTTCATCATAAATCAACAGTTTTAAATAAACCACGTAGTTAACTGTCTCAGTGATTTCAGATCTAAGAATAGAATTTGCTATTATATTTAGCACTTTCACTAACTCTCTTTTCATAAGGAAAAAAAAGAAAAGGAAGGGAGGAAAGAAGAAAGGAAACAGCCTAAATATAATTTAGTTCTTTAGCATATAATATTAAAAGAAAGCAATTTACAAGTCATGTCAATCACATTTATCCCCAAAGGACATACTGTCACTAGCAGCATAATTTTAAATATCAGTGAGAGGGCTTCCCTGGTGGCGCAGTGGTTGAGAGTCCGCCTGCCAATGCAGGGGACGTGGGTTCGTGCCCCGGTCCGGGAAGATCCCACATGCCGCGGAGAGGCTGGGCCCGTGAGCCATGGCCGTTGAGCGTGCGCGTCTGGAGCCTGTGCTCCGCAACGGGAGAGGTCATAACAGTGAGAGGCCCACATACCGCAAAAAAGAAAAAAAAAAAAAAAAATATATATATATATATATATATATATCAGTGAGAGACTACATTTGCAAAGTGTAGGATAAAAATCTGCATTTAAACAAGATCCCCAGGTGATGCAGATACACACTGAAGTTTGAGAAGCACTACTATATTCAATATTTATTATATATTTTTGTCTCCTAGGACACTATGGATATATGAAGGAGAAGATTTACCAGTTCTTGCTCTGACAAGGCACACTGCAGTGCCCACAGCAGGATAGGAAGGGAAATGTGAAAATGATCCCAGCTAGCACGTACTGGGTGCTAACCCTCTGCTAGGTGCTTTGCTAAGTGATTTACATGCATTCATTAATAGAATCCTTATAACAGCCCCCTGAAAGGAGATTCAATTATTATCCCCATACAAAGATAGGGAAATTAACGCTAAGAAAGGCTAAAAGTAACTTGTCTAGGTTGACACAGTCAATTCAGAGCTTGAGCCATGTGAGTCACTCGCCAGTCACATCACGCTGCTTCCTGCATGTGTGAAGGGCATACGACAATCAACATTAAGGCATAAAAAAATTACTGATAATTAGAAAGCCAAGAAAATCTTAAGAAAAATTCCAATAGGATTTTATTAAACTTGACAAGTTATTTGTAAAGTTTATACAAAATGAAAATGTATGAGAATCACTTTCAGAAAACGTTCTGAGGGAAAAAACCACAAATATATACTCCTAGATATAAAAATATACCATCAAGCTATAGCATTTAACACAGGTGATACTGGCAGAAGAAGAGACAAAAATAGATCAGTGAAATAGGGTAGAATCCTGAAACAGGGCCTTATATAAATAGGAATTTATTTTACTGTAAAAATAGAATTTCAAATGAGTTAGAAAAAAGTTGTATGATTATATAAACAGTATGGGAGCAACTGCTTAAAACTTAGGAAAAAAGTTAAGTTACATTTTACCTTCCACCTTATACAAAAATCTGAAATTTTGCAGAGCTAAATGTAAAACCAAAATAATAAAAGTATTAGAAAAAAACTTAAAAATAATTTTTAGGTGAAAAAGACCTTTCTAAGCTAGACAAAGCACAGAAAGCATGAGATTGCAGAGTTGATTACACAAACATTTAAAACTTCTGTGCAGCAAAAGATAGTTAAAAATAAAAGCATTGGGCTTCCCTGGTGGCACAGTTGTTGAGAATCCACCTGCCAATGCAGGGGACATGGGTTCGATCACTGGTCTGGGAGGATCCCACATGCCGCGGAGCAACTAAGCCCGTGTGCCACAACTACTGAGCCTGCACTCTACAGCCCATGAGCCACAACTACTGAGCCCACGTGCCACAACTACTGAGCCCGTGCGCCACAACTACTGAAGCCTGCACGCCTAGAGCCCGTGCTCTGCAACAAGAGAAGCCACTGCAGTGAGAAGCCCGCACACCACAACGATGACCCAACGCAGCCAAAAATAAAACATAAATAAATAAATTTATTTTAAAAATAAATAAATAAAAGCATTATAAATGGATAAGCAGAATGTGGTATACATAAACAATGGAATATTATTCAGCCTTAAAAAGGAAGGAAATTCTGATACATGCTACAGCATGGATGAGCCTTGAGGACATTTTGCTAAGTGAAATAAGCCAGTTACAAAAAGGCAAAGACTATATGATTCCCCCATTTATATGAGGTACCTGGAGTATTTGAATGCATAGAGACAGAAAGTAGAATGATGGCTGCCAGGGGTTGGGAAGAGGGGGAATGTGGAATTATTGTCTAATGGGTACAGTTTCAGTTTTGCAAGATGAAGAGTTCTGGAGATGGACGGTGGGGATGGTTGCACAACAATATGAATGTACTTAATGACACAGACCTGTATACTTAAAATGATTAAAATGGTAAATTTTATATTATGTATTTTACCATAACAAAAAAAATTTGGAAAATGAGCATTACACTAGAAGAAATATTTGCATCATCTACAACAGACAAAAGATTAAGAAACTGAGTACCTGTAGAGCTTCTGCAGTAAATAGAAATAAGAGAAAGCAACTCAGTAGAAAAGTGAGCAAAGGATACGCACAGGTAATTGACAGGAGACACACATGATCCACAAATATTGTGTTTAGAAATATTAAATTGCAGCAATAATCAGCAAAATGCAAATTAAAATGCCTTATTGGATTTCACTCATTTACCAGATGTGAAAATTTAAATTAAAAAAAAAAGAGATAACACCTGGTTTTAGGAAGGATGAGGGTAATGGGCTGAGTTTAAATTAGTACCTGGGGTGGGTCAGTGGTGCAATTTGAAGGGTTTTATCTATCAAGTTGAAAAATGGATAAACACTTTGACCCACAAATCTCTCTCCTAGTATATTATACTCAGGCTTAAGCACAAAGATGAATGCACAATCTTCCCTGAAGCACTGTTGCTAATGCTGAATAATTTTAAACAACTCAAATGTCCATCAATAAGGGAAAGGATGAATAAATGTCTCTAATTAAAATAATAAGAAATAAGAATAAGCACTATTACTTTAGAATAACATGTAGCCATTGCAAAAGAGGTACATACAGAGATGTTCGATCTCTAAGACTTGGGGGTGAAAAAATAAGCTGCACAATGATAGTAAGATCTCATTTACATATATTAAAACATAGTGTAGGCCTTCCCTGGTGGCACAGTGGTTGAGAATCTGCCTGCCAATGCAGGGGGGTTCAAGCCCTGGTCCGGGAAGATCCCACATGCCACGGACTAGCTAAGCCTGTGCACCACAACTACTGAGCCTGAGCTCTAGAGCCCGGGAGCCACAACTACTGAGCCCTCCCACCACAACTACTGAAGCCCGTGCGCCTAGAGCCTGTGCTCTGCAACAAGAGAAACCACCGCAATGAGAAGCCCGTGCACCACAACAAAAAGTAGCCCCCGCTCGCCACAACTAGAGAAAGCCCGTGTGCAGAAACAAAGACCCAACAAAGCCAAAAATAAAGTAAAATAAAATAAATAAATAAATAGATAATTGTACAATTTTAAAAAAAGAAAAATATCTTTAAAAAAACATAGTGTTTATATACATATTATGCAATTGTATAGAAAAGAAGAAATCTTGGAATAGTAGGTACCAGCCTGAACTTACCCTCTTCTGTGTGGGAGTGGGAGTGCATTTCATTTCATATAGTTCATATATATATTCACTTATTATTTGCATTATTTTTAAAACACAAAAATAAAATAGACAACCTTGTAAAAGCAAGGACACAGCTGCTGGAGAAGAAACTTGTGCTTTACAGAGCAAGGAAGCCTGCTTGGAGGGAGGGGTATTTCTCACAAAATCTTATTTGTCTTATATTTCCCCCTTTCATATATTTTTTTCAATCAAGGAGGACTTCCTCCCCCAGGGAAAAGAGAGCCAGGGCTCACTGTTCCTGTAAGTGAGCAAGATGACTCTCAGTTTTCCTTCCACCCAAGCCAAAAATCCTCCCACAAGGAAAACACACACCTTCCTCTTGTCAAATCACAGCACCACCGATTCCTCTTTCAACACCCTGATAGTTTTCCTGATTTGGTTCCTTTTTCAGGACAAAGGGTTACAAGAAACAACAGAGACTCTGAAACACCTCTCTGCACCCCTGTAGATGTTTCTGCTCTTTCAGGTTAAAGAACGGGGTAGAAGGAAAAGACCCAGTGTGTAAGTGTTCTCCCCAGTGTGGCTCCAGTCCCCGTTGGACACCTAAGACCAGCCCTTTCCTCTCAAGGTGGCCTTTGATACAGAAGGTTTAGAGGTTTAGACACATTTGCTGAGACAACAGGAGACAGAACAGGTACCACAAGGAGGCAAGTTACAGCTGAGAATTAGCTCTGTCCAACAATCACGTTAGCTGGTGAGCTCCCTGGCACTGGAGGCATTCTAACAATACTGAACGCTATCTGGGAGATGCCAAACTTAGCATGCCCTGACGATTCTGAGTAGGCAGGTGAAGCTGGAGGCCAGCGCTTTGAAAAGCTTCAAGAATGATTCTAAGACACAGCTAAGTTTGGGAACCCCTGGCCACTATGACCCTTCGGGGCCCTTCAGCTTCAAGGGTCTCTGAGTGCATTTTAAAACAGCCAAAGAGAGAAACGAAGCAGGACAATAATGAAGCACCACGGGTGGGGTGGGGTGGGAAACACTCTAAAAAGGGTCCTAGAGTTTGAGGCACAACACAGTGGTTATAAGCAGATTCCAAAGCCAAATCCTGACTCTGTCACGCGCTAGCTGTGTGACCACAGACAAGTTACTTAACTTCTCTGGGTCTCAGTTTTCTCACTGATAAAATCAGAATGAGAAAACTGCTACCTACCTCACTGGTGACGCTTAAATCGTCTAGCATATGTACAGTACTTAGAATAGTGCCTGGTCCCATAGTAAGTGTGAACCATTATTATTTTGCAGAGGAGGAGACAGAGGCTGAGGCCATAAAGTTAACCTGACCCAAGTCCCAAAGTCAGTTGAGACTTGAGAATAAGACCCAGAGCTTCCCTCCTTCTAGCTCAAATGAAATACACTACATTCAGTTCCATCATATCCTCTGCCTACATCGACCTCTCGAGCTGGAGAATAAGCTTGTTCAGTCTTCAGCCTTGTCAGTTACCAGGCGTCCCTGCTCAGTGGCATGGCGCACTGTGCTTCCCACCATAGGACAGGCAGGCAGGACGGATGGATGCGTGAGCGGCCCAAGGACTGTCAAGAAAGGGCTCTCGGTGTCAGGGGCAAAGCCCCGCGCTTCGCGACGTCATTGCCACCGCGGCCAGCTCTACGGTCTTGGACAAGTTATTGAACCCCTCCGTGCTTTTTGCCTAGGAAAGGTTTGTCTATAAAAGGATGAGGGGTGGGTTAGTTACAAATGCAAGGCTCCCACCGCCCGGCCAGACACCTCGGCGCTCCTTGCATTCGCTTGGCGTCTATCCCAGACACCTCCCCGGGATTTCCCGCTCCACCTGCGCGTGAGCGCCTCCCGCTTCCAGGTGTAAACAGAGACCGGGTGGAGGGAGATCGCGGACTGCGAGAGGAATGACTGTCAGGTGGGGGTTAAGGGAGCGTGAGGGGAGGCTGGAGACAGCAGTTCACTCTGGAGTGTTGGGAGAGAGGCAAAAGTGGGTCAAATGGGAATTTTAACTCCCAACTACCTGCGAAAGAGGCGGTGGGATGGCGAACGTAAAAGCAGGGTAGGAACCGTCGTGGTGCCCCCAGCAGCGTGCGCTCTGGGAAAAATTAGTATTCCAGTGTTACGCACCAGGCTGGCGCGCCACGGGTGAGGACCCCTCAAAGCACCGTCTCGGAGCAGAGCGAATCCCGAACCAAAGCAAACGCGGGGCCTCGGCGCCAAGCAGGGGAGAAGACGGCTGAGCTCCGGGCCGCGTCCAGCCGGGAAGGGCCGGCAAAGGGGTCGGATTCTACCGGACGCCACCCAGGTCCGTCCGTTGGAAGAGCCACGGAGGGAGGCGGGGCGCGCGGAGGGGAGCGGGACGGGCGGTCGGGTGGGTACTCACCCCGCGGGCGGTAAGGCTCCGTGAGCCGGGCTGACTCGTCGGCTTGGCTGCCGCTGCGGTGCGAGGCAGGGGCGAGCGCGGGTGTGGACGTGCAGGGCCGGCCCCGCGCCCGGGCAATGAATCAGCTGCGGGGCGCGCGCCCAGGGGCGGGAGTTACGGGAAAGCCGCGGGGGAGGGCAGAGGGGCGAGGACTTTTGCAATTTCCCGTCTCGCTGCGCACTCTTGGCACTCCTGGGACCCACAGGAATTCGCCTCCTTTGGGTCCCCGGGGGGAGCGGACAGGACCCTGCAGAGGTGCGGGCCCCCGGACGTGGGGACCGGGGGGAAAGGAAGTGGGAGAGGCCTGGAAAGGAAAAGTGGAAACCGAAAACTCGGCAGGCCGGGCATCGCGCCCCCGTGCCGCGCTGCGGACCCCGCCGGCCGGCCACCCCGCGGGCGCAGAGCGAAGCCGGTGGGATCCCGCGGGGCCACTTGTTATCCCAACCTAGAGGCAGAACCCCTGGGCTCCCGGGCAGAAAGTCTTTGGGTAAAAGACAAGCGCCCCAGACAAACTTCCTACTGTGTTTCCGTTTGGCGTTCAGAGCAATACAAATAAAAAGTAGTTCTAGGATCCTGCTTTGCGTTCCTCTCTAGAAACACCGTCACAGTCTCGCCTGCACAACTGTCCTGAAACCTTAGTTTCACAAAGAGCTGTGTGTGCTGCAGCATGGCTTACTTTTCCTCTTAATAATGCCGTCCAGACTTTGGAATACGTATTTCAAATACAGGGCCTTTGACATGCATATTTGCCCTCTCCTCGTAGTTATATGATGGACTCTGTAAAGGCTTATCGACTTTGGAGCTGGTATGGAAACCAGCTGAATACGGTTGCTGTGGTGGTAGCCTTGGACCCAGAGAGGAGAGTGGGGGGCTCAGGTGTCGAGGAGGGATGCCCCGCAGCTCTGGAGGCTTGTTCATGGGGCCTAGTTTTTGGTCAGCTAAGCCTGGTGGGATTCAGGTACCGCACAGTACCACAGATGGCAGGGACTGGGGGAGCCACGAGTAATCAAGAAGGGTCGCCCATGAATCATATCTTAGAATCACTTATGGAATTGACTGGATGGCTCAAAATAATGTCAGAATCAGCCCAAATGTTACTTTTATGTTTGTCCTTTTTGCTCCTTTATGTCATTTTTTGCTATCCCAATGCCATCCCAGGGAAAGAATTCTTTTTAGGCCTAAATACACATCATATCTAATGGTGCCACAAAGACAGCATTACTATGCTCCATATAGTAAATGTTTGATGATAATGCAGTTAAAGGTACTTTTGTCTAAATAAATGAATGGTCCTTTGCCACACCTCTCATTACTCCAAGAGTTTGGTTTTTTTTTAAACATCTTTATTGGAGTGTAATTGCTTTACAGTGGTGTGTTAGTTTCTGCTTTATAACAAAGTGAATCAGCTATACATATACATGTATCCCCATATCTCCTCCCTCTTGCGTCTCCCTCCCTCCCACCCTCCCTATCCCACCCCTCTAGGTGGTCACAAAGCAGGGAGCTGATCCCCCTGTGCTATGTGGCTGCTTCCCACTAGCTGTTTTACATTTGGTTACCTGGTCTGACAGAGGTTCTGTAGCCACACAGATGGCTAAACTAATGGAGTCCAAGAGTTTTTTTTAAGTGGAGTCCAAGAGTTTTTTTAGAGCCATTAGTTTAGCCATCTGCGTGGCTACCCAAGGGTTAAGAAGGGTTAGGAAGGCTTTCTGATTCTCTGTTTCACTGAGTGAAAAAAAATGTTAATTTCTTCTTTACAGAAACAGTTCAGAGGGGTGTTTCTTATAGCAGATGAGATGCCAAATAAAAAATATTGAGTGTGATGAATTTCTGCAAAGTGAGTCTTCACTTACTTTGGGCTCCTGTAACAATTGAAAGAAACTGAGTTACAAAAAATCGGTGCTGTTGGTTCATGACCTCAGGGAATTCCCCTAGTGAAATTCTAAACTTTCCGCCTTACACAAAGGTCAAGGAGAGGTAGACCCATTCAGATTGGTAGATGGCAGTGTTAATAGGCAGGGAATTTACATAGAAGGCTTGTCTCAGGCGGAAGCAAGATAAATACATCTCCTCTCCTGCCTGCCAGATTCTTAAAAGTTTACATAGAAGCCTTAATGGGGTTCAGTCCAGTGTACAGACCACATGATCTCAACAACACATTGCTCTCTCAAGGCTACATCCTTGAAAATGGCTCCTGGTACAGGAACAGTGGACAGAACATACATTCCAAGGACAGGGGAGGGGATAAAGAGGCTCTAATTGCCTGGGGCTGGAGGGTCAACTGGAGGTCACGTCCTCTCAATGACATCCTCAAACAGGTGTCCACATAAAATTCATTTATTTTGTGCACCACTCTAATTTCTTGAATATATTCCTTTTTCTAGAGACTAGTTACTATAGCACCTGTAAATCTGCCATCATACCCTTAGGATGGTGTACTAGGTTGAATAGTGTCCTCTAAAAATTCGTGTCCACCCAGAACTTCAGAATATGACCCTATTTGGAAATACTGTTTTTGCAGATTTAATCAAGGTAAGATGAGGTCAGACTGGATTAATCCAATGACTGCTATCCTTATAGGAAGAGGGAAATTTGGACACAGATACCCAGGAGGAATGCCATGTGACTACTGAGACAGAGATTGGAGTTATTCTGCATCAAGCCAAGGAATGCCAAGGATGGCTGGCCACCAGCAGAGGCCAGAAGAAAGGTACAGAGAAGCATGGTTTTAAACACAGTTTCATATGTTGTCAGAACAAAGAACATTCAACAAGTCAGGGATAAATTCCTTCAAGGTTTCCAAAAGCCCATATCAGCACGTACGCAGGGAGTTAGTATGGCCTTGGCATCTGGGGAGGGAGTCTTGTCATTGAAGGAGTACCAGCGTGAGCATCCCAGGAAGGAAGGCGTTTAATCTTTATTTTTAACATGGACATTCTTTACTTCTGGTCAGTGCTCCCTTTTCTTTCATAATGAAAGCAGACATACAATGTATGTTTGATATGCCACAAACAGGCTGTTTTAGTTAGCATAAAGTTCAAGTTAACTCATGCATAAGCCAGAGTGACTTCCTCATACCTCAGTATGTGAAAATTTCCTTTATCATTTCCCTGTCCCCTTCTTGTTCTCCATGTGTCCCCTAGATGTTGGTGTGTCCCAGGGCTCCATCCACGGCACTCTCCTCTGAATCCGCACAGTCTCCCAAATGATCACGTCCATGGTCCTGATTTCCATTATCACTTGTGCTCTGATGACCCTTGAGTCTTCCTCTCCACTGCAATTATTTCATCTGAACTCTAGACCAACTTATTTGTACTTCAAAATCAATATGTCCAGGTTCAAACGCTTCATGTTTCCCCCTTTGATTCTCTTGTATTAAGTGAATGGCCAAAACTTTAATTCAGGTACCAAATCAAAAAACCTGGGAATGACCCTTCATCCATCCTCTCTCATCTGCCATCTCCCACCAGAAAGTCTCATATATGTAACTATGACAGGGGAGCCATGAATGGAATGTAGCCCTACCCTATGAAATTTCTCAGGGGAAATATAGTTCTATAAATGTTAGTAACATTATATAGATATAACTATGGATATAGATATAGGTATATAAAATCAGCTATGTAAATTGTGAAATATAATAATTATTCTATTTGTTCAACTGCTACAAATATCTGTAATTACATGTTTGGCAGTATTTGGTAACCAAACTGATAGAACTTGAGGGAATTGGGAGTTTTCTGAAGAAAGTGGCTTCATGAAGTAAGTACTAGATGATGATTTACGATTACCCTCATGGATAAGAATTCTCTATTTTTTGGGGCATGTTATCACATTTGACATAGTAAAGATTCACTTTTAGGTCTTAAAGCATGCTGCTGTGGTTATGATCGTATTGGTGATACTGGCATTATTTCTAAGAAAACTTAATGGAAATTAAAATGTTATTTTGTAGATGTATTCTTGTATTGTGAAAAACTAAACAGGCCTTTTGAAAAGTTTCTAATCTAAAGTATATCATAAAGCTTGGTTAGTTAAGAGATAGCTATTATTTCCAAATATATATATATATATATAAAATCCAAAAGCAAGTAAAACAAGGGAGCCGGCAATGACAAAGCAAGATGTTGAGTGTTAGGGGGCCACGTGGAGCTTTCCTATTTTATAATTTCAGAGGATGACCTATAAGTACTTGAGTATGAATTGCTTTCCTTCAATGTCTGTTAAGTGAATTTAAGTGAGGGATAACATCATCCTTAATAGTTCTAAAGGAGTTTCTTGCTTGAACTAAATATTACTGGAAGATTGGGTGATGAATTGATTGATTCTACATATTCCGCCCTCTCCTGGATATGGCAATTATGTTCACACCTTATTCCAGAATCATCAGAAACCAGACAGTGGGGAGAACTTTTTTGAATCTTTATCTTTTTTTGCTTTAGAGATAATGTTGAATGTGTGTTTGCTTGGATAGCTGCTTTTATTCTTTTGACCTATGGTTATGGGGATTAATAAAAATGAGTGCAGTAATTAATGCTACAGGATAGAACATTAATCCAGTTAGGAAGGAAGTACTTTGGGGGAGAGTTAGGTGGGAACTTGGAGAACTTTTGAAAACGATTTGCTAAGCTTGACCTAAAATAAGTCTATAGTCGTGTTTATATTTAAACAGCATCTCTTATAGACAGCATGTAATTGGGACTTTTTTTTAAAAGTACATTCTCTGCATTTTAATTTGATAGGGAGTGTTTAGCACACTTACATTTAAGGTAATTATTGATATGGTTGGGTTTAACCTACCACTTTACTATACGTTTTCTGTTTTGTTCCCTCTGCTTTTTCTTCTTCTGTTTCTCCTTTTCTGCCTTCTTTTACATTAAATGACTTTTAAAAGAATTTTATTTTAAATTTACCTTTTGGGTTTTTGTTATTCCTCTCAACAGGATTTTTTGGTGTGTGGCCTAATGGATTACAATATACATCCTTAATTTTTACTGTTTGGTTGAGATAATATTGTACCATTTCACCTACCATTTAACCATGCCTCCGGTCCTTTACATTACAGTAGTAAAATGTATTGCATTATGACAAGATAAAACTGGCATGTGATATGTATTTTAAAGAAATTAAGAGGAAAAATAGTCTTTTATATTTACCCACATATTTATCTTTACCCCAATGTTCTTCAGTCCTCTCAGAGATCTAAGTTTTCATCTTATCTCATTTCCCTAAGCCTGAAGAACTTCCTTTAGCATTTTTTTAGTGCAGGTATACTGGAGATACGTTCTCTTAGTTGTTTTTTTTTGTTTGTTTGTTTTTGTCTTGTTTTGTTTTTTAATGTCTTTACTTCATGTCATCCTTGAGGGATATTTTTGTTGGGTATAGGATTCTCAGTTGACAGCTTTTTCCTTTCAACACTTTTAAAATGTTGTTCTGTGGTTATCTGGCCTTCATTGTGTCTGATGAGAAATGATCAATTATTCAAATCATTGTTTCCCTGTATATATAATGTGTCATTTTTCTCTGGTTGCTGTCAAAATTTTTCTTTCTCTTTGGTTGTCAATAATTTGACAATGAGGTGCCTAGAGATTTAAAAAATATTATTATAATTATTCATCAGGTTTGACATTTGTTGAGCTTCTTGAATTTGCAAATTTATGTCTTTTAACAAATTTGAGAAATTTTCAGGTAGTATTTCTTCAATTTTTTTTTTCTGTTCTATTATCTTTCTCATCTCTCCCTGAGAATCCAATTACTCATATGTTAGGCCCCTTCATATAGTCCCAAATACCCACATGGCTTTATTAATTGTTTCCAATTTTTTCTTTGTGTTTTTCAGACTGTATAACTTCTGTCAAACTGTATTTAAGTTTACTGACTCCTATCCTATAATCTTAATTTTGCTATCAAATTCATCTTCTAAATAGATAGTGTAAATTTCAGTTCTCAAATTTTTCTTTATTATATATATTTTCTATTTCTGTACTGATATTTACTATCATTTAGATCATGATGGGCATCTTTTCCTTTACCTCACTGAGCATAGTTCTAATTGCTGCTTTTAGAGCATTGCTCATTCATTCCAACATTTAGACACCTTAGTGCCAGTCTTTATTGATTGTTTCTCTTATGACAATGGATCACATTTTCCTGGCTTGTTTATTTACTCATTTTTGGATTGCCAAGTAATTTTGGACTGCAACCTAGATGTTGTAAATATTATGTTATGAAAACTGGATTCCGTTACATTCCTCCAAGGTATTGATTTTCTTTTTAAATGGGCAGTAAACGTGGTGAGACTCAAACTCCAAACATGATATTGATCGCAGTAGTAGAAGCTCAAATCAGAGTTCAGTTGTTTTTTTTTGGCTTTAGCTGGGCTCTTTTGAGTCTGCCTTGCACAATCATGATTCAGAGATTATCCGTGATGTAAGTTTAAACACAGAATATAAGCTTCTTCCTCTCTAGCTATCTCTTTTCTGCCATTTCCCACCTCATTTTCCAAAGGATGTGGTTGCCTCAAACTCTGACCTCTGGTTCTTCAAGCCAGAAATGTTGTAGTCTTTCTAACAGAGCTCTAGTTACCCCCATGCTGCACAGACTTGTGTGGTCTCAGGCTAAGGGCCATAAAATGTGGGAAGCTCCCTCCCTACTCCTTCCCTGCTTCGAAGTGTTAACTCCCTTCCAGAATCTTCCTGTTTTTGTCAATTCTGCTTTTAACTGCTTCTTATTTTTTTTCCTAGTGTTTTATATTGTCATATGTGGAGGGGCAGTTTAATAGGAGCCACTCAGCTCTGACTGGAAGGGCACTCCCTACAGTTACATTTTGAAGTGCTAAGTGATGAGATTATTGGGAGAAAATGGTAGGAACTCTTTTTTTTTTTTTCCCCATTTGCTAGGTTAGTTTTCTCTCCAATAAAATATTCTTCTGAAACAATCCAGTTTCTTCAAAAGATTGAAATATATTTGCCTTAGACTTCAATCTGGAAATTGATGAAAGCCTACTGGAATCAAGTAAGGTTAATCTATTATCTTAAACATCACTTTAGGGTAAAAATTTATGAGTATTAATAACATTACACTACTAAGGAAAGAATTTTAGGAACAAAAAAAGGATGGGTCAAACTTGTCCTTGAATTTCCTGTGAACTTTGTTCAAAGGCCAAAAATGAAATTTACTTGAGGGAGTTACGGTAAGCTATATCTTTATCTAGTGATTCCATTTGTGTTTAAATTAATTTTACCTAGACTGAAATGAAAACTTCCTAAAGGCACTCACTTCTATACACTTCTATATTCGATCTTGTCAGCTTATTAAATGTAGCCTCTTTCATTGAATTCTAACACAACAGCAACTATTTTGTCCATTATCAAATATTATCAGATGATGCGTAGTCACCGTGGAATAATGCTCAGGTAATTTCCACATTCCAAGGGCATTTTGTGGGAAACAGGCCAGGGAGAAATGTTCATTCAAATTCAACACAAAATAATCGAGCTAAACTAAAATAAGATGAAAAACTCAAGAAGGAGAGAAATGTTATTAAATTAATGTTAATAGATTCTGTAGCAAAAATAATCATAAAAACTTGTTTTCCTAGAAATTATTGGAAAATGATGCCTAAAGATGAAGGTATAAATGTTTTGGAAAGGAATGACAATGGACAATTTCTTTTGAAACTTCCCCTTCTTTTTAGAAAGAAAAAATAAAAATAAAGAATATTCACTTACCTGGAAATTTAGGCTTACAAACATTCACAGTTGCAAAATTATAACACACACACACACACACACATACAGACTCTCATTAGAAAAACATTGTGGGGGAGATGGTAGGAAAAATATTGTTTGTAATAGCCAAAGCTAGTAACAAACTAAAATCATCCAATAGAATACTGAAAACTCTATGATTCATCCTTTCAAAAGAAAGAAGGAAGGTTATGTGCTTTATGTACTGCTATGGAAATACATCCAAGATATATAATTAAATGAAAAAATTAAGAGTCAGAAATGTGTATTTGGTACGTCCATGTATCTGTTTAATTTGTTGATGTTCATGGCATATATGCATGAGCCTGTTTTGAGGAGGATTACAAGAAATTGGTGACTGTGGATGTTCTTGGGGAGAAGGGCTAAAAATGGGGGGTAATGTGCAAGGGAGGCTTGTACTTTTCATTTTAGCTTTGTCTTACAGATTAGTTTTTTTATCACGTGTTTTTATCTTTTAAAGAAATACCTTTAAAAATCAAAGAATACAAGGAACCTCATTTGTTACTTACTTTTGTTGCTATGCTCAAGTTATAATCAATTATAACCTCTTTATAGATATGAAAGAAACAAAATTAATTGCCTCTGGGGAAGACAACTGAGGGACGGAGGGGAGATTTTTTTATTTTGTTTTTGTTTTTTATTTTATTTTTGGCTGTGCTGGGTCTTCATTGCTGCATGTGGGCTTTCTCTAGTCGCAGTGAGTGGGGGCTACTCTTCGTTGCAGTGCACGGACTTCTCATTGCAGTGGCTTCTCTTGTTGTGGAGCATGGGCTCTAGGCTTGCAGGCTCAGTAGTTATGGCACATGGGCTCAGTAGTTGTGGCACATGGGCTTAGTTGCTCTGCGGCATGTGGGATCTTCCTGGACTAGGGCTCGAACCAGTGTCCCCTGCGTTGGCAGGCAGATTCTTAACCACTGAACCACCAGGGAAGTCCCTAGAGGGGAGAGTTTTAACTCTACCCTTTGGTATCTTTTGAATTTTTATCCATATAAATATATTACTTAGTAAAACATTAAAATTTTTAAAAAACATGATGAATAACAACAAAAAAATGAGACATTGATCTGAAGTGTTGTATGCATGAGTCCAGCATGTCAGCCAGTGGGCTTCATCCAGTGTGAACACACAGACCTAGGTTCCATGTAGTCTGAGTTACAGTGCAGGTTGTGTAGCACTTGTCTGAGAATGTGGGCTCCTGGCAGCTGTTTTAGACATTGGCTTCATAGAACTGGGGGAACTAGAGCCCCTAACCCCCAGGGGGCTGGGTTGGGGCACAGACCCTCCCATGGGAAAGAGGAAGCCCTGTTCCAGGAAGTCCATGGCCAAACAACCTCAACTTCAGGAGTCATCGTCCAGATAATGCTGCTTATCTCTTTCCAAATATTCTTATTTTTTTAAAAAGAACAGCTCTCTGTAGAAAACTATAAAATTATGGGAAAATATAAAGAACAAAATAATCACTATCTGCTTATTTAAACTTTTTTGTTGTTGTTGTTGTTGTTGCGGTACGCGGGCCTCTCACTGCTGCGGCCTCTCCCGTTGTGGATCACAGGCTCCGGACGCGCAGGCTCAGCGGCCATGGCTCACAGGCCCAGCCACTCCGCGGCATGTGGGATCTTCCCGGACCAGGGCATGAACCCGTGTCCCCTGCATCGGCAGGTGGACTCTCAACCACTGCGCCACCAGGGAAGCCCTCTGCTTATTTAAAACAGGAAAAAAAAACCCAATACTATACTTCTTACTTATTTTAGCAACATAATTGACAATAACCAAATTGTTGCTGTTTCCTTACAATAACGAAAGTTGGAAGCAACTTGCCGGTCTTCCATTCACTTATTTATTTAACGCATCCCTGGGCTCTGTGCAGCAGCACACTGAGGTTTGTTTTTCACTCAGGTCATAGTCCGATGCCAATTGGATTATCTTTTCTCTTCTAAGTGGTGAGTCTAGGATGGAGGCTTCTTCCGTGTTATAGCCTTGCTTCTGGAACACGTGGCTTCCAAAAATTGTTAATTTTCTTCAGTGATCACATTTTTTTTTGAAAAGCAATACGTATAATCCGAAGAACTTTTTTTTAAGTGAAAAAGAAATCCTTAGATCATCTGAAACTAGAGTTGACACTTAAAATAACTTTATAAGTTGCTACAGACTATGAAGTTAGGCTAATAAGTTTGTTTGTTTAAATCAACAGGGGGCAGCTCCCTGCTTCAGTGCTTATTTTTCCTTTGGCATAGATGCTAGCCGCATTCCCTGTTTTACACATTAATTGTGGTCAGAATCACGTATTCGATGTACTCCTTTGGGAAGAAGCCAAGTCTGAAACCTATCTTTGTCAATCGCAACACTTATTGAGTAGCATACATTTTGCTTAACAGAGCAAGTAAGCAAACCAGGTGTGGCCTTCCAGGAGGTTTTCATCTACAGCAGACAGTACTAACATATCCACAGGCTCTGTCACAAAACGAGGAGAGGAGAGCAGTTGCACACAGCAAACACTGTCCTTGTAAGAAGGACAAAGTGTGTTTGGAAGAGAATGAGGACTGGGCTAAGGTGGCAACGTATTCCAGTAGGACAGAGCTAGATGGAAACCATATTTCCTTGTACAGGGAGACTTTGTGGATTAAAAAATACATATCATTTTAATTTTTTGGGGGGGGGGTACGCGGACCTCTCACTGTTGTGGCCTCTCCCGTTGCGGAGCACAGGCTCCAGACACGCAGGTTCAGCGGCCATGGCTCACGGGCCCAGCCGCTCCGCGGTATGTGGGATCTTCCCAGACCGGGGCACAAACCCGTGTCCCCTGCATCGGCAGGTGGACTCTCTACCACTGTGCCACCAGGGAAGCCCTACATATCATTTTTAATATCTATGTAGGGCAAAGAATATTGACAGGATAGGAACAGACAAAATAGAGATACTCATTAAAAATAAGAAAATGTGCTCCATATGTATTTTAAATCCATCATGTTAGAAAAATTTACAAGATTGATCATGTCCAGTGTTAATGAGGGTGTGGATCAACAGTTAATTTTCAAATACTGTTGCTGGGAGTATAAATTAGCCTTTGTATTATCAAAATTTTTAAATTATTTGTTTATTTGCTGTATTGGGTCTTCGTTGCTGTGCACAGGCTTTCTCTAGTTGCGGCGAGCGGGGGCTACTCTTTGTTGCGGTGCGCGGGCTTCTCATTGCAGTGGCTTCTCTTGTTGAGGAGCACCGGCTCTAGGCACAAGGGCTTCAGTAGTTGTGGCGTGCGGGCTTCAGTAGGTGCAGCTCGTGAGCCCTAGAGCACAGGCTCAGTACTCGTGGTGCACAGGCTTAGCTGCTCTGCGGCATGTGGCATCTTCCTGGACCAGGGATCGAACCCGTGTCCCCTGGATTGGCGGGCGGATTCTTTTCCACCGCGCCACCAGGGAAGCCCTCAAAATTTTAAATGTATGTTTCCTTTGATGGAGAAATTGAATGTCTAAGGGTAACTCACTTGACAGAAATAATGTAGGTGGATGCCCAAGGCATCTGCTCTCCTGCTGTCCACCTTCATACCCTAACCTGTGAGGTAAAACTGTCCTCAATCCCTTGGCAGGCCTGGTAAGGTCCAAAGCAGCTCAGCAAACCTGTCAGTTCACAGCAGGACAGACTGCAGAGAAAGAGACCCTAAAGTACCCTCTAGTGGCTGCTTTTTAGAGAACAGGCTCTTTAAGAAATGCTTCAAGCTTTCGCACCAAGGCACCAAAAGACAAATCTGACGTCGAGAGGCATTGATACTTGGCCTCCCATGCCCCCTACCTCCAGGTTCCGGTACTGGCCAGGGGCAGTCCTTTGGCTTGGCTTTGCCTAAAATGAGTTCTGGGTGTTCCCCGGGTGCTGCAACTCCAAATTCCTTCCCAGCGGTGTGTCGATGCAGACAGCCGAGGAGCCTGGCAAAATCCCAAAGGTGCTGTCTGTGTGGACCCCCACCATAAAGCCCAGGGACACACTAGTAAAGCAATTCCCTGGAGCAACTTAGGTTTCCGATTGCTTCCTTGAAAATATGCAAATTAACTTGACCTTGAGTTATGCAAGAGTGAGCAAGTAAGGAAAAGATCACACAGGCTGGAAAGAATGAGAGGCCCCAGAGCGCAGCACGGATACTTGCAGAGCGCTTATTTGGTGCCAGGTATCAAGGCTGCCACAGGTGCTGGTGTAACGTGCTGGGCCACCCACAGCCTGATGGTACCTCTGCACATTCCCAAGAAGTGGGCGCAGGGCTTGGCAGAGAGACAGAGCCTTTGTGTGAAAGCAAAAATGCCCTCTTCTCAGGCATATGTAACTGCGTGCCGAGACATAACAATTTGGCAAGAGAAAAGGACTTCAGTTTAGTTCCCAGTCACCCCCAGCCCGTTGTCCGGGCACCTTGGAGGATGCACCCACCTCACAGGTGTACCATCAGCATTGCATTCGTGTGATGCTGTAAGCACCCAGCCAAGGGAAGAGTGAGGGCTGACACCTAACCCTGCTCTGCTGGCCAAGCCCTGAGTCATGTGTCTGGAGCTTCCTACCTTTGTGTAAGAAGCATAAATGTGCCTTATGTGCTAGTGGCCCTGGGTCTACATTGTGTCATCCTCTAATGATCCTATAAGGTAGGCAGAGATGGGTTTCCTGTGGAGCTGATCTTTGCCAAGATCCAGGGAGGGGTTCAAGCACTGGTTCATATGGTCCTATTTTGCCACAAAATTTGCAAAAATAAGGTCATTGAACTGTAATCGCTTAAAAGTATCATCATAGCAACTTTTTATAGACAGGTACAATTATTATCTCTACTTTATAACTGAGACACAGGAAGGTTAACTAGCATTACTGTTAAGTGGTAGAGCTTGGATCTGTTGCAAGCTGACTGATGCCAATGCCAGAGGACCATGGAGAATATGTATATTGTTCCCAAGGAAACGAAGCTTCCAGGGGAATCCTACCAGTTGCTATTCATTCTTGCCCCCAATTCTCCAAATATCATGAGAAATGAGAAACATCTTTAGATGTTATTTTAGTCAGAGGAGACTGCTAAGAGGAAGGGAACAAACCATCAGACCAGAGGTCAGACCAGAAGGATGCAGTGGTCACTGTGAAGCCAGCCCTAGAGGTTGGCAGCCCGGCCATGCAGTCATTGTGACTAAGGAGAGTGATGGGTCTTGTGCCTGTTGTATCATTTAATGCCCAGTCTAAAGCCAAACACTGTGGTCTACCTAAAACCTAACTTTATCTTCTCCTTATTTGACAGTCTAGAGGTGAGTGGTCTGGGTAGAAGGGCAGCTCTGACATGCTAAATGCATGGCTTCCAACAGTGCTCCAGCCATCGCCTTTCTCCACCTAGAAGGAAGGAGGAGTGAGACTCCCTTTGGTTCACATGTAATCACATGGTCATACCTAGCTGCTTGAGAAGCCGACTAATTAGTCTCTGTTTAGGCTCAGGGAAAACTTGGAGGTTCTTTTACTAACAGGAAGAAGAGAAGATGGATATTGAGAGATTATTAGCAATATTTACCAACACCATGAGGCCAAGAATGGTTTGACTTAAAAAAACTGTGAGGCCTGAGATCTCTGGGTGCAGTGTGAGAATTAATATGAACTGCAGGGCAAAGAAGGCACAGAGTGAGGGACAGACCTTGCCAGGAGGTAGTAATGAGATGCAGGCTGTACGGGGCCAGGAGAGAGTGGAGCACAGACCCAGCAATGGTAGCTGTTTCAGGGAACTGTCCCACAGTTGTGGGCTCTGATAAACCAACAAGAAAATGCACAGGGAATGTGAGAGTCGTTTATGTTGACTCACAAGAAGACTTGGGAGACCCAAGAAAAGACCCCTTCGTTCAGAGAATGAGGAGAAGACAATGAAGAAAGTAACAAAGAAGAGGGAGATTGAGACTTTTTTAGCCTCTGGCTTTACCAGTCCCTCAGTGGGGAATGATTCACTATTCCACAAGGACACACGGATGGTAACCACATCCTTCCTTTTTCTTTCTCAACCAAGGTTCTGGAAAGAGTTATATTGTGGGACTCCTTATCTCTACCTTCTCACCTTTTCACCATCCCCGTGAAACTGTCGCTGTTCTGGCCTCTAGGGATATCATTATTGCCCAATTCAACAGATTCTTTACAACTTTACATAGTGTTTCTCTGCATCATTTAATCTAAGTGATTGACCCTTCACTTCTTCATACTGCCTCTTGTCATAATTTCTGGGATACCAGGTTCTCCTAATTCTTCCCAGCTTCACTTTCTCATTCCCCTCCTGCCTAAGCAACTCCTCCTCAGGGTGATGTGTTAGAAAGAGTAGGTTGGCCCCCTCAAGTCTCACTGCAGCCTCCTCCTAGGTTTCAATGGCTAGAAAGCTAACTAGGGCTAATATGACATGTCCCCAAGTCCCGTGCAGCTAGTGGTTCAGACATGTTCTAGATTTTGCCAATCAGGTGGATTCACATGGAAGCCTGGGGAGAGACATAGGGAATCAAGGAAGCTTGGAGAAGAATCAGATCAAGGTATTTATTGAAATCTTAAGGAAGTCCGTAACTCTAAAGTAGGTTAAGAGTCACTGCTTTACACAGTCTTCCTAGAAAATGCATCCGCTCCCAGGTTTCAATTTCTTTCTATATGTAGATGATTTCTGTGTTAGTCACCGACTGAGGCAATGATGCTGCATATCAAACCATCACAAAGTTCAGTGACTTGCAATAAGAACTTCTAGATTTTGTGGCCCACAGCTCTGCTTCAGGCTGCTGGTCACCTGGGCTTGGCTTCAGGCTTCAGCTGGGTTCAGTTTCGCTCCGTGTATCTTCACATTCTCTGTGATGGACAGTTACTCAGGGTATGTTCTTCCCATGGCAGATCACAGAAGCCTAAGAGAAGCCAGATCACACAAGCACATTTAAAACCTGCTCTCATCATGTCTGCTCACATTTTTTGGCCAAAGAGATTCACCTGGTCAGGGCCAAAGTCTGTGCGGTAGGGCGGTATACTTGTCCTCCGGGGGAGAAGAAATTGGGATTCATACTTTCTAAAAATTAATCAAATTTATCTCAACTTCCAATGTACATATTGAGCTTAGAATATTGCTCTTGGGCTCCAGATGTCAGACATCTTTTCTGTGCTGGTGCTGCTTCCAAGGCTGCCTGCAAAGATGACCATGTCCTACCTACTGTTTAATAACTACCAGTTCATAAAATAAAGCAGGAAAAGCTAAAAAGACTGAGTTGACTTCTGCAGAGAAAGGATGTTCTAGAGAGGGGCTAGGACCCATGTGTGTGGACGACTAAAGATGCCTTTAAATGGGGATGGAAATTTAACAATCAAAGCCTTTAGTGATTGGGAATTTCCTGGTGGTCCAGTCGTTAAAAACTCCATGGTTCCAGTGAAGGGAACAGGGGTTTGATCCCTGGTCGGGGAACTAAAATCCCATATGCAGTGAGGTGCAGCCAAAAACAAACAAACAAAAGCCTTTGGTGATCTAATTTTTTCTTTTCTCTCTCACAGTTCCCCCTCTTGAACCTTCCACTCTATGAGAACTACAACAAACAAAACAAACCCCATTAGAAAAGAAAGAAAGGTCTTGTATGAATACTGATATATTGTTGGAAAGAAATTAAATCTCTTTTGCTATTTAAAAAGATGTAAAGTCAACAAGCAGCCTGAAATAACTTTTATTATATTACTAAGTTTTCAAATTAATCACCCAAATTAAATGTTAAAGTATTAATATTCTGATGAATTTTTCATCTGGAAATGCATCTGATTTTGAGTATTTTTTTTTTCTGAAGAGAGAGATAAATAAGGAAGTTTAGAAGGCTCCCACCAACATTTTCTTAGGGTTTCTGCTAACGTGTATAATTGCTTTAGATGAAAACATGAAACCTCTGGAATAAGCTCTTTTTGGACAATCTGTTAAAAAAATAGATGTATTCCTTCTTATGCAATTGACTTTTCCCAAATCAGTCTTACCACTTAAGCTGAATCAGGAAAACCCCTGACTCAAAGGTGAGAGCAGCCCATGCCCATGAAAATTGGAAGTCATGGAGGAGCCTGGTCCCAGGGCTTTCTGTGAACCAAGGGTTAAGATATCTAGGATGAAGGCCCGTTAGTCTGTGACCAAGTTTGGTTTCTTTACCTTTTCAAGGGCCTTCATGTGCCACCCATCAGAGGGATGAATTTAATTCTATTCTCTAGAGACTACGTCCATCAAAACCACCAAAAGTCCCCAGCTTCTTACCTAAGGGATCTAATCTTATTTTTTAAAGCTTTGTATTATGGAAAATTTCAAATGTACACAAAATTTTTAAAAAATGATATCCAAAACCCATGTAGTCATCACCCAGCTGAGACAAGTATCTACTCCTGGCCAATCTTACACCATTTCTATGTCTAAGTCACTGTCCTCCATTCTACTGGATGACTTTGAAGCAAATCTGAAACAATTCTATCATTTCAAATGCAAATACTTTAGTATTGTCTCTAAAAGATAAGGGTTCCTTAAAAAATCCAATCTCATTGTCAGGATCAATATTATAGATTAAGTAAGCATAATGCGTAGCAGAGCAGCTCCCTTGCTGTGATCTATTGAGAGTCAGCCCTCGACACAAGGGTTTGTAAGAAAGAAGGAAGTAATAATTAAAAAAAGAAAAACAAAAAAAAAGAAAAAGAAATTAAAAAATAAATAAGCATAATGTATAAATTGCTATTGAGGAGCAAAGTTGTTTTTTGGTAAGACACTATTTACAACTGTTTCAAATAACTACAATAATCATTTTATATGAGTATCAGAGCATAAACCGCAGAGGCATTAATCTATAAAACTTAGCACTGAACATGTTGTTTCAGCTACTGTAATTGGAACCGTTTGATTCTATTTATTTTAAATAAATTCAAAACAAGAGGTTTCCTGCTCAGTTGCCAGGTTGTTAAATTCTTCCTATTACTGTTCTTGAATACTTTTCTAGGGAATTATCCATCTTGAGAAAATCGTGTGCTCCCCAGTATCTTAGTTGAAATGTCCTTTGAGCTCTACATTTTCCTGCAAATCAACTTTCTTTTCTCCTTATACATCAGGATACATTTTCACGCTGGTTTCACTAGCCAACCCTCAAACTTTGAGGGCTGTCGCTATAGCATTCTATTGTTGCCTCTCCAACAAGTTGCAAATGTTTTAACTCCAAGTCATTTAATACTGTTGTTGTTTTTTTTAAATTTTCTTTCTTTTTTTTTTGGCTGTGCCATGGGGCTTGCAGGATCTTAGTTCCCCGACCAGGGATTGAACCCAGGCCATGGCAGTGAAAACGCTGAGTCCTAACCACTGGACCACCAGGGAATTCGCCATTTAATACTATTATCATCAGCATTTCCCAAGTGGCTTATTGAAGATAAGGTGGTGGTGGTGGTGGTGGTGTGTGTGAGTGTACAGTTGGAGAGGTTCAGGGTGATCAATAGCACTCCCATTTGAGCCCTAAGCGTCAGAGCCTTGCCAACTAGTTTAAAAAATCATCATTGCAAATTTTCATTGCCATGATACCTCTTTCTTGTTTTTCTTTAAAATTATTTGACCTTTATTGCAATAGCCTTTCAGAAATTATGAAGAGGTTGACATGTCCCTTTATAATGAAGAAATATGTCTTCGCACTGCTTTCTGAATCTCTCTCTGCCTTGCTGGTCCACTCTAACACTATGCCTTTTGCTGTACTTAATTCCTTGTCTTAGTCTGTTTGGGCTGCTATAACGGAACAACATAGACTAGGTGGCTTAAAAACAGCAGACGTTCATTTCTCACGGTTATGGAGGATGGGAAGTCCAAGATCAAGGTGCTGGCAGATTCAGTGTCTGGTGAGGATCAGTTCCTGGCTTATAGACAGCTGTCTCCTCACTATAACCACACATGGCAAAAGGGACAAGGGAGCTCTCTGGGGCCTCTTTTACAAGGGCACTAATGTCATTCATGAGGGCTCCACGCTCATGACTTAATCATCTCCTACAGGCCTTATCTCCAAATACCATCATCTTGGGAATTAGGTCTCAACATATGAATTTTGGGAGGGACACAAACATTCAGTCTACAGCATTCCTATTCCCTCAAAGACCTCCAACCTGCTTTCCAAAACTTAAAGTGGAATACTCGATATGCCAGTCATGTTGTGAGGTTAATGGGTGATAGTGGCTTAATAGGTTGCCTGTCTTGGAAATACCTTCATCCCAACAGATTACTTCTGGGGACAAAACACCCTGATGTAAAATACTAAGAATGATAACAATGCCATGTTTTTATCCTCTGGAACAGACAGGAGTTGCTGAGTTAATATTAATATTTTTTAAATGATTAAAAATACTTACTTTAGCCTTGTCCTAAGCAATAATATCTATGAAACCACTGGTTTGATGTACTAATCATACTTTCATACACATTGACATAAACACATAACCATTAAATTTTTTTAATCCATCATTTCATTCTCTTCCTCTTTCCTTCCTAAACAATTCAGTCCTAAAGTGATTAGATGTGACAGAGCAAGATAGAGTCCATGGTTGAGGGGTCCAGGAGAGACCTGGTGGTTCAGAGTGGGATGTCAGGGTCTAAGTAGGGTTAAGAAGGTGTTCATATGAAGGCTGAAGTGGGAGAGTCATAGCCAGAGTAGGGTAAGGAAGGCATCCCCAGGGAGGGTGGTGTGATGTGGGGTGTGAGACCTCCAGCAGGGTGAGGAAAGTGTTCTTACTAAGGTTGGCTTGGCATGGAGAGCCAGAGCCCAAGCAGAGTGAGTTGAGAGTCTGTTCTAAGGGACAGCCTTGATCTTGCATGGAGAGTAAGAGTCTGATCAGGGTGAGGGAGATGCCCATGTGTGGTGGAAATGGGAGATTAGTTAAATATTTTGATCAAATAAGGAAATCAAGGATGATTGCTTTTAATTGCTTCTCACTGTTGGAGAAGCAACTAAAAATCTGGAAAGGGAGCAAACTATGATACTATACATAGAGAGGGCAAGCTCAAATGAGTCACTCAAGAAGGCAAGGTGACTTTCTGGGGCAGAACCAGCCTCACTGTCCCATGCCTGAAGCATAGAGCAGAGGCAGAGACAGGCAGAGAGAAATGAATATTGGTGGCCAGAGGGCATGCTGGTGACTATAGCAGATGCAGTTCATGCAAGGCTCACATCTGAACCTATCTAGGTCTGGTTTAACTGGTACCTTTGGCATCATTCAAGTGCTTTCCCAAAGAGATGGGCTCTCTGGTTTTCCTAGAAGATGATGAGAGTCCACACCTGCCATCTCAGCTGCTCACAGACCAGGCAGCAGCCACTTCAGAAGTGGCTCTTAGACAGCAGGCCGGCCAGAGAACTCCATTAGGACACTCAGGCTTGGCATCTGTCTGCTCTGTGCACTCCTCAAATACTTCACACCATCCTGTCTCCAGGTAAATTACAGTAAGTCCCCTACCTACGAACCTTCAAGTTGTGAACTTTCAAAGATGCGAGTGTGCGTTCACATGTCCAATCATGTAAGTTAGTTCATGTGTCTGGCATATATTGTCATGTGCCTGCATCCTTTACAAGTAGGAGCGCTTTTGTTTACTTTACTGTACTGTACTGTATAGAGGGAGTACAGTAGTACAGTATCTGTATTTCAAACCAGGATGTCCAGAAGCAAACGTAAAAGCAGTAGTGATGTAGCTGGTACAGAATTACCCAGACATCACTGGGTCATTTTTTTCAAGAGGGTAGATAGAATTGAGTCCAGCAAGGAACCAGAATCTGTGCTGTCAACATCAGGTGTGAGTGAAACTGCAGCTTGCCCTCCGTCTCCTATTGCTGACGATCCTTCAGCTCTACCGACTCCCACCTCCTCTCCCTCCTCCAGTCAGTAACTCTTCCTGCCTGTTCACTTGATGCCAGTCCCTTATGCTAGCTGTTGTACTGTACTATTGTACTTTTCAAGGTATTGTACTGTAAGGTTAAAAATGATCAAGAGGGATTTATCCCAGGGATTCAAGGAACCTTCAGGGTACACAACTCAATCAATGTGATACACCATATTAACAAATTGAAGAAGAAAAACCATATGATCATCTCAATAGATGCAGAGAAAGCTTTTGACAAAATTCAACACCCAGTTATGATAAAAACTCTCCAGAAAGTGGGCATAGAGGGAACCTACCTCAACATAAAAAAGGTCATATACGACAAACATCACAGCAAACATCATTCCCAATGGTGAAAAACCGAAAGCATTGCCTCTAGGATCAGGGACAAGACAAGGATGTCCACTCTCGCCACTATTATTCAAGATAGTTTTGGAAGTCCTAGCCACGGCAATCAGAGAAGATAAAGAAATAAAAAGAATACAATTTGGAAAAGAAGAAGAAAAACTGTCACTGTTTGCAGATGATATGATACTATACATAGAGAATCCTAAAGATGTCACCAGAAAACTACTAGAGCTAATCAATGAATTTGGTAAAGTTGCAGGATACAAAATTAATGCACAGAATTCTCTTGCATTCCTATACACTAATGATGAAAAATCTTAAAGAGAAATTACGGAAACACTCCAATTTACCACTGAAACAAAAAGAATAAAATACCTAGGAATAAACCTACCGAGGGAGACAAAAGACCTGTATGCAGAAAATTATAAGCTACTGATGAAAGAAATTAAAGATGATACAAACAGATGGAGAGATATACCATGTTCTTGGATTGGAAGAATCAATATCGTGAAAATGACTATACTACCCAAAGCAATCTACAGATTCAATGCAATCCCTATCAAATTACCAATGGCAGTTTTACAGAACTAGAACAAAAAATTCTTAAAATTTGTATGGAGACACAAAAGACCCCGAAGAGCCAAAGCAGTCTTGAGGGAAAAAAACGGAGCTGGAGGAATCAGATCCCTGACTTCAGATTATACTACAAAGCTACAGTAATCAAGACAATATGGTACTGGCACAAAAACAGAAATACAGATCAATGGAACAGGATAGAAAGCCCAGAGATAAACCCACGCACCTATGGTCAACTAATCTATGACAAAGGAGGCGAGGATATACAATGGAGAAAAGACAGTCTCTTCAATAAGTGGTGCTGGGAAAACTGGACAGCTACATGTAAAAGAATGAAATTAGAACACTCCCTAATACCATACACAAAAATAAACTCAAAATGGAATAGAGACCTAAATGTAAGACCGGACACTATAAAACTCTTAGAGGAAAACATAGGAAGAACACTCTTTGATATCAATCACAGAAAGATCTTTTTTGATCCACCTCCCTAGAGCAATGGAAATAAAAACAAAAATAAACAAATGGGACCTACTGAAACTTAAAAGCTTTTGCAAAGCAAAGGAAACTACAAACAAGACAAAAAGACAACCCTCAGAATGGGAGAAAATATTTGCAAAGGAATCAATGGACAAAGGATTAATCTCCAAAATATATAAACTGCTCATGCAGCTCAATATTAAAAAAAACGAACAACCCAATCCAAAAATGGGCAGAAGACCTAAATAGACATTTTTCCAAAGAAGACATACAGATGGCCAATAAGCACATGAAAAGCTGCTCTATATCACTAATTATTAGAGAAATGCAAATCAAAACTACAGTGAGGTATCACCTCATACCAGTTAGAATGGGCATCATCAGAAAATCTACAAACAACAAATGCTGGAGAGGGTGTGGAGGAAAAGGAACCCTCTTGCACTGTTGGTGGGAATGTAAATTGATACAGCCACCATGCAGAACAGTATGGAGGTTCCTTAAAAAACTAAAAATAGAATTACCATATGACCCAGCAATCCCACTAGTGGGCATATAACCAGAGAAAACCGCAATTCAAAAGGACACATGCACCCCAATGTTCATTGCAGCACTATTTACAATAGCCAGGTCATGGAAGCAACCTGAATGCCCATCAACAGACGAATGGATAAAGAAGATGTGGTACATATATACAATGGAATATTACTCAGCCATATAAAGGAAAGAAATTGGGTCATTTGTAGAGATGTGGATGGACCTAGAGACTGTCATACAGAGTGAAGTAAGTCAGAAAGAGAAAAACAAATATTGTATATTAATGCATATATGTGGGACCTAGAAAAATGCTACAGATGAACCGGTTTGCAGGGCAGAAATTGAGACACAGATGTAGAGAACAAACATATGGACATCAAGGGGGGAAAGCAGCAGGGGTGGTGGTGGTGGTGTGATGAATTGGGAGATTGGGATTGACATGTATACACTAATATGTATAAAATGTATAACTAATAAGAACCTGCTGTATAAAAAATAAAATAAAATTCAACAACAAACAAACAAAAACAACATAAGTGCTAATCTAATAGATTCCTGATACATTTGATTACGTGGAAAACGGTATGGGGTGGGATTTTATAGTTGTTAAATAATATGCAAGGAATGAAACAATTAAACAAAAGAAAATTTGAAGAAATCATTGAGGGGAAAATAAGCCCAACAAAGTGAAAGCCCTACAGGAATGTAAATATTGTAATGTAAATACCAAAAGAAACACTTCAGAGTAGAGGATGACTCTGGGGGGAGTAAATGGGGGCAGAGAAGGAAGCATGGAGCTTCTGGGGTTTGCTGTTGTCATAAGTTTTGTAGTATCATTTTATTTTTTAAATCATGTGAATGTATCACTTTTAATAAAGCTAAAAATTAATTTAAAAAATGTTTTCTTTATTTTTTGTGTTTGTTTTTTATGTATTATTTGTGTGAAAAGTATTATAAACCTATTATGGTACAGTACTATATAGCCGATTGTGTTAGTTTGGGTACTTAGGCTAACTTTGTTGCACTTATGAACAAATTGGACTTATAAATGTGCTCTCAGAACAGAACTGGTTCATGTGTAGGGGACTTAGTGTACTTTACTCCAAAGGTATCTTCAGTTTTCATGTCTCTGCAGTGGAAACTCTGCTGGATTTAAAACCAGCTCTATCACTAAGCATGTCCCAACCTTTCCAGCCCTCAGTTTCCTCATCTGTATAAGTTTCCTCATCTGTATAAGAGATAAGATTTTACCAGAGTTGATAAGATTTTACCAGAGTTATCTGCTTAAAGAAGGAGGAGGCGTTAGATCAGCCACCTTCCCAAATCAATGAAATGCAAAGGTAAATAACCTATTTTTCAGATAAGCAAGATCTCAAAAAATTTACCTCCCATGAACTGTTTCTAAGGAAACTACTGAAGAGTATGTTCTACCATAACAAGGAAGTAAACCAATAAAGAGGAAAACAAGAAACCCAATCCAAAAGAGATATAAAGGAAATTCCCAGGGTGATAAGAAAGGGATATTCCAAGAAAACAGGAGGTAGTCTTAGAAGTCAATCCACCCAGATAATTGCAGGCCAGAAGGCTTTAGAAGAGTCATCTTCAAGAAGATGAAATTGATGGAGTACTTAATTTGTTTGAATATATCCAGAGGAGATTTACAGGGGAAATAAATTAGTAATAAATACATAGAAAAATAAGCAAATGGAAAAGAAAGACATATATTAACTTTAGGGACAGAAAAACGTGAGTAGAAAAAAGCAATCATAGTATATTACATTGCTGAACTTTATCATTTACGTATAGTCATAATAGTACATTTACTGAGTATTGATTTTAACTTTACTGGACCATGGGTGAATGGAAAATGTACTGTGTCTGTTTGTGTGTGTATATGTATGTGTATGTGTGTGTATAAAAAAGAACAACATCTTCAGTCTCTACAGAGGAAAGTTGATGAATAATGTCTAAAACAAATTATCAAAAAGTAGCAACGTAAGCATTTTTTTCCAGAGATATGCAAAGAATATATCAAAAGAGTTGAAACTAATCGCCTCTGGAAATGAGAGGGAAGGGAGGAGGCTGTTCCTTCAGGTAAGATCAATAGAGCTCTTATTACAGGTTGAGTTCTCTGGAGCTCATTTATTGGGATGGCTCTTGGATCAACAACTTGTGGAAGAGGGCTGAGTGAAGAGCAAAGGAACCTGCTCTTACAGATCAGCTCGCACAGGGAGATGGCAAGGTGGAGGGTGGATCTGCAAGCAAGCAGGAGTAATCATCACATACAGCATGTTTATGCTCGTTTTACAGAGGCTAGAGAATAGTGCCTTCAGCTCTTTTAACTTTGCTTTAAAAAAAATAATACATTATTCTCCTATAATTTGGTAGCTGTTCTACACTCAAGTAGCCTGCCCTTAGGAAACAACTCCTTCTACCCGCAAAAAGATCTGAGCATTCTTTTAGTGACAGGAGCTGGGGATTAACTTTAAGTCCTGTCTTTCCCAGAGTTATTTGTCCACAACATTCAAATCACATGGTAATATCCTAAAGAATACACTTTCATAAACCTATGTAACTGTGGCTGGGCTTTCTTCAGGAATGCAACTTCCAATTCCAGCATTGTTCTTAAAAGGAAATATGATTCCCTTTAGGAGGACAATTCCAAGTACTGATTGATGGTGGCCGAAACCAAGGTCTGCCTATACATGCCTGGTTGAGTGCTGTAAAATGGAAACAAAACAAAACAAAACAAAACACACCTAACTAGAAAGAAGAAAACAAGGGGAAGAAAGAAGGGAGGGGCTGGAGGCTGTTTAGAACCAGGTTTGAAAGATGCAGTAAACATCAGGGGTATTACAAGAGTCCAGATGGAAAACAGTTTTGTTCATTTTTACATAAAAAGGAATAGAGTAGGGGATGGCTTTGTCCCCAGTAGGATGGTTGGAGGGAAAGTAGGTGCGTTAAAGGACAGGTCAGGTAGCCTCCAGGAGAGGCAGGAGACAAGACTGGGGTTCAGGTGGATTATAGCCTTTTGTTTCAAACTAAACTGGCTGTACCTGTAGCAGCTGGACAACAGGAGTCTGAGATCAGCCAGGGACTCTGCTTCCAAAGGAACCAGCCAGCCTGGGGGAAAGGGATGAAAACTGTGAAGCATGATTTAGTAACACCTAAGGCTGTCAGTCAAGATCAGATGACTCTCAGTGCACCTGTAACTTCTCCCTCTGTGTTTGATTTGTTTGGTAACTTTCCCCATGCTAACTTCATCCTCTGAAACAGAGACTGTCAACAGTTGCCACCTGTGGCAGTAGCCTGAGGTCAAGTGGGAGGGGCAGGTTGGGGAAGACAAGGTGATCTCCTGATTCTAAGACGGCTCTCTCATGAGGAGAAAAAAGTGTACGTATCTTTCCCCTTGATCCCTTTGGCAGGGGTGAGGGAAATGAGTTGGGGTGAACAGTTCAGCAAGCCCAGGGAAATTTTACCACGTAGGCCAGGGATAAATGATGGGGATCACCTTTATAGGTACTAAGGATTTTCCACATCTGGGTTAAGTTTCTAAAAGAATTTAAATCGATACAAAAGAGTATTTAAAAAAATGTGTAGGGTAGCAAAATTATAGTAATGAAGAAAGACAAGAGGTTGCCAGGGGTTGGTGTCGGAGGGAGCTTGTGACTATCCAGTTTCTTTGTGGTGATGGAACAGTTCTGTATCTTGATTGTGGTTGTGATTACAAGAATCTATACATGGGATAAAGCTTCATAAAGTGTACACATGCAGACACACACTTGTGCATGCACACACACACACAAAGAGTACATGTAAAAACTAGTGAGATCTGGGGCTTCCCTGGTGGCGCAGTGGTTGAGAGTCCACCTGCCGATGCAGGGGACACGGGTTCATGCCCCGGTCCGGGAAGATCTCACATGCTGCGGAGCGGCTGGGCCCGTGAGCCGTGGCCGCTGAGCCTGCGCATCCGGAGCCTGTGCTCCGCAGCGGGAGAGGCCACAACAGTGAGAGTCCTGCGTACCACAAAAAGAAAAAAAAAACCCAAAAAACACTAGTGAGATCTGGATAAGGTCTGCAGTTTACGTCATGGTATTGCACCAAGGTCAATTTTCTGGTTTTGCTAATTGAACTATGCTTATGTAAGATGATGTCATTGGGGGAAGCTGGATGAAGGATACCTAGGAACTCTATGCTCTTTTTGACGTTTCTATGTGAGTATAAAAAGAAAAAGCTTTTAAAAGTTGGGGCGTTTAAATAGTAATAACTCAAGAGAGATCCATTATCAACCACCCACTTTAAGAAAGAAAGCAAGCATTACCATTGTTTCTGGAAGCCTTCTCTTCCTCCCACTCCTCTGCCCCATCAGAGATAACTACTACCTGGATCTTTATATTCATTATCCCTTTGCTTTTCTTTGTAGTTTTGCCTCATACATTTAAATCCCCAAGGAATATGTTGTCTAGTTTTGAGTGTTCTTGAATATTATGTAATCATTCTACTTGTGTTCTACTACTAATTGCTTTTTTACTCGGTGTTTCCTTTCTGAATTCCATCAGTGGTGAGTGTAGCTTTTTGATTTGTTCATTGGTGTATTCATTGGGAAAGCACCATGATTTATTTATCCATTCTATTGTTTATTAACATTTGGTCTGGTTTCAATTTTTTTTTCCAATTAAAAACACACAGTTCTGCTATGAACATTCTTCTGTATGTCTCCTAGTACACTGTGCAAAAGTTTCTTTAGGGACTCTACCTTGGGTGCAGTTACTCAGTTAGAGACTTCTGCTACTTTCCTAATTTACTAGATGATGCCAAATTATTTTCCCAAGTAGTGTAACTATTGCTGTGTATTTTCAGTAATATTGGGTATTGCCAGGATTCTTACTTCTTGTATGTATGGTAACTATAAAATGTTATCTGATCACGGAGGCTTTAATTTTTGTATTTTTTCTAATTTCGAGTACAGTTGCCCATTTTCCATTTTTTTAAAAAAATCCTTTCTACAGCCTGCAAGACCCTAAACAATCCAGGTTTGATTCCTCTGACCTCATCTCCCACCACTCTTCTCTCACTCAACCACAGTTACATGGGCCAGAGAGAGTCCAGAAATAAACTCATACGCCTATGGTCAGTTGGTTTCCTTTTTCTTTTCTTGATATTTATTTATTTATGGCTGTTTTGGATCTTCTTATTTTTTTTAACATCTTTATTGGAGTATAATTACTTTACAATGATGTGTTAGTTTCTGCTGTATAACAAAGTGAATCAGTTATACATAAACAATATCCCCATATCTCTTCCCTCTTGTGTCTCCATCCCATCCTCCCTATCCCACCCCTCTAGGTGGACACAAAGCATGGAGTTGATCTCCCTGTGCTATGTGGCTGCTTCCCACTAGCTATCTATTTTACGTTTGGTAGTGTATATATGTCCATGACACTCTCTCACTTTGTCCCAGCTTCCCCTTCCCCTTCCCCATGTCCTCAAGTCCATTCTTACATCTGCATCTTTATTCCTGTCCTGCCCCTAGGTTCTTCAGAAACTTTTTTTTTTTTTAGATTCCATATATATGTGTTAGCATATGGTATTTGTTTTTCTCTTTCTGACTTACTTCACTCTGTATGACATACTCTAGATCCATCCACCTCACTACAAATAACTCAATTTCGTTTCTTTTTATGGCTGAGTAATATTCCATTATATATATTGCCACATCTTCTTTATCCATTCATCTGTCGATGGACACTTAGGTTGCTTCCGTGTCCTGGCTGCTGTAAATAGAGCTGCAATGAACATTGTGGTACATGACTCTTTTTGAATTATGGTTTTCTCAGGGTATATGCCTAGTAGTGGGTTTGCTGGGTCATATGGTAGTTCTATTTTTAGATTTTAAGGAAGCTCCATACTGTTCTCCATAGTGGCTGTATCAATTTATATTCCCACCAACAGTGCAAGAGAACTCCCTTTTCTCCACACCCTCTCCAGCATTTATTGTTTGTAGATTTTTTGATGATGGCCATTCTGACTGGTGTGAGGTGATACATCATTGTAGTTTTGATTTGCATTTCTCTAATGATTAGTGATGTTGAGCATCCTTTCATGTGTTTGTTGGCAATCTGTATATCTTCTTTGGAGAAATGTCTGTTTAGGCTTTCTGCCCATTTTTGGATTGGGTTGTTTGTTTTTTTGATACTGAGCTGCATGAGTTGCATGTATATTTTGGAGATTAATCCTTTGTCAGTTGCTTCGTTCGCAAATATTTTATCCCATTCTGAGGGTTGTCTTTTTGTCTTGTTTGTAGTTTCCTTTGCTTTGCAAAAGCTTTTAAGTTTCATTAGGTCCCATTTGTTTATTTTTGTTTTTACTTCCATTACTCTAGGGAGGTGGATCAAAAAAATCTTGCTGTGATTTATGTCAAAGAGTGTTCTTCCTATGTTTTCCTCTAAGAGTTTTATAGTGTCCGGTCTTACATTTAGGTCTCAAATCCATTTTGAGTTTATTTTTGTGTATGGTATTAGGGAGTGTTCTAATTTCATTCTTTTACATGTAGCTGTCCAGTTTTCCCAGCACCACTTTTTGAAGAGACTGTCGTTTCTCCATTGTATAGTCTTGCCTCCTTTATCAAAGGTAAGGTGACCATATGTATGTGGGTTTATCTCTGGGCATTCTATCCTGTTCCACTGATCTATCTTTCTGTTTTTGTGCCAGTACCATATTGTCTTGATTACTATAGCTTTGTAGTACACTCTGATGTCTGGGGGCCTAATTCCTCCAGCTCCGTTTTTCTTTCTCAAGATTGCTTTGGCTCTTCAGGGTCTTTTGTGTTTCCATAAAAATTGTGAAATTTTTTGTTCTAGTTCTGTGGAAAATGCCATTGGTAGTTTGATAGGGATTGCATTGAATCTGTAGATTGCTTTGGGTAGTATTGTCATTTTCACAATGTTGATTTTTCCAATCCGAGAACATGGTATATCTCTCCATCTGTTTGTATCATCTTTATGTCTTTCATCAGTGTCTTATAGTTTTCTGCATACAGGTCTTTTGTCTCCTTAGGTAGGTTTATTCCTAGGTATTTTATTCTTTTTGTTGCAGTGGTAAATGGGAGCATTTCCTTAACTTCTCTTTCAGATTTTCCATCATTAGTGTATAGGAATGCAAGAGATTACTGTGCATTAATTTTGTATCCTGCTACTTTACCAAATTCATTAATTAGCTCTAGTAGTTTTCTGGTAACATCTTTGGGATTCACTATGTATAGTATCATATCATCTGCAAACAGTGACAGTTTTACTTATTCTTTTCCAATTTGCATTCCTTTTATTTCTTTTTCTTCTCTGATTGTGTGGCTAAAACTTCCAAAACTATCTTGAATAATAGTGGTGAGAGTGGGCAACCTTGTCTTGTTCATGATCTTAGTGGAAATGATTTCAGTTTTTCACTATTGAGAATGATGTTGGCTGTGAGTTTGTCATATATGGCCTTTATTATGTTGAGGTAAGTTCCCTCTATGCCTACTTTCTGGAGAGGTTTTATCATAAATGGGTGTTGAATTTTGTCAAAAGCTTTTTCTGCATCTATTGAGATGATCATATGGTTTTTCTCCTTCAATTTGTTGATATGGTTTATCACGTTGATTGATTTGCGTATATTGAACAATCCTTGCATTCCTGGGGTAAACCCCACTTGATCGTGGTGTATGATCCTTTTAATGTGCTGTTGGATTCTGTTTGCTATTATTTTGTTGTGGATTTTTGCATCTCTTTTCATCAGTGATATTGGCCTGTAGTTTTCCTCTTTTGTGACGTGTTTGTCTGGTTTTGGTATCAGGGTGATGGTGGCCTCGTAGAATGAGTTTGGGCATGTTCGTCCCTCTGCTATATTTTTGAAGTGTTTGAGAAGGATGGGTGTTAGCTCTTCTCTAAATGTTTGATCGAATTTGCCTGTGAAGTCATCTGGTCCTGGGCTTTTGTTTGTTGTAAGATTTTTAAGTACAGTCTCAATTTCAGTGCTTGTGATTGGTTGTTTATATTTTCTATTTCTTCCTGGTTCAGTCTCGGGAGGTTGTGCATTTCTAAGAATTTGTCCATTTCTTCCAGGTTGTCCATTTTATTTAAGGCATGTAGTTGCTTGTAGTAATCTCTCATGATACTTTGTATTTCGGCAGTGTCAGTTGTTACTTCTTTTTCATTTCTAATTCTATTGATTTGAGTTTTCTCCATTTTTTTCTTGATGAGTCTGGCTAGTGGTTTATCAATTTTGTTTATCTTCTCAAAGAGCCACCTTTTACTTTTATTGACCTTTGCTATTGTTTCCTTCATTTCTTTTTCATTTATTTCTGATCTGATCTTTATGATTTATTTCCTTCTGCTAACTTTGGGGAATTTTTTTTCATCTTTCTCTAATTGCTTTAGGTGTAAGGTTAGGTTGTTTATTTGAGATGTTTCTTATTTCTTGAGGTAGGATTGTATTGTTATAAACTTCCCTCTTAGAACTGCTTTTGTTGCATCCCATGGGTTTTGGTTGATCGTATTTTCATTGTCATTTATTTCTAGGTATTTTGTGATATCCTCTTTGATTTCTTTAGTGGTTTCTTAGTTATTTAGTCGTGTATTGTTTAGCCTCCATGTGTTTGTATTTTTCACAGATTTTTTCCTGTAATTGATATCTAGTCTCATAGCGTTGTGGTCAGAAAAGATACTTGATTTGATTTCAATTTTCTTAAATTTACCAAGCCTTCATTTGTGACCCAAGATATGATCTATCCTGGAGAATGTTCAATGAGCACTTGAGAAAAATGTGTATTCTGTTGTTCTTGGATGGAATGTCCTATAAATATCAATTAAGTCCATCTTGTTTAATGTATCATTTAAAGCTTGTGTTTCCTTATTTATTTTCATTTTGCATGATCTGTCCGTTGGTGAAAGTGGGGTGTTAAAGTCCCCTACTATGAATGTGTTACTGTCGATTTCCCCTTTCATGGCTGTTAGCATTTGCCTTATGTATTGAGGTGCTCCTATGTTGGGTGCATAAATATTTACAATGGTTATATCTTCTTCTTGGATTGATCCCTTGATCATTATGTAGTCTCCTTTGTCTCTCGTAATAGTCTTTATTTAAAGTCTATTTTGTCTGATATGAGAATTGCTACTCCAGCTTTCTTTTGATTTCCATTTGCATGGAATATCTTTTTCCATCCCCTCACTTTCAGTCTGTATGTGTCCCTAGGCCTGAGGTGGGTCTCTTATAGACAGCATATATACGGATCTTGTTTTTGTATCCGTTCAGCCAATCTATGTCTTTTGGTTGGAGCATTTAATCTATTTACATTTAAGGTAATTATCGATATGTGTGTTCCTATTACCATTTTCTTAATTGTTTTGGGTTTTTTATTGTATGTATTTTCCTTCTCTTGTGTTTCCTGCCTAGAGAAGTTCCTTTAGCATTTGTTGTAAAGCTGTTTTGGTGGTGCTGAATTCTCTTAGCTTTTGCTTGTCTGTAAACATTTTAATTTCTCCATCGAATCTGAATGAGATCCTTGCTGTGTAGAGTAATCTTCGTTGTTGGTTTTTCTCTTTCATCACTTTAAATATGTCCTGCCACTTCCTTCTGGCTTGCAGAGTTTCTGCTGAAAGATCAGCTGTTAACCTTATGGGGATTCCCTTGTATGTTTTTTGTTGCTTTCCCCTTGCTGCTTTTAATATTTTTTCTTTGTATTTAATTTTTGATTGTTTGATTAATATGTGTCATGGTGTGTTTCTCCTTGGATTTATCCTGTAGGGGACTCTCTTCACTTCTGGACTTGATTGACTTTTCCTTTCCCATATTAGGGAAGTTTTCAACTATAATGTCTTCAAATATTTTCTCAGTCCCTTTTTTTTTTCTATTCTTCTTCTGGGACCCCTATAATTTGTATGTTGGTGTGTTTAATGTTGTCCCAGAGGTCTCTGAGACTGTCCTCCATTCTTTTCATTCTTTTTTCTTTATTCTGCTCTGTGGTAGTTATTTCCACTATTTTATCTTCCAGGTCACTTATGCATTCTTCTGCCTCAGTTATTTTGCTATTGAATCCTTATAGAGAATTTTTAATTTCATTTATTGTGTTGTTCATCTCTGTTTGTTTGCTCTTTCGTTCTTCTAGGTCCTTGTTGAATGTTTGTTGTATTTTCTCCATTCTATTTCCAAGATTTTGGATCATCTTTACTATCATTACTCTGAATTCTTTTTCCAGTAGGCTGCCTATTTCCTCTTCATTTGTTTGGTCTGGTGGGTTTTTACCTTGCTTCTTTATCTGCTGTGTATTTCTCTGGCTTCTCATTTTGCTAAACTTACTGTGTTTGGAGTCTCCTTTTTGCAGGCTGCTGCTTCATAGTTCCCATTGTTTTTGGTGTCTGCCCCCAGTGGGTAAGGTTCGTTCAGTGGGTTTTGTAGGCTTCCTGGTGGAGAGGACTGGTCCCTGTGTTGTGGTGGATGAAGCTGGATCTTGTCTTTCTGGTGGGCAGGACCGCATACCGTCATGTGTTTTGGTGTGCCTGTGACCTTATTATGATTTTAGGCAGCCTCTCTGCTGATGGGTGGGGTTGTGTTCCTGTTTTGCTAGTTGTTTGGCATAGGGTGTCCAGCACTGTGGCTTGCTGGTCATTGAGTGGAGCTGGCTCTTCATGTTTAGATGGAGATCTCTGAGAGAGCTTTCACCATTTGATATTATGTGGTTTCTGGGAGGTCTCTGGTGGACCAATGTTCTGTACTGAGCTCTCCCATGTCAGAGGCTTGGGCCTGACATCCAGCCACAGCACCAAGAACCTGTCAGCCACATGACTCAGAAGAATAGGGAGAAAAGAAAAGAAAGAAAGAAAGAAAAAGAAAGGCAAATAAAGTTATTAAAATAAGAAATATATTATTAAAAATTATAAAGTAATAAGAAAAGAAAGAAAGAATAGAGCAAACCCAAACACAATCCACCAATGATAACAAGTGCTAAAAACTATATTAAAAAAAAAAATTACTGACAGACAGACCCCTAGGACAAATGATAAAAGCAAAGCTATACAGAAAGCTTTCACACAAAAGCTTTCACACAAAGAAGCATACACATACACACAAAAGGAGAAAAAGGAAAAAAACAGTATATATATATATATATATATATATATATATATATATATATATATATAAAGGAAGAGAGCAACCAAATCAATAAACAAATCTACCAATGATAATAAGCTCTAAATACTAAGCTAAGATAAACATAAAACCATAAACAAATTAGATGCAGAAAGCAAACCCCAAGTCTACAGTTGCTCCCAAAGTCCACTGCCTCAATTTTGGGATGATTCATTGTCTATTCAGGTATTCCACAGATGCAGATTGTAGAGGTTTGATCTGCTGCTCCTGAGGCTGCTGGGAGAGATTTCCCTTTCTCTTCTTTGTTCACACAGCTTCTGGGGTTCACCTGTGGATTTGTCTCCGCCTCTGCGTTTAGGTTGCCTGAGGGCGTCTGTCCCCTGCCCAGACAGGACAGGGTTAAAGTAGCAGCTGATTAGGGGGCTCTGGCTCACTCAGGCCGGGGGGGAGGGAGGGGTGCGGATGCGGGGCGAGCCTGCAGCGGCAGAGGCTGGCATGACGTTTCAACAGCCTGAGGCACAACATGTGTTCTCCTGGGGAAGTGGTCCCTGGATCACAGGACCCTGGCAGTGGTGGGCTGCACAGGCTCCCAGCAGGGGAGGTGTAGATAGATAGTGACCTGTGCGTGCACACAGGCTTCTTGGTGGCTGCAACAGCAGCCTTAGCGTTTCATGCCCATGTCTGGTGTACGTGCTGACAGCCGTGGCTCGCGCCCGTCTCTGGAGCTCGTTTAGGCAGTGCTCTGAATCCCCACTCCTCGGGCACCCCAAAACAATGGTCTCTTGCCTCTGAGGCAGGTCCACATTTTTTCCCGGACTCCCTCCCGGCTAGCCATGGCGCATTAGCCCCCTTCAGGCTGTGTTCACGCAGCCAACCCCAGTCCTCTCCCTGGGATCTAACCTCCAAAGCCCGAGCCTCAGCTCCCAGACCCCACCTGCCCCGGCGGGTGAGCAGACAAGCCTTTCAGGCTGGTGAGTGCTGGTTGGCCCTGATCCTCTGTGCGGGAATCTCTCCGCTTTGCCCTCCGCACCCCTGTTGCTGTGATCCTCTCCACGGCTCCAAAGCTCCCTGCTGCCACCCCCGTCTTTGCCAGTGAAGGGACTTCCCAGTGTGTGGAAACTTTTCCTCCTTCACAGCTCCCTCCCCGAGGTGCAGGTTCTGTCCCTATTCTTTTGTCTATGTTTTTTCTTTTTTCTTTTGCCCTACCCAGGTACGTGGGGAGTTTCTTGCCTTTTGGGAAGTCTGAGGTCTTCTGCCAGCGTTCAGTAGGTGTTCTGTAGGAGTTATTCCACATGTAGATGTTTTGGTTTTTTTTTTTTTTTTTTGAGGTACGCGGGCCTCTCACTGCTGTGGCCTCTCCCCTTGCGGAGCACAGGCTCCGGACGCGCAGGCCCAGCGGCCATGGCTCACGGGCCCAGCTGCTCCGTGGCATGTGGGATCCTCCCGGACCGGGGCACGAACCCGTGTCCCCTGCATCGGCAGGCGGACTCTCAACTACTGCGCCACCAGGGAAGCCCGCAGATGTATTTTTGATGTATTTGTGAGGAGGAAGGTGATCTCCATGTCTTACTCCTCTGCCATCTTGAAGCTATGTCCTGTGTTGGGTCTTAGTTGCGGCATGCACTCTCTTCATTGTGGCGCAGTGCATGGGCTTCTCTCTAGCTATGTTGCGTGGGATCCAGAGCGCATGGGCTTTGTAGTTGTGGCATGCAGGCTTAGTTGGCCCACGGCATGTGGGATCTCAGTTCCCCGACCAGGGATTGAACCCGCGTTCCCTGCATTGGAAGGCGGGTTCTCAACCACTGGACCACCAGGGAAGTCCCTCCACTTATTTTTTTCTGTTTCTTTCTCTTCTGTGAAGTACATGTTTAACACTTTTGCCCATTTGTCAGTTGGGTTGTTTGTCTTTTTCTTATTGATTTTTGGTAGTTCTTTATATATTCCAGAGATTAATCCTTTGTGTTGCAAAAACCTTCTTCTAGTTTCTGACTTAACTTTTTACTTTCATTATGGTGTCTTGTAAGGAACATAAACTCTTAATTTTAATATAGTTAATCTCATTTTAAGAGTCGTTTCATTTAGCATATATTTTTATAGTATATGTTTTTTCAAGGAAGTTTTTTATAAACCAGAAAATCATAAAATTATTTCTTTATATCAATCCTTAATAAATTTTATAATTCTTCTTTTACATTTAAGCTTTTACTACACCAATACTTGGCTTTTATGTGTGATGTGAAGGATTCAATTTTATTTTTGAAATATGTGGGTAATTTGTTTTCCCCGTACCCATATTTTGAAAAACAATTATGTTTCCCCTGGGTATCTGTAACGTCAGCTCTAGAAAAAGTCAGTCAGATCTCTATGCGTGTGTCTATCTGATTCTGAGTTCTATATTCTGCTGCACTGATCCATCTATATGTTTTCCCACTGATACCACCATATCTTATTACCTTAGCCCTGGAATAATTTTAATATCTGGAAGACAAGTTCTCTCATGTGGTTCTTCTTTTTGAGTGTCTTGTCTTTTCTTGTCCTTTGCTCCTTCATGTACATTTTGGAATCAGCTTGCCACGTTTCTCCAAAGGCCAGGGGAATTTTGAATGGAATTATGTTGAATTCACAAAGTCATATATCTTCAAGTGTATGTGTATATGTACTTGACCATATTTTTCAGCCAAATAGACCATTTGTACAGCACTGTACTTTATTAGATCATTGGGGCATATCAGAGGCTGGCTCAGTATGGAGGTACGAGAAGCCAGTGGATTTTTACCACTTGTAGTATAACACTATCTGATAACAATATAGAAGATCATGTGCTCGAATTGCCACAGAGTTTTCAATTAAAAAGAGCTGTTCCCTAAATTAGAAGATCTCATGGACTGCAATGACTGTTACATGAGTACATCACTTTAAACCAATGAATATTGTATTTCTGGGTATGCCTAATACAAAACATTGCAACTAGACCTGGAAGCAAATGCTATATGATATAGCAGTCAATAAAGCCTTTTTATATCTATCCATGTCTTCTCATCTATAAAAAATTTGTAAGAATTTTTTTATTAGGACTATAGAGCCAATTCAGATGAGACTCTGTGATTCTGCAATATGGTTGCAGGATGAGCATTAAAAATTAGGAAGAGTGTGATACTCTGCTCTTAGGTCAAATGAATATTTCTCCTCTTTTTTTTTGCAGTTTAATTAGGGCTAAATTAAAATAGCCAGGTGAAGCCTAGAGACACCGCACGTATGAAACTTGTCAAGCCATTTTTCCTCCCACCAGGGCCTGAGCACGGCCTCATTTATCTTGGTCAGTGAAGCTCAGGGAAGCATTGCACTTTGGCTTCAGCTTTAAAAGGCTTGTATGTTGAGGTGTATCCTGTGTCTCCAAAGATAAAGTGCTGTTTCACTGGCATTACTCACCATGTCAAGGTTTTCTGGTAAATTTTTCAGGCACTCACCTTGTGGGAAAAGGCATCAGTTTGCCACTTCCTAAGAAATGGGCTGTTCATAATGTTGTGTTGTAATTTGATTCTTGTGAGGCGTTGATGGAAGACAATAGTGGCCCAGAGTCAATGACAAAACATAGAGGCTGACCCTTAAGAGATGCTCCATAAGTTAAAAGTTGTTTTCATTTGACTACAGTGTGAATTCAGTTGACTAATAATATCTCTTAATCATGTTACCATGATTCAGAAAAAGCACCACGTTCCAAATTCTCTAGGTGTTTAACCCAAAATTACATAACAGTTTCTAGTTGTCTGGTGGCATAGAGTGACAAGGCAGGATATTTGCACCTAAGAAATTTACAAACTAATAAACGAAACATGAAAGAAAGCCTTATATGGCCATAGGACTGTTCAGGAAAGTTCATTGAATCAACCCGAGATGGCGCTGTGATTCGGAGAATGATAGTAATGGCAATTGAAACAAACAAACAAGCAAACAAAAAAGCAAAAAAAAAAACCCTGATTATCAATCAGCCAACAGCATTAACTGAGAATCCCTTGAGATAGATCAGTGGTCTTCAAATTTTTTTGCATGTTTTCTCCTAAAAAAATTCTTAAAAGCTGTATGTATACCTCCTGTTTCTGCTGCCAATGTGAGGCTAGCCAAAGAAATTGCCACTGAGACTTGCTACACTGGCACAATTTGCTATGCTAATTAACAAAGACTGCTTCAGTGCAAGAAAACTCGGGTTGTTCCTTTAAGTTCTAGGATAATTAAATGTTAGTTAATGTTTATTAAGTGCCTGCCATGTGTCAGGCCTTATCTGAGGCACTTATATGGTTTATCTCATTTAATCTTCACCAAAACCTTATGAAATAAATACTAGAATTACAGTCATTGTACAGAAAACTGAGGCAGGGCTTAAGAGACAGAGATGCACACGTGGAACCCAGGCATTTGGCTTCAGAGTCCATGTTTACAGACTTCAAGGTCTCCCGAGCCTTTAAAAGGCAAAGAGTGTCTCTTCCCCGTGGGGTCATTGAAACAGCCTTTGTTTCCCAGGAGCTTTAGAGGCAGCCGTGAGTCTGTTGGCTTCAAGATTTATCCATCTCAGATGGGAAGGATGGCTCCAGCTTCCTGTGCAGGACCGTGTTGTTTATGGTTAGGGTGGACCTGGCTCTCCTGATAAGCTGGTTTCAGCATGTAAGGCCAGTGTTTCCTCCTGCGGCTGGATTTGAGGGAGCCAGGGAAGTCTCATCTGACTGAACCCATGATACCATAAATTTGTCAGAATGTCCCTTGACTGAACTGTGCCTAAGTTTCCCCATAGAATCTGTCTGTGATGAGCTTCTGTTCCCTTCAGGACTTCTAGGCCTCACCAGAGCTGCATCTGACCTGGAGGAGAAAAGGGAAAAAAAAAAAAAAGAAAAGAAAATAGAAGAAACAGTAGCTCTTGGTCATTGAATCAAATCTATAACGTAAGGCAGAATCAGTAACTTAAGGCAGAGTCAAGTTCTTCTTGAAGCAAAAACTGCATAGTCACAAATGTTATTAGGGAAAAATGCAAGTTTAGAGCGCTAAACTCTTATCCTCAGAAGTTTTTTATTACAGTTGCTTTTAGGCCACATTCTCTCATTAGGTGCTAATAAATGTTTTCCGTCGTGTGCAAGAAAGATTTTTTACAAATTCCATTTCCCAGAACTCCGTGAATGAAATGGAAACCCCCTTTTCTGGGTGTGGAAAAAAAAAACCAGCCCTGAGACCTGCGAGCTCAGTGTTTCTTGAGTACCCTCTGGTGTTGCTAGGTGGCGCCGTAGGCTCATTCACGGGCGTCGCTCAGCTCTCGGGTGGCCACCTTCTGTGGGAGGGTAGGAAGGCAAAGAAGCTGCCGTTCTCCTCAAGTTAGTCAGGATCATCAGATCCATGGACAGGAGGTGAGGTCTATTTGCCAAGGCTCTGGCCTCTGTCATTTTATGAACTGTTTCCTTTTTCCCCCCCTTCACCTTCCTGGTTGATCACAGCTGGCAGGGAGGGGGCTTCTAGGCCCTGGGCTTTGGCTATCCTTGAGGAAAATTCTGGAGGATCTTAAACTTTGTCCTAAATATTGTGTTTTTTCCATCTGAATCTCCCAAAAGTGGCTCAAGAATTTGGGGAGGAAGGACCAAGCTCATCTCAAAGAATAAAAGGAAGGGGCAGTACTTCCAAGGTTTGCACCAGTTCCCTCCCCATCTCCTGAGCGAGGTCAGGGTGTGAGCAAGTCCTGACCCTTGTCCTCCCCTGAGATCCCTAGTGTTTCCCAGCCTCCCGCACTCCTGCAGCTCTCAGAGGAATAGAGGGCCCCGTTGTAGGGAGGGGGGAGCACAGGTCCAGGAAGCCTTGGATGGTGTGAAGGGCACCAGAGGACCTTTAGTCTTAAAGGAGAATCCCCTTTCCCACCATGCCAGAAGCCTGAAACTCCTAAATTACTGACTCCTATGTCCGAAGGCATTAAAGACCCTCCTTAAAACATAAATGTGACGTAAAGGTTTTAATTGGAAAAGTTGGTGGAGGAATCCATTGCAAAATGGCGCTGTGCAGAGAGAACCCCAGGGAGGAACCAGTCATGGGTGGGGTGGGGCAGGGCGGGTGGGCTGAGCTGAGGCAAGAGGAGGGCTAAGGCGGAAACAAAGGTCACCTACTTGGCATCTTTGTGGTACCATAGCCTCCTTTCCACCTGCCCCGTTTGGAGTCAGATACAGTTCTGCGATGGCCGAGGCCGTGTGCCCTCAAGTTTCCAGGAGAGACTGGGCTTCAAATACTGTCCCAGTATCTCCACAAACACACACATACCTGTCTGCTCCTGCATCCTGGTTTTGGCTCAGACACATTCCTGCTGTACTCGCCCTCCCCTGAAATCTGCTTCATGCCTAGGGGTACCTGACAGTGGTCGCCGGACCTTGATGGGGACGACAGGCTAAAGAGGGGCCTTAGCCAGGTGAAAGGTGATCTGCATATGTTCCAGGAAGGAGATCTCATAAACAGTCAAACTTGCACAAGCATCTCAGACACAAGTAGGATGCCAGTCACAGGGGATATATTTCAGAAAACAGATGAAAAGGAGAAAATACTCTATAAATATAGAAAGTGAAAACAGGAGCAAAAATTAAATTTGAAAAATATATATATTATATAAATATTCACAAGATCTCTCTCTATATGAATATGTAGATATCTGTATCTATATGGATATACCTTCACAAGAAGGTAAGGAGAAACCTAAAAACCCCCAAACCCCAGATTAGAGGGAGAAAACCTGAAAATAAAGATGTACATCTATGGATTTTCATGAGCACATTGTCTGAAACTGTCCTGAAGACATTGATTTGAGCAATTATAGGAACTCTGATAATGCCGTGTCCATCTTGATACCTCTGTCTATTTTAACCTTGAAGAACCTATCAGCCTTCCTACATTTATCTCTGTCACAGCAATGACGCTTCTTTTGGCAGTAAACTTCAGTGCCATGAGTCATATTGTCAATTTTTAATTAAATCATGGTCTAGCTAGAGTTTGATTTATTTAGGCTTGAATTAATTTAGACCCTGGTCCACATAAATTTACATAGTTTACTTAACAAGCTCATGACTGTATAAATTGTAAACTCTCCTGAAGTTTATAACAATATAGGTTGTGAAAGCATCCTCTTATCAAGCAGAGAGTGGTAGAACATAACTTCTGATGGTGGTGTTAGCTTTATATTAAAACCGAGCATTATAAAGGAAATCTGTTGTATTCCTAAGTAAAGACATTTATGAGATCATTTAAAGATAACCGTCCCATATGTTTTCACTCAGAGTTTTAGTGATATGCCAAAGCCTCATTAAGAACTAGCGGTGCTGATTTATTTTTTCTTTCCAAGAATGGTTACAGATGGTTGTAAATCCATACAGTGAGGATCTAGGGAAAAACTCATCTGCCTCGATTCAATATAGTAAAAACTGCTTTAAACTGCAGAAGAGTGAGTCATACGGATATCCACTTTCCTAGAATTCTCCAAAAAAGCATCATGGTTAATTATCACTCCCCAAAATGGGTCAGAGCTCACAGGAGATGAATGGGAAGGTGACTGGGAGAAAGGGTGGGGAGCACAGGACGCCCTGGCTCAGGGCTGTTGGCGAGATTCTTATTCCTGCAGCCAGAAACTGACAACAGCCTCAAGGAGGAGAGAAATCATGCCTGCACTTTTACACGCAGGTCAGACCAGACTGGAGATGCAGGGGTGCAGAGAGAGAGGGGAGGACAGAAAGGTGGAAAGGATGCAACTGCTAAACATGAAACAGATAAGCAACAAGGATTGACTGTATAGCACAGGGAATATACCCAGTATCTTGTAATAACCTATAATGCAAAAGAATCTGAAAAAAAAAAGCTGGATCACTAATGCTAATACAATATCGTAAATCAACTATACTTCAATAATAAAAAAGAATGGTATTGAGGAACCAAAAAATAAATATCTATATTATTTAGTTTTAGTTGGGAAAAAAAAAAAGATTCAGCTAGAGGGGCTGGGTGGGCTTCAGGAAAGAGGGCCGAGGGAACAGCAGTGGGTGAGATGCCCTCCACCGCTGATCTGGTCTGGGCCCTGTTGTCAAGTTGCTTTTGTGGGTTTGGGGTTTTATAGAACTTCTGAGTGTTCAATGTGATTGAATGGGCACAACTGGCAGTTCCCCACTCAAGGCTCAGTTGAATTTGCAGCCTGTAGCTGGCCATCACGTAACCCTCAGAGGGGAAAATGAGTCAGATGCATCTTCTGCAAAAGGCAAAATGAAATTTGCTTTGTGGGAGAAAAGCCGGGTGCTGCCCGTGATTGTGTACGGGACTGGAGTGCAGCTGTTTGCTGCCTGCAGTCAGTGACCTGGGGGCTGGGGTAGCTGGGTGGGAGGAGTCGCGGACCAGGCCTAGGTGGAGATGCTGTTCTCTTCTTCTAGCTTGTTCTTCCCACTGGGTTATAGCCACCCGCTCTTCCAAACAGTCAGGACTCAAGGTCCAACACAGAGTTGTTTTTTCTGATGAATGGTTTAATGGACATGAAACATTTACAGAGGTCTAAAAATCAAAGCAAATTTCATTACATGCCTAATGAACTCATTTGTCAGAAAGAAATCAGGGTTTTTCCAGGAAATCTAGAAAGGGTGGGTGTCATACTTCTAGCAATTCCTGAAAACCCTCATGGATTATTAATTTTCCTGGCTGGAGGGGCTGTGAGGGCCTTTGTTGATTTGCAACACCAGAAGCATAACTATATTTGTCTCAAGGAGGTATGCTCAGATTCTTTTTTAAAAAAGTCATTTTGAGGTGCCTGACTGCACTTTTGATGGGGGCTTGGGGTGGGGAGGGGTTGACTATTATATGATCCGATAAAATGTCAGGTAACGCAAATCTCTAAAGGTTGGGGCAATTTTAGCTGACCCCAAGGAATCAGGAAGCATGAGCAGAATCCTTTCTTGCTCTGTGTCTGGCAAGGCACCACCGTGGGTGTAACGAGAAGAAAAGCCGGGTTTCAGTGAGAATTTAAGTACCATCTGCCTATCCATCAGCAAACAATGGAAAGTCCCACTTTCCTGTGAAACTGTTTTTGTGAAAATGACAGGTTTACTGAATGGAAATTAGAAGTCAAGAAACATGTTCATGATGTATCACGGAGGTCAAGACTTGTGTTCAAAACCCAGCTCCACAACTAACTCGTTGTTGGTGGACAAATCATGTTATTTCTCTGGGTCTCAGTTTCCCAGGAGGGCTTTTTAATCAGTACAAGCCGCCCAGCTCTAAACGATCTTCCAAGTCCTCCAAGTTTCTTTTGGTGTGTCTTGGATATCTTCTAACAAGAATGTGAAGGACCAGCGATTTCTATTTTCTAAACCTCCCACCTATCACTGATAGAATATATATGTATATACATTTTGGGGACAAGAAAGTTATGGTAACACGTTACCAATATCCTTTCTGGTATAATCTGTATTTCTAATGGTAAGATCTTGTTTTTGACTTTTTTGAGTGCACGTGAGAAGTAAAACCATCCTTGACCCTCTTAGGTACGTATTAAACTTTCCTAGTTGGGCTGCCAGTGATTTAACAGAAAAGACAAAAACAATTGTGATACACACTTAGATCGATACAGAAAAAAAGGAGTTGACGAGGACAAATAAGGGTCAAGATAGTTGAATGAATGGAGTTAGACCAGCCTTGAGACGGCAGGTTGGGCTGGGCAGCAGCTCAGCCCTTTCCTGCTGAAACCCCAGGGATGGCTTCTTCTTTTCTGTTTCCCCCAGGCATGGAAAGTAAGGAAGAAGGACCTTCTCTGGCTTGGCTATTGTTTGCATATCCATGCCCCAGGGCCTAGTGATCCACTAAACAGCTGCTGCCATCTCTGTCCTGGATGGAGGGAGACACTCTTCTTTTTGTATGTTTGGATCCCAACCTCTCTTACCCTTCCCAAAGTTAATAGTCAATTCCTGGAATGATTCTCTACCCAAGGATTCTGTAAAGTCTTATGAATATACAGGGCATGGGAGGGGATGCTGAAATCATGCAGCTCACTCTCTTGTCCCACCTTAGGTACAAAAGTTCACCACCTAGGCCTGTGTACATGCATGCGTGTGAGTGCATGTGTGCATGTGTGCGTGTGTGTATTGGGGGCTGGAGGGAGATCCGTGGAGGTTCCAGAGGGGACTTTCTGGGCCTTGGAAAGGTGTCTCTGATGGTTGATTTTACGTGTGGACTTGGAGGGTATTTTTGGATGAGATTAGCATTTAACTCTGTAGACTTGAGTAAGCAGATTGCTCTCTGTAATGTGGGTGGGCCTCATCCAATAAGCTGAAGGCTTAAATAGGAGCGGCCTCCCTGAGCAGGAGGGGATGTTCCAGCAGATTGCCTCTGGACTTCATCTGCACCATTGGCTGCCCTGGGTTTCGAGCTTGCCTGCCTGCATTGTAGATTCCGTTCTCACCAGCTTCTGAAATTGTGTGAGCCAATTCCTTACAATCAACCTCTTTCTAGTTACACACACACACACCCTGTAGGTTCTGTTTCTCTGGAGAGCCCTGACTAAGAGTATCCCTCATGTGCTTCCGCAATTCCAGACTCTTTCTCTTTTTTTATTTTAAACTTTAGAGTTTTCTTTCTTTCTTTCTTCCTTCCTTCCTTCCTTCCTTCCTTCCTTCCTTCCTTTCTTTCTGGCTGTGTTGGGTCTTCGTTTCTGTGCGAGGGCTTTCTCTAGTTGCGGCAAGCAGGGGCAACTCTTCATTGCGGTGCGCGGGCCTTTCACTATCGCGGCCTCTCTTGTTGCGGAGCACAGGCTCCAGACGCGCAGGCTCAGTAGTTGTGGCTCACGGGCCTAGTTGCTCTGCGGCATGTGGGATCCTCCCAGACCAGGGCTCAAACCCGTGTCCCCTGCACTGGCAGGCAGATTCTCAACCACTGAGCCACCAGGGAAGCCCCAGACTCTTTCTCTTTGCTTCCTGTAGTCTTTTCTCTTAAAGTCCTCTTCCCCCTGTCATGGCAGGTTGGCTTCCCTGGGAAACAGAGTTTAGGGCTCAGGAGGTTTCTTAGGCAGTGCCCTTGTGGGCAACAGCTGTGAAGGAGCTGGTGCAGGACTGGGATGAAGGAGAAATTGAACTTCAAAGTTCCCCAGTAGCAACCTCAGCCATGGGCGGGCTCTGGAGCGAAAATGGCCTGTCAGAGTTGTCCCACACTGGGCTGAAAGGCCAGCCTCCATGTGCCCACCTCAGTCGGTCACTGAACGTGGGCAGACCCTTGGGTCAGGTGTGCCCCGAGGCTGAGCAGACCCATGGGGCTGAGCTGAAGGCTGTCAGCTGATGGCGCTCCCAAGAGCTGGGACAGTGAGCCTTCTCTTGAAGGGACAGGCAGTCACTGCGCCTGTGCAAGAGGCTGCTTGTTGTCCACCAGTAGACATTTACCCCCCTTTTAAGTGCCTGATTTTATCTGGACGCTAAGCTCCCAGAATAAAGACTACATTTCCCAGCCTCTTTTGCAGCTAGGTGTAGCTGCAAATTCTCTTTTAGCCAGTGGATGTCAGCAGATATGTGTGTGTGCAGCTTCCACAGTGTGCCCTTAAGTGGAGAAGCAGGTGCTTTTCTTCTCTCTTTTTACCTTCCTACTGACTGGAAGACAGATGCAATGACTGGGGCACCAGCAACCACTTTGACGGTGATGTTACTTTGGTAATGGAGAGTGCACATGGCAGAGCAGCACTGAGAAGGAGCCTGCTTCCCTGCCTCCGTGGATTACTTACCAACCTTAATCTGGCTACCTCCAGGCTTCTTAATCATGACAGAAAGGGAGAGAGAGAGAATCTTCTTTCTTTTCTAAATCATTCTTATTTGGGCTTTTCTGTTTTGTGCAGCTGAAACTATTTCTGATTTAGACTTTCATATTCCTTTTTCTATACATTTTGCCAGGGTTAAACCCACCACTCCCTAGAAAAATAACTAAGTCCTACTTACTTGGTACTTTCTTGTGTTTTGTGGTCTCTTTAATGGCCTTTCTCTTTGGACTAACTTCTGCTGGTTGAGCAGCAAAAAGGGTGAGTTTTGGTCTCTGAGATGACTGGCTGAGGAGAGCGGTGTATATATAGAGGGGAGCTTTGGCCGACGGGAAAGAGGGGGAGGGCTTCCACTCTGGTTTATGGCTTACTCTCTCTTTGAATGTTCAAAATGAAACCCACCTCATCATAACAAGGATTCATGTCCTTTCAAATATAAATATTTGATTGGCACAAAAAAGTCATATTCTTCCTATCCATACACATTTGAGTCTACTTCATGCATATTAGTGCTGAGGGTCTCTTATTTTAAGGGGAGGATTTGGTCCCTCTTTGCTCTGGGTTGCATTGCCAAATTGTATTACAGTCATACCTCAGAGGTATTTTGGGTTCAGTTCCAGACCACAGCAAGAAAGTGAATATTGCAATAAAGCGAGTCACAAGAATTTTTTTTGGTTTCCCATTGCGTATAAAAGTTATGTTTACACTATACTGTAGTCTAGGAAGTGTGTGATAGTGTTATGTTTAAAAACACAATGTACATACAATTTAAAAATGCTTTATTGCTAAAAAATGCTAACCATCATCTGAACCTTCAGCAAGTTGTAATCTTTCGGCTGGGGGAGGGTCTTGCCTCAGGGTCGATGGCTGCTAACTCTGATCAGGCTGGTGGTTGCCGAAGGCTGGGGCGGCCATGACAATGTCTTAAAACAAGACAACAATGAAGTTTGCACATCGATCAAGTCTTCCTTTCACAAGCGATTTCTCTGTTGCATGCAGTGCTGTTTGATAGCATTTGCCCACAGTATAACTTCTTTCCAAATCATGGTCAACCATCTCAAACTCTGCCACTGTTTTACCAACTAAGCTTATGTAGTATTCCATCCTGTTGTCATTTCAACAGTCTTCATAGCATCTTCACCAGGACTAGATGAGCAGGAAACCACTTTCTTTGCTCATCCATAGGAAGCAACTCCTTATCTGTTCAAGTTTTATCATCAGATTGCAGCAATTCAGTCACATCTTCAGGCTCCACGTCTAATTCTAGTCTTCTTGCTATTTTCACCGTATCTGTACTTATTTCCTCCACTGATGTCTTGAACGCCTCAAAGTCATCCATGAGGGTTGGAATCAACTTCTTTCAAACTCCTGTGAATGTTGATATTTTGACCTCTTCCCATGAATCATGAATGTTCGTAATGGCATCTAGAATGGTGAATCCTTTCCAGAAGGTTTTCAATTTACTTTGCCCAGATCCATCAGAGGAATCACTATCTACGGCACCCATAGCTTAACGAATTATAGTTCTTAAATAATAAGACTTGAAAGTCAAAATTACCCCTTGATCCTTGGACTTCAGAATGGATGTTGTGTTAGCAGGCATGAAACAACATTAATCTCACTGTACATCTCCATCAGAGCTCTTGGGTGACCAGGTGCATGGTCAATGAGCAGTAATATTTTGAAAGGAATCTTTTTTTTTGAGCAATAGGTCTCAACAGTGGGCTTAATGTATTCAGTAAACCATGTTGTCTACAGATGTGCTGTCATCCAGGCTTTGTTGTTCCATTAATAGAGCACAGGCAGAGTAGATTTAACATCATTCTTAAGACGCTAGGATTTCCAAAATGGTAAATGAGCATTGGTTTCACCTTCAAGTCACCAGCTACATTAGCCCCTAACAAGAGAGTCAGCCTGTCCTATGAAGCTTTGAAGCCAGGCATTGACTTCTCCTCTCTAGCTATGAAAGTCCTAGATGGTATCTTCTTCCAATATAAGGCTGTTTTATCTACACTGAGTATCTGTTGTTTAGCGTAGCCACCTTCATTGATGACCTGAGCTAGATCTTCTGGATAACTTGCTGCAGTTTCTACATCAGCACTTGCAGCTTCGCCTTGCACTTTTATGTTATGGAGGTAGCTTCTTTCCTTAAATCTCATAAACCAATCTCTGCTAGCTTCAAACTTTTGTTCTGCATCTTCTTCACCTCTCTCAGCCTTCACAGAATTGAAGAGAGTTAGGACTGAGCTCTGAATTAGGCATTGACCTAAGGGAATGTTGTGCCTGGTTTGATCTTCTATCCAGACCACTAAAACTTTCTCTGCATCAGTAATAAGGCTGTTTCACTTTCTTATCATTTGTGTGTTTTACTGGAGTAGCACTTTTAATTTACCTCAAGAACTTTTCCTTTGCATTCAGAACTTGGCTAACTGACACAAGAGGTCTTGCTTTGGGCTTATCTCGGCTTTAGACATGCCTTCCTCACTAAGCTTGATCATTTTTTGCTTTTGATTTAAAGTGAAAGATGTGTGACTCTTCCTTCCACTTGAACACTTAGAGACCATTGTAGGGTTATTAATTGGCCTGATTTCAATATTGTTGTGTCTCAGGGAATAGGGAGTGAGAGAGATGGGGGAACAGGCAGTCAGTGGAGCAGTCAGAACACACACAACATTGATCAAGTTCACTATCTTATATGGGCATGGTTTGTGGCCCCCCCCGAAATAATTACAAGAGTAACATCAAAGATGAATGATCACAGATCACCATAACAAATATAATAATAATGGAAAAATTTGAAATATAGCAAGAATTACCAAAATGTGACACAGAGACATGAAGTAAGAAAATGCTGTTGGCAAAATGGTGTTGACAGACTTGATCAATGCAGGGTTGGCACAAACCTTAAATTTGTAAATTTATAAATTTGTGGAAATATTGTTACACAGCAATAGATTATATATATACACATATATATGTATGAAATAAGGAGTTTGGTGGTCTTAGAAAGGAAAAGAAAATACAAATTCCTTTGATGAAGGCTTTTCAGAGCAAGATGATTAAGATGATTGATTATACTCCGGAAGACACAGCAGATGAGGACAAAGGTTTTCCTTATACTCTCCTAAATATTTTTGAGTGGGAGGAGGCCAGATGGCTACAAAGAAGTCTGGAAATTCAACATTTTAGGTACAAAAGTAGCTGGAACCAGAAAGGAAACTAACAGTGGGAATTAGCAAAAAAAACAAAAAAGGCTGTATAAATATTTGTGACAGAGAAAGGCGACAGTTGATCTCTTTTAGGGTGGAGGGATTGAAGCAAAGGCCAAAAAAGTTGTATTTTACAAAAATGACCATTATGGGGGTTGGGGTCATGGTGCTGGAGAAGATGGAGGTGATGGTGGTGAGAGGCTGGGGAGAGTTCTGCCCTCAGATGTGGGTGTCAGGTGAGAGAAGCATTTCTGGAAAAGTCTGCTCCAGGGGGCAGAGCAGTGAGATGGAATCATGGTCTGGTTCTGTGGGCCCTGGGTTGGAAGACCTGTGTCTGAGTCCCAGATCCATCTGTGTTACCTTGGACAAATGATGTCATCTCTCCAACCCTTAGTTTCTACATCTGTAGAGTGGGGCTAATTATAGGACTGGTCTCATAGAATCACTGTATTGGGTCAATGAGGTAATGCATGATGAGTGTCCAGCCTGGCGCATGATAAAGGCAGAATCAAAGATAGCTTAAGAACATAATGACTGGAGGAGGAGTCATAAGATTTGGTCAGGTTCAGGCTTTCCTGAAAGTCCTTGTAGTCATCAGAAGCAAATTGCATCACCTCTTTGAGATGAGATGGTCCATCAAGGTGTCATGATTGCTCCAGCCAGTGATTATCTTCCGTGGCTGCATTTTGAAATTAACTAGGAGATTTGAAACATATTGTTGCTTGGGTCCCACCCCTAGAGATTCTGATTTAATGGTCTGGGGTATGGTCTGGGCATCAGGATTTTGAAAAATCCCCCAGATGATGCTAATGTGTGGCCAGGCTTGAGAATCTTTGTTTTATCCCTTCAGTCCTTCCCTAGTGGCTGCCCCTGATTGTTTCAGGTGTACTGGTTTTGTTTACTCAGCTCAGTGGCAAGGTCTTATGGACTCACCTATGTCTTATGCTTTATTGCCTGGAAGAGTAAGAGGCACAGGGGATGGGAAGCTGAAAGGCTTGGATTCTTGACCTGGTTTTCCCTGCCTGTCTGTGGGACCCTGGGTCATAATAAGATTGAACGTGTACTATGTCCAGACACTATTCCAAGTACTTTGCATGTATTTGTTCATCTGTCCTATCAGCCTGATGAGATAGGCTCTAGTATTAGCCTCAGAGTTAATAATAACACAGAGAAGTTAGTAACTTGCTCAGGGCCACAGCACTGTGCATCGGAGGATGTGAACCCAGGAGGCCGGAGTGCCCGCCATGAACTACTCCACCCTCCCCGGCTGATACCAGGCTGCTCTTGATTTTGTTCACTCCTTAAGTGGAGGAGCTGGACCGTCCTTGGTCCAACTTCCCAACTCTGATGTTCTGCTTCTCCCACCAGCACCTGGTAGAATGTCATATAATGGGTGGTCTGGCACTACCCGGCCATGGATTAATTATTAAATCAAGGAATTGAGCTCAGACCAGAATGAGGGCAGCAGAATGAGGAGGGAAGACACGTGGAAGTCATGACCTAGGAGGGTGGCTCTGCTCAAAAAAGTGACCTGGCTAAAGGATGAAGTTTGGCCTAAGATGTTGAAAGGTAAATTTCCCTGCATAAAAAATTATCAGGAATTGGAGGGAATAGAGCCTAACAGTGAGAGAAAAGATGAAAAAGTCTCTTGAGTGGATGCGGCTCAAAAAGTAAAGAAGAATTCAATGGGACTGGAATTTTCCATGGCTGCTGGTGTTGAGGATGGTGATGCCTGCTGTTCTGTGTGGTAGTGCCTTTCATTAGCACTCAACTGTCCATAAAATGACACATAGATTCTTTTGTTAGTAGTGCTCTGAGAGGATGAGGGAATGGGGATGGTGTTGATATGGAAAAAAAACAATGAGGCAGACGGTGATGGTGGCAGGAGATAAGACAGAGAGTAGAGAGGAAACGTTTAGGGGAAGCGAGAAGGGGGATCAACAGAAACTTAGGTCCCCCTAGGAATGCTCAGATATTTTGGGTGAACAGTAGGTTTAAAGGAATTTAATTTAACATATGAAGGGACAGAAAGATCCTACTGTCTGAGGGACTGGGATACCCAGGAGGCTGACATGTAGGTTATTCAAGGTAAAACAAGAGGTTGAGATAAAAGAAAGTACACAGTATGATATCCCCAGTGAAATACAGAATAATAAAATGGAGACTCCTTTTTTTAATGTGTGTGTGTTTTTTTTTTAATATTTATTTATTTGGCTGTGCCAGGTCTTAGTTGTGGCATGAGGGATCTAGTTCCCTGACCAGGGATTGAACCCCAGCCCCCTGCAATGGGAGCACGGAGACTTAACCACTGGGCCACCAGGGCAGTCCCGAGACTCCATAATCTACATACATTTTGAGAAAAAGAAGAAAGGTGAGGTAGAGTAACGCCTTCCCCCGGGCAGGGGTTAGAAGATGCAACTCCACCTCAGACGTTCCTCGGGTCCTGCATATGTCTTAAAAGGGGTCCTCAATTCTGAGGAAAATTGGAATTACAAGGGTTTGCAGAATACTGCTCTCTGGTCCACTACAGGGAGAAAGGCTGACGAGAGTGGTCTAGGAGGTGACCTGGGCACAGGACTTTTAAAAGCTCCTCAGGGGATTTGATGTGCAGCCCAGGTTGGGAACCACTGTCCTGTCTGGAGAGCCATGTGGGAAGCGCACCCGTGGGGACACGAGGGGACTGGCAGTTCTACAGAGAAGGATGTGGTTGAAGCTTAAAGCTTGTGTGATGGTGGTCATGCTGGATTAGGTGAGTGTTAGGAAGTTAATATTAGGAATTTCAGGTGTGAGTAAATATTCAGAAAAACAATTGTGCCTTTCCTTGCATAAAATCCTGGCAGGAACTTTCCCAGAAAGAGAATCTGCAGACAGTGCATCTCAGTTGCTGGAAGGTGCCTCAGACCCCCTGGCATCCACTTGAAGGTGGCTGCATACAATGTGATTGGCTCAGAGACTTGAGCCAGCTCTCCTCAAATATCCCCTTCTAATATTGGGAATAAAAATCAACAGCTTTAAAATTCACAGGAAGATTTAGAAATTATCTACTTGAACCTCTGATGTTATAGAATTTCTTTACAGCACTTTCTTTACAGCACGTTATAACTGTGTGGGATGCATAAAACTTAGAGACCTGAACATTGGAAGAGAGCGGGAAGTGTCAAGACTGATGGTGAAAGTCAAAGAAAGGGGTCTGGGTAGGTCTCATTAGTCAAAGAAAGGGGTCTGCCCACGATGAAGGCAGACAGAGCTGATTTCACAACTCAGACTAGCACGGACCTCCAGAGTTGAGCATGGCTTGGACCTCCCTCTCTGCACCACACACCCCCCACCCCAGGAGACCAGCAGAAGGAGAAGAATGACTTTATGTTGAACGTGTTTATGAGTGAACACATTTTAAATTAACATGTGCCAAACCGCCCACCTACCCAGAGCTCCTAGGAAGCCCCTAAAGGCTGGCCCTGAGAGACTCCATCCCATTACCAAGAATCACTGGCATTAAGGCTATTTCTGCTTTGTCCAAAAGGTTTTCAGTTACCTTCAGAGTCAACAGGAAATTAATCAGCAAGCAGAAAACTGAAAGAAGATCTGCATCTCACTGTAGGAGTCATTAAAATAAAAGCAGATTTGGCAAAATGGCAACGTTTTTCAGTTTTTTCTATTCTTTTTTTAATCTCTCTTCTACTTTCTTACTTAATAAGTTGAAAATTCCAAAACTAAAAGCCTGAGGGACATAGACTCCTTGGAGGATGGGATACATACTGTCCTAGGATCGGCACCGCTCTGTTGAGCATGTCAGCCCGATGGCCATCCTAATAGCTCTCCCCTCATGCTCGCAAAAAGCCCCTGGAAACCTGACCACTCGGTGACACAGTCTGTTTAAAACTTCCTGGACTCATCTCAGGCCATATCTCTGTCCTGTATTGTTTGACTTGCCTCTCCCCTGTAAGCTCTTGGGGGGAAAGAGCTTCTTTTTTTTTCTTGTTTTGGAACGATTTTATTTATTATTGTAAGCCTGGGTGGAGAATGCACTTCCTTGCTTATCGCACAGTTATGTAAGAAATATTAAATAACAATAATACCTGGATGCAGTAGAGATCATAGAACTCTGCCTATCGTATAACCTTTGCTCTGCCATCCTGAGTATCTGGGGAAGCAGCTTCTCTCTGTCTTCCTTATTATGGGAACTAGAAACGCACAGACCCTAAATTTGAGAACTGATGTATGGAAGGATGGCAAGAAAAAGTTATCTTCCCTTCCACTAGCTTCTGACCTATTGAGCTTTAAAAGTTCCCTGGCCCCCCTGCCCAGAGTGGCGGTGACAAGAATGGGTGTGGAGTCACATGCGTTTCATGTGGAGTCTTGGGGCTGCAGCTCACAGAAACCACCTCCAGCTGGCGTAAGCAAAGCACGACGTTTACTGGAGGACCATTGGGGTTTCTCACGGAAGTCACAGGAACGTCTCAGGGGCCTGTCAGGAAACACAGGACATGCGCTTTTGCTGTCTCTCTGCCTCTCGTCTTTGTTTCCTGGTCCCTACTTAATGTGAGTTCCATGAAAGCAGGAATTAGGTTTGTTTTCTGCAGGCTCACCTGTGCCTAGAACAGTGCCTGGCATATAGTAGTTGCTCAATCAGCACTTATTACTCTATTTCTCTGCAGAGCAGCTTCCTTCATTCCTCTGTGGGTGTGTCAGTATGCAGTCACCCCTCAGTACCCAAATTTTCATCTTTGAAACTCAGGCTGGTGTCAAATGTTTATTCCTGATTAGTCAACTCCAGCCAGGGGTTAGGGTTTCCTAGCAAGTGTGATTGAGGCAGAGATGCTTTTGCATGAGAGTCTCTTTGGAGCAAGGCAGACACCTTCACATGTGTTTACAACAATTGGGCGGGTGGTTGTCGTTGGTGCAGGTAGCCTGTGGGAAGTGGTACGTGATGATTCCCAAACAGTACCATCTTTTGATGAATAGCCAACCAAAGGGGACTCCATCTGCCCCCATAAATGTGAAACTCTCTTGCAACTTTGCTGATATGTTGTTGGCCAATCTCTCTTTGGACATCTCCAAGGCCAAAGGTGACACTATTTTTCAAGAGTTGTTCACTCCATTTTTTGACAGATCTAATGATTAAGAGGTCCAACCATGTATCTGTCTGACTTCAACCTCCACTGGTCCCAGCTTTGCCTTCTGGCCCAGAGAGAGCAAATTTATTTTCCATATAACAACCCGTAAAGAAGTTATTTGAAGAAAGTGATCATGTCACTTTGAAGTCTTTTCCTTGGAGTGAGGAATACATGCTGCCTGTGCAGTCATTACATTGTATCTAGGATTGTTTTTCTTCTGATTCCTGAAAATGAGAGAATCAATGACTCAATTGTGGATGGAAGGCAGTCCTCCCAGACATAGGACTGCATGACCTTGGTCCCCACCTAAAAGATAGACTTCGTGTGTCTTTTCAGCCACCCTTTACAGATAAAAGTTTCCATCAGTGGTAACATCTTCTGCTTCAAGGAACACGTGTTACCTCCTAGGGGTTGATGGCTAAAGGAGCTGAAGTTACTGGTTAGTCTGGACCAGTGAAGATCTAACTGGTAACGTGTAGCTGTTCCCAAGCTAATGGTATCTTTATTAAATTTGTCAGCCCCTTTACGTCTTCTCTTTTCAAGGCTAACTACACACTCTTCTTCTTTCTCTCCCTCCACCCCCCTCTTTCTCTGTCTTTTTACATTTATTGAATATCATGTAACAAACATTTAGAGAACACCAACTACTTGGGAAGAATTGTACTATTTGTTGGGATAACAGACAAAGGATAAGATTTCTATCTTCACAGAATTCACAGTGCAGCAAGAGTAGTAGGCTGAGTAAACAGATGGTTTTAACCTCGGATGAGTGCTGTGACAAACGTATAGATAAGGGCTGTCAGCAGCATGCAGGAGAGGCGCTCAACACGAGGTGGGAAGAGGTGGGGAGAGAGGGAGCTCTGGGAATGCTGCTTGGCAGAGGTGCGGCCTGAAATGAGCGTCTAAGGAGGAGGAGAAGTCAGCAGGATGAAGAAGGATGCCTGAGGGAGGAGGCGGTAGACCAGGCAGAGGTTTTACATTTGCAAAGCTGTGGAGAATTTAACATAATGGTTTGTTCAGAAGCAAAGAATGATGAGCGTCAGAGTAGCAAGACAGATAAAGTAGAACCAGTACGTATGGGCTGTAACAGCTGGCTGTTGCTCCGTGACAAACCACCTCGAAACCCAAGGACTTAAGACAATAAGCTTTTAGTACTGCGCACGAGTCAACAGATCAGCTGGGAAGTTCTGTTGAAGTGGCCCAACACTGTCTGATCTCGACTGGGTTTGCTCATGAGTCAGCAGTCGGGTGGCAGGTTGGGGGCTGACTGATCTTGGATGGCCTCACTCCCATGCTGACAGTTTGCTGGCTGTCAGCTGGGTGCCAAGGTGATGTGCTTCTCATCATACAGCAGGCTAGCCTGGCCTTGGTCACACAGTGGTGGCAGAAAGAAAGTGGAAACACACGGCTGCCTAAAACCTAGGTTTGGAACTGGCATACCATCCCTTCTGCCCCATGTTCTTAGCCATAGCAAGTCACAAGAGCCCTTCATTCAAGGGACAGGGACATCTCTTAATGGGAGATGCTGCAAGGTCTTGTTGCAAATGATGTATACATAGGAAGGGGTGAGTAATTGCAGCCATTTTTGCAGTCAATCCAGCACAAGTGACGTAGATGATAAGAATTTCTCTTGAAAAAGATGGGGAAACATCAAAAGGATATATTATTCAACTTTTATTATTAATATACAGTAGTTTAATAATTAAATGTTATAAAATTATAAATTATATTAAATATTTTATTATTAATTTTTATTATATTGTATTATATTATTGATTTATTATATTAACATTTTTAAAAGTTAATTTTCATTTACACATGTAACATTAAAGCATGTTCTCCCTTAAAAACAGGATATCAGATAAGGCTAAAGTCTCCTACCAACCATGTCCTTGTGGAATACGATGATATGGAAGATGTTTCTCTGGACACCACCCTCCAGGTCCCCCTCCGGGTTGATGTGGACCATTCCCCAGCATCCTTTGCCTCTGGTTGTCCAGCTAATTAGGAAGTCACATGAATCTCTTTGTCCCTAGACTACATTCTCTACTTCTCCACAAGGACTTCATAAGAAACTTTGTCAACTGCCTCATGACATCCAGATCCACTATGTCTACACTATTGCTTATTAATTCTTGGTCTAATAAACCTGTCAGAAAACAGAATGAGGTAGGTCCAGTCCAACTTGGCTCTCTAAATCTCCTTTAATAACCCATTCTAGAAGGTGTCTAGTCTATTATTTGGGCATCCATTTTGGTGTACTTTTTGAAATTTAGGGTCCAGTTCCCCTTCCATTGCCAAAGTTCCTTAAACACAATGAGCAGCACTTCCATCATTCTATCCCTAGGTCCTCCCAGTTCCCTGAGAGAAATTTCACCACAGTCCACCTGGTGATCTCATTTAGGTCCACCGGGTGCTTGGAGGAGGAGAATTAAGTGTGTGCTCTTACGGCCCTGTCATGAATTTTTTTGTTTTTTAAAGGCTTGTTTTTTCTTTTTTTTGGTCTGTTTTTGTTTATTTATTTATTTATTTTTGGCTGTGTTGGGTCTTCATTTCTGTGCAAGGGCTTTCTCTAGTTGTGGCAAATGGGGGGGCCGCTCTTCATCGCAGTGCGCGGGCCTCTCACTATCGCGGCCTCTCTTGTTGCGGAGCACAGGCTCCAGACACGCAGGCTCAGTAGTTGTGGCTCACGGGCCCAGCCGCTCCACAGCACGTGGGATCTTCCCAGACCAGGGCTTGAACCCGTGTCCCCTGCATTAGCAGGCAGATTCTCAACCACTGCACCACCAGGGAAGCCCCTGTCATCAATTTTTACTACACCACACGTCCTATTTGATCGACTTCTAAATTTTGTGTGTACATCTTATTTAGCATTTAATTAAATATAAAACGTTTTTAGAATGTTTTCCTGGAAGTACTCATAAGAAATTGTTAGCCGTGGTTCCACCTGGGGAGAAGTGCTGGGGCGCGCTTGTTGGGGGCTTTTGTTTGGTGTTTTTCTCTATTGGTTGAATTCTCTGGGCATGCCAGAGAGACTCCTCTAGAAAATGGAATTATGGAACATGTTTCTGGTTTTTTTCTTAATTTTTCTCTTTTTATTAAAAAATATTTAAAAGGTGGAAACAACCACGTTTTGGTTGTTTTTACGACAGCAACAAATACATATATATATATACATGGAGCACTCACTTCGTGCCCAGCACCATGGTAATGTATATGTTCTACATTTATTATCTTCTTTGTCCTACAACAACCCCCTGGGGGAGGACTTCTTTTTTTATTTTTAAAATTTTATATTGGAGTATAGCTGATTTAAAATGTTATGTTAGTTTCAGGTGTAGAGCAATGTGATTTAGTTATGCATAAACATATATCTATTCTTTTTCAGATTCTTTTCCCATTTAGGTTATAACAGAGGACTGAGTAGAGTTCCCTGTGCTATACAGTAGGTCCTTGCTGATTATCTATTTTATATATAGTAGTGTGTATATTTTAATCTCAACCTCCTAATTTATCCCTCCCCTGCTTCCCCTTTCTCCTTTGGTAACCATAAATTTGTTTTCTAAGTCTGTGAGTCTGTTTCTGTTTTGTAAATAAGTTCACTTGTATCATTTTTTAGATTCCACATGTAAGTGATAGCATATGATATTTGTCTTTCTCTGTCTTACTTCACTGAGTATGATAACCTCTAGGTCCATCCATATTGCTGCAAATGGCATTATTTCATTCTTTTTTATGGCCGAGTAATATTCCATTGTATATACCACATCTTCTTTATCCATTCCTCTGTCGATGGACATTTAGGTTGCTTCCATGTCTTGGCTATTGTAGATAGTGCTGCTACGAACATTGGGGTGCATGTATATTTTCAAATTAGAGTTTCCTCCTGATATATGCCCAAGAGTGGGATTGCTGGATCATATGGTAACTCTATTTTTAGTTTTTTAAGGAACCTCCATACTGTTCTCCATAGTGGCTGTACCAATTTACATTCCCACCAACAGTGGAGGAGGGTTTCCTTTTCGGGGGAGGACTTATACACGGTTTTAAAGACGAGAAAATGAAGGCACAGGGTAGTTATACAACTTGTCTAAGGCCACACATCTACCAAGAGTCAGTGCCAGGATCTCCCCCAACCTGCCCTTCAGTTCTGTCAGATTCCACAGCCAAGGTTTTATCCACCATGTGATGATGACTCCTTCCATCTCTTCATGGATACTCTTTTAAAATCTTGGTCATTAGAAAGCACCACAGGCAGCCACATAACTTCTTGTGGCCACCCCCCTCCCAGTCCTGGGCCATCTGCGTCGGGTGGAATTGTAGTCAGACTGTCTTCATGGGGGTCTCCTACCTTCCATCTTTTCTCTGAATGCTAAGACTCCACCCCACTAAGGCTGAAGTCCATGTCTCACTGAGCTCAGGCTCTTCCCCACTGCTTTCCCTGAAGTTTAAGCTGCTCCTTTCTGCCTAGTTGCTCTTTTCTTCTTAGCTCATTTTTCCCAAGAGAGCAAAATTTGGGGCAGAATAATGGTTCCCCTTATCACTTTTTCAACATTGTGGGAGATGAAGTGGTCATAAGCCACATGAAGAATTGTCTGTGTATGTTGTTCTTACGTGACCTTAACCCTGTCTTGCCACATAGTAAAATCCTCCGAGTCCTGCATTAGTTAGTTACTTTGGGTTTTGTTTGTTTGTTCACTGTTAACCACAACTGAACTTTAAGTCTGGGAATAGTTTCCAAGTTTCTGGAAATAGTAAGCGGCTCCTTGTCTCTCTGTTGTTGCTATAGATCAATTCTGAGGAGAAATTTAACCTCAAAACCTCTTTGGTTCCTCCCTTTCACTTGCTTTTTTCCCTTCCCCCGTATTCAGTTAATGACTGTTCTCTCTTCAAAATACCTCTTACCTCCTACTTTCATAATTATTTTTACCACAATAAATAAAATAGGTTTAGGCTTTTGAAACATTTTAACCTACTATGTGGTAACAACTCCTAAACTGGCCCAGTGGCCATGCAGGTTTTCTCGTCAGCTTCCACCCCACCCTGAATGGTTAACTTAAACTTGGTCGCGCTAATCCCATTCCCCTTTCTGGTGACTGGCTCAGGAATGGGCATGTGGCCTGATTCTGTTCAAAGTGTGAGGGGATGTCTATTATGGACCTTCTGGAAGGTTTCCTTGGTCCTAAAACTTAGAAGAGTTGGTTTCTTTGTCTTTTCTGGATGTGATAACAGAATCTCCAGCAATCATTCCCAGGTATTTCTCGTGAGGTGCAATTTCAGCTGTCCAAATTTTAAAATACAAAGCATCTCAACAGATACACCAGGCTCTCTGCCTGTAAACTTCCCACTTTTCATCCTACTCATGCCAGACTAACAATCCTAAAACACACAAACCTTTATGACTTCATTTCTCTCTTCAAGTTATCTTCCGTGAAGGGAACTGAGAATTAAAGACCAGGGCCCAAGATGCTAAGCATCTGTACAGTCATGTAACTTTGTTATTTCCCATGCTTGTTGTTTTTTTACACTATACCATGTTTGGTCATTTTCATTTATTCAACAGATATTTATTGAGCATCTATTATCAGATGTTATGCTACCAGATGTTATGTTTTGTACCTGGAGGTACAAAAAAATGAGGGAGAATGTTTCTGCCATCAGCAAATTTATAGTCTAGTAGGGGAGTATGGCAGGCACTAATGCTGCCCACTCAGTAGATAACCCCTGTTCTTTCTTCTTAACAGGCCCCCAATTTTGTTCAGACAGTAATATACCTGGCCAGAGGAGATGATTTGTAATTTGTCTAGGAGTGAACATGTGAATGAGACTTAAGGGGAATTCTACTGAGGATTTAGGGAAGAATTATCTCCCTGATAAAAGGCATGAGCCAATCACCTACTTGCTTACTTCTTGGGGTCCTGTGATGTGGGGAGCAGCGGCAGCCATCTTGAAATTGAAGGAAAGGCCAGTTGAATCAGAGATGCGCGTGATGCAGTCACACTGTGCCATAACATCATTGAACTGCCGATCCAACTGTGGAACTGTGCATGTCCAGACTTAATTTTCTGTAGGGTAATCAAGTGCCTTTCTTGTTTAAGCCATTATTAGTTGGGTTTTCTAACTAAAACAAGGGAGAAAGCCATACAAAGTAGTATTTTAAATACAATATATGTGATGATTGAGTTATGCATGGGAAGGCAGTATACTTAGAGGTATATGAAGAGAATATCTGTCCCTGACCCTAAGAATCACAGTCCAGGAGAAGTATCATCAATGCATATTTATAGTGCATGTGATAAACGCAATGCTATAAATATTCATGGAAAAATATAAACACACCAAAGAGGAAAATCTGACTCAGGTGTCCACAGTGTTTGCTCATGATGAGAGTGAAATTATGTATTTTCGGCAGGAGCACTGCAGAGGTCACCTTGTGTCCTTAGCACATCACATCGGTAGGTGCATAATGTCAACTTGTCCCATTACTGGCAATGTTAAGTTGGATTACAAGGTTCAGGAGATGTTTGGCAGGTTCTTCTCATTCAACTCACCATTCCCCTTTGCCATTAATAAGTATTCTGTGAGAAGATATTTTGAGACTCTGTAAATGTACCATTATCAATCACACTTCTCAAACTTTCACCTACCAGTTTTATTATCTATTGATGATTCTTGCTGAATTGCTTTTTATAAGGATGTTTGTGAAATGATTTTTAAAACTCTTTTATTCCTTTTATATTTATTTCGTGGCAATCTATAATAGGGAGTAGTTTTTCCTCCTCCTTCATTTACTCCATTTATTCATATCAGTATGAACTTATGGATTTCTATTTTATTCAATAACTGATCTGTAAATATCATGTATTTTCATGGTCAAATTATCCCAGATTTGGCAGAGTGAGCCTCTTTAAACTTCCTTCTGTGCCCTTATTCTTTGAGAATTTCCTTAATTTATTATACACGAAGATATTCCAGACTCACCTTGAACTTTTCTTGTCCTGGCCGTGAAATCAGCCGTTTCTTCAAGTGACCCTACTTTAGTGGAGAATGGTATGGTATTTAGAAACTAGGATCTGGGCAATAGGTGTGTTCATTGCTACTGGGGTATCATTGCTTCTAGGCCTTTTCAGTGGACATACGTAATAGATAATGTATATATACATCCACCCATAAACATATGGAAGTAAAATATATATCTATAATGATATAGATATAAAATAAACGATGAGGTCATACTTCCAATTCTAGCCTAACACAACCTTCTCTGACAATGAGAAACCTGGCCCCATTATCCTCAATATATTTACATTTTAATCCTATAATATACTAAAAGCAGTTTCATACTTACTGACCTATACAACTGTGACAAACAATTCAACTAACTAGAATTCATATTAGTTTACAGTTCTTATCATCTCAGTCTGAGGGTATATAGAAAAAAACTGTGTTCAAAAATTACTTGGGTTGGTTTTTACCCTCCTTTAGTAAGATTGTTATTGATTTGAAATACAGTTAAGTTTATCTGTTTTTGTTTGTATTCCATTTTAGGTTTTGTTTTCCCCATTCTTTTAAATTTTATCATTGTATAATTATTTTGAGTATATAATCATAATTCCAAAAGTCAGAAGTATTCAGAGGAGTGTCACTCCTTTACCTCTTGTTTCTTCTAACCCATTCTCACCTACTCTTGTATTTCTGATGTATCCTTTGTTTTGTTTTTGTGAAATTAAGGAGATACATGATATTATCTTATATTCTCCACTTTTTTTACAGAAGAGGTGGCACAATATAGGTCTCACATTAGGTCCTTCTTAGTGTATCGCATCAATAGGTACGTGACTTCAATTTGTTCCATTATTGGCCATGTTAAATTGGATTACAAGTTCAAGTCCTTTTGTGCTTTGCTTTTTTTCATTTGACAAATGTGGTTCATAAATACCATCCTCAATAACTTTTATGGCTTCATAGTGCTCCATTATGTGGATACAACATAGTTTATTTAATGACTTTTTTATATTTCCAATGTTTACAATCACAAACAATGCTGTATGAGAAACCTTTTGCATATATGTTTTTATATTTTTAGAGGTGTATCTTCAAAGTAAGTTCTTAGACATGGGACTGCTAAGTCAAATGATAAGCACATATATAGTTTCATTAAATATTGTCAAATTCTCCTTCTCAGACGTTGTACCAATTTTCATTTCCACCAGCAAGGTCTAAGGGTTCCTGTTTTCCCAAAGCCTCACCAACAAAATGTATGGTCAAACTTTAACATGTTTGCCAATCACATGGGGTGAGAAATGGTACCTCAGAGTAGTTTAACGTTTATTACTTTTCTTATGTTAAGCAGTGTTCATATGTGTGTTGTGTGTGTGTGTGTGTGTGTGTGTGTGTGTGTAGTCTGTTCATGTCTTTTGCTAGTTTTTAAAAAACCAAGCTTATCAGGTCTCTTTCTGTGACTTTTAAATGAATTCTTTATATATTAAGAATTCTTAATATATTAGAATTATCTATGTGTTGCAAATATATTTCAGTTTGTTTTTGCCAACTTCATTTATGGTGTTTTTTTGCCATGTAAATTTTTTTGTAGTTAAATTTTTATTTTCTTTTATTGCCTCTGGATTTCAAGTGATAATCAAAAGTCTTTCCTTACACCAAAGTTATAGAGGAATTCACCTGTGTGTACTTATTGCATCTATATGGTTTCATTTTTTACATTATTCTCTCTGATTCATTTGGAGTTTATTCTTATCTATGGTGTGAGATATAAATCTAATTGTATCTTTTTCCAAATGGTTATCCAGTTTGTCTCAGCACCTTAATTCAAACACTCATCTTTGTTTCAGTGATTTGAAATACTTTTCCATACACTAATTTTCCACAGGTACTTTGGTCTAGTTTTTTTCAGTCATATTCTGGTCTGTCTATTCACACACCAGTACCATACTGTTTTAATTATGATGTTTTTATATCCTTAATCCTCTCTTGTAACTTTTCTTATTTTGTGTTTTTCTAGTCTTACTATCAACTTGTGTAGCTCCATTGTGAAAAAGCCTTTTTTGGTATTGGTGTTGGGAATGCATTAAATTTATAAATTAACTTGGGGGAAAATAACATTTTTATGGGCTGAATTGTTCTCTCCAAAACAAGAGATGTCTTCTGTTTGTTCAAGTGTACTTTTGTTTCTGTCGGGGGGTGTTCAGAAGTCTTCCTCATTTCTTATTTCTTGGGAAGTCCTCTGTCATCCCAATGTCTCTACTCAGGTAAGTTAGGCTCAAAATACTAGTAAGAATTTATGCTTTTGGCTTCCTCTGAATTCATCTTCTTATTCTCCTTCTTGATTCTTATCATTCTCATTAATCTCATTCACCCCAGGATAATAGCGATGTTTTCCTCTTGATTCTTTGGGAATTAATGGTAGAACCTAGTACTTCTCCTATACAGGACATCAAAGGCTTCAAACATTGAGCCAGGCCCTGAAAGTCATGTCCAGAATCATGAGGCAGAGGACAGACTTCACGTGGGTTCTGAGTGTCTTTTCAGCCACTCATAGAGATGACCGTTTTCATTCCATGATAGGATGAAGGGATAAATATGTTCAGCTCTATCAGCTGCTGTATGTGGATTTGTGAACAGTTAGTACAGAAAACAGCCATGTTTGTCTTGTTACTTCTCCTCCACTTCTAAAAGTTTATTTACCCCAAACAGTTCTCCTTTGACCTGCTTAGGACTAGCCAAGCTAAAAAGTGTTTTAAACACAAACCAACTATTTTTAGCCTTGGGAATAAAAGAGTCAATTCAAGCAAAATTTATCGGGTTCCCAGGCAGTTTGGACACTCCCTTGTGGCTTATAGTAAACTACCTATTACCAATCTAGACTTTTGTAGGTTTTATCAGAAGTCTCACCTTCAAAAGCCAGTCTTGCACTACCAAAATTTTGTCAGTTCCTGGATCTGAAGGCCTCATCCCTGGGATACCTTTCATGCCTTTCAGAAACCCAAAGGCAATACCAAAAGGCAATTTCCTATGAGATCAACAGTCCCTTCCTCGAATTGTTTTCCCTTTTGGCTTAACTCATCAATTTTCAATCAATTTTCTTTCCATTCAAGTGCATGTGTTTTACGTAAACTCTCTCCCCTTTGGAGACCGGGGCCTGCTCCTCAGTTGCCTCAAGTCCATCCTGTCTCAGCATAGCTGATCTGACCCTAAGTCCCCGCAGACTCTGCAGATCCTTGGGGCAAGGGACACAAGAGGCTCTGCAGAGTGCTTGCCCTGCTAAGCACAGTCACTGTGTGCCAGCGAGCTGGGGATCTAGATACTGCTAAGATCTCTTTAAGGTCCATTTTAGGGAAATCTGATGATTGACTGAGGCCAGTTGGGGACAGAGACTAGAAATACTCACCCACTGATTCTGCAGAGAGGCTTCCCTCTCCTTTAAAGGATATCCTCACCAGCCTGAACTCTCCTTGCTTCTTGAGAGATGTACCTTTACCAATCACGGCCCACAGGACTGTTACTCAGTCAACCTGGCAGTCTCAAACTGTACCCTGTGGCCCAGCACATCAGCTGGGCCACAAATGATTTTCAGTCCGGCCTCACATCTTGCCACAGTTTCCAGCTGGATGGACAACAAGCCCCATGAGGTTAAGCAATGTAACCCTGGGCTCCAGAGTGAGTCAGTTGCTCAGCTATGCTGTAAACTGTGGACCCGTTCAGGCTTCCAGGACTTTTCTCTAACCGGCAGACCACAGGGTCCCTCTCCTGCAATCAGATCGGCTTGTCTGCAGAGAAATGGAATTAAGCTATTAGCAAGTGGTTTCTGACTCTTGCAGAGACACCAGCAACAATGTCCACTTCGACATAACGTTTTAAGAGAGCTGTTTGTTTTGGCAGTGCTTCACTATATTACACATTCCTGCCACTTAATTGTCCTTGCAAAGATCAACAAAGACCTTCTGAAGCAAAGCTGGAAGCTGTAGAACTCAGCTAAGCAAATGTTTGTTAAAATGAGGAGGGAAGGGGGGGTTAGCTCTATATATTCAGCTGTACTCTGAAATGACACCATTTTCTCTACAGTGTCATCCATTTCCTGAACTTCCGTATCCCGCCCCTACTGCCTTCAATTCTGAAAGTTTGAAAATATGTTCTAATTCTTGGTCTCATTATTATCAAACTGCTTCCTTTGATCTTCAAAGCCATTTGGCAAGTTCAAAGCACATAAAGACACAGTGTCTAATTTTTTTTGTTCTTGCTTTTTAAAATATAAAAGTCACATTATTATAATGATGTTAATGATAATAGTGAGCAAACACCTTAAATATCTTAGTGGACGTTGATAAGGGACCCTCATGAGCTAAGAGCTGTGCAGAACATGGACTCAAACACGAGTCTCTCTCTCTCTCTCAACAAAGGCAAGAAAAAAGAAAACACAGCTGTTGATACACACTTTTTCTTCACCTTCTATGTGCAGTTTCTGGCCAGAGACCCAGGGGTAGATACCAGCAGGATGGGGAATCAATTCCTGCCCACAATGAGTTAATGATCTAGCAGGATGGCGAGGTCATGCCAGCATTAGGGCTGGTTAAAATCTTTTCAATAGAGGCAGAAAAATCACCCTGTGGCTTTCCTGGGTCTTTGGAAATACTGAAAATTAAAAGCCAGTTTCTGAAGGTCATCTTTAGAGATGGAGCCACACTTTATACTTCTGGAAACATGTTCACATTTACTATGCCCCGTTTGTCCTATCAAGAAACTCCTGAACTGGGGGGAAACTACTTTATGAAAATGGGCCCATGAGAAATGGAAATGGGAACTAGAACTCCCATCTCCAACCCTTAACTGAGGAATGTTATAAGAAGAGAAAACAAGGACACTGGTTATGTTAAAATTATGCTGTATCCTTTGAATTATTAGTAAATATGTATAGAGCATTACCAAGCACATGGTACAGAACAAAAGACATTCTATGGGCCTAATGAGTTAATAGAAGGGGGAAAAAGGGTGTCTTAAGAGGCGAAGGACCTGAGAGATGCCTTTGCACATTCTGTTACCTTTGTCTGGAACACCACTATGTGCCTGGTTCACCCTTACTTCCTGTGCAAGATTCAGCTTAGACGTCACCTCCTTGAAGAAGCCAGCCTCGGTCTTCTCAAGTTCATACCCCTCCTCTGTGATCTCATAGCCTTCCTCAGTCTCAAAATACAGTCTTTATTGTATTTTGTTTGAAATAGCCCTGCAGAGCACTGCCCAACATTGACCCAAGCTCTTTCAGAATAAAGACACTATCTATTTTACATGTTTATCCCTAGAGCCTAGCACACAGTAGGCCTATATTCAATATTTTTAAAAAATGATATTATAAACTTCTCTCTCTTCCTGAAAGAGGCAGCAAGGAAAAGATCTTAACAGTGTGACTGAGGGAAAGGATGTATTAGTTTCCTGTGGCTGTTGTAACAAACTGGGTGGTTTAAAACAACAGAAATTTATTCTCTCACAGTTCTGGAGCCTAGAAGTCTGCAATCAGTATCGCTAGGTGGAAATCAAAGTATCAGCAGGGCTGTGCTTCCTTCAGAAGTTCTAGGGGAGAATCTGTTCCTTGTTTTTCCCAGCTTCTGGTGATTGCCAACATTCTTTGACTTATGGCTACATCAGTCCCATCTTCAAGGCCAGCATCTCCAAATCTCTGTCTGCTCTGTCTTCACATTGCTTCCTCCTACCTGTGTCTGTCAAATCTGCCTCTGCTTCTCTCTTAACGATACATGTGATTACATTTAGGCCCCACCCAGATCATTCTGGATAACCTTCCCACCTGAAGATCCTTAATCACATCTACAAAGACTTTACCATATAAAATAATATTCACAAGTTCTAAGGATTAGGGCATGGATATCTTTTGGGGGGCCATTTTTCAGTCTACCACAGGAGGCTTAGAAATAAATTTTTTTAATGATGACGAAAGAGTTAACAAGAAGAAGTAATTTGATGAAGAATAATATGTCATAAAATGAGCAAAGCCTTTGAAAATGAGGAAGTTGATAAAGAGGAAATAAAAGTTATTATAAAATAGGAACTAAAATATTTAATTTGGCAATCTAGGGAGGCAAACTTCATAGCCCAATAGTTAAGAGCATAGATGCTGGAACTCAACTGCCTGGTTAGAACCTGGCTTCATCATTTACTGGCTGTGTGACCTGGGATAGTTACGTAACTTCCCTGTGCCTCAATGTCTTCATCTATAAAATGGTAATGACCACAGAACTTAACTTCATACGGTTGTGGTAAAGGATTAAAAGACAGTATATTTAGAGCATTTGGAAGTATTTGCTACTATTATTTTAAGAAAACCAGAAATCTAAAAGAGGAAGTACAAATTTAAAACAGAACAAAAAGGAGAAATGTGTGGAAGATAAATGTTGATAAGAAAAGAGAACTTTTAAAATGATTGACCAAGAAGAAAGAAAAAAAGAAATGCTGCCTAAATGATGTAAGATATTTTTTTAAAAAGTAAATTAAAAACATTTGCAACCACAAATTTGAGGGGGAAATAGGATAAATACGTTGCATATCATAAGAAAGACCAAGTCTATAATTGAGGACACTAGGAAAATTGCAGAAAGTAGAAAAGAATGTTCCAAGGCTAGCAACTCTTCTTTCCTTTATATATTTATGTGGTTCGTATTGTTTTTCTCAGATCTTCTATGTCTTTGCTGATTTTTTTGTCTAGTTATTCCAGTAATTGCTGAGAGAAGATTGATGAAATTCTAAGCTTGTGGAATTTTCAATTTCTCCTTTTAATTCTATCTGTTTTTATCTCATGTATTCTGAGATTCTTTTTTTAGTTGCATACACATTTGTGATTGTTTATGCCTTCCTCATGAATTGACCCTGTTATTATAATGAAATATCCCTCTTTATCTTTGATAGTACTTTTTGACTTGTGTATTAGTTTCCTGGGGTTGCCATAAAAAGTAACACAAATTGGGTGGTTTAAAACAACAGAAATTATAATCTCTCAGTTCTGGATGCTAGAAGTTTGAAATCAAGGTATCAGCAGGGCCATCCTCCCTGAAGGCTCTAGGCAAGAATTCTTCCCTGCCTCTTCCAGCTTCTTATGGTTGCCTGCAGTCCTTGGTGTTCCTGGGCTTGTAGATCTGTCAATCCAATCTCTGCCTCTGTCATCACATAACCTTCTTCACCCTGTGTCTCTCCATGTCTCTGTGTCCAAATTTTCCTCTTCTTATAAGGACACTGGTCATTGCATTAGGGTCTGCCCTAATGCGCTATGACCTCATCTCAACTTGACTATATCAACAAAGACCCTGTTTTCAAGTAAGATCACCTTCACAGGTACCAGGGGTTAGGACTGCAATATATCTTTTTGGGAAACACAATTCAACCCACAACATCTTGGAATCTATTTTGTCCGATATTCATATAGCTAGCCACTGCAGCCTTCTTATGTTTTCTATTTGCATAGTACATATATTTTTTCCCATCCATTTACTTTGAGACTCTCTATGTCTTCAGATTTAAAGTATGTCTCTTAGGCAGTAGTTTTTAAATTCCTTCTGACAATCTCTTTCTGTTGATTAAATTGTTTAATCCTTTAATATTTAATGTGATTACTGATATGTTTGGGTAGGCCAACCATTTTATTTTTTGTTGTTTACCTGTCTTCTCTATTGTTTTAGCCTGTGCTTTTCAGTTATTGGCTTTAAAAATTATTTGAATTTAATTTATTTAAATTTTCTTATTGGCTTTTTAGATGTGCTTCTTTGCGTTTTTTCTTGGTGATTCACTAGTAATTACAACATATATTCTTAACTTTTCACAGTTAACATGATAACATGGTAACATTTTGTGTAAAATATTGAAAACTTGCAAATATATAGAGCTGTATCCACCCCTGCTATGTCCTTTTTGTTATAGTTGTTATGTGTATTACATTATAAATTATATTTATATTTTTTATAAATCCCACAAGGCAATGTCATACTTTTTGCCTTAAACAGATCTATTTTTTTAATTAAGAGAAAAAAGAAAAATTAATCTTTTGCATTTCTCCAGCTTTTTTTTTTTTTTTTTTTTTTTTTGCGGTACGCGGGCCTCTCACTGTTGTGGCGTCTCCCGTTGTGGAGCACAGGCTCCGGACGCGCAGGCCCAGCGGCCATGGCCCACGGGCCCAGCCGCTCCGCGGCATGTGGGATCCTCCCGGACCGGGGCACGAACCCGCGTCACCCGCATCGGCAGGCGGACTCTCAACCACTGCGCCACCAGGGAAGCCCTCTCCAGCTTTTTAAAAAAACATTTCTGATGCTCTTTATCCTTTTCTGAGAATACAGATATCCATCTAGAATCTTTTCCTTCAGCTAAGGAACTTCCCTTAGCATTCTCATAATGTAGATCTGCTAACAACAAATTCTTAGTTCTCTTTTATCTGAAATAGTTTTTATTTTGCCATTATCTTTGAAGGATATTTTTGCTGGATAAGATATTCTGGGTTGTTTTTTTTTTCTTTCTTTCAGCACTTTAACAATGTTCCATTCTCTTCTGGTCTCCATGGTTTTTGATGAGAATTCATTTCTTAATTGGACTCTAATCCCCTGTATATAATGCATCATTTTTCTTTTGCTGCTTTCCAGGTTTGTCCTTTATCTTTGGCTCAATAGTTTATGATGTATTTCAATGTTAGTATCTTCGTGTCTATTCTAATTGGTGTTGACAAAGCATCTTGAATCTAAGTTTTTATTTTTCAACAGATTTGGGAAACTTTTGGCCATTATTTATTCAAATATTTTTTTTCTGCCCTATGCTTTCTCTCTTCTTCCTCTGACACTGCCTGTATGTTGAATCATTTGATATTATCTGAGCCCATGTTCATTTTAAAAAATTTTTTTCTCTCCGTTCATCTACTTAGATAATTTCATTGAGTTATTTCCAAGTTCACTTACTCTTTTTTTTTTTTTAACATCTCTATTTGGTTATTAAGTTGATTCAATAATTTTAGAATTTCAGATATATTTTTAGTTCTAGAATTTTCACTTTTTTATTGTTTAAGTATCTCTGCTGAGTTTTCCTATGTTTTCATTCATCAAGAGCATATTTTGCTTTACTTTATCAAGAATAGTTAAAATAGCTGCTTTAACATTCTTATCTGTTACTTTCAACATCTGCTTCATCTCAGGGTCAGATGTAGTTCATTCTCTTTTCTCTTGAGAATGTGCTTCATTTTCCTGATTCTTTATATGTCAAGTTATTTGTGAATCTATCACATATATTATGAATGTAAAGTTATGAAGTTTCTGGGTTTTGTTCTTTTTCTCTATTGTGTGTTGTTGCCTTGGCTTTAGCAGGCAATTTTCTTGGCTAGGCTCGAACTGCAAATTCTGTTTCTTTGGGCAGCAGCTCTAGTCTGGATTCAAATCATTCGCTGTAACTGAGCTGCTTTATTCTGTTCCATGCATTCACAGTTCAGAGGTCAGTCTGAGATGTGGCTAGACAGAATTTAGGGATCCTTTCTCTGTCTCCTTTCTCTTCCCTTCCAGAATTCTTCCACTCACTTCAGTAAGAGTTTCCCAGCTTCACTTTTCTGATTCTGCTAACCAGAAAGACTGCGTTTTTCAATCAGTGCCCTCACCACTAGGCTGCCAAATGCCAAATGGACCACATCAATCTCCAACTAAAAGCCGCAGAACTGGGGCACTTACACCACAGCACTCCAAGCATTCACTCCCCACAAGAGTCTTTCTGCTTCTGTTCCCTCTCCAATTGCTTCAGGTAGTTGCTTTTGTATTATATCCAGGTTTTATCATTGTTTCTAGAGGGGAAAGGGCATCCTCTGGGAGGGACTTATTCCATCACTATCAGAAGCTGGAAATCCATTTGACCTGCAGGATTGTTTCTAACAGTAAAGAGTTGAAAACAACTTGAATGGCCATCAACAGAGAAAGATTAAAGAGACTGTTGTCCATCATCTGCTGGAACACTACTTAGCCGTTAAAAAGAATAAGATCAACCTGACTACTAAAAAGGAGAGAGCACCAGGAAATACTCTTCGGTTTAAAAGCAAGTTTCAGAATTGTACTAGAGCCTGTAGAGTGGGGGCTATGTGGTGTGCCTCTCAGGTCCTCCCTTCAGGATCAATGCACTTATTCTTGCAGCTGCCAGGAACATTGGCTGCTGAAGGATCACAGTGGAGTTTCGCTTTAGAAATTGCCCTCAGCTGAAGAGAGCCACATTTTCTAAAGTACATCCCCTTCTCAGGGGCAGCTGCCGTTCGATGACTGGTTAATATGAAGGTACGATGGCCCAGTCCCTTTACCTTAAAGGTCAACTCTGAAGGCATATCTGGAGTGCTCCTCTGTCCAGCACCGCTCCCTCACTCTCTTACAGGCCTTGTTCCAGCAATTCATTCCCCCCATTAAATCTGTTGCATGTAAGCTTCCATCTCAGAGTCTATTTCTTGGGGAAACTGATGTAAGGCAGCCTAATACCTTTCAGGTAAACAAACAAACGAAACACAGTTCTGGAAGCTCATAGATGTATATAAAGGCAGAGAAAACATTCTGGAAGAATATAGGTGAAAATGACAATAACAGATATCTTTAGGGAGGTATCTGGCATGTGGAGAGAGTATTCAATAGACTTTAATTCACATGTGCTGTTTAATTTGTTACAACTCATATATTTGTGTATATTTGTTGAATTAAAAACAAATACAGTCTGAGAGTTCCCTGGAGGTCCAGTGTTTAGGACTTGGCACTTTCACTGCTGGGGCCAGGTTCAATCGCTGGTCGGGAAACTAAGATCCAATAAGCTGTGCGACGTAGCCAAACAAAGAAACAAAATACGATCACAAATACCAAAAAATAACTCTCCATCTCTATCTGCATCCCAGACCCTTCAAAACCTGAGCTCTAGGACCATACACCCAGTTGCTTATTGTACACCTCTACTTGGATATCTCTCAGAATCTTTACATTAAAGTGTCCCCCCAAATAAGGTCAGCATCTCCTCTCCACTTTTTGCCCTGTATTTCCTGTCTCAGCGAATGAGAACGTCACCACTCACCTGATTGCACAAACGGGGAGTGTGGATGTCGTTTTTGACTTTTCTTTCTACCTCACTGCTCCATTTGCAATTCACGTTCAAGTCCCATGGATTCCATCTCCTTAATATCCTCAGACCCCTCAATTCTCTCCATTTGTTGCCATTATCTTATTCAGGTTACCATCCACTTTGCCTGGATCCTTGTTGCAGAATCTTGACTCTTCTTCTTGGCCCCAGTCTTGCCCCCTTTAATCCATTCTCTGCATTCCAGCAAGGGCAATCTTTCTGAAATATTAAGCTGTTCAAATTCAACAGGTAGGAGTTTGCATAGAATCCTTCCTATTCTTCCAGTTGCCATCTAACCACTTTATGACCATGTCCGCATTGGACCTGAGAGGCAGCCTGTAGCCTGTAAAGAATGAAATGCCCCACCTCGGCCTGGGAGACGTGGAGAGCACCGTTTGGGCTAACTGGTCATGTCCAGTAACAGCGTTTGTATGTGATTCCACTGAACCCTGTGGATTATGCTAAGTCCATGGACTAACTGGAGGGAGTTCAAAAAGAGAGCAGGAGTGATGAGAGGAATGGAAGAAAAGAAAAGATATATGGAGAAAAGTTAAAGAGATATCTATCTATCTATTTATCTGTCTATCATCTATGTGTCTTTAGGTCATATCCTCAAATGGAGATGGAGGCTGAGAACTCACTCTGTCTTAAAGCAGAAAAGTGACTATAGATAGAGAAAGGGTGGGAATGGTTAAAACCTAACTCTCAGTGTACTAAGGGGGCCAGTTACCCCTGGGGTTTGAGTTTCTTAATAAAGCAAATCTTGAAAATGCTGTTAAAAAAAAGAAAATTTGTGGGGTTTTTTTGAATGGCATAATTGTAGATAGATCTTTTAATTTGTTTTTGATTTCCATTAAAATTATTTTGATATAATGTTAATAATAAGACCTACAGTTTAAAAGAAGTTTTTAAAAATATTTATTTTATTGAAGTATAGTTGATTTACAATGTTGTGTTAGTTTCTGGTGTACAGCAAAGTGATTCAGTTATACATAAACATAATAGCTTGCATCTGCTAATCCCAAACTCCCAATCCATCCCTTCCCCACACCCCTCCCCCTTGGCAACCACAATCTGTCCTCTATGTCTGTGAGTCTGTTTAAAAGGATATGGGGAGGGGGAAGGGTAAGCTGTGACAAAGCGAGAGAGAGGCATGGACATATATACACTACCAAACGTAAGGTAGATAGCTGGTGGGGGGCAGCCGCATGGCACAGGGGGATCAGCTCGGTGCTTTGTGACCGCCTGGAGGGGTGGGATAGGGAGGGTGGGAGGGAGGGAGATGCAAGAGGGAAGAGATATGGGAACATATGTATATGTATAACTGATTCACTTTGTTATAAAGCAGAAACTAACACACCATTGTAAAGCAATTATACTCCAATAAAGATGTAAAAAAAAAAAGTATTTTTAAAGTGAAACTGTCAGCTCCTTTTTTATCTTAATATTATAGAAAAATTTTGAATATATACAGAAGTGGAGAGAATAGTATGTCAGCCCTCATGAGTGCACCATTGAGTTTCAACAATTAGCCTCTGTTTGCCAGTCTTTTTGTTTGTTTGTTTTTAACATCTTTATTGGAGTATAATTGCTTTACAATGGTGTGTTAGTTTCTGCTGTATAACAAAGTGAATCAGCTATATGTATACATATATCCCCATATCTCCTCCCTCTTATGTCTCCCTCCCACCCTCCCTATCCCACCCCTCTAGGTGGACACAAAGCACTGAGCTGACCTCCCTGACTTGAGGACACGGGGGAAGGTTAAGCTGGACGAAGTGAGAGAGTGACATGGACATACATCCACTACCGAATGTAAAACAGATAGCTAGTGCCAGTCTTCTTTGGTGTACCCCCTTCACGCCAGTTGTTAAGCTATTACCTCAGCTTCAGGCCCATACTTCTGTGTCCTCGTTGAGAATCTGGGGCTCTCGAAACCCCACTTTTGTTTTAGCAGCCGGCTCCCTGTTGGACTCAGCCAATGGCTGAAGGAGGAAGGGACTTGCCTCTTCCTATTGGCTTCCTGCCAACACCACCACCCTTTCCTGAGGCAGCCGTCCCTTTCCAGACTAACAGTGGTATCTAGTTGCAATTCCTCTGACATTCACACAGCCAGCCTCATTGCCCCCCTCAAAGGCACCAGCCCCAGTTGGCCAGAGCACTGTCTGGAGTCCGGGGGTAACTTCAGTGCCCCTCCTTGAGCTCAGACACTAGCGATCCTCTCAGAGGTCTGTGTTCCCGCTGAGCAGGGACCCTTCTCCAAGGCTCTAGGTTTTGCTAGGTGCAACCCCTTCCATTTATTCCCCAACCTTAGGGCAGTAACTACTTCCTGCAGTTGCTACTTCCATGATACCTTAGGTTCTCTTTTTGCCTTCCAGTGATCTGGTTAATAATTCTTCGTGGTATATTCTCTGTTACAATACGTGGCGTGGATTCTGTCTCCTGACAAGATCCTGACTGACCTACCCCTTACCCCTTTATTTTAAAAGCAAATTCAGACATTATGCCATTTCATCTGTAAGTGCTTCAGAATATATGTCCAACTTACAGGCATTTAAGAAAATTATATAACCGCCATGGCATTAACAAACAAAGTTAACAGTAATTCCTCAATTCCATTTAATAATTAGTGTGTATGCAAATTTCCTTGATCTTCCCAGTGACCTCAGAGATCTTCATAAGCATCATTCACAGATGCCCTTGGGGTGTAGGGAGGGAACAGGAACAAGGGACATGGAAGGATGGGAACTGCTCCAGGTGGGAATTCCTAAAGAACTAGAAACCCCCTGTCATTTTCACTTGTCTTAAGGCTAGAAAGGAGATAGAAAGGACTCCTGGGAGAAGACAGGAGCTTTAAGGGCAGACACAGGGTAGTGGGAGGTCCTGGGAATCAAACAGCAGGTAGGTGTGTTGGCCAAATCATTATCGATTGATTGCCTTTGGACACTGTTTCCTCACCAGAAGCCTGTGCCGGCAACATGAGTGAAGGAAGTATCTTCAGGTCACAAATTTACCAAGGAAAAAAAAAACTGCAAAGGGGGTGTGAGGGGACAGAGAACAGGGGCACGCTTAGAGTTCAGCTGGAGGCTTAGGTCAGTTCAGTCCACAGTGGGAACCTACTCCTGCCAGGGGCTGCTTTACTGACTGTCCCCTTCCTCCTGACATAAATCTTCATTGCTTTCCCAGGAGAAGCATTGCCTCGGCCAAATGGCGGTTTTCATAATGAAAGTTTCAGTGATTTATTTATCTTTCCAAGACTCTCCAAACATAAGAAGCTTAATTGGACTTGTCTGAACACTGTCAGTCACCCGTAGCCTTGAAGACCTCCTTATTCCATGTTCAGAACATAACTAAAATTAATGATACAATAAAGATGCCAAAACTCTGATCTCTGGTAAAGGCAAAGGGAAAATTAGTGGAAAATGATTGCACATTCTTCATTATATTTCAGTTTCAAGGAGGTGAGAGGGGACCCACAGAGAGGAAACACATGAGAGCAATGGCCATTTTCTTAGGGACACCCGTGACCCTCTTGAGCCTCCAGACCAGCCCCACACCAGACTGGGAAAACTTGGGTTACAAAGAAATATTTGCTAATCATCAATGCTGAACCATTAACTCCAGTACTATATTTGCATATTATCATGTTCTCAGCAAGTCAAATTAGCGGTTCCTTACACAGCTTGGTTAGAACAGCACTGAATATTTCTCTTGACCTTGAAGTCCCAGGCTATCCCAGAATGTGTTTCTTGGTTGTTTTCCATGAACTGTGCAGGCTTAGTAACTGTGCAAGCTCCAACTTTTGAAGATCAAGCTGCAATGTGCTTCATCTCAATCTACAGAATTCACCCGAAGGCCAGGAGAGAGAAAAGCAAGGTTCTACTTTTGCTCTGCTGTTTTTAAGATGAACTGGTTAAGTCAAACTCCATAGGCTCTCAGTTTCCTCATCTGTTAAATGGAAATGCCTTGTTTTCCTTCCAGGGTTGTGACAAGCATGAAATGAGAGAGTCCTTTAAAAAATGTAAACAACTATATATGTATTGGGGAGGTCTCCTCCGAATTATTTAGCAACTCATGTGAGTCTTAAGATCGCTTCTCCTTAGGACCTTGGGAAATTCTTCAACCTAGCCTTGCCACGATTTAGCCCAAGGAGAAATGAGATTATTAATTCCTTTTCCTCTATCTCTCAGTAGACAGTTGTGGAAGAGAGATATTAAATGGGAAGACTTTGTAAATTCTAGATTTCTTTTGGAAATTGTCACCAGTTATAGCAGCTGCAAAGTCTGGTGTTTGTCAAGGGCACTTATACACCTTAGAAGTGAACATTATCCTTTAGCTCCACTCACCAACCACCATCTGCTGAACTTGGTACCTTCTCAGCCGTCTGTGGGAGTTCTGTGAGGCACAACAGAAGCCAGCCTGAGTCTGTCTGCTGTTCTCTCACTAATCTATCTGCTGCTGTAGCATCTCCACAGCCCAAAGCCCTGCTGCATCACTGGAGCTGGGTTTCTGCATGCCCACCCTTCCTTCTCCCCACCTTGCTTCTCCATATCAGCTCTCCTTGCTGAAAGAGTAAGTTAATGCAAACTGATGCATTTCACAGCTTAACTGGGTCTTGTTATTTGAATTGAATACTGATGATACTGCAGAGCCTCTTCGTGTGGCATGTCCAGATCTCAAAGCCTGATGGAGAGTCACTCTGTGGACCTTCAGTTTGGCAGCATTTGTTGTTGCATTATATCCATACTGTCTTTTAAATCAGGACATTATTGGCTTGTGTGTCCTCTAGAAGTAGAACTGAGTGACAGCTTTCATAAATGTACCATCAAAGGGCAGGGAAGCAACCAAAAGCTCCAGAAAGATTGCTCTGTTCCACTTTCTAAATCTCAAGCAAGTGCGTCTAACTGGTGAAACCCTAGCTGCAAGGGAGACTGGCAGATGGAGACTTTAGCTTTCCAGCCTTTCCAGATAGATCTGTCCTCAACTCTCTTCACATCTCAGCAGCATTTGACTCAGATGAATACACCTTCTTTCTGGAAACCCCCTTCCCTTGTGTCTATGGTACAGAACTCTCCTGGGTTTCCACTTACCTTTCTGGACCTCTGTTCCCTATCTCTTTTGCGGTTGTTCATTCCCTACCCTTTTTTTTTAAAATTTATTTATTTTTGGCTACGTTGGGTCTTTGTTGCTGTGCTCGGGCTTTCTCTAGTTGTGGCGAGCGGGACCTACTTTTCATGGTGGTGTGCAGGCTTCTCATTGTGGTGGCTTCTTTTGTTGCGGAACACAGGCTCTAGGCATGTGGGCTTCTGTAGGTGTGGCATGTGGGCTCAGTAGCTGTGGCTCGTGGGCTCTAGAGTGCAGGCTCAGTAGTTGTGGCGCACGGGCTTAGTTGCTCCACAGCATGTGGGATCTTCCCGGACCAGGGCTCGAACCCTTGTCCCCTGCATTGGCAGGAGGATTCTTAACCACTGTGCCACCAGGGAAGCCCCCTACCCTTTTCTTAAATGATGATATTCCTGATATTTATGCCCCAAACCCACTTTCTTTTCTCATCCTATATGCTTTTTGAAAAGATACTCTCATTTGTGTCCATGTTTTCAGTCACCATCTATTTGCTGTTGACTCCCAAATTTATATCTCTAATTTATATCTTTCTTTTGAGTTTCAAACCTGAAAAGCCAACTCCCCACTAAAATTGTGTGTCCCAAAGGCAAGGCATATTCAACATGCCCAATAATGAATCCATCCAATTTTCTCTCAAAATGTATCCCTTGGGCTTCTCTGGTGGCGCAGTGGTTGAGAGTCTGCCTGCCAATGCAGGGGACATGGGTTCTTGCCCCGGTCCGGGAAGATCCCACATGCTGCAGAGCGGCTGGGCCCGTGAGCCATGGCCGCTGAGCCTGCGCGTCCGGAGCCTGTGTTCAGCAATGGGAGAGGCCACAACAGTGAGAGGCCCGCGTACTGCAAAAAAAAAAAAAAAATGTATCCGTTTATGTTTTCATCATCCTTTCGGGAATCCAGCCAGAACCTTGTGCTGGATTTCAAAGGATTGTGCTTTTTACCTGGTGGTTGGCTTCCAAGAGGAGGAAACAGAAACTGTCAGGCCAGTTAAGGGTTATATCTGTAACTGGTGCATCATAATTTCTGCTAAATTGTATTGCTCAAACCAGTCATAAGGTTCACCCAGATTCAATAAAGTGGAGAAACTGGCTACCTCATTATGGGGGCGTGTCAAGTTCATATTGCAAAAGAATGTGTGGAATGGGAGATATTGTGAACATCTGAAAGTGCAATTTGCAACAATGGCAAAATCAGAAATCAAATTCAGACTCAACAAACTGCAAAGCCATAGAACTTAACTGTGAAGTTATATTGCTTCACATGTTCAGAAGAGCACTTCTTTCACTTCTGGAAAATAACTGAAATAAAGGAATATTGGGGCTCTTCAATCATTAGTTAATTACTCATTCATTTATTCTTCCAATATTGTTAAGTACCTACAACAAACTCAGGCATTGTTTGAGTGCACACAATAATGTATAGAATATACAAGTCACTGGTCTCCTGGAGCCCAGAGTCTTTTCTTCCACGATTGCAAAAGTAGTTTCACTTTGAATCAATGGAATCACAATCAATTGTTTTTAAGGGGCAGGAACAATCTATTTTTTATCCTAAGCAATGTTGGAATGAAGCCCTACAGGGAAGCAGAGTTTAAAATTGAAGCTTGATCCAGTCAAAGTTTATAGCATTGTACAATGTTTAGATTTCTTGGTATGGCGTGTATTCAGGGAGGACTGTACATTTTAAATATTTACAACTGATAAATATTTTTCATTATATGACAGTACTTGACACATAGCAGCTTGTAGGAAAAAATGCTTGAATTCAACATTCAAGTGAATTAATTACACATCCTGTCCTAGGGTCAGACAGTGGTGCTCTGGCTAAATGGCCAACAGTTGGCAGGCCAGTTGCCAAAATGATCAGTTGGATCATTGTGCAATCCAATTCCCTCATTAAGACAACTAAGCAGTAACAATGAAATCAGATTGACTCTATGGAAATCTAATCAATTGCTCCACAATCAGATATAACAGCTCTCCAATCAAATTTATTTCATTTTATTTGGTTTAGTTAAGTGACATAGACACAGTTTTCACGGGTGCCTGTTCTCTCCTCACACACAGCATGACATAACATCAGCATTTGAAGGGGTCCCAAAGCTTCTGATTCTATGCTTCTCACATGGGACGAAAGTGAAGGCAGCACACACAGTCACTAGATCGATGTGGTGTGTCTCTCTGGGGTGCTAAGTGTATCTGTAAATTTGGAGGGGGACATATTTTTGTATTTAAATGAGTAAGATGCATCATGGAATATGTGTTAGTCAAGGTAGATTCGATTATGCTCTGATAACAAAAAACTTCCAGTCTTGGTGACTTAAAACAAAAAGGCTTATTTCTTATTCATGGGACACATCCATGATGGTCAGCTAGGGCCTGTGTTTCACATTGTCTTCATTATAGGATCTGGATTGAAGGAGCAGTCTCTCTGTAGAACTTTGCCTATTGTCTTAGAGGAAGAAAAGACAACTACAGTAAATCATGGATTAGATCCTAATACATCTACCTGGAAGTGGCACCTGTCATGTCCACACACACTTCATTGGCCGAAGCATGTCATAGAGACCCACCTATCTTCAAAGAGGGACAGGGAAGTGCAATCCTACTACGTGCCCAGAAGAACTAAAAATATTTTGTGAGAAGTATTAATATCTACCACAGAATGGGGTGCAAATTTCTTTTTTTAATTTATTTTTAATTTTTATTGGAGTATAGTTGACTTACAATGTTGTGTTAGTTTCAGGTGTACAGGAAAGTGAATCAGTTATACATATACATATATCTACTCTTTTTTAGATTCTTTTCCTAGATAGGCCATTAAAGAATATTGAGTAGAGTTCCCTGTGCTCTACAGTAGGTCCTTATTAGTTACCTATTTTGTATATAGTAGTGTGTATATGTCAATCCCAATCTCCCAATTTACCCCTTCCCCTCTTCTCCCTGGTAACCATAAGTTTGTTTTCTAGATCTGTTTACTCTATTTCTGTTTTGTAAATAAGTTCATTTGTACCATCTTTTTAGATTCCACATATAAGCGATATCATATGATATTTGTCTTCAACATCACTTATTATTAGAGAAATGCAAATCAAAACTACAATGCGGTATCACTTCACAGCTGGCAGAATGGCCATCATCAAAAAATCTACAAACAATAAATGCTGGAGATGGTGTGGAGAAAAGGGAACCTCCTACACTGTTGGTGGGAACGTAAATTGGTACAGCTACTATGGAGAACAGTATGGAGGTTCCTTAAAAAACTGAAAATACAGCTACCATATGACCCACAAATCCCACTCCTGGGCAAATATCCAGAGAAAACCATAATTCGAAGAGATACATGCACCCCAATGTTCCTTGCAGCACTATTTACAATAGCCAGGACATGGAAGCAACCTAAATGTCCAGAGGAATGGATAAAGAAGATGTGGTACATATATACAATGGAATATTACTCAGCCATAAAAAGAAACGAAGTAATGCCATTTGAAGCAACATGGATGGACCTAGAGATTGTCATACTGAGTGAAGTACGCAAATTTCATAGAAACTTTAGGATGAAACAAGACTTCGAAGAAGTTTCTTGGAATCCATGTGCACCTACTCAATGTTGATTAAATAAAGGAAAATGATACATACTTGCCTCAAGTTGTTACTGAACCAGGCAAGCTAAGCGCTAAGAGGCCCAAGTTTGTAGCCAAGAAGGAGTTGATTCACAAGGCAGCCAAACAGAGGAGGCAGGAGAACAAGCCTCAGATCCGCCTCCCCAGAGGTGAGGGGTTTGAGATGTTTATGGGATAAAAGAAGCCGGGTGGTCTTAGGCATGAAGAAACGGGATTGGAAGTGGGGAAAAGGTGAGGTAATCAGTGTTCTGCACAGGAGTATCTGGGTTACATGCTTATTCATGGGTTGCGTGTTCAAAAATGGAGGTGCTTAGCATGATCTGAGGGTGAAGCTTCTGGCCCTCTGATGTCAAAAGGTCACTCATCGGACACCTGCGCAGTCCCAGTTTTGGGGTCGGTGGTCCCAAACAATCTTGGCCTGCTTTAACTGGGCAGGAGCCAACTCCAGTTTCTGAAAAACAACTTAAGCCCTGCCCACCCCCCACCGCCATTACTAGAGGGACCCATACGATAAAGACATTATCTATAGGGGTGGTTAAGAAGTCTGGTGATATATTACCTAGGCTATGTGAAGCTTGGAGGGTATGCAATTAAAGAAAAAAAAAAACAACTAAAGTAGGCTTGATTAGCAAAGGCAGGTTACAAACAGAGGGGTTTTAATAAGCTGTTCCCTTATCAGCTGTTCCCTTATCTGCTGTTCTGTAAGATACACTCAAGGACTTCTATTAAGGTGCCAGCTTCTATTAAGCCTTTGGGGCATGGTTTCAACGTGCTTCATTTTATCTTAAAATATATAAATGCATATTCATTTCCTTATCTTTTGATGTCAGTGGATATCTATGAAAATGTGTTTCTTGATTGAGATTCCTTATTGTCTGATATCCCTGAGAGCTTTCTCTGTGTGAGAATCTAAAGCCACAGGCAAAGGCATCTGATGAATAGTCCTTCAAGATGCTGTACAATTCTTTTACTGTTGTCTCTTTCACATATTATTTTTTTTTATTTTTTATTTTTTTACATCTTTATTGGAGTATAATTGCTTTACAATGGTGTGTTAGTTTCTGCTTTATAACAAAGTGAATCAGTTATACATATACATATGTTCCCATATCTCTTCCCTCCCTCCCACCCTCCGTATCCCACCCCTCCAGGCGGTCACAAAGCACTGAGCTGATCTCCCTGTGCTATGCGGCTGCTTCCCACCAGCTATCTACCTTACGTTTGGTAGTGTATATATGTCCATGCCTCTCTCTCGCTTTGTCACAGCTTACCCTTCCCCCTCCCCATATCCTCAAGTCCATTCTCTAGTAGGTCTGTGTCTTGATTACTGTCTTACCCTTAGGTTCTTCATGACATTTCTTTTTCTTAAATTCCATATATATGTGTTAGCATACGGTATTTGTCTTTCTCTTTCTGACTTACTTCATTCTGTATGACAGACTCTAGACCTATCCACCTCATTACAAATAGCTCAATTTTCTTTCTTCTTAGGGCTGAGTAATATTCCATTGTATATATGTGCCACATCTTCTTTATCCATTCATCCAATGATGGACACTTAGGTTGTTTCCATCTCCGGGCTATGGTAAATAGAGCTGCAATTAATATTTTGGTACATGACTCTTTTTGAATTATGGTTTTCTCAGGATATATGTCCAGTAGTGGGATTGCTGGGTCATATGGTAGTTCTATTTGTAGTTTTTTAAGGAACCTCCATACTGTTCTCCACAGTGGCTGTATCAATTTACATTCCCACCAACAGTGCAAGAGGGTTCCCTTTTCTCCACACCCTCTCCAGCATTTATTGTTTCTAGATTTTTTGGTGATGGCCAAAAAAATGGTGTGAGATGATATCTCATTGTAGTTTTGATTTGCATTTCTCTAATGATTAATGAAGTTGAGCATTCTTTCATGTGTTTGTTGGCAGTCTGTATATCTTCCTTGGAGAAATGTCTATTTAGGTCTTCTGCCCATTTTTGGATTGGGTTTTTTGGTTTTTTGTTATTGAGCTGCATGAGCTGCTTGTAAATTTTAGATATTAATCCTTTGTCACTTTCTTCATTTGCCAATATTTTCTCCCATTCAGAGGGTTGTCATTTTGTCTTTTTTATGGTTTCCTTTGCTGTGCAAAAGCTTTGAAGTTTCATTATGTTCCATTTGTTTATTTTTGCTTTTATTTCCATTTCTCTAGGAGGTGGGTCAAAAAGGATCTTGCTGTGATTTATGTCATAGAGTGTTCTGCCTATGTTTTCCTCTAAGAGTTTGATAGTTTCTGGCCTTACATTTAGGTCTTTAATCCATTTTGAGCTTATTTTTGTGTATGGTGTTAGGGAGTGATCTAATCTCATACTTTTACATGTAGCTGTCCAGTTTTCCCAGCACCACTTATTGAAGAGGATGTCCTTTCTCCACTGTACATTCCTGCCTCCTTTATCAAAGATAAGGTGACCACATGTGCGTGGGTTTATCTCTGGGCTTTCTATCCTGTTCCATTGATCTATCTCTCTGTTTTTGTGCCAGTACCATACTGTCTTGATTACTGTAGCTTTGTAGTATAGTCTGAAGTCAGGAAGCCTGATTCCTCCAGCTCTGTTTTACTTTCTCAAGATTGCTTTGGCTATTCGGGGTCTTTTGTGTTTACATACAAATTGTGAAATTTTTTGTTCTAGTTCTGTGAAAAATGCCAGTGGTACTTTGATAGGGATTGCATTGAATCTGTAGATTTCTTTGGGTAGTAGAGTCATTTTCACAATGTTGATTCTTCCAATCCAAGAGCATGGTATATCTCTCCATCTATTTGTATCATCTTTAATTTCTTTCATCAGTGTCTTATAATTTTCTGCATACAGGTCTTTTGTCTCCTTAGGTAGGTTTATTCCTAGATATTTTATTCTTTTTGTTGCAATGGTAAATGGGAGTGTTTTCTTGATTTCACTTTCAGATTTTTCATCATTAGTGTATAGGAATGCAAGAGATTTCTGTGCATTAATTTTGTATCCTGCTACTTTACCAAATTCATTGATTAGCTCTAGTAGTTTTTCTGGTAGCATCTTTAGGATTCTCTATGTATAGTATCATGTCATCTCCAAACAGTGACAGCTTTACTTCTTCTTTTCCGGTTTGGATTCCTTTTATTTCCTTTTCTTCTCTGATTGCTGTGGCTAAAACTTCCAAAACTGTGTTGAATAAGACTGGTGAGAATGGGCAACCTTGTCTTGTTCCTGATCTTAGTGGAAATGCTTTCAGTTTTTCACCATTGAGGAAGATGTTGGCTGTGGGTTTGTCATATATTGCCTTTATTATGTTGAGGAAAGTTCCCTCTATGCCTACTTTCTGCAGGGTTTTTTATCATAAATGGGTGTTGAATTTTGTTGAAAGCTTTCTCTGCATCTATTAAGATGATTATATGGTTTTTCGCCTTCAATTTGTTAATATGGTTTATCACATTGATTGTTTTGTGTATATTGAAGAATCCTTGCATTCCTGGGATAAACCCCACTTGATCATGGTGTATGATCCTTTAAATGTGCTGTTGGATTCTGTTTGCTAGTATTTTGTTGAGGATTTTTGCATCTATGTTCATCAGTGATATTGGCCTGTAGTTTTCTTTCTTTGTGACATCCTTGTCTGGGTTTGGTATCAAGGTGATGGTGGCCTCGTAGAATGAGTTTGGGAGTGTTCCTCCCTCTGCTATATTTTGGAAGAGTTTGAGAAGGATAGGTGTTAGCTCTTCTCTAAATGTTTGATAGAATTCGCCTGGGAAGCCATCTGGTCCTGGGCTTTTGTTTGTTGGAAGATTTTTAATCACATTTTCAATTTTAGTGCTTGTGATTGGTCTGTTCATATTTTCTATTTCTTCCTGATTCAGTCTTGGCAGGTTGTGCATTTCTAAGAATTTGTTCATTTCTTCCAGGTTGTCCATTTTATTGGCATAGAGTTGCTTGTAGTAATCTCTCATGATCTTTTGTGTTTCTGCAGTGTCAGTTGTTACTTCTCCTTTTTCATTTCTATTGATTTGAGTCTTCTCCCTTTTTTTCTTTATGAGTCTGGCTAATAGTTTATCAATTTTGTTTATCTTCTCAAAGAACCAGCTTTTAGTTTTATTGATCTTTGCTATCATTTCCTTCATTTCTTTTTCATTTATTTCTGATCTGATTTTTATGATTTCTTTCCTTCTGCTAGCTTTGGCGTTTTTTTGGTTCTTCTTTCTCTAATTGCTTTAGATGCAAGGTTATGTTGTTTATTTGAGATGTTTCCTGTTTCTTAAAGTAGGATTGTGTTGCTATAAACTTCCCTCTTAGAACTGCTTTTGCTGCATCCCATAGATTTTGGGTCATCATGTCTCCATTGTCATTTGTTTCTAGGTATTTTTTATTTCCTCTTTGATTTCTTCAGTGATCACTTCGTTATTAAGTAGTGTATTGTTTAGCCTCCATGTGTTTGTATTTTTTGCAGATCTTTTCCTGTAATTGATATCTAGTCTCATAGCGTTGTGGTCAGAAAAGATACTTGAAACAATTTCAATTTTCTTAAATTTACCAAGGTTTGACTTTTGACCCAAGATATGATCTATCCTGGAGAATATTCCGTGAGCACTTGAGAAAAATGTGTATTCTGTTGTTTTTGGATGGAATGTCCTATAAATATCAATTAAGTCCATCTTGTTTAATGTATCATTTAAAGCTTGTGTTTCCTTATTTATTTTCATTTTGGATGATCTGTCCATTGGTGAAAGTGGGGTGTTAAAGTCCCCTACTGTGAATGTGTTACTGTCGATTTCCCCTTTTATGGCTGTTAGTATTTGCCTTATGTATTGAGGTGCTCCTATGTTGGGTGCATAAACATTTACAATTGTTATATCTTCTTCTTGGATCGATCCCTTGATCATTATGTAGTGTCCTTCTTTGTCTCTTCTAATAGTCTTTATTTTAAAGTCTATTTTGTCTGATATGAGAATTTCTACTCCAGCTTTCTTTTGGTTTCCATTTGCATGAAATATCTTTTTCCATCCCCTTACTTTCAGTCTGTATGTATCTCTAGGTCTGAAGTGGGTCTCTTGTAGACAGCAGATATATGGGTCTTGTTTTTGTATCCGTTCAGCCAATCTGTGTCTTTTGGTGAGCGCATTTAGTCCGTTTACATTTAAGGTAATTATCGATATGTGTGTTCCCATTCCCATTTTCTTAATTGTTTTGGGTTCGTTATTGTAGGTCTCTTCCTTCTCTTGTGTTTCTTGCCTAGAGAAGTTCCTTTAGCAGTTGTTGTAAAGCTGGTTTGGTGGTGTTGATCTCTCTCAGCTTTTGTTTGTCTGTAAAGGTTTTAATTTCTCCATCAAATTTGAATGAGATCCTTGCTGGGTAGAGTAATCTTGGTTGCAGGTTTTTCTCCTTCATCACTTTAAATATGTCCTGCCAGTCCCTTCTGGCTTGCAGAGTTTCTGCTGAAAGATCAGCTGTTAACCTTATGTGGATTCCCTTGTGTGTTATTTGTTGGTTTTTCCTTGTTGCTTTTAATATGTTTTCTTTGTATTTAATTTTTGACAGTTTGATTAATATGTGTCTTGGCGTATTTCTCCTTGGATTTATCCTGTATGGGACTCTCTGTGCTTCCTGACCTTGATTAACTATTTCCTTTCCCATATTAGGGAAGTTTTCAACTATAATCTCTTCAAATATCTTCTCAGTCCCTTTCTTTTTCTCTTCTTCTTCTGGAACCCCTGTAATTCGAATGTTGGTGTGTTTAATGTTGTCCCAGAGGTCTCTGAGACTTCCTCAGTTCTTTCCATTCTTTTTTCTTTATTCTGCTCTGCAGTAGTTATTTCCAATATTTTATCTTCCAGGTCACTTATGCATTCTTCTGCCTCAGTTATTCTGCTATTGATCCCATCTAGAGTATTTTTAATTTCATTTATTGTGTTGTTCATCGTTGTTTGTTTCATCTTTAGTTCTTCTAGGTCCTTGTTAAATGTTTCTTGCATTTTGTCTATTCTATTTCCAAGATTTTGGATCATCTTTACTATCATTATTCTGAATTCTTTTTCAGGTAGACTGCCTATTTCCTCTTCATTTTTTAGGTCTGGTGGGTTTTTATCTTGCTCCTTCATCTGCTGTGTGTTTTTCTGTCTTCTCATTTTGCTTATCTTACTGTGTTTGGGGTCTCCTTTTTGCAGGCTGCCGGTTCGTAGTTCCCATTGTTTTTGGTGTCTGTCCCCAGTGGCTAAGGTTGGTTCAGTGGGTTGTGTAGGCTTCCTGGTGGAGGGGACTAGTGCCTGTGTTCCGGTGGATGAGGCTGGGTCTTGTCTTTCTGGTGGGCAGGTCCACATCTGCTGGTGTGTTTTGGGATGTCTGTGGACTTATTATGATTTTAGGCAGCCTCTCTGCTAATGGGTGGGGTTGTGTTCCTGTCTTGCTAGTTGTTTGGCATAGGGTGTCCAGCACTGTAGCTTGCTGGTCATTGAATGAAGCTGGGTGCTGGTGTTGAGGTGGAGATCTCTGGGAGATTTTCACTGTTTGATATTATGTGGAGCTGGGAGGTCTGTTGTGGACCAGTGTCCTGAAGTTGGCTCTCCCACCTCAGAGGCACAGCACTGACTCCTGGCTGCAGCACCAAGAGTCTTTTATCCACACGGCTCAGAATAAAAGGGAGAAAAAGTAGAAAGAAAGAATTAGTAGAAGTAGAAAGAAAGAAAGAAAGGAGGGAGGGAGGGAGGAAGGAAGGAAGGGGGTTGGGAAGGAAGGAAAAAAAGAAAGAAGATAAAGTAAAATAAAATAAAGTAAGATAAAACATAATAATTTAAATAAAATATTTAATAAAAAAGTAATTACTAAGAAAAAGAAAAAAAAAAACGGACGGATAGAACCCTAGGACAAATGGTGGAAGCAAAGCTATACAGTATAAATCTTGCTCTTAAAGTCCACCTCCTCAATTTGGGATGATTCGTGGAGCTTTAATCCGCTGCTTCTGAGGCTGCTGGGAGAGATTTCCCTTTCCCTTTGTTCTCACAGCTCCCAGGGGCTCAGCTTTGGATTTGGCCCCGCCTCTGCGTGTAGGTCGCCGGAGGGCGTCTGTTCTTCGCTCAGACAGGACGGGGTTAAAGGATCCGCTGATTCGGAGGCTCTGGCTCACTCAGGCCGTGGGGGAGGGAGGGGCACGGAGTGTTGGGCGGGCCTGCGGCGGCAGAGGCCGGCGTGACGTCGCACCATCCTGAGGCGCGCCGTCCGTTCTCCCTGGGAGGTTGTTCGTGGATCCTGGAACCCTGGCCGTGGTGGGCTGGACAGGCTCCCCGGAAGGGGGGGTGTGGAGAGTGACCTGTGCTGGCACACAGGCTTCTTGGTGGCGGCAGCAGCAGCCTTAGCGTCTCCTGCCCATCTCTGGGGTCCGCGCTTTTAGCCGCGGCTCGCGCCCGTCTCTGGAGCTCCTTTAAGCAGCGCTCTTAATCCCCTTTCCTCGCGCACCAGGAAACAAAGAGGGAAGAAAAAGTCTCTTGCCTCTTCGGCAGGTCCGGACTTTTCCCCGGACTCCCTCCTGGCCAGCCGTGGTGCACCAACCCCTGCAGGCTGTGTTCACGCCGCCAACCCCAGTCCTCTCCCGGTGCTGCGACGGAAGCCGGAAGCCGGAGCCTCAGCTCCCAGCCCCGCCCGCCCCGGCGGGTGAGCAGACAAGCCTCTCAGGCTGGTGAGTGGCGGTCGGCCCTGATCCTCTGTGCGGGAATCTCTCCGCTTTGCCCTCCGCACCCCTGTGGCTGGGCTCTCCTCCGCGGCTCCGAAGCTCCCCCACTCCGCCACTCGCAGTCTCCGCCCGCGAAGGGGCTTCCTAGTGTGTGGAAACTTTCCTCCTTCACAGCTCCCTCCCACTGGTGCAGGTCCCGTCCCTATCCTTTTGTCTCTGTTTATTCTTTTTTCTTTTGCCCTACCCAGGTATGTGGGGGGGTTTCTTGCCTTTTGGGAGGCCTGAGGTCTTCTGCCAGTGTTCAGGAGGTGTTCTGTAGGAGTTGTTCCACGTGTAGATGTATTTCTGGTGTATCTGTGGGGAGGAAGGCGATCTCCGCGTCTTACTCTTCCGCCATCTTCCCGGAAGCCTCCACACATTATTTGGAAGCAACTTTCAAATGCAAGTTCTTGCATTTAAAAAGTATTTCCAAATCTTTTAACTTACTTTTTCAGCATTCACTATTTATTTTAAAAGGTTTCAAACAGACAGGAATCCACACTTGCATATCTACCACCAGTATAGTTTTCATAGAAACAACAGCTTTACTTCTTTTTGCAATCATTTTCTATGCACTTAAATAATATTTAATTAAATTATGTAATTAGAGTAAGTACAAAAGGCACGAACAGGTTTGGGAATGATACAACTCAAGTGGAGGGAACAGAAATGCAAGAGCATAGCAGAGAGTATACCGGCCATTAGTCTCAGCCATTCCTGGGCATCAGATAGTACATTTTCTATAACAAATGGAGAGCACCTGATGATAATCTGGTAAAGAGATTTGTTAAAAGAACTTGTACTAGACTTTGGTGGAAAAGTTTAGGAAAACTGTCCAGTATACTCATATTGCAATTAATGATCCTAAAGCCCAGAGCCTGTAAACTACTTAAATCAATTCATTCACTCATTCATTAATTCATTGATACAGTCATAGGCAGTAGAGTGGATATGCACACGGATTCTGGCACCAGAGAGCCCAGATTTACTTCCCTTTTTCTCAGTTTCCCCAACTGTAAAATAGGGAGAATAGGACCCACCTCACAGGGTTTTTGTCAAGATTAAATGAGATAATGGATGTAAGTGCTGGGTTTTTTTTTTTTTTTTTTTTTTTGTTTGTTCGTTTGTTTTTTGGCTGCGTTGGGTCTGCATTGCTGCAGGCAGATTTTCTCTAGTTGTGGCGAGCTGGGGACTCTTCGTTGCGGTGCACAGGCTTCTCATCGCAGCGACTTTTCTTGTTGGGGAGCATGGGCTCTAGGCGCATGGGCTTCAGCAGTTGTGGTACACGGGCTTACTTGCTCTCGGGTATGTGGGATCTTCCCGGACCAGGGATCGAACCCGTGTCCCTTGCATTGGCAGGTGGATTCTTAACCACTGTGCCACCAGGGAAGTCCCTGTAAGTGCTATTTCAATGTTAACTTATGATAAATGTATTCATTGGATGAATATTTGCTGAGTAAATGCCACGTGCTCAGTGTTGGGCTAGTGATGGAGAGAGAAAGGTAAACCATAGCACAGTCATTTCTTTTGTAAAGTTAATAATCTAATGTGAGGAGACAGATATTACATAAGTACTTTTTGAAGTTACGTTCTGTGAGGAAGTACACGGTGGCAGGAATGAGCCTTTCCTCTCCATATCTTCAGAGATTAGTAGACTCTGGCACACACTAAGTTCAACAAAATATTTTTGGAATTAATGAATAAATTAATAATGAATAAATAAATATATGACTTATCCAAAGAGCAATGTTCACTTAGTGGATGAGGGAGTACTAAAACTAAACTCATCTAATTTCTAGTTTTTCTAGTTCACTAAGATGCCTTCTTTAAACAGGCTTTCTGAGATTTGAACTTAGATTACTAGATTCAGAATTTTAATTTCTATATTATGGCTATCAGCACTGTGTTTATAAATTTAGGAAAAATGCAAATAGAGTATCATTATACATCTGAACCATTATTTTTATATGCTTAAAAATGAGTTTCTTTATTGGTAGAGTTTTAACTTTTTGAACTGTAGGAATCTTCTGACTAGCAAGGAGTGTTACTGAACAATAATAAATGCTGAAAAGTGAATTGTTTTGTTTTGCCCCCAAAACTTAACCAAGCAGACCCATCGTTCAGCAGGTCTCTGAGGCCTTCTCTAACTTTGATGACAAACACATGTAAGAAAACATGGGTCCTCTAGAACTCCTGGAGGAAAATGGGCAGGGATGCACCATCTGGGGAGCTCATTTTTACCTGAGGGTTTACCCCCTATAAACATGGCACAAAATTTTAAAATGGTTTAGATAGAAATATTTTCAAGATGCATTACATGCTTCCCTGACTCCTTAGATGGAATGTTCTGAAAATGCTGCATGTCCAGTTGTACATGGTTGGTTATAGCTAAAGAAATCTCTCCAATTGAATTTGTAAAGAGGAGAGTGGGCAGCCCCACTGTTTCTGTTTGCACCTATTTCCTCCCATCTTTTATAATTTCTCGGCTGTGTGAAATGGGACGTGACTGACAAGGGCCAAACGTATTTCCTGATCTATCTACATAATTAGCCCATTATCTGCTAAGTGTGAGTGCATTCGGGGACATCACAGGGCAGAATATTTAATATTTGCAACGTTTGACGTCTAGTTTTCTATAGGCATCCATTGATGTAGATGCCTGGCAGTGTTTAGCTGCTCTGTTATCGTAAACAATTAATGAAAATAATCAAGCCTTCCGAAGTCCATTTTCCTTGGCACAGGCTCCTCTCTTGTCCTCTGAAAGTCTGAACTCCATCTGCCCACTCCCTCCTCCACTTGTTCTCAGTGTTTCCCTCCCTCCGTTCCTCCTGTCCCTCTCCTCCAGCCTTCTCCCTCTCATGCTCCTCTTTTTCTATTTCTTTCTTCTTCTCCCTTCCCCTTCTCCCTCTCTCCTTCCACTCTTCATTCTCCTTTCCTCCATCTTGTCTTCCCTCTTTCTTCAGCCTTCCCTCCCTTTGCGAAATCTCACTCCTCTTATCAGCAAAAACCTACATACATAGCTCTTAATCTTTATCTGCAGTTGCCCTCCAGGTTAAGTCACAGGGTTTCCCTGAAGTGTGTCTCCTAGTGCCTGCCAACTACTTAGGACTTCAGATCTGGAGATAGGGTGATGCACAGTTAAAGAAGAACTGCTGAGAATAATCAAATACAAGCTGACGGTCAACACTTGACAGCTGGCAGGAGAGCTGTCTTAAAGAGAATGCCGTCAACACCGTGCAGAAGCCCGGGGAGGTTGTACAATTCGAAACTAGCATCCTGAACTGTAGGGCAGACGGAAGGACAATAGGAGAAGCTCGATTTAAACACGGCAAAGTGAAAACAGCCACATTGGATCTGGGAAGAGTTGATGATAGCTAAACTAAGAATTAGAAAGTGGGTTCGAAACTTCCTGTGGGAGCACTGCGTTGGCCTGCCCTCCCACTCCATGGACTCTGTGCCAGCAAACACATCTCCTTTTCATTTGTCAGCATTCTGTTTCTTGTTAGAGACTGGGATTCCTGGCAGTGGGAGAGACCAGCACTGCTTGATACGCAGGACCTGCGCTCCCACGATGGTCTCTGCACACTTATGTCCTCAGGCTTTGGAGATGCTGCTGGTGGTCCCAGCCAACTGGGCAGTAGCTGGGTGTGCTGCAGGGAACACTGTCACCTGAGGACAAGCCCTCGCCTCTCCCCAGAGACAGCTCCCTCCTGTTGCCTCACTACCCTGCTCCCTCCTAATATTATATTTCTTGGACTATTTCCCGCCACCCCCCCACCGAGTTTGCCTGGGCTACCACCTCCCTTCACATAGCCAAACAGGTAGATGTTAGGGTTGTGAATCCTTTGCAGAGGAGGGGTGCTGAGGGACCAACTGGGAGGGGACACGAAGGAACATCCTGGGGTGCTGGAAATGTTCTCTATCTTGGTCTGAGTGATGGTTATATGAGGGTATGCATATGTAAACATATACCCAGCTGTGCATTTAAGATTGTGCACTGCACTGTGTGCAAGTTATATCCTGAGAGAGAGAGAAAGAGAAGATCTAGAATCTGCGTTTGACTCCACTTAGGGTCCTATGACCTCTGGCTCTTGCCAAGCCTATACATAGGGCTAAATACAGTACTCGTTGCAGAGGGGATTGTGTGGGTGAAATGAAAAAACATTCAGCAGTGTGTAAAGTGCTTGGTACAGGATTCGTGCTCAATAATAGATTGCAAATATCATCATTATTGCTGGAGAAAATTCCTCTTCCAATATGGTAATAAATGCAAATGTTTTGATTTAAAATCCCTCTTTGCATATTGGAGTATCTGGAGGCCATCTTTCAAGGCCTTAACTCAAAGATGTGATTAATAGTGGGGATCTTAGGCACTGAAGCAGGCTAACAGAAGAAAATCATCGGGCAAGGGGCCCAGGATGGCTCTTTAAGTTATAGCAGCCGGGCGGCGCCCGCCACCTGGCTGGCCTGTGCAGGCTGGCCTCACCTGTACATCACACCCATTACAGCCACGTGTCTTGAGTCCCAGAGGCAAATTTCTGATGCATTCATTTTTGGCCAATAAACTCCACACACATGCAAGATCTAAACTCTGGATGGACCTGGTTTAACACCAATGCTGAGAAAGACAGCTGTGACTAATGGCATGATCTCAGCTCAGCAGTGGAAAATCAGAGCCTTCTTGATTCTTTTTCTGCCATCATTAAAATGTTTTATTCTGCTCAGGAAATGGATGAGACCCCGGTATTTATTGCCGACCTCTACTTTGCTTGTAACTACTTAGAAATCCATAGAACTACAGGATGTCTGAGCTCTACGAGGTCTTAAAGAATAGCTAAATGAGAACCCCTCACTTTATAGATGAAGTGGGAGGAAAAGTAACTCGCACAAGGTTCATTCATCTTCAGCAAGTATTTATTCAGCGACAGTGTGCCAGGATTTGTGGTAGACCCTGGATTACATAACTTGGCATGAAAAATTCCTTCTAGCTTTTTTCCGGAGTTCTCCTAAGCCAGACTATGACTTGAGTTGGTACTGCCTGATATGCTTTGATGTCTTCGATAGAACAGTAATGTAGACAGTGTGCAACGACTGGAGTACTGAGTTATATAATCAAGGGGGAAGCAGAGGCTCTGTCAGCTGGCATTGCAAACCACGTGGACTTACATACAGGTGAGACCCGAGGCCGGCGCCCTGAGCTGGGTGGAGGGATGCAATCTCCGCTGCAGCCTTCACCGCTGCCTTCCCTATGCCCTTCTCATAATCTCTTCTGTTGCATACAGATCTTTGGGGCATCACCTTTGTTTCCTCACTTCCTGATTTTTGGGCTACGCTACCTAGTCATTTCATTCTGAATTCAACCACCTACATGTGCTGGAAAGAGAAATGAAATACACAGGGGGCTGGCCCTGGTCCTCAAACCCCCTCAACCATGGGCCTTGACTACATGTGCTATGGGGCATTAAACCACCCTTTATCACCCTCCAAACAAGTAACCTCACCTAGTGACATGGACCAGGTACTTGGCACCAAAGAGCATTGAGAGCTGTGGCAAATTGGAGAGAACACATCCTGCATAAAGGGACAGTCACTCCTCAGTCTGCTGGGTGTTTCCATGGAAATTACAGAGCTAGCACTGCCACATCTTCAGATTTTTCAAAATAAGCCAGAAATTTTGCTTTTTCATGATGATGTTTTCCAGTTTTTTGAAATCATTCTGTGGGTCAAATAAATAAAAAAACATTTGTGGGCTCCTGGGCTGCTTTAAAACAACAACAACAACTGATGCCCTAAAGGATGGTCCAGAGATATTCTTTCAAATTTAAGGTCAGCAGACATAGTAAATGAGGATGGGCAGAAGGACGTTTGTTTTTTAAATTTATTTATTTATTTATATTTTTGGCTGCATTGTGTCTTTGTTGCCGCGTGCGGGCTTTCTCTAGTTGCGGCAAGTGGGGGCCCCTCTTTTGCAGTGCGCGGGCTTCTCATTGCGATGGCTTCTCTTTTTGCGGAGCACGAGCTCTAGGTGTGCGGGTTTCAGTAGTTGTGGTGCGCGGGCTCAGTAGTTGTGGTTCATGGGCTCTAGAGCGCAGGCTCAGTAGCTGTGGCGCATGGGCTTAGTTGCTCCATGGCATGTGGGATCTTCCCGGACCAGGGCTCGAATCGGTGTCCCCTGAATTTGCAGGCGGATTCTTAACCACTGCGCCACCAGGGAAGCCCCCAGAAGGATGTTTGGATTTGAGAGTCTGTTACTTCCTGGTTCAGGAAAGACTGTGCAGGTATTGTGAGAGGGAGCTGCAATCATGAGGAAGCTGAATTGCAGCCACATACTTACCTCTCCCTCTGAGAAAGTCATTTCAGCAATCTGAGCCTCCTTGTTTCCGCTGGTAATATGGACTCATGCCATCTTCTCAGGGATTTGTCATTCAATCAAGAGACTTTGTGCTGTTGAGGTAGTCCATCCACTCATTCATTCATCTGAGTATTTATTAAGAACCTACCACTTATATGTGGAATCTAAAATACGATACAAATCAACATATCTGTGAAACGAAAACAGACTCACAGATATAGAGAACAGACTTGTGGTTGCCAAGGGGGAGAGGGAGTAGGGGAGGGAAAGACTGGGTGTTTGGGATTAGCAGATGCAAACTATTATATATAGGATGGATAAACAACAAAGTCCTGCTGTATATAGCACAGGGAACAATATTCAATATACTGTGATAAACCATAATGGAAAAGGATATATATATATATATATATATATATATATATATATATATATATATATATATATATATAACTGAGTCACTTTTCTGTATAGAAGAAATTAACACAACATTGTAAATAAACTATACTTCAATAAAATTAAAAAAAAAAAAGAACCTGCCAGGCAGCAGACACGGTGTAAGTACTTAGAACCAGTAATAGGCAGAACAAACACAGTCCCTGGCCTCAAAGAGCACACAGTTGAAAGGGAAGGACAGACAACTTCGGAAGCTGTAACAATGGAGTGTGACAAACGCTGTGATGGGGTGGAGGGCGCTATGGAAACACCCCAAGATCCAACCTCATCTTCCTCGCCTCTTCCCCAGCTTCCTAGGCTCCCATCGCCGGTCTTCAAGCTGCTTCCTGAACACACCAGTCTTTTCATGCCAACCTCTTTTCTGTCTTAACATCTTGGTCCTTGCTGTTCACTCTGCCTGGAATTATCTCTCCCCAGGTATTTGCAGAGCTGCTCCCTTATTTCACTCATACCTGTTCTCAGAGAGATGTCCTCGACTCAGTGATGTCCTCCAATTGTCCTATCTAAAATAGCAACCCCACAAGTTCTGCTCTAGTTTTTTATAGCACTGGCTACCACCTGATGTTCTAGTATATGTTTGTCTTGTTGTTACTGTTCATTGTCTGTCAGCTTCATGGGAGTCTGGACTTTTATCTCTTTCATCCACTGCTATCTCCCCTGTGCCTGGAACAGAGCGTAGACCCTGGTTGTTATTCATCAAACCTTTGTTGAGTGAGTGAATGAGGGAAATACATGGGGGGTCCTAACTGAGGTTCAAGGAAAGCTTCCTGTCAGAGGTGATGTTTAAGCCAGTGAGTCTGTCAGATTAAAAATTTGTTCAGATGCAGATGTAGAGAACAAACGTTTGGACACCAAAGGGGGAAGGGGGGGATGGGATGAATTGGGAGATTGGAATTGACATGTATACACTACCACGTGTAAAATAGATAGCTAGTGGGACCCTGCTGTATAGTGCAGGGAGCTCAGCTCAGTACTCTGTGGTGACCTAGATGGGGGGATAGGGGTGGAGGGAGGTCCAAGAGGGAGGGGATATATGTATACATATAGCTGATGCACTTCGTTGTACAACAGAAACTAACACAACATTGTAAAGCAACTATACCCCAATTTTAAAAAAATAAATAAAATGATGTGAACTACAAAAAGAAAAATGTTGTTCAAGTAAAGAAGGGAGGTAGATGCACTAGTATCTTCGGCAGGAGACTCAGCATGTGGGAAGCCCCAGAGATTAGTAAGAGTTTGTCACAACCGTGAAAGAAGTTGAGTGTGATTGGGTGATAAAGCGTGGAAAGGGTTGGGGAATGGAGAGAGCTGAGAATCGAGAGACAGGTAGGAGGCAGGTGTGGAGGGCTCTGAAGACCTAATGTGGAGTCTGGACTTTATCCTACCAACATAGGGATGCAAAATGGTACAGCCACTTTGGAAAACAGTTTTGCAGTTACTTATGAAGTTAAAAATACATTTACCATACAATCCAGAGATACCACTCCTAGGTATTTACCCAAGTGAAATGAAAACTTACTTTCACACAAAAGACGCTACGTGAGTTTTTATAACAGCTTTGTTCTTAATTACCGAAAAGAACTGTTCTATATTTTGAATGCTGTGACGGTTACACCACTGTGTGTTTGTGAAAATCTGCATAATCATATACTCAAAAGAGTGATTTTTACTGCATGGAAATTACGCTTTGATTAAAAGAACTATGGGAGAGTTCTCAGCGGGAGAGTAACACTGTCAGATTTGTGTTTCCAAAGGATTACTCTGCCTAGGGGACAGCAAGAATGGAAATGGGACCCCAATGAGGGGTCAATAGCAGTGGACCAGTTAACAGATGACCGCAGCTTGGACAAAGTGGGAATGGAAAAACAGTAGAGGATTGAGACATATTTAGAAAGCAGAATCAACAAGACTTGCTGATTAGATTAGGGGAATGAGACAGAGGGAGAAGTCAAGAATGACGCTAAGGAATTTGGATTGGGGGCAGCCGGGTAGATAGCGGTGCCACTTGCCATATACACATAGGACATTCGGGAGAAGGGGCAGGCCTCGGGGAGCACATGGAATGAGGATAACCTGAGACAACAGTGGGACACATCAGGAGTGCGATTGAGGTCTTCATCCGTTTGATTGGTTCTGTTGTATTTTAGCAAGGTAGCACACACCTGAGTGCTTACTCCTAGGGGCCTCTGTACAGCCATAATCAAAGTTCCATCTGTCTTTTAAGTTACCATTGAGACCTTCTGTTCTGCAGCATCAGAGCACTTTCCTCTTCCACTCTTAGTGCTGCCATCGGGCTGATTAAGCCATGGAGAATACTCAATTTTTGTAGGTACAGCCGTATCCCTAAGAGAGTTATTAAGTCAGGTGGTGGACCATTCCCCATGCCGACTACTATTTTCAAGGCAATTTTGAGCTATAGCAACAAAATAAAAAGGTTTCAAAGAAAAGTCAATATAAATGCCCTGAAAAAGAGAGCTCTCTCCCTCCCAAAGCCTTTAGCACCTGCACTTGGATGTGCCTAGGATGGTTTTGACTGTACAGAGGAGCAGCGATCTTACACATCCTCCTCTGCTTTGTCAGCTCCTTCTATTCTCGGGCCCAGATAAAGCTGGAGTGTGATCTCCAGCCAAGCCACCTTCTACTATTGTCATGTGACCCCAATTCTGTGTGACCTGGCCTGGCAGGGAGAAACTCTAACTGAATGAGCGTGGCTCATGGCCTGGAGAGTGTAGGTTTCTTTCAGAACAGTCAGAATTCTCAACCAATGTTTTAAGATTGATCCTGAAAATATTCTTATGAAGTTAATCGGAAACTCTTGCCTCTCTCTATATAAATAGGGAGGCTGAAATGAAGAGACATTCATTCTAGACAAATCAGCCTCGATTGTAAATAAGGATAATGGCCAAGTATTCGTTTCTTCATTTTCCCTAAAACACCTTACTCTCGCCTTAGAGGCACGTTGCAAGTTTATGGGCTTTCTAAATGTCACATTCAATGAAATTGCTTTTTAATGGTTACCTCTTGGTGGGTGGGATTATGGCGTGGGTTTGATGGTCTTTATAATTGTCTGTGATTTCTGGGTTTTTTATAATCAGCTTGTATTACCTTTATGACTGGGAAGAAAATGAAAGAAACTTCCTAAAAATACAGTGTGCACAGTATGAAACCATTTTTAAAAGAAAATGGACATATGAGATTGCACAACCAAATGTTAATAGCAGTCATCATGTCTGACTGGGAATATGGGTGATTTTTCTTTGCTTCCTGGTGCTTCCTAGTGTTTTTCCAATTTTTTTTTTTGATGAATACAGATTACTTCTGGAATCAGAAAAAAAAAATCCTTTCAAAAATTCCGTGTAGCATTCCTCTCCTCAATTGAGGCAGTAGAATTCTGAGGGTGAGGAAACTGGCTTTCAGACGTGACCCTGAAAATAATCAGCTGTGTGACTGGAGGAAAGTCACATCGAGTGGAGCAGTGCATGGCTTAAAAGAGGGATCATAATATTAGTGCCATCTACCCCCTAGGGGTGTCAGGTCTCAACAAGCTAACCCACGTGAGATGCTTGGAAGGAAGATACTGAGCTGGAAGCCACAGCTAGAGCTGCTGTTCCATAAATATTCTGTTCATTATTGTTCAGGGAACATGTTGTAATTTGAAGGCACATTATTTTTATTTTGAGAGAAGAGACTAAATCACAGTTACTAAGCCAATCTCCTGTACTTTGGTACTTCTTGTGCCAACTGATGTCATGTGAGAGCGGAAGCGGGGAAAGTTTGTCCCTATCTGCCTTGGCCTCCTGCCACCATCCAGGCTCAGGCCAAGGGATCTGGCCCCAGGAGACGGACAGCCAGCAGGGTACGGGGGGCTGGGGCACTGCCAGCTCTGGGAATGGGCTGCTCCCCTTGGTTTGGACAGGGATTCTGGGAAATCTGCAGCTGTTGCCCCTTGGAGTCTTGGTTACTGAGCCTGAATCTTCCACAAAGATAGACAATCAGACCCTCTGACCAGCGAAGCACGATTGTTGGCTGCACATTGACAAAAGATCTATGGCTCCAAAAGGGAACTAAAGCCATTGTTCTCTTCCAGTTAAAAGTCATGTAATTATCAGTGTTCAGTCATATAGTTTTATGGCTGTGATAATTCACACAGAGTCTCTGTAAGAAGGCAAAAAGATGACATGGAAAGAACAGCTTGTAGATCAACCTGTTCAAGTAGGAGAGATTATCTATCTTTCTTTCAGTCTCTCTGTAATGTGCGTGAGAGAGAGATTTATATTTCTTTGTATTTCTTTGAATTTGAAGTTTCACTAGGCGTTTCATAATATATTCCCATGATACTTCTCTTCCTCTCCCTCCCCAGGCGTGGAAACAGAATTTATTTATTCTAGGAATTCATGTTAATTCAAGTTCTTCTGTTACTCGGCACTAGTGGAGGGGGTGGGGACTGCTTTCAAAAGCTCATATTCCGATCACACTTTTGCTAAGTCCTCTTTATCGTCACGATTGGTATATTGGTAGAACTAAGGATCCTTGAATTGCTTTTTCTCTATTATACCTGCTTTATTTTTCCATATGCCTAAAAGAAAGAAAAGTTTTTCCCCCACTTTTCAAGCAATGTTAGGAGTCATCCTGTGGTTAGAAAAAACAGCAAGCAAAGCTTAAGATTATGAATATTAAAACCGGATGTTGGAAGACATCTTGAGGTAATTTACTTACTCCCAGTGTGACTAAAGTGCGTTTAAGCTGCTTACAGAGGTGGTCAGCTCTCTTACTTCTGTAGCAGCATATGAAATAAGATGGGCCCTATTGCTCAAGCTCCAAAGCTGAGAGCAGTGGGTGCTAGACCATCAGCAGGACTTGCTGTGAGATTGGAACCAACTTTGCAACCCATAGTGCATCACTGCCTTCCCCTGCCCATATAAAAGGCAACAACAATGCTGAAAGAAGGTTAGTAAGAGAGGATTTCTCTGAGCCCAGAATATTTCCTCCCCTTCCCCTACTCAAATCAAATGTGTGATGGGAGTGAGGAAGGATAGAGGATACTGGGGTTTGGGCCAAGAGGAGAGAATAAATCTTGCCCATTTACCCCTGAGCTAGCTGCTTGCATTACTATAGAAACCAAAGGCTGCCATGGATTTAAAAAGAAATTTTTAAAAATACCTATTTATTTATTTGGTTGCACCAGATCTTAGTTGCAGCAGGCGGGCTCCCTAGTTGCGGCTCCCGAGCTCCTTAGGTGTGGCTCCCCAGCTCCTTAGGTGTGGCATGGAGGCTCCTTACTTGTGGCATGTGAACTCTTAGTTGCATCAGGCATTTAGTGGGATTTAGTTCCCTGACCAGGGATCGAACCCAGGCCCCCTGTATTGGGAGCACTGCACCACCAGGGAAGTCCCTAAAAAGAATTTTGAGAAAAGTTTGGCAAGTATTCTCCAGGGTTGACAGGTCACAGGGCCTACAAAATTCCAAAGGGGAAAGATTGATGGAACTGTGCCCAGTGGTTGGGAGAAGAGAGAGGGCTTGTGGGACAGTAGATAACACTGCCTTCTAGGGTGGGCAAGGGTAGGAATCATACTGTCATCTGTGGGTTGGGGGGGCCACCTTAGGTGGAAGCCAGGCTCTGTTTGCCTTGAAAGCACCCCACCCAAAGGGTCTGTCCACAGGGACTAGACAACCCAGCAGAAAGAGACTGAAGGGTCAACTGTCATGTAGGAGCTGAGGGGGTCATGAGTGGTCAGCCAGGAGACATAATCTCCTCAGGGAGATGTGCCCAGCAAGGAGGTCTCCAAAGAACAAGCAAAAAGGAAGGATGAAAGAAAAAGCCAAGACTTGCCATGTAGAGGGCACACAACTGTGGTGCTACAGCGCTGGTCAGTAAGGCTCTGCCCCTGTCCTTCTCCGCCCTCCCCTTACCCTGGCTCTGGAGGAGCTAGGAGAAGCAGAAGCTGGGGAGAGGGTGTTACAGGGTGAATAAGGAACCAGTCAGTACCCTCCTCCCTTCCTTAATTCAAGTATTTGAGCCCAGGGCAGGCCTGCAGTAGGGCAGGAGAGGAGCTTCGAAATGCATGAGATTGAAGTTTTGGGTTCGACAAACTGGACTGCTTACCTGAGAAGGAGGCATCCTTGAAACGTGACTGACTGGAAAAGACAAGGAGTCAACTTGAGTTCCCACCAAGGTGTGAGGAAGAGAGACCCAACCGACAGAGAAAGTTAGCAGTCAGTGGGTGGGAGAAAAATGAATTTGTTCCTTGAGGGTTCAGCCCCTTAATATGTCAGTTATCTGAGCAAGGATTCCACAAAGAGCCATCTTTGCATACCGCGGATTTGTGAACACTTTGGAGACATGCAGTCTCGGTACTTGACTTTTATAAAAATATTGCTTTCCTTTCTTCAGCACACACCTTGGCAAAACTCTGTCATTGATCAGCTGATCTAGTCTAGTTCTGGATTTGAAGAGCTTCTCTCTTCCACTTACTCTGAAGAGACTTTCCTATTAAGAGCTGTGTAGATAGTCCAGAATGTAAAACTGAAACCTCAAAAGGCAAGTTTTCTGTTCAAGTATAATATCAAGTATTTTTAAAGCAAAACTGGGAAGGCTTTCCCTGAAAGGAAGATTCCAGTTTCAATAGAATCCTAGTATTTGGTAAATGAGTGCACAGTGATTAAGACACCAAACTCAGAGACTGGTTGTGTCTCTTCCTAATTGTGTGACCTTGAGCAAACTACATAACCTCTCTATTCTTCAATGTTCTCCTTTTATAAATGGAGATGGTAATAGGTACCTATCTCATAGAGTTTTAAGGATTTAGTGGATTACAACATGTAAAGTGCTTAGAACAGGGTCTGGTACCATGGTAAGCACTTCAGAATGCTAATCATTGTTGCAGACTGTGTCAGAGCCCAAGTCATATCTTCTTTTTTTTAAATTATTATTGAATTTTATTTTTTTATATAGCAGGTTCTTATTAGTTATCTATTTTATACATATTAGTGTGTATATGTCAATCCCAAACTCCCCCAAGTCATATCTTCTTGGCACTCCAGAATTGCCTGTGCTAGTTCCCACACACACCCATAGCTTCCTGTCCCTTTTTTCTCTTCCTGAGGGAGTTCTTTGGCAGCACAGATGAGCTCAGCTCAAGTGTACGGCAGGTCAGAAGTGCCAGGAATTAACACCCCAGGAGGGACCCCTCATCAATGAGTGCTGGGGTTGGAGGATCAATACCCCAGCTCCCTTGTGCCTCAGTGAGTGGTTTCTGAGGCATGTTCCACACAAGCTCTCAGAGGATCCCCAGTGGGATGGAGCCCCAGTCATCCACAGCAGTAACTCATCCATTAATGCATCGTGTATTGGCTTGCCTCTCTTCTCCCTCACTTCCCCCCTCCTGTTTCGTGGTTCCTAAGATCACCTCCCAAATAAATGACTTAAACACAAATCCTTAGCTTAGTGGGGAGCATTGGGGAAACCAAAACTAAGGCAGCTCTCTTATATGTAAGTCTTCTAGACGCTTAAAATTCTATCTTATATATTTTTCATATCACCCACAACCCATGGGAATTGCAGAGCTCACAATAGGAGTTCCAGTATGTGTTGATGTTTAATTTTAGATCATCTCCATTATTCAGTATCTCTCCCTGAATCCCCATGAGCTTCAAATTAGAACTGTACCCCCAGAATTTCAGATGGATGAATAGTTATCCTTTTCTTAAATGGCTTCACTCAGAGGGTTCCAGGGCTCTGGTTTTGCTCACTTCTGTGCTCTCAGAGCCAAACACAGTGTCTGGCATTACAGTACTCAATAAAACTCTACTGCTTCACCAACCAAAACCCTATCTTTCATGTTAAATCCAACTTGCTGCAAATTAAACCCCAAATAATAAGAAAGCTTCAGAAAACTGATTCTATATAGTAAATATCAATAAAACAGCCTAATAATTGTGTGGAGATGGTCGAGACTTGCACTGTTTTGTACAGTAGCCACTGGCCATGTCTGGCTACTGAGCATGTGAAATGCAGCCAGTCTGAATTGAAATGTGCTGTCAGTGTAACGTGCACACCAGAATTTGAAGATTTAGTACAAAAGAAGAAGAAGAAGAAAAAAGAAATGTGAGACATCTCATTACTAATTTCTTTATAAATTACATGTTGAAATATTTTGGATATATTACTAAAATGAATTTATAATATATGACTAAAATTAAATATATTACTAAAATAAATTTCACCTTTTTCTTTTTACTCTTTTTAACATAGCTGCTAGAAAATTTAAATCACACATGTGGCTTATATTTTTATTGGGCAGTGCTGGTCTAGAGAGTTCTCACACCCATCCTTAGCTATGATGGCTTTTTGTCAACTGTCTCTCATGGGTGGTAATTTTCCTATTCAACCTCTAACTGAACATTTTGGGGGTAATTGTCCTATGCCAGAGACTGCATACATGAAGGCTCCACATCACTTGCTACTTGAGACTGGGGTGAGGTAACAAGAAAGGAGGAAGATCTGACCCAGCCAGAGTCTGGGTCCCACCTGCTAACCCGATACATGCTCTTCTTGTTTCCCAGAGCGGGAGTGAAGTAGTTAAAGCCGTAACATGTCAGTAACAAATAATCAGAATCCGATGCCAGGGTTTTAACTAGTGTGTCTCTGCTTTCATTTGGTTGGTTGGTTTCTCGGTCTGTGATGTGCCTGAGTCGTGTAATTTCCTCCTGACTCAGTTGAATAACCTGAGAATTTAGAATCCAGAGATGTATGCTTGAATGGAGGATATGCATTTTCTAGTCATTGCGTGAGTCGCTTAACCTTCTAAGTATCAGTTTCCAACCCTGTGAAATGAGCACAGTGGTACCTGACCATGTATCCCACAGAACTGCTATGAGGAGGGAATCAGAGAGTGGGCAGGCTGGATTTACGTGGACCAGACTCTGGGATGAGTTCCTGAAATGACCCCAGTTTAGGCAGATGCAGAAGCTTTGACTTTGACTAAAATGTCCCAGAGGGCATCCAGTGGCTGATAAACTCTTCTTCTTCCCTTCATTGAATAACTCAATATAAAGTCTGGGAGGATATAGATCAAAATACCTGTTGTGGTTAATTAACTTAAATAAGCGTCTATATGACGTATTGGTTAGTATGATACTTATCCTTATCCCTAGGGCTTTGTTTGTTTTTATAGCTATGCACAGAATTTCATTCTTGAGAACCCCAAGGAACAAAAGATTATTGGCATCCTCTCCAGAAACAAAGAACAGCTGCATTTATTTGGGACATTTCCCAGGCTGCTCCTTGCTCCATGTGTGAAGGATGCTGTAGTCATACCAACATTGAAGAGGGAGCTTGAGCTCTCACCAGTGTCCTGCAGCAGCACTCACCCAGCTGCCGGGTGTGCCACATGGATACTCTGCTGTGTCTTATAACCCCATGGCGGTGGCCTTAGGCAAAGGGAGCTCTACCAACACCGGCCTTTCCCTTAAAGTACACAGTGGTGACCATGGGGCCCCAGTGGAGGAAAGTCCTGGAATGTCCCTGCTTCTACCGGGCTGATCTCATCCTGACAATTGCTGCCATATATAGAAGGATCAGACTGTCAAGGATGGAAGAGTCTTGAGAGAGTTGAATGTGCCTCAACTCTGGCTGCCCATTAAAATCTTCTGAGATTTTGAAAATACTCAATGCCTAGTCAGCCTTGATGCTGATATTCTGATATCATTGAATTGCAACAGGGTCCCGGCATTTGGTGCTTTATAAAAGCTCTTCAGGGTTGAGAACCACTGGACGGAAATCAGGACTAGAAGAACTGTCTCTCAATATCTCATCCAGACAGTTGGAGAGAACGTGGCTTCAGACTCAGACATCTTTGAATTTTGGATTCTGTCTCACTTACTCGTTAACTGAGGGCTTGGACAAACTATTCTCATTGTCTTGCTTATAAAACAGGAAAGATAACACTAATGTCAGAGTATTTGGGGGAAAACTAAGTGTAAAGACTTATGTCTGTTTTCTCCACTCATTGTAAGCAACTTGAGGATAGGGACCATCTGGTAATTTAAAATAACATTGAACTGAGCAACTACTATGTGACAGACACAGCAAATACAACATTTATTTTATCTCACTCAAGCCTCACAAAACAACTCCATGTGAGTCAAAGAACGATTTCATGCAATGAAGCATATAAGACACAGATAAGTTAACTGTATGCTCAGGATCTCACAGACCACAGCAGAGCCAGGAGTTGAACTCAGATCTTGCTGACTCCAGAGTTCATTATCTGAATCGATGCACTGCAGTGTTTCCCTAGACTGTGCTAAATGTTGTACCCTAGCCCCTAGCATGATGCCTGCCACTTGGAAGGTGTTCAATAAATATTCAATGAATGAATAAGAACGAAAAGATGTAAATGAATGAGTAAATGATGAATGAATGAAGTACCTAGCTCATAGTAAACCATCAATTAATATTAGTACTTTTCTCTGTTGATCGGACCTCTCTGCTATCTTCAACAGAAGCAACATGCAATAAACAAAATTATAATGTGCCTTATATTATTGCCATAGGAAAATGAAAGGGGATTAACAACAGATCAACCCCATTCTTTCATGTACTGTTAGGCAGGATATGATTTTAACTCAGAGCATGTTGATAACTCCAGATCAGAAAAAGAAATATCAATTCATGCCAGTTTTAGACTCCTCTCACTCTTCCAAATTATTATTTGGACATTAGCTGTCAACATATTTTATATATTTCCTACATGTATTCTGAACACAGCTGTGCTAAAACTGAGGGCTTATTTCATCACAGGAGAGCAGCTTGGAATGGTCAGAAATGCACGATATGTGGGGTCAGCCAGCCTGAGTTCAGGCTTTGGCCATTCACTTACCAGCTGTGAAGCTTTAAGCCCAAGCATCTCAAATAAAGCATTCATGCCCTAGAGGTTTGGGACATTATGCTGTTAAAGTCTCAGAGATGCAAGATAAACACAATGCATTCATTCATTCATTTAAGCAAATATTTGCTGAATGCCAGCCATTGAATTATAAGTGAAATGAACAAGATAGATAAAGTCAATGTTCTCATGGAGCCTGAGATTCTTCAAAGAGAGACATACAATAAATAAGACAATTTCAAACACAGATTAATGCTATCTTAAAAAAAAAAGATAACATGAAGTTATTTTTAAAAGGCTTGGTAGTAAGTTTATTTTAAGAGGGCTGGTAATGGATTATTATTGGTTGTCTACCCAGAGTCCACTTTGCCCTTTCTAATGGTGTGCTGTTTTCAACTTGATGTCTACTGTTGCCGCATACCACCCATGGGATGGGTACTGATTGACTTAGCCAAACATATTCAACTCCCCATTGGTTTGGGGGAGCTACCTAAGCTAAACAGTCCAGTCGGGTAAATCTCGGGACTCTGGCGTGCAATCCTGAGCATTGTTTTTTGTGCTTTTCCTCTCAGAATCAGAGGATGAAGATATAAAGACAGAGACTGTTGGAGCCATTTTGCCACTAAAATGGAAGGAGCTTAAGAATGGAGCCGACAAGAAGAGAAGGGTGCAGTGAGTGGATCCCACTGGGAGGTAAGCTGACTCTGAGGTTTGCCTTATCTCTGAACTTCAGGTGATAAAAGTGAATAAATCCTTTTACTGTATTGCTTAAGCTAATTTGAACCAACTTTTCTGTTTCTTGCACCAGAGAATTCATAAAGGATACAGAATTTTGTTCCAGGAGTAGGGTGCAATAAACACAAACCTAAAACGTGGACTTGTCTGAGCAGAGGTGATGATGTGAAGAGCAGTGGCCTGCCGGGACTCAGGCCTGTGCCTAAAGGCACATCAGGGAAAATGGTAGGAAAAATCTAGGACCTGGGATTACAGTGAGGTCCTACAATAAAGCAACAATCTTTTTTCTTTTTTTAACATCTTTACTGGAGTATACTTGCTTTACAATGGTGTGTTAGTTTCTGCTGTATAACAAAGTGAATCAGCTATATGTATACATATATTCCCATATCCCGTCCCTCTTGTGTCTCCCTCCCACCCTCCCTATCCCACCCCTCTAGGTGGTCACAGAGCACCAAGCTGATCTCCCTGTGCTATGCAGCTGCTTCCCACTAGCTAGCTATTTTACATTTAGCAGTGTATATATGTCAGTGCCACTCTCTCACTTCGTCCCATCTTACACTTCCCCCTCCCAGTGTCCTCAAGTCCATTCTCTACGTCTGCATCTTTATTCCTGTCCTGCCCCTAGGTTCATCAGAACTATTTTTTTTTTTTAGATTCCATATATATGTGTTAGCATACGATATTTGTTTTTTTTCTTTCTGACTTACTTCACTTTGTATGACAGACTCAGGTCCATCAAAAAACTACAAAAAACTCAATTTCATTTTTTTTTAACATCTTTATTGGAGTATAATTGCTTTACAATGGTGTGTTAGTTTCTGCTTTATAACAAAGTGAATCAGTTGTACATATACATATGTCCCCATATCTCCTCCCTCTTGCACCTCCCTCCCACCCTCCCTATCCCAACCATCTAGATGGACACAAAGCACTGAGCTGATCTCCCTGTGCTATGCGCTGCTTCCCACTAGCTATCTATTTTACATTTGGTAGTGTATACATGTCCATGCCACTCTCTCACTTTGTCCTAGCTTACCCTTCCCCCTACCCATATCCTCAAGTCCATTCTCTAGTAGGTCTGCATCTTTATTCCCATCTTGCCCCTAGGTTCTTCTGACCATTTTTTTTCTTTCTTTTTTTTAGATTCCATATATATGTGTTAGCATACAGTATTTCTTTTTCTCTTTCTGACTTACTTCACTCTGTATGGCAGTCCATCCACCTCACTACAGATAACTCAGTTAAGTTCCTTTTTGTGGCTGGGTAATATTCCATTGTAAATATATGTGCCACATCTTCTTTATCCATTCATCTGTTGATGGACATTTAGGTTGCTTCCATGTCCTGGCTATTGTAAATAGTTAAAGCAACAATCTTGAGATGAAGTGACCTGTCTGAAAGCAGAAGAAAGAAAGTATGGTTTTGCTTAGAAGACCCTCTCTGGGTATGACTGGAAGAAAAATTACTGGAATCTAGCAGTGTTACAAAGACCAAATACTTGACTCTAAGTTAAGGTTCATACAGGTAAAGACAAGAGGTAAATCTGGGGCAAAAGACAAGTCTGTCCACTTAGGTCACTCTTAAATACTTCCTATGAAACAGTCCCCACCTGACAAAACAAACAAGTGCAGCTGTGATGGAATCAAGGACAGGCAACACATCGTTCCACTCCAAGTTATTGTCAGAAACTGTCTGGAAGCAGAAGCCAGGATAAAAGTTGCAGCCATTACATTGAGGTCTAAGGGGATGGTAATACAACAGAGGCCTGCTGTTAGACAATAGAACTTCCTAAACTCAAATACAACCAGAGACAAGCATTCTGTCCATGGTTTCTAGCCTGCAGAAGTGACTAGTCAAATATCTTGATGATAACTAAACCTATAAAGGAGCTGTATTACCAAAGACATCTCAATCCTGGACAGCCACAGTCTATGACTGCTCAAACCCTATGGCAATTTCAGACTCTTTGAAGTCACACACACAGAAAAGGGGATGCTAAAATTATGCAGCCCCTGGAAAGGGAAACTTCTCTAGATATGTCAGTGAACAAAGAAAAGCCTCCGAAAGAAGAAAACCAGAGGCTGCCAGATTGATTGATTAACTACTCCTCCACTGACAAAGCATTATCAGACCATGATGCTAAGAAAAAGGAAGAAAATCCTTAGTACCAGCATTTCCAAGCCAGAGTCCTTAAACTCCCCTGATTAGACTGTTTAAGTCATGTTCTCATCCCCAGGTCACATACCCATCCCAGGGGAATTATGTCTTTTATGTATTATTTGCCAGTGTGTGCCTGTGTTCATGCGAGTGTGTGTTTTGCCAATTCTCCTCTTTGATAATTGAGATTTCTTTAATTGAAGTTACCCATATTCTTTCTCTACTATTATATATTGAATGTGTTGGTGACTGATACATTTGTTTTAATGAAGCATGAAGAGCTACACCCAGACTGAAAGAAAAAGTTTTTATATCACCCAGAAGTCTTGGACTTGGAACTAGATGTAGTAATTGGATGATACTTAAGTTGTCTCTTTTGGGGGACAGAATGAGTGTACTGTATGTAGGTATGAATGAAGACTTTAAAAAATGCATGTGTGGGAAGATGGGTGTATGTAGGTATTGCATAGTCAAAGGGGTAGACTGTCTAAAACCACTTAATGTGTATCCTAGGATTGAGCAAATAAGTTACTATATTATGGAAAATGAGAACCAGGTTTCTCATGGTCAGGAAAATAAGTTATAAATAAGGAAAGGGGAAAGACTAGCGTGAATGTAGTGTTGGATTAGCACGGGAGGTTATCAACATAGACTCATGGCTTTTAATCTGTAGATGCATGTAGAAATAGACATAAATATATGCCTCTGTGTTCACACATTTATTTCCTAGCTCCATCTGCAGAGAGAGCCTAGAAGCAATGCCAGTAATAATAAACACACTAATTGCTCAGATCTTGGTTTCTGAACACTATTCTCCAATAAAAGTTCCATGGTGAAATGGCTGATTCTAGGCAGAGAAAGTATAAGATAGTCAGGAAATGTCTCATGAGGCCAAAAATAAGGAAGTATTAAAAAAGAAATGATGGGAATATGTCAAAAGCGCACAGGAGCCTACTTGAAGGAGCTCCCAACTATCAAATCTGAGACAATTTGAATAACAAAATAATACTAGTAATGGATTATAAATCATAGAATAAAATAAGAATCCACAAACTATACTGATATAAACAAACAAACAGATAAATGGGAGAGAAGAAATAGTCCAACTAATAAATGTAGAAGGAATAATGTCAAACATTTGTTAAACACCACAGTGATAATTGTTTCAAGCAAGATTTATCAATAAATGCTAAAACCAGTGGACAAAGTATAATGAGAAACAGGATATTTGCATAATCTCAAAGAAACTCCCCCAAAGTTTCTTATTAATTACAAAGGGGAAATAATAACATTATTATACAGAAAGATGGCAGGTACCACCTTAATTTAGTGATCAAAGTTTTCATCAGTATAATGGTCCAAGTCATCATCATTTGTCTTTGGTGATGATGCACTCAGATGGATATAGCACCACTCTGCATTATTTATTCCAAAAATGTATAACCTGAACTTAAATTGTGAGCAAACATCAGGCAAACCCAAATCGAGGGCCATTCTACAAAATAACTGACCAACACGCTTCAGAAATGTCAAGATAATGAAAGACAAAAAAAAAAAAATGACTCCAGATTAAATGAAACTAAGGAGACATAACAACCAAATACAAAGTGTGATCCTGGATTAGGTCTTGAACCAGAAAAAGGACATTAGTGGGACAATCGGTGGTATTTGTAAAAGACAACAGTATCGTATTAGAGAAAATTTCCTGATTTTAATCTTTGTGCAGAGGTTATGGTGGATGTTAACTTTTGGAGAATCTGGGTGAAGAGCACACAGGAAGTCTTTGTAGTATGTTTATAACGTGCTTGCAAGTGAAATCATTTCAAGATGAAAAGTTTAACATTTTTTAAATTAACTTTTAAAAAATGAAAAAAATCCTCAGCCTTTAAAATGTTTCCATGGTCACCCCTTGTTTAAAACTTTTCCTGACCCCTTAATTATTATAATTCCATAATTATGTTTACTTCTATATTATAACAGTTTCTCTTATGACTCAGAGGTTCATAGACTGACAGCCTGTAAGCTAAATTGACCTTCAATCATTTTTATGTTTGGCTGGCATAAAGGTTTTCCCATCCCCACAAATTTGATTTGTCACAACTCCCAGCTACTCTTTATTATCTTAAACATCAGGCTAATTTTAGTCATTTATAATACCAAAATTTTTTTTAGTAGTTTAAACATTTCTACCAAAATCTTGAAATTTTGTGCAACAAATTAAGCAAAATATGTTTTCATAGATAACTTGATTTTAGACTCTGTTCAAATAATTACATTCACTGGTTCACTGGGTCTGAGTAAATGCTCACTTGACGTTTATTACATCATGAAAATAAGTGCTATTTCATGTTTGACTCAGAAATAGCCATTAGTCACCAAATTCCTAACACTGCTCTTTGAGTTTAATAGCAGTTTAGATCAATCACAAAATATATGAAAATGAGGAGATTCAGAGAGATTCTGAATTTATTATTCGTTTCTCAGAAACTTTAGGGGCTGTTGGTTTAGGGATTACATCATCTCTTCCAGAGTCTTCCTCTACCCCATAATCTAATCACCTGTATGCTACTTCCAAAGATTCAGATTGAATTCCTGTGCAGCAGGGCCTAGGCATTCATCCATATATATATATATATAATATATATATATATTTAGGTTTCCCAGATGATTCTAATGTGCACCTACATTGGAGAATCACCGATCATCCTGGGTTATGTTTGGGGGAATGGGAGTTTGCTAAGCATGCAGATTCCAGGATCACACCCTCAGAGATTCTGATTCAGTATTTCTATTGCACACTATGCTAATTACCGGTTAGCTACTTCATAAAAGGAAGACCTACAGCTCACTCTTGTTCAAGGCTTTATTTCTGAATCACTTGTCCTGACCCACACATTCCTCCCCCCACTTTAGTCTTCTTAATCCCACAAATGTCCAAATTTATTGCTCATGTTCTTTTCCATCCTCAACTTTCCCATTGGACTTAACTTCTGGCATTTTCTCCTTGGTTCCTCGTTCACCATAGTATGATCTCCCTCAGTGAACCTGCTTTAGCTTCTCTTGGGAAACTGTCCACACACTAGGCCCATTCTTCCCAGAGATTTCTCCTCTTCAGATTCACCTCCCCCATCTTCCATATGCTGGATTTACCCCAGCTTGAGCCTTCCTGTATTAGTTGATTAAAAAGCCACCTTAAAACTTTATGGCTTTAACACAACAAATATGATTCTATGGGATAAGTAAATGTTTCTTCTAGTCTGGACCAGCTGGGCTGGAGTGGGGCTCACTCACATCTTTGAGACCTCAGTTGGGATGGCTGGGACAGCTTGGGGCCTCTCTCCACGTGCTCTCTCATCCTCCAGTAGGTCAGCCTGGGCTTCTTCAAATGGTGGTGGAAGGGCTCTATAGAATCAACAAGAGAGGGCAAGCCCCAACAAGCAAATCTTTCTTCAAATTGCTGCTTGCACTACATTTGCTGATGTCCCATTGACCAAAGCAAGTCACTGGCCAAACCTAAAGCCAACGTGGGAAGGGGCTATTTAATGGCATAAATCACTGGTGCCCATGACTACAAAAGTAGGCTATAGCCTTCCCCCTAATTCCAATTATTTATGCTCCTTTTGTGTGCAAATTCTACTGTCTTCCTCTGAACCCCCGCTCTCCCAAGTCTCATTTAACTATAGTGTTAGGCTCAGAGTCTAGAGTCTTGTGATTTCTATCAAGTTCAAGTGAGGATGAGGCAGTTCCTTGGCTGTGACATTTTTGGATCCAGAAACCTGTAAATGAAAGAGACAAGTTATATGCTGTGCACACACTCAACAAACAGTGCAAGCCAGAGACAGGACAATTGCAGTAAATATTTCCATTCAAAAAGGGAATTAAAGGAAAACACATAAACACACTGACTCCTAAGAATTCTGGAACTGTGCCAGGCACATGTTGCCAAGTTTCCCTGTTCTGATAGCAGGACCCAGATCTGCTCCCCGGGAGTAGTTTCCCAATCCATTGTTCTCCATTGCTCTTGGCACCTCTGTCCAGCTCTTGGCTTTACCTTCTGAGACAACCTTCCTTTTCCAAAAGAAGCAGCCTGTGTTGGCCCCTGAGTAGCTTTCTGAGCCTACCTCTTACTCAAAAAAAGGAAGTTGGGGGCTCAAAGGCCATTTTGCAATTTGTGAAATCTCAGACCCTTTTACTCCAAGCTGGCTATGGTTTTGTTGTTCGTTTGTTTTTAATTAAGACTTTATTAAAGCAGTTTTCAGTTCACGGCAAAATTGAGGGGGAAGTGCAGAGATTTCCCATCTATCCCTGCCCTCACACATGCATAGCCCCCCATTATCAACATTTCCCCCGCAGATGGTACATTTGTTACAATCACTGAACCTACATTAACACATCTTCATCACCCAGAGTCCACAGTTACATAGAGTTCATTCATGGGTTTGGACAAATGTATAATGATACATCTCCTTCACTATGGCATCATACAGAGTATTTTCAGTGCTCTAAAAAGCCTCTGTGCTCTGCCTGTTCATCCCCAACAAGCCCTGGCAACCACTGATCTTCTTACTGTCTCCATAGTTTCGCCTTTTCCAGAATGTTACTATGGTTTTTGTTTTTGTTTTTTTGTTTTAGAACAACTCTCTTTAAAATGTCATAGGTGTATTATTGTAACTTACGTCCACTGCATGTTCCAAGCCACATCGATAATTCTTTCTGAGACTGGAATCTCTTTACTTTGAGCATGTTTGGCTGCTATGGAAATATACCCTAAGATTCTTAGAAGATGTTCCACCTGAGATATTCCACTGGAAACCGCCTTGTAAAACCCCAAACCCCACATTCATGAACAAGTAAGTTTCAAAAAAAGAACAGGAAGGAATCGTTTCTGCAAGAACAGGAAGGGTAACAACACAGAGAGAGACTGGGAATTTGCACCGAATCCCATCTGGGATACTCCGTTCTCACTGGATGTTATGTGCGTGGGTTCAACTTGATTGAAGGCACAAGACTGGGCAAACAGCCATAATTTGACAGGTGCTGTCCCAAGGTATATTCAGTTTCCTGAAGTATTTTTTTTTAATTTAACATTATTTTACATGTGTGTTTGCAAGTTATTTTATGGTGTTTGTCATATGTTGTTTTAAATGGTTGTCCCTCAAATTAATATGTCATCATTTACCAGTCCCCTGTAGTACCTTATTTAGGCAGTTTTGGTTTTCTGCTATTAAGATAACTCTGCTATCATCATCTCTATAAATTTTTACTTTTGAGTTCATTGACTGATACATTTTCCAATCTTTTAAGAATTGGATCACTGGTTAATAGTATAGAAACATACTTGAGGCAAGTGAGCTAAGTGTCCAGTGTTTTCTAGAAGGGTTGTAGCAATTTATAACACTGCCTTCAGCCTACCTATTTCCCTAAAGACTTATCATCATTGAATTTTATCATTTTTCTTTTTTAGAATTTAGCAGACAAAATGGCCTCTCCTGGTTTTAATTTCCATTTCTGTAACTTCTAAGTAGAGCAATAATTCTTCCTTCTGTTAAACTACCCAGAGTCATTTTTCTTGTGTGGAGTCTGCGCCAGTTGTAGAGTGTAAAATTAACATCACGTTCAGCTTCAAATGATAAAAACAAGAAAATCCAAAGGACAAAAAATTTAACAGTGTTTTTTTCTTTCTCACATAAAAGAAATCTGGGAACAGTCCAGTGCTGCCAGGCACTCCAAGTTGTCAGGGACCCCGGCTTGGTCAATGTTATTGCTCGATAACCCTTAGCAACAGCATCTGCATTCCAGTTGGCAGGAAGGAGATGAGGGGATGTGGGTGAGGGTGGGATAAGCCACTTCCCTTTAAGGACATTTTCCAGAAGGTGCACAACACTTCTGTTTATACATCCTTGGTCAGCACTAAGTTTTATTTCCAGAAAAAAAGGGAGGACGGACACTGCGTTGACTAGCAGTCCCTGCCACACACAGCCAATCTCCATCTCCCATGAGGGCTGAGAAAGTAGCAACAGTGGGAGGAAGCGATGGTGCTGTTCAATGGGGAATAAGGGAGCAAAGGCGCCAAGACTCAGGCTGGCACAGAGAGAAGAGTGTGTAGAAAATCTCACCCAGGGGAATCAGGTTCTCTCTGATCCTGAACTCTTTCTGGTGTTTAACCCTTAGCCCTCTCGTATAGACCTTTCATCTCCTCCCGCAGATTCTCAACATTTTTCAAGACCCAGCTCAGATCTGAACCCCTTCTGCAGCCTTTCCTTCCCAGCCCAAGAGCTTACTACTTATTTGAACCTAGGCACCAAGATAGGTCTTGTTATCATTTCTCCATGTGTAGTTGACCCAAAGAAATTACAAATTTATGGAAAGCAGGCATAGTACCTTACATTTTTCAGTGGACATCACCCTTCCATGTTCTCTTATCTCAATTTAGGAATCCCTGCCTACTTGCAAACATCCTGTTTTGGGGAATCCAAGGTTGAATAATCCAGTGAATGTAATTCTCTCAAGAAGACATCAAGTATTAATTTACACCATCAGTTGTAGTCAGTAAACAAAAAATATGGCAACAGGATAAGAACATTTGGGACTTAGTAATAGGATGTTTTTGTTCTGCTATTTTGTTTTGAATTCCACAGCTCTGCTTTAGAGATAACTCAGAGATATCAAAGAACTTACTTCTGAAAATTGTTACATGTGGCTTGAAACTGTATATCGGGGATACATTAAGTGTATGGCAAATTGGAGGATGCTGCCTGATAATCAAGATGTAACACTCTGTTTCATAAAAAAGGAATATTTGCCCATTTAGTCACAAATATGTAATATGTATCAAGTGCTACTGACCAGGTGGGATGGTGTGGGGTCAGATACTCTGGGGAATTCAAGGTGAATCAGATGGGGATGTGGCTTTCAAGCTTTAGCCTTGTAGGTGAGAAACACACACATAAATGTTAATAAGTTACCTTTTAACTGCCTCTTTAACTGTTGGAGAGTGGAAGAAACCCAATTAGCAGAAAGAGAACCTTGCTATGGATTGATCAAGCACAAACAGGAAACCTAAGAGTGGCTCAAAGCAGCCCTTGACTTAAAAGTACATGGGGAGTGGGGTTGGGATGAATGTCAAGGTCAAGGGGACAGTATGAATCCAAGTAGGATGGCAGGCATCCTCAGGATAGCGGGTGGAATTTGCATGGGCATGCGCAGGGCTGAAATGTGGACCTTTCCAACTGTCTATTGTTAGGTGGTGCCTGCTGTGTTGATTATTATGTATTTTGCCTCTTACCCCGGGTCTACCCTGGCTATCGGAAAAGAAGATGTGAAAGGCAGGAGAGAGCCAGATGGTTGAGGGCCCCGAATGTCAGGCTAGGAAGCTGAGAGCCAGTGGGGTGCCAAGGACAAGTGTGGTCTTAGAAGCAGGTAAAAGAAATACCCAAGTTCACATTTCTTCTTTGTCAGATATTTACTGTGTGAATTTGGCCAACTGATTTCTCATGTGTAAAATGAGGATAATGATACTGATACTGACATCTCACTCAATACATAAAAATGTCTTGTTGCCCCACAGAAGTTGTTAAACATATGGTTCAGTATGGCTAATGGCCTTGCTAAGCAGTCTACAAACTACCACTTGATAAAATTAGAAATGAATTCATCCTTTCATAGCTAGAAAATTCTTCAACAGATCACTCATTCAGATCTAATGGTACCACTTCCAGAAACTTCTTGATACTTCTTGAGCTGTCAGGCTGAGGACTGAAGAAGGAGGAACCCCTGGATTTCTGAGTGAAGGACACCCAGGGGATCCAAATGCTTGGATATTCCTCTTCTCTGCTCCCTCAGCAAGGGAGGCCCCTCAGCCTAGAAATACGTGCCCAGGAGGGAGCTGGGGCAGGGGAGGGAGGAAGCAGCGTGGAGATGTGATGGGAGGAGTTTGGGAGAGAAAGTGAGAGGATGCCAAGGAAACCTGGCTTTACTGAGTGGCATCCCCCTTCCAACGCCACCTCCTCCAGAAGCTAGGCTCTGGAGAGCCTTTTGAGCTAGGGACCCAGGGGTATCTCTGCCCAGAAAACAGGTGATATTCAGGAGAAATTTCTGGTTGGCACCTCTGGCATTTGCAGCTTGTAGTGCCTAGAAACTCTGAGAGACTGAAGAGGCCCCAGGAGATGGGAAAGAACTCAGAAAGAACGCAGGAGGTATGAAGATAAGAGTGTCCTCACCTACTTCATCAACCAGGGCAAGGCCTTTAGCAATGGCCTCCCTTTGGATTGCAAATGGTGTATCTGGACCGTCTCAACTCATCAGCCTGCACATCTTACTGTGCAACCATCAGAAAGCAAGATCTGAGGTCCTTGGGAATGAGAACTGAGCCTGGAAGATTGAGGATGGGGAGAGACGAAGAAAAAGAAGGAGAAATGAGCAACTGGAACTCGGAGGAAGATGGCTCTGGCTGGCCTATTGAAATGGGGGGCTTGAGATCTTTGGCTTGAAGGAAATAGACATTGGGGTGAGTGCAGTCAAGGGACAGATGATGGACAGAGGGCACCCAGAACAACCCACCATTAGGGGCACACAAAGTCCCATCAAAGAATACACAGACATGGGTAATTTCAAGAGAATTTTCAGCTCCCTGTTTCCCTACGTGTTATTTCCCAGAATGATCCCCCTGAGGGCAGATCCTAGGTATCCTGCTAGTTCTCATTCCCCACCTCACCTTTGACCACGGCCCTGTGGTACTTTTCAAAAGTAAGTTCTACCTGTCATGCAGGTAGCATCTTACTATGGTGCACTGCCTCGCAGAGAAAAATCCTCCAGGACACCAAATAAAGGGTCAACTTGGTGCCAAATAAAGGCTCTGGGTCTCAAGTACATATTTTGCATTGATTTCAAGTAGGAGGAGGTGAAAGATTAAGATTAGAGTTTCAAATTAAAGTAAGTTATGTGGGTTATCTTCTTAAATATTTACTCAAACTCATGGCGGAGCAGCTTCCTTTAGCTTTGCCCAAAGATTATTGAGTGTTATAAATCTGTATTTATTTTTTAATTTGGGTACAATTTTTCTGTTTGCTTCAACTTTTCTACACCCTTAGTGACCCAAAAGCTTCTCTTCTTTTTGCTGGTAATTTCCACAAAATATTGTCTTATTCTAGCAATGAACAAAATTAATCTGTGATACATAAATTGATATTTAAAAAAGGCTAGTTTCCTTTTGTATGTTTAATGATTATTTTAAATTTTTATAATTATTTATTTCACTCAATTATATACCAATATAAATTGTAATGATAAATCAACCTAGAATATTGATTAACATGTAGAGTCTTATGGTGACAGGGAATTTTAACTTTTTCAATGTTTTTTTTGAATTTTAGAATTTTATTTATTTTTTTATACAGCAGGTTCTTATTAGTTATACATTTTATACATATTAATGTATACATGTCAATCCCACTCTCCCAATTCATCCCACCACCACACACCACCCCCACCACTTTCCCCCCTTGGTGTCCATAAGTTTATTCTCTATATCTGTGTCTCTATTTCTGCCCTGCAAACCAGTTCATCTGTACCATTTTTCTAGGTTCCACATATGTGCATTAATATATGATATTTGTTTTTCTCTTTCTGACTTACTTCTCTCTATATGACAGTCTCCAGATCCATCCACATCTCTGCAAATGACCCAATTTCACTCCTTTTTATGGCTGAGTAATATTCCATGGTATATATGTACCACATCTTCTTCATTCATTCATCTGTCGATGGGTATTTAGGTTGCTTCCATGACCTGGCTATTGTAAATAGTGCTGCAGTGAACTTTGGGGTGGACGTGTCTTTTGGAATTATGGTTTTCTCTGGGAATATGCCAGGTAGTGGGATTGCTGGGTCATATAGTAATTCTATTTTTAGTTTTTTAAGGAACCTCCATACTGTTCTCCATAGTGGCTGTATCAATTTACATTCCCACCAACAGTGCAAGAGGGTTCCCTTTTCTCCATACCCTCTCCAGCATTTGTTGTTTGTAGATACTCTGATGATGCCCATTCTAATTGGACTGAGGTGATACCTCATTGTAGTTTTGATTTGCATTTCTCTAATAATTAGTGATGTTGAGCAGCTTTTCATGTGCTTCTTGGCCATCTGTATGTCTTCTTTGGAGAAATGTCTATTTAGGTTTTCTGCCCATTTTTTGATTGGGTTGTATGTTTTTTTAATATTGAGCTGCATGGGCAGTTTATATATTTTGGAGATTAATCCTTTGTCCGTTGATTCTGCAAATATTTTTGCAAATATTTTCTCCCATTCTGCAAATATTTTCTCCCATTCTGAGGGTTGTCCTTTTGTCTTGTTTGTAGTTTCCTTTGCTTTGCAAAAGCTTTTAAGTGTCACTAGGTCCCATTTGTTTATTGTTTTTTTTTATTTCCATTACTCTAGGAGGTGGATCAAAAAAGATCTTGCTGTGATTTATGTCAAAGAGCGTTTTTCCTCTAAGAGTTTTATAGTGTCCGGTATTACATTTAGGTCTGTAATCCATTTTGAGTTTATTTTTGTGTATGGTGTTAGGGAGTGTTCTGATTTCATTCTTTTACATGTAGCTGTCCATTTTTCCCAGCACCACTTACTGAAGAGACTGTCTTTTCTCCATTGTATGTACTTGCCTCCTTTGTCATAGATTAGTTGATCCTAGGTGTGTGGGTTTATCTTATCTCTGGGCTTTCTATCCTGTTCCATTGATCTATATTTCTGTTTTTGTGCCAGTACCATATTGCCTTGATTACTGTAGCTTTGTAGTATAGTCTGAATTCAGGGAGTCTGATTCCTCCAGCTCCGTTTTTTTCCCTCAGGACTGCTTTGCCTATTCGGGGTCTTTTGTGTCTCCATACAAATTTTAAGATTATTTGTTCTAGTTCTGTGAAAAATGCCATTTTTAGTTTGATAGGGATGGCATGGAATCTGTAGATTGCTTTGGGTACTATAGTCATTTTCACAATGTTGATTCTTCCAATCCAAGAACATGGTATATCTCTCCATCTGTTGGTATAATATTTAACTTCCTTCATCAGTGTCTTATACTTTTCTGCATACAGGTCTTTTGTCTCCTTAGGTAGGTTTATTCCTAGGAATTTTATTCTTTCTTTTCCGATGGTAAATGGGAGTGTTTCCTTAATTTCTCTTTCATATTTTTCATCATTAGTGTATAGGAATGCAGGAGATTTCTGTGCTTTAATACTGTACCCTGCAACATTACAGAATTCATTGATTAGCTCTAGTAGTTTTCTGGTGGTATCTTTAGGATCCTGTGTGTATACTATCATGTCATCTGCAAACAGTGACAGTTTTCCTTCTTCTTTCCAATTTACATTCCTTTTATTTCTTTTTCTTCTCTGATTGCCACGGCTAGGACTTCCAAAAGTATGTTGAATAACAGTGGTGAGAGTGGACATCCTTGTCTTGTTCCTGACCTTAGAGGAAATGCTTTCATTTTTTCACCATTGAGAATGATGTTTGCTGTGGGTTTGTTATATATGGCTTTTATTATGTTGAGGTAGGTTCCCTCTATGCCCACTTTCTGGAGAGTTTTTATCATAAATGAGTGTTGAATTTTGTCAAAAGCTTTTTCTGCATCTATTGAGATGATCATATGGTTTTTATTCTTCAGTTTGTTAATATGGTGTATCACATTGATTGAATTGTGTATATTGAAGATTCCTTGCACCCCAGGGATAAATCCCACTTGATCATGGTGTATGATCCTTATAACATGTTGCTGGATTCTGTTTGCTAGTATTTTGTTGAGGATTTTTGCATCGGTGTTCATCAGTGACATTGGTCTGTAATTTTCTTTTTTTGTAGTATCTTTGTCTGGTTTTGGTATCAGGGTGATGGTGGCCTCGTAGAATGAGTTTGGGAGTGTTCCTTCCTCTACAATTTTTCAGAAGAGTTTGAGAAGGATGGGTGTTAGCTCTTCTCTAAATGTTTGATAGAATTCACCTGTGAAACCATCTGGTCCTGGACTTTTGTTTGTTGGAAGATTTTTAATCACAGTTTCAATTTCATTACTTGTGATTGGTCTGTTCATATTTTCTATTTCTTCCTGGTTCAGTCTTGGAAGGTTACACCTTCTAAGAATTTGTCCATTTCTTCCAGGTTGTCCATTTTATTGGCATAGAGTTGCTTGTAGTAGTCTCTTAGGATGCTTTGTATTTCTGCGGTGTGCATTGTAACTTCTCCTTTTTCATTTCTAATTTTATTGATTTGAGTCCTCTCCCTCTTTTTCTTGATGAGTCTGGCTAATGGTTTATCGATTTTGTTTACCTTCTCAAAGAACCAGCTTTTAGTTTTATTGATCTCTGCTATTGTTTTCTTTGTTTCTATTTCATTTAATTCTGCTCTGTTCTTTATGATTTCTTTCCTTCTACTAACTTTGAGTTCTGTTTGTTTTTCTTTGTCTAGTTCCTTTAGGTGTAAGTTTAGATTGTTTATTTGAGATTTTTCTTCTGTCTTGAGGTAGGCTTGTATAGCTGTAAACTTCCCTCTTAGAACTGCTTTTGCTGCATTCCATAGGTTTTGGATTGTCGTGTTTTCGTTGTCATCTGTCTCTAGGTATTTTTTTAATTTCCTCTTTGATTTCGTCAGTGATCTCTTGGTTATTTAGTAACGTATTGTTTAGCTTCCATGTGTTTGTGGTTTTTATGTTTTTTTCCCCTGTAATTGATTTCTAATCTCATAGCATTGTGGTCAGAAAAGATGCTTGATATGATTTCAATTTTCTTAAATTTACTGAGGTTTGATTTGTGACCCAAGATGTGATCTGTCTTGGAGAATGTTCCATGCGCACTTGAGAAGAAAGTGTAATCTGCTGTTTTTGGATGGAATGTCCTATAAATATCAATTAAATCTACTGGTCTATTGTGTCATTTAAAGCTTGTGTTTCCTTATTAATTTTCTGTTTGGATGATCTGTCCATTGGTGTAAGTGAGGTGTTAACGTCCCCCACTATTATTGTGTTACTGTTGATTTCCTCTTTTAGAGCTGTTAGCAGTTGCCTTATGTATTGAGGTGCTCCTATGTTGGGTGCATAAATATTTACAATTGTTGTATCTTCTAAAATTGATCCCTTGATCATTATGTCATGTCCTTCCTTGTCTCTTGTAAGATCCTTTATTTGAAAGTCTATTTTATCTGATATGAATATTGCTACTCCAGCTTTCTTTTGATTTCCATTTGCATGGAATATCTTTTTCTATTCCCTCACTTTCAGTCTGTATGTGTCCCTAGGTCTGAAGTGGGTCTATTGTAGACAGCATATATAAGGGTCCTGTTTTTGTATCCATTCAGGGAACCTGTGTCTTTTGGTTGGAGCATTTACCCCATTCACGTTTATGGTAATTATTGATATGTATATTCCTGTTACCATTTTCTTAACTGTTATGGGTTTGTTTTTGTAGGTCCTTTTCTTCTCTTGTGTTTCCCACTTCGAAAAATTCCTCTAACATTTGTTGTAGAGCTGGTTTGGTGGTGCTGCGTTCTCTTAGCTTTTGCTTCTCTGGAAAGCTTTTGATTTCTCCATCAAATCTGAATGAGATCCTTGCCAGGTACAGTAATCTTGGTTGTAGGTTCTTCCCTTTCATCACTTTAAGTATATCATGCTACTCCATTCTGGCTTGCAGAGCTTCTGCTGAGAAATCAGCTGTTAACCTTATGGGAGTTCCCTTGTATGTTATTTGTCGTTTTCCCCTTGTTGCTTTCAATAGTTTTTCTTTGTCTTTAATTTTTGTCAGTTTGATTACTATGTGTCTCTGCTTTTTTCTCGTTAGGTTTATCCTGCCTGGGACTCTCTGGGCTTCCTGGCCTTGGGTGGCTATTTCCTTTCCCATGTTAGGGAAGTTTTTGACTATAATCTCTCCAAATATTTTCTCTGGTCCTTTCTCTCTCTCTTCTCCTTCTGGGACCCCTGTTATACGAAGGTTGTTATGGTTAATGTTGTCCCAGAGGTCTCTTAGTCTGTCTTCATTTCTTTTCATTCTTTTTTCTTTATTCTGTTCCGTGGCAGCGAATTCTACCATTCTGTCTTCCAGGTCCCTTATCCATTCTTCTGCCTCAGTTATTCTGCTACTGATTCCTTCTAGTGTATTTTTCATTTCAGTTATTGTATTGTTCATCTCTGTTTATTCTTTAATTCTTCTAGGTGGTTGTTCTTTAATTCTTCTAGGTCTTTGTTAAACATTTCTTGCATCTTCTCGTTCTTTGCCTCCATTCTTTTTCTGAGGTCCTGGATCATCTTCACTATCATTATTCTGAATTTTTTTCTGGAAGGTTTCCTATGTCCACTTCATTTAGTTGTTTTTCTGGGGTTTTATCTTGTTCTTTCATCTGATGCATAGCCCTCTGCCTCTTCATCTTGTCTATCTTTCTGGGAATGTGTTTTTTGTTCCACAGGCCCCAGGATTGTAGTTCTTCTTGCTTCTGCTGTCAGCCCTCTGGTGGATAAGGCCATCTAAGAGGCTTGTGCAAGTTTCCTGATGGGAGGCACTGGTGGTGGGTAGAGCTGTGTGTTGCTCTGGTGGGCAGAACTCAGTAAAACTTTAATCCACTTGTCTGCTGATCGGTGTGGCTGGGTTCCCGCCCTGTTTGTTGTTTGGCCTGAGGCGGCCCAGCACTGGAGCCTACCTGGGCTCTTTGGTGGGGCTAATGGCGGACTCTGGGACAGCTCATGCCAAGGAGCAGCTCCCAGAACTTCTGCTGCCAGTGTGCCCATCCCCATGGTGAGCCACAGCCACTCCCGCCTCTGCAGGAGTCCCTCCAAAACTAGCATGTTTGTCTGGTTCAGTCTCCTATGGGGTCACTGCTCCTTCCCCTGGGTCCCAATGCACACAGTACTTTGTGTGTGCCCTCCAAGAGTGGAATCTGTTTCCTCCAGTTCTGTTGAAATCCTGTGATCAAATCCCACTAGCCTTCAAAGTCTGATTCTCTAGGAATTCCTCCTCCCATTGCTGGACCCCCAAGTTGGGAAGCCTGACGTGGGGCTCAGAACCTACACTCCAGTGGGTGGGCTTCTGTGGTATAAGTGGTCTCCAGTTTGTGAGTCACCCACCCAGCAGTTATGGGAGTTTATTTTATTGTGCTTGTGCCTTTCCTACCATCTCATTGTGGCTTCTCCTTTTTCTTTGGATGTTCAGTATCTTTCTTGGTGAGTTCCACTGTCTTTCTTAGTTGTGATTCCCATGGTCTCACAAGAGGGAGTGAGCGCATGTCCTTCTACTCCACCATCTTTAGGACAGCAGCCAACTTTTTCAATTTTGAAATAGTAATAATCATAATAAATATTCAATCTAGAAAAATTTAATATGTAAAACTTTAACTTATGTGCATATTTGTTGCCAAGAATTATGATATAGTGATCAATAGCATATTTCTAACCTTAAAAGTATATTTTACTAAAAGAAAATTCCGTGGGTAACATAGATGGAAATATGAGTGCAAGGAGGAAGAATAAATGATGGATAATTTCTTGCTGTTAAAAAAGAGCTTGTTCATGTGTTTTTCAAATAGATGAAGGTAGGTATTTCATACATTTGAGTGATTTAACAGTTCTAAAAGTCAGTGTACCAGAAGTTATGTATTTCTCAATTATTTAAACTTGGAATAAAAATTTTATATGTTAACTTAAAAATGTGTGAAGATATATAATTTTTCCAAGAATATTAAGATTTTCCAGAACAAAATACTTTCCCAAAGATTTGTTTGTAAGATATCTGCCCTAAGATGTGGGAGACGAATGCAGAAAGGGAAGGGGGTAGCAGTGGATGTGCCAACAACCCATGCTACCATTTTGCCTGGATATGTGGTTGTGCCCTATGTCATTTCTGAGCTGTCACCGCTTTGCTGTCAGGATGTCTTGTCTGGCTGTCTGAGAGGATATGAAGCAGACGGACTTGAGCTGGAATACTTCATTCTCCAGAGTGCTTGCTCAGATGTGAACAGGCGTGACGATGGACTCCGCTTGTGGATCATGACTGTAAGTGTGCCCTGCAGTCACCCTGTAGTGCTCACAATCCTACAAGAGAATGGGAGTGGGATATGGGAGTGGGGGAGCTAATTAGACTCCCTGGGTTGCTAACGTCTCGGTGAAGCTGCCATGTTTTTTGTGTGTGTGTATGTTGGTTTGTGCTTTATAACAAAGTGAATCAGCTATACATATACATATATCCCCATATCTCATCCCTCTTGCGTCTCCCTCATACACTCCCAATCCCAACCCTCTAGGTGATGAGAAAGCACGGAGTTGACCTCCCTGTGCTATGTCGCTGCTTCCCACTAGCTATCTGTTTTACATTTGGTAGTGTATATATGTCCATGCCACTCTCTCACTTTGTCCCAGCTTACCCTTCCCCCTCCCTGTATCCTCAAGTCCATTCTCTACTCTTCAGAACCTTTTTTTTTTTAGATTCCATATATATGTGTTAGCATATGGTATTTGTTTTTCTCTTTCTGACTTACTTCACTCTGTATGACAGACTCTATGTCCATCCACTTCACTACAAATAACTCAATTTCATTTTTTATGGCTGAGTAATATTGCACTGTGTATATGTGCCACATCTTCTTTATCCATTCATCTGTCGATGGACACTTAGGTTGCTTCCATATCCTGGCTATTGTAAATAGTGCTGCCACATGAACATTGTGGTACGTGACTCTTTTTGAATTATGGTTTTCTCAGGGTATATGCCCAGTAGTGGGATTGCTGGGTCATATGATAGTTCTATTTTCAGTTGTTTTTTTTTTAACATCTTTATTGGGGTATAATTGCTTTACAATGGTGTGTTAGTTTCTGCTTTATAACAAAGTGAATCAGTTATACATATACATATGTTCCCATATCTCTTCCCTCTTGCGTCTCCCTCCCTCCCACCCTCCCTATCCCACTCCTCCAGGTGGTCACAAAGCACCGAGCTGACCTCCCTGTGCTATGTGGCTGCTTCACACTAGCTATCTGTTTTACATTTGGTAGTGTATATATGTGCTTGCCCCTCTCTCACTTCATCCCAGCTTAACCTTCCCCCTACCCATGTCCTCAAGTCCATTCTCGATGTCTGCGTCTTTATCCTGTCCTGCCCCTAGGTTCTTCAGAACCTTTTTTTAATTTTAGATTCCATATATATGTGTTAGCACATGGTATTTGTTTTTCTCTTTCTGACTTACTTCACTCTGTATGACAGACTCTAGGTCCATCCACTTCACTACAAATAACTCAATTTCATTTTTTTTGGCTGAATAATATTCCACTGTGTATATGTGCCACATCTTCTTTATCCATTCTTCTGCCAATGGACACTTAGGTTGCTTCCATATCCTGGCTATTGCAAATAGTGCTGCCATGAACATTGTGGTACATGACTCTTTTTGAATTATGGTTTTCTCAGGATATATGCCCAGTAGTGGGATTGCTGCGTCATATGATAGTTCTATTTATAGTTTTTTAAGGAACCTCCATACTGTTCTCCATAGTGGCTGTATCAATTTACATTCCCACCAACAGTGCAAGTGGATTCCTTTTTCTCCACACCCTCTCCAGCATTTATTGTTTGTAGATTTTTTGATGATGGCCATTCTGACTGGTGTGAGGTGATACCTCATTGTAGTTTTTTTTTTTTTTTTGCGGTACACGGGCCTCTCACTGTTGTGGCCTCTCCTCTTGCGGAGCACAGGCTCCGGACGCGCAGGCTCAGCGGCCATGGCTCACAGGCCCAGCCACTCCGTCGCATGTGGGATCCTCCTGGACCGGGGCACGAACCCGTGTCCCCTGCATTGGCAGGTGGACTCTCAACCACTGTGCCACCAGGGAAGCCCTCTCATTGTAGTTTTGATTTGCATTTCTCTAATGATTAGTGATGTTGAGCATCCTGTCATGTGTTTGTTGGCAATCTATATATCTTCTATGGAGAAATGTCTGTTTAGGTCTTCTGCCCATTTTTGGATTGTGTTGGGGTTTTTTTTGATATTGAACTGCACGAGCTGCTTGTAAATTTTGGAGATTAATCCTTTGTCAGATGCTTCATTTGCAAATATTTTCTCCCATCCTGAAGGTTGTCTTTTCATCTTTTTTATGGTTTCCTTTGCTGTGCAAAAGTTTTTAAGTTTCATTAGGTCCCATTTGTTTATTTTTGTTTTTATTTCCATTTCTCTAGGAGGTGGGTCAAAAAGGATCTTGCTGTGATTTATGTCATAGAGTGTTCTCTATGTTCTATGTTTTCCTCTAAGAGTTTTATAGCGTCTGGCCTTACATTTAGGTCTTTAACCCATTTTGACTTTTTTTTTGTGTCTGGTGTTGGCGAGTGTTCTAATTTCATTCTTTTACATAGAGCTGTCCAGTTTTCTCAGCACCACTTATTGAACAGGCTGTCTTTTCTCCATTGTATATCCTTGCCTCCTTTGTCATAGATTAATTGACCATAGGTGTGTGGGTTTATCTCTGGGCTTTCTATCCTGTTCCATTCATCTATATTTCTGTTTTTGTGCCAGTACCATATTGTCTTGATTACTGTAGCTTTGTAGTATAGTCTGAAGTCAGGGAGTCTGATTCCTCCAGCTCCGTTTTTTCCCTCAAGACTGCTTTGGCTGTTCATGGTCTTTTGTGTCTTCATAAAAATTGTGAATTTATTTGTTCTAGTTCTGTGAAAAATGCCATTGGTAGTTTGATAGGGATTGCATTGAATCTATAGAATGCTTTGGGTAGTATAGTCATTATCACAATATTGATTCTTCCAATCCAAGAACATGGCGTATCTCTCCATTTGTTTGTATCATCTTTGATTTCTTTCATCAGTGTCTTGTAGTTTTCTGCATACAGGTCTTTTGTCTCCTTAGGTAAGTTTATTCCTAGGTATTTTATTCTTTTTGTTTCAATGGTAAGTGGGAGTGTTTCCTTAATTTCCCTTTCAGATTTTTCATCATTAGTGTATAGGAATGCAAGAGATATCTGTTGAAGCTGCCATTTAACTGAAAAGATGTGGTGTTAAAAATGCATGATGGAATGGGTAGGAGAACATGGGTTATCCTATCAGCCTTCAGGGCCTAGAGCCCTAGGTGACTCTGAGCACAGGTCTTAGGCTTCTCCAAGCTCAGGCTCCCAGGCGTAGATGGACCCCTTGGCACTCCTGTCAGTGCTGATGGCTCACCCCTCTCCTGACCTCATCTACCCTCTGCTGGTGCTGCCTGCTTGGTGCATTTCATCATCCTCTCTTACACCTCACTGGAGTCTCGCCACTTGCATAGGATGTTTGCCAGCAAAGCCTGTTTTGGCAGAAGGTACACTGGGTTCTCTGAGCTAAGGAAAAGCCAGTCCCTTTAGAAGTCAGTTTCCCAGCGGCTCCAGAAATTCCTTTCTCTGGGGCGCCCAGTTGTCACAAGGACAGGCTGTGTCCAGGAGTGTTGACCCCGGGCCTGGCCTGGCAGGAACAGGGCAGATGGGAGGGATGATCTGAGGCCTGCTGGGATGCCCCGCTGGCAACAACAAACAAGACATATGGAAACAAAGGGGGTTCTCAGGCAGTCACAGCCATGGGGTCCTGACAGCTCTGAAGGCCACAGAGAAAGCAGGAGGGTGTGAAGTGGCATCTCCAGTTTTCACTTAAAATAGTAACTTTCCCAGTCTGCCCTTTCCTCAATGAAACCAAAAGTCACCCTAATGATGGGAGGGTCTCACTGCACCATGGTCTTTAGATCAATGGTCCTCAGGGTGGGATGTGAGGTCCATGAGTTCAAAACTATCCCATAATGATATTAAGATTCTGTTTCAATATTCATTCTCTCATTAGTGTATAGTGAAGGAAAATGTTTTCCTCAGCCTTCTTAGGGTCCCTGGCTTGGTCTAAAAAGTAAACTGACAAAAACAGATTAACAGGAGAAAAGCATACCCAGTCTCTTGAATTTTTACATGTAGATGGGAGCCTTCACAAGGGACTAAAGTCCTGAGGAAGTGCCCAGAGCAGGAAGCTTTTATACCTTTCAGACAAAGAAACAATAAATTGGTGACAAATTGACAAGGCAAAGAAGTTTGGGCTAGACATAGGAACGTTAAAAAAATAAGTGACCAGAAAGATAAGGGTTAGTTTAATAAGGTTTATTTGCAGATTCCTCTGGTGCCATCACTGGGCTGATAAGAGTCTATATCCAGTAAAAGAAGAAGTTATTTCCTGCCTTTAGGCAGATAGGGGGGAGTTTTTTCTATGTTTACTGCTTCTTAATTGCTTTCAGCTCAAGATATGTCAAAGAGGCATATTTTAGAGTGACACACTCTGGTTTCTTTCAAGTGTACCCTGGAATTTTCCAGAGGCTCCATGACATCCGATGACATCTTTGCTCTGATGGCAAATAGAAAGTGTGCTTCTGTGTTCTTATGTTTTAAAGGCTCCTCAGTTTTAATTTCTATTACAGTAAATATCAGTAGATATAATCCAGTAGGTATAACAGAAGCTTTGGCGTTTCCATTAATTTCTAAGAGTGCTAAGAAGTCCTGAGGCCAAAAGACTTGCCGTCTTAGAGCTTGTATTTCAGCGCTTGTTTTGTAGATTTGGAGAAAGAGGTCCCAAAGAGAGGAGATCATTTGCTTAAGATCACACAGAGCTTGAGGCAGAGTCGGGCAGAAAATTCTGTACACACCACGGTGCCCAGGTCACTTTGCTGCTTAAGTACTCGCCAAAGCAGTGATTCTCGTATAATTCCTTACTTCCCTCCGAGTGCATGGGGCAGGGCCTTATGTGCGCCTTTTGCCTCCTGCCTCCCCCCACCGCCCCCGGGGAAGAGGGGGTCTTTCAGTGTAAGAGGATGCAACAGAACAATGCTACAGGAGGCCACTCACAGTAACAAGACTGGAAAAGTAAAGTTTATCTGTGGTCCTTTCGGAAGGATGTTAGGTTTCCCTGGATGGAGCTGGGAGCAGGTCGGTCCAGGACGGAGCAGGTACGATGAAGCAGCAGAGCAAGGCAGATGGGTCTGCAGCAGACTCACTTTGGACTGTAAGGTGACCAGATGGAAACAGTCAAGGTCTATTTTGTTTCATATCTTGGATCCTAACCTTGTGATCCCAGTCTATTGTGACTAAGTTTATCTTCTTTCTGTTAATGTACCGCTCTCAAGGCCCTTTCAGACCTTGTGGAGCATGGCAGTTAGAGCCTTAGAAGTATCTAGTGTATTTGCCCATTCATTCAGCGGTGTTTGTTGAGTACCTGCCATGTGTCTCACACAGGTATGGGCTCTGGGGGTACAGCAGTGGCAAGACACACACAGGCTCTTCTCTCATGGAGACCACCTTCTAGCAGGATGGTCCAGCTCCTCCTTTCCAGATGCCAGAGGCTCAGAAAGGTGAAGTGACTTGCTAAAGTCACAGAGCCAGGTGAGGAAAGAATTTGCTAGGAATCTACCCTGTGCCTCGTCCTCTGGGGAATACAGCAGAAACAGGTGATCTAGTCTACACCACAAACGAGCTTGTTAGAGAGGTGAGACATATGCCCAAGTAGTATTATAAGGATTTAGAAGGCAAAGGCTAGGTGAGTATAAAGTAATTGTTTAATTGCTTTAATTACTGGAGGGGAGTTTCTGTGAAAAAAAAATCATTCAGGGGGTTACTTTTTTGTGTTTGTTATTTCTTTAAGGTTTAATTTATCAAGCTACACATTTAAAACTCAAGTTCATTTCTCAAATCTGCTTATAAATAGATTAGGATTTGTAATCTGGCAAATTTGAAAAATCACTTTTGAAGGCCTTAGATTAAATGTTGTATCACTTACAAATTCAGTTGAACTACTTTAAACATGTTAAAATGCATGTATAAATTTAATACATTTGATTTCCCTTTTAAGTTACTCAACTGCCTAATTTAACAAAGCATCCCGAGTACCCAAATAACCTCTGAAAGAATTAACAAGTCACAATCTTATATGTGTGATGAGGCTTAAGTTTTGTTGGCTGTTTCAGTACTATATAAAACAATGAGATTTCTACTTAAAATCAGAAGTCTAAATTAGTTATGCAGTTAAGATTTTAAACTGAGATTTCAACACTGACCTATTTATAACTCAAATAGGCCAAATTATCCTAAATGTTCACATATCTAAAATACCAAATATACCAAATATGTAAAGATTCCTAAAACTAACTATGAATACTGTTGTTTGATACTTTTTAATATTCTTATAACAATCTTTATTAACTTTATTAACTCTTTCTGAAATAAAACGAATTAGGGAATAATTTAGATCATCCTGCTGTATTCTGGGAGTTCCCTTCCTATGGAATTTTTAGGGTTGCTTTCTCAGTTTGCTGGAGGTTGCACAGTAATCAGTGATTTTGGCCCAGATACTGACTAGACCCTTATCTGTTGTCCTGATGTCAGGAACACTCAAAGTGGTGTCCCCAGGCATGGCTTTTACATTCAAGTTAGATAATAACTAATTCAGCTGCTACTCAAGGAAAATTATAACTTCCACTCAAACATGTCATTTGAATGAATTTTGTTTTGGGGGGGCCTCTTAAAAAAGTATTTTAAAGTATTAAAATATTAAAAAGTATATGTAAAAAGTATTTTGTGTCAAACGTAAAACACCCTGAAATTGAGAGAATCCTGTAATGTTTGATCTCTTCTATTTTTAGAACCTCACAATTCTTAGGAATATGAAGAAGCTGATGTGTATTCTACTGGGGACAGTGAATCATTTCCACATGTAACACATGAACAGTCCTCCTTCTACTTTAAAATCACATTTTAGGAGGAGGCCCTGGACTTCAAGGTGTTTAGAGTTGTGCCTTCTTTTCTCCAACTCTATCATGAGCCTCTTAAGGTGTTAGATTTTGTCAAATATACCTTTTGAAATCCCTCCTTGCACTTAGCACAGGATGAGATTAACAAATGTTTGAGGAATTAAATAAGAAATGTGATGAAAAGGTAGAGTCAAGTGGAAAACTGATGTAGATGTAAATCGATTGAGTGGAAACAGAGTAAAGGTTAGTTTCTGAAGAAGTTTAGCAACAAAGGGTATGAATGGATGGAAAGGTAAGGTGTAAGGAAGAGTACTGTAGGTTGATGGGAATAAGTGAGTTTCAAGAAGTGCAACAATAACAAATTTTATTGAGTCCTTACTATGTTCCAGGCTCTATCTTAAGTGTTTTCTGTGTATTAACTAACTCATTTCATCCTCCCAATATCCCTGTGAGGTTTTTATCACAATTGCTGCCATTTTCCAGAATAAGGAAATGAAGGCACAGGGAGGTGAAGTCATTTACCATTATACTGAATGTGTGACCATTTACTTTAAGATATTTCAGGATAAAATTCAGTATGATGTTTGTATGTGTAATTTAACCTTAGCCTCAGGGTAAGTAGTTAGCAGTTGACTTCCGCTAATCAGGAATTCATGCCCCAGAGGTAGTCGTGTCCCCAAAACCCCGCCCCAATCTTTGTCATGCTGTCCGAGTATTGTTCCATCTAACTTGAAGTGACTCTTTTTTAAATTGAAGTATAGTTGAATTACAATGTTTTGTTAGTTTCTGGTGTATATCAAAGTGATTCAGATATGTGTGTGTGTGTGTGTGTGTGTGTGTGTGTGTGTATAATTCTTTTTCATATTCTTTTCCATTATGGCTTATTATAAGATATTGAGCAGAGTTCCCTGTGCTATACAGTAGGTCCTTATTTTTTATCTATTTTATATATAGTAGTGTGTATCTGTTAGTCCCAAACTCCTAATTTATCCCTCCACCCCCTTTCCCCTTTGAAAACCATGAGTTTGTTTTCTATGTCTGTGAGTCTGTTTCTGCTTCATAAATAAGTTTATTTGTATCATATTTTAGATTCCACAGATAAATGATATCATATGGTATTTGTCTTCCTCTGTCTGACTTACTTCACATAGTATGATAATCTTTAGGTCCATCCATGTTGCTGCAAATGGCATTAGTTCACTTTTTTGTGGCGGAGTAATATTCCATTGTGTATGTGTACCACATCTTTTTTTTTGCTAATGTTCAAATCTTTTGCCCATTTTAAAAAATATGTATTTATTTGGCTACGCTGGGTCTTTAGCTGTGGTATGCGGGATCTTCATTGCAACATGTGGGATCTTTAGTTGTGTCATGCAAGATATAGTTCCCTGACCAGGAATCGAACCCGGGTCCCCTCCGTTGGAAGTGCAGTCTGTTTTTTTTTTTTTTAGCGGTACGCGGGCCTCTCACCGCTGTGGCCTCTCCTGTTGCGGAGCACAGGCTCCGGATGCGCAGGCTCAGCGGCCATGGCCCACGGGCCCAGCCGCTCCGCAGCATGTGGGATCTTCCCGGACCAGGGCACGAACCCGCGTCCCCTGCATCGTCAGGCGGACTCTCAACCACTGCGCCACCAGGGAAGCCCCGGAAGTGCAGTCTTAATTGCTGGACCACCAGGGAAGTCCCTGTACCACATCTTCTTTATCCATTCATCTGTCAATGGACATTTAGGTTGCTTCCATGTCTTGGCTATTGTAAATAGTGCTGCAGTGAACATTGAGGTTCATGTATCTTTTCGAATTGTACTTTTGTCCGGATATATGCCCAGGAGTGGGATTGCTGGATCATATGGCAATTCTATTTTTAGTTTTTTGAGAAACCTCCATACAGTTCTCCATAGCAGCGACACCGATTTATATTCCCGCAGCAGTGTAGGAGGATTCTCTTTTCTCCACACCTTGAAGTGACTCTTTTCCGCAAGGTGCTTTTTGGAGTGTTTGAGGATGGAGCAGGGCCAAGTCAAGCTTGCAAAAACAGATCTGGGGGTGACAGTTTTGTGCCTGCTTGCCAATAAATGTTTGCACTTGTTTCAGAATTTGATCACAGATTGGCCGCCATGGTGACATGCGCCTGTTAGTGAGGTTGTTGGGGACTGCCCTACCTCTGATCTCCAGAGGGTACTATTGCCAGAAACCCTGACAATTGCTGAACTACCCCATTGCTGGGGGCAGCCTGCAACTGCCCCAGGTCACTCAGCTGTTAGTGGGAAGCACAGGTGCTCAGCCCAAGCCTCCGGCTCTCTAATCCACAGGCCACACTGCCACCCTGAACATAAACGAGTGGGGTATTAACAGAAGGGCCAGGTTTTTAAGCAAAGAGCATAGCTAGAGACAATAGTGTTTAAGAGGTAAGATTCCTTGGAGTCAGGAAGGGAAGACACAGTGGTGTGAAGACAGTGGGTGCCTCTCTGAGTAAGTTCAGAGGCAGAGGAAGGTAAGCAGGTTCTGCCCGGTACACTGTATTTCCTTGGTGAACTAGGAATCATGAACTTGGGTTGAAAGTAAAGGGGGTGAGGTCCCTGGTGAGGGAACAAAGGCTCTTTTGTTTCTCCCATTTGTGTCCTTATGTGAATCAGGGCTGTCCAGGACAAGGAACGGGAGGGAAGGGAAGCCTAAGGAGACAGAGTGTGGCCCTAGGGTCGAGCCAGGGCATCTGTCCCAACCCCTGGGGCCTAACAAGATGTCAAGGTCATCCAGTGGGATGCCTGGGATACGTGCCCATCCTAATGACCAGTAAGCAGAGGAACAAAGTGCAGCATGAAGGACCAAGTAGCCAGAGACAGCCGCTCAGCAGGGCTCAGCCAGGCAGGAGGGGAGGGGCAGGCGGCGGGGGGACGATGGGGCACTTTGCTGTCCCTTCCCAAAGTGCGTGGGAGAGTTCAGGATGCTCGTGGTGAATTTTAAGTTGCTTTGAGGACAGTCAGTTCTGGAGAGATGAAATGAGTCTGCCTTTTGTTCCTCTGCAAAAGCTTATGAATAATTCAAGGCAATGGTAGGGAAGTGGGCTCGGAGCAGGGACATCCTGGTGGGTTGCCATGGAACTCAGTTTTCAAAGGAAGGGACCCTCTCCGTCTTGTATACTCCTTGGCGTCCCTGGCCCGGATCCCACGCAGCTCCCATGGAGCCGTGCTCCTTTTCAGCCTAGGGGATGAATGTCTGCCACGAAGAGGATCTAGAGGAGCTTCAGAACCCAGTGGAGACAAGCAGATGTGAAGAGGCCAGCCGACTCCCTCTCAGGCTTCTGCATTGGACTGAGAGAAAGAGCGGCACTGCCAAGGGAAAAGGGCGAGGCCGGGAGTCCCGTGGACCCACTGGGCCTCACCCCTGCCTGCCGGTGGCATGGCTGTGGGCTTCCTTTCCCACCAGCTGGAGACAGTCTCTTTCCTCAGAATGAAACCACTTTGGAAGCGGGCCCTCCCCAAGGACTCACCTTTGATCTAGACTTGCTGATTCTCATTCAAAGGAATGAGCTGTCGGTCAAGAGCCCTCAAATGCAGCAGATGCCCACCTCCAGCTGGAACTAAATTTATATACTGGCAAATAAGACATCTCAGTCAGAGAGATCATAGTCAACTGGACTTTGCCTCCAAATTCAGCTGTCAGTGTATTATTGCTTTATCCTCTAACACTAAGAAAATATCTTTGAGGCACTTTTTTTTTAATAAATTTTTTTATTTTTTGCTGTGTTGGGTCTTTGTTGCTGCAGGCGGGCTTTCTCTGGTTGCGGCGAGCTAGGGCTACTCTTAGTTGTGGTGCGCGGGCTTTTCATTGTGGTGGCTTCTCTTGTTGTGGAGCACGGGCTCTAGGCAGGTGGGCTTCAGTAGTTGTAGAACGTGGGCTCAGTAGTTGTGACTCGCTGGCTCTAGAGAGCAGGCTCAGTAGTTGTGGTGCACGGGCTTAGTTGCTCTGCAGCCTGTGGGATCTTCCCGGACCAGGGCTCGAACCCGTGACCCCTGCACTGGATTCTTAACCACTGCGCCACCAGGGAAGCCCCTCTGAGGCACTTTAAATGCACAAAACACCACGTTGCTTGTCTTGTAAGAGTAACTGTGCAAAGGTCCTGGAACCAAACTCAACAGAAGGGCTGGTTCCTGCCCTCTGAAAGCCTTTCTCTGCTCTGCTCGCCGTGTGGAAGACTGTCTTAGGTAGCCACGTGTGAAGTTAGAGAAAAGGCTCTCTGTCCAATATAACTGTACTTTATTCAGAATATAAAGTGTTCATACCGTTTTCAGTATACAGAACTTACAGCAAGTCACCTTAGAAAAGTATGTTATAGCAACTCAGTCGTAAACAAATTTGAGAGATATTGGCAGCCACATCAAGGTTTTGTATGGGACAAGGGAGGTGATGTTGATCTCAAACAACCTGTCATTCATCTTCAGCAATATTGCCCCAAAGACAGAGTAAGGCAACAGCTGTGTGGGTGCAAGTCTTACTCAGCAAGTCAGCTCCCCAGCGACTTAGACCCCCGGAGTCAAGGCAGCCTGGTAACGTTTCATTACCCAGGGAGAACTAAGCATCTTATTTCATTAAAATAGATGTCCTCACTTTTGTGTATAGCAGTGCTCTCTTTTATTTTCCCACAACATGTATCTGGGACCTAGGGGTAGGATGAATGATGTGAGGGAAGGCTTGGTGGGGTGGGGGGATTGGGAAGTAGGGGAGGGGGTGTTGGGAGGAGAAGTTACTATTTATAAAGACAGAGCATTAAGAATCCACTCATTAGAAAGCCAAGATAGAGCACCTATAGAACCACTAGGATTTAGGAATGAGATAAATCAAGACAATAATAACTATGATAATAGAGCACTTTCTGTGACTAAACTCTATCCCAAGCTGCTCAGGTCTGTTTGTGTCCCTCCCGAATTCATGTGTTAAAACTTAACTCACAAGGTGATGGGATTGGTAGGGGGTGGCTATTGGGAGATGATTAGGTCATGAGGGCAGAGCTCTCGTGACTGGAATTAGTGCCTATATGAAAGAGACCCCAGGGAGCTCCCTCATTCCTACCTGTATGCGAGGACACGGACAGGAGACAGCCATCAAGGTGGGAGCCAACTCTCACCAGACACCGAATCTGCCAGTGCCATGATCCTGGGCTCTCTAGCCTCCAGAACTGTGAGAAATTAATTTCTGTTTTCTATAAGCCACCCAGTTTATGGTATTTTTCTTATGGCAGTCTGAACAGATTAAGACACAAGCTTTTATATTTTGGGGGAAATGTGTAATCTGGTGAGGAAGAACCACATATACCCAATTAACAATAAAACATGGGAGAATGTAGCAATATTATAATAAAGAGCTATAGAATTGCACAGGACGAAGACATAAATTTTGAAGTTGGAGGTGGGTGGCAGGAAAGTCTTCCTAGCAAACACATGAGTTGGCAGCCCCTGGCACACCCAGCCTCCACTCAAAGTGACGGTAACGTGGCCGTGGCTCTCCTGCCTTAGCTGACCACTTGGGATGCCGTGGGGCATATTTGGATGAGTGCTCTCAACCCCCATTTGACCCTCTTTCAATTTGGAGAGGTTGGAAAGCTGAAAACGACCCTTTCAAGGCTTCCTTGCAGCTACAGCTCTACTTGAGAATTGGACTCTACCTGACAGCTGCCCTTGCATGAGATTTGGAAGGCAGACATGAGGCAGTGGCTGTAATGCAGAGAAAGTTACAGCTGATTTGGGCATGGCCACATTCACTGCATCCCTTTGTTAGCCGCCTACAAGTTGGCCTCTGTTCTACCACCCAACGTCCTTTAGTTGATATCCAGTGACGCCATCCTTGCAGAGATTCACCGTAGTGGCAACTCTGCTGATTCGTTGCCTCTCTTCCCTTCCTTGACCCTGTTTCCTTCTGTATCTGCTCTTTCCACAGGCGTTCCTCTTCTGTCTTTTCCTCTGACTTCTCTTTTCTGCTCCCCCTATCAGTGCATACGCCCTTGACCCTTTGCACTTCTCTCTGGGTGCTCTCTCCCTTGGGAAAATGTATTCATTCTTTCTTTTGTCACTTGCTGGGTATCAAGTATGTGCTGAGTTTTCTGGCCAATGTAAAGATGAGTGGCAAGACTCAGGCTCAAGGAGTTTTCAGTTTAGCAGGAGAGGAGAGTCAGGTGTATGAAAAGCATATTTTCGTGTAATGAGTATTACAGGAAAAGTATCAAAAAGGGCCTTGACAATTGAAGATGAAAAATCAAGGAGGCTCCATGAAGAAGGCGGCCGGGGAGATGACCCAGAGAGGGCTGTGATGGGGGAATAGACCTCAAGAAAGGGAAGTATTTTAACAAGAGGAGAGGACATGAGAAAAATTGAATAGAAGTGAGAAAGTACAAAGTATCCTGGGAGGTTTTATGCCCATATCCATAAAGCAATCTAGTAGATAGATTATCAACTTTGTGAGGTCAAGAACCTTGTTCACTAGCTTGTCTCTATTCCTAGGATTCAGTGTTGTGCCTGGTACACAGTCGGCCTGCAATAAGTATTTACTGAATGTAAGTCTAGAGCGATGAGCATTCTCTTCCATTGTGCCAGTCGATGAGTCTAGTCCAGAGCCCAGATGCTTCCTCGATCCACCCTGCTGCAGCTCCGCCACTGAGTCAACATAGGACAATAAGCCCCGAACATCTGCATTTTCCATATACCGCAGACAAGGAGCTTCTTCCTGACTTTATCTTATATTCTTCTATAGTAAACCAATCCACTGGGCTGAAGGTATCACCACCACCCACTAATCTTGATGATTCTACCTTCAAAATATATCCAGAATATGACCACTTCTCACCACCTCCCCTGCTACTGCCCAGTCCATTGCTCACTTTCCCCAACAAATACAACAGCAAGAGGGATCCCTTAAAGAATATAAATCACAGCATGTCACACCTATGCTCTTCCTATTTCCCATGTTCTATAAGGCCTTACATGAGGAGCAATCTTTATGAGGAGAACATACACAGTAGAAGAATAATACACTCTTCTACTTCCATTAATTCCATGCCAGGGAATTTCTTTCTCACACACGGTGAGACATGCACTTTAATCTTCTTCCCACTTTCTTTCAACTCTTGCCTATTACCCTGAATTGTGTTATTTCTTCTTCTTTATTGGTCCCATTTGTGAGCCAAAAGGCAAACTGTAATAAGTCTAATAAACCTGAGAAGAGTTGTAGAGATGTAAGTACCCTGGTGTTTGTAATGAAATTAGATTGAACTAAGACCCAATGTTGGCATCTTCTGGTTTGCCAGAACTTCATGTCTGCAGAGTCCTTTAAGCATCCCCACAGATGTTTCCATTGCCTCCTTCTCCCCAAAGCAACCTGATATTCCTTGAGTTCCAGCCTCCTTCAAGTTATAGACTCTTTCCAAAATAATTTCTTACTTGGAATTATTGTTTTTATGGGTTTTTTAAGTAGCAGTATAGAAAAAAAGGGGGTTTTCCTATTTCTTTCATTTCCAATAAAAATTCCCAACAATATTATTGATTAAATAGGCATCTGTGATGTTACCCTTAAGATATAATCACTTATTACATTGTTTCTGTGGAAAAACCAACTAATTTATGATGAAAAGAAGAAAGGAACAAAGGAAGATTATTATATAAAAATAGAAGTTATATTGAAAAAGCTTTCATTAACTGCCCTTGTTTATTCTTTTTTTTTCTTCAACATCTTTATTGGAGTATAATTACTTTACAATGGTGTGTTAGTTTCTAGTGTATAACAAAGTGAATCAGCTATACATATACATCTATCCCATATCCCCTCCCTCTTACATCTCCCTCCCACCCTCCCTATCCCACACCTCTAGGTGGACACAACGCACCAAGCTGATCTCCCTGTGCTATGTGACTGCTTCCCACTAGCTATCTATTTTACATTTGGTAGTGTATATATGTCCATGCCACTTCATCCCATCTTACCCTTCCCCCTTCCCATGTCCTCAAGTCCATTCTCTACGTCTGTGTCTTTATCCTGTCCTGCCCCTAGGTTCTTCAGAACTTTTTTTTTTTTTAGGCTCCATATATATGTGTTAGCATATGGTATTTGTTTTTCTCTTTCTGACTTACTTCACTCTGTATGACAGTCTCTAGGTCCATCCACCTCACTGCAAATAACTCAATTTTGTTTCTTTTTATGGCTGAGTAATATTCCATTGTATACATGTGCCACGTCTTCTTTATCCATTCATCTGTCGATGGACACTTAGGTTACTTCCATGTTCTGGCTATTGTAAATAGAGCCGCAGTGAACATTTATGGTACATGACTCTTTTTGAATTATGGTTTTCTCAGGGTATATGCCCAGTAGTGGGATTGCTGGTTGTATGGTAGTTCTGTTTTTAGTTTTTTAAGGAACCTCCATACTGTTCTCCACAGTGGCTGTATCAATTACATTCCCACCAACAGTGCAAGAGGTCTGCCTTTTCTCCACACCCTCTCCAGCATTTATTGTTTGTAGATTTTTTGATGATAGCCATTCTGACTGGTGTGAGGTGATACCTCATTGCAGTTTTGATTTGCATTTCTGTAATGATTAGTGATGCTGAGCATCTGTCTATGTGTTTGTTGACAATCTGTGTATCTTTTTGGAGAAATGTCTATTAAAGTCTTCTGCCCGTTTTTGGACTGGGTTGTTTGTTTTTTTGATATTGTGCTGTATGAGCTGCTTGTATATTTTGGAGATTAATCCTTTGTCAGTTGCTTCATTTGCAAATATTTTCTCCCATTCTGAGGGTTGTCTTTTCGTCTTGTTTGTGGTGTTCTTTGCTGTGCAAACGCTTTTAAGTTTCATTAGGTCCCATTTGTTTATTTTTGCTTTTATTTCCATTTCTCTAGGAGGTGGGTCAAAAAGGATCTTGCTGTGATTTATGTCATAGAATGTACTGCCTATGTTTTCTTCTAAGAGTTTTATAGTGTCTGGCCTTACATATAGGTCTTTAATCCACTTAGAGTTTATTTTTGTGTATGGTGTTAGAGAGTGTTCTAATTTCATTCTTTTACATGTAGCTATCCAGTTTTCCCACTACCACTTATTGAAGAGGCTATCTTTTCTCCATTGTACACTCTTGCCTCCTTTATCAAAAATAAGGTGACCGTATGTGCGTGGATTTATCTCTGGGCTTTCTATCATGTTCCATTGATCTATATTTCTGTTTTTGTACCAGTACCATACTGTCTTGATTACTGAAGCTTTGTAGTATAGTCTGAAGTCAGGGAGCCTGATTCCTCCAGCTCCTTTTTTCTTTCTCAAGATTGCTTTGGCTATTCGGGGTCTTTTGTGTCTCCATACAAATTGTGAAATTTTTTGGTCTAGTTCTGTGAAAAATGCCATTGGTAGTTTGATGGGGATTGCACTGTATCTGTAGATTTCGTTAGGTAGTATAGTCATTTTCACAATGTTGATTCTTCCAATCCACGAACATGGTATATCTCTCCATCTGTTTGTATCATCTTTAATTTCTTTCATCAGGGTCTTATAGTTTTCTGCATACAGGTCTTTTGTCTCCTTAGGTAGGTTTATTCCTAGGTCTTTTATTCTTTTTGTTGTAATGGTAAATGGGAGTGCTTCCTTTATTTCTCTTTCAGATTTTTCATCATTATTCTATAGGAATGCAAGAGATTTCTGTGCATTAATTTTGTATCCTGCTACTTTTCCAGGTTCGTTGATTAGCTGTAGTAGTTTTCCGGTAGCATCTTTAGGATTCTCTATGTATAGTATCATGTCATCTGCAAACAGTGACAGCTTTACTTCCTATTTTCCGATTCGGATTCCTTTTATTTCTTTTTCTTCTCTGATTGCTGTGGCTAAAACTTCCACAGCTATGTTGAATAATAGTGGTGAGAGTTGCCCTTGTTTATTCTTAAAGATATTTTTTCTTGAGGCATTGTTGGGGGGAAAGCAGAGATGAGTCTTGGTCTCCATTGTCAGTCAATTCGCAATATAAAAGAAGAAGCAAAACAACCACACACACACACACACGCTGACGTAGCCACAGATTTCAAACTAGAGCAGGACATAAGAAGTGCATATTAATTAAGATAAATGGCTATGCCAATGAAAAATCCTTGCCTCTCAGTCCAGCACCCCATTCTCAGAAGCTAAAGAAAGAGAAGAGCTTCAGAGAGCTTAAGTTAGATCAGTTCAGAGGAGGAAGCACTCCCGGGAAATTCACTGTTTCTTTTCACAGCACACCTCTCTGTGTTGGTGTCATGGGCCCCTGGAAATCTATAAAAAGGGAGATAGACAGAACTTTCATTTTGAATTTTTGTGTCCTATACAGAGAATTTAGCCAGGCTAGGTAAGATGGAAATAAAGGGATGGGCTAGGGTCAGGATTTTAGAACTTGAAAATATTTTGCTGCTTGAGAGATTGTCTGTAAGCTGACCATGATGATAGTTGGCTGCAGGCCTGAGCAGATGCATTTCCCAAGCATTTTCAGATTTAATGAGTCCAGAGAGCATCCCTTGAGGCAGCTCAGTCACTTATTACCAGATTACAGAAAGGAAATGGGGGAATCTAGGGGTTTAAGTGAGTGATGGGGACACCAGGAGTGAGTATCACAGCCCGAGTTCTCATAAACACTTTTGCTTCCAGGAGAGGCAGGGAAAAACAGTGGCTTCAAGTGTGAGTGTAACTTCAGGGAAGAGGGAGGTGATTTTCCATGTGAACTTTTAGTCCCTTGCCCCATGTTTGTACACATACCCATGAATGCTGCCCGAGCCTGCAAAAACCACTTTATTGCAGTGGACACGCGTCATGCCATCTGGATGCCCAGCACTTCCTTAGTTTGAAATTTTCCACATTTATGAGCCCTTTTCCCCAGGAAGGAGCCAGAAACTCATTTTCCCATATTCCTTTGCAGCTAGATAGAGGCATGGGCCGATTCTCCTCAGATGTACCCATGCAAAACTTTGATTTGGAGGACAGCTTGCAGAGTCAGGAGTGCTGAGTGGAAGACTTCTGTTGTGGGTGACAGGGAGACATTTGGTACGCAGAGGCAGAGGTTGCGATGATCCTAGTGGCAATTCCCTGCAGCACTGTAACAGCAGTGTCTTTCCTGGGGTAATAATTAGAGTGTTGGTCATAGCTGAGTAGTCTCCCAACCTAATTATCTAGCCCTCAATGATATTTGGTGAAATAACCAATATAGTCCAGTGACTACAGTTGAGGCAGCTGCAGTGATTTCTGTTGTTTGCAACCAAGAACTCTTACTAATACTCCTTGCACATATAGGGGATGCCAAAAAACTCAGTAATCAAAGTGAATATTTATCATAATATTTTAAAGCATTCAAGTATTCGAGCCTACACCAAAAATGTATGTATTGCTTGTACTTATTTTAAAGTCAAAGAAACAGAATTTCAGAGAAGTCTAGTATTGTACTCAAGCAATTTAGTACACCCAGATTAAAGCTAGAACCAGGCTTTCTGACTCCAGTTTAGTGATTTCTCCATGAAAACCTGACTCATTATGTGAAGATACTGAATCATATTCTTTTTTTTTTTTTTTTTTGCGGTACGCGGGCCTCTCACTGCTGTGGCCTCTCCCGTTGCGGAGCCCAGGCTCCGGACGCGCAGGCTCAGCGGTCATGGCTCACGGGCCCAGCCGCTCCGCGGCATGTGGGATCTTCCCAGACAGGGGCACGAACCCGCATCCCCTGCATTGGCAGGCAGACTCTCAACCACTGCACCACCAGAGAAGCCCTTGAATCATATTCTTGATTGAATTCAACTAGAAGTGATCAATACATAAAAAAAAAAAATCTTCCACTAAGCACCTGTTCACTTAAGGCACTAGCATGACTGTGAGTAAGGCTAAGACTAGGGTGAGGCAAGTGAGGCACTGTTGCCTCAAGTGCAAAATTTAAAGGGGTGTCAAAAAATTCAGTTATCAAGATACGTAAGATTTTAATGCAAAATTTAAAAATCAAAATTAATTAAAAAGCCCTTGAAGAACAAAATATCAAATTTTCAAATTAAAACAGAATTGGTATGACCTATGTTTTCCCCTTTATCTCAAGCTCTGATATAGTTACTGATCCTGTCTAGAGTACTTATACATATTATCTGAAAATAAATTAAGAGCACAAATTAAACCACCTAATTGCCTTCTCAGACATTCAAAGTTTGAATCTTTTGCCTCCTGGCATGTGAATTTTCTCCAGCAGAATACATAGCAGCATCTCTCTGTGAGCATTCCTGAGTCTGCAGTTTGGGATTAGATTAGAATATCTGTGTCTAGACCTGTCTGGATCTTGCAGAAATATTAGCTCTGGCTGACTCTCTAACATAACAGAGTAAAGGAGACCAAATGAAACACAAGGAGACACAAGTTTAAATTTTAATGAGGATCTGAGCCGTTGGCTGTTCAACACCTCTAAAGAGATGCCTTGATAAATCGTAACAATAATCATGGTGATTAACATTTATTTGACACCCTGTTTCAGAGACTCTGTGATATAGACGCTTTAAGCAGCAGATGCTTTTTGTCACAATCCTTGTGAGGCAGGAACTCAGGGGAGGAAACTGAGGTTGAAATCCGTAGTTATCACGTGACAGAGCCACAGTACAAGCCCAGGTGAAGTCTCCCTGCTCTACTTTGCTTCCTTTCAAGAAAGTGGATCTATTCTCCCCCAGAAATCAAGAGGTTCAAGGACTGTGGAGCGTCAGGACTGGACTTCCCCAGCAGGCCAAGGGACGTTGTTAGGCTGATGGCTTGGGGAAGCCTCACCTTCCCATTGATAAGTGACAGGAGTGGAAGGAGAGAAAGCGGCAACCTTCAAACCTGGAATGTCTGTCAATGGCCCAGCACCACTAAGTTGTCCCTGCCATGTTGTGAGGTTTGTCCAGTCCCAAAGGATAGCTTCACATGGTTTGATGCTCATTACATAAACCTAGAAGTTCTGATTTGAGAAGAATGTCTTCAGAAGGCATCCTAATACAGATGGGGAAACTGAGGCCCTGGTAAACAAAGCAATTTCAATTCTAAAACTGGAACCAGGACCTAATTTTCCAAACCCCAGTTGCTCGAGTACTTGTGCCTTTTTGTTTTTTTGGATTACCAGTTTACTACCACAACACTGGCTGGAACTGAAGAGAACCCACCCTGTTCAGAAAATCACAGTCCCACTGGACCATTTTCACTTGTCCATGTTACCTTCCCAGCTAGGGAAGGAACTGGAATTGGCATCTCCTACAATAGACTGTAGACGTAGACAGTGATCTTCCTAAAACAAGATTGTACATTGTTGAGTAAAGAGTTGGTCATCACAATTTCTTGATCTTAAGCTCTTTTAAAACCATGTTTATTCACATATAGCACAAATGTGCAAGGATTTATCATAAAGTGAGCACCGCATAACAATACCCAGTTCAAGAAAGAGAATGTTGACAATGTACCCAGAAGTCCCCCCATAACCTCTTCCAATGACTGCCCCCTTCCTCCTTACTAAAGGTAATCACTCTCCTCACTTCTAATACCATGATTTCCTTTTGCCTGCTTTTGAACTTTGTATAAATGGAATCTAGAGCATATATTCTTTTCTAGCTAGCTTTTTGATTTGACGTGATATTTGTGCATTCCATTCATTTTTGGGGGAATGGAATTCAACAATTCTTCCTATGAATATTCCACAATTTATTTATTCATTCTACTACTGGGTAGTTTCCAAATTGAGCTATCTTAGCCGTGGGTTCCCCTACAAGGAGACCCCAAGACAGAGGTTTGCCTGTGGACACTTCATTTGGGAACATTTTCCCTGGGAACAGGCACGCAGGCGAGGGAAAAGAAAAGAAAAGAGGGGAGGCCGATATATGGATATTTTGTTACGTTAACTACTCCTACAGTTAGCTGCTGTTCAATCCTATCAGCATCTTCTAAGGGGCTGTCTGAAATGCGTTTCAGAACTGTTTACCGGGGAGAACAGAAGTAGAAATATTTATCCATTGCTTATTGGCTCCTGTCTCCCATCGACCAAGAATGGTCCCACCAGCATAAATTCTCCTGTTCTCCCAGGTCATACATGCATGAGTTTTCCAAGGGAATCCCAAGTCAGAGAGGCTGCATTGCAGGAAGTCAGGTGTACATGGTGCAGGCCCTAGGTAAGGTGTTATACTGATTGTACCTGCAGTAGCCAAAGCCTGCATGAAATCAGTTGCAACAGCAACGGTAGGGCTAGGGAGATTTTGATGTCGTGCAAAAGAGGTGTCCCTATATTGGCTTTTTTGAACAGTGTGGAAATGAGAAAATGTGTCTTGGTGCACACGTGTATATATTTCTGTTAGGTATGTTCATAGGAGTGGAACTGTTGGAGCATAACGTATTTATGTGCTCAGCCCAGTTTTCTAAGGTGTTTATTTACCTTTCCACCAGCAACATATGAGTTAAACTTGGTTCAACATTTTGTGCTGTCATCTCTCTTTTTAAAATGGCACTACCATATATATATATATGGCTTTCTAATGGCTACAGATTGTGCCAGATTGTATCCTCTCAATTGTTTGGGTCACTTAGCACCACATTTTACTTCTGGTCACTTGAGTACTGTTTCTTGGGCTGCGGATGTGCTCACGTATTCTGGGCTGTTGGGATGAGATCAACAACTGCACTTGACCTCACTGGCAATCCAAAGTAAACAAAGAGAAAGGAACAAGACATGTAATATCTCCCAAAGAAGTCACTAAAATTGACTACATTTCATTTATCAAGAAACCATTCCAAGTCTTTGACTAATTCGAGACTCCCTGTTGTGGTAGAGAATGTCTTCCTCAATGGGATGTTATAATTCTTGCCAGTAATATCCAAGGGCCTGCTTTTCTCTGCTCAGAGATTAGGTTGCCCATAACATTTTGATAGAGAAATGGGAAGGAAGGTGAGCCCACCCTTCAAGGTCTGCCCCAAACTTTTTCCCCTTAGTTCCAATCCAAGATCAACCTCCACCTGACGCCTCTGTAATGTAGTGAAACAGCCAATGCCCTCATTCTGAAATGCTCCCTTGGCTTCCATTGGCCACAATAAAATTTCCTTCCCTGTGGTCCTCTTGGCCTGAGCTTCAGAGGAACACCTCCTAGGAGACGCACCAAATCTAGGAAAACCACATTTAAATATCTCTAGCTTCTAAGCATCCCGCCCAAAGACAGGGAAGTGGGGTTGGATGAGTTGTAAATAGAAGTTTCTACTCAAGAAGCTTCCAGAAGCTCCTTATGTTCCTCCTCCTCTGTGGCCTGCTGTGGACATGCTGCTCCTTGACCACTATGAGCAGAAATTCTCCAATCCTGCTTCAACCCTTTGTGCTGTCCCAGCCCACCCAGCCGATGCCTGATACAGACAGTTCCTGGGTACACTTCTGGCCCAGCCCGCTATGCCAGTCCATTGAGGCTGGGCCCACAGTATGATGTCTTAGGGGTCCAGGGTGGCGGTCCTCTTCCCTAGAGAGGTGCTTCTCCACTCAAGGCAAAGGACTCTTTCTTTACTATGGGCAAAGGGAAGTCAAACTAACCCTAACTTCTTGTACTGATGAGCATCCAGGAGATGTCCTCAAGGGTCTCAACAGGCCCTCATCTCCTGAGGAAGAAGATCCAAGGTTACAGCATTTTTCTTTTGCATATCTTTCCTCTGCCTCAGGGCAAAGCTGGCTTGCTCAGGAGTACTTCTATTTACATTTCATCAACTCTCAATGTGCTGATTCACCTGTGGGTGGCAGCCTTTAGAGCTGTATCCTACATCTCCTCTACTGTCATAACAGCCAATATCTACTGCTGGACTCACTATGTGTACTTAATAAGCACTTTCCATGCATCTCATTTAATTCTACAACTCTTTGAGGCAACTACTGGAATTAACCTGCTTTATAGATGGGGAAACTGTGCCTTTGGATACAGTTAGGAAGTAGTCAAGCTGGGACTCAAACCCTGACAGCTGGCTCACAGAGCCCACACCCTCAGTAGCTACCTTGTACCAGGTTTCTTGCCCAGTCACCCAAACGCAGATTCTCAGCTCCCAGAGCTACCTGTGTAAATGTACTTTCTTTGTGGTCCCAGCTCCCAGGCTATCTTGAAAATAATGGAAGGGAATTTGACCGGGACCCATTCCCACCCCTTGTCTTCTCCCCAAGGCTCTTACAGCCCCCTGAGATGGGAGGGCTTGGGTTTTCAGGCACACAGTGGTGTAGAGCGTGAGCCACCCAGGTAGACTTAGACTCTTCAGCTTCAAGCCCAGCTTCATCACTTAGCAAATGAGAAAACTCAACTAGCTATTAAACTTTTCCAGGCTTGGTTTCTACATCTTCCATGGGATAATAGTAATGCCTGCCTAACAGGGCTTTTCGTAGGATTAGAGGAGCTGATACATGTAGAACATTTAAGACAGTAACGGGCATTCTGGAAGATGTAGTGAATATCAGCTTCTACTGTGCACAAAATTCCTGTTCGGTTTTGGAAGTCTCGAGGTTGGAAAGAGCAAACAGGTTCCCTTTTGATTCCTGATTTCTCCAAGTCCTCTTTCCCTTTTCCCCATTTCAGTGCCGCCCCCTTACTCTCAGCCATTTCACATGGCTTGTGAGTGCTCACGCTTTTCTATCACCACTTTCTTTGTTCCACAGCAACTTGGCTCTTCTGTCCATTTGGGGCTGAGTCTGGGGTCTTCCCTGCAGCCCCTGGTCAAAGCCTGTGCCATTGATGTATCCCTAGCGGATTCAAAGTACCTCCACTTAAATTCAGCAACTCAGAGGCTCGGTCCATATGAAGAGTTTGGAACTTTTGCCCCTGGGTAACAGTGGATTATCACGTTAAATGCACGTCTTTTTTTCCCCTTCTTGATGACAGAGCTGAGTTTTATTAACAGTCTGAGCCAGTGCGACCCTACAGAAGTATATATAACAAGAGTCACAAACACAAGCCTCACATATGTCATTTTGTTTTCTAGTGCTCGTGCATTTAAACAAAGTAAAAAAGAAAGACGTGAATTAATTTTAAGAATACATTTTATTTAACCCAATATCCCAAACATTAACAGATCAACATGTATTCAGTATAAAATTATTAATGAGATAATTTATGTTCTTTTTATTTGAACCAAGTCTTTAAGATCTCTTACGTAGTTTACACTTACAGCACAGCTTAATTTGCACTGGCCACACTTCAAGTGTTCAATAGCTACAAATGGTTACTGGCTACCATTTTAGAGCAGATGTGAGCCATTGGTCCCCAGGATCCACCATCCTTAGACATTTCCTATTACACGTCTCCATTCTAACAATGGGAACATATAACACAGTGCCTGGCACGTAATAGGAAGGCAATGCATGCATTACTCTTTCCTTCTAGCTTTGGCTTCTATTAAATCATCTTCACACCGACTCATCATTTCCCTCTTATTGTATTTTTTCTCCTTTTTCCAGGTGCTTGGAAGGGAATTGAGAGCTAGATGCAATGTTTAGAGTAGAGTTAGGCATCATCCCCAAGGCCAAAATAGCTCATCTGTCCAAAACTAAAATTAGATCCCTACTCTGTAAACTCTTCACCCCAAAGACTTTAACTCTTTTAGCCAGAGTGTGACTTTGAATTAGCTTGACCCTAGACAGTGGCTCACTCTTACTGATGGACAGTATTAATGTCCAGAAAATGAACTGAGCATTTTACCAAAAGAACATTAGCTGTCGATAGGAGTTGGCTTCTTATTCCAGAAGTGCTATATTGCTCATGTCAAGAATGCATTTTCTTGTCAGTACCTATGATTGAGGTTAAATCTCATACTTTACTGGTTTCAGTAATGCAGTGGTTCTTAGGAAGCATATCAGAATTATATATCTGAGGAGATTTCTCAAAAGATTTTTCTGCCCCAAGAGTCTAGCATAAATTAAAGTCATAGAAGCAGGGACAGGTATATTTGATTCTGACACTGTCTCCCTTTCCAGACCCTGTTACCACCTTCCCAATCAAGAACCACCATCATGGTGGCTTTTCAGATAGATAGTACCCAAATGAGCAGCTCTGAAATGCAAGTTTAGAAAATCAAAATAGTCAAATTTCTAGCAAAGACCATACTATCTGCTCCTGGATTCTCTGTCCTTTCAAAACAGCCTCTTTTTCCAGTTAACACATAAAAGCTCAGACTCAACTCTTTCTAAGTAGTCACCATGGCCTTCTCCAACATCTGTCCCTTTCCACCTATATTTCAGAGGTGGCATCTGAGACACAGCAATGACTAAGTACATACAGCAAATCAAAGGATGGTGCCCACCTTGAATGGAGATCTCCCATATCTTATCAATTTGCCCAATAACATTGTCTTTCTCTGTCCAAGTTACTCTTTTATGCACATAAATGAGAATTAGAACATCTCTGCCCTGCTCCTTTCAGCAGAATAGCTCTGCAATGGTGCATGCTGCCATCCATTTCACTGGAACATTTGCCATAAATTTGCTTTTAAAAGACATTGTCTTACAATACTGTCAATGTCACTTGCATTAAAAATGAGAAAAATATGGAAACATGCATTAAAATATTCAGGAACAAATGGCTTCTTTATTACATGAAAGCTCTCATGTGTCTCAAAGGTACTGAGAATAGAATAATTTATCGTAAATGAGATGATTATTGCCGGGAAAAGGTCTATTTTAATGCCAGTTTTCTTGGAGATTAAACCAAACCCTAACAGTCCACTGGGGGTGTTCGTCAACCTATAAGTCAAATACTTAAAAGCTTTAAGTGGAAAATATATGCTGGTGCAGCAGTCTTGGGGAAGACGGAACACATTCTCTTTGTTCTTATCTCTAGGGGGTCAGCTCTAGTGTCCAAAAAAAAAAAAAAAATGAAGATAATGAGTTTTCTGAAACCAAGATGAAGATCCACTGTGCTTTGGGGTTTGAATTGCAATGTCGGAACCTCAGACTCTCGACCTCCAGGGTCTCCAACAGCTGGGTGGTGTCCAGTATCAGGGATACACTCTGCAAAACAAATATTGTCTTGAGAAAATGTTTTCCTCTTGTTCTTTTGGGCACATGTTTCGCAAGAAGATAAATAGGGACTCAAAAGGAAAACTGCAGATCTAGAGTTAAGAAAGAGAGTGGATTGTCCTTTCTGATAACAGCCAGAAAATAGGGTGTTCTGGTTAATATGCATGAAAGATGAAAGGCCAGGTTTCAGAGACTCAGAACATGAGTAAATGTATTTCTCATGAAAACTATACTGAATATTATTTGATCTTTCTTTGTTGAATCAGGATCTTTATAAAATACTAATTATCATTGTATAATGACTGAACAGTCCGTGATTAGAATGTTATTTAAGCCAGCTTTCACGGGACATGGTTTTAATGGTCCTGGGGGAGGGGAAAGCCAAGCTTTTGCGCTAACTTAAGGTATTTAGTAACTTAGGCAAAGCAAGAGAAAAGTGATGGGCATTCATTTTGCTACCATGTAACTTCCATGGAGGACTGACATGCTGGTGATTGTACCTCACGTTCCCCATTCTTGTAAAGATTTTCCTACATCATCCAGCACTGGTATGACAGATGAAAGGAACCCCCTAATTAGCTCTCCTTTTCTTCCCATTCTCTTTTCCTTACCAGTACCCTTTAACCTGTGTCCTTTTGCAACTTCATTTCTAGTCAGTGCCCTGCCACCCTCTGGAGAGATCCGTAGAGCTGAGTACTAAAATTGTCACGATTGTCTTAATTGTTGAGGGAGGTAGAGGGGCGGGTTAGGGCAGCTAGGGTCCTGGGCCGGAAGAGAGGAGCTGGCAGGGAGGAAATCTGGCTTAAGGGCAGGCCCCCAGGACTGATGCCTTGGCAGTCTATTCAAATCCTTGGATGGCTGCACCGAGGTTATAACGAGAGCCAGCATTTCGCGTGTGCCAGGATCTATGCATTATCTCCTTTAATCCTTGTACAACCCGGGCACATAGGCACTATGATCTCTGTTTTAAAGGTGAGGGCTAAGCCTCAGCAAGGTTAGGTCAGATTCCAAGTCCACACATCAACTGAGCGGCTGGTCCGTGTTGTGTCTCATCTCAGAGCTCAGGCTCGGACCACTCTGCCCCCCGCCCCACTATTAGACGTAGCTTCCTTCTTTACCTTTGTCCATTTGTCTCTCTCCTTTTTAAAATGATGATTTCAGAAAGTATATTCATATTTTTTCTATACTTTGTAAACTCTTAAAGAGCAGCAAGGCAGTTCCTGGACCAAGACTCATGGGGCCCAAATTCTTACCTTTGTGTAGCCACCAACTCAGTGTATCACAGTGACACTGGGCCATTGGGCCTCAATTTGCCCATCTGTAAAACGAGGCAGTTGGACTAGATGGTACCTGAGGATGATTCAGCCACTAATATTGGGTGACTCCCCAGGGTCTAAGAGGGGCTCTGGGGCATGACTCACCTGAACTGTCCCCACCTGGGATCTGAGGATTGGGAGGATAGCGCTTATGAATGCAATGACAGGATTTCCAAGTCCCAAATCAAAACGCCCATTAACCGAACTACTGGGTGACAATAAGTTGCAATAGTGACATTAAACCTGCTCTAGAAATTCAAGTATATGGAAAATATGGTGGGTAAACCCACATTTACCCTCTTAGGGAGGGTGAGGCACATCAGGAACTTCTTTATTTCTATCACCCCACCTCTCCTTCCACACCCAGACCCTGAACTGCTTGCTCCCCTGCCCCAAACGCCAGCAGGCAAAATTAAGCTGGGGGCAGTGTTTCCGGCCTGTTATAAAAACATGCCCAGAATCCTGGGCGGTTTGCCTGTTATTCACATATATTTGCATGTTATTCACATATATTTGCATAGCGCCTTTTGTGAAGTGGTTCCAAGTCCGGTTTGTAAAATAAGAGATCGCGTCAAATCAAGGCAGATAGGGTAACTGCATTTCCATTCGGAGCAAAGGTGGCTGCCCATAGGACGCATGTTTTTAAACCCAGCCATGGAAACCCTTCCCGCCTTAGAAGAGAGAAAACATAATTAGGCAAATTCTCCATGGTGAGAAGCCCGCCTTTCCTCCCCTTTAATGGGGACAGAGCACTTGGAGGGAAAAAGTGCCAGATGGTGTGTGATTCTGTAAATCTTGTAAATGTTTAATAATTAATACTTGTTTTCCTTTCATTCTTCTCCACTCCATCATCTCCTTCCCTACTCCAGTACTGATCTCTGGTATCCTCCCAGGAATTAGGATATCTTCAGCTGTTTATATAACCAGAGATTAAGTCCAATTTAAGAAGAAATTTGGGCAAAAAAAATGCAGTCATCATGATAAGAAAGCAGAAATGTTGTTCGCCTTGGGGTTACGTTCTGAGGTTCAGGCTTAGCAGCCTCAGAGGAGCATCTGGTAAAAGCTTCTTGTGGACACCTGGGTCGGGGATGGGGCAGTTGACTAGCCTCTGCCAAGCTGGAACAAATGAGAGCAAATAGTCAATGACACCCGGCCTCCTCTCTGGAAAGGGCCTGCTGCACTTGTGAGATAAGATAAAACTCTAATACAAACACTGATTTAGTTTCTCCCCTTCTGCGCTTGCTTACTCTGCTGTGTTATCTCATTTTTTGTAGGCTTGACCCTGGTACAGTTTGTGATTTTCTAGGTCGGTAGTTGTTACATCTTTGTGCATGGTGGGTGTCTTGTGCAGAGAATGTATGTAGCTTGACCCCTGCTTCTCCTCCCCGCTCTCTACCCGCTACCCACTCTGATGAGCCTGCCTGACTCTGAGGCAAAATAAGGCATTACTTCAATAAGCCATTACTCAAAGTGGGTTGGAATGACCAGTCATCACAGAGTGAGCTGCATCAGCCTTGTATCTCTAATTGCCCATCATGAAAGAGCAGGTGGGGGATGTGCAGGGGAGGGAGGGTCCACAGCAGCATAGCTCTGGAGCACTTCCTGGGTGAAGGGGGAGGTGGGGCAGTCTGGGCAGTGACCGCTGCTGCAGTAGTCCCTCTGAGTCAGCGGCTCTTGACCTCCGTCAAGGTGCGGAAGAGTCACCTGCGCTTCTTGTGGAAAATGCAGATTCCCGGGGTTCAACTCCAGAAATTCTGGTTCTGTCCATATGGGGAAGGTCTCAGATCATTCTGATGCAGGCAGCCCGGGATCAGAAACACTTGGAAGGATAATAGGCTGCTTGCCGAGGAGGAAGAGGCCAGGAGGAGAAGAAGAGCAGAGCGTGAGGAAGCAGATGGTAGCAGGAGGCAGTAAAAACAATAAGGTGTTTGGAGTCAAACTAGATTCCAATCTCAGCAACGTTCCCACTTAAACTTTTCTAGCGTTCTTTCTTCATGTATAAAAAGAAGGGAAATAACCATGGTAGTATTAGGTAAGATGCGATGAGTCCTTAGCACAGAGCTCTGTGTTTTAGTGGGTTGCTTCATTTAACCCTCACAGTAACACTGAAAGGAAGGCATAACATTATCTCGCTTTTACACATGAGGAGACTGAGGCACAGACTGAGCATACAGTTTGCCTAAAGAGCCCCACTTCTGACAATTGTTGCAGATGGGATTTGAACCCAAGAAGCCTGAGTTGGGGGAATTCAGTGAGAAAATGTAGAGAAAATATCTAGCTCCTGCCTGTCACTGAGGGTTCGTTTCCTGCCTTCACAGTGTTGCTGAGAGATGGCCCATCAGCTGACCTTCTGAATCAGCATTTATCAGCCGCCTGCCCTACCGGGATTGCTGAAGGGCTGGGGATTGCGTAGTGGGATGAAGAGCCCTGGGTCTGAAGACCCTCTGAGCTTTGATTTCCTCATCTCTAAGTGAGGGCAGCAATCCCCTTATGTCTCAGGATGCCATGATCAAACGAGATCATGCCTGTGCAAAGAATTCTGTAGACTCTAGTGTGCTTTACAAATATGCAATCCCATTAAAACGTATAATGGCTTCAGTCGTTAAACAGAGGAGCCCAAACTATCTTCTTCAGGTGTCGCTCTCCTCTCTTCTAGTGGCTTCTGATGATCTCTTGGGTAAAATTAAAATGTTTGCTAACATGTTTTCAGACCATGGCTTAGTCTTCCTTTCCTAATGGGCCTTGTTCTCTAGCGGGTGGAGAAGGTGAGAGGTTAGGTGGAAGTGTTGATGAAGACTTCATCCCAAGGAATCCAGGAGGGGTTCCTGCCAGCATGGAGGGCATCCCACAACATTCCAGAATATTCCATGTATTCCAAAAGGTGGAGGAGTTCACCCCACAGGCCAAGACTTGAGATCTTCAAAGAGAGACCACCCTCTTCTACTTGCCCCTTGCTGTGATAAACACAGTCTAACTCCAATAGCTGATAGACTTTGTGGCACTTATACATTTTATAACATCTTTGACTCAGACGTAATCAGTGTCTGGTACCTCCTGTTGGAGGTTTTGCTGAGCTAAGTTTGCATTGAGGTGCTGTTTAAGTGAGGACCTCCTTTTGGGCAAAGTCAACTGGACCCACAGATAGGAATGTGGCGAGACCCACAGTTTCTAGACTGGACCATAAAAGCAAGCCAGAAAAATGAGTTTGCTTGAGTTACTGTCTTCCTTTTCTAGGAGTCTCCTCATTATGGTTCTTAGAAAAACCTCAGAGCCACAAAAGAGAAATAATAATAATTTTGCCCATAATGAGAGTTTGCAAATAAAATTTTGTGGCAAATCAGCACATCCTCCCACATAGAAAACCTATACACTTCCTCCTGGAAGAAAGAGGATCATTTTCTACTGGGAAAAGTAGATAGTAGACCTGGGAAAAGTGCAGTTTTTTTAAAAAAAGAAAAAAATCTTTCTCAGTTTCTGGCAATAGGTAGAACTCACCTGTTAAAAAACCTGCATCTCACCAGATAAGACCTTCTTAATTAGGTCTTCTCTGTAAGGGAGACTGGAATCTGGGAAGGGATGGGCTTGAATTCATTTTTACAAAATTCAATTCCATTCTTTTCCATTCTATTCTATTTCCTTTGGTACAAGTTAATAAACACCGAGGAACTGTTGTGGGTCAGGGAACTGTGTAATCCTGGGAGACAGAAATGGAAGAAATTGGCTTGTACTTCTGCTCTGCTAGTTCCAGACTGGAAATGGGCATCTCTGGGCCCAGGGCTGCTCCTTTTTGGGTAGGGCGAGATCAGAGAAGACAAAAAAGCCACAAAGAACCAGGATCAAAAATTGGATTTAGTGGTTAGGCAAAAGGAGTTGAAGTAAGGGGACACGGAGACTTAACTCTAAGTAGACCATCTGGGTACAACTGTGGGCATTGCTGGGACAATAGAATTGGAGAGTTTGTAATGTACTTCACACACTTGGCTTCACTTCATCAATAATACAGCCCTGATTTTACAGATGAAGACACTAACCCTCAGTCATGACTTGTTCAGGGTCTTGAGGTTTCTACTTGGCCAAGATGGAACACAGAGCTCATGTCTTCTGCCTCCTGGTCTGTTGTTCTTTCTGCACTGCTACAGCCTCAATGAACACCATGCATCCACAGACCATCCTGCCCCCCTAAAAGTACTTCCTGTTATCTTCATTTATGTTTTGCTGAAACCCCCCGCCTGGAATAAAGTAGCCTTTGGGAACTGTGGGTTTAATTGTTGTTTTGGTACTTAGGAATATGGGGCAAAGCCTTAGTTTCCTCAACTCTAAAAGCTGGGTCTGGATGAGGTACTATCTAGCATTGTTTTAGTGTCAGCAATCTGTGATTCTGAAATCTGTTATTACATGAGTTCACACTTCACTTTTTGGGTCTTCCAAAACTCACACTGATTTTGAGAACAGTGTTCATGCCAAATTCATTAGAGTTTGAAAACAGAGCTATATTCCAGCTCTTTGGAGGCCAAAAATGAACTCTGATATTTTTGCAAGTGTGAAACTTCTTTCAGTCATGCCAAATTAACTCAAAACATCTGAATGGTCTGCTTCCAGGTATCATAACATTTTCTCTTTTAGGCTTGGAATTTGATTTTAGAGAATTTCGATTCTTGTAGATGTTGTAGTAAGAGACAAAGTTGCGGAGAACCCTGATGGAATGATATTTGCTGGGTGGGCTGAGGGCCAGCTATTGTTCTTGCTGATTGTCAGTAGAGAAGAGAGAATTATTTGCTAACTATCCCCGGAATCTCTGTCAATTAGCTTGGAATTTGAGGGATTTTCCTGATGTGTTTTATGGAGGTCATTTATCTGGGGGGTAGCGAGGGTGCAGGTGAAAAGTTTTAACCCTGCAGTGGAAGACAGGCTGGCTCAGAAAACCAGCTTAGATGGGAATCCCACCTCATTTAAATCAACCATCTGGTGACCCCGTGGGGCAGCCATCTTCACCAGGCTCAGTTCTGTCCCATACCATGGACAACATAGAAACAATTTAAGACCTGATCTACAGAGAGTAGCTTTAGAATAACTTTCTCAAAATCCAACCTAGGTTCCTAGGCCTGACTCTAAGCCTATGATCTCTTAAAATCTCTGTGGCAGGGGGCCGGACTCTATGTTTTAATAAGTGTCCAGGTGATATTTATACTGCTGTAGACAAACAGCCACTGCCATACAGTCTTCTAAAGGAAACAAAATTTATACGGAAAACAGAAAGCAGTTATCACAACAAAATCCCATGCTTTCTAGAGTTGCAAATAATAAAGCACCATCTAGGGGACCAGGTTTTGTGAAGTCCATGGGTAGCTGGAAAGGTGGGGAGAAGACCCTGTAGACCCCTTACACCTGCTAGAACCTATGAAACAAGAGGCATCAAAGAGGCAAAGAATAAGGTAGACAGGAAAGTGAGAGATGGGTGCTGGTTGGATCGTGGCAGGGAAACGCATGGATGCAACAGAACCCAAGCTTGACCTTGAGAGAGGGAGAAACTATGGATAGCTAACATTCGGTGGAAGAGGTATTCAACCTTTAAAAGATTTTGATATCTTATAGGCTGTGTAGCTGCTTTCATGGACTTTAAACACTTACAGTGTGTGGGGGTGGGGTGGGGAAGGAGGGCAAAGCGTGATAAGCACAGGAAGATGGAAGTAACAGAGGAGACAGCAGAGAAGCCAAGAGATGATCCGTACAGCTCAAGCAAGAGCCACATCACCCAGAGTTCTAAGTTCAGAAGTGAGACACGGGGCCTCGCAGGGATGGTGAGAAAGTGGGTGAAGGCTGGGGAAGCTGAGCTAAACTGTGGGGGTTAGGAGGAAGGTGTGTAAAATGAATAGGAGAATGGAGTGAGAGGGCTCCCTTTGGGGGAGCGAAGGCTAGGAGAAAAACAAAGGTCTGGAATGGGCATTCACTGATTCCATGGTTTGGCTGTGGATTCGAATTCTGAGTTTCTACCATCTTACTGAAAACCATCTTCCAAGAACTGCAGCCCTTGCTTGGAGCTCAGGTGGGCAGAGTGATGCTGTGTTCTCCCAAGAGCAGAACCTTGCAGCCTCAGAGGGGATCTCAGCAAGCCTCAGTTTGCACAGATCCAGTTTCGGGGGTGGGTAGGACACAGAGCAGCCCGTTGCAGGCATGCAAGCTTCCTTCACGAGTTCCAGTGACCAATTTATTTCTCCTTTATCTCTGGCTCTTAGTTTGCAAGAGGGAGCCAAAATTTTAATTAAGCCAAGAGGTTAAGCAGTTGTTTGACCTGCTGGCTCTGCAGAGAGGGGCGGAGGTGGAGGCCCGGGAACAGGAGGAGGCAAGGAGGTCTCTCTCTGCTAGCCTTTGTTTATAGGAAGCGCCTTCCACTCGCTGAGTTCCAGCCCAGCTGCAGAAGACACGAAGGGTGTGATTATCAGGCTGGCTGCAAATGGGAACACACTGAAGCTTTGTTTGGGCTTGTGGGGAGTTTTTGGTAAATTTTTTTGCTTTCAACCCCCCGTAAAAATATTTGGGGATTCAGTGGTGCGGATTCTGCCTTTCTCACATCAAGCCCACACTTTCTTTTCCTAGAATATATGTGGGGCAGTGTTGATTTCCCTCCTGGGCACAGCAGTTTCTCAGTAGCCCTGGCTGCCCCAGTGCTCCCACTTCTCCGGTACACAGAGCAGATGGTGTCTAACGATTCTGCACTCTGCCCGCAGGCTGTGCTTCCCCCATGAAAATGAGCTGGTGGTGGGAATGTTGTTTCCTGGAAGCTCACAGAGATTCCTCTAAGCCAGCAGGTCCTGTTTATTTGATTATTTTTTTAGAACAACTGTTTTTTCATTGAAAAGGGGACAATGCTGACATTCAGAGGCTCCCTAATTCCTCCAAGTCAGTAGAGCTGAGCGGAGCTTGAACTGAGAGCCACCTGAAGCCTGAGGCGCCCCACCAGTGCCTGTGGTGGCTGGGGCGTTTGCCATTGTCATCAGTGGGGACTAGCTGGACCCGTCTCAGACTCAGGGTAGAATCAGGGGCTGTTGATTTCAAGTTTCTATTTTCAGGGATCGAGAAGGTAGGTATTTTAAGTCTCTTGTTTAGATTTGGCTAAAACTTGTCTCTGGCTGGCACCCATTCTGGTCCTTGTCATCAAGCTTACAGGACACCCTGAGCAGGTGACTGACCTCAGTAGACACAGACCTAAGTTCCCCAGGCCGCTTCCTTTACCACCCATCCCCCCGAACCCAGGCCTGTGGTTTGGCCCAACTCATCCCTGGTTCCACAGGACACACACGTGTGTTCCAGAACCTCTGGCTTCTGAGCTTCTTTGAGGAAAATGTGCCTGTTTAGAGCAGATCATTTTAGAGATACGAGGGCTTAGGGAAATAATGATTTGATGGTTTCCTCTATTGCAAACCTAGCGAGGGCTTAGACATGTTCCTGAATCTGTACGCTCTCCTAAATTTTGTGTTGCTTCTTGCCTACGATCAATTCAACAAATGTGTAATACGTGACTATCACCTGCGAGGTGCCAGATGCTGACATTATCCCTTAATTTATTTGTCACTTTGTAACTTTCAAGGTACTTTCCCAGGTGTGGGCTCAGTGGATTTCCCCTCTGTTGCTGAGCAGGTACTAATAGCCTCGTTGTAAAATGAGGCTAGTAGAGGCAGGTGATGGGTGTCTGAAGTCACAGAACCAGTAAAAGGTGAGGTGGGGATGTGACACATGTGTTTTGACTGGGAGAACAGAGCATCTTCCACTACATCACAGTCACGTAGAGATCAAAGCCTGAAGTTCTGCTAAGAGATTCACTGAGAGGAGCCCTTGGAAATTGGAGACAGTAAAGTAAGGAAGAAACATAGACCATGAGCCAGGGCAGAGGGTCCAGCAACACTAACTGCTCCACCCAAGTACCTGGAGCTGACAGCAGCAGGTTAGAGTAGGGTTAAGAGCTGGCTAGGCTACTCACTGGCTGTGTGACTTGGGCCACTTTCTTAACCTCTCTTTGCCTCCGTTTCCCATATGTAAATGGGAATACTAAAAATTCTCAATTAATATGGTATGAACATTAAATGAATTAATGTTTGCATAGTCTTAGAGCAGTGCCTGGCATACTGTAAGTGCCAGATAAGTGCTGGTTAAATTTGAAAAAAGCTTTGCTCCCAAGCTGGGCTTAGCCAGCTTCTGGGGATGAGGGTATAAGTGGGGTCACACATTCTATCAAGCACTGGCCTCTATCAAGAGGGCTGCGACTGAACACATGCAAGGAAATAAGCTGGCGTTATTGTCAATGAGCAGGAGCTACTCTCAAATTCGCAATATTTTCTAAAGTAAATAATGTGCACTTGCTTTGAGAACTAGAGAAAATATTTGAAGTCATTGCTGTACTGGATAATCCAGGATGGGTATGGACACCTATGTTCCTGGGCACATTACTGGCCTGGCTGAGGAAGAGCTGCCTTATAGAATTATGAATGCTCATGATGAAAGAGACCTTAATGATCAACTAATTCCGACTCTTCATAGATCCAGCCCTCTCCTCCGGAGATCAGGAAACCAAGGTCCAGAGAGGGCAATCGACTTGCCTAGAGTCACGTGGTTAATATGCCCGGGTCACCCAACCTTTTGAATTTTTTTTTTTTTCCTGTCCGAATTGAAGACCTGGTGTCCTGGTCCTTGGGAAATTGGCTGAGGGTGCTTGTTGTCCCAGCTCGGTGCTTGTTCTGGACCCAGCTCTGAAGACTTTAATGGATGATGGGATTCCTCTGGAAGTTAGAGCTCTGTTTTTTTTTTCCTGGAGGACTGGTGACACTTCACAGAGGGAGAAAATTTCTGGATCTTTCCACCCCTAGTCCTGCTGCTCCTGGATACTACGGTGGCCTACCATATACTCTCAGGGGATCTTAGCAAACCAGGAACAAATTCCAAAGGCATCCCGGGTGGCTATAAAGCTTATGGGTAGGTTCAGAAACCTAACAGACCCCCAAGTCCTTGGGTCAGATCATTTAAGACAGAGGTGATGTACAACTTACCAGTTTTTTCTTTACCAGAGACATCCCCAGTACACACTTGTTTTAAAAATGGTGGTGGGGACTCTTGGAGGGCACACAAAAGGAGTGTGCACATTGGGACCCAGGGGAAGGAGCAGTGACCCCATAGGAGACTGAACCAGACCTACCTGCTGGTGTTGGTGGGTCTCCTGCAGAGAAGGGGGTGGCTGTGGCTCACCGTGAGGACAAGGACACTGGCAGCAGAAGTTCTGGGAAGTAATCCCTGGCATGAGCCCTCCCAGAGTCTGCCATTAGCCCCACCAAAGAGCCCAGGTAGGCCCTGGTGTTGGGTTGCCTCAGGCCAAACAACCAACAGAGAGGGTACCCAGCCCCACCCATCAGCAGTCAAACGGATTAAAGTTTTACTGAGCTCTGCCACCAGAGCAACAGTCAGCTCTACCCACCACCAGTCCCTCCCATCAGGAAACTTGCACAAGCCTCTTAGATAGCCTCATCCACCAGAGGGCAGAGAGCAGAAGCAAGAAGAACTACAGTCCTGCAGCCTGTGGAAAAAAAAACACATTCACAGAAACATAGATAAGATGAAAAGTCAGAGGGCTATGTACCAGATGAAGGAACAAGATAAAACCCCAGAAAAACAACTAAATGAAGTGGAGATAGGCAACCTTCCAGAAAAAGAATTCAGAATAATGATAGTGAAGATGATCCAGGACCTCGGAAAAAGAATGGAGGCAAAGATCGAGAAGATGAAAGAAATGTTTAACAAAGACCTAGAAGAATTAAAGAACAAATCCCTAGAAGAATTAACAAACAAACAGAGATGAACAATACAATAACTGAAATGAAAAACACACTAGAAGGAATCAATAGCAGAATAACTGAGGCAGAAGAACGGGTAAGTGACCTGGAAGACAGAATGGTGGAATTCTTTCTGTGGAACAGAATAAAGAAAAAAGAATGAAAAGAAATAAAAACAGCATAAGAGACCTCTGGGACAACATTAAACAAACAACATTTGCATTATAGGGGTCCCAGAAGGAGAAGAGAGAGAGAAAGGACCCGAGAAAATATTTGAAAAGATTATAGTGGAAACCTTCCCTAACATGGGAAAGGAAATAACCACCCAAGTCCAGGAAGATCACAGAGTCCCAGGCAGGATAAACCCAAGGAGAAACACGCCCAGACACATAGTAATCAAATTGGCCAAAGTTAAAGACAAAGAAAAATTATTGAAAGCAACAAGGGAAGAACAACAAATAACATACAAGGGAACTCCCATAAGGTTAACAGCTGATTTCTCAGCAGAAACTCTACAAGCCAGAAGGGAGTGGCATGATATATTTAAAGTGATGAAAGGCAAGAACCTACAGCCAGCATTACTCTACCCGGCAAGAATCTCATTCAGATTCGACTGAGAAATCAAAAGCTTTACAGAAAAGCAAAAGCCAAGGGAATTCAGCACCACGAAACCAGCTCTACAACAAACACTAAAGGAACTTCTCTAAGTGGGAAACACAAGAGAAGAAAAGGACCTACAAAAACAAACCCATAACAATTAAGAAAATGGTAATATGAACATACATATTGATAATTACCTTAAACGTGAATGGATTAAATGCTCCAACCAAAAGACACAGGCTCGCTGAATGGATACAAAAACAATACCCATATATGTGCTGCCTACAAGAGACCCACTTCAGACCTTGGAACACATACAGACTGAAAGTGAGGGGATGGAAAAAGATATTCCATGCAAATGGAAGTCAAAAGAAAGCTGGAGTAGCAATACTCATATCACATAAAATAGACTTTAAAATAAAGGATGTTACAAGAGACAAGAAAGGACACTACATAATGATCAAGGGATCAATTCAAGAAGAAGATATAACAATTATAAGTATATATGCACCCAACATAGGAGCACCTCAATACATAAGGCAACTGCTAACAGCTCTAAAAGAGGAAATCAACAGTAACACAATAATAATGAGGGACGTTAACACCTCACTTACAACAATGGCCAGCTCATCCAAACAGGTAGTTAATAAGGAAACACAAGCTTTAAATGACACAATAGACCAGATAGATTTAATTGATATTTATAGGACATTCCATCCAAAAACAGCAAATTACACTTTCTTCTCAAGTGCACACAGAACATTCTCCAGGCTAGATTACACCTTGGGTCACAAATCAAACCTCAGTAAATTTAAGAAAATTGAAATCATATCAAGCATCTTTTCTGACCACAACACTATGAGATCAGAAATCAATTACAGGGGAAAAAAATGGAAAAAAACACAAACACATGGAGGGTAAACAATACAGTACTAAATAACCAAGAGATCACTGAAAAAATCAGAGAGGAAATTAAAAAAAAAACCTAGAAACAAATTACAACAAAACATGATGACCCAAAACCTATGGGATGCAACAAAAGCAGTTCTAAGAGGGAAGTTTATAGCAATACAAGCCTACCTCAAGAAACAGAAAAATCTCAAATAAACAATCTAACCTTACACCTAAAGGAACTAGAGAAAGAAGAACAAACAAAACCCAAAGTTACTAGAAGGAAAGAAATCATAAAGATCAGAACAGAAATAAATGAAATAGAAACAAAACAATAGCAGAGATCAATAAAACTAAAAGCTGGTTCTTTGAGAAGGTAAACAAAATTGATAAACCTTTAGCCAGACTCATCAAGAAAAAGAGGTAGAGGACTCAAATCAATAAAATTAGAAATGAAAAAGGAGAAGTTACAACGGACATCTCAGAAATACAAAGCATCATAAGAGACTACTACAAGCAACTCTATGCCAATAAAATGGACAACCTGGAAGAAATGGACAAATTCTTACAAAGGTATAACCTTCCAGTACTGAACCAGGAAGAAATAGAAACTATGAACAGACCAATCACAAGGAATGAAATTGAAACTGTGATTAAAAATCTTTCAACAAACAAAAATCCAGGACCAGATGGCTTCACAGGTGAATTCTATCAAACATTTAGAGAAGAACTAACACCCATCCTTCTCAAACTCTTCTGAAAAATTGTAGAGGAAGGAACACTCCCAAACTCATTCTACGAGGCCACCATCACCCTGATACCAAAACCAAAGATACTACAAAAAAGAAAATTACAGAACAATATCATTGATGAATATAGTGGCAAAAATCCTCAACAAAATACTAGTAAGCAGAATCCAGCAACACATTAAAAGGATCATACACCATGATCAAGTGGGATTTATCCCAGGGATGCAAGGATTCTTCAATATACACAACTCAATCAATGTGATACATCATATTAAAAAATTGAAAAACCATATTATCATCTCAATAGATGCAGAAAAAGCTTTTGACAAAATTCAACACCCATTTATGATAAAAACTCTCCAGAAAGTGAGCATAGAAGGAACCCACCTCAACAAAATAAAGGCCATACACGACAAACCCACAGTAAACATCATTCTCAATGGTGAAAAACTGAAAGCATTTCCTCTAAGATCAAGAAGAAGACAAGGATGTCCACTCTCGCCACTATTATTCAACATAGTTTTGGAAGTCCTAGCCCCGGCAATCAGAGAAGAAAAAGAAAAAAAGGAATACAAATTGGAAAAGAAGAAGTAAAACTGTCACTGTTTGCAGATGCCATGATACTATACATAGAGAATCCTAAAGATGCCACCAGAAAACTACTAGAGCTAATCAATGAATTTGTTAAAGTAGCAGTATACACAATTAATGCCCAGAAATCTCTTGCATTCCTATACAGTAATGATGAAAAATCTGAAAGAGAAGTTAAGGAAACACTCCCATTTACCATTGCAGCAAAACGGATATAATATCTAGGAATAAACCTACCTAGGGAGACAAAAGACCTGTATGCAGAAAACTATAAGACACTGATGAAAAAAATTAAAGATGATACCAACAGATGGAGAGATATGCCATGTTCTTGGATTGGAAGAATCAATATTGTGAAAATGACTATACTACCCAAAGCAATCTACAGATCCAATGCAATCCCTGTCAAATTACCAATGGCATTTTTTACAGAACTAGAACAAAAAAATCTTAAAATTTGTATGGAGACACAAAAGATCACGAATAGCCAAAGCAGTCTTGAGGGAAAAAAACAGAGTTGGAGGAATCGGGCTCCCTGACTTCAGACTATACTACAAAGCTACAGTAATCAAGACAATATGGTACTGGCACAAAAACAGAAATATAGATCAATGGAACAGGATAGAAAGCCCAGAGATTAAACCCACGCACCTATGGTCAACTAATCTATGACAAAGGAGGCAAGGATATACAATGGAGAAAAGACAGTCTCTTCAGTAAGTGGTGCTGGGAAAACTGGACAGCTACCTGTAAAAAATGAAAGTAGAACACTCTCTAACACCATACACAAAAATAAACTCAAAATGGAATAGAGACCTAAATGTAAGACTGGACACTATAAAACTTTTAGAGGAAAACATAAGAAGAACACTCTTTGACATAAATCACAGCGAGATCTTTTTTGATCCACCTCCTAGAGTAATGGAAATGAAAACAAAATAAACAAATGGGACCTAGTGACACTTAAAAGCTTTTGCACAGCAAAGGAAACCATAAACAAGACAAAAAGACAACCCTCAGAATGGGAGAAAATATTTGCAAAGGAATCAACAGAGAAAGGATTAATCTCTGAAACATATAAACAGCTCATGCAGCTCAATATTAAAAAAACAAACAACCCAATCCAAAAATGGGCAGAAGACCTAAATAGACATTTCTCCAAAGAAGACATACAGATGGCCAAGAAGCACATGAAAAGCTGCTCAACATCACTAATTAGTAGAGAAATGCAAATCAAAACTACAGTGAGGTATCACCCCACACCAGTTAGAATGGGCATCATCAGAAAATCTACAAACAACAAATTCTGGAGAGGGTGTGGAGAACAGGGAACCCTCTTGCACTGTTGGTGGGAATGTAAATTGAGTACAGCCACTATGGAGAACAGCATGGAGGTTCTTTAAAAAAGTAAAAATAGATTTACCATATGACCCAGCAATCCCACCACTGGGCATATACCCAGAGAATACCATAATTCAAAAAGACACGTGCACCCCAATGTTCATTGCAGCACTATTTACAATAGCCAGGACATGGAAGCAACCTAAATGCCCATCAACAGTTGAATGGATAAAGAAGATGTGGTACATATACACAATGGAATATTACTCAGCCATAAAAAGGAACAAAATTGGGTCATTTGTAGAGACGTGGATGGATCTGGAGACTGTCATACAGAGTGAAGTAAGTCAGAGAGAGAAAAACAAATATTGTGTATTAACGCATATATGTAGAACCTAGAAAAATGGTACAGATGAACTGGTTTGCAGGGCATTAATCGAGACACAGATGTAGAGAACAAACGTATGCACACCAAGGGGGGACAGTGGTGGGGGTTGTGGTTGTGGAATGAATTGGGAGATTGGGATTGACATGTATACACTAATATCTATAAAGTGGATAACTAATAAGAAACTGCTGTATAAAAAGATAAATAAAATAAAGTTAAAAATTCAAAAAAAAATGGTAGTGGGGGTGGTGAATCGAGCCTATATGGTTATGCAAATCTGGGTGAAAGACCCATGTTCCTTAATCCAGTTTGAGCCAAAGAGTGGTGGTAATGAGTGCTAATGTTAATCTTCATCATGAACTAAGTACTCCTGTTACATCTGCTTTACTGATGAGGAAATTGGGGCCCAGAGATGTTAGACAACCTGCCCATGATTAGACAACTAGAAAGAGGCTGAGCAGAGCATCCAAATGCAACCTGATGCCCCAGCCAGGACACTGATCTCCATGATGTACTCCCTCTGCAAACATATGGCAGTAAACAGACCACACAAAATGTACAGTGAATGTGCAGAGAAGGAGATGATAAGATAATTCACACCAGTACAGACTGAGGTGTTCAAAGGCAGAAGCTATTTAAAGAGAATGAAAGGGAAAGGAAGGTCCAATTAGAATCCAAATAGAGAGGAAGCAGGATGCAAAAGCAAATTGGGAAAAGGGGAGACAACAGAGGAACTCTTAGGAAGAAGGTGAGAGGAAAAGAAAAGCACAGGAGGAATGTCCTCTTCCACCCACACCCACCTCATGAAATAGCTTGGACCAAGTTTTTCTCTTCCTAAGTTATCACTGGCTGCAGCCGACTGTTTGCATAGTGTGTGGATTGAAATATTTTATTGCTTTATGGAGGCTATAAAATAAATGTGATTAAAGGCAACAACGACACTTCAGTTCCAGTGGATGAAGTTGGGATGCTGAAGCCTGGGCTTTATCTGAGCAAGGTTTTTTCAATCAGGGAAGAGGGTTCCATTTCTCATTTTTGTGTTGGGAAGACAGCATAAGAATGGATGGAGAATAAGAGTTTTTAAAGAGTCAAAATTTTAAAAAGAGATTCTGAAGGTGTTCCACTGGAGGTGGGAAGCAGAAATGGAGAGACATAAAGGCTTAGTATATGAAAGCAGGGTATGCAGGGAATGATTGGTCTCTTAAAGGAAACAGATGTGGGGTCTGAAATATGAATATAGGGGAATGAGATGAAAGAAATCTTGAGCGTGCTAAAATGATAGTATTTCTTAAAGGGATTAAGGTAGAATATTTTTTCCCCAGGAAAGTTCTGACAGAAGGAAATATGAAGAATTTAAGGATTCAAGGTGAGGTAAGGCCAAAGGTCCACTATGAGAAGCAAAAAAGCAAGAGACTTTAGGAATTAGTGTCCACAAATGGAGGGAATGGTGAGTTCCAATAACTGGGCTGTAGGAGAAGAACCACTTTTACTAAGAAAAATGCAAATCAGATCTGCAAATATTGACAGTTGAGAACTGTGTTAGGTGCTCGGGGCTAGAGGAGGGCGTAGGCAGGTATGATGCTACAAAATAAGTACAATAAACACCTTCCATCTTCATTAAGGATTTTATACCCTACTGAGGGAAGGTGATATCAGCACCTCCCTCCATTACATGATACAGAGTGGAGTAAAGATAAAATGCAGTCACTGAAATAGGAATTTGGACCTTAAGTGGAAGAGTGATGAGATTCATAACATGCTGGAGGACACAGAGTTTCCTGTGGTTTTCCTGAAGGTTTCACAGAGGAGGTGGCATTTCTAATGGATCTTGAAGGATGAAGATTTTGTGAAAGAAAGAAATTCAAGCCTTTATATTATGCAAAAACCAATGCAGGAGAGCCCAGGGCATTCTGGTTTGGGTGAAAGAGTGAAGGTCTAGAATAGCTGGGTCCAAGGCAGTTTGGAGGTTAGAAGAGAAACGAAATCACATGACCTTTTGGAACCATGCTGATAATCCTGGATTTAATTTTATAGGCTAGTGTTTCTCAACCAGTTTTCTGCCTTCACACCTTTTATATGCACAGTACAACAATCCCAGCTTTCAATAGGACCCCTGCTCTACTGAGGGGCCATATCAGAATTGGAGAGTGGTGGACTTTTAAGGAGGAAAATGGTACGATCAGAGCTGAAAGATGCATTCACTGGGATGGAGACTGAAATCAGGAAAAGCAACTTGTAAGTAATTATGGTTATCCAAGTAGAGACGATGAGGGCCTGAACACACTATGAGTGTATAGAGGTAGAAATGACTGGGCTTCATTTTTTAAACTGAAGTATAGTTGATTTACAATGTTGTGTTAGTTTCAGTTGTACAGTGAAGTGATTCAAATATACATATATATATTTATATATACATATTCTTTTCCATTGTAGGCTAAGATATCAAATAGAATTACCTGTCCTATACAGCAGGTCCTTGTTATCTGTTTTATATATAGTCGTGTGTATCTCTTAATACCAAATTCCTAAGTTATCCCTTCCCTGCCTTCCCCCTTTGGTAACCATAAATTTCTTTCCTATGTCTGTGAGGCTGTTTCTGTTTTGTAAATAAGCTCATTTGTATCATTTTCTTAGATTCCACATATAAGTGATATCATAAGGTATTTGTCTTTCTCTGGGCTTCATTCATTTTTGCCTTGACTGAACACCCACAATGGGCCAGGCACTGAGTCTATTACTGGGGATATAAATATTAAACCTCAAGAACTACTACACATCGCTTACAGTCTATGAGGCAAGTAAATCAATACTGAACTATGTAGAGGCCATGACAGAAGTAATGGAGGAATTTTTAGGAACACAGAGAAGAGGTGTTTAATTACATATGGTTTCAAAAAAGCCTTCCTGAAGTGAATAGAGTTGAACTGAGGGTTAAAAGATAAGTAAGTACCACCCAGGTAGAAAAAGGGAAGACAGGCCAGGAGGGGTTGGGGAGGATGAGAGAGCATGTACAAATACACAATGGCATGGAATGGCATATGACACAAGAAAAAGAGCAAATATTTAGGCCAAAAATGGAAACTAGTTGCTGTATATCGAGCCAGGCAATGTATTAGTAAATGGTCATGTGTTATGGCATATAACCTTTGGAATGTACATCGTATGGGCTGCAGAAACCATGGCCAAAGGTTGAATGAAGACTGCCGTATCAAGGAGTTTGGAATTTAAGTGTAAAGTACCATAACTCAGATTTGTGTTTTAGAAAGATTATTCTGGCAGCAGTGTGAAGGATGAATGGAAGGGGCAGAATTTGGGAAGCAGGCAAACAAGTTAGGCAATAAGGGGTCATGGTAATGGCAAAGGGGACGAGTATGAGAAAGCATGAATAGGAGCAGTTAGCATGAATGGTGGTGGATCAGACATGATGGAAGAGAAAGGAGCCTAGGAGGAGACCAGGTTTCTGAGCTGATGACTGTGGTTGATAGTAGTGTGATTCAAAGAGCTAGAGAATGAAGTAAGGAGGTTGGGGTGGGAGGGTGGGGGGGCAAGGCAAGCTGGAAATGAGAGGTAATGTGCTCTGTTCCATTCCTACTGAGGCAGAATTATCTGGGAGTGATTTCTAGTAAACAGCTAGATGTGCAATCCTACAGCTAAGAAGAGAAGCCTTGGCAGAAGATCTAGAACTGGGAGTCATGCTCCTATGTTGGTTGTTGATGCCAAGAGGATGAATCAGTTCACTCAGCATCATGTGAAAGGAGAAGAGGGCCAAAGACAAAATCCTGGGCAAAACTCACATTTCAGGAATGGACAGAGGAAGAGATGACTTTGAAGGAGAACAAGAAAAAGTAATATGAGAGGTAGGAGGAAAACCAGAGAGAGTGATCCTAGAAAAGGAAGGGCATTTCAGTAAGTAAGAGTGGTCAACATTGCCTGGATTAGGCAAGAGGCTGAAGACAAACAAAAGAGAAGGTTGAGCCAAGACCTCCAACTTATGGGACTTTAGGTTATCAGCAGCAGAGAAACAAAACTTTCATGTATTGTGAATACTGTGCATGAGCAGAAGTCAAAATGAGAAAGAAAAGGAAGATGTGATTTATAGTAAAAAATATATATTTGGTCTTCATCTCCGTTTCTGGCATACAGCTCCTAAAACCCTTGGAATTTCCTAAGTGATAAGAACATTAAAGTTGTCTTGATAGTCATAACAAATCCCTGTTAACCACAGCTGAGTTTATATAAAATTGACTTTTGGAGAGAATCTACAGATGGATGCTAGTTGCCAGGGGAACCAACCGCATGACTGAAGGTTGGAACTTTCAGTCCCATCCCCCTGGACCTCTAGGCAGAGGAGAGAGGCTAGCGGTTGAATCATTCGGCAATGGCCAATGATATAATCGATCATGTCTATGTAATGAAGCTTCCATAAAAACCCAAAGGGCAGGGTTTGAGGAACATTCTCAAACCGGAATACTTCCATGTATCTCTGTGCCAGGCCCCAAACCACAAAGACAGAAGCTCCTTTGTTTGGAACCTTGCCTATATATCTCTTCATCTAGCTATAGATTAGTATCCTTTAATATCCTTTATAATAAACCGATAATGTAGTGAGTACACTGGTTTCCTGAGCTCTGTGAGCTGGCCTAGCATATTAATCAAACCCCGGGAGGGGTTCTGGGAACCTCTGATTCATTACCAGTCAGTCCAAATCACAGGTAAAAAATTAGACTTGTAGTTGACATCTGAAGTGGTAGCGTGATCTTACGGGACAGAGCCCTTAATTTCTAGAATCTGATGCTATCTCCAGGCAGATAGTTCAGGAATTGAGTTGAATTGTAAGTCATCTGACTGGTGTCAGAGAATTGTTTGGTGGTATGTGGAAAAAAGCCCACACATTGGAATTGGTAATCAGACTCTTAGAGGCAAGTTTAATAGTTTAAGAAAACAGTCACTATGGGACAGGTGAGGAAAAATACTGTAAAAACAAGACAGTACTCTAAAGGTATTGCTATAAAATACGAAATGTACCATCAAGATATTCATATTCCCTTCCTGGGGGATGTAAGGGGTGGGAAGGAGGTGGAGGAAGAATCAGGGCAAATGTAACCATCTCACTTCAGAAGAAAGGACATACGAGCATGACTGATGGAAATGTTGGAAGCTGATGCTTAAAAGAAAGAATGTTATTTAGCTAATGGAAATGAAAATGGGCTAAGACTGCAATAAAACTTGAAGGTGTTTCTAATGAACAGTTTAAAGTATGTATAATATCACCTCAGAAAAAAATTTGGGTTTAAGCAGTTTTTAATAAATAATGGCTGCTAACATCACAAAAAGAGAGACAATAATAACATACCTCCTGAAGATGGTACACAACACCATCTGTGAAGTATTCACACACACACACACACACACACACAAATGGAACCTGAATCAGGTGACACTCTAGATCTAATTTTTAGTTCACAGGAAATAAGGGGGTCGAGGAGCATCTTACACAACAGTTTGGAAATAAAATTAGCAAAATCTAGACAGTGGGAAACTATGCAGGGTAAGTAACCTAGTGGCTTTAATGAATAAATTGCAAAGATGAAAGAAAAGAGGGAAGGAGCTGTATTTTTTGAGACTTGAGACACATCAACCAAATGCAATGGGCGGAACTTTTTGGATCCTGATTTCAACAAAGCAGCTATTAGAAACAATTTTATAAAATAATAGGGGAAATTTTAATACTAATTGGATCTATTATGACATTTAAGGAATTATTTCAAATGTTTTAGGTATAATTTTTTAATGAATCCTTATCATTTAGAGAGATATACTGAAATACTTATGGATGAAATGGTATAAAATGTGGAATTTGTTTCAGAATAATCTAGTAGCCCCAGGACCTGGTCCCACCCACCAATGGGCTGGCAGCCACTGCACAAGGCAGGGCCTGGCAGCCAACTGGGCTGGGAGCAAGTTCTGCCTACCAGCTTGCCCACAGTAGTCAGTCCTGCCACAACAGAAGGGCCCATGAAGCCCATATAGGGGGTGCCTCTAAAGCATATAGATCTGGTGGCCAGAGGGAAGGTGCTGCTGGACCCCAAAGACTTCTCTATAAGGCCACGTCTCTAAGACTGGGAAATGTAACCAACTTACCTAATACATAGAAATAAACACAGAGAATTAGATAAAATGAGGAGACAGAGGAATACGTTCAAAGCAAAGGAACAGGTCAAAACCCCAGAAGAAGAACTAAGCAAAGTGGAGCTAAGCAATCTACCCAGTAAAGAAGTTGAGGTGATGATCATAAAGATGCTCAGTGAATTTCAGAGGAAAATGGATGAATACAGTGAGAAGCTTAACAAATGGTTAGAAAATATAAAAAATAACCAAATAGAGCTGAAAATACAATTACTGAAGTAAAAAATACACTAGAAGGAATCAACAGTAGATTAGATGATTCGGAGGAGTAAATTAGTGAACTGGAAGACAAAGTAGTGAAAATCACCCAAGCTGAACAGAGAAAAGAAAAAACAATTTAAAAAAATCAGGATAGTTTAAGAGACCTCTGGGACAACATCAGCTTAATAATATTCACATCTTAGGCATCTCAGAAGGAGAAGAGAGAGAGAAAGGAGCAAAGAACTTATTTGAAAAAATAATAGCTGAAAACTTCCCTAACATGGGGAAGGAAACAGACATTCAAATCTAGGAAGCACAGGGAGCCCCAATCAAGATAAACCCAAAGAGGTTCACACCAAGACATGTTACAATTAAAATGGCAAAAATTAAAGATCCAGAAAAAATCTTAAAAGCAGCAAGAGATAAGCAACTAGTTATGTACAAGGGAGATCCCATAAGACTACCAGCTGACTTTTCAGAAGAAAGTTTTCAGGCCTGAGGGAGTGGCATGGTATATATTCAAAGTGATGAAAGGAAAAAACCCAAGACTACTTTACCTGTCAAGGCTATCATTCAGATTTGATGAGAGAATAAATAGTTTTACAGATAAGCAAAAGCTAAAAGAGTTCAGCACCACTAAAGCAACTTTATAAGAAATGTTAAAAGGACTTCTCTAAGTGGAAAAGAAAGGACTACAATTAGAACTATGAAAATTATGAAATGAAAAATCTCACTGGTAAAGGCAAACATACAGTAAAGGTAGTAGATCAATCACTTATAAAACTAGTAGGAAGGGCTTCCCTGGTGGCACAGTGGTTGAGAATCTGCCTGCCAATGCAGGGGACACGGGTTCGAGCCCTGGTCTGGGAAGATCCCACATGCCACGGAGCAACTAGGCCTGTGAGCCACAACTACTGAGCCTGCGCGTCTGGAGCCTGTGCTCCGCAATGAGAGGCCGCGATAGTGAGAGGCCCGCGCACCACGATGAAGAGTGGCCCCTGTTTGCCTCAACTAGAGAAAGCCCTCACACAGAAATGAAGACCCAACACAGCCAAAAATTAATTAATTAATTAAGTAAATGAAAAAAACTAGTAGGAAGGTTAAAAGACAAAAGTAGTAAATTGTCTATATCCACAATAAATAGTTGAAGGATACAGAAAACAAAAAGATGTAAAATATGATATCAAAAGCATTAAACATGGAAGGGAGGAGAGGAGTAAAATGGCAGGATTGTTAGAATGCGTTAGAACTTAAGAGATCATCAACTTAAAATAACCATATATACATATGTTGTTATATACGAACCTCATGGTAACCACAACCATAATTCTATAATATATACACACACAGAGAAAGAGAAAGGGATCCAAACATAACACTAAAAGTAGTCACCAAATCACAAGGAAAGAGAGCAAAAGAGGAAAGGAACAAAAAAGAATTAAAACAACAACGAGAAAACAATTAGCAAAATGGCAATAAGTACATACCTACCAATAATTACTTGAAATGTAAATGAACTAAATGCTCCAATCAAAAGACATAGAGTGGCTGAATGAACGACAAAACAAGACCCATGTATATGCTATGCTACCTACAAGAAACTCACTTCAGAACTAAAGATGCAGATAGACTGGAAGTGAGGGGTTAGAAAAAAGTATTCCCTGCAACGAAAATGAAAAGAAATCTGAGGTAGCAAAACTTACATCAGGCAAGATGGAGTTTAAAACAAAAACTGTAACAGACAAAGCAGGACATTACATAATGATAAAGGGATCAATCCAACAAGAAGATATATTCCAGTTATAAAATAAATAATGTACAGCATAGTGAATATAGAAATAATATTGTAACAACTTTGTATGGTGACAAATAGTAACTAGACTTATTGTGGTGATCATTTTGTAATGTCTAAAAATATCAAATCACTATGTTGTACACCTGAAACTACTATAATATTGTAAGTCCATTATACTTTTTCTTTCTTTAACAAAAAAACTCATAAAATTATGAGGTTTTGCAGAGATTATGAGGTTTTGTAAGATTTTAACTCGACGCTCATTTTTGTGCCATTAATTTGAATAGTACACTTTGGTACTATGAAATAAATCCAATTGAATGAACAAAAAGTAATCCAGGGAGCGTGGAAGAGGAATGTGTGTGTATTTTATAGATAAAATAGGACTGAGTCTGGGTTGATAACTGTTGAATCTGCATGTTGGGTTCACAAGGATTCGGTATACTACTTTCTCAATTTTGTTTATGTGTGAAAAGCACCATAGCGAAAGGTTAAAATAAATCAAAGAATAAATGTGAACATACGGGGCATTTCCCTGGCAGTCCAGTGGTTAAGACTTGGCGCTTTCATTGCAGCGGCCCTAGTTCAATCCCTGGTCGGGGAACTAAGATCCTGCAAGCCACACGGCATGGCCAAAAAAAAAAAAAGTGAACGTACCCATGATGTCCTTTCAGATCTATGGGAGGACTCTAATAAGCTCAAAGTGTTAATATTTCAAAATTGTCATTATTTCCTTTTGATGCTGAGTCTCTTCTAGTTTTAAATGTTACTAATTAAAGAGATTCCACCAATCCTTAAAGGTTAAAGACCGCTGTTGGCCACTACAACACAATGGAATGCATGAAGGGTGTGTGTGTGTGTGTGTAGATACACACACACACACTTTAATGTGGTTGTTTTGTGGTTGTTTGTTTGTTTTCCGGTATATCAACAGCCAGGTTTCTGGGTGGCAGCACAGGAGAAGCCAGGGATGTAGGTCAAATTGACCCATTTGGGGAAGGTAGATTTTGGCTGTCTGCATTTCAACAGGATCTCAATCAAGAAGACAGCCACTACGAAGAGGGGCCTACTCTTGACTCCATGAATTCAGAATCTGAGAGTTTCTTGAGGACAGGAAGCAGTTTCTATGGAAGCAGATTGGAGTCACCAGCTAGATTCTCAAAAGAGACTGAAAGCAATATGATTTCAGAAGGGAAGGTCAAGAGGAGAGACCCACATTACAACAAAGAAGAATGGCTCCAAGATGAGAGGGCAGGTCCCCACAAGTGACGCAATAGGTCTGTCAGCAATAGTTCAGGAAGAGAGACTTGCCAGTTGCTCTCAATCCTATCTCCTGCAATATGAGGTCCCCAGGTATGGCTGGTGGCCAGAAGGAAGCTAGGTTGTCTGCTAAAGGAAGCTGATAGTCATGGCAGGGGGCTGGGCATGCTTTATAAATTGTCTTCTACTTTGGGTTACAAAATTTTTGCTATTAGAGTTTAAGAGCCCTGGGAGAAAGTGAGGAGTTAATCTACACACCCATTTTAGAAAACATCATGACTCACAATATGCTTCTGAGTGTCCCATTTGCTTGAGAACCTTATAGATCCCTGGGAGAAACACTAATGGAGCAAAGGAGACTTAAGGAGAAAGGGCTGGATGCTTGTACTGATAGTTGAAGGTATTGGGGCATATAGGGAATGGATGTAGTAGCATATTGGACAGGAGTGACAACTCCTCCTGAGCAGGAGAGAGAAAAGGTGCCAAGGCATCTGGCTGATTGTGGGAAGTTTAGTTTATCTATTTATTTATTTTTTAATATTTATTTATTTATTTGGCTGTGCCGGGTCTTAGTTGTGGCACATGGGATTTTAGTTGGGACATGCGGGATCATTTTTAGTTGGGGCATGTGGGATCATTTTTAGTTGGGGTGTGTGGGATCAGTTTTAGTTGGGGTGTGTGGGATCATTTTTAGTTGCGGCATGAGAGATCTAGTACCCTGATCAGGGATCGAACCCGGGCCCCGCCGCGTTGGGAGCTCAGAGTCTTAACCGCTGGACGACCAGGGAAGTCCCAGGAGTTCAGTTTAAAAGCTTAGGAATCTGACATTATGTAGAGAGTCCCAGATGTCCAAGGGAACTTTTTCCAAGTCCCTCTTGGAAATAGTGATTTGTGAAAGAATGGACACCCTAGTGGTCCGTTTTAGACACAGTGAGAAATCAGGAGAGTAAAACTAGCTTTGAGGAGCTTAGTGAGAGTTGTAACACTGAAGAGTAAAATCCTGACACCTCAATCTTCCCTCCTCTCATCCCCTTCCTCCTTTCTCCGTCTCAGCAAAACAGCAGCAGTTACGGCAAAGAAAAAGCCATCCTGAGCCCTCCATGAGGGAGGGAGTGGAAAAGAAAGCCACAGAAATGGGAAGAATGAGGTGATACAGAAATAGCCAGAAGGCTAACTCCATCATCACGTAGAAGTAAGAGCAGCTATAGCAACTAAGTGAAGTCACCAGGAGGTGGAGGGGGAGAGCAGGGGAACTTAAACGCCACCCAAATCACCTTGCTGTCCTCCAGGAAGGGAAACACCTAGGGGAGCCTGGTTCTTAGAACCCCTCATGGAAGAGCCAACAAGAGCTACTGATTGTTGCTGACTGTTACCTATTTTCTTTGAATGTCCTCTCATAGGCTGGGTGATCAAGGGGGTCTTGGGGTACATTTTAGTGACTAATGCTTTGACACAGGATTATGATGTTGATCCCATTTTTATAGCAGAAGTTAGAAAGCTCACAGTTCCTTCTAGGTACTTTGTGTGTTATCAGGTGAGCAGTGGTGATTTGGACCAGAGCCTCTGAGTTAGAATCGCTAGACTTCTCGAGGGAACAGTTGGCTTTTTAAAAGAATTCAGTAAAAAAAAAAAACCAAACTAGAGTAAGGAAGTTTTTAAAAATAGCTAAATAACCTTTAAGGAACACCCTGAAGTGATGCACAGTTGCAAGAGAGAAATTATGACCCTAATTACAAGCTTAGCTTTTCTAAAGAGATACTGTCTGAAGAAACACAGGCAGGCCTTCTATTCCTTTCCTCTCTCCGTGTGGAACTCGTTTATCTGCAGCTCTGTACATCCAACTGTTCTGTGCCGTTTCTTCCTTGCCATATAAAGCCACCAGCCTCGTGTGAGTCCTGGAATTCCTAATTTCTCTCCACTCCTCCATAGGTAGTCAACTGGAGCTTCCTTCTCCGACCCTTCAAAATGTGGGCGTTTTCCCCATTTTGAGAGCTTTCTCTTTAGTTTCTGTTGGGGATAGAGTAATGGGCTGGAATTACGGAGGGTGTTTTGTTTAGACTTTGGTCAAGACTTCCTGAAACTAAGGTGTGTGAACTGAGATGCATTGCTAAAGAGTTTTGGTTTTGTTTTTTACTTCCTCTCTTCGGTTTAAAATACTAAGTGGTTTAAAAAAACAGATTTATAAGGTGTTTTCATCATAGCCTGCTGAAAGGTTAAAGACAGGGGATGTATTTGGAAAAAACCATCTCTGGCTCCCTAGACCATCTGTTCTTTGACATCTACCATCTATCAGAATATGATGCTAAATGCATGGGAGAGAATGTATATAGCACACGAAGCTATCAGTCAGCAGAATGATAGCTGGGAGGACAGATTTTGACACTTCCCGTATCGTCTTTTCTTGAACTCAGATGCAAGATCATTCCAGTCACTTTAAAAACTATGGGCCAAGATTATGGCAGCCTTGGAAGGCTTCTTTTTTGGACTTTTAGCCACTTGACCTTGGTTCACTCTATTCATTCAGACCAGTCCTAAGGATTTTGTGGGCACCTTAGGCAACTTCAGGACTTTACTGCACAGTTCAGTAGGGACCCTTGGTCCACTCAATGTAAGTTGGTATAAAACAGCTCCTATAGCTGCTTCGTAGTCATCCAAAGGTTTAGGCCAGATCTCAGATGAATATGGACCACAAAGCCATGACCACATCTCAGAGCTGCCCATCCCAACAGGCCTATAGGTCATGTAAGCTTTTAGCTTTGGTGTACAGCATTATTTGGTCTCATCATCTGACCAAAATGTAAGCATGTACATACGAATGCTTCACCACCACTGAGGTAACAACTGCAGAGAGGGAAAGGAAAGAATGTACTAGAGAGACCCTGTTCAAAGTCTGTTTCTGTTCTCTCTCAGGTCTGTGATCCTGAGAAGGTTACTCTGAGCGAGAAACCTACCTGCCATGAGGAATACATGAGATAGTGCAGGTAACAGACCCGGTACATAGTAGGCAGGCTCATCTACTTGAACTGTTGTTGACATGATTATGTCAAATGAGCCTTACCTGGTTTTATAGTACGTGCAAATAAGCATCCTGGGAGTATGTTTTTCTAAGCTAATTTCTATTTTTTTCCTTTCACCGCCCAACTCTCTACCCTTTTCTGTCCTGTGCTCATTATTACCAATGAGACACAGTTTTCACCAACAATTTTTTAGCATGTGCTTCCTCCTTTGGCTACAATTACAAATTAAGGCCTACCTAAGGTGTCTGTTTCGCCCTTTCAAGATTGCTTTCAAACAGCTCTAAGCTAGACCCTTAGTGTAGGCAGCCACCCCAAGAAAGAGCAGATACCAGCTTAGCTGTAGATTTCCCCAGGAATGCTGGGGGAGTAGTAAAATAGTGGAAGAGAGTAAATTGGTCATGAGAAATACTGCGGGGTTCAGAGTTCTAAATCTACCACTTATTAGCTGTGTGACCCTGTGTCCATCCCCCTCAGTTAACTCACTGGTAAATGAGCTAACAGTGCCTACTCTGCTTTGCTCATGAGACCTCTCCCACAGGGTTATTGTAAGGATCCAGTATAACAGTGTCGGCCCAAACGTGGTAGGCATAGCACCTTGTACCATGTGAGATGGTTTCTGGTGGTACATGCCCAAAGTTTTTATTCCTTTTTAAATTTAAAGCTTAGTATTTATTTTTATGTGTATTAGAAAACAATTTATTATATAACTAGCACACCAAACTCATGATTTCTTAGATGTAATTGTTCAGGAGAAGGGTTAAGTAAAAAACAAGAAACAATAGCAAATATATATGTATTAGTGTATGTGTGTACAGTAATTATGACAAAAAAGGAAGGTAGTGCCCTCGTAGAATATGGGAGTCTGCAAAAACAGGATAAATAGAACAGCTGTCTGAAGATTTCAGGGAGCTTAACAAATATGTCATTATTACTCTCTGGAAGTCCCTGAGTTTCCTCACCCATAAAAGTTAACAAATGGTTGCTGATGCCTTCCAAGTACCTGGCACTCTTCTGGGTTCTGAGGATATAACAGTAGATCAGAGAGACAAAATTCCTCCCTCCTGGAGCTTACATTCAAGTGGAAGAAACAAATCTAAGCCACAAAATGGTTGTGTGGATCTGAGCCAGTCACGTACGCAGAAAGCATTTGACAACTGCAAACACGCTCTCAATGTCTGCTATTGCTGCAGTGAGGTACCAGAGGTGGGAATGAGGAATTGATCTGAGAATATCTAAAAAGTACCTGGCAGAATCCAGAGAAATGCTGTAGTGTGGACAAATGTAAATTGTTTCTGTTTCCTTTGGGTTTTCCTCTGGGTGAAGTTCCTGGAAGAAGTTTCCTAAAATTACTGCACAGTGAAAGGACTCATCTTCATGGTCTGTGTTTGGCACCCCCATGCTCTCTCTAGAGGCATTGAGATCTGTGAGTCTAACCAGTACCATATTAGAATTACGCATCTTACTCTTCAAATAGTCAACCCAGCTTGAATTAATCTAACCGTAAGATTCCTCTTCTGAATCAAATGCTCTTCTGATATCCAAACATGTAAAGTCTAATTTGTTTTCCTTCATTCCCTAATTTTACAGTTCTCTCCAAAAGAATTAGCACATCTCCCTGGACTCACTTTCTCTTTTTAAATCCCCAAAGTCATATTTCTTAACTGGTTTGGGTTGCATTATGTCTGCATTTATTGGATCTTCCTATCAACTCACAAGTTGGCCATTTGACAATATTTAAAGGGTCAGCTACTCCTACTTGGGAAATTACTGCCTCAGTGAACTTACTAAAAGATACCCTAGTGGCTTGAAAGAATAAAAATAAGTTGCTAAAAATGTGTAATTTCCAAACAGGGAGTAGGTTATGTGCTGGGAGATTGTGTTGAAAAATGAATACTAATAAATTTATAACAAAATAACTGCCCAGTAAAGATAAAACCAGAATATGGTATATGAAGAGAATGTAACATGTTGGAACCAAAATGTAGGAGGAAAGATATTAATATTATTAACCAGGGTTGCAAATGAGACAAGTCCATATAACTTTAACTTTCAGACCCTCTATTAATGAATAACTGAAGATGATGATTCATTACTTCTATACTGCATCATCCTTGCCTATAGTTCCCATGTTTAGCATTGTTACTTGAGATGATGCTTTCACTGTTTTGCTAAAGAATCCAAGTTTGCACATTCATTTTACTTCACTGATTCTTGCTAAAGTACATAGCAGGTTTGTCAATTGGGCTTCGGTTTATAAGGTTCGTCCCTAAAAAAAAAAAAAAAAAAAGCCTAAGGCTTTCTATTTTGATTAAACAGTAAGCAGATACAAGTTTTTGCTATACCTGACAACCTGGCATGAAATGCAAGGCTTGCACATTTCAAACATGAGGTAAGAATATAAAGTGATTTTTAAAAACAAATCTCCCTGTACTTAAACTCAAAGGAATGTTGTCTCTTTTCAGCTCATTCTCATTGGGAGGTCATATACTTACTCTAACTGTGTTGTTTTTCCTCTAAACATTTGGAACTCCTCTTGTGGAACTGTCTTCGGAGTTTGCAAAGCATTTTTCTGAGCGTCCCGCTCTGTGCCAAGTCTTCATCCTTTGGGCTGGGGTTGGGGGATGGGAGCCAGTGGAAGGGAGTGGATTTAATGATTTCTGGAAAGAGCTGAAAGTCATCCAGAGGCCAATCTGGCAAATGGCGTGAGTGTAACCAGTTGGGGTTAAAAACTAGAATAACAGGGCTGCCTATAAAGGGCAGAGCCTGGCTCTGTCACTTGGCCTATGAACTGACTCTTGGAAGACAGTCCTCAAAGCAGCTTCCGCAGCAGCTTTGGCCCGTGACTGGCATTCTTTGAATAGATGTATAGAGTCTCCTAAAGTGGCTACTTTTGAAGTAATACTTCAAACACTCATTTCCTTGTGTAGGACCCAGAGTGCTTTTTTCACAAACTACCATGGTCATGTGTAGAAAAGAGCCAACATTTACTAAGGATCTGGAATCAAGATAAGGACTGTTAGGCAAACATACTTTCACAATAACACTGAGGAAAGAAAAGAACTCGCTGTGAAGTGTTGGTAGTTCTTCCCCAGGAACCATAGTTAGTATTCAGCCACTGTCTGTATATCTACTGTACATGCCCTAGTAGAAGGCAATGCCAAACATGAGACCCTCTGCCATCCTCCGAATAAGTCCCCCATCCCCCCTCACCAAAAATTTTAGAGATGTACCTAAAAAGCACCAATCACCTACGTATAAATACTTAAGTTATTAACTTAGTTACATATATTTAATCATTTTGTACACTTATAAAATTGATATTTTAATATCACTTTATATATTATTTCATATTTTACATAATGTTACTATAGTCATATTTTCTCCACTATTGTATTTCAGTCTTATTCCAAGCCACAGCACAGTACTATGACAGTTGTTTTCTTTCATCCTGCAGTTACATATTTTCAACATCCACTATGTAACCACTTACTGTAATATTTTAAAAAGTGATATTTAGAAGGCTTGTGCCCATCAACATCCACTCTTGCAAATATGAGGCCATTCATACAAGGGAAAGAAAAAATAAATATGTATTAAAGTTCACCGATTCCACTTATAAACATCAGAATCTTGCATTGATTATGAGTGTTTCAGGATAGTGTGTCTTCCCTGCAAAGAATGGTGTTATTAGAAATAAAATAAGGATGAGAACATCCTCTAGTAAGAAACTCAGAATATAAAGCAATTCCCTCTTTTTTCCAAGGAGTGATTTTGGGGAAAACCTTGCTTGGCATTGGAGTGTACTCAGAGTTAATGATTTGCTCTCTGTTACCCCACAAAGATTGAACATCACTCTAAGTTTTCATTGCTGCTGAAAGGGTGAAAATAGATTACCAGCAGAAGTCAGAGTTCACAGGAAGAAATCTAATAGAAAGACAGCGTAAAGGACAGCGAACAGGAGACATTTGACTTTCTTTTGGCATGCAGTAGGGGAAAATTTACATACAGTGCAATTGTTTGCCCCCAGAGATAGGAACGTATGCACTGGATTACAGAGCCAATACCAAAAAGCTCCACATTTGGGGGCATGAAAAAGTAGTAGGACATAGCTGAGGAAGAGAGAGAGAAGGAAAGTAAGCAAGAAGGGCAGGGGTCTATTTAGTTGAATAACAATGCTGCTTACACCAGGGCATCCTCAAGATTCTGTCTTTGGGCTTTCAAGCATTGGGTTCTTGGAAACCATCCTGTCTTGACTCCCACCCCCATATGTACTCTCACTGTATTTAACATTGTGGCTGAGGCTGGTGTTCTAATCCTGGCTGGGCCCCCAGAATTTTGTATGGCCTTGGTGGCTCTTCTCATGTGTTCAGAATTGTTCATGATATTGATGCCTTCACAGGGATAGCAGCATTCCATCAGAATGGCAGGCTTCCAGCTGTTGGCAGCAGCTTGCTAGCCTCCACGTTTGATATTAGAGACAAAGAAATTAAAGCATTCTTCTGGAGGATGGGTGGAGAGCCCTGGTTTTAAATTTCCCTTCCTTATCTACTTTGCAGGGTCTCAAAATGATGGCCCTCGAGGTACTTTCCACAGTCTGCTTACCTGGCTTAGTACACGCTGATACCTAAAACCCTGCTTTGTAATTTCCTCTTCCTAACTCTGTAGGCACTTTTCCTTCTAATTTTGGACAATCATTGGCATGATTTGGAAATTGCATTACTGCATATCTTTTAAAAAGAGTCAGTGTGGATAAATGACCTTTTCTATTATCTGTATTTTTCATTCCTTTCACAGTGCTCCATTGGCCAGAAATACTGACAGCCACATGGATTTAAACATGCCATGTATGGAGGGTCCTTAAAAAACTGAAAATAGAACTACCATATGACCCAGCAATCCCACTACTGGGCATATACCCTGAGAAAACCATAATTCAAAAAGAGACATGTACCACAATGTTCATTCAGCACTATTTACAATAGCCAGGACATGGAAGCAACCTAAGTGTCCATCGACAGATGAATGGATAAAGAAGATGTGGCACATATATACAATGGGATATTACTCAGCCGTATAAAGAAATGAAATTGAGTTATTTGTAGTGAGGTGGATGGACTAAAGTCTGTCATACAGAGTGAAGTAGAGAAAAACAAATATCATATGCTAACACTTATATATGGAATCTAAAAAAAAAATGATTCTGATGAACCTAGGGGCAGGACAGGAATAAAGATTCAGGCATAGAGAATGGACTTGAGGACACCGAATTACAAAAGTTTCTTCACGTATTTTAAAATTTAATTATTTGTGGGTTTTAGCTGTTGTCATTATTTTCTCCCAGTCTGCCACTTTATTGATAAAGCTAACAGCCTGCCACTTCTGTTAGCTTTATCAATAAAGGTTTCCTTCGTTTGTAATGTGTTCCAATACCTGATATATCTTCTTTTTTGATTTTGCCTTAACTCTTTGAAAATTCTTATTTTTCTACATAAATTTTGGAATTGTTTTTCATGTTAAAAATTTCACTCTGGGATTTTGATTGTAATTGCATTGAATTTAGAAACTAATCAAGGAAAACTTAATTCGATGATGTCAGAGCAAGGTGTTAATCTATATGTTATTTAATGTTTCATTTGTTTAGGTTTTCTGATTTGTGCTTTAATAGTTTAAAATTTATTCTCTATAAAGATGTTCTTTCTTTGGTTGATATCTACATATTTTATAGTTTTTGTTGCTACCATTAATAGTATCTTACATTCTATTATGTTGCCTATCGAGTTATTGCCTATTCATAGGAACACTATTAAATTTTACACATTGTTTTTATACCTAACAAACTTGCTGAACTCCCTTTTAATTTTAGCAGTTTACTGATTTCTTAGGTTTTCTGTGCATTTGATCATGATATTTTTAACTGGAAATAATAACAATTTGGTCTCCTTCCTTCATGTTCTTAATGCAGTGACCAGGACTTCCTGTACTCTGTTAAAGAATGGCAATGATACCAAGTCATTCATGTCTTGTTCTTGACCTTAAGGAAATTGCAGCTAAACTTTTAAATTAAACTTGATGATTGCAGTAGATGGTTGGTAGAAAGCTCTTATCAGGTTAAAGAAGCTTCGCTCTATTCCTAGTTTTCTAAGAGTTTATTAAAAAAAACATAGATATTGAATTTTATCCAGTGCTTTTTCTGCTTTTGTTGAGATACTCATGTAATTTTGCTTCTTTAGTTCATTAATGTGATGAATTATTTTAATAGTTTTATATTTTCACTTCTTAAACCATTTTTCTTAAATGGGCCCTATTTGATCATGCTTTAATTTCATCATTGAATTCTTAGTATTTATTTATTATTATTATTATTTTTTTACCAAGTACAATTTTTTAATAAAGATAATTACAAAAGATGGAAAAATCAGCTCAGAACGGCCAATTACTTCTTGAATAGAGCAGTTTTTTGACATAATAACACATCAGTTTTAAATACTATCACATAAAGCATGGTGGAGAAAAGAAATTCTGCTTCATAATTAGAAAACTCACAGTAAAACTTGCCAAGAAAAACAAAACCAAAAAAAGCCATTTTGAAAATAAATACAGTCCATGACAAAGTAGTATAAAATGAAGCCAGAAGTCTTCAAAAAGAAAACATTTTTCTTCCCAATATTTTCTCACTGAAAGTGATGAGACTCTCAAATTCAGGAGTTGCTGAGCTCTTCTGATTTGGCTCCTTTGGTATCTGTTTTTTTCACCACTACTGTCCTTGGACTTATCTTCTTTAACATCTGTTTTTTTGTCCTCCGTTTCCTTCTTGTCTTCTTCAATTCTAGCTTTCTTTGCTCCTTTCTTATGATCAGCCACATTTCTGCGACCTCCCTCTCCTTCATCCTCAGAATCTGAGAATTCTTCATCACAAGCTATCCGTTTGTCTGATGCCCGAATAGAAATTCTCTTGTCTGGATCTTCTCCATCTTCATCTCCACTGTCTTCATGAACTGCATCTTCTGGAATAGCTTGCATTTGGACGCCAGCTGCATGTGGCAACATGCGTAAATTTTCAGATAAACGCTGTTTTTTCCGTATATTCTGGAGTGTTCTGGTTTGTCACGTTTGAAGGACTAATATGCAGTTTGAAGTCTGGTCCAAAATTCTCAAAGTAATCATTATATGACAGTTCACTGGGAATCTCACAATCAAGGGCAACAGCAGTCTCATATGTCCAACATCGAGCAACATTGCGGATTGTGTATCCACCTCCCACAAGCATCAGTAATGGTAAATTGAAAGTTTTTACAACTTCTACACATTTAGCATGACCTTTGACTGTCAAATTGAAGCAATCAAGCCTATCACCGGATAGTGAGTCTGCACCACACTGTAGCACCACAGCAGTAGGTTGATACATCTCCATCACTTTTGAGATAATAGGCTTAAATATCTGCCCATATGATTCATCATCTATACCATCTCTCACTGGAAAATTGACAGCATAGTATTTGCCTTTTCCTGCACCAATATCCCTCAAGTCTCCCATTCCAGGAAAGTATTCCCCATATTTGTGGAATGATACAGTCATTACACGATCTGTTGTATAAAAAGCTTCTTCAACACCATCACCACGATGGATATCAATATCAATATATAAGACTCTCTGATGATACTTTAGTAATTCAAGGATGGCAAGCACAATATCATTAACATAACAGAATCCTGATGCTTCTGATTTCTTAGCATGATGTAATCCTGCAGCCCAGTTAACAGCCATATCAGTTTGTTGTCGGTTCAACTTCACAGCCCCAGCAACTGAACCACCAGATGAAAGCTGACAAAACTCAAAGAGCCCATCAAACACTGGACAATCTTCTCCACCATTAAATCTCTGCATCTGCTTACTATACTCGAACGTGTTATCTGGTCTTATTGAACGTAGAAATTTGATGTACTCATTGCTGTGGTATTTTGTCATTTCTTCAGCAGTGGCTTTATGGGGACTATATATTTCCATTTTTCTATACAAGCCATAATTTAGCAGCAAGTTATGGGTCATGCGGATCCTATGAGGTTTCATGGGACGACCCTGTCCGTAATAATAATTTCCAATATCACCATCGTAGTAGTAGTAGCAGGCTTTCTTCTTGCTGCCTCCCTGACTGTACGCCATGGGCTACCCGGCCACCACCGCCTCCGGCTCCTCCTCTGGCTGCTGCTGCTGCTGCTGCTGCCGCGGCTCGCTCGGCGGGAAGAGAAGAGGGCTGGGGCGAAGGTGGGGGCGGGGTGGCAGTGCCGCGGGGAAAGGCAGGCCGGAGGGCCGGAGGGAGGAGAGGAGGGGAGTGCTGGGAGGGCTCGGTACCGCCCGGCTGAGTGGCCGAGAGCACCTATTATTATTTTTTTAACATCTTTATTGGAGTATAATTGCTTTACAATGGTGTGTTAGTTTCTGCTATATAACAAAGTGAATCAGCTATACATATACATATGTTCCCATATCTCTTCCCTCTTGCATCTCCCTCCCTCCCACACTCCCTATCATACCCCTCTAGGTGGTCACAAAGCACAGAGCTGATCTCCCTGTGCTATGCGGTTGCTTCCCACTAGCTATTTATTTTACGTTTGGTAGTGTATATATGTCCATGCCACTCTCTCACTTTCGCACAGCTTACCCATCCCCCTCCCCATATCCTCAAGTCCATTCTCTAGTAGGTCTGTGTCTTTATTCCCGTCTTGCCCCTAGGTTCTTCATGACCATTTTTTTTCTTTTCCTTAGATTCCATATATATGTGTTAGCAAATGGTATTTGTGTTTCTCCTTCTGACATACTTCACTCTGTATGACAGATTCTAGGTCCATCCACCTCACTACAAATAACTCAATTTTGTTCCTTTTTGTGGCTGAGTAATATTCCATTGTATGTATGTGCCACATCTTCTTTATGCATTCATCTGTTGATGGACATTTAGGTTGCTTCCATGTCCTGGCTATTGTAAATAGAGCTGCAATGAACATTTTGGTACATGACTCTTTTTGAATTATGGTTTTCTCAGGGTATATGCCCAGTAGTGGGATTGCTGGGTCATATGGTAGTTCTATTTTTAGTTTTTTAAGGAACCTCCATGCTGTTCTCCACAGTGGCTGTATCAATTACATTCCCACCAACATGGCAAGAGGGTTCCCTTTTCTCCCCACCCTCGCCAGCATTTATTGTTTGTAGATTTTTTGGTGATGGCTATTCTAACTGGTGTGAGGTGATACCTCATTGCAGTTTTGATTTGCATTTCTCTAATGATTAGTGATGTTGAGCATCCATCCATGTGTTTGTTGACAGTCTGTGTATCTTTTTTGGAAAAATGTCTATTAAAGTCTTCTGCCCATTTTTGGATTGGGTTGTTTGTTTTTTTGATATTGTGCTGTATGAGTTGCTTGTATATTTTGGAGATTAATCTTTTGTCAGTTGCTTCGTCTGAAAATATTTTCTCCCATTCTGAGGGTTCCCTTTTCGTCTTGTTTATGGTTTCCTTTGCTGTGCAAAAGCTTTCAAGTTTCATTAGGTCCCATTTGTTTATTTATGTTTTTATTTCCATTTCTTTAGGAGGTGGGTCAAAAAGTATCTAGCTGTGATTTATGTCATAGAGTGTTCTGCCTATGTTTTCCTCTAAGAGTTTCATAGTGTCTGGTCTTACATTTAGCTCTTTAATCCATTTTGAGTTTATTTTTGTGTATGGTGTTAGGGAGTGTTCTAATTTCATACTTTTACATGTAGCTGTCCAGTTTTCCCAGCACCACTTATTGAAGAGGCTGTCTCTTCTCCACTGTATATTCTTGCCTCCTTTATCAAAGATAAGGTGACCATATGTGCGTGGCTTTATCTCTGGACTTTCTATCTTGTTCCATTGATCTATATTTCAGTTTTTGTGCCAGTACCATACTGTATTGATTACTGTAGCTTTGTAGTTTAGTCTGAAGTCAGGGAGCCTGATTCCTCCAGCTCCGTTTTTCTTTCTCAAGATTGCTTTGGCTATTCAGGGTCTTTTGTGTTTCCATACAAATTGTGAAATTTTTTGTTCTAGTTCTGTGAAAAATGCCAGTGGTAATTTGATAGGGATTGCATTGAATCTGTAGATTGCTTTGGGTAGTACAGTCATTTTCACAATATTGATTCTTCCAATCCAAGAAAATAGTATATCTCTCCATCTATTTGTATCATCTTTCCTTCATCAGTGTCTTATAGTTTTCTGCATGCAGGTCTTTTTTCTCCTTTTGTAGGTTTATTCCTAGATATTATATTCTTTTTATTGCAACGGTAAATGGGAGTGTTTTCTTAATTTCTCTTTCAGATTTTTCATCATTAATGTATAGGAATGCAAGAGATTTCTGTCCATTAATTGTCTATCCTGCTATTTTTCCAGGTTCATTGATTAGCTCTAGTAGTTTTCTGGTAGCATCTTTAGGATTCTGTATGTATAGTATCATGTCATCTGCAAACAGTGACAGCTTTACTTCTTCTTTTCTGATTTGGATTCCTTTTATTTCTTTTTCTTCTCTGATTTCTGTGGCTAAAACTTCCAAAACTATGTTGAATAATAGTGGTGAGTGTGGGCAACCTTGTCTTGTTCCTGATCTTAGTGGAAATGGTTTCATTTTTTCACCATTGAGGATGATGTTGGCTGTGGGTTTGTCATATATGGCCTTTATTATGTTGAGTAAAGTTTCCTCTATGCCTGCTTTCTGGAGGGTTTTTATCATAAATGGGTCTTGAATTTTGTCAGAAGCTTTCTCTGCATTGATTGAGATGATCATATGGTTTTTCTCCTGCAATTTGTTAATATGGTTTATCACACTGATTGATTTGCGTATACTGAAGAATCCTTGCATTCCTGGGATAAACCCCACTTGATCATAGTGTATGATCCTTTTAATGTGCTGTTGGATTCTGTTTGCTAGTATTTTGTTGAGGATTTTTGCATCTATGCCCATCAGCGATATTGGCCTGTAGTTTTCTTTCTTTGTAACATCCTTGTCTGGTTTTGGTATCAGGGTGATGGTGGCCTCGTAAAATGAGTTTGGGAGTGTTCCTCCCTCTGCTGTATTTTGGAAGAGTTTGACAAGGATAGGTGTTAGCTCTTCTCTAAATGTTTGATAGAATTTGCCTGTGAAACCATCTGGTCCTGGGCTTTTGTTTGTTGGAAGTTCTTTAATCACAGTTTCAATTTCAGTGCTTGTGATTGGGCTGTTCATATTCTCTATTTCTTCCTGGTTCAGTCTCAGAAGGTTGTGCATTTCTACGAATTTGTCCATTTCTTCTAGGTTGTCCATCTTATTGGCATATAGTTGCTTGTAGTAATCTCTCATGATCCTTTGTATTTCTGCAGTTACTTCTTTTTCATTTCTAATTCTATTGATTTGAGTTTTCTCCGTTTTTTTCTTGATGCGTCTGGCTAGTGGTTTATCAATTTTGTTTATCTTCTCAAAGAACCACCTTTTACTTTTATTGACCTTCACTGTTGTTTCCTTCATTTCTTTTTTATTTATTTCTGATCTGATCTTTATGATTTCTTTCCTTCTAACTTCGGGGTTTTTTTGTTCTTCTTTCTCTAATTGCTTTAGGTGTAAGGTTAGGTTGTTTATTTGAGATGTTTCTTATTTCTTAACGTAGGATTGTATTGCTATAAGCTTCCCTCCTAGAACTGCTTTTGCTGCATCCCATAGGTTTTGGGTCATTGTGTTTTCATTGTCATTTGTTTCTGGGTATTTTTTAATTTCCTCTCTTTGATTTCTTGAATGATCTCTTGGTTATTAAGTAGTGTGTTGTTTAGCCACCATGTGTTTGTATTTTTTACAGATCTTTTCCTGTAATTGATATCTAGTCTCATAGTATTGTGGTTGGAAAAGATACTTCATATGATTTCAATTTTCTTAAATTTACCCAGGCTTGATTTGTGACCCAAGATATGACCTATCCTGCAGAATGTTCCATGAGCACTTGAGAAGAATGTGTATTCTGTTGTGTTTGGATGGAATGTCCTATAAATATTAATTAAGTCCATCTTGTTTAATGTATCATTTAAAGCTTGTGTTTCCTTATTTATTTTCATTTTGCATGATCTGTCCATTGGTGAAAGTGGGGTGTTAAAGTCCCCGACTTATGATTGTGTTACTGTCGATTTCCCCTTTTATGGCTGTTTGCATTTGCCTTATGTATTGAGGTGCTCCTATGTTGGGTGCACAAATATTTACAATTGTTATATCTTCTTCTTGGATCGTTCCTTTGATCATTATGTAGTTTCCTTCTTTGTCTCTTGTAATAGTCTTTATTTTAAAGTCATTTTGTCTGATATGAGAATTGCTATTCCAGCTTTCTTTTGATTTCCATTTGCATGGAATACCTTTTTCCATCCCCTCACTTTCAGTCTGTATGTGTCCCTAGGTCTGAAGTGGGTCTATTGTAGACAACATTTATACAGGTCTTGTTTTTGTATCCATTCAGCCAGTCTATGTCTTTTGGTTGGAGCATTTAATTCATTTACACTTAAGGTAATTATTGATATGTATGTTCCTATTACCATTTTCTTAATTGTTTGGCGTTTGTTATTGTAGGTCTTTTCCTTCTCTTGTGTTTCCTGCCTATATAAGTTCCTTTAGCATCAGCTGGTTTGGTGGTGCTGAATTCTCTTAGCTTTTGCTTGTCTGTAAAAGTTTTAATTTCTCCATCAAATCTGAATGAGATCCTTGCTGGGTAGAGTAATCTTGGTTGTAGGTTTTTCTCTTGCATCACTTTAAATATGTTCTGCCACTCCCTTCTGGCTTACAGTTTCTGCTGAAAGATCAGCTGTTAACCTTATGGGGAGTCCCTTGTGTATTATTTGTTGTTTTTCCCTTGTTGCTTTCAATATTTTTTCTTTGTATTTAATTTTTGATAGTTTGATTAATATATGTCTTGGTGTGTTTCTCCTTGGATTTATCCTGTATGGGACTCTCTGTGCTTCCTGGACTTGATTAACTATTTCCTTTCCCAAATAAGGGAAATTCTCAACTATAATCTCTTCAAATATTTTCTCAGTCCCTTTCTTTTTCTCTTCTTCTTCTGTGACTCCTATAATTCGAATGTTGGTGCATTAATGTTGTCCCAGAGGTCTCTGAGACTGTCCTCAATTCTTTTCATTCTTTTTCCTTTATTCTGCTCTGCAGTAGTTATTTCCACTATTTTATCTTCCAGGTCACTTATTCGTTCTTCTGCGTCAGTTATTTTGCTATTGATCCCTTCTAGAGAATTTTTAATTTCATTTATTGTGTTGTTCATCACTGTTTGTTTGCTCTTTAGTTCTTCTAGGTTCTTGTTAAACATGTCTTGTATTTTCTCTATTCTATTTCCAAGATTTTGGATCATCTTTACTATCATTATTCTGAATTCTTTTTCAGGTCGACTGCCTATTTCCTCTTCATTTATTAGGTCTGGTAGGTTTTTACCTTGCTCCTTCATCTGCTCTGTGTTTCTCTGTCTTCTCATTTTGCTTCACTTGCTGTGTTTGGGGTCTCCTTTTCGCAGGCTGCCAGTTCATAGTTCCCGTTGTTTTTGCTGTCTGTCCCCAGTGGCTAAGGTAGGTTCAGTGGGTTTTGTAGGCTTCTTGGTGGAGGGAACTAGTGCCTGTGTTCTGGTGGATGAGGCTGGATCTTGTCTTTCTGGTGGTCAGGTCCTCATCCGGTGGTGTGTTTTGGGATATCTGTGGCCTTATTATGATTTTAGCCAGCCTCTCTGCTAATGGATGGGGTTGTGTTCCTGTCTTGCTAGTTGTTTGGCATAGGATATCCAGCACTGTAGCTTGCTGGTTGTTGAGTGAAGCTGGGTCTTGGCATTGAGATGGAGATCTCTGGGAGATTTTTGCCATTTCATGTTACGTGGAGCTGGGAGGTCTCTTGTGGACCAGTGTCCTGAACTTGGCTCTCCCACCTCGGAGGCACAGCCCTGATGCCTGGCCGGAGCACCAAGGGCCTTTCATCCACATGGCTCAGAATAAAAGGTAGGAAAGAGAGAAAGAAGATAAAATAAAATAAAGTAAAATAAATAAAATAAAGTTATTAAAATAAAAAATAATTATTAAAAAAAATTTTTTTAAGTAAAAAAAAAAAAAACGTACAGACAGAACCTTAGGACAAATGGTAAAAGCAAAGCTATGAAACAAAATCACACAGAGAAGCATACACATACACACTCACAAAAAGAGAAAAAGGGAAAAAGAATATATATATATCATTGCTCCCAAAGTCCACCTCCTCAATTTGGGATGATTCGTTGTCTATTCAGGTATTCCACAGATGCAGGTACATCAAGTTGATTGTGGAGATTTAATCCTCTGCTTCTGAGGCTGCTGGGAGAGATTTCCCTTTCTCTTCTTTGTTCGAACAGCTCCCAGGGTTCAGCTTCGGATTTGGCCCCGCCTCTGCGTGTAGGTCGCCGGAGGGCATCTGTTCTTTGCTCAGACAGGATGGGGTTAAAGGAGCAGCTGCTTTGTGGGCTCTGGCTCACTCAGGCCGTGGGGAGGGAGGGGTATGGATGCGGGGCGAGCCTGCGGCGGCAGAGGCTGGCAGGACATTGCACCGGCCTGAGGAGCGCTGTGCGTTCTCCCGGGGAAGTTGTCCCTGCATTCACGGGACCCTGGCAGTGGCGGGCTGCACAGGCTCCCGCGAGGGGAGGTGGGGTAGTGACCTGTGGTTGTTCACAGGCTTCTTGGTGGCGGCAGCAGCAGTGTTAGTGTCTCATGCCCATCTCTGGGGTCCGCGCTGTTAGCCGCAGCTCGCGCCTGTCTCTGGAGCTCCTTTAAGCAGCGCTGTTAATCCCCTCTCCTCTCGCACCAGGAAACAAAGAGACAAGAAAAAGTTTCTTGCCTCTTCGGCAGGTCCAGACTTTTCCCCGGACTCCCTCCTGGCTAGCCGTGGTGCACTAACCCCCTGCAGGCTGTGTTCACGCCGCCAACCCCAGTCCTCTCCCGGCAGCCGAAGCCCGAGCCTCAACTCCCAGCCCCGCCCGCCCCGGCGGGTGAGCAGACAAGCTTCTCAGGCTGGTGAGTGCTGGTCGGCCCTGATCCTCTGTGCGGGAATCTCCCCGCTTTGCCCTCCGCACCCCTGTTGCTGCGCTCTCCTCCGTGGCTCCGAAGCTTTCCCCTTTCGGCACCCGCAGTCTCCGCCCGCGAAGGGGCTTCCTAGTGGGTGGAAACCTTTCCTCCTTCACAGCTCCCTCCCACTGGTGCAGGTCCCGTCCCTATCCTTTTGTCTCTGTTTATTCTTTTTTCTTTTGCCCTACCCAGGTACGTGGGGAATTTCTTGCCTTTTGGGAGGTCTGAGGTCTTCTGCCAGCATTCAGTAGGTGTTCTGTAGGAATTGTTCCACATGTGGATGTATTTCTGATGTATCTGTGGGGAGGAAGGTGATCTCCGCGTCTTGCTCTTCCACCGTCTTGAAGCTCTTCGTCATCATTGAATTTTAATTGCTGATATTTTAATTAGGGTTTTCATGTGCATGTTCATAAGTGAACCTGTATCTATAGACAATTTTGTCTTCTTGCCCTGGATATGGTATTAAAACCAAATGAGTTAGACTCTTTCCCTTTTTTTCTGATTTGTGTGACAACTTGTATAAGACAGGGAGTTTCACTGTACAACAGCCCTTCTCCCGGTTTTCCAGCATGAAAAAATGGCAACCAGTTATCGGAACAAAAGTAGTGACGTTTTCTTTCACACCCACATTTGATCTCAGATCCAGGCCCATCTCCCCACCGCCTCTTCCACTGTCCTCTATGTGAGATGATGGTCATGTCTGGATCAGGCCCCCACCCCATATCTGGTAGTTATGTTTTTGTTTTCACCTCCTCGTAGCTCATTCTCAACAGAAGCCAGTATCCATTTAAAGCATAAGTCAAATCATGTGACTCTGTTACCATTGTTTCCTATTCACCCCATTGGTGAGGGGGGGATTCTGTGTCTGGGATCAAGCACAGACCATTGTAGCCATTTCCTGGGCACTGGACAGATGAGACTGACGACAGCACATTCACATACACTCACAGTCTAGGGGAGGAGTCCACTGCGCACCACACATGGCTGCATGGGAGTTGCACTCAGGAACAGAGTGAAGCGCCAGGAGTGGTCACAGGGAGGCTTTGTAGTATTAAGAGGGCATGGTGCCCACTGGTTCCCACAGGAGGATGTGATTGGTTGAATAATTCTGGGGTAAGTGGGAACTCTAACTGGTCCAGTTGTTAAGACGGGTGTTTGGCAAGGGGATCTTTTCTGCAGAAGCAGAATGGGGGGCAGCCCTTCTGGTGTGACAAGGCCTTCTTACTCCCCCCCTACCCATGTCAGTGCAGGACATAATATTGGGCCTTAATTTTAGGCGTCATACCACAGGCTTCTGGGCCAAAACTTTCTAATGGCAACTGCAAGGCCGTCGTTCATGTTCTGACAATTGGCTACCTCTCTGACCTTATTTCCTATACTCTCCCTTCCCCGACATGTTCTGCTCCAGCCACATCCACCTGCTTGCTCTTACTGAAACTCATCAAATACGTTTTCACCTCAGGCCTTAGGCCCTTGCTTTTTTCTCTACTTTGAATCCTCTTTCCCCAAATATTGCCATGATTTTTTTCTCACTTTCTTCAGGTTCCTTCCCACTCCCTCCCTGTATAGTAAAAAGCATAATTGTACATGCTTTCAAACTTTATATAAAAAGTATCTCTGTATATAGTTTTTCTTCCTCATTATTATATTTCTGAAATTCATCCTGGTTGCTACATTTAGCTCCGTTTTGTTCGTTTTATCTACTCTATTTAATGTAAACTCTACGAATGCAGCAACGTGTATTTATCTCATATCCTGTGGATGAATGTTTAAGTAGTTTCCAAGATTTTTCCGTCACAAAGATGCTTCAGTGAATCACTTTGCAGGTCTCCTTGTGAATATATATGAGACTTTTTTCTAGTATGAAAATGTGAAATTGTTGGCCAAAGGATACCAGGAACTTGCTGGGAGTTGGCCTCTAGACATAGGGCTGAGAGAGTTGTATGCAGTCTTCCTCCTGTTGAAAAGCACAGAAGCTGCTAGATGAGTTGAGAGATGCTGAGGCTTAAAAAAGGCACTGACATAAGTAAATGCCGACAGTTATCTCCATGGTTCATCACAGGAGCTTCTGTTGTTTGTGAGCAGAGTCAGTGCTCCTTGTTACTGTCGCCAAGGGCCGCACTGTGAAGCATCTGCTGTTACTGAGGCAACTGGCAGGATGCTCCCACTGGCAGGAGTTGCGGCTGTGACAACTTGTTAAGCTGGGGGGTCTTAACTCTTAGAGATGTTAGACTTTCTCCCTCAGCCTCACAGAAGTCACTCTTTACCTCCAAGGAAGAACCAGTCTTTGTCAATAGCCCTCACTGAGCTGAGAGAATAACCGTTTCCCCACAGGGATCCTGGTGAAAAACAGTCGCCTAGAAACTATGGAAAGAAACTCAAAACAGCTTCAGAGATCCTGAAAAAGAGCCCAGCTTTCAGATTTCTGGTGGAGGGTGTGGCCCAGGAAAAAATGGCTTCATTGGCATATGCATCTATTTACTGTCTCCCTGTCCTAGCTCTTATTCTGCTCTCTCACTTTCCCTCTCTGTCTCTCTTTCTGTCTGTCTCTCTCCCTCTCCCTCTCTCTCTCCTCTTTTATCTCTTCATTTCTTTCTTTCTTACTTTCTTCGTCCCTTGTATATGTGTCACATTTGTTAGTAGTATTTCAAGACCCCACTTTGCCTGTGTCGTGTTCATGTTTTGACACCAGAGGAAGCCAGAGGAGATGTTTAGTACTTTCAGTAAAAATTGAGGGTTCAGAAGAAATCCATGCATACTGAGCCAGCCCCTACCCCATAACTTGTCCTTTGGCTTGGCTCTACAAGCCATGTTCTTGGTATGACTCTCTTGAGTGCATTGTAGAAGTGGTGCTTCCACTCCTGGATGTCACCATGGAGACCTGTGGGTCACAAGAACCTAATAGAGGCCCAGGAAGATGGCTATAATTATCTGTTTTTGATCCTAAACATTTCTCATAGGCAATACCATGATGTATGTACACCCAATTCCCTCAGACACAAGAGCCAAAGGCAACATGGAGTAAGATAAAACGTTCAATTGAAAGTCAGGAGACTTGAGTTTTAGACCTGGCTCTACCCCTATCTAGTTGGTGACCTTGGTCCAGTTACTTAACACTTCAGTTTTTGGCTACTTCATTTTAAAAATGAAGACTTTTATTGGCATATAATTGGTCATAGTAGTCTCTTATAATCCTTTGTATTTCTGTGGTATGAGCTGTAGTCTCCTCTTTCATTTCTAATTTTATTTACTTGAGTCTTCTCTCTTTTTTTCTTGGTGAGTCTAGCTAAAGGCTTATCTATCTTGTTTATCTTTTCAAAACACCAACTCTTAGTTTCATTGATCTTTTCTATTGTATTTTTAGTCTATTTATTTATTTCTGCTGTGGTCTTTGTTATTTCCTTCTTTCTACTAACTTTGGGCTTAGTTTGTTTGTTCTTAGTTGTTCTTCTTTTTCTAGTTCCTTGAGATGTAAAGTTAAGTTAAAGACTTCTATTTTGGCTAAACATATAACTTATCCTGGAGAATGTTCTGTGTGTACTTGAGAAAAATGTGTATTCTGTTGCTTTTGAATGGGATGTTCTATAAATGTCTGTTAAGTTCTTGTGATCTAACATGTATCTTGAGTCCAGTGTTCCTTTATTGATTTTCTGTCTGGATAATCTACCCATTGTTGAAAGTAGGGTATTAAATTCTCTTACATTATTGTATTGCTGTATATTTCTCCCTTCAGGTGTGTCAAATATTTGCTTTATATATTTGGGTGCTCCTATGTTGGGTGCAAATATATATATAAATGTTATAGCCTCTTGTTGGATTGATCCCTTTATCATTATATAATGACCTTCTTTGTCTCTTATTATACTCTTTGTTCTAAAGTCTATTTTGTCTGATATAAGTATAGCTACCTTAGCTTTCTTTTGGTTTCATTTGCATGGAATGTTTTTTCCCATTTCTTTACTTTGAGTCGGTGTGTGTCCTTAAAGCTGAAGTGGTCCTTTTGTAGACAGCATATAGTTGAGTCTTGTTTTTTTATCCATTTGGTCATTCTGTGTCTTTTGATTGGAGAATTTAGTACCTTTACACTTAAAGTAATTATTGATAACGTATGGACTTACTATTGCCGTTTTGTTAATTATTTTCTGGCTGTTTTGTAATTCTTTTGTTCTCTTTCTTCTTCTATTGGACAACATAGTATAAATTTCTGGAAACATAACTTACAAACATGAAGAAATAGAAAATCTGAACAGACAAATTACTAGTAAGGAGAATGAATCAGTAATCAAAAATCTCTCAACAAACAAAAGTTCAGGACCACATGGCTTCACTGGTTAATTCTACCAAACATTTAAAGAGGAATTAATACTGGTCCTTCTCAAACTATTCCAAAACAACGGAAGAGAAGGGAATACTCCCAAACTTATTTTATGGAGGCAGCATTACTGTGGCACCAAAACCAGACAAGGACACTACAAGAGAAAAAAAGATTATACTCCAGTATCCCTGATGAATATAATACAAAAATTCTAACAAAATACTAGCAAACTGAATTCAACAATTCATTACAAAGAGTATACACTATGATCCAAGGGGACTTTTTGAGGGATGCAAGCATGGTTCAACACCTGCAAGTCAATCAATGGGATATATCACATCAAAAAAATGAAGGATAAAAATCATATGATCATCTCAATAGATGCAGAGAAAACATTCGACAAAATTCAACATCCATTCATGATAACAACTCTCAACAAAATGGGCAAAGAAGGAACATACCTCAACATAATGAGGCCATATGTAACAAGTGCACAGCTAATATCATACTCAGCAGTGAAAAGTTGAAAGCATTTCCTCTAAGATAAGGAATAAGACAAAGATACTCTCACAACTTTTATTCAACATAGTACTGGAAGTCCTAACCAGAGCAATTAGCAAGAAAAAGAAATAAAGGGCATCTAAATTGGAAAAGAAGCAGTAAAACTGTCTCTATTTACAGATTACATATTATATATAGAAAACCCTAAAGACTACCAAAAAACTGTGAGAACAAATGAACAAATTCAGTAAAGTTGCAGGATACAAAATTAATATACAAAAATCAGTTGCATTTCTATACACTAATACAAACTATCAGAAAGACACATTTTTAAAAAAATCTCATTTACAATTGCAGCAAAAATAATAAAACTCCTACGAATAAATTTGACCAAGGAGGTGAAAGATCTGTACACTAAAAACTATAAGAAACTGATGAAAGAACTTGAAGATGACACAAATAAATAGAAAGATACTATGTGCTCATGGACTGGAGGAATTGACATTGTTAAAATGTTTTACTACCTAAAGTGATCTACAGGTTCAATGCAATCCCTATCAAAAATTTGAATGGCATTTTTCACAAAAATAGAAAAAATAATCCTAGAATTTGTAAGGAATCACAAAAAACCCTAAATAGCCAAAGCAATCTTGAGAAAGAAGAACAAAGGTGAAAGCATCATGCTTCCTGATTTCAAACTATATTACAAATATATAGTAATCAAAACATTATAGTATTGGCATAAAAACAGACACATAAATCAATGGAATATAATAGAGAGCCCAGAAACAAACCCATGCCTATATGGTCAATTAATTTACAACAAAGGAGCCAAGAATATACAATGAGGAAATGATAGTCTCATCAATAAATGGTGTTGGGAAAACTGGACAGCTGTATTCAAAGAATGAAACTGGACCCCAATCTTACACTGTACACAAAAATCTGGATTAAACTCAAACTGGATTAAAGATTAACCTCAAACTGGATGAAGATTTGAATGTAAGACTTCTAATCGTAAAGCTCACAGAAGAAAACATAGGTGGTAAGCTCCTTGACATCAGTCTTGGCAACGTTTTTATGGATTTAACACCAAAAGCAAAAGCAACAAAAGCAAGAATAAACAAACTAAAGGGCCTCTGCGCAACAAAATGAAAAAGCACCTACGAAATGGGGAAATTTGCAAATCACATGTCTGATAGAGGTTTCATATCCAAAATATATAAAGAACATACACAACTCAATAGCAAAAAAAAAAAAAAACTAATCTGAGTAAAAATGGGCAGAGGAACTAAATAGACATTTTCCCAAAGAAGACATACAAATGGCCAACAGGTACATGAAAAGGTGCTCAACATCACTAATCACCAGGGAAATGCAAATCAACACAATGAGATATCACCTTACCCCCGTTAAATGGCTGTTACCAAAAAGACAAGAGATAACAAGCGCTGGTGAAGATGTGGAGAAAAACGAACCCCTGTGCACTGTTGGTATGAATGTCAATTGGTGCAGCCGACATGGAAAACAGTGGAGATTCCTCAAAACATTAAAAATAGAACTTCCATAGGATCCAGCAATTCCACTTCTGGGTATATATCCCAAGGAAATGAAATCACTATTTTGAAAAGATATATGCATCCCCATGTTTGTTGCAGCATTATTTATAATAGCCAAGACATGGAAACAACCTAAGCGTCCATCAACGGATGAATGGATAAGGAAAATGCAGTATACATATTATTCAGCCATAAAAAGGGAGGAAATCCTGCCATTTACAATAACATGGATGGACCTTGAGGGCATTATGCTAATGAAGTAGGTCAGGCAGAGAAAGACAAATAATGTATGACTTCATTTACATGTGAAATCTATAAAAACCAAACTCACAGAAATAGAGAACAGATTGGTGGTTGCCAGAGGCAGGGAATGGGGCAGGGAGCGGGGTGGTAAAAGTGGTCAAAAGGTACAAACTTCCAGTTATAAGATAAATAAGTCCTGGGGAAGTAATGCACAACACGGTGACTAGAGTTAACAATACTCTATCACACATTTGAAAGTTGCTAAGAAAGTGGACCTTTAAAGTTCTAATCACAAGAAAAAAAAATTGCAACTATGTGAGGTGACTGATGTTAACTAAACCTATTGTGGTGATCATTTAGCAATACATACGTGTATCAAATCACTATGTTTAGTACACCTTGGACTAATACAATGTTGTATGGCAGTTATATCTCAATAGAACTGAAAAAACTCATGAGAGATTTTTGGTAGATAATTTGTTCACTCCAAATTTGTTAAGCACCTACCGGATGTGTATTTAAGCAACTACTAGATACACTCCAAGGTAGATTTTAGTTCTAAAATTTCTTGACGTTGGAAGGAACTACAAACTTTTTTCTATGTCTAAGGTCACTCAAGTTGTAATCATTTGAGATCCTAAGTGATTTTACAGATCCCATGTTACTAAGAGGTTGAAAACTCATGCCTGGGATTGGAGGATCTCTGCTGTTTTCTTACCTGTGTGATTCCCACATAGTTGTGGGATGGGGTATACTTTAGCTTTCCTGGTTGATGTAACTTCTCGTTCCGTGGCTTCCCAGTTGCGCACCTTTTGAGGGACACTATCTTACTGGAGTTAGGTCTTCTTACCACGACCTCTCTATTTCTCAGCCCTCCGTCTAGGACTCAGGGAGCCTATGTCCCAGGCCCACAGTACCACACCTATTGGAAGGATACAATATTCTTCTATGCTTAACAAAGAGAGGCATTGTTTCAATTAAATATTTCCTACTAAACAAGGATTATAGTCTACGCTGTGGCTTCCCAAGGGGCGTTTTCCATGAAATTGGAAGGAACATTCTTTTAAAGAGACTGACAAAGGAATGCATCTCTTATTAACCATTGAGAGAACAACTTACTTCTTGACTATGGTTGTCATATTTATCTTGCCAAAGCACCAAATTTCTCATATCATTTTTCTATCTAAAAACTACCATCAGCCCCTATTGCCTATATAATTCAAGCTTGTTTACCTACCTTTTTTTTTTTTTTTTTTTTTTAGGAAAACCTATTCTCTGGCCCCATCTTACCTCTTTATCATTATTTCCCATTGTTCCAGCTTGCACAGGTTTCCTTCTATTTCCAGATAAGCATATTTCTACCTCAGGAGGAGGAGGGAAGAGGGCACAAGGGCACAACTTAATTGACTACCTACTATGTGCTAGATATTTTCACATTTGTTATCTGGTCTTATAGGGCTCAGAAAGGCTATCTACACTGCCACACTCATAAGTGGGAAAGCTGGAGGTGTTACCAAGGGCTATTTGATGTCAAGCCCATAATCGTTTTGCTTTATCACCTGTCTCTAGCCCAGGGGTCCCACATCTCAGCAAGATGGTTCAGGGCATCATTCCTGGCAGATCACCCCAGTTCCTGCTCCTCTCTTCCTTCCAATTGCCTTTGTAAGCACCTAACTTTCTGTATTGAATTTCTTTCTGTTTAAATAGCTAGAGTGACTTCTGAATCCTGACTGAAACAACCCATTATGGGGTAATACGTTTACATACACATTAGTATCCAGTAATTTTGGAGCTTAAATTTCTTTAGCTCTGCCTCTTCATTTCACAGATAAGGAAACTGAAGCCCAGAGAGGTAAAGAGAATTGTCCAACATCACAAAGCTAGTTAATGACAAAGTTCAAACCGTATGTCTGCCCAGAAACAAGGGACCAAAATGGCAGATGAAATAAGTCTTTTCGAAGTTTTTAACCCATGTCCAAATCCTGATCAATACTAGCTCTTTCTCGTTAGGAAAATCATTTCCCCTCTCTGGGCTTCAGTTTCTTCATTTGTAAAATGAAGTGGGGCTTCCCTGGTGGCGCAGAGGTTGAGAGTCCGCCTGCCGATGCAGGGGACGCGGATTCGTGCCCCGGTCCGGGAGGATCCCACATGCCGCGGAGCGGCTGGGCTCGTGAGCCATGGCCGCTGAGCCTGCGCGTCCGGAGCCTGTGCTCCGCAACGGGAGAGGCCACAGCGGTGAGAGGCCCGCGTACCGCAAAAAAAAAAAAAAAGTGATAATAACTTTTAGCACCATTGTTATGGATATTGGGAGCTTTTGCATGTGAAATGCCTAGTATAGCATCTACCTCACAATATATGCTGGATAAATGTTAGTTAAGTGCATTATTCTCTGTTATCCAGAATCAGTAAAGCCAAACTCCTCTACTTTGGGGACCAGCAGGAAAATGTCCAATAAAGAAAATCATCCTTAAGTTTTTGCGCCTGACTAACTCTAGGGTATTCACCAGATGCTGTGAAAGCAAATTGGGTGTCCCATGGATTAAGACTAATGAATACCATATCTGATCCCAATAATTTATTTAGTTTTGGACACAGCAAAGAGTAAAAGAGTTTCTAATCAAATAAGGCACTGTGAAATTTATAATCACATTAATAACTTTTCTCCATCTCTAAATTTAATGGAGTGGGGCAGATTTGAGGCTTTCTAGAGTGGCAAAGGTTCTAAGTCACATGGAGCTTCAGGTGTTTCTAATGCAGATACCCACAATGCTTAAATGCTCTCCCTGCCTGTAGCCTGAGTGGAGACAGCTTGGGAACTGTGTCTGTGCAGGGAGATAGGCATGCGAGCGGCAGAGTGGCCCAAAGAGACATCTCCCTAGATGGTAACTGGTTGCATACACGGCAGCGAATGTGTGCACACGGCAAAGAATCTGGACTGAAATTCAGATGTCTTTTGATCCACTCTTGGTAACGTAGTGTAGTGCTCGGGTCTCAACAGAAAACAGTGTATTCAAGGTGGTAATCTAAGAGTATTAAAAAGGGGGCTAGGGCTTCCCCAGTGGCACAGTGGTTGGGGGTCCGCCTGCCGATGCAGGGGGCGCGGGTTCGTGCCCCGGTCTGGGAAGATCCCACATGCCGTGGAGCGGCTGGGCCCGTGAGCCATGGCCGCTGAGCCTGCGTGTCCGGAGCCTGTGCTCCGCAACGGGAGAGGCCACAACAGTGCGAGGCCCACGTACTGCAAAAAAAAAAAAAAAAAAAAAAAAAAAGGTGTCTATTTGTAGAGGCATGGCCAGGGGTAGGGGGCTGATGATGGGGAGTGGCCATTACTGCCCTGAAGCTTGAAGGGGCCAAAGAGAAGGTGGAGTTATTGGAATTTAGTCAGAGCTGTAATGTGGGAGAGGAGCCGTCTGACAGGAGTTTGACTCTCAGGAGAAGAACAGGACCACAACAGCAGAGACTGAGATCAAAAATACCCTGACCTCTCTGTCAACCTCTCTCCTCCTTCCAGTGCCTTTTATTGGCTGAACCATTGATGCTGTTCTTCCCGGCCAGCCTCCTGGGGTGCATGGCAGAGTGGAGAAGGGTGGAAATGGACCTGAAGGAGCAAATGGAAACGTATTCTGCCTGGCCAGTCTGTGAGTGCGGGAAAGACACAAAAAGAGTTTGCTTCAGTTTTCCCTGCATTATAATCGCTATATAACCACTTCACACTTATTGATGGAAAAAAGTATCCATTATATACTTGTACCAGCTCATATTCGATATAGCAGTTGGCAGGTTAAGCTCAATTCTCTCAATGGGGGAAATTCTCTCACCTGGAAGGATGCTTCACTTTTAAGCTGTAGAAAGCTCACCTAGGGTTGATGTTCTCCATACTCTTCTGTATATGTTGGAGTTTTAAAAGGCCCAACAGTGACAGTCCTGTTTTCTGCTCAACGTAGACATGAAAAGTGGGCAGATGGAGATGTTTTTAAAGTCACATTTAGTATTGCTAAAGCTGATATTAGAAAGCAGAGTTTAATAGGAAGGCCAAACGGGTTTCCTAGGAGGAGGATGCAGAATACAACTTACCCACCCCATCAGAGGCGAGGAGGGAAAACTGCAAGTCTTGCCCACAGGGGCAGGGTCTTTACTGCTAAACTCTCTAACAGATGAAAATACATGTTTCATGCAAATAGACCCTAAAAGTGGAGAAGCAGGAACTGAGACACCATCCTTAATTCCTTCTCCCAAATTCAGGGGATTAAGTCTGTCCCTGTGCCCAGGTGGAAAGAGTTTCAACATCTAAGGAAATATAAAAACAGACCAATCAGACAGACCCAGGGTTCAGTCCCCCATTATTCCCTTTCTGATAGTAGCACCCAGGGGTGTTCCATGGGAGAAGGGGGTCCAGTTGCCCCCCGGGCTCTCAAGCAATGCATTGGTGCCCGTACCCAACTTCCTGGAACCCTTTTGGACCTGTTGATACTCATTTGTACAACTTCATGGGGAAACCAGTTCCCTGTTTCTCCTCATGGAGCATCTGTACCCCACACACTGGGGGAGGGAAGCAGGAGGACCAGGCTATGTCCCCGCTTCTGTCCTCCAAGTGGTAGCAGCACCACCTGCACTGTTCTGCACCTGAGATAGCCTCAGGCCAAGCCAAAGATAACACTGTGTCCACGTACAGGAACATGCTGTGCTTTTCTGGGTTCCCAGGAAACCAAATCACAGCAAAGGTCAGCAGTGCTGTTAGACTATGAGTGGCTCACATTAGGGGTATGAAGGACAAATATGAGGCCCCAGGACTTCCCTCTGTCAAGGACTCAAGAGCCCCCTCCTAGGTCTCCTCTGATCCTTTGCTAACTGGGTTCTTTCAAGCGCTGTTTACCCAGTGTCAGAAATTCTTGAGCAGCCTAACTCAAGCACCCAGGTTAGACAGCGGCTCCAATTGCCCTGGAGAGAGAGGCACGGAGGTGCAAACACCCACATGCCCAGGCCCACTGACTCTCTTTGCCAGTGTATCCCTTCTCCCCCATACATCCATCCTAAGGAGAGTGCAACAGGATGCAACAGAAGCTACCTTCCCACACTGACTGTCAGAAACTACAGCCATGAATGCAATTGCCTACTTGGTATTTCTTCCTGGATGTCTCAGAGGAACATTTCCCATCTCCATCCCAAGCCTGGTCCTTCTGCTGTGTTCCCGCTCTCAGTGAAGGCATCCCCACAAGCCAGAAACCTCAGCAGGACTCCGGCTCTCTCAGCCCGTGTCTAAGTCATTGCCAACTCATTTCGATTTGGTCCCCTAATCATCCCTTGAATCCCCTTCACTTCCATCCTGCTCAAGTCCACCAGCCTCTCTTGCACTAACTATTCTGCCTGCATTCTCTCTCACCTTCTCCAATTCAGCTCCACACTGCAGCTAGAATGATTTTTTTTTTCCTCAGAATGCCAATCTCATCATATCCCTTCTCCACTTTAAAGCCTTTCTATAGCCTCCGCCTGCTCCTGGGACAAAAATGAAGACCCTAACATGGCCCAGTAGACCTTAATCCTGCCCCTGCCGCACCTCCAGCATCTCGTCTGGAGGCTCCCCCGGCCTCTGTGTCTATTCCAGTATCCCACGCACCATTTCTGCTCCCTCCGCAGGGCTGGGGCATACGTGCTTTCTCTGCTTGCAGCACTCTGCCCTCTCCTGTGTGCAAGTTTAAGGCTGTCTGACACTTCAGATCTCAGCTGACAGTCACTTCCTCAAGGGACCTTTTCTGACTTTCTGGAATAAACCAAGTCTCCCCGTTATATCTTTTCATGGCACCAGTGCGTATCCCCCTTCAGAGCACTTACCATAGTCACAATCTGACACTTATTTGCGGGTTATTTTATTAATACTAGCTCCCCAAATAAAACGTAGCCTCATGTGGGCAAGGACGACCTCTATTTTTTCTCACAATGAATTGCATCCCCTGTACCGGGCATAAAGATTGGCAGGTCATCCATACTGTTTGTTGAGTGAATTGCAAGGCTCTCCTCAAACATCCACTAGCAGGGCATTGCCTGGGTATGGTTGCTCCCACTCTGGGCTCTTCCCCTCCAACTCGGCCTGGCTTATCAGTTTATCCAGTTTCTACCCCGTGGAAGCCCTGTCCTCCACTCAGCTCAGTGCCTCCCATGGAGGGTGGGTTCCAGTGCTAACAGATCATCACTGACACTGCTCTGCTGAGACCCCACCGACCTCGCCAGAGGCATTTCATTGACTGACTTGACCCACTGCAGAAGGTTTCCTGCCCCCAGCTGCCAATGTCCCCTCCCTCTGGGGGAATTTGACTGAGCTCACTGGGCTCTCCTGGCCTTTTCTCTGTTACACGCAAAGCACAGAACGGAGGCCTGAATGTGAATCAGAAGCTCTTGGCTTTCTCTCACCCTCTCTCTCTGCTCTTCTCTCCTTTTCTTCTTTCTTCTTTCTCCTTTCTCCTTCTCATCTCTTCAACTAACTGCCCCTCTAAGACACGTTTCCTGTCCAGAAGAAAGACACATTGTCCCCTCTGCTTCGGAACTGGCTGTAAGTAACCATGGTCAACATGACAGTGGTCCCCATGCCAGCACCCCAAGCCCACAGAGCTGCGGGGACTTCCTCTGATGCATACTGTTTTGCAGAAAGAGGCGTATTTGTGCCTTTCAGAATATGTAGGTCTCCCGCACTGTATATGTATTCACAGTGTGTGTGTGTGTGTGTGTGTGTGTGTGTGTGTGTGTGTCCTGGGGGGGAAAGGGGTCAGCCCCTATTTTCCGCAGGCAGCCTCTCTCCCTTCTCCAGCTGCCTGAGTTCTCTGTAAGAGATCCTGTAGCAGTTGGTGCTTGTTTCTCCTGGGGCAGCCATGAGAATGTGTCTCAGAAACCGCCAGCTGCAGGGAGCAGAACTGACTCCAGCTGCTGTGATCTGAGATCCAGCTCCTGTTTGCACCAAGGTCACACTCTTAAGGCTGGGCCTAGCCCGTGACTGTACACGGCAGTGATTCCAAGGCAGGCCTGTTCCTGGGTGACTCAGGACTCCTCTGACAGCTGACTTTCACTCCTGGACTCCCTGGCGACCCGGATAAACTTCTGTAGCCGGCAGGGCCATCTAGGATGCATCCGCCCACACTTCTTTCCTCCTCTCTATTTGAAATCGGTCTCACGTGGATACTCCAGCCACATCGGCTGCCTACATGTGGTCTGTCACAGAAATTTCCCCTATTAAATCCTAGCATGTTTAATCCCATCGTGGCATCTGCTTCTCAGGGGACCCAGATAACACATCTCTTTACCCGTCTCTTCTGGAAGAGCAGCTCGCTTAGTAGAAACAAAGCCTTCCCACCATGCTTTTCTAGGACATATAGACCTTGAGATAAGAAAGAACGAAAAACAATATTAAAACCTACACATGGGTAGCCCATATGCATATTGGGGGACCACACACAGTATGTATTTCTTACGTAAATTAAGCAATGGCATGTTTCTAAAAATGCCCCTCAAAAGGAATGAAACAGCTCAACATGCTGGGGTCCATAGTCAGTCTTTAGTCCTGTTGATTTTCTTTTTGACCTTGAGAAACATTTCCTAGAGTGACAAGTCCTTCAGGGTCTGCAGCAAGGTTGCAGTTTCACATATAAAGGCAGGGCCACCTCAGGATTTAATACCAGGCTCTGAATACTCTTGGTCTGGTAGCTCTTCTGCTTCATAGGGTCAGAAACCAAAAAAAGAATATTTCAGATTCCAAACAGAAGGGAGGAAACTAGTGAAAGAATGAACAAAGCATCTATTTTGAAGCAGGGTTGCCAAGGCTGGGCTGTAGAGGAAGAAGATGAAGTTCCTGGCTTCACCAGCATTTTTGGATCAAACCGTCCCTTGGAAAAATAGTGTCATTTACATGTATATCGCATTTATTGTCATCTTATATTCATATATGTACATATAAATGAAGTCCTTTTAATCTAGGAAATGATGGATCTGTAATTCTAATCAGAAGGTATTTATTAACAATAACTACATCATTTACTGAATACTTGTATTGCCACACATTATGTTGAGCACTTTACATACGCTATTTCATTTAATTTTCAATTTACAGAAGAGAAAATTAGTGGTGTGGTAGTATTCTGCACACAAAAGACATAATTTTATCCCCTCAGACTTTTCCCCTAAATAGACTTATTTTCAATCATTGAATCAGTAGCCAGATCAACTAATCACAAGGTTCTAAGAAGCAAGCCACATGGGACACTTCTGGAATAACCAAAGCAGGTTGAGTTTAAGAATTTACCCCGGCTTACACAGCTAGTAATGGCAGAAGCAAGATTCCAACTTAAAATAATTCAACTCCAAAGATTTCTGGTCCTTAGAACTACAATAGTGACCACTTAACAATAGAGTTAAATGCTTGCAAAACAAATACAACAGATTGCATGATTAATGAGAGAGTTGGTCAATTCAATATTATTTGAACCTTGGTTCTGGTTTAGTAGTTAAACGACCTTGACAAACTAAGGTTTCTCTGGGAAGAAAACAGCTTATTTTCTTAAAAGTACAAAAGGGCTAATAATGGTATTAAAAAAATTGCTTTCTCTCAGAAGCTATAGGAGAACTGACACACTGACTGAAACACTCTATCAATATCGTATGCCATGTGATTGCTTCCATCAAGCTGACAGCATTTTAACATCCTATGGGTGTAGGAAACATATTACCATGGCTGAGTTATGTTTTCCTCCCTTCCTTATGGCCACAGAAATTCCAAGTTGCAAAATGAACTAACTAAAAAAAAATCCTTCTTTAAAAATTATTCACTCTTTTCCGCCTGTTTTCTCCCTGAGAAATATTTTTGAACAGTGTTTGCCCTATTTATAGCTTTCCAGTTTTGGCAGGTATGAGAACGTTTATAAGTGGTTTGTTTTCTTTGCTATATCCAGTGTTGATTTAGGTTGTTTTAGCCACTGAAACAATTGGAAGCACTTTCAAGGAAGGTTGAAATCTGTTGATGACTGATAACATTGTAGAATCTGCATAGTCTGAATGAAGATTTCTTTGGGGGGCTCGGGGCAGTGAGAAAATGGAGCAGTGCTCTGGTTTGAATAATTACCTTTACTTCTTTTTTGGTGACTGTTCTGGAGGAAGTTTCCCCTTGACATAGGTAGGAAGAACACCTCTTGAATGTTTTTCCAGTTGTTGGTAACTCTGTGTTGAACTCTGACAGCTCGATAAGAATGTGCATGGCAGGCCTTCCATATCTGAGGCCTGGCTGTAAGGGACCTTCCTTAGGAACCTATGTCTAACATTTGGGTTCTAACCAAGTTTTACATGCTGACCAGAAACAAACATTAGTGGTTCTTTTGTTTAGGAGAGATGCCTGGAATTTCTGGGTTTTGTTTCATAAATGACTGAACTAAATAAATACATTTGAAACCCAGTAGAATTATAGTCATCTTCCCCTCCCATCTGGCATGTTTTTATGGGTGGTATGGTTGGGTGTTTTTTTCTTGGATTTTTCCACCCTTTCTCTCCCTATAATTTGTGGGCCTTGAGAAGTCATGGTTTGCCCTGTAAACGTAGAGGGAGAGCTTGTTTGGGGTCATCTCACTTTTTCTTGTCTCCTGGTCCTTGTCTGTGGTACCACTGGGAGGGGGACCACAAGGGATAAAGAGCCCCAAGACAGAGAGATGGATTTCCAACTTCAAATGCATCAGAGAAAATGGTAGTGTTTCTGAGATTACGTGGCTCCTGGAAAATCAACGTCACTGGCGACAGGAGCAGAACCTGCGGGCTGGCCTCCTGTCATCTGATCCAGGAGCAGTTTGGAGAGGACAGAGCCCTCATAGCTCAGAAGGGCAGTTGGGAGAATATGAGGCCCTTGAATAACTCAGTGCATCCACTGGGGATGCAGACAAGGCCATTACTCCTCACACACACCTGCGAGGTCAAGCAGTTTCTCCAGTTTTTCCAATGTCACTCAGGCAGGCTGTATTTCTAGTCTAGAAATAGACTTGAGGCAGTTCCGTACCCACCACCCAACAGCCCACCCACCGCAACTCCCACTCTCTCAATCCCTCTGCTCATTCGCAGGTCAATTCTTTCCTTTCTTCTTTGGTCACCTCTTGAATTCATGCCCCTCTCCTCTTTCTAAATGTAACAAGTCCTTTAACAAATTCTTGAAAAATGTTTCATTTTGAAACATTCAAATATATACAAAAGGAAAAAGAATAGTTTACTGAATCCCCCAATGCCATCACCCAGATTCAACAGTTATTAAGAGTTTTGCCACAGTTGCTCCATGCCTTCCCCACTTTTCTCAGCTAAAGAATTTTAAGGCAAATCCCAGGCCTCAGTCATATCTCCCCCTGGTACTTCTGTACGCAGCTCTAAGCACTGCAGATATTTTCATGTGCAGCCATGCCATTTTCCCGCTCATGAAGCTCTTTAATATCATTTCCCACTCACTATACCTAAAAGCTCCCAGTTGTTACAAAGAAGTCTATTTACAATTGATTTGATTCAACAATCATCCCATCAAGGGCCTCTCATTGCATTTGCTTATTACATATCTTCCATCTGTGTTTATCTTTTTCTTCCCTGCCACAGATTTTTTTTTTTTTTTGGAGGAACCAAGTCAGTCATCCAAGTGCCCATTTATTTTCCCACAATTACATGTATTATTTAAGGACTGAGCATTGTAAAACCTTTCCCATCAAAACGCTTACGGCAACCAATAAGGAGTATTAGGTATCCACGGGCTTCCCTGGTGGCGCAGTGGTTAAGAATCCACCTGCCAATGCAGGGGACACGGGTTCGAGCCCTGGTCCGGGAAGATCCCACATGCCGCGGAGCAACTAAGCCCGTGTGCCACAACTACTGAGCCTGTGCTCTAGAGCCCGCAAGCCACAACTGCCGAGCCCGCGTGCCACAACTACTGAAGCCCGTGCGCCTAGACCCCCTGCTTCGCAACAAGAGAAGCCACGACAATGAGAAGCCCACGCACAGCAACGAAGAGTAGCCCCCACTCACCGCAACTAGAGAAAGTTCACGCACAGCAACGAAGACCCAACACAGCCATATATAAATAAATAAATTTATATATATATAAAAAAGGAGTATTAAGTATCCAGAAGAAAGATATTATTAATGTATATTCGGTGTGTAGGTGATAAGATATATCCAAAAAGTAAGAGAGGATTTCTTTAGATGTTGAAATAAATGAATTAGTTACAAGTGGTTATCTTGTAATCCATTTGCTGTGGTTTAGGTAAGGTTCTTTTCTAGAGATATAAAGTATCAGGACAAGAATTCATTTTCGAGACACTAGGTTGAAACTGGAAGGAACTGCACCCCAATAAAAGTGTCTGGGCTGCACTAGGAGAAATAGTCCCTCACTTTTTTTTCTCTCATCATTCCCTCATCCCCTGTTGTCTATTTGTTCCATCACTGCATTTCAAAAACAGCTTTATTGAGGTACCAAACAATAAAGTGCACCCATTTAAAGTGTATAATTTGATACATTTTGAGGTATGAATACACCTGTAAAAACATCACCACAATTTGTTGACTGAAAAAAAAAAAGCACAACGTGAGAGTCGTGAGTTAAGTTTTATTTGGGGCAAAATGAGGACTATAGCCTGGGAGACAGCATTTCAAAGAGCTCTGAGGAGCCGCTCCAAAGAGGTAGGGGGAAGGTCCAGTGCTGTGTATGATTTTGGTGAAGGGGGATGTGCAGTCAAGCACACGGTTTGGCAGAGACTTGCTGCTGGTCACGAGGAGCAGATGTCATCATTCATGATTTTAGTGCTTTTCTAGATAAGAGGAGATGCAAGAATTGGGCTCATCAAATCTGCTTCTGAAAATATCTAAGTATCTGAAGACCTGTTCTGCCAGTTTTTCCCGGAGCACAGAGTGCCTCATTCCTGATCTCCACCCTGAACTCCTTTCAGGGGGTGTTGAAGGGCAGCGGCTGTAGCAGCTCGTGATTTAATTCTCGTAGAGGTAGATGGCAAGTGCCAATTTTTTAGTTGACGATTAATATAATGATTGTATGATTCAACTTGAAAAGTTTTCTTGTGCCCCTACTTGCCTTTCCTCCGAACCCCAGACAACCACTGATCTACTTTCTATCGCTGTGGAGTAGTTTACATTTTCTGAGAATTTGTATAAATGGAATCTGACTACTTCCATTGAGCATAATTATTCTGATCTTCATCGATGTTGTACTGAGTGTCAACAGTTCATTCCTTTTTATTGCCGAGTAGTAGGAATGGGTCTTTAATGTCTTTAGTACTTTTGAAGAGGTACTGGCCTCTCAACCGCCTGGGGCAAATGACACTTTCTTGATAAACCTACTCCCACGAGAATAAATGCTTGCACTGTCATTACGTTCTTGAACATCTCCGATCCCAGTTCAGTCATACAGGGCTCTGATATCACCGTCCTCCTCTAATTCTATAATTATATGAATATGTAGGGGGCGGGGGCCACCATGGGTGGGATGGTGGGAAGAGTAACATCCATTTAATAAATTGTAGTGATGCCAATTTTCACTTAAAGATAACACCAAAATCCCTTTGTCAAAGCTCTGAATGCTGCCTTGAGCTCAGGAATATTTGAAGGATCCTATTTCTTTGTTACTATAATATAAATTCCTTCACATTTTCTAAAGATTTAAAAACAACCATCGTAGTGAGAATGATTTTCTTTAAATCTTATGCAGAGGGTGTTGTTGTTGTTTATGACTCATTATTATTTAAGATGAATTAAGCATCCTCCAAAGGTGGTTTTTAAGCACAAGCTCAGAATGTTGATCTGATGATCGTGGGACATATCCACAGAGAACAGTTCCAGAAAGGGAAGGCAAACACAGCCATGGTGAGAAGACAAAGAACGAGAGACACTGTTTTTCATCTTGTTCCTAATCCAGTTAATAGAATGAAAATGATGTCCCGCCACGATCTCCCATCCTCCACTCCATGGTGATTCAGTATGGACAGGATGTGTTTTTACTAGAAAAGCTTATCTTCTCCAAGAAAGCACTTCTGGTTTACTTGGCACATACTAGCCATGAGCATTCAGCCTCTTCCTTAAAGAGTCAAAGGGAGAGTGTGAGGAGGGCGCATGGGGGACCCAGGGTCACGATGCCATGTTATTTCTTCCTAGAATAACAGACTCTTTGCTGGTTGCTGGCATGCTTATTTTTATGTAGATTTGACCTTGGTTGCAGCCTTGAACAACTAAAATAGAATAAAATAACTATAAGCTACTTCAAAAAGCTTGACCTTAAAAGTATATAAAAATATAAGACAAAGGCAGGAAGATGAACCGGGCCACAGCTTCGAGCAAAGAGTCAGTGAATTTCTTGAGTCTAGTTAAAACATCAGCTCTGTGCATATTAGATCCCATCCTGTGTTTGATTATTTCTGCAGGGAGTGCTGCCTTTATCGATCGTTACAGTGGAATGCTTGAGAGCATTATATTACAATCTGTCTCCAAATGGCTTTTCAGAAAGAAATTTCCTGTAACTCAGAGGCAGAAATTATGCAGGGAACTGAAAGGGAAGAGCCTAGACAGCTGAATTTCACCTAGACTTTTGCGCATGGGAAAGTGGTGGTGTGCGCCCAGAGAGAGCTTATATTGGTTTTCTTAGTAAAGGGTCAGTTTCAGCTTATTATTATCGCATCACCAGAAACCATGCTGAATAGTATACAAAGCAAACTGATGGAGCTTGGGGCTTCGGGGGTCACAATCCTTTAAAGGTGCGTTAGCGCTCAGGGTCTCTTGGCTCACGTTCTCACCTTATTTTTCTCTTCTTCATCCAGCTGTCTCCCACATGTGCTTGCCTAAATCTCTCCTCCTCCGTGAAGCCTCTCATCCTCTTTTATTGACCTTCCCCCCTCTCTGGGAGCACTCCATTTTGTACCACTGCATGCCATTTGCATATTAGTTTCTAATACTGAACATGTGCATTGATTTTATTTTACAGTTAGACTACCAAGTTAAGGGTGTGTCTTACACAGTGTGTATTCCCCAAAGAATTCTAATGCATTGTGCAGAGACCAAGTGCTCTCTCTCTCTCTTTCTCTCTCTCTTTCTCTGTGTGTGTGTGCGCGTGTGTGTGTGTGTGTGTGTGTGTGTGTGTGTATACCATCCTGCCCCACATTGTTTCCTTTAGTCAAAGATGTGGATTTTCTAAATTAAAAATATTTGGGTTGTGTATACAGGAAAATTCAACTCACCTCAGCTTAAACAGTAAAAGGGATTTATTGGCTCAACATAACCGAAAAATCCAGCTGTAGGTTTGGTTTCAAGTACAGTTCAATCCAGTGGCTCAAGGATGCCAAAATGGACCTGATTTCTTTCTGTCTGCTTTGCCTCCCATGAAATTGGCTTTATCCTGTGATACTTTCTGTCGCAGGATGGCTGCAAGCAGCTTCTGTTATATAACATGTGAATCCTTGTTCCTATCCAGAGGAGAGAGCATCTTTGTCCCAGCATTCCCAACAGAAGTCCTTAGAATCTGTTGGACTAGCTTAAGTTGCACGTTCACCCCAATGATCCCCGTAGAAAGGAGATTGGATACATGGATTAGTTGAGACTAGCTTCCCTGGGATGATATGAATTCTCAGATCGAAATTGGGAAGGTCAAATTAGTATATATGGGAGCTTGGAGGCTACTAACAAATGCTATTAAACTTCAGCTAACTTTGTTTATCAACCTCCCACAATCTACTAATATTGTATCTCATATAGAAGGGATCTGCTCTCTGCCTTCTAAGTATTTTTATTCTAGAGAAAATAAAAGGAATCAATCCATAACTTTGGCTTCAGCTGGCCTCCGTAGAGTTTGACAAATTCTCTTGTTACCACATCCCTAACAAGGTTTTCCAAAGGCTGGAGTTCCCTTCTGGTCACTGTCCATCGCCACAATTTTCTCTTCCAAAAAAGTGCAAAGAAGGAAAGGAGAGAGAGAGAGAAGGAAGGAAGGAAGGAAGGAAGGAGGGAAGGAAGGAGGGAAGGGGGAAGGAGGGAAGGGAGGAAGGAAGGGAGGAAGGGGGGAAGGAAGGTAGGAAGGAAGGAAGGGGAAAGGAAAGAAGGAAGGAAGGGGGGAAGGAAGGTAGGAAGGAAGGAAGGAAGGGGGAAGGAGGGAAGGAAGGGGTGAAGGAAGGAAAGAAGGAAAGAAGAAAGGAAGGAAGGAAGGAGGGAAGGAAGGAAGGAAGGGGGGAAATGCACTTCAGCTTATAGCCAAGCACAGAAATCCCCATGAATCTGATTCAGTCAAGCTGGGGAGACTTCCTGGACCTGGTCTGTCAGAATATAGTGTCGATATTAAGAATGTAAAATGAAGAGTCATCAGCATTTGCTGGACTTAATTGCAATTGCTAGTTTATTGCCCGATAAATACCAGATATTTTTGAGTGAGATATTGGGCTCCTGGAGGTGAAACGCCCCTCAAGGATGAAGCCTGTTCCTTCCTGGCCCCATTTAAAACCTCTACAGAGGGAGGCCACATGATTTCAATTTCTGTGTTTCTATTTCTGACAAGATCTGGGGTCATTCTTGCTGTCAGGAATAAGCTATCGGTCAATGACAGGACAAAAATGTACTTTCAGTTTGTGTGACTGACCAAGCAAAGCCCAGTTTTCAGATATCTGCCCACAGAAGCTAAGAATGATAGGGAAGGCATACAATGAAAATGATTGTTACTACAATTATTGGCTTTGAATTGAGCGTGGGAAGGGTGGTGCACAGGGACGGATATAACCCTCTTCAGAAGGAGAGCCCATGTGGAAGGGAAACATACCTCCACATCCTTTGGTCTAATACCAATTATTTTTAGTATAAACTCCAGACTTTGAAAGTACAAACAGTCTTCACTTTGCCCAGCCACAATCTCCGAAAATATAATTTACAAAACATCAAAGAAAGAAAGAAAAGAGGATGGAATGAGGAATTCTTTCTTTTACAGAAAGATTTCTGCAGGGATCCTTTAAATAACAAGCTCCCCTCAGTCTTGTGAGCTAGTTCAACTCTCCCCAAACTTTTCCAGGTGGAGGTAAGAGTCAATGTTTTGCAGCTTGTTGAAGCTTGAATAGAAATGAGGAGTGCTAGATTTATCTCCCCCATAGAAGATTTCAGTGTAAAGAGATGTTAAACTCATTTTTCTTTTGTTCCTTATTAAAGCAACTGTGTTGAAAGAGATCCGGAAGCTAGGAACAGCTCTTGCTTTTTGGAAGAAATCATATCAGATGAAAACGGCACGGACTTCACTAAAACCCCAAATGATGTTTAGAGACACATTGTTCCATCCTCTCTAAGGCCTGTCTTGACAGGAAGAACCTGCCGTCCAGTCTTGTCATGCATGAGGTGAGGGGGGTGCATTTGCCCACCTGGAGGGGCCCTTTAGGCCCTGTCAGTCTTGGAGTCTGCGTGTCTGGGTCGGCCAAGCAAGAATCAAGGATGACACAATGCGTGCATTCAACCATCGTGTTCCTCTTGCCAGGCGGGCCTCCTGGGCGCTGACTGTCCCAGCAGCGTGAGACAGTTCCCACATTCTCAACATTGTTTGTGGCATTCAAGTACCTGCTCACTTTTTCCTGTGCAAAATGCCTGTGAAAGGAGTACTCTACAACGGCAAAATTAACAAAGTCGTTCACATCTCATGTTTAGACAAGATAAGCTTAGAGGTCTTTGTGGTAGCTCGTTACTGAGAGATTACTCCAGAACAAGCTGCTGCTGTCTGGGAGATGACAGTGTGGTCAGGGCCTAACAGGTAGCACTGGTAGGCTTTAAATTCTTAAAGGAATGTTCAGAGATGAATGTTGACCCGTAACAGAGGCTGAGAACCAGCGCTGCATTCCCTTGCGAGGTCGTTTTCGCAGCTATGGTACGGTTGTAAATCAAGTCGGCCAGATCCTTCCTGCAGTACTGGGCTTGGTTCTGGGTAGCAGATGTTAGGGGCACCCAAAGAGAACCTTGGAAAAGGCACAGCGGAGACCAGGAAATCTGATAAAGTGACTGGAAAATAACATAAGAAGGAAACTGATATAAAGGCCTTGGAATTATTTGGCTCAAGGGGAAGAAAAAAAGGTTGTTCCTAATTGCTCATAGCTGGCGTTTCTGGCTTCACAACAAGTGTGCACGATTTATGTGGATAGAAAGTGTGAGTATCAAGGAACTTGTTGAGATGGGAGAGGTTCCCAACAGTGATGGAGGATTGGTCTTTCCTACCTGGGATAATTTGTGAAAAACTGTGCCCAATAGCAGAAGAAGAAAGACTTCTTAAAGGCTTTGTCACTCCACTTTAATATGTTTTGCTCTCCACGGACCTCACGCTTCTAAAAGTCTTATAAATAAATTCCAATTACTAAGTAGTCATATACTCAACCTGGTTTTTCTAGGCAAGTCCCAATTTATGTCTTTTGTCCAGTGTAATTAATAGCTTCCCCTTTCAATCTCTAAGTATCCCATTTGAAAAATAATGTGTATGATTATCCCAATAAGAGCCAACACAGTTTGATTTTAGAAATATATAAGGATTCCATAGGCTAAACCCTTTTAGAAAGTGGCTCAAAATGTATGACTCTGTAGTGCTGCTGGCATTACCCAAAACACCAGTTATTCATCCCATGAGAGTGACATGAACAGCCACCCACAGGTCCCTTCAGCCTCGTTTGGAAGAGGCAGGAGTTATAACAATCCTCATACTTCTAGCCATGAGTTTCAAGGGAGAGAAAACTTTATTCCACCATTTAAGCTGGGAACTTCATAGTTTACAGATGCTGAGGAATCAAAGTCAAAGTCCTCACCATTCTTACCTCCTTCCCACCTCTGGGAATATATGACTGTGGAAAGAGAATCAACATGAGTTCTTTCAGTTTAATTCTCATTTAATTAACTCAAATACTTATTGAGCAAATACTTACTGAGCACCTACTTGTTCCAGGTACTGGGGAAATAGGAGTAAAGAAAAGAGGCCTAATGCCCTCTTCTTGGTTGTACAGTTTCACAGGAAGACAGAGAGTAAACTCAACAAATGACTAGATAAATGATATGGAGTATGGCTGCTAATGTAAAATGTTTTGAAAGGATGTGGTCCTTGAACAATAGAGCCCAGGTCATCAGAAGGAGAAAAGCAGAAGAGCCCATTCTCCAATCCTGCCCTTGGGCTGAAGGCAGCGAGCTGCAGGCTTCTCCCTGTAGTATAATTAAAATGAGAAAGTGCTGGCTGCACAAGCCGAGTGATTGTCCCAACTTCCCACCATGATGAGGTGTCAGGCTCTCCAAATGAAAGGGTAATAGCTCTGGGGGGAGGAGAACCAGTTCCCTGAGCTCTCAGTGGGAATGGCCCAAACACCAAGTCAAAGGAAAGGCCACCCCTGCCCAGGGCTTCTGCGTTTCCCAAAATAAAAGCAAGGCCAAAGAGACACAAGTTTTGTTTCTGAGAAATAATTGGTTGAGGGATTTGAGTTTATTATTTGCTTCTCCATTCTCACAAACTGATCTCATCTTCAAGCCTTTCCCCCCATTTCAGTGCTTGGGGTATCAGAGTGAGCAGTAATTAGCTAGAGGAGGGCTTGAATTTTGTTTGTGTGTGTGTTCTTGTTTTGTTTTTAAATCATGGAAGAATTTTGGAAGAAAGAATTGTCGAAAATAAAGTTCTAAGAGTTATACCATTACTGTGGTTATAGAAGTTTCCATAAATGAGATACACGATGACATAGAGTTGTTATTTGTGCCCCAAACAAAACAGGAGAATTTTATCTAGATTTGACGAGATAGTCGCAGGTACACGGATGTTGCTTCCTAAATGCTTATTGAATTGAGTGCAACTATCTAACGTGTTCAGAAAACAAGCATTGTCGTAGATTGAGGACCTTGCCAGGGCTTTGCACTGGATGTGTTCCAGGAGTTGCTGTCACTAAAGGTTTAAATATATAAAGATGGTACAATAGATTCTATTTTCATGGAAGTTAACTGGACTCTAATAAATACACCAGAAGCTGAATCACTTCGTTATTTCAGGCACATAGAGAGGAAGGGCAGTCTCCCCTCAGTTATGACACACTGCCAGTTTGTTGATGTATAGTTACTTTTTTTTTTAAAGGAGTAAGAAAAGAAACAGAACTGAGAGCTAACATGGGAGAAACCTCAGAGAGAATTCACACAAGGAAGAAGGAAGACTGGGAAGTTACCTGAATTCCCCGACATCACAGAATCTCGCAGCACCAGACTTTCTCTTTCCTCCCATATCAGAGGAGAGAAGCCCTCCTCTTAACACAAGACTTCTTCCAAGTTCACCTAGACAGGCTCTCTCTCCCACTCTCCACAGTACCTATTTCCAACTGTTCTACCTGTCCCAAGTCTTCAAGCCCACCAACACCTGCCCCTACACTCCCAGCAGAGACCTTATTCTCTACTTCACAGACAGCAGCAGAAGTGTCAGAGGGAGACCCCTCCACTTCAGCACTGCCATCTTTCCCCCGCACTCTCATTAGACCATGGAAGAGGTGTCTTTAGTCTCAGGCAAAGCCCTGCGACCATGCCCTAGATCCTGTTCCTTCCCACATCTTCAGGAATTTGCCCCTTTAATTACCTGCGCTTTCCTGTATCTTTCACTCACATGGGAATATGCTCAAATCTCCCTGATCTTCAAAAAAAAATAGAATAAAATCCTTGCATTGCATGTTTCCTCTAATGAGGGACTTTCATCCCTTCAGAGCCAGGATGTTTAAAAAGGTGGTCCTCTCTGTCTCTTCTTCCTGGCTCCCATTTTCCCCTTACCCACAGTCTACCTCTCCCACTTCACAAAATTCCTCTCACTAACGTCTCTAATGCCTTCCTGGTTGCTACTCTAATGGACATACTTCAATCCTTGCCTTCTTTATTCTCTGTATGACATTGGATGCTCTTGTCTCTCCCTACTTGAAATACTCTCCTTCTAGTCCACAAAACCACTCTCACTTGGATTTCCTCTTAATCCTTTGACTACTCCATCTCGGTTTTCCTCTTGGCTCTGTTTTCCCTCGTAAATGTGGGAATTCCCTGGGGATCCATTCTGATCCATTCTTATCCTTCTTCTTTACTGTTCCCAGAGTGATTTTTTTTTAGCAAATATAATCATTGCACTCCACTTAACATCTTTCAGAAGCTCTAAACTACCTTCAGAATAAACCCTAACTCTTAGACAAGGCTCGCCAAATCTGTCCAGATCAGACTTTTGTCAGCTTTATCTCTTACCTGTTCCCCACAAATTCCCCAAAGTCCAGCTAGAGTTAGCAATTAACTGAACAAATCATGTTCTTTCTGGTTTCTGTGTCTTAGAAAATGTTGTTTCTTTTGCTTAGAGCACATTTTCTTCCCTATCTTTACCTAACAAATTCTAAGCTTTTTCTCCCAAAGCTCATCGCACATTTCTATCACAGGGTTTATGAATTAATATCATATTTGTCTATTTTCCCTTTAAACTTGAGGATCTTAAAACAGGGACTCTTTTATTTATTTATTCTTTTAAGCTCTATGTTCTCCTTGCCTAACACAGTACCTGCATGAGCAATAAATTTGTTGAATGGGTGAGTAAATAAATGAAAGATCTCCGTCCACTTGATTCCAAGCCCAGCATGTCAGCTAAGTTCAGGTCACATAGACGTTTCCTATCAGACCTGAGTACAATGCTTTTAAACCAATTGTACACGTCTCCACAAAATAAAGGATGTTGATTTTCTACCTACAAAATAAATGTAGCTCCTGTTGGGAGGAATGTGTTGTTCTGGCCTTCCTGCTAGTCATGGAAATGAATTACAGCCTTGGGCAAAAGGGCATCCCTCAGTCAAGGGGATGTGGTGTGATCTGGTGGGTAGAGAGGGCATCTTGGAGGCAACGTTCCATTTATAGCTGGGGTTGACTCCTCTGGGCCACTAAGGTGACAGGCAATAAGGACTACAGACCCCTCCTTGCCTCTTCCATTTCATCCCTGACATAAAGCTAGCAGGAGGGATTTGCTCTTCAATTTTCAAATTGGGCTTGTTTCTAGGTTAGAAAAGTGTTTGATGATCAATGGAGGCCAGAGAGAACTTTGCTAAAATTTTGTTTCCTTGGAAGTTTCCAGTTTGGTTTCTACATCTGTTTAGTTCTTATGAGATCATTATGGGTTTGTGCTATCTCCCTCACATGATACCAATGTCTTTAAGAGCAGGAACCATGTATTTTTCTTTCTTTGTAGTGTCTCTCAAGCCAAGTTTAGCTCTTTACCTTTGGAGCACTAGCTAACAGGCCTTAATAATTGTTTATGCACGTAGTCACCAATCATTAACTTAGATACTTTGTCTTGAATAAAAGTGTAAAATAATCATAAGACCACTATTTAGTGTTTGGATTTCCAAGATGATGATATATAAGCTTTTCTACAGAATCCTGGAAAATGTGAGAAGACCCCAATCAGAAGCAATGCGATTTTTTTGGCACAAGCTCTTTGAGCACAATAATATGACTTTTCAACCTATTTCTAGGGCAATAAATAATATATTTTAAATGTTGGTATAATCTGTAGCACAAGAATATTATTATGGTGATGGATTGCTTTCTGGAAACATAGTTGCATGTACTTTATTAAACAATGTAGCAGGGAGGGAAGTGATGGATTCCAACCACCTTCAAGTCCTGGCTATTCATAGCTCTTTAGCCCCCACCCCTCTTAGACACCGAGTTAATATTAAAATGACATGAGCATTTGACAGAAGGACCTTTGGTTCAAGACTTCTAGATTTGTGAAGTAGAGGTAGACTAGCTACCTCTTTGTTGTAGCTAGTCTCCAAAATGACCCCAATGGTCTTTGCCTTCCGGTATTCATGCCCTTGTAGAGCATCTTTCCACAATGAATAGGGACAATGTGATTACCAAAAGGATTTATAGATGTGACAGTGTATAACTTTTGAGATTGGGTCATAAAAGACATTGCGGCTTCTGCATTGCTCTCTCTTGGATCACATGCCCAGGGATCAGTCAGCTGCTGTGTTATGAGGACTCTCGTAGCAGCATTATGGAAAGGTTCATGTGGCCAGGAATTGAGGCTTCTTGCCAACAGCCATCACCAATGTGCAAGCAGTATTTGTGAGTCATTGTGAAAGTGGATCCTCCAGCCTCAGTCAAGCCTTCAGAGGACTGCAGGCTCAGCCAACATCTTCTCTACAACCTGTGAGAGACCCTGATCCAGAACCAAACAGTTAAGCTGCTCCTAAATCCCTGATCCACAGAAACTGTGTGTTAATAAATATTCATATTGTTTTAAGCCACTAAGTTTTGGGTAATTTCTTACACAGAAATAGAGGAAACTTGAACCTAAATTAGAACAAACTGATGGTCTAACACTGTAGTGGCTACTGTGATTCACTGCCTAAGTTTCTTCTTCAGGACTGACATAACCATCTCCAAGCTACTGGAAATATTTTCTCTTGACAACACATAGTTATATCCCTTACTAAGAATTGCCCTCTGCTGAAGATATGTCTCATCTAAGATTATGACCTCCTCACTGGGGCACCCTGTGGCCAACGACTAACTGATGCGAGAATAAAAAAAGTCTGCACTCCTTGCTTCAATTTGCCCCTCTCCCCAGTTCTGCTTGCTCAGTTTCTTAAAAATGTGTCTCCTGAGTGCACTCCAAAATAAACCTTCTGCACTCTATTGCAGAGTCTGGTTTCCAGGGCACCCCACCTAGAACAGTTGGTATCTGGAATGGTCCTCGGAAGCAGAGCATGTGGCAGATGGCCTGGCTAGTGTGCCAGGGTTTTTAAGAGAACAATTGAAAGATGGGGGACAAAGACGTCTGGGAAGGAGGCACTTGGCTGGGCCTGTGATGGTGGCTCTACCAGATAGCATACACTGCAGAAGAGGTACTAAATAACCACGTGGCTCTGTTAGTAGATGTCATCCGGCCTCTGTTCTCTTCAGCCCAATGCTTGTACAATGGACTCATGAATAGAGCTGCCATGATGGCAGAGATGAAGGCTTATGCATGGGCCCAACAGCATACTCACTTACAAGGGCTGGTTTAGCTAATGTTGCTGTTAAATGTCCATCCAACCTGCCTGTGACAAAGAGTAATGGCGGGTCTCCAATATGGCACTCAAGTAGACCAGTCAGTAGTTTGGTATCAAATCAATTCTTTTGAATCTTTTCCACTCTAGGTGGAGGAGTAGTTTATCTTGACTAGGATTGACACACGTTCCAGGTATGGGTTTGCCTTTTTTGCTTGTAGGGCCTTGGATGGGTGTCTTTTGGTGCTCCCATGCCTGGGTTTAGTGGCTTATGCACAGGCACCAGCCACAGCCTGAGAAGGACTTGGTAACTCAGCAAAGAGGGTCTAGGACCCCCACTACGTGATCTACCTGGACAAGTAGATGTGTTGGCTGAATGTGAGAGAAACCTAGGGTGAGTGGTAGAGGATAAGGACCATGAGTATCAGTTATGAATGAAAGGTCAACTGCAGCTGTTGGGCTATTCATCCCATTAGTGCTTCTAAATTTTAGCAAGAAACAAGACTAACCAGAACCCTGGAGATGCTGTTTCCAGATGGGGCAAAATTACTATGAGATGCAAGTGGATCTGAGTGGCCTAGAATGGATGCTGCAGGACTCTGTCAAGGTCCTCTCTTCAGGAACAGCGTGCCCCGGGTCTTAGGACTATCAGCTGCTGACAGGTCATAGCTACATGGCTCACTAAGAATTGTCCTTGGCTACAGTGAACCACTTCACCTAAGGTTCTCCTCTCTCCCAGGGACAGCTAGTGGCCAATGACTGGCTGATGTGAAGCTGCAAATGTTGTTACATTTGCCTCAATTAGGACATCTCTGAAGGTCCATCCCAGCTCCAGAGCTTCCCTAGGAATGGCTGACGCTTCTGTGGCGCAGCTTCTGCCTTCCCCAGTCCTACCTTCCCCAGGTTCTTATGGGTACATCCAGCTCCCAAGACACTTCCCCAATAAATTTTCGGCCTGCAACTCTCTGCCTCGGAATCTGTTTCCAGGGAACCCAACCTAAGGAAAACTTCCATATAAGGATTTTAATCTTCAGTCAACACGGTGAAAAAAGGAGGCCAGAGAGAAGTTCTGCTCTTCACTGTTAACCCCAGAGACAGGACAACTAAAAATGACAAGCTCTGAGGTGGAAAGATACGAAAGAAGTTTGAATAAAGAAGATACTACAGAAAGTACTGTTGGACCTAAAATCTTGTTCACAAGTTATTTTAGTAGTTTTCTGGAAGAATATGGTCTCTAAGGCATGGGACACAGGACAAATGTTTTCATGAAGGCAAGGAGGAGAAAAGTGCTGGCATCAGTGAGTCTGATGGACTTGATGGTGGCCACAAAGGAAAAGTAACTGAGCGTGTCCTGAAAGCACTAAGGGGCTGGAAGCATTGTGTCTCCTTCCTTCATGGATGGGCACTGAGAGGAGAAAGGTGGTGGGCATAGGTGTACTTCACATGCCTCAGCTTTCCGGAGGGAGATGAGCGATATGGAAAAACATTCTAGTAAGGCTCTTTCTTACTGCAAGTCTTACTGATATTATTACCATACAGTGTTTTGTTTTGTTGTGATTACTCTAGTTTAATTATTCATTATTTGTAAATTTCATAACATATTACTAAACAACTTGTAGCCTGTTTAAAAGAAGAAATAGTTCCATGGAAATTGGATATTTTGCTAGAGAGAGAGAGAGAGAAAGAGGGAGAGAAATTAGTAGGAATCAGTAGGTTGTAGGTTGAGAGGGTGAGGGCTCACTGACAAGGGTATCCAGATTTTATACTTACTGAGATCAGTGCAGGTCTTCTGTGTATTACTGATTCCCACTCCCCGCACCCCTGCTCCAACACACAAGGCTTCTTGTCTTCTGTTTCCCTAACGTGCTCTTCTCTACCCTGCTCTCTGCCCGCGGCAGGGAAGGCTGACCAGTAGGGATTCCCACATGGGTCTCATCCCTTCCAGCTCCTGAGCAGATTCAGCCAGAGGGGAGCTCTGCATGGGCAGGAGATACAGAGGAGGGAGGAGAGCGAGGCTGGGGGCACTATTCCCCCTGCTTCTATCTCGTGGGGCTGCCAAGCCTGGATCCCTCAGCTGAGGGTCACAGCTTCTGTCAAACAGCCCCTTCCTCACCGCTCTGTGAATCCACTTCTGGCAACAGCCCCCTCTCCTGGCCCCTTCTGGTTTAGAGGTGCTAACCATCCCCATTGTTACTTGCTCTGGGGTACTGCATTATCCCTTGTGGTTCCCCTACACCCTGCCCGCATCTTTGTCAATAGTCCTTGCATCAAGCCCTCACATTATCCAGTTTGAGCGCGCCACTGTTTACCGTCAGGGCTCTGATAGAATTATCTTCCCTTTATCTCTTTCATGCTTAGGAGACTAAATTCCAGACCTGGCTTTTACAGACAAGCTAAGCATCCGTGTGCAAATTGCCTTGCTGATCGAGCCGAGGAAACCCCTGGGATCAAATGCAAAGATTTAAAACCTAACCCTGAGTCGAGTGAGGAAACTCTTCTGCCTCATTTCCGGGCTGCGGTATATGATGTTATTTTCTTGAGGAAAGTGACAAGGCAGGAGAAGAGAAGGATTCAAATACTAAGCTGCCCATGAAGACAGAGTGGTGAACTCTAAGATTTGGCAAAAGAACGGCAGCAAGTAGTAGCAGTCCCAGGCTGATGGGAGACCGAAACCAGAGGCTTCAGCAGAGCTAAGGCAGGAAAGAGATTTCAAGTAAACTCAGGGTCCTGGGAAGCCGCGGACAGACAGTGAAAGGCCATTCCTAACTCCCCATCACCCCGGTATCTGGTGCTCTGGTGATAGCCTTCGCTGACTAAGCACGTCCCATGTCCCGGGCATGAGGCTTTGTGCTCCTTGGCTCATTTTAACTTCACAGGGCAGAGAAAACCAGTGTGGGGAAAGAGGCCAAGTCACGTGTCCAAGAACCCAGGGCTCGTAAATGACAAAGCCAGGATTCCAAGCCTGGGATTTAATCACCCATTCAGTCACCCTCTTCTAGAACAGATTTAGCCTGGCCCTAAAGATGTACATCCACGCCAGCATGGACACTGGGAAAGTTCAGTGTCCTCCCCTTATCTCTCAGAGATCATTGAAGCGGACCCAAATCCATGGCTAGTCCAATACCAACCCTCTCTGTGTGAGCCAAGCGTCGTACAGAACCCGCTGAGGCCCCCAACAGACTGGCCAGTCCTGGATCAGGGAGTCCGTTTCCTTCACTGCCTCCCTTCCACCTTGCCCTTCCCGCCCAGGGGTGGATCCTCACGGTGACGTGGCCAGGTCCACAATGGAGCAAGCTCTGGGAAGCAGAGAAATGGGATGTGAAAAGGTCTTTGTCTTCGTGGACTCTCCTATGTGTGTGGGATTGCACTGGGAGAGAAGGGTGGAGGGAAGGCATTCCTCAGGCAGTAAACAACCCAGACCAATTTGCACCCCGGCCACGGAGCTGTAATCTTTTCATTATGCTTCGCGTATTTATAACCAAGAGCTCTATTGCTCTGGTACCAACAAAACTGCAGTCGGCCCGCCAGAGGATTTTCTTTAAACATCAGTCTTTACGGAAGAAAAAAACAAGCATCCACGTTGCAGGCCTGGGGATAAGTGAGCCCCCCTCCTGTTTTCTTTAGCTGGTGGACAGTGTGCAAAGCTCACTTCTAAGGAGAGAGGGCTTGCTTCCTCTCAACTGCCACCCCTACTCCCACCCCAAGGTGTTCCTCAGTTTGGCCAAGCAGCCTCAACTTCTTTGAAATGCTTTGCTTGGTGGGTGCCAGCCTGCTTGAGCTGCTCCTGAAGATGCCAATTTTAGCTGCCACATTTAATTTGCATGTCCTGAGGGCCTCCTGTGCTTTTTCTGATTCTCTTAAGTGAATAAAAATAAAGAAGGAGCATAGAGCACATGACCCTGTCCCAGGCTGAAAGCTTCTGCTACAAATATGTTTGTCCACATCCAGGCTCATGTGTTTTAAAGAACAAGATGAAACAGAAAGGGGGTGAAAGAGAAAGAGCGAACTTCCTATCTGTTTCCCAGCTCTTTAGGGCCCACGTAAGGCGGTGAGTTAAGGACAGAAGAAGTTTAGTTATGCAGAGGCCAGACACAGGTACCATGAGAGAAGCCTGCCCTACTTCTGTTCCACTGTGAAAAGGAGCAATTGAAAGAAAAAATCCAACTAATGTGGGTAGATTCCTTACTCAACTCGGTGACGCAGGTTCTAGGGTCTCCGCAGCACAAGCTGATGTGACTAGAGCTCAGAAATAATGGGAACAGTGTCTCCAGGGGAAGAGGCATCTGGGATTTTCAACTGGACTGGAAAATCCTGGGCTCCAGGGGGCTCTTTCTTAGGGGCTACTCCCATGTCATGGGAAGGACCTTGAGAATCGCTGCTACCCTCAAGAAGACCCCAAAGGAGAGCCCTGCTGAGCCAGCCCCGGCATTCACTGTGGAGCCGCCACTGCCCAGCCCTGCCATGAACATTGGGATCATTTCTCTGGTTCTTGCAGAGGCTGTTTCGGGGAGAAGCAGAGTCAAAGAGTGCATTTCTGCTGCTATTCTCGCTCCTTTACCCAGCCAACCCTCAGTCGCCAGCATTTCTCAGACCATAGTTTAGCTGTGAATACCCGAGATTTTCTTCCTGTGCTGACCACAGTCACCCTGGTGGTCATGCCACTTTCTGGCATAGCCAGGCAGAGGGCCAGCTGCCTCAGAGCCTCTGAGAGGAGAGGAGAGGAAGGATGCCTTTCCCTTCTTGTCCCAAAGGGGCTGAGGGTCCCAACCGCCTGGACACTCAGGGCAGCATCAAGCTGAACAAATTATAGGGAGTAATTTAGGGATGGAGTGGGGGGGGGGGAAGGGCATGGTGTCTGGATCCAGACCAATGTTTTCAAAGGCCTCTGTTTTGTGAAGGTGTTGTACCCAAAACTTGGCTTTCTCTTTGCGAATGAACCCACTTGTGGAAAATTCTGGAAAAAAAAAAATTAAATAAATAAAGAGAAGGCAGGAAAGAAAAAGAAACAGACAGACAAACTGAGTGCTTTCAATGCTAGCTATCAAATGACCCTACAATTTCAGAGCTCTTGTCTCCCCTAAGGATTCTTTTGCAGTTTTTAGCAAAATTCGGTCCCCCACGTCTCTCCAGAATGCCAGGACAGCAGCCATGGAACTCTTTGATCCTCTCAGGGGCTTGCTGTGGAAGGAAATAAATTCAATTTCAGCCCCTGGGTAGTATTCACTGAGCATGCGTTCTGCCTTGCGCTGGGAACTCACAAGGGTCTTTACTTTTGTTTGGAAGCTAAGAATTCCATACACAAGACATTAGAAGTGATTTTAAGTCCATTTACGAGCAAGGGTGGTGGATACAGATATTGAAGAGAGGGAATTTAAGGTTAACAAAAGAAAAGTGTGAGGTGAGGCTTGAGAGAGGAGGGAAACTGAGGAGAGGATTGAGTGAAATATAGTGTGAGGGTGAGGATGTTGAGTGGGTAGCATGTACTTTACTTATCAGCACCTGCTTGCCTCTGACTCTCCCTCCCCAGTCCCACCCCAAACACATCAGAACTTTCCAACATCCTCCCTCCACTCCTTCTTTACTGAAATCTCACTCACCCTTCATAGCCTCGCTTAACCTCTATCCTCTTCACGTACACCTTTTCAGCATCAACAGCCCGCATGGATTCTCCTTTCTGGAAACACTTCTTCCACTTAGGAGTCAATATCACCCATTAAGTGCTTAGTTGACTTCTGTTTCTTTCAAGTGTGTGTTTTGCTGATCTTGATAAATGATAAGGTTCTCGAGGACCCGGATCATATCTTCCAGTGGGATCAGACATAAGAGGATACAACAGAGCCACTCTGCAAACGCTGGTTTAATGGATGAAAAGTTCAGGACCTTGTTTCTCTGGGAACGTTATCATGCCAATGTCTGGACAAGCTTTCCATTTCTTGGCCATTTCACTGGACGTGCAGCCTGCCCCATACTTCTTAATGGCTCTTAGGTGTCCCCTTTCCAGCCCAGTGGGTGAGAGTGGGTTAGTTCCTTGCAAAATGTTTGGGAAGAAGAGTTGTATTGTTCTTAGATGACAGAGAAGAGTGTTGGCCTGCTTTTTGTACTTTACGCCTAAATATTTGTTAAGCTGTGATAAAAAGCAAAACTTGGAGACTGCTACTGCACACTCAGCATGGAAAGGAGGGCAGGTCACAGGCGGTGATCCTTTCAGTTAATACACAATAGCGTCAGCTGCCATTTCAGGAACAGCCAACTTTGGTTAATGAATATGTGGGTAATCCAACACCTTTGTTCTGGCTCAGATCCCTCTTGCCCTCTTTTTAGCATTTTGAGTTTCTAAGATTTCTTCCCCAGGGGGCATGGAGGTGGGGGAGAAGGACAAGGAAAAGAAGACAATTAACAAAAGCCATGGTAGTGATCCCACTGTGCTGCCTGGAGACTTGCTGGAGAGAAAGCTGAAGGTTGATGCTCACAAGAGTTTGGGGCTTAGGTTCACCTTATGATTTAGGTGATATATGCCAGCCATGTCCACCTTGCCCTGGAAATCTGAAAAATGGTACTCTGAATGAAAAGTGGGTCGTGCGCAACATTTGAGTTTTGCCTTCTATTTTAATTTTATTCCAAGATGTAATCAAAAATATCATTTAATGAGTTTTAGGTGTCAGACTCTATATACAAGCTGATCTCATGTGCAAAACAACTCTTCATAGTGAAAATCATTGCCTCGTTTATTCAGATCAGGAAACTGAGGCTCGGAGGAGTTACGTAAACTGCATCTGTTCAACAGATATTCACTGTGAGTCTTTCATGTGCCAGGAGTTAGAACCGGAAAGGAGCAAAACTAGGATCTAAGGACAGATGTGTCTGGACTCCAAGCCTCCGTTGTTTCCATGGAACTGCATTGCTTCCCTTGGGGAGGAATGTCTCCCCCAAACCTTCTCTTTCATCCTCATTTTTAAAATATTCCCTTTGCATTCCAGAAGCTCTTTGAGTACAAAATGAGGGCTGTTAACTATGTTCACCAAGTGGTAGTGACGAGATTGCAAGATTTCTGGATTGTTTGTTGTTGTTTTTAAGGAGAGGTAGAGAGAGATAGTTTCAGGACTTAATTTTGTGCTTCTTAGCTTCGGAGCATATTTGGGAAAGTATAGGAAAGCTAGTAGTTCCTAAAAGCAATATTTTGGCTCTGGGAGCCAGTGCAATTTGATTAAATGAGCTGAAGTAATCAGGGGTGGCACTTAGTCTGACACGTAAATTAAGTTCCATTCGTCATCCTCTAGGCTTCGTCCCAGAGAATCTATCCAGGTCCCCAGTCCTCATAGCCTAGAGTCAACCTGGACACTGCTCATTCAGTCTTACTGAGGAAATCTAGCTCAGTATGCAATCTACAATATGCAGTCTACAATATGCAGTCTACAATATGCCTGCTTCCTCTATCCACACCGCCATCCACTATTCACGCCACGATTTTCTCTTGCCGACGTTTCTTCAGCTGAATGATCTCCATAGCTCTGGTCTTATTTCCTTCAAATCCATTTCCTTAAAATTGCTGCCAGGGTAAATTTTCTGATAGGTAAATATGGAATATGTAAATTCGATCCTGTTTCTTCCCATTGCTTTCAGGATAAAGCCCAAACATTTAAGCAGAGCAAAAAAGCTCCTTCATACTCTAGCCCTGCCCTGTTCAATATGATATGAGCCACGTTCATAATTTTAAATGTTCTAGTAGCCATATTTAAAAAGTAAAAAGAGAAAGGGGAAAATAATTTTAATATATTTTATTTCACTCAATATCCCAAATATTATCATTTTAACATGCACTCAGTATTTTTAAAATATCAATATTTTGCCATCTTTTTTTCTTATACTTTATCTACAAAGTCTGGACACCAAATTTTTATCAGAAATACTTGATCCGTATTTAGATTTAATAAAATTTATACTTTAAAGAATAAATTTACATATCCAAATTGTTCCAAACATACTTTAAATTATTCCAGAACTGAATCAAGTATTAGTTTAAAATCAATTAAAAATAGGGTTTCCCTGGTGGCACAGTGGTTGAGAGTCTGCCTGCCGATGCAGGGGACACGGGTTCGTGCCCCTGTCCGGGAAGATCCTACATGCCACGGAGCGGCTGGGCCCGTGAGCCATGGCCGCTGAGCTTGCGCGTCCGGAGCCTGTGCTCCGCAACGGGAGAGGCCACAACAGTGAGAGGCCCGCGTACCGCAAAAAATAAATAAATAAATAAATAACAACATTAAGAAAGGGCGTGCTTTTATGCAACTGCCATTCCCATTAGTCTGGCCCTGCTCCCCTGCTTGAGTCCTCTTCTGACCTCTAGGGTCAAATAGCCCCTGTTATCTGCCCCAAATGGTTCTTTTCACATGTACTCATGTGCGTGCAGGCACGTGCACACACTCGCACCCACGTCTCCCTTTCTCTCTGAAACTGGTGAGCAAGTTGAGAGCCAGCTCTGCAGAACCCCCTGTTGTGCTAGTATTCATGGTGGTCATGCAGGTCACCTTGGCAATGTGTACATTGCTTTCTTTGGCTTTTATTGTACAGTCAGTACTATAAATTTTCTGCTTTGAGTTTTGCAAGTTTGTAGCATTTTAGATAATGTTGTGTTTGTACTTTGTTGTGTAGACTAAAAGAATTGTGTTGAATAAACCTAGGATTAGAGTGCAAAAAAACAAATAAACAAAAAATAAACAAAGTTTCCCAAAATATACAAATAGCTCATATAGCTCAATATCAAAAAACAAAAACAAATAACTCAATCAAAAAATGGGTATAAGGGGCTTCCCTGGTGGCGCAGTGGTTGGGAATCTGCCTGCCAATGCAGGGGACACGGGTTCGGGCCCTGGTCTGGAAAGATCCCACGTGCCGCGGAGCAGCTGGGCTCGTGGGCCACAATTGCTGAGCCTGCGCGTCTGGAGCCTGTGCTCCGCAACAGGCTAGGCCGCGATGGTGAGAGGCCCGCGCACCGTGATGAAGAGTGGCCCCCGCTTGCCACCACTAGAGAAAGCCCTTGCACAGAAACGAAGACCCAACACAGCCATAAATAATTAATTAATTTTTTTAAAAAATGGGTATAAGACTAAATAGACATTTCTCCAAAGATGACATAGAGATGGCCAACAGGCTCATGAAAAGATGCTCAACATCACTAATTATTAGAGAAATCAAAACTACAATGAGATATCACCTCACAGCGGTCAGAATAGCCATCATCAAAAAGTCTACAAGTAGTAGGTCCTGGCAAGGGTGTGGAGAAAAGGGAACCCTCCTACACTGTTGATGGGAATGTAAATCGGTGCAGGCACTATGGAAAACAGTATGGAGTTTCCTTAGAAAACTAAAAATAGAGTTACCATGTGATCCAACAATCCCAGTTCTGAGCATATGTCTGGAAAAGATGAAAACTCTAGTTCAAAAAGATACATGCACCCCAATGTTCACAGCAGCATTATTTACAATAACCTAGACATGGAAAAAACCTAAAAGCCCATTGATACATGAATGGATAAAGAAGATGTGGTACATATATACCATGGAATACTGCTTAGCCATAAAAAAAGAATGAAATAATGTAACTTGCAGCAACATGGATGGACCTAGAGATTATCATACTTAGTGAATTGTCAGACAAAGACAAATGTCATATGATATCACTTACATGTGGAATGTAAAAAAATGACATAAATGAACTTATTTATAAGACAGAAACAGACTCATAAACATAGTAAACAAACCTATGGTTACTACAGGGGAAAGGTGGGGGAGGAATAAATTAGGAGCTTGGGATTAACAGTTACACACCACTATATATAAAATAGATAAACAACAAGGACCTACTGTATAGCACACAGAACTATCCTAAATATCTTGTAGTAACCTATAATGGAAAACTTACATGTATTTATAACTGAATCACTTTGCTGTACAGCTGGAACTAATACAATATTGTAAATCAACCTTACTTCAATTTAAAACAACCCAAAATTTAAATTCAATTATTCTGTCACCTTAGACTCACTTGAATCACTTAATAGTTACATGTTACTGGATACCATATTGAACCACTCAGACCTAACCCCTGGTTAAATCTTTCAGCAAGACTTTGAGAGGAGCTTCAAGATGGCGGAAGAGTAAGATGCGGAGATCACCTTCCTCCCCACAAATACATCAGAAATACATCTACATGTGGAACAACTCCTACAGACCACCTACTGAACGCTGGCAGAAGACCTCAGACTTCCCAAAAGGCAAGAAACTCCCCCACGTACCTGGGTAGAGCAAAAGAAAAAAAGAATAAACAGAGACAAAAGAATAGGGACAGGACCTGCACCAGTGGGAGGGAGCTGTGAAGGAGGAAAGGTTTCCACACACTAGGAAACCCCTTCGCGGGCGGAGACTGCGGGTGGCGGAGGGGGAAGCTTCGGAGTCGCAGAGGAGAGCACAGCAACAGGGGTGCGGAGGGCAAAGCGAGGAGATTCGCGCACAGAGGATCGGTGCTGACCAGCACTCACCAGCCTGAGAGGCTTGTCTGCTCACCTGCCGGGGTGGGCAGGGCTCTGAGCTGAGGCTCGGGCTTCGGTTAGATCCCAGGGAGAGGACTGGGGTTGGCGGCGTGAACACAGCCTGAAGGGGTTAGTGCGCCACGGCTAGCCGGGAGGGAGTCCGGGAGAAAGTCTGGACCTGCCGAAGAGGCAAGAGACTTTTTCTTGTCTCTTTGTTTCCTGGTGCACGAGGAGAGGGGATTAAGAGCACTGCTTAAAGGAGCTCCAGAGATGGGCGTGAGCCACGGCTATCAGTGCGGACCCCAGAGACGGGCATAAGACGCTAAGGCTGCTGCGGCCACCAAGAAGCCTGTGTGCGAACACAGGTCACTATCCACACCTCCCCTTCCGGGAGCCTGTGCAGCCCGCCACTGCCAGGGTCCCGTGATCCAGGGACAGCTTCCCCGGGAGAACACACGGCGCGCCTCAGGCTGTTGCAACGTCACACTGGCCTCTGCCGCCGAGGCTCGCCCCGCATTCTGCATTCCGTACCCCTCCCTCCCCCGCGGCCTGAGTGAGCCAGAGCCCCGGAATCAGCTATTCCTTTAACGCCGTCCTGTCTGAGCGAAGAACAGACGCCCTCAGGCGACCTACACGCAGAGGCGGGGCCAAATCCAAAGCTGAACCCCGGGAGCTATGCGAACAAAGAAGACAAAGGGAAATCTCTCCCAGCAGCTCAGGAGCAGCGGATTAAATCTCCACGGTCAATTTGATGTACCCTGCATCTGCAGAATACCTGAATAGACAATGAATCATCCCCAACTGAGGAGGTGGACATTAGGAGCAACGATATATATTTTTATTTCCCTTTTTCTCCTTTTCTGAGTGTGTGTATGCTTCTGTGTGTGATTTTGTCTGTATAGCTTTGCTTTTACCATTTGTCCTAGGGTTCTGGCTGTCCGTTTCTTTGTTGTTTTTTTTTATTATTTACAAAAAAAATTTTTCTTAAAAATTATTTTTTATTTTAATAATTTTATTTTATCTTCTTCTTTCTTTCTTTCTTTCTTTCTCCCTTTTATTCTGAGCCATGTGGAGGACAGACTCTTGGTGTGCCAGCCAGGTGTCAGGGATGTGCCACTGAGGTGGGACAGCCAAGTTCAGGACACTGGTCCACAAGAGACCTCCCAGCTCCACGTAATATGAAATGGCGAAAATCTCTCAGAGATCTCCATCTCCACGCCAAGACCCAGCTCCACTCAATGACAAGCAAGCTACAGTGCTGGACACCCTATGCTAAAAAACTTGCAAGACAGGAACTTAACCCTGCGCATTAGCAGAGAGGCTGCCAAAAATAATAAGGTCACAGACACCCCAAAACACAACACCAAAATTGGACCTGCCCACCAGAAAGACAAATCCAGGCTCATCCACCAGAACACAGGTACTAGTCCCCTCCACCAGGAAGCCTACACAACCCACTGAACCAACCTTAGCCACTGCGGACAGACACCAAAAACAACAGGAACTATGAACCTGCAGCCTGCAAAAAGGAGACCCCAAACACAGTAAGTTAAGCAAAATGGGAAACACACAGCAGATGAAGGAGCAAGGTAAAAACTCACCAGACCTAACAAATGAAGAGGAAATAGGCAGTCTACCTGAAAAAGGATTCAGAATAATTATAGTAAAGATGATCCAAAATCTTGGAAATAGAATGGAGAAAATACAAGAAACATTTAACAAGGACTTAGAAGAACTAAAGAGCAAATGAACAGTGATGAACAACACAATAAATGAAACTAAAACTTCTTTAGAAGCGATCAATAGTAGAATAACTGAGGCAGAAGAACGGATAAGTGACCTGGAAGATAAATTAGGGGAAATAACTACTGCAGAGCAGAATAAAGTAAAAAGAATGAAAAGAATGGAGGACAGTCTCAGAGACATCTGGAACAACATTAAAGGCACCAACATTCGAATTATAGGGGTCTCAGAAGAAGAAGAGAAAAAGAAAGGGACTGAAAAAATATTGGAAGAGATTATAGGTGAAAACTTCCCTAATATGGGAAAGGAAATAGTTAATCAAGTCCAGGAAGCACAGAGAGTCCCATACAGGATAAATCCAAGAAAAACCACACCAAGACACATTAATCAGACTATCAAAAATTAAATACAAAGAACAAATATTAAAAGCAGCAAAGAAAAACAACAAATAACACATAAGGGAAACCCCATAAGGATAACAGCTGATCTTTCAGCAGAAACTCTGCAAGCCAGAAGGGAGTGGCAGGACATATTTAAAGTGATGAAAGAGAACAAACTACAACCAAGATTACTCTACCCAGCAAGGATCTCATTCAGATTTGGCGGAGAAATTAAAAGTTTTACAGGCAAGCAAAAGCTAAGAGAATTCAGCACCACCAAACCAGGTTTACAACAAATTCTAAAGGAACTTCTATAGGCAGGAAACACAAGGGAAGGAAAAGACCTACAATAACAAACCCAAAACAATTAAGAAAATGGCAATAGGAATATACATATCGATAATTACCTTAAATGTAAATGGGATAAATGCTCCAACCAGAAGACATAGACTGGCTGAATGGATACAAAAACAAGACCCATATATATGCTGTCTACAATGGACCCACTTCAAACCCAGGGACACATACAGTCTGAAAGAGAGGTGATGGAAAAAGATATTCCATGCAAATGGAAATCAAAAGAAAGCTGGAGTAGCAATTCTCATGTCAGACAAAATAGACTTTCAAACAACGACTATTACAAGAGAAAAAGAAGGACACTACATAATGATCAAGGGATCAATCCAAGAGGAAGATGTAACAATTGTAAATATTTATGCACCCAACATAGGAGCATCTCAATACATAAGGCAAATGCAAACAGCCATAAAAGGGGAAATCGACAGTAACACAATCATAGTAGGGGACTTTAACAGCCCACTTTCACCAATGGACAGATCATCCAAAATGAAAATAAATAAGGAAATGCAAGCTTTAAATGATACATTAAACAGGATGGACTTAATTGATATTTATAGGACATTCCATCCAAAAACAGCACAATACACATTCTTCTCAAGTGCTCATGGAACATTCTCCAAGATAGGTCATATCTTGGGTCACAAATCAAGCCTTGGTAAATTTACAAAAATTGAAATCATATCAAGTATCTTTTCCGACCACAACAGTATGAGATTAGATATTAATTACAGGAAAAAATCTGTAAGAAATAAAAATACATGGAGACTAAACAAAACACTACTTAATAATCCAGACATCACTGAAGAAATCAAAGAGGAAATAAAAAAAATACCTAGAAACAAATGACAGTGAAAACACGACAACCCAAACCTATGGGGTGCAGCAAAAACAGTTATAAGAGGGAAGTTTATAGCAATACAATCCTACCTTAAGAAAAAAGAAACATGTCAAATAAACAAAATAACCTTACACCTAAAGCAATTAGAGAAAGAAGAACAAAGAAAACCCAAAAGTTAGCAGAAGGAAAGAAATCATAAAGATCAGATCAGAAATAAACGAAAAAGAAATGAAGGAAACGATAGCAAAGATCAATAAAACTAAAAGCTGGTTCTTTGAGAAGATAAACAAAATTGATAAGCCATTAGCCAAACTTATGAAAAAAAAGAGGGAGAAGACTCAAATCAATAGAATTAGAAATGAAAAAGGAGAAGTAACAACTGGCACTGCAGAAATACAAAGGATTATGAGAGATTACTACAAGCAACTATATGCCAATAAAATGGACAACCTGGAAGAAATGGACAAATTCGTAGAAATGCACAACCTTCCAAGACTGAACCAGGAAGAAATAGAAAATATGAACAGACCAGTCACAAGCACTGAAATTGAAACTGTGATTAAAAATCTTCCAACGAGCAAAAGCCCAGGACCAGATGGCTTCACAGCCGAATTCTATCAAACATTTAGAGAAGAGCTAACACCTATCCTTGTCAAACTCTTCCAAAATACAGCAGAGGGAGAAACACTCCCAAACTCATTCTATGAGGCCACCATCACTCTGATACCAAAATCAGACAAAAATGTCACAAACAAAGAAAACTATAGGCCAATATAACTGAGGAATATAGATGCAAAAATCCTCAACAAAATACTAGCAAACGGAATCCAACAGCACGTTAAAAGGATCATACACTATAATCAAGTGGGGTTTATCCCAGGAATGCAAGGATTCTTCAATATATGCAAATCAATCAATGTGATACACCATATTAACAAACTGAAGGAGAGAAACCATATGATCATCTCAATAGGTGCACAAAAAGCTTTTGACAAAATTCAAAACTGATTTATGATAGAACACCCTCAAGAAAGTAGGCATAGAGGGAACTTACCTCAACATAATAAAGGCCATACATGACAAACCCACAGCCAACAAAGTCCTCAATGGTGAAAAACTGAAACCATTTCCACTATGATCAGGAACAAGACAAGGTTGCCCACTCTCACCACTATTATTCAACATAGTTTTGGAAGTTTTAGCCACAGAAATCAGAGAAGAAAGAGAAATAAAAGGAATACAAATCGGAAGAGAAGTAAAGCTGTCACTGTTTGCAGATGACATGATACTATACATAGAGAATCCTAAAGATGCTACCAGAAAACTACTAGAGCTAATCAATGAATTTGGTAAAGTAGCAGGATACAAAATTAATGGACAGAAATCCCTTGCATTCCTATACACTAATGATGAAAAATCTGAAAGAGAAATTATGGAAACACTCCCATTTACCATTGCAGCAAAAAGAATAAAGTAATTAGGAATAACCTACCTAAGGAGACAAAAGACCTGTATGCAGAAAGCTATAAGACACTGATGAAAGAATTTAAAGATGATACAAATAGATGGAGAGATGTCTTGGATTGGAAGAATCAACATTATGAAAATAGCTCTACTACCCAAAGCAATCTACAGATTAATGCAATCCCTATCAAACTACCAGTGGCATTTTTCACAGAACTAGAACAAAAAATTTCACAATTTGTATGGAAACACAAAAGACCCCGAATAGCCAAAGGAGTCTTGAGAAAGAAAAACAGAGCTAGAGGAATCAGGCTCCCTGACTTCAGACTAAACTACAAAGCTACAGTAATCAAGACAGTATGGTACTGGCACAGAAATAGAAATATAGATCAATGGAACAGGATAGAAAGCCCAGAGATAAACCCACACACATATGGTCACCCCATCTTTGATAAAGGAGGCAAGAATATACAATGGAAAAAAGAGAGCCTTTTCAATAAGTGCTGCTGGGAAAACTGGACAGCTACCTGTAAAAGAATGAAATTAGAACACTCCATAACACCATACACAAAAATAAACTCAAAATGGATTAAAGACCTAAATGTAAGGCCAGACACTATAAAACTCTTAGAGGAAAACATAGGCAGAACACTCTATGACATAAATCACAGCAAGATCCATTTTGACACACCTCCTAGAGAAATGGAAATAAAAATAAACAAATGGTACCTAATGAAACTTCAAAGCTTTTGCACAGCAAAGGAAACCATAAAAAAGACAAAAAGAGAACCCTCAGAATGGGAGAGAATATTTGCAAATGAAGCAACTGACAAAGGATTAATCTCCAAAATTTACAAGCAACTCATGTGGCTCAATATCAAAAAAATAAACAACCCAATCCAAAAATGGGCAGAAGGCCTACAGAGACATTTCTCCAGAGATGATATACAGATTACCAACAGACACATGAAAGAATGCTCAACATCATGAATCATTAGAGAAATGCAAATCAAAACTACAGTGAGATATCATCTTACCCCAGTCAGAATGGCCATCATCAAAAAATCTACAAACAATAAATGCTGTAGAGGGTGTGGAGAAAAGGGAGCCCTCCTGCAGTGTTGCTGGGAATGTAAATTGATAGAGCCACTATGGAGAACAGTATGGAGGTTCCTTAAAAACCTAAACATAGAACTATCATACAACCCAGCAATCCCACTACTGGGCATATACCCTGAGAAAACCATAATTCAAAACAAGTCATGTACCAAAATGTTCATTGCAGCTCTATTTACAATAGCCATGAAATGGTTGCAACCTAAATGTCTATCAACAGATGAATGGATAAAGAAGATGTGGCACATATATACAATGAATATTACTCAGCCATAAAAAGGAAAAAAACTGAGTTATTTTTAGTGAGGTGGATGGACCTAGAGACTGTCATACAGAGTGAGGTAAGTCAGAAAGTGAAAAACAAATACCGTATGCTAACACATATATATGGTATCTAAAAAAAAAAAAAATGCTCATGAAGAACCTAGGGGCAAGATGGGAATAAAGATGCCAACCTACTAGGGAATGGACTTGAGGATACGGGGAGGGGGAAGGGTAAGCTGGGACAAAGTGAGAGAGTGGCATGGACATATATACACTGCCAAACGTAAAATAAATAGCTAGTGGGAAGCAGCTGTGTTGCACAGGGAGATCAGCTCTGTGCTTTGTGACCACCTAGAGGGGTGAGATAGGGAGGGTGGGAGGGAGAGAGATGCAAGAGGGAAGAGATATGGGGACATATGTATATGTATAGCTAATTCACTTTGTTATAAAGCAGAAACTAACACCATGTTAAAGCAATTATACTCCAATAAAGATGTTCTTTTAAAAAAAAGGGCATTAAACCCTTAACGAAAATAAATAAATTAATTAAATCTTTGCCCTTTAAAAAAAAAAAACAAGACCTTGAGGACATTATGTTAAGTGAGGTAAGTCAGACTAAGAAAGACAAATACTGTATGGTATCATTTATATTTGAAATCTAAAAAGGTCAAACTTAGGTAAAATAAAATAGTGGTAAAATAGCAGTTACTGGAGACAGGGTATGGTGAGGAAATAGGAGAGATATTTTAGGGTACAAATTTACAACTAGCAGACAAATAAGTCCTGGAGATCTGTTGCAAAGTATAGTGAATCTAGACAACAATATTGCATTACAGTCATCAAACTTGCTAAGAGTAGATCTTAACAATTCCCACCACAAACAAGAAAGGATACTAATGGAATGAGTTAGGGGTGCCATTATCCCTGCAATGGCAATCATGTTACAGGAATATCTCATTTTATTGTGCTTCACTTTATTGCACTTCAAAGATATTGCATTTTTTTACAAACTGAAGTGTTTTGGTAAACCTGTATCCAGCAAGTCTGTCAGCAGCATTTTTCAAACAGCATCTGTTCACTTCCTGTCTCTGTGTCATATTTTGGTAATTCTCACAATATTGCAAACTTTTTCATTATTATTATTATATCTGTTATGGTGATCTGTGATCAGTGATCTTTGATGTTACTATTGTAATTGGGAGGGGGCACAAACTGCACCCATATAAGATGGCAATCTTAATCAATAAATGTGTGTGTTCTGACAGTTCCACCAATGGGACATTCCCCCATCTCTCTCACTCCCTATTCCCTGAGATACAACAATATTGAAATGAGGCCAGTTAATAACCCTACAATGGTCTCTAAGTGTTGAAGTGAAGGGAAAAGCCACACATCTCTCATTTTAAATCAAAAGCAAAAAATGATCAAGCTTAGTGAGGAAAGCCTGTCTAAAGCTGAGATAAGCCGAAAGCTAGGCCTCTTGTGTCAAACAGGGAGCCGAGTTCTGAATGCAAAGGAAAAGTTCTTGAAGAAAATTAAAAATGCTACTCCAGTGAACAGAAGAATGATAACAAAGTGAAACAGCCTTATTGCTGATGTGGAGAAAGTTTTAGTGGTCTGGATAGAAGATCAAACCAGCCCCAACATTCCCTTAAGCCAAAACCTAATCCAGAGCAAGGCCCTAACTCTCTTCAATTCTGTGAAGGCTGAGAGAGGTGAGGAAGCTGCAGAACAAAAGTTTGAAGCTAGCAGAGGTTGGTTCACAAGGTTGAAGGAAAGGAACCATCTCCATAACATAAAAGTACAAGGCAACGCAGCAAGTGCTGATGTAGAAGCTGCAGCAACTTATCCAGAAGATCTAGCTCAGATCATCAATGAAGGTGACTACACTAAACAACAGATGCTCAATGTGGATGAAACAGCCTTATATTGGAAGAAGATGACATCTAGGAGCTTCATAGCTAGAGAGGAGCAGTCAAAGCCTGGCTTCAAAGCTTCAAAGCACAGGCTGACTCTTTTGTTAGGGGCTAATGTAGCTGGTGACTTGAAGGTGAAGCCAGTGCTCATTTACCATTTTGGAAATCCTAGGGTCTAAAGAATTATGCTAAATCTACTCTGCCTGTGCTCTACTAATGGAACAACAAAGCCTGGATGACAGCACATCTGTTGACAACATGGTTTACTGAATATTTTAAGCCCACTGTTGAGACCTATTGCTCAGAAAAAAAGATTCCTATCAAAATATTACTGCTCACTAGATTACCTTTACTTCTCAAGTGCACAAGGACCATTCTCCAGGATAGATCATGTCTTGGGTCACAGATCAAGCCTCCGTAAATTTAAGAAAATTGAAATCATATCAAGATCTTTTCTGACCACAATGCTATGAGATTAGAATTCAATTACAGGGGAAAAAATGTAAAAAACACAAACACATGGAGGCCAAAAAATATGTTGCTAAATAAACAAGAGATCACTGAGGAAATCAAAAAATACCTAGAGACAAGTGACAATGACAACACAACGATGCAAAACCTATGGGATGCAGCAAAAGCAGTTCTAAGAAGGAAGTTTGTAGCAATACAAGCCTACCTCAAGACATAAGAAAAATCTCAAATAAACAATCTAACCTTACACCTAAAGGAACTAGAGAAAGAAGAACAAACAAAACCCAAAATTAGCAGAAGGAAAGAAATCATAAAGATCAGAGCAGAAATAAATGAAATAGAAACAAAGAAAACAGTAGCAGAGATCAATAAAACTAAAAGCTGGTTCTTTGAGAAGATAAACAAAATTGATAAACCATTAGCCAGACTCATCAAGAAAAAGAGGAAGAGGACTCAAACCAATAAAATTAGAAATGAAACAGGAGAAGTTACAACAGACACCACAGAAATATAAAGCATCCTAAGAGACTACTACAAACAATTCTATGCCAATAAAATGGACAGAAATGGACAAATTCTTAGAAAGGTATAACCTTCCAAGACTGAACCAGGAAGAAATAGAAAACGTGAATAGACAAATCACAAATAATGATATTGCAACTGTGATTAAAAATCTTCCAACAAACAAAAGTCCAGGAACAGATGGCTTCACAGGTGAATTCTATCAAACATTTAGAGAACAGCTGACACCCATCCTTCTCAAACTCTTCCAAAAAATTTCAGAGGAAGGAACACTCCCAAACTCATTCTATGAGGCCACCATCACCCTGATACCAAAAACAGACAAAGATACTACAAAAAAAGAAAATTACAGACCAATATCACTGATGAATATCAATGCAAAAATCCTCAACAAAATACTAGCAAACAGAATCCAACAACACATTAAAAGGATCATACACCATGGTCAACTGGGATTTCTCCCAGGGATGCAAGGATTCTTCAATATACACAACTCAATCAATGTGATACACCATATTAACAAATTGAAGAAGAAGAACCATATGATCATCTCAGTAGATGCAGAAAAATCTTTTAACATAATTCAACACTGATTTGTGATAAAAACTCTCCAGAAAGTGGGCATAGAGGGAACCTACCTCAACATACTAAAGGCCATATATGACAAACCCACAGCAAACATCATTCTCAATGGTGAAAAACTGAAAGCATTTCCTCTAAGATCAGGAACAAGACAAGGATGTCCACTCTCACCACTATTATTGAACATAGTTTTGGAAGTCCTAGCCACAGCAATCAGAGAAGAAAAAGAAATAAAAGGAATGCAAATTGGAAAAGAAAATGTAAAGCTGTCACTGTTTGCAGATGACATGATACTATACATAGAGAATCCTAAAGATGCCACCAGAGAACTACTAGAGCTAATCAATGAATTTGGTAAAGTTGCAGGATACAAAATTAATGCACAGAAATCTCTTGCATTCATATACAATAATGATAAAAATCTGAAAGAGAAATTAAGGAAACACTCCCACTTACCACTGCAACAAAAAGAATAAAATACCTAGGAATAAACCTACCTAGGGAGACAAAAGACCTGTATGCAGAAAGCTATAAGACACTGATGAAAGAAATTAAAGGTGATACCAACAGATGGAGGGATATACCATGTTGTTGGATTGGAAGAATCAACATTGTGAAAATGACTATACTACCCAAAGCAATCTACAGATTCAATGTAATCCCTATCAAAGTACCAATGGTATTTTTCACAGAACTAGAACAAAAAATTTCACAATTTGTATGAAGACACAAAAGACCCCGAATAGCCAAAGGAGTCTTGAGGGAAAAAATCCGAGCTGGAGGAATCAGACTCCCTAACTTCAGACTATACTACAAAGCTACAGTAATCAAGACACTATGGTACTGACACAAAAACAGAAATATAGATGAATGGAATAGGATAGAAAGCTAGAGATAAACCCACATGCCTATGGTCAACTAATCTATGACAAAAGAGGTAAGGATATACAATGGAGAAAAGACAGTTTCTTCAATAAGTGCTGCTGGGAAAACTGGACAGCTACATGTAAAATAATGAAATTAGAACACTCCCCAGCACCATAAACAAAAATAAAGTCAAAATGGGTTAAAGACCTAAATGTAAGGCCAGACACTATAAAACTCTTAGAGGAAAACATAGAACATAGAGAACACTCTATGACATAAATCATAGCAAGATCCTTTTTGACCCACCTCCTAGAGAAATGGAAATAAAAACAAAAATAAACAAATGGGACCTAATGAAACTTAAAAACTTTTGCACAGCAAAGGAAGCTACAAACAAGATTAAAATACAACCCTGTGAATGGAAGAAAATATTTGCAAATGAATCAACTGACAAAGGATTAATCTCCAAAATTTACAAGCAGCTCATGCAGTTCAATACCAAAAAAACAAACAACCCAATCCAAAAATGGGCAGAAGACCTAAACAGACATTTCCCCAAAGAAGATATACAGATTGCCAACAAACACATGAAAGGATGCTCAACATCACTAATCATTAGAGAAATGCAAATCAAAATTACAATGAGGTATCACCTCACACCAGTTAGAATGGGCATCATCAGAAAATCTACAAACAACTAATGCTGGAGAGGGTGTGGTGAAACGGGAAACCTCTTGCAGTGTTGGTAGGAATGTAAATTGATACAGACACTATGGAGAACAGTACGGAGGTTTCTTAAAAAGCTAAAAATAGAATTACCATATTACCCAGCAATCCCACTACTGGGCATATACCCTGAGAAAACCATAATTCAAAAAGGCACATGCACCCCAATGTTCACTGCAGCACTATTTACAATAGCCAGGTCATGGAATCACCCTAAGTGTCCATTGACAGACGAATGGATAAAGAAGACAACGGAATATTCCTCAGCCATAAAAACGAGCAAAATTTAGTCATTTGTAGAAACGTGGATGGATCTAGAGACTGTCATACAGAGTGAAGTAAATCAGAAAGAGAAAAACAGATATCGTATATTAACACATATATGTGGAACCTAGAAAAATGGTACAGATGAACCGGTTTGCAGGGCAGAAATTGAGACACAGATGTAGAGAATAAACGTATGGACACCAAGGGGGGAAAGCGACGGGGGTGTGGTGTGTGATGATTTGGGAGATGGGGATTGACATGTATACACTGATGTGTATAAAATGGATGACTAATAGGAACCTGCTGTGTAAAAACATAAATATAATAAAATTCAAAAAACAATATTACTGCTCACTGACAATGCACCTGGTCACCCAAGAGCTCTGATGAAGTTGTACAGTGAGATTAATGTTTCATGTCTGCTAACACAACATCCATTCTGCAGTCCAAGGATCAAGGAATAATTTGACTTTCAACTTTATTACTTAACAAATACAGTTTATAAGTCTATAGCTGCCATAGATAGTGAATCTTTTGATGGATCTGGGCAAAGTAAGTTAAAAACCTTCTGGAAAGTTTTCACCATTCTAGATGCCATTAAGAACATTTATGATTCGTGGGAAGAGGTCAAAATATCCACATTCACAGGAGTTTGCAAGAAGTTGATTCCAACCTTCATGGATGACTTTGAGGTGTTCAAGACTTCGGTGGAGGAAATAAGTACAGATGTGGTGGAAATAGCAAGAGAAATAGAATTAGACGTGGAGCCTGAAGATGTGGCTGAATTGCTGCAATCTGATGATAAAACTTTGGTGGATGAGGAATTGTTTCTTATGTACAAACAAATTGGGTTTTTGAGATGGAACCTACTCCTGCTGAAGATGCTGTGGAGGTTGTTGAAATGACAGCAAAGGATTTAGCATATCCAGCAGAAGCAGGGTTTGAAAGGATTGACTCCAATTTGGAAAGAAGTTCTACTGTGGGTAAAATGCTATCAGCAGCATTGCATGCCACAGGGAAATCGCTTGTGAAAGTAGGTGTCAATCAATGCTGCAAACTTCATTGTGTCTTATGTTAAGAAATTGTCACGGCCACCTCAGCCTTCAGCCACCACCAGCCTGATCAGTCAGCACCCATCAACATGGAGGCAAGACCCTCCACCAGCAAAAAGATTACACTCTTGGAAGGCTCAGATGATTGTTAGCATTTTTTAGCAACAAAGTATTTTTTTAATTAAGGTATGCGGTTGTATTTTTAGACATAATGCTATTGCACACTTAATAGACTACAGTATAGTGTAAAGATAACTTTTATATGCACTGAGAAACCACAAAATTCTTGCAACTCGCTTTATCATGATACTGGCTTTATTGCTGCGGTCTGGAACTAAATCAGCAATATCTCAAGGTCTGACTGTACAATATATAACACATTGTACACTTTAAATTTACACAATGTTATATTCAAAAATATTTCAATTAATCAAAAAAGGAAACATAGCAGCTAACACTGTTATATGACAGGCACTGGTCTAAAAGTTTCCATTTATTAGCTTATTTTAATCCAGTTGTCACAGGACAACAATTCTATGAAGTAGATACTATGATGTCTCCATCTTACAGAAGGCAAAATCGAGGCACAGAGATGTTGAGTAATTTTCCCAAGTTCACAGAGCTAGAAAGTAGTAGAACTGAGGTTTGAACCCAGAGAGTCATGCCCTAGAACTTGTGCCCTTACCCACAACAATCTTGATTGCCTCAAATTCTTAGAGCTCCAAGAAGCTTCCTCTCACCTCAAGGCTGTCACATCTGTTTCTCCTATGTGCTTTAGTGATTCTCCAGTAAGGGCTTAGGAATGCATATTGACTCCTTCAGATTGGGAGGGTGCCATTTCCCACACTGCAGCATTATTTTTCTGGTAATTATTTGGTACTTATCTATGTAGATTGTGGAAGTCAGTGTATTACTAAGAAAAATGTCAGGTTCGTAACAAATTCCAGGGCAGAAAAAAATATTTAATCAGATGTGCTTATCAAGCCTCTTTTCCTCCTTTCAGAAATGTCCAAGCTGCTTTTAAGCTGATACTGTCCCCCTTCCCTGACTAAAGCATTTGACATACCCTCTGGGTTACATAACTTGGTGTGAACTCGCTTCCTCTGGTCGTAGGAGACTATGGTTCTCAGAGTGTTGACATGAACATTTCCTGTCCTTCCCAGCTAATGCAGAACAGCCTTTCCAGGAAACATGTGCTTTGTGGAGTCTGCCATTAAGAGCGCACTAAGTCAGCCTGAGAATGGGGTGTAGTTAAGTATGATTAAAAGTAGAAGATTACAAATATTACAAAAATATTATAACAGGAAATGGAAAAGAACGAGAATTATGAGCAAGGCAGCTCTTGTTGGACTTTGACCTCAAAAAGGAGGTACCTAGTTACATGAGAAGCTAAAGGGATGCGGTGACCATAAATCACTATTAAAATTCACATTAACAAAATTATGTTTAAAAAAATTAGATGAGAAGAGGGAATGCTAATTGGATTCTGGTATAGTCAAACGAATTAGTATTCTTTTCACAGGCAGAGGATGGGATTTGTACAGAGATGCTGCTGACATATTAATGGCCGTTGGTGAACAGCACCAAATGGTTTGGTGTAACTACTAGAGGTGAATCAGCTTCTTAATTTGCCACCTAGACATGAACCAAGAAAGATTATCTTCTAAGACACTTGTAGCCAGAATCTGGCCTTAACTTAGTGCCAGGTTGTAAGAAAAAGATTTGAACATCTGTGAGCCTCAAAACCGTGGGTGGATAGCCTATGACAAAAATCCAATGACAGGGGCTTCCCTGGTGGCACAGTGATTGAGAATCTGCCTGCTAATGCAGGGGACACGGGTTCGAGTCCTGGTCTGGGAGGATCCCATATGCTGCGGAGCAACTAGGCCCGTGAGCCACAACTACTGAGCCTGCGTGTCTGGAGCCTGTGCTCCACCACAAGAGAGGCCGCGATAGTGAGAGGCCTGCACACTGCGTTGAAGAGTGGCCCCCGCTTGCCACAACTAGAGAAAGCCCTCGCACAGAAACAAAGACCCAACACAGCAAAAATAAATTAATTAATTTAAAAAAAATCCAATGACAGCATGAGAGATGAGTTTTAGTGAAATAATATGTGGGTAGGGTTGTAAAAAGCAGCTTCTAAACGTGGAGAAAAAATTAACCCTTCCTTTCCTTCTCCCCTAACCTGTCTCCATACACACCAGGGTTTCTCCTTTATCCCTATCCACTATAAAGAAAGGAAAGAATAAACATCGGCATGCTACTTCAGCAAGGTTGCTGATGTCCACTCAAAATGTGTTGCCTGGGGCTTCCCTGGTGGCGCAGTGGTTGAGAGTCTGCCTGCCGATGCAGGGGACACGGGTTCGTGCCCCGGTCCAGGAAGATCCCACATGCCGCAGAGCGGCTGGGCCCGTGAGCCATGGCCTCTGAGCCTGCGCGTCCAGAGCCTGTGCTCCGCAACGGGAGAGGCCACAACAGTGAGAGGCCCGTGTGCCGCAAAAAAAAAAAAAAAAAAAAAATGTTTTGCCTGGAGACCAGAATTCTGCTTCCAACCAAGATGGAGTAACAAGGACCAGAATGACTCTCTCTCTCTCTCGAAACAACCCAAACCTTTAAAAGTATGTGAAACAATGGTGTTCAAGATACTGAATATCAGGCAACAAAGGATAGTGATCTATGTGAGACAGGAATAAAACCAAGTGACACCTGTCATTGTCCCAACTCACTGCTTTGAGATAATTTACAGGACATAGTGCAGGGAAGGGAAACCCAGAGGACACCCTGGGTTGAGGAGATGCATCTGAGATACGGAGGAGAGCAAAGCAGCCGGAGTTCTCAGGGCAGAACACTAGAGAGGAGAGACAGATCCACAGAGAGGAAACTCCAGAGAGATGCTCCTCTGAGTGTATTTAGCTGATAAGTTCAGGTATGTGATAAACTACTGGAAGCCACAGGAAGAACCATCCAAAAGGGCAAGAGGTGACAATGTTCAGCTCCCATATGAGGCCAAAAGTAACGCCTGTTCTTACATTATAGACTGAACACCATCCTGATTCATGCGGAATGGGGTGGGGTACACAGATGGGTCTTGCCTCAGTAGTGAGGACTAATTCGCTTTAATCATTGAACACTGAGCACTGTTCCACTCCCACCTAACACATCTTAGAAAGCATATCCACAAGGCTCAAACTCTTTCCAAGTAACTCTGTTGGAGTTTAACTCTGTCCCAAAACAAGCTAAAAATGTTTATAGGAATACAAAAATATCCAACAGGGTAAAATTCACAATGTGTAGCATCTAATAAAAAAGTACCAAGAAGCAGGAAACTTTGAGGAGAAAAAGCAACCAGTTGGAATTGACCCAGAATTGACAATGACCATGAGTCTATTTCATATGTTTGAAGAGTTAAGTAGAGATGTAGAAGATATAGTAAGGACCCAAATTGAACTTTTAAAGATGAAAAGTACAATGAATGAGATGAAAAATGCACTGGATTGGATTGATAGCTAACTGGACATTTTAGTGGAAAAGATTAACAAATGTGAAGACAGAACAAGAGAAATGATCCAAAATGAAGTACAGAGAGAAAACTGAATTAAAAGACAAAGAAACAAAACAGAGTATCACTGAGCTGTGACAACTTCAAGTGGCCTAATAAATGTGGAATTGTAGTTCCCAAAGGAGAAGTGGGAGTAGTAGGCACCTTCTAGGATGGCTCCCCCAGTGACCCTTGCCTCCTGGCATTCATGACCTTCTTTAATCCCCACCTATCGAGTGTGGGATTCACTTATTACCTCACTTCTAATAAAGGAAATATGGCAGAAGTGATGGGCTATAAATTCCAAAATTAGATTCCAAAAAATTCTGGATTCTATCTTGGGAGGTCTCTCTCTCTCTCTCTCTCTCTCACCCTCTGGGATGTCTTTTCTCTCGAGAAGCCAGATACCACATCATGAGGCATTCTTGTAGAGAGGTCTACCTGGCAAGGAATGTAGACTTCCAACAAGCATGTGAGTGAGCTTGGAATCAGGTCTTCTGACATCTGCCAGTAGCTCCTTGGTTGTAACTGCATGAGAGCTTCAGAGCTAGAGGCACCCAGCTAAGCTGTACCTAGATTCCTGACCCACAGGAAGTGTGAGATAATAAGTGTGCATTGCTTTCAGCTGCTAAACTTTGGAGTTATTTGTCACACAGCATTAAGTAACTCATATAGAAAAAATATTGGTAGAAATGATGACCAAAAAGTTTCCAGATTTGGTGAAAACTAGAAACCCACAGATCCAAGAAACTCAATTAACTCCAAGCACAAAAACAATGAGGAAAATCACGATAAGACACATCGTAATCAAATTACTCTAAACCAGAGACAATGAGCACATCTTAAAAGCAGTCAGTAAAAAAGACACATTAACAAAGGTAAGGATGGCAGCAAATTTCTTGTTAGAAAAAATGTAAGCAAGATGTCAGTGGAGCAATACCTTAAAGTCCTGAAGCTGTCATTAGCAACGTTGTCTTTCTAAAACAAAGGTGCAATAAAGACTTTCAGACATAGAAAAATTGACAGAATCCATCACCAGCAGATCAGAACTTCATCACAAGAAGTGTTAACAGAAGTCCTTCAGGCGGACGGAAAATGATACCAGATGGAAGTACAAATTTATGCGAACAAACCAGGAAAACTGGGACTCTCATACACTGCTCCTAGGAATGCAAAACAGAACAACCACTTTGGAAAACAGTTCGGCAGTTTTTATTCTTCTGTTTTTTTTTTTCTTTTATGTGATTGTTTTTCACTTTATTGAGATATAATTGACATATAACATTGTGTAAGTTTAAGGTGTTGATTTGATACACTTAACAAGTTAATTTGATACGCTTGTATGTTGCAAAATGATTACCACCATAGTGTTAGCTAATGCGTAATAGTTAATTCTTTTTTTGTGGTGAGAACGTTAAAGATTTACTCTTTTCACAACTTTTCGAGTATATAATAATTATTAACCAGAATCACTATGCTGTTCATTAGATTCCCAGAACTTATTCATCTTATAACTGAAAGTTTGTGCCTTTGACAAACAGCTCCCTTTGTAATGAACCAAACTAACATTACATCTGAATGGCAATACAAGCTTACTTCGAGTTGTAAATGCTTCTTTTGTCATCTTGAAACTGTGATGAAACCAGCAAGGGCGAGGTCATCCCATGTTCATCACATATGTTACACGTGTGGGGTCTTTGAGGTGCTACCATCACAGTTTTGGTACTGCTAGTGTTAGAAGACTCTCTCCATTCCTGGGAAGACCGCCTTTCTTGACTCTTTGGGTGTGGAAGTTATTAGGAGAAACAGTCATTAAATTAGATTTTCATACAAATTCCTGTGCCAGGTACCACGTCTGGTTCTTTTAAGAGTTTAATTAGCATTCCCTATGAAGTGCGATTAAAAGAAAACAGACAAGAATTTTAATGGGATTCAAAATCATACTGGGTCCACCGGTCTTGAAATGACATTGGACATGGTACCACTCCTAGAGGCAATTAGGGGGCAAGAGAAATGACAGGGGCTGTGCAACTGCCAGGGAAGCAGCACTCCACCGGCTTCCCCAATGCCATGGGAGGAACGATGCAGCCAGAAGGCAAGTCGCCTGGTTCAGGCGGAGGTAGGTACCTGCCTTAGCAGGGAATTATTCCTCTACGGCTGGAGATGGCCCTCATGTTACTCTGCTAATAGTTTCTTCCTATAAGTAACTGAGTATACATCACTATTCCTGAAGTCCTTGTTCCAGGCTCTGTGCTAAGAATGTCACTCATATAAATTCTTCACACCAACCTTGATAGGTAATATATCAGCCATGGTTGCATTTGGCTACATGTGGCTTGTCTTAGCAGGCGGCAGCGTCCTCCTCTTCTCCTTCCTTCCCTTCCTCTCCTCTCTCCCTTCTCCATCTCCTCCCCCTCCTCCCACCCTATCCCCCTCTCCCTCCTCCCACCCTATCTCCCTCCCCCTCCTCCCACCCTTCCCCCCTCCTCCTTCTCCTCCCACCCCCTCCCCCTCCCCCTCCTCCCACCCTTTCCTCCTCCTCCCACCCTTTCCCCCTCCTCCCACCCTTTCCCCCTCCCCCTCCCCCCACCCTTTCCCCTCCCCCTCCTCCCACCCTTTCCCCCTCCCCCTCCTCCTTCTCCTCCCACCCCCTCCCCCCTCCTCCCACCCTTTCCCCCTCCTCCCACCCTTTCCCCCTCCTCCCACCCTTTCCCCCTCCCCCTCCTCCCACCCTTTCCCCCTCCCCCTCCTCCCACCCTTTCCCCCTCCCCCTCCTCCACCTCCTCTTCCTTCTTCTTCTCTCAATATAACAAGGACCTCAGGAATAGGCAATCCAGGATATGTGCAACTGCTCAAGGAGCAAGGCTTCTTAAGCCTCCTTGTGCCTTCGCTCTTAGGATGTGACCTCATTTCTCAGTGGCTGCTCCATCTCTGAGTGCCATAGCACGTTCCAGGCAGGGAGAGGGGGGATGTGAAGCGCAAAAGCGTTTGCCAGTTGAATCTGTCTCCATCGGGAGAGTCCCACTCAATGACATCTGCGTGTGTTCATTTACCAGAACTGAGTCACATGGCCACCCTAACTTTATCAAAGTCTGGGAAACAAAGTTCTAACAAAATATCACAAAACTGAAGAAAATCATGCTTCTGAAAAGGAAGAAAGGGAGCATAGATTATAAGTAGGAAATAGCAGCACCTTCAGAGGATGATATTAATATCCCTGTTTTACAGATGATGAAACTGATGCTGAGAGGTTAGCAAAGTCAGAAACTAGCGGAGATGCGATTTGAACCAGCTGCCTAACTCTGGCCTCTGTGCACTTTATCGCTACAGCAGAAACCACCTGCTCTGAGCGCTGGGCCCCTGCACGTCATTGGTAGTGACATTCCATAAAAACAGGTACGAGGATATTCTGGCCTCCTTTTTTTGCAAGATCAATAAAGATTGTTCTTCCAGTGACTTCCTTCCTATAGGTAAGTCAGCTAATTTTATACCACATATATGCTAATAAATTGATTCAAGCTTTACTGGAATAAGTATTGGGCTTTGTTTCATGTTGTGCTATTTGCTTAAGAAATGCAGGGTTTCCCCTACCTCTGGAATTAGGAACAAGAGCTCAACTGTGTCTTATTCGTGGAGTAGGCCAAAACATATCTCAGTTAATGACCAGGCTGAGAATAACCTAAATTCCTTGTTTAAGACCAGACCTGTGAGTTCACCAAACATGTTATGCCTGCTCTTTTCATACCAATGGGAGACTGTTTCCTCACATGGAGAGATTGAATTTGTAGCCTCCCTGTTACTTTTATATAAGGTGATGTATGGAAGAAAAGATGCCGGTTTCCATTTCCTCCCTTCTCAGAAAAGGTACCAGACCCCCGATCCCATAGCCTCTCCTCTCAGTGGAATCCCTGAGTTTCATGGGTATAGAACAAAGTAATGCCAAACCCGTTTCACCAGTTTCAAGGGCCACAGGGTTGGCACAGGCAAATTCCAGGCTCAACTCCAGCTCTTTGTACCGATACCAGGTCGTGTCTCCTTGGTGATAATCATGTCGGATCCCCATGTACTTTACAAACCGCACATCTCTCATCTCTGGGATTCAGGAGTATGCGGGTCCTACTATTACCCTCCTTGCTAAAGCATCATAAAGGCTAAGAACACCTATGTTTGAAGCATATAAGCATGTGTGTGTATGTTTATACTCAAGTAAACAATTTTCTTTGTATAAAAGGAATCTTAATGATGCTTTATGGGTGTGTGTAAATAGACAAGCATGAATGACAATAGGAAAGTGTTCAAGCTACTAAAGACTGTTGGCAAAATACTAAAAATTCCAATTCCTTATTAGATTTTTTTCCCCTCAGTTTGTAGTGTGGGTGTCCACAGTGCTCACATTAATTGGGTAAGTAGCAACTCCCCTTTAACTTGGTGTCCACTAAGGGACAACCTTAAATTAGCATTTGAGTAAGTTTGGTCCTGAATTTCGGGATTTTCTTTCATGTGTTGAAGAGGCCATGTGGAAGGACTGTACCGTGTGAGCTGAGGAGATATTTCTTGTCTCTGGTTTGGTTTGATTGGATATTTTTGGCAGCGAACACTTGTGTTTGTTCGCATGTTTATAAAGTGGCCTTTATTTCACCCTGTGTGAACTTGACATTTCACTTTTAATATAAATAAATTGCAAATAAAGCAGTAGTCATTTAACCCTGTGCCAACCAGAGTAGCTAAATACAAAAGCCGAAAGTCTAGAAGCTTCCAAACACGTCTGCTTTTGTTGGAATGACAACCTCCCTGCAGTAGCACAACGCTAAATGGTTCAAGGAAATGGTAAAGGACAACTGTGTTTTCAGTTTCCTATTCACTGCCTCAATTGTGGTTCGCAAGAATAGGAATCAAGCCGTTTTGACATCTTGGCTTTGTTAAATGAGCTTAATAATAGAAGCCCATATGTTCCTGGTTCTGAAGTCATTGGGCAATGACTTCTCGTCTCTTTTCTTCCTCCCCTTAAACTCACACAAACATACTACCTGTGTGTGTTCGTGCAAAAAAACTAACTTTTTGAGACTTTTTCTCACCTGTGGAATGTTGGTAGTATTTCTCTTACAGCGTGGTTATGAACATAAAATGAATTATGAATGTCTTGCCCTGTGTCTGCAATATAGTACATTCCCAATAGATGTGATATCCCTAAGTTTTCTCCTGTCCCCAGGTCTGACTTCATGGGCATGTGACCTGTAGAGCCATATAGGGCCCCTGCTTAGAACCACCCCTGCACTTTATGCTCTGCTGTCATTATCTTGAAATTCTTAATACGTTTTGAACAAGAAGCCCATCCACATTTCCATTTTGCACTGGGCCCTGCAAATTAGTAGCTAGTCTGCCTATCCATTTTTGTTCTTCCTCCTCTTTTTCAAACTTTTTGGGTTTGCATAATTAGAAGTTCTCTTTGTTGGTGGGATGGGTACGTTCTGTTAGTTGCACACAAGGTGTTCTGGTGGCCACCTTGCTGCCCAGGGCTGAACTCCATTTTCCCAACCTTGACCTAGGCTTTTCCCTTCTTTTACACAATGTGGTCGCCACTTCTGGCTGAGGTGCATGTGAATAGGTCGGGAAGTAGCTTTCAACAATAAAGCTTTTCTTAAAGACTCTGCCACAACTTCTAGCTGACTCAGCACTCAGTCGCATCAAAAGGCCCCATCAGGAGTCAAATTGTCAGGTCACTGGGGGCTTTGATTTCATGCTCTGTTCCTTAATTTTCTCCATCAGAGGTAGAGCTAGATTCTGTGAGGCTTGAGCTTACATAATTTGGGGATCCTCTCAAGAAAAAGTACCAAATTTCCAAATACAAAATTATATCCAGGGCCTTGTAAGGGGTCTGTTGGTACTAGTGCAGGAGCTGGAAGATGTGCTTCCTTAGCTTCCCAGGAGTCTGCCCCACTTCCTGTCTTATGGATCAAGGACGTTTCTGTTTTCTACTCCTTCTGCTTATGGAAACAGACAACAGTCAATGCTGTACCCGGATCAATCCATTCCCACCGCGTTGCTTCCTATACGTGGTCACATGAAACCATTCAGGGACCTCGAGCAGAGCACATGAATGTTGGTATCACTCGGGACAGGGCTCCCTCTCAATCCAATTCTGTAACTGACTTGTCCTCTTTCTATTCTTTGACACCAGGCCATTGCCAGAGGCTTGTTCATTTTTGTCTCCAGCTCTGAGCCCTTTCCCGAGCTTCAGGCATGTGTGTGCACTGACCTCCTTGACACCTTCAACAGGAACCTTCTCTTTCCCTTGCTCTCCCCCCATCCGTCACAGTCCTACTGCTTCTTTCTTCAAAATAAACCTCAACTCCAGGGTTTTTTTTTTTTTTTTTCTTGGATTCCCACTGCCACCAGCCCAGTCCGGGTCACTCAACCTCCCCTATGACCTTCCCAGAAACACAAATGTCCCACTTGAATACAGTCTCCATTTAGCACCCAGAGTTATTTGCTAAAACCTAAATGGATCCTCACCATCCCTGATTGAACAGCCTCTAACGGCTTTTCCTTGGGCTTTATATTACATTCTATTCCACAGTGCACAGAGCCCCGTGTGCTCTGCCTTCAACCTCATCTCCACCCCACTCCTCTCTAACCATGCACCTGATTGAGGCCCCCGACACACCACACTCCCTCCTGTCTCTGAGGCCTAGCCCGTGCTGTGCCCCCTGACCTGGGGGCATCGCACCTTTGCTCTTGGCATGATGAGCTCGTCTGAGAAAACTTTCTAGGGACCACTTCAAGAGTGTAGGTCCAGGGCTTCCCTGGTGGTGCAGTGGTTAAGAATCCGCCTGCCAAGGCAGGGGACGCGGGTTCGAGCCCTGGTCCGGGAAGATCCCACATGCCACGGAGCAATGAAGCCCGTGAGCCGCAACTACTGAGCCCGTGTGCCACAACTACTGATGCCCATGCGCCTAGAGCCCGTGCTTCACAACAAGAAAAGCCACTGCAATGAGAAGCCCGCGCATCACAACGAAGAGTAGCCCCAGCTTGCCAAAACTAGAGAAAGCCCGCGCACAGCAATGAAAACCCAACACAGCCAAAAATAAATAAATAATCTTTTTTTAAAAAAGTGTAGGTCCACCTCTTCCATTGTCACTGCAACCTGTTTGTTTCCTTTATAGAACTTACTATTTTTACATACTGTTCTTGTTTGTTCATTCACTTGTTTATTGTCTATTCTTCCATTAAGCTGCAAGCTCCTTAAGGCTAAGGATCGTTTCTGTTTCTTTCCCCAATGTATGCTACATGCCTGGGATACTGATGAGGAAATAGGCACTAAATACATATTTGTTAAATGAATGAATGAATGAGCTACCTCTGAACACTGAACAGACCTTATTGTACGTTTATCACAGTGTACCACAATTTAATTACTTCCATGCATTTTTCCTTGCTTGACTATGAGCTACATAGGCAAGTTATAAATAATAGGTACTCTCTGTATTGCCAGCATTCAACACAATGCTTGGGATGCGCGTATCCTACTAAGTACACAATTCATGCATATTTAATTAAATTAGCTGCCAAATCATTGATATTTTTCTCAACTTAGGAACATTCACTGGAACATTCACAGGAGAGGTGATCACCTCAGCCGGAGCAGACGACAGGTAGAGAATTTCTAGAATTACCCAGAAATAGGAGAAACAGATGTTATTTCCACAGTAGTAAGTTAGGTACTTGAAAGATACTTGAGATAGTAGATAACACCAGGCCACAAACTGCAGTGTTAATGGAGTGTGTTACTGAAGTTTATGTAAAGGAAAAGTTTCCACCGCTCCCTAAACCTAGCAGCACTGTTACCTGTGATATTCATTAGGTTAGGATCTAATTCATGCAATAGGTTTCCAATAAATGTTCACTGATTTAATGAAATACCAATTGGCATTTCTAAATGTTTTTATCTGATGTGACTGTATCTCTCCAACCAAGTTACAATCTTATTTATAGTAAAACCTGGCAGATATAATAGCTATTTCTTTGAATTCTCCATAGCAATGCCCCGTATTTTTCATAGCAAGAGGGCTCAGTAAATATTTGTTGATTGCTATATGCCATGTTTCCACACTCTATGCCAAGGCAGAAAACCAGGCACCTCATTGTTATTTAAAGTTGCCTTCTTGCTGATTCCTTAACTTAAAAAGGATTTTACCTGTCACCTGGTGGCACCATCACTATACTGACTCAGAAACAGTCTAGAGACAGTGACTTGCTAAAGTGATACCATGGTGTGCACTAGGCTTCAGGCGTCTCAACTTGGGGTCCAATGTTTATTCTACTCTAGAGTGCTGAGTGTGTGGCTGCAGGAGAATAAGGAAGAAACTGAAACCAGATATGATTTACTTAAGTTACAGATTATTTAATGAGATTCTTAAGCATTGAAAAGTATTTTTATTTTATCAATTTCATCAGTGAGAGCACAGTAATGATTCCAAAGTTAATGCTAGATGAGTTTGCCTTGTAAAGACTCCATTGTTTTGAAACAGGGAGGAAATGTCCAGAATTAGACTGGCTATATTTCATAGAGACAATGTTTGTGACATGATACTATCCCGTTATTTGTCATAAGCCATAATTCATCTTAAAGCTTTAATTTAGGATTATTTTATCTTTCTGCAAGAGGAAAACGGCATTTTTTTCCCCAAGACAAATAAATAGCTAGCAGGAAGTGCTTCATTATGAAGATAGCTTTTAACCTTTGATTTACTGTCTTTTCCTGATTTTGATAAATATTAAAAATTAGAGTAAGCCCCAGTGTGAGATATAGAAGGACTTTGAGTAAAGACCCTCAGACAATCTGCATTTGCCCAGATGACCAAGGCTGACCACACTGTTGAAAGAGTTCACTCCTGCTGGGAGGCTGGATGCTCTATAATGCTAAAAGGCCCCAGAAGAATAATTTCCCACAGCTCTTTGGGGAGGTTTGCTCTCCCCGCCATGATCAGGCTGCCAGCCCAGGGGGTTATTAGCCCTGGCTGCACGTTGGTATTATCTGGGGGGTTTTAAAAAAATATATCACCCAGACTCCATCCCTGACCAATTCAGTTTGAGTTCTGAGTATCTGCATTCTAAATATTTAAAATATTTGAAATGACATGGATGTGTGATGTAGTCTGGTTTGAAAACCATTGGTCTGAATGGATTCTTCTGCCCAGATGGAGCCCCTCTTTCCCAATTCCTGCCCAGGAGAGAGAAGAACCCACATGAGGAATGAAGATGCTGGTTCTACAAGATCCTGCTTGTTTTCTCCAGTCTTGAGCTGAGGAGTGGGGGAAAGAACAGTGGGTTCCACTGTGTGTGCCAGGAGGATAGATTTTTGTTTTGTCTTGTTTCGTTTTGTTTTGTTTTTCTGCCAAAGGTACCAAAAGAGAATAGAGGCCTCCACTATTTCCCAGAGCAGGGTTTTTCAACCTCGGCGCTGTTGATATTTGAGGCTGGATACTTCTTTGTTGCAAGGAACTGTCCTGTGCGTTGTGAGGAAGTTTAGCAGCACCCCTTTACCCACTAAATGCCAATAGCACTCCCCTCCCCAAGTTGTGACAACCAAAAACTGTCTCCAGATGTTGTCAAATGACCCCCAGTGGGGTGGTGGGTAGGGCGTGCAAAATCACTCTTGGTTGACATATTTTAGAGATACAGCAGCAGAAGCTCTGATGGAGAATTTGCTGGTGACTGGGAGGGCATGGCTTTTGTAAGTATTGGCAAAGGAAGGCAAGTATGGCTGTGTCAGTGTGAAGACATTGCTGGAGATGGGGATTTTGGCCAAGGCAGCAAGAAGAACCCTGAAGGTGGTCATAGTGGTGTGACTGTGGGCTAGAGGATGGTGGGAGAGACCTCAGCTGGTCATACTAAGGATCTGGATTAAGGGAGCGATGCCACGCAGCCAGGAGGTGGTAGCAGTAACAGACTTCAGGAGGAGGGAAGATGTCGGTTCAACCTTGGGACTAATGGAGTGAAACATGGGAGGCTTGTAGAAGGGTTGGGAGGGGACTCGAATGCCACTTTTAAAGGACGAAACAGTTGTATTTGGGTTGGACTACTGAGGACAGCCAATGAGAAGGAGCGATCTTTGATAAGGTGGGGACCCCTGGATGGTAAGTTAATGGAATGAAAAGAAGAGCAACTTTGTTTTGAAATCTCTGAGGATTTATTTAACACCATAATGAATGTTTCATTAGTCATAGGTATTAAAGGAGGACCTTAAAGTTACACTGTATTTCCTTCCACTCATACATTTAGTCATATTTACCTACCTTACTCTCCTTAGATAAAAGAGGAGAAAGAGGTTAGAGAAGGTAAGAGGGAGCAATTGCCAAAGCCTGCGAGATTAGTCCTGACGCCACAGTTTGAATCATAGAATTCTACCATTTAGACTTGGAAGGGACCGTCACTTTATCTGTGCTTCTCTATGCCATTCTCATACAGAAAGATCCCTCATTATGCCTCTACTGACAAAGGGGATTATGGCTTTTGGCAAAACAATGGATAGTACTATATATACACACATTTATTTACATATGTACAGTAAACTCTTTGAAACAAACAAAAACAACTCAGTAACACTTTTCAGAGTTGGTTCACATATTCACCAGTTTTCCCAGGTTTAGGGAGCAAATGACTTTATTTTTATACAGAATCATGCATTTTAAAGCAGAAAGTGATGTCCGAGCGTTAGAGGTTATCTGGTCCATCAAATATCAATCTTGGGCTTCCCTGGTGGCGCAGTGGTTGAGAGTCCGCCTGCCAATGCAGGGTACACGGGTTGGTGCCTTGGTCCAGGAAGATCCCACATGCCGCGGAGCAGCTGGGCCCGTGAGCCATGGCTGCTGAGCCTGCGCGTCCGGAGCCTGTGCTCCGCAACGGGAGAGGCCACAACAGTGAGAGGCCCGCGTATTGCCAAAAAAGAAAAAAAAAATCAATCTTAATAAAAACTATGGACTATGATAATGTTGCATTAACGATTCTAACCTTAACAATGCATTTGGCTAAATACAAGGACTGTTAAAATGTGCCTGTTCTTCAAAGTAAAAAAAAAAATTCCATTAGCTATTTTCCCTTCTGATATATGTTAACTACCATTTTACCATTGCTCCTTCAGTGGAGTAGGAAATGTACTGCAGATGCATCATCTTCAAGTGTCTCGATGGAAATAAACCAATTGCCACTTGGAAAAATGGCTGAAATGTGTTTAGAGAACCCTACACCAGGGTTTAGCTGCTCAGGTCCAGGTCCCATATCATGTTGCAAACAGGCTGCTTTTAGACCAGTTCAGCTTGTGCTTCCTTTTTTTTTTAAGGTCATGGAAGCTGAAGGTTGAAAAGGCAAACAGAAAAAAAAAAAAAAAAAGAAAAGAACACACACTCATTTTCTTCAGCTTAGAGATAAGCAGGAAACCCAAAGAACGTGTTCTTAACAATAAGACCTCAGTAATAATACGGAATAGAAATTCACCCAAGTGCATCTGACAGAAGCCCAGGCAGGCATCCAGGAGATTCTAGTGGTGAGCTGCTGAGTCACTCACTGTACGTCCTTTTCCTCATCTGTGCATTGGGGATGAAGCCTGTATCACTATGAAACTATGATCTCATTTGTCCAGTTTAAAAAAATGTTTATAAATGCATAGATTATGTCTGAAAGAAACATCCTTTCTAGAGACAGAGGTAGGGTTGATGCGCAGTCCCATATTCTGATTGTCAAGTTGAAAGATAATGTTGATATCATCATGATCACCTCTAAGTCAATTCCAAGTTTGTGACTCTTGTTACCTATACTACTGCATATAACCCCATGCACCTCACTTTACCAGTCTTCCAACAATCCTGGTTCTACCACTGGCTTGCTGTGGGATTTTGGGAAAGTTACTTACCTTCTCTGGGCATTGTTTTCCTTGTATGTCAAATGGAGAGGAGGAGATTTAGTCTTCATAAGAATCCTAGGAGATAGCTACTGGGATTATCATCCCCATTTTACAGATGAGAAAACACACAGAGAGGTCAAGTAATTTCCCCAGAGTCACAGAGTAGCAAGTGGTGAAGCCAGGATTGCAGTCCATGCACTGAGCACAGCCCTTGCCCTAAACCCCTATGTGGTGCTGCCTCTGTGCAAAGCTGTAAATACAGCTTGATGTCTTTAAAACGATTGGCCTTCTTTGGGGGAATGTGCTGGATATCCAAGTCACAGATGCTCCTCTGCCCCTTTCTCCCATCCATGGGTCTGGGAGTTAAAAAATTGGAACTAGTGAATTCACTTTCTTCTGGGTAGAAGCAGTGCAAAAAGTGTCTGTCCCATCCCCCAGGGCCCCAAGTATCCAAGCTCAGGTGCTGTGTTATCACATTTGCATTTTTGCTACCTCAAATATTAAATTATGCTTGTGTTTACTACATTCAGTAAACATGCACTGAGTACCCACTATGTGCTTGGCACTTTCAGAGTCTGCAGAACAGTGTAAATAACCAATGCCTGCCCTCAGGAAGCCTAGAGTATTGAGATTAAAAACCACTAGGTCATACACAAGAAAATATAAACAACCATAGGGTGATAGCTGGAAGGTGTGAAGTGAGTTGAGTTTGGGGATGGGGTTCAGCCTGGGGAAGGCCAGTTCCAAGTTGATTCTGACCACAGCATTGAAGAGGGGGGGGGCCATCCTGGAGGACTTGACTTGCTTTGCATAATGAAATGCTTCTGATATTCACATTCAATTCTGAAGGTCATTCTCTGGAAGTATTAGAATAGCAGAGAGTTTCCCTCCTGGGGGTTAAATTGGTGACTATCCTGTTGTGAGAGTTGGAGATTGCTTCCTCCAGATGTGCTCCCGAGCCCCTTGAGCCTGGTTCAGCCCCTTCTCTGTTCTCCCGTGTCACCCAAGGCACATCTCCACATTTGTCCCTTGCACATATGTTATAAGGATCTGTTTAAAGGTCTCCTCTTGCCCTGGAATTTGAAGGGACTGAGTTAAACCAGATCAAACAGGTTTCTGCTGAAAGCCTTCCCTGAGCTCTTGTGTATTGTCAATACGCAGCTTTCCCCAAACATATTTGACCCTACATCCTCCTGTGAGTAATACCTTTCAATAACTCACGGGACTAGAATTCTGAAGAACACAGTTTTAGAAGCCCAGTGCTAGCTGCGGAGTACAGAGAAATCGCAAGATGGGGTCCCGCCCTCCAGGAGCTCAGATTTTAATGGGGAAGATGAAAGCCTCAAGGAGAAATTACAATTCAGTCCACTAAGTGCTAGATTCCAGGTTTGTACAGAAATGTGGTGGCGGAAGGGTGTAGAGAAATAAGAAGACGTCAGAGAAGGCTTCAAAGAGAAGCTGATACAAGAGCTGAGCATTCAAGGATGAGTTGGCATCCACCAGGATAAAGGAAAAGGGCATGCCGGCTAATGGCACACATGCACAAAGATATGGAATTAGGAAAGAGAAAGGCTCTTGGGGAGATTGCCACTAGATGTAGATGAAGCCTGAAGTGCTACTTGGAAAATGGCTGTAAATCAACCTAGAAGGAAGAGGGCAAATGAGGAAGGAGATTGTGGGCCAGGCACTGTGTTTACATTTTCTCTGGCCGTGTGCAGTGAGAAGTTATTGAAACGTGGAGAGAGCTCATCAGCTTCCCTCTTTGAAAAGGAAGTTACAGAGTGACCTGGAGGACAGATTGGGGGGGTTGGGAAAAGACACAAGTGACTGGTTAGGAAACTGTTGGACTATCCAGGTGAGAGATGATGGGGGATAACCAAGAAATTGGCAGTGGAGAAGGAAAAGTGTGAAAAATGAACAAATGATTAAGAGGCAGAGTTGACTTAGGAATGGAAGAAGGTAGGTGAGTCAAAGATGACTCTGCAGTTTCTGGTTTGAATAACCAGGTGGCCGATTGTATCATTATCAGGAGAGAGAGGACCGGAAGAGGAACCAAGTCAGCTTGGAGAAGACAACAGCTTCCATTTGGGCATGTTGATTTTTTAGGTTTTTATGGAATCTATAGGTAGAATTAATGGTCTAGATTTTAGGCTAGAGATATATATTTGGGAGTTGTCAACCTAAAAATAATGTCTCAAGCCATGGGATGGGGTGAGATCACCCAGCAAAGTGAAATTGGAAATAAAAAGAGGAGAGCCAAGTGCAGAACTCTGGAGAACAGATGCCAAGTGAGCCTGAAGGAAGAAGGAGGTCCCAGTGCAGTGGTGTGGCAGAGCCTCATGGAAATGTGATCTGGAAATCAGTACCTAAGTGTTGGTTCTGATCCTCTCAGGGGAGCACTAACCCATGGAAGAGCTGTGCCATGGTCAGAACTCCAGGTCCATGAGAGAAAACTTGATGTGACACCAGATCTGCCTGTACCTTTCACCTCTTCCTCCTCCCATCTTTACTCCAGTCCTTCAAGTTTGTGTCCTAGTTGACTGGTCCCTCCCTCTAAGGTCAACCTTCCTGCTGCATCCCCCCCACTCTGCCTCTGTCCTTGTCTAGTCCACCAGACCAGTGTTGTCTTTCAGCATCAACCCAGGGCTGCTGGCCACTTTGTGAAAGGGAGCCTGTACTCTGCTCCTTCACTCAAGTCCAGAGGACTAGGTCCAAAATGATCAGGAAAGACATCAGGGTTTGAGTCTTAGATTCAGAAGTCTTCTTCATAGAAGCTGTCCCTAAGACCATGAATGCCATTGTCAAGGTAGAGTTTGGAAAAGGAGAGAGACAAAAAGAAATTTAAGTTAGCCTTTGCTTTCAGGGGACTAAGAGAGGAACAAGGCCAGCAAGGGAGGCTATACAGTAATATTCAAGAAAATTGAAAAAGAACCAAGAGAACGTGGTGATATGGAAACCATGGGAGGTGAGAGTAAATGAAGGAGGGGTGGTCGCAGTGCTGAATGCTGCAGAGTTTGCAGAAAATGATGAAAGCGGCTCTTTTGCTCTTTTCTTGTTTGCCCATTTCTATTCTCCTCTAACCTGAAAAGAACCTATTACAGGAATGAGATCACTAGGCAATTTAACCTAACTCCTGACTTATGGGCTCCTGAAGGCACACCATGCCTTGCTTAATCTGTTGATTCTTCTCCTAGATTAAAAAGAAGAATGAAGAACGAAGCAGTTAAAAAATGACTAGCTCCTTACCCCCAACAGCCCCCTTAGCAATCCTGCAGGCAGATCACACAGGCAAGATAATATCTGAAGAAAGAGTCAGCCAGTCTGCATGCAATGGATAATGATGCAGTATCCGACCTCCTGCCTCAGTGACTCACTGGGGTTCTTTCCCCTTTTTGCCCTTTAAAGACTGTCATGGCTGAGCAGAATCTTCGGAGTTAGTCTCAGGACACGTGTCCACCTTCTCCCCAGATTGCTGGCTTTTCTGATTAAAGCACCTTTCCTTTCTATTGACATTTGCCTCTTGAAGTTTTGGCTTTTGAGTGGTGAGCAGCTGAACCTGAGTTTGGTAACTGTGACTTGAGAAGAGGTCAATGGATTTGGCAACACAGAAGTCATAGGCAACTTGCTAAAGAGACATGTCCGTCACAAGACGGTGGAGAACCCAAATTGTTGAAAGTAAGGGAAGTGGAGGCAAAAAGATAGTTCTTTCCAGAAGTTTAATGATGGAGGACACAGTTTTAATTCATTCATTTATTTAATTCTTAAGCATCTACTTGGTCCAAGGCACTAAGATGACCAAAAAAAAAATTTTTTTAAGTGTCCAAAGCTCCCCACAACACCAAGGAGTCTGCGATCTAATTGAGACAATAAGCGGCACCTAAAAAATTAACTGAAAATACAAGACATTGAGTTTGCTGTCTTCCCCACTCAACCCTGTTGTCACTATAAACTTTCATCCCTCTGTGATTGCACCCACTCCCACAGTTTCAGGGACCACCTATGACTCAGCCTTCTCTCTACTAATGACAACACGGAACCACACCTTAGCTCGTGACCTGCCCTCCACTCTCCACATGGGCACTTCTGCCTGCCCACTGAGTCCTTCCATCTTTGCTGTTACTACTCTGCCTGAAGGACTATGTACTTGGGCTGGTGACCCTGTTAGTACTGGTGCCAGAACACTGACAATCAAATTTCGGGCACTTTACCAAAAATGCTTATCTTAGCTCTAGGACTTGAAGGCAATGATTTTCAAACTGTGTTAAGTGGAACCTCAGCATGGTCCCTGGTGTATCCTCTAGAATTTATTGACTGTTTCCTTTCACGTTTAGGGAAGTTTTCAACTATAATCACTTCAAATATTTTCTCAGGCCCTTTCCCTTTCTCTTCTTCTTCTGGGACCCCTATAATTCAAACGTTTTCCAGAGGTCTCTGAGACTATCCTCAATTCTTTTCATCCTTTTTTCTTTATTCTGCTCCTCGACAGTTATTTCCACCATTCTATCTTCCAGCTCACTTATTCATTCTTCTGCCTCAGTTATTCTGCTGTTGATTCCTTCTGGTGTATTTTTCATTTCAGTCATTGTGTTGTTCATCACTGATTGTTTGTTCCTTAGTTCTTCTAGGTCCTTGTTAAACATTTCTTGTATCTTCTCAATCCATGCCTCCATTCTATATCTGAGATCTTGGATCACCTTTACTATCTTTACTCTGAATTCTATTTCAGGTAGATTGCCTATTTCCTCTTCATTTATTTGGTCTTGTGGGTTTTTACCTTGCTCCTTCATCTGCAGCATATTTCTCTGTCATCTCATTTTGTCTAACCTACTGTGTTTATGGTCTTCTTTCCACTGGCTGCAGGGTTGTAGTTCCTCTTGCTTCTGTCGTCTGCCCCCTGGTGAGTGAGGTTGGTTCAGGGGCTTGTGTAGGCTTCCTGGTGGGAGGGCCTGGTGCCTGTGCTCTGGCGGGTGGAGTTGAGTCGTTTCCCTCTGAAGGGCAGGGCTTTCTCAGGTGGTGTGTTTTGGGTGTGTCTGTGAGGTTAGTACTTTAGGCAGCCTGTCTACTGATGGGTGGGGTTGTGTTCCTGTCTTGCTGGTTGTTTGGCATGAGGTATCCAGCACTGGAGCCTGTAGGCAGTTGTGTGGGGCTGGGTCTTGGTGTTGATATAGATACCTCCCAGAGCATGCACGCCAATTAATATTCCCTGGGCCTGGGAATTCTCTGGCAGTCCAGCGTCCTGGACTCTATGTACCCACCTGGGAGACCCAGGCCCAACCCCTGGCCGGGTAACCAAGAGCCCGCAAGCCACACAGGGCAGCCCAAGCAAAAAGAAAGAAAAGAAAAGAAAAGGAAAAAAAAATGAAAAGAGAAAAAGACAAACAAAACCCAAGACAAATAGTAAAAGCAACAGCAAACAAACAGCAGCAACAACACAACACACACACTCACACACACAGAAAAGAGAAAAAAAAAAAAAACAGAAAAAACAAACCAATCAAAAACACTAAGGGAACAGACAAACAAAAGAATTTTAATATGAGAACAGTCAATAAGGACTAAACTAAAAAAAGCAAAGAATGAAAACTAAAACAAAAAGCAAACAAACAGGGGCTTCCCTGGTGGTGCAGTGGTTGAGAGTCCGCCTGCCGATGCAGGGGACATGGGTTCGTGCCCCGGTCCGGGAAGATCCCACATGCCGCGGAGCGGCTGGCCCCGTGAGCCATGGCCGCTGAGCCTGCGCGTCCGGAGCTTGTGCTCCGCAACGGGAGAGGCCACAACAGTGAGAGGCCCAAGTACAGCAAAAAAAAAAAAAAAAAAAAATGGAAAAAAAGAAAAAACAAGAAGAAAACCACAAAGCAACAAAAAAGTAAAATAAAAATAGAAAAAACTTTAAATTATATAAATATTTTAAAAATTTTTAAATAATAAAAATTTAAAATAACAGATAAAAAATAATAAAAGCAATAATACCAACAACTGAGCAAAAAGAAGCAAATAAAGAAAGAATAATAGTAATAAGACTATTTTCCTGGGGCCTCCTCCATCAGTGTCCTTGCTCCCACAGTGAGCCAGAGCCTATCCCTGCCTCCCCAGGAGGCCTTCCAATACCTCTAGGTAGGTCTCTGCACCTGCTGTGAGCACTGTAGGGGCAGCTCAGACTCTGACCTGGCCCGACTCCAACGTGTACTTGCCCCCAAAGTCCACTGCTGCAAAGGCTAGACTGGTCTCAGAGGTGGGAACACTTGTTGTCTATTCAGGTATGCCACAGAGGCAGGATTTACCCAGCTGATCTCAGGCATTTAATCCATAGCTTGTGCAGCTACATGGAAGGATTTTCGTTCCTCTTCCTTAGTCGCACCGCCCTTGGGACTCAGCTTTGGTTTCGACCCCACCTCTGCATGTGTGCCGCCCTCAGGCGTCTGTTCCCCGCCCAGGTGAGACGGAGAAAAAGCAGAGGCTGCTTGGGGCACACTTACTCACGCAGGCCGGGGCAGGGGTACCGTGGCCACAGTTGGAGTGTCTGCAAGTTGCCTGCGACAGTGGAGACCAGCAGGCAGTTGGAACAGACTGTGGCGTGCTCGCTCTGGTGGGAGTCCCTTCCGGTGTCCACGGAGGCAGGAGCTGGTGTGTGGGAGCTGTGGCGTCCCCTACCCCCAACCTCTCAACAACGGCACCGTGCTTCATCTAGGGGCATTCCTGGCTGCGGAGCCCCTCACTCCTGTCCCCTCTGTTGTATCCATGCAGCCAACGGTGTTCCTCACCCCAGATCCGTTCTCCCAACCCCATGCTTTAACACTCAGTCCCTGCCAGCATCAGTGGACCCTCGTCCCAGGCAGGGGCGCCCAGGGCTGATCCCCAAGGAGGCTTTGGGATGGGCAGTGCTCAGGCCCCCGGAGCCCACGCAGGTGAAGGAGACCCTGGCCCAAAAGGGGAGCAGGTCTGCTCAGGGGGGAACCCTCCCAGTGCCCGCGGAGGCTGAAGAAGCCAGCAGTTGGGGAAAGGGCTCCACCCCTTGTGTACCACTCAACAATGACACCTTGCTTTTATGGTATCTCAGGCTTTTTCCTCAGACTTTCCTGGTTGTGAAGTTCCTTACTCCTGTCCCTTCAGGCTGTCTTTTCACAGCCAACAGCTCTCCCCTCCCTGGGTTCGCGCTCCAAACCCCACTTTCCAGCAGCCAGCTTCCTTTCACAACAGACGACTCATGATTCAACCTGGAATGCGCAGAGCTGCAGTGTAGACCATGCGTGCAGTTCTTACTTTGTCCTACCTTCCGTGGACTGTCGGCTGTGTTCTCCTTTGATCCCCTGAAGGTCCTTTTCTGTCCCAGCTGATTTCCCCACCGTGAGGGAGCTTATCTGAGTGTGGAGACCTCCCCTCACCTTCGGCTTCCTGCCAGGGTTGCTGGTCCTTTTTATGATTCCTCTTTTCTTTTTTCCTTCTTTCTTTCACTCTTTTAGGTGTCAAAAGTCTTCCGCTAATGTTCAGCAGGTGCTCTGTGGGAACTGTTCCATTTGTAGATGAATTCTTGGTGCACTTGTGAGGAGCGACAAATTCCGCGTCCTTCTATTCCGCCGTCTTGACTCGTCCCCTGGAGTCAAGAGAAAGGATAAGCCTTGAATTTTAAAACTCATATCTCTGACTCACTTTCTGTCCTTGCTCTTTGTTTTATCTGTGACCCATTTCTAAGTGATGCTCTTTCGCTGGAAGCACAGCTCCTGGGAAGCCTGCTCTTCCTCTCTTTCTTGGCCAAGGTCTGGGTGAGGTTTAGGACCCAAAGAGGGGCATGGAAGGGCACACCCATTCCTCATCCAGGAAATCCAGGCAACTCTCCGTAGGATGGGGATGCTCATTGCTATCTCAAAGAGGGTAGTGAGTGCAAATTCTCTCATATTTTAACAAATAAGTACTGATGGTCTACTATGGGCCAGACATTGTGTTGGGTGCAGATGCCTGCCCTCGAGACAGTGAGTTATTACAATAAAGTGGAAATGATGCTACAATAAAAATAAACTACCTTTCTCCTCTAGGGAAGCACAGAGAAGGGGCAGGCAGCCAGGGGCTGAGGGAGTTAGAGCTGCTGTCAGTCCTTTGCCTTCGTGGAGGAGCTGCAGTTAGCCCCTGAAGGATGTTGGGGGAAGGAGAGGAAAGGGCCCAGTGAGGTGGGAGTAGCACAGGAGTGATTCACTGTGGCTGAGAATAAGTGCTGACTCTCGCTGTGGTGGTGGCCACTGGGAAAGTGTGCCTTCAAACACAAGGCTATTTATATTTTATCCCTAAGGCAAAAAGGAACCAGTCTTAAGTCCCGGAGCCACGGCCACCCATTCATCTCTTAGAAGGATCCCACCACATGATTCCTGGATGCAGCTACAGGGTGCATGTCCATCCAGATTCTAATATAGACCAGTGTTTCTTGACCTTTCTTTCATTATCATCTCCCTAAGGAGCCTTTTGAGGCATTTTTTTTTCCCTAATCACTTTGCTGCTTCCCATGAAATTTTAATATCACAAAAATGCTGCTCAAGTGTTCAGGTACTATAGACATACTGTGCTTTATACATAAATAATTATGTGTCTTCATTCCCCAAGAATTAGTTTTCACCTCCTGGGGAGCGATAACATCTCTCAAGATTCAGGTTCCATAAATGCTTGCGCGCTCTTCCCAACGCCCCTCCCTTCCCTCACCCCCCCCCCCCGCCCCCCGCCTGTTCCCCCTTCCCATGCTCAGGATCCAGCTTGTCATTTATCAAAATCCTATCTGGATTCCATCTTAATCGCTCCAGCACAGGTGTTCTCAGGCATTTGGGGCTGGGGAATTCTTTGTTGGAAGGGGGAAGCTGTTCCCGTGCCTTGTATGACTTTGAGCACCTTCCCTGGCCTCTGCCCTTAGATGCTAATAGCACCTCCCGACCAGTTGTGACAACCAAAAAATGTCTCCAGACATTGCCTGTGCCCTCTGATTGAGAACCACTTCTTTGTTTTTTTGTTTGTTTGTTTTTTGCGGTATGCAGGCCTCTCACTGTTGTGGCCTCTCCCGTTGCGGAGCACAGGCTCCGGACGCGCAGGCTCAGCGGCCATGGCTCACGGACCCAGCCGCTCCGCGGCATGTGGGCTCTTCCCGGACCGGGGCACGAACCCTCGTCCCCTGCATCGGCAGGCAGACTCTCAACCACGGCGCCACAAGGGAAGCCCGAGAACCACTTCTTTAAGGCTTTAGCTGCAGGTTCTTCTGCTCCTGCAAAGCAATATTTGCAAGCACACTATTGTTTCAGTCCACAAGGGATGGCATCCTTGGTCCAGAGGGGTCCAGGAAGGGAAAGCCCCTGCCCTTTGCTTTGTAATCCTCTCACCCTACAAGCTACTTCTGTGTCTTTTCCTTATGCAACACTGAACTCTCCAGCTCAGACCTCCAGGTCCTGAGTTGATAATCTCATTACAGCTAATCCTGTTTACCGCAGTTCTCTTGGCAGAACAATCTTGTCAGGACCGAGGCTCTTTCCTTGCCATCCACTGTGCTCGCTGCTCCATTGTTCGTGGGCATGGAGGCCTGGCTGCGTATAAGCTTTCATTGATAGGGCCTATCCTGTTTACGAGGAGTCTGCAGAAGGGCCTCATCAAATACTTCCATCCCTTCCTTCAATAAATGGCTCTCTTTGATCTGTGCAAGGCAAAATTGTGTTTGTCAGCATCTGGGCTTCCTCTAGCTGATGATGGGGACATCCTGTCCCAGAAGACTCCCCAAAATAACACTTTTTGAATTTCAGAATATTTTCAGGTTTCTCTTTTTTTGTAAGCAGTTTTCTTTTTTTGCAGGGTATCTCTTTATGGCAAGTAAAGAAAGGGGCTGATCTTAGTTGTTGAAGGCCAGAGTAACGCAAAGCTGAATGGTTTTCTGCAGGTCACCACCAAACAGAAGAAAAGGACAGGACTGATACTAATATAAACATTTGGAAGCAGGACAAGAGGCAAGATTAGGGCTGGCCAGGTGAGATCCCTTTTCATGTTGTCAATTTAAAGCTCCAAGTTATCTAACAAGGTGAGAAGGAGGTCATGGGTATTAGTCACCTGAATAACAAGGTGGTAGGAACTAGTTCAATTATGCGGATGAATGATAAGTGGAATTTTCTACTTCCGTAGCTTTTAAGAAATTACCAGGTGAAGAGAGATTCTCTATGTGCTGCTATGGTTCTCCCAGCATCACCTAAATCCAGCAGCATCACCTGGGAACTTGTTAGAAATATAGATTCTCTGGCTCCACCCCAGATACTGAATCGGCAGCTCTGGAAGTGTGGCCAGCATCTGTGCTAACAATTATCTCCAGGTGATTTTTTGTTTGTTTGTTTGTTTTTGTTTTTGTTTTTTTGCAGTACGCGCGGGCCTCTCACTGTTGTGGCCTCTCCCGTTGCAGAGCAACAGGCTCCGGACGCGCAGGCTCAGAGGCCATGGCTCACGGGCACAGCCACTCCGCGGCATGTGGGATCTTCCCGGACCGGGGCACGAACCCGTGACCCCTGCATCGGCAGGCGGACTCTCAACCACTGCACCACCAGGGAAGCCCTCTCCAGGTGATTTTAATGCACGCTAGAGTTTGAGGAGAACCAGTCTCTATCCATAACCTTCAAACTTCCGAGTACCTAACAATCACTCAGGGAGCTGATGAAAATGCAGGTTCCCAGACTCCATCCCTAAAGATACAGCTTCATTTGGTCCAGGTTGGGCCCTGGGGAGTCTGCCTTGATAATAAGTATCCCAGGGTGATTTGGATGCAGGATCCAAAGCCAGGCTTGAGGAAGATCTGACTTAGACACACAGGGGCAGGAGAAATTTTCCACAGCGCTCCACTTCTGTTCTGAAGAGACTCCCCTCGTGGCTGAGACAATTCAGCTTCCCTTCCCAGTCATTCCGTGAAGCTGGCTGCTAGGGTTACCTATCGTGACAGGTGGTTCTTTTCAGGATTACTCAAATACTAGAAGGTCAGACTGGCCCCATCAGTTCCTTTCACGCTGACATCTGAAGCACGTTGCTAACTCCTCACCTGGGTTGGGCTCGCACAGATAGCTTAGAAGGAAAAGCTCTGTAACCCCTTACTAGTTCCTTGAACCACAATCCAAGACACAGCTTGGTTTTCCCAGGAGTTTTGTTTTGCACAGCTGATGCATTCCAGGCATTGCTGGGATGCATTTTTCTTCTCCTCTTTCCCTCCAGCCCCCTGCCTATGCCATATGAGCATATATAGCCTCCTGGGGTGATCATCCTCAAATCCTAACCCTCTCTCCCAAAGCTGTCTCTCCCACCAGATACCCGGCCCTTCACCGTGCAGAACTGAGTTTGCCAAGACCACTATCAGCTCCGAATTCCAGCTCAGAGAGGGAACTGCTGCTGCTGCTGCATCTCAGATGTAGGCTTCAAGGTACAGTATTGGCTCCTGTCTTCCTGGCTTTGTTTTCCGTGTCCCTTTTGGCATCTTACCACTCAACTTTCCTAGCGCTTCTGAGTGTTGGGCTCTTTATTTCTTATATAGTTTACTGTGATCTGTTCTCAATAGACTCTTCCTCCAGTCAGTCACTGGCACCCTAGAGAGAGGGTCCTTCTTTGTCCCCAGTCACTGTTTGGAGCCCCACAATAGCAATGGATGGGGTCCACTAGAGCCACCGTGTACAGTTGTGCAGTTCGTGCACTGCACAAAGACACCTCAGGAAGGCGGTGAGTGTGGACTGAAATCCAGCTCGTGTTCTGCTCACCAAGATGAGTGGGTGACATTGTGCTGTGGACAGCTGGAAGAAGGTACACTGTTTTGTTTTGTTTTCTTTTTATATGACAAGTCTATATATATATATATATATATATATATATCTCTCAATACAATCACATTAGGTTATCAGCTGACACTAGATTAATGTGTTTTATTGTCATCTCAGTGTTTATGTGAAAATGAAGACTTTTAGAGTGCTTGAAACTATTTTACAAGAAATAGTTAATTCTTAGGTTTTATTTCTTAGAGCATTTTAGGTTTACAGAAAAACTGAACAGCAATTACAGTGTTCCCACATACTCCCACGCACTCCCTCCCACCCCACCTCCCATTTCCTCTATTATCAACACCTTTCATTAGTTGGGGTACATTTGTTACAATGGATGAACCAATATTAATCCATTATTATGAACTAAAGGGTTCCCTCTTTGTGTTGTACATTCTACAGGTTTTGGCAAATATATAATGCCTTGTATTCACCATGTTTGTATTATACAGAAGAGTTTCACTGCTCTAAAAACTCCCTGTGTTTCACTTCCCCACACCTCCCTCCCTTGCTTCCCCTCCCCAGGCCCTGGGAACCACTGATCGTTTTACTGTTTTATAGTTTGGTGGAAGGTATACTTTTCTTTGTACAAAGGAATATCTACCAGCTAAAACCACAGGGTTTTTTCCTGCACAGAGACACACGATTTTTTTTTTTTTTTTAATTTAGCCAATGCCTTGAGTCTAAGAGCAAACCTAATTTAGGTTCCTTCTCTGGATGACTTCAGTGTATCCCATCTCCCTTGTTTCTCTTTAACTAGTACAACCTTATTTGTTGGTAAACATTACTTTATGGTCCCCTTTCTCCATTCATCCATTCTCCCCTACTATGATACATCTTTTATGTCAATGCTGTCCCAAAGGCCTTTCTGCAATGATGAAAATGTTCTATACCTGTGCCACCCAATACAGTAGCCACTAGTTTCATGTGGTTACTGAGCACTTGAAATGTGGCTAGTGCAATGGAGGAACTGAATTTTTTTTTTTTTTTTTTGCGGTACGCGGACCTCTCACTGTTGAGGCCTCTCCCGTTGCGGAGCACAGGCTCCGGACACGCAGGCTCAGCGGCCATGGCTCACGGGCCCAGCCGCTCCGGAGCACGTGGGATCTTCCCGGACCGGGGCACGAACCCGTGACCCCTGCATCGGCAGGCGGACTCTCAACCACTGCGCCACCAGGGAAGCCCTGAATTTTTAAATTCTATTTAATTTTAATAATTTCACCTTAGCCCCATGTGGCCAATAGCTACTATATTGGACAGCACAGGTTTAAGTTTTTGCCTATTCCAGATCACCCATCCTGATAGCATTCATAAACTTTCCCCTGCCTTTATACTTGAAATCTTCCCTTTTCTCTTGAATCTTCTCTGACAAATTAGAAAAGCAACTAAATTCTGCCTGACCCCGTTCATTGCTGAAATACACAGCTCCCACATCTGTCACGTTTATCACCATCCAATATATTCTTTTCTTACACAGAACATTAAGGTGTCTTGTAAAATTTATTTATGAGGTTCTCCCATGTTCCTCGTCTCTGCCTTTGTATGTCTCCAGCTGTTAAGTGTTTTCTGTTTAATACCCCTGGAAAACAGAGTAGAATTACATAACTCATGCTTTAGTTGGCAGTTTCTACAAGCCATTGTAAGTGGGTTAATACACGCCATTTTAGATGATTGTGACACAACACTTAAGGGCTGAAAGAGTGGGAAGAGAAGAAACAATGACATCACAGGAAATGAAGAGAATGAAGAGTTTCAGTCCAGCACTCAGCACGGCATGAAGTAAGGAGATGCGGATGGTGGCTGTCGGGAGGCTGGCATTCTGAGCACATCTGTGTCACCAGCAGGCCCGTGACATTGGTCATATCAGGGACTCAGCTTTCTCCTTCATGGAATGAAGGGTTTGGACCAGAGGCTCCAGTTCGAGGTGTCTCCCAGCTTAGAATGCTCCTTGAGTCAAAAGTAGCCTGGGAATGACTGGGACATTGGAAACAGACTTGGTCACGTGGAATATTTCACAGAATCTCACCCCTACCACTGCTTCCCCAGCTAGCAGTGTTTGTGATGAACACATTAACTTTGCTAAGGACAAGACTGAAACAATATTTTAAGAACCAACAAAACCTAGTTCAGAGTGAGTCATTGGTCCTGACTATAGTGGCTCAACTGACCACAAAAGTTTGTGAATAATCTATATGGTGTCCTTAAGACATCTGCACAAACCTTTTATTTCCAGTGCTTTGAACAGAAATAAACAGTCTTTAATCCAAAGTCTAAATTCCACAAAACAGATGAAAATTTAAAGTATAAGCACGGACTCCCTGGCTGAGTGTCTCTTGCCTGTGTGCCCATGTGAGTGGTCAGTTAAATGCCTGGTCTCCATTATATAAGTAGTAGGAAATCTTTGCATATAAAAATAGGGCAAGTTGTGCTAAAGTAAAACTCGTGTTCTGGAACTCTTAATGTGCACGTAATTGTAATTACTGCTTAGGCTTGCAAGCTAAATGATTTGCTAATGGCAACTAAAATGTGACATGCCCCCAGAAGAAATAATTGATTCATAACTTGGGAGGGTCCGAGTCAATTGTCCTCAGCCAAACGCTTACATATTTTTTCTTTCTCTCCCTAAACCTTGCTTCTGCAGTGAAGAATAGGGATAGTGTTGTTGTGAGGACTAAAGGAAACTAGGGCATAGCACTGTAAACCCTTCAGAGTTCCCGGCACCGTTGCAATTACGCATTTGTTTATATCATCACTTGCCTGCTCTCTCCCTGCTAGACTGTAAGTTCCAGGAGGGCAGGGGTTTTGTCACCTTTCGCTCAGAGCCTGGCATGTAGCAGGGAGTCAACATAAATCTTTTGAATAAAACATGTAAATCATTTAGAGTCACTGGAGTCAAATCCCCGGGCTTGGCTCCTGTGTTCTTGGACAAGTAGCTCTTCGGCCTGTGCCTTCGTTTCCTCGTCTATAAAGGAGGATAGTGATGGTATCTACTTGATTGAATAACTGTGAGAGTCGAGTGGGATTATATACGCAAAGATCTTAGAACAGTGTCTGGTACATAGAGAAAAATCATTAAATGTTAATGATTTTTAATCATTAAAAATCGATGATAGTTGATGTGTCATAAGCACTTCATAAATGACAGTTCTTATTATTTACTATCATTTTTGAAACAGTGTTTGCCCTTTGAAATAGCAGTTATATGGAGGTCCTCAGTTACGTGTTCTACTATACTAGGACGGCTGCTTTCCCTTTGTATGCTATGCCAGGCACAAGTGTGGACACAGCATGTCAAAGGAAACACCAAAATGATGTTCACAATGGTACATGGGTCTCTAGGGTCCAGGGAAAAGTGACAAAATGTTTTCCCACCTCTGTATGTTACAGGATCCCTCTCCCACCTCCTGGTACCCTCCCCTCATCTCTACTTCGCCGGTTGTCCCAGGAAGTCCCCAGCTTGCAAATCAACCTCCCATCACCTCTACCTCCCATCACCTCAACCTCCCATCTGTCTCTACCCATCACCGTTAAAGGATGCTTTACAGCAATCTATTCTCTTGTGGAAATAATTTATTGCCAGAAAGTAAATGTTAAAAGCCTATATTTTTATATTCAGGGCAGGAAGGGAAAATAAGAAAAAAGACTAATTCTAGATCTTGCCTTTACTAACTGAGTCACTTCTGGTAAGTTACTTGATTGATTGTGTCTCAGAATAGTATAAGTTAGACGGGAATAATCAATATGTGATCTACCTCTGGGCTTATGAAAATTAAATGAGATAAGCGTGCAAAGGACTTAGTTCCAATTAAGACAGGAGAGTTTCTAAATTGTGAAAAGAACAAATTTTGCCACCCTTCCAACTCCAGTCATTCTGAGTGTCCAAATTGATCTGGGAGATCTAGCGAGGGTTTTTTTCCTTTCCCTAGGGACTCCACTTTTAAATGGTGGGGCTACTTCCTATCCTAGGACAAAGGAGAGGTGGAGAAGGACACACACACACTTTCTTTTCTTTTTTGTCCTCTGACCTTTTCTCTAATATGTAAGTAAAATTTGAATAATGCTATAATTCCATTCCAGTATTTTCTATATACTCTTCTTTAACTGAATAAGGTAATCAACTCTTATCCTTACCCTCTTCCCTAATTTTCTGAATTTAATGACTCTAGATTTGAATTTTACAGCATTTCAGGAACAGGTTTTTTCCCATATAATTTGAGGTTCAATTTCATTTATTTGAGAATTGATTGTTGTTAAAAATCTAATTGTTTTCAATAAGCAAAATCACTTTGACCCATTTTATATATATATTTTTTACAATTAAGGAGCATTCACTTTAGTATTCATAGTTCTTTGAAGTATAACACTACGCATTACTATTTCTTGTTTAAACACGGTCTAGCAAGATCAATAGTTACTTGTAAAAAAAAAACATGGGAGAGGGATTAGCATGACATTTAAAGAAGGCAGTATTCCAAAGAACGTAATTGTAAAACATGACAACAGTATCATAGATCTCCTCAATGCAAAAGCACAATTAATATTAAGAAATATATGCATAATCTGATCCATTTAATTCTGATAGGTAGAGTATATAAAAACATTGCTAACCTATAGTAAATGGTTGAGATGATGGGGTAGATGATCTGAAAAATAAAGTGAAAAGCTCAGAGCATTTTATAAAGCTTGCCAAAGCAAACCTAGTTCTAAAGAAAAACATTCAGGCAAATTCCCAAGTTCAGGTCTTAATATACCTTTTATCCTATTAGAAGCCATTCCTTTGCTGAGCATTGAAAAGACAAGATCTGAGAGGTGCTTGATTATTCCACAGGGTGCTAAGGCCTTTTTAAAAAGGTACTCAAAGACCTAAGCAAATATTACCTCTGAATTTTGTAAATATTTTTTGCCTTACTTATTTGTCTGAGCAAAATCGTATGTCCTACTAACAACCCTAACTAGATACAACTTTTAACCTAAAGAAAAAAAAAATTGGAAAGTAAAAATGTGCTTTGGGATTTAGTTAGAATTGAAAATCCATTTCCTTTCTGTGTAGTAATGACTTTTATGGGGCTTTATAACAATAGGGTTGGTTTAAAATATTTAAAGCCATGGAGAATAATTGGACAGTCTCATACCACGCTTTATACAATATTCTTTGTGTTAAAATAATTTCCCTTAAGCCCCTTCCTCTTCCCATCGTCTCCCTACCTCCTTTGTCAGGAGTGAACTAATCAGAGAGAAACTGCTTGACTGTGTAGCCCTGAGAGTTTGATTCCGAGAGGACAGATGCTGGTCTCCCAGTTCTGGAACTTTCTACCTGTGTGACCTTGGACTAGTGACTTAACCTTCTGAAGCCCAGTCTACTCATCTGCAGCAGGGTACCCACTTCCCAAGGTTGTTGTCAGAATTCAATCAGATGGTGGGGATTTTGCTAGCAGGAGAATGCTTTCCTTCACTGCCCCCAGCTGCAGTTAACTTTCACTCTGACGTAATGTTGCTATCGGTCAAAAATAAAACGGGCCTTGGTCGCAGCATGAGGACTTCTTAGTCGCGGCATGCGAAGACACGGCGCAGCCAAAATTAAAAAAGAAAAAATTGGTGAATGTTAGTGTACATAAATTTTTTAAAAATAAAATGAGGGACCTCCCTGGTGGCGCAGTGGTTAAGAATCCACCTGCCAATGTAGGGGACACAGGTTCGAGCCCTGGTCTGGGAAGATCCCACATGTCACGGAGCAACTAAGCCTGTGCACCACAACTACTGAGCCCACGTACCACAACTACTGCAGCCCACGCACCTAGAGCCCGTGCTCCGTAATAAAAGCCGCCGCAATGGGAAGCCCGTGCACTGCAACAAAGAGTAGCCCCTGCTCACCGCAACTAGAGAAAGCCCACGCACAGCAATGAAGACCCAACATAGCCAAAAATTAATTAATTTTTAAAAAATTTAAAAAATGAGCCTTGGGACATGGATAAATGGATGGGGTCAGAATACAGATTCCAAATTCCACTGTCACCACGGAGAAGGAACAGAAGGCAGGGCCTTTGAATCCCTACACCTTATATACATAGTAAGCACTAGATGCGGGTATTTTTGAATGGTCTTCTGGTAGATTCGATAGAAATAAGGTACCCTGACTAGCATGAAGCTGGTGAAGTTAAAAGATGGTAAAGAATGATGGGTTAAGAGCAAAGGATGGGAATCAAGCACGCTGGGATCAGATCCTAGCTTTGGAGTAACTTTGGACAAAGATGCTAATTTCTCTGAATCTGCATTTAAATCTATTTAAATCTGATCATTCTTCTCCCTCTCCATCCCCCGCCCCACTCACATTCCCAGTCACACAAAACAGTGACAGCTACCCCTCTAGATAGCTTCACCTTGCCGTTAGGATGAAGTGCCAAGCACGGCCCACGAGATCTGGTCCCTCTCACCCTTCTATCCCTGCTTCTCTTAGCTCCAGCAATAGTGCTCTTTTTCAGTCCCCTCGAAAGTGCTGTCTGGCCCTGTCTTGCCCCTGTGTGATCCAACAACATCTTGTCTCATCTGCCTGGAAGGATTTCATCCCCAGCACCAGTACCTCCTCCCCCATTAAGTGAATAACCCTGAATGTCTAGGCTTAAACATCATTTTCTGAGTGAGATTTAACCTCCCACCCCACCCTAGGTTAGGGCTCCTCCTGTGCTCTTTGTTTCCCTCTTTCTTCAGTCTTGCTGCACTGTGATATCTCTTCCCACCGCATTAGACTCCATGAGATATCCGTGTACAGGTAGAGGGTGGATCCAGCGTAGAGCAGGGAGCATTGGGTTTACCTTGTTCTCTACTGCAGTCCCAGAGTCCAGCCCAGTGGCTGCTTGTAACACACACTGACTGGATGCGTGAAGGACTGAGTATCAGGAGACTGAGATCTCCTCCCAGACTTGTGAGGGCTAAAGGAGATGATGTCTGTATCAAGTTCAGAACCACTCTTGGCACCTGGTAAATATCTCAGCCATTGTTGGCTATTATCATTAATAGAAATGTTTAAGGGATGAATTTGTTTCATTTCTGAATTCTTTGGTGGGCACTTCTCCAGATGGGAGAGTTAAAGGAAGATAAGCAAGCTGCCCATTGGTACCCATTCTTCTAAATACAATTGGAGAGTTTTAGAGCAGAACAAGATGAAACAATGTGCCAAACCAAAACTGGAGCCAGGACAGAAAAGGGCTTTGATGTGATGGATCGAGTGTAATTGTATGTTTGCCTGCACCTCGGGTCTGGCTATGCTCCAGGTGCAAACATCCATAACCCAGTCCATCAACCAGATGTTACCAGTTTGGAGAGTTTTTTTTTTAAACAGAAATAGGATCTATGCCTATAGAAACCTACATGTTAGCACCTGGAAAATGACTGTAGTCAATATCATATAAAAATACAATTTGCAAAAGATAATTATGGAATCCACAAGACTCTTATACCTGAGTCTTAAACTTGAGTAATAAAAGGTGAATACTGTACCTCTAGCTGGAATTTAAAGATAGGATTTTCATAATGGAGACCAGATTATATAAAATTTGATGTAATAAAGTTGTATCTTCTTTTATTAAAAATTATAAATAAGTGTGAGACTTCTTTTATTTTCAACTGACCAGGCCTCTTAAGTTACAAACTTTGCTGAAGTCTAACATGGGTAGGATAGATGCTGATGATTCTTAGTATTGGAAGAAACTTCATGATTCAAAAAAATGAAGTCATAATGTTGGTATGTCATGTATCAGGACTGATGTTTTAAAGGGGAACTTTTAATTCCATCTTCTATGACTGGTCCAAAATTTCATGAGTATGTTGCAGGGGAAATGAAGGAACATTTGGAAAGGGGGAGAAAAATCTATCTGCTACCTCTTCTAAACTATTAGCTCTCTACTACTAGTAGCCTGAGACTGGCTTTTCTCTGAGCATCCCTAATTGAGCTTCTGTTAATAGACTTGGAATATAAGTTAGGGATATGTTTGGCTGCAAGTAATAGAAAACCCAAACAATAGTAATTCAACAAATAGGGGATTCTTTTTCACACATTACAAAAATCCAGAGTTAGGTGATTGCTGGCACTGTTTGCAGCTCACAATGCCATGAGGGACCCAAGTCATTCTATGTTTCTGCTCTGCTATCCTTATAGCCTCATGTTTCAAGACGTTCCAAGATGTTTGCCATAGTTCAGACGTCACATGTGCTTTGAAAGCAGGAAGAGAGTGTTATCTCTGTCTCCTTTTAACAGGAAATCAGAGGCTTTATCAGAACTCCCAGGCAAATATCTACTTGTGTTTTATGGGCTGGGAAAGAGAATATTTAGCTGGACAAGTGTTTAGTGAGGAAAAAGAGGGAAGTGGATATTGGATAAGAAACTGACAGTGATGCTACACTTGGCTTGGTCTTCACACTATCCTGGTTGCCGATGGGAGGTGGGGAAGGGCACTGACACTCCTGTGTGATCTGTCATGCTCTCTTAGTAGGGCTGGGTGAATAAGTGAAGATTGGACAGGCCATTTGGAAGCAGGGAGCTTCCAAATCTGAGCTCAGCTAGCAAAGGAACTCACTAATAATATTTTGCTTGTCTAATATTTTAGACTTTCAAATTCATGATGTTGGGCTTCCCCGGTGGCACAGTCGTTAAGAATCCTGCCAATGCAGGGGATATGGCCCTGATCCGGGAAGATCCCACATGCCACAGAGCAACTAAGCCCGTGTGCCACAACTACTGAGCCTTTGCTCTAGAGCCCACGAGCCACAACTACTGAAGCCCCCGTGCCTAGAGCCCATGCTCCGCAACAAAGAGGAGCCACCACAAGGAGAAGCCCGCGCACCGCAAGGAAGAGTAGCCCCTGCTCGCCGCAACCAGAGAAAACATGTGCACGGCAACAAAGACCCAGCGCAGCCAAAAATAAATAAAAATAAATAAATTTAAATAAAAATGATGATGTTATTTCGATTAAGGTAGATAGCCATTCTGAGCTGAGCTAGATGCTTTACTACACAGAAGACGAGTGACTAAGTAACCATTCACGATGGTTCCTAGGTGACTCTGTGTGACTGTGTGTCCCCGTACTCTAGAAAATAGCTGGATCTTCCTGATGTCCAGCGTGGCATCTCTTGCCAAGTCGGAAAGAGATCTGAAAATTCCCATTCCATTCCATTTGCGGAAGATACCACAGCATTTCTTCTTCCGACCCTAATGGGAAGCACATGGAGATCACTGAACATTGGGAGCTCTTTTTTGCTCAAATTATGTTTTTTAAGCAAGGGCTATGATAAAGTAACCTCTAAACATGACCCTGGCAAAAGTCAGTAGCCTTGCTTATTCTGGCCACGTTCCTGGTGCAATCCAGGGTTCTGGGAAGATTTACTTTAATTACAACCTCTTTCACCCTTTTTCTCTCCCTCTTACACTCATGATCTCTTACATAAAATGTGTTAGAGTTACCAAAACTGAAAATTTCATTCTTGAGCTAAATTAGGTAAATGTAATTTGCACTTGGCTTCCTTTCTCTCAGAAGATCTGGTCAAATTAGCATGTTGTACTGTTTTTCTAAGACACACATAGCTTAAATTCTCTTTCTGTAGTTTTTACGTCTCAGTAAAATTTTTGTTTTTGGTGGCAAGGATAATAAAGAGACATTGTATCTTCTAAATTTCTGTAGCCATACAGTGTCCTATGAAGAATATTTTTTAAAGACTTTTTTCTTAGGATACTAATAAATTCTCATAAGAATTCGTTCATTTCCAAAATGTTTTCCACAGAGCTTATATATAAAAGTTAAAATTCATATTAATTAAATCAAAACATAAGAAACACTACATTCTTCATGAATCATGAAAATATTATCACACATTAAAACACCAGATCGAAAAAGGGTTTTCAATTGTACTGTATTACTTAGCACAAAATGTGTAAGCCATAATTTTTGCCTTCAGTTCAACAGCCACTCAGTGTAACAAACATTAATTGAGCACCTTATGTATGTGCAAAGGCACTCTGCTCTGATTAAGAACTGGACACCACAATACCTGCTGTCAAAAGACTCATTCCATTAAGAGGAAACAGATGCATAAACAAATAATTACAATGCGATGTGATAAAACACAATGATAAAAAGATATACAGGGACAGGATTTAGCCCCGTTGGTGGATGCTAAAGAGAGGGCATTGGAGAGAGTTCAGAAGGAAGGCGATGCCTGATGCAAAGGCATCTTTCATCAATCAAGGCATTCTTGATCGCAGGAGAGGATTCTGGGCAGAGGGAAGCCAAGTAGGACTCTGTAGTAAAAGTGCAGGTAAGGAGAACCCAAACTGAGACAGTGCTGGAGGAGAGAGATGGCGGGAGATGAGTTTGCAATACTTAGGAGGTTAAACTGAATATCTTAGCAATTTGATTTAGTATCTTCCCAGAAGGTTACCAGAGATGATACTTATTGATGGTTCATCAAGATGGTTTTTACTGGTATAGTCTTTTCAATAGATAACTGGATTTGAAACAAAGTTTTGACAAATACTATATAGGCATAATCTGTTTTCATTTGAATATTACATGTATATAAATTTCTAAGACTATATGCAGAAATAGTATCTTTCCAAGGCATTTTTTCTTGGTACATAGCAATGGACTAAGAGCAAAATAAGAAAATGACATAATATTTGGTGGGCATGGAGGAGAAAAAACACACTGGCTTCTCACTGGTCAAGTCTTGTTTCTGCCTGCATGAAGGAGTTCCTTAGTTGCTTGGCCATTTACCACTGCATATTAGCAGAAAAGCTTAACCAGCCTTGCCTATAAATGGCCAAGCAACAAACTGCCTCATTCATTCATTCTGTTGACATGTTCTGAGTCCTCGGAGGCTTAGAGCCAGGGATAGAGAAATCAAGAAGTTGTAGCCTTTGCCCATGAGAGAAAGGGGGATGTAAACAGATACTCTTAGTATGGTCTGACAAGCACTTTATTAAAAGTGGGAGTGGAGTCCTGTGAGGATGCTGGGAAGTGAACTAACTTCCTGGTGCAGGGACATGTGATGGCATTTCAAATATAGGGAACGACGGGAGACTATATTATTGTTTCTAATTATTTGTTTCATGTCCCTAGTATAGGGAGAGATATACAGGGACAGGAGAGGTTTATACTTCCCCGCCCCAATTAAGGTCACACTTGGCCACGTGACTTACTTTGGCCAATAAAATTTGAGTAGAAGTGTTTTGTGCCACTTCTGAGCAAACCCTTAAAATCCATCATGACATTCCAAAGAAACTCCTTTCTCTTTGCCACACGATAAAACCATTTCCAGAAAGGGACTGCTCATTTAGTGTGGATCTCAGAGTAAAGAAGACTCCTGGAGTAGAGCTGAAGCTACCCTGAAGACAATATGTAATGTAAGTAAGAAATAAACCTGTGTCGTTGAAAAACCTCTGAGACCTGGGGATGGTTGTTATAGCATCATAACTTAGGAGAGCTGACTAACACAGAAGCAGAACATGCAAAGGTGCAGAATTATCCCTGGGTATGGAGTGTTTGAGGAATGGTGAGAAGTTTAGTGTAGACTCAGCGTTTAAAGCCTAGGTGGCCAGAAATAAACCCAAAATGGTAGTTAGGAAGAGATTTTTGAAGGGTCTTAGAGGTCCTGCTAAGAAAGTTGAATGCTATTCTTTAAATGGTGGAAAGCCAGTAGAAGTTAAGGAGTGACGTGATAAGATTTGCTTTTTAGGAAGATGAGTCTAATGAGAGTGGAAAAATACTGTTACCAGTGAAATTAGCTAAAAAGTTGTTATGATACTAGAAACTAGCATTTATTGTGTATTTACTCTGTGCCAGGCATTTTGTATGTATTTACCAAAGCAATCTTCACAACAACCCCACTTGGTAGGTACTGCAATGATCCTTCCCTGTAGAAGAGGAAATTGAAGCACGGAGAGGTTAAATAACTTGGCTTGGTCAGTCTACAAGAAGCAGTTAGAGCCAGAGTTCCATCCCAAGCTGTCCGGGTGCCAGAATCCAGACTCTTCACCGTGACACCACACACTCAGAATCCAGGCAGATGGGGGCCAGCATCTGAGCCAAGGCTGTACTTGGAGACAGAGAGGAAGTCTCAAGTCTCATACTTCTGAGATTGCACAGAATGTGGGCATGAGTTGGAGCTCTGGGTAGAAGAAATGGGGAGGTCAGAGATAACGTCCCATTTTATACTCAGGAGACTAAATAGGTAGTGAAACAATGAATGGAAACAGGGAATACAAGAACAAGTTTGGGAGGAAAATGAAGAGTTTTGTTTGGGATACATTCATTGTGAGGCCGATATGCAGCAACAGGTGGAGATGATTCGTCAGCACTTAGAATATGGTACCAAAGCAGAGGAGCAAGGTGGAGACAGATCCAGGTGGGGCAGAAGGCCAAGAGAGTGGACTCATCCATCTTGGCAGGTGTAGAGTGAGTTGAGAGAAGGGCAAGGGAAGAATCAGAAGAACCCAATAATTTAAGGAGTAGATCAGGAGGAAGAGCCAGGGGAAGACTGAGAGGCAGTGATACAGGAGAGAAAAGCATCAGAGAACAGAGGATGCGTTTTCATAAAGGTGTTCACCAACAGTGAACACCATAAAAGTGTTAACACTGGAAAAATTGGGAGATGGCCACAACCATCTCTGCTTGTGTCATATGCTCCAGCCAGGCAATGACTGAGAAACAAGAACCTCCACTTACACAGCAGCAAAAACCTCATACGTCACCAGCATCCCAGTGGAGGTGCAAGGATGCATTGGGTGGAGGTAGAGAGAAAGCAGGAAATGATCTCCCCCATCATGACACTCATAGAATTGAGTACTTTTATGCTTATTAATAGCTGCAGAAATGCTTATGATCTTTTAAAATGACAGGTTCCCGCAAATGGAAAAAAAGTGCATTGCTTCAATTTACAGGAATTGCCTAATTCCAAACACGGTAATGAGAAATATTTAAAAGTAAAATCTTTTCTGGAACACTCTCATCATACCTGGAAGAACCGGCTTATTAGATTCACTCCTTAAGTGCTCTCCAGTAACGCTACTAAATTTCAACAGCCTGTAACTAGTTGGAATAACATGAAGGATATTTGCATAGACTTAGTAAAATACTAAGGTTTTTTTGATGACTTAGTAAAATACCAGAATTTTTTAAACGCATGAATAGCTTGAAGCTACACAGAAGTTACTACACAATATTTGGCTAGGAACATCCCACATGCATGCTTTGTAGTAGAGGACGAAGAAAATGTTATTTTTTCTACCACACCAATGACGTCTTTGTCCAGTGAACTTCAGATTGTTGAGGTGTGTTGAGATGGTGTTCAAAAAGGCATCCATGGAAAGAAAGCTTGGAAACATGGGGTTAAATGATCTTAACTTTTTTTTTTCCATTGCAGGACTTCTGCGAGTCTTTAGCAGCTCCAGGGAGGGCTCGAGTAAGCAGCAGTCCCCAGACTTACCCGACCATAGATCCCCCCATTATTTTTTTCAAGAACACATGAAATTCTTTATCAAATGTCCTATGTGGTGGATTATATTTCTGTTCAAAATGTTTGCTGTTCCTCCCTTTAGTATCCTCTTCTATAGGATTATCCTTCCCTACTCCACTGAACACAGGAATGGTGATGTGACCTGCTTTGGTCAATGGAATATGGCTGCAAGTAACGTGTGTCACTTCCAAGCAGAGACTTTAAGAGCCAGCCTGCAGTCACCCTCTTCTCTTTACCTTCCATTACAAGACCGACTCAACTATGTCCTAGAGAAAGGTTGTTCCAATAGCCCTGAGTTCTGGAATGTCCTGTGTTGGAAATGGAAATGCATAAGAAATAAACCCTTCAAGTTGTAAGCCATTAATATTTTAGGTTATTTGTTACCACAGTGATGTTAGCCTGAGCTGACCACATCTGGCCTCTAAGCATTTATAAATTACCTGAAACTTACTGCTTTTTATAGGTGCGCCCATTCAGTTTCAGTCTTACCAATGATGAGATGTTCTTTGAATTATTCTTTAGGTTCAGACAGTAACACTTGAAGTTTTATTAAATATTTTATATATATATATATATATATATATATAAAATATATATATGCAATAAGACTTAAAGCAAACGGTGCTCAAACTCTTGTATGCCTAGAAAATTACCTGGAATTTCATCCAAAATGAACATTTTGAGACCTAATTCCCAGAGATTGTGATTCAGTGGCCCTGGAATGTGTCCAGGGAATCTGAATTTTAAACCAGTCTCCCAAGATATTACCAGTGCAGGTGGTCTGTCAGCCACAATTGAGTGTGTTGCTCTAAAGCCACTCATTTAATTACCAGTTGTATGATAACATGTGTTTAAAGAAATGCCATTTCAATTTAAAGAGGCACCATAGAGACTCCTCTTTTGTATTACTAGATGCATGTATAATTAGTTTCATCACATTTTAGTTTATATGCATTATATTTCATTATATTTTACTGAAAAATATTTTGTGCACAAAATGCTACTCTGTGCTTGAATGCCTGTAATATTCAAAAAGCCTGACTCTAGGTAACCCTTGACTCTTCCAAAGAAATCAATCTGCTTGAAAAAATTAAGTTCTGTTACCTATGAAGATCAAGCACTTTCAAGTTGCAAGTGACAGAAACCGAATTCAAACCGCCTGAAGCGAACCAAATTTATTGGTTACAGAACTAAAATGTTCATGGTGTTGAGGGAATGAAGTTTAGTTGCTGGTTGAGCATGGTGGACATGTTGGAACTGGAGACCAGACCTGCCTTTGGGAAGGTGTTGGGAGTGGGAGATGTTGCAGGTAAAAGGGCAAAATGAGGGTAGTGTGTAGGTCCTCGTGGGAGGAAGACCCACCAGGCAGGGCACTACCTGGAGGGTCTGGGGACGGGGGCAGGGGGGAGTCTAGGCAGGTGATTTGCACCAGAGAAGTTTGGCAGGATGTGATCAGGTAGAAGTCCTGGAAGTTGGACAGGGAATGACCAGCAGGTAAGGAATAGGGAGGTAGACAGAGTAAAGAATGTGAGCCAGAATCAGGGTTTCACTTATAGTTGGATCTAGATGCTCAAAAGATAGCTTCAAGTACCTGGGGGTTTTTTTATTTTTGTTTTTGTTTTTTTTCCATCTCTCAGCTCTGCTTTCCTCTGTGTTAGCTTCACTCTCAGGCAGATTCTCCCATGAGGAACAAGATGGTGGCCACCAATTTAGTAATCCCCAAACTGGGTCTCATTGGTCTGGCTTGGGTCAAGGCCAATCTTTGACCCAGTCATTGTGGCCAGAAGTGCCCTATTGGGCCATGTGTTCATCTCTGGAGACAGGAATGGGTTACAGCTATTGAATCACAAATGTTCCCCCAAAGAAAAAAGTTCCTGCTATTCCCAGCAGGAAGGGGATAATGAAAACCGGGCAGGGAAAATTAAATCTGTCTACCATAGACTTGATGATACTTCTCCTGCTCTGGATCAGCAGTCTGACAGGGAAGGGAACTCACACACTGGATTTTCCTTTCCCCCAAAGGGGATTTTTTTTTTCTAAAATGAATAAAGCAAGCAATTTTATTCCAAAGTGTTTGATTTAAGCAACCTGTGCCTATTCCTTCTTGGGAAAATATCAGAAAGGAACCCAATGTTACAGACTGCAGTTAGGTCTAAGTGCAGTCATAGGAACCTGTGTTTTCTACTTCAAGGTTGCGTGTTAATGAATTTTTTCCACTAGATATGTTGAGCCGACATACCTAATTAATTTTGCTTGAAATTCACAATTATTTAGTTTGATGGAGGCCAGATTTTCTATAGATGCATAAAGTTTAAGGGGAAAAAATGCTGGCAACCTCTTCTCCCTTTAAGTCAATTACCAAAGGCTGAGATCAGAGCTGTTTGCTACAGAGTTCTCAAAATATCACAGAGAAAAGCAGTTCAGTCTTTATTATGACCTTTACTGACTCACTTATGAGTATTAACCAAGATGCTCTGCATCAAGTCTCTTGACAAAAACAGGTTTTGGATTTTGCTGTGTCTTTCTATTTATAGCTTGTATTTTCACTTATTCATTATCAGGGAACAATGTTAAGGTAAGGAAGTTTATAAGTAAAGTTGTTTCTCCATTACCCTTTTCCTTTTACCTAAAGAAAGCTTCCTCTGCTTGTCCCCCTGGTATAATTAGGCTCCCTTTCTCTTATTTTTGTTTGTATACTGTGTTAGTATGTTGCCTTGTATACAACGAGTGTTCAATAAATGTCACTAATTAATGACTCAACACAGGATCAACATGTTTTGCATTATGCCACCATTCACTGAAGCACTGTGGAGACGTTTCTGAGGCAATTTGGAACTCTGCCAAGATCTAGATATTTGGGCATTTTACCAGAGACTTGGGAAATTCCAAACATGAGATTTTTTAAAAAAAATATCGCTTCCTTTTTTTAAAAAATGAAAACATAACACTTTTATTTGTTAATGCTCAAAACATAAAGGGAGCACAATTAATAAAATGACATGTATTTAGGAAGACTATTAAACTCTATCTAGATGTTGACAACCTTAGCACTCAAGATTTCAACATCTGACTGCAGAGAAGTAGCTGCAACGTGTATAATCCATACATAACTTGTGTGATCACAGAGATTGAGCCGTTTCTGCCCTTTCTCACGTCACATTTCCTCCTCTGCAGGCCTGATACAGTAACAAGGGTATTTATCATTTTCAGATCAGTGTAGAAAACAGAGAACCAGCCAGAAAAGCAGACTCTTGTCCCGCCCCCGCAGCCTCCTGGCCATTGTGAGGGGGATAGATGGCTGTCCTCCCGCATAGCGCTCAAGCACTGAAAAGTTCAAGGGCATGGAGGGCTTATGTCTGTCAGCTCCTTCCTTTGGTAGCTTGTAGGAAAACTGTTAGAAGTCATCATGGGAAGAGAGAGGAGGGAGGAGGGAGAGTGGGTTGGCGGGATCTCATGGCCAGATGTCCAGAAACCAAATCATAATCATCTTTTCAACTAGTGTCCTTGAATTCCTTGAGCTATTCATGATTCTTATAACCTCGAGTATCTGTTTATGTCATCAGTGTCCGTTCAAATCATGGATTCCATGGACAGGTTGATAAATGATCTTCAATTTTATCACAGGCAAACGCATTATGGTTCCAGCAATGGTTTTGTTTGTGTGAGCACTTAGGGAATGTGTCCACAGATCTATTTCTAGGTAAAAATTTAGTTTTAAGAGTGCTGCCTTGCCAAGTTTTACAGGTTTCTACTTTGGGTATATGCCCCAAATGCCTCCCCCCAACAGGCATGCAAGTGAACCAGAGGTAGAAATATTATGTGTCTGGTTACTTGATTCTTGCTTATCACAGGCAACTAACTACTAACTACTAACACCAATGCCTAACTAGCACCCAGATCAAGAAACAGAACGTCATCGGTGTCATGAAAACCATCACCATTTCCTACAATCTCCAATCATTACTCTTCCAAGAGTAGCCACCATCCTGACTTGTAATACTATAAATATAGTATAAATACTATAAATTAGTTTGCCAGTTTTTGAACTTTTTATAAATAGAATCATATAATACGTACTTGACTTTTTTCCCTCAACATTATGTTTGTAAGATTCAGTATTCACATACTGTCACGTAAAGTTGAAGTCCACGCTAACGTTATTGTGATGTCTGCCAAGGAAACTGTCTGTTGTCATGTTAACGCAACAAAAACGATGACCAACCTTGACTCCAAGTTCTCCTTCACTTGAGGCATCTTGACTCTTGGCATTTACAGTTGTTCGATTACTGAACGGTATCAGATTTCTATGGCTCTGAGTGCTGGCTCGCATTACAGTTAAGTGGAAGCAAGAAAACTCCGGCAGCCTTTCATGGAAAGAAAGGCCTGCCACAATTTCAGGTTTTGTGGTAAACAAACAGAGAAACGAGAGATGTCATCTCTTGAGTTTTCCAAGATTTTGACAGAAGGAAGTTGTGGAGTTGGGGACATCGGTAGGTCATGTCAGAACGGGGGATCAGACCCATCTCTACCTCTGGGAAGGTGGTAGGTGAGGGTGTTGCTGGGAGAAGAGGAGGGATGAGGACAGTGTGCAGGTTCAGGGCAGGGAAGGAGAGGCAACAGAGGGTCCCAACACCCAGAGAATCTAGGGACAGGAAGGTGGTGATCCAGACAAGTAGCCTGCACTAGGAAGGTGGATGTGAGGGATGAGGAGGTGAATATCCTGGCAGGTGGGCTAAGCATGACCAGAGGTGGTGGGAAGGAAGGAAGTAGTCACAATCAAGAGTGCTAGTCAACCAAAGTCATGGTGCCATCTGGAGTTAAGGGGTAGACCCTAATCTTGGGGGATGGGGGTTACAAGAAGAACAGTAAGACAGAAGAAGCACAGTGATTAAATCCTAAAGCACTCTGGATGTCATTTGAATGTCAGACACTGAACTGGGCTCTAGATTGTATTCATTTATTTATTTATTCATTCATTTATTCAACAAGTTTTAATTGAGCATCTACTATGTGTCAGGCACTGTTCGAGGCATGGGATAGAGCAGTGAAGAAAACAAAATTCTTGCCCCTTTGGATCTTATATTTTCATAAGGGAGACAGGCATCAAACAAAATAAATAAACTTTTTGCCAGGTTATCAGGCAATAAGTGCTCTGGAGAAAGATAAACCCAGGTGGAGAGACAGGGAGTATGGAGGATTCAAATTTTAAATAAAGAGGCCAGGGAAAGCCTCACTGAGAAGGTGACCTTTGGGCATATCCTTGAAGGAGGTGAGGGGGTGAGCCCACAGATGCCTGGAGGGGACTATTACAGGCAGAGGAAACAGCTGGTGCAGAAGTGAGTGAGAGCGTGTCTGGTGTATTCAGAGGACAGCAAGGAGGCCAGATGGCTGGATTTGTACAAGTGAGGGACAGAAAGGAAGTTGAGAGAGAAAGCCGGTGAGGGATGTAGGTGAGGAAATCATCTAAGCCATTTTAAGCCGGTCGTTCTCAACTGGGGTCAATTTGTTTCCCAGGGGACATTTGGGAATGTCTGGAGACATTTTGGGTTGACACCACTGGGGGCTTTTTTTTTTTTCCAAGTGAGACTTTAAACAATTCAAAGTGAGCTCTTTATATGCACAGGAAGCTCCCATCTGGGCAAATAGTGGCCAGCAGGTTGGACACTAGCATTAGATTTCAAAATAGTCTCTGTAAATTGAAGTAGTCAGAAACAAACAAATATGAAGTTGTTTCATAAAACCTGTTATTGAAGTCTATTATACATAAAGAACAGTGTACACATTATAAATGCACATACTGATGCATTTCCACAAGCAAAACACCAATACCTAACTAGCACCCAGATCAAGAAACAGAACGTCATTGGTGTCATGAAAACCTTCACCATTTCCTCCAATCTCCAATCATTACTCTTCCAAGAGTAGCCACCATCCTGACTTGTAATACTACAAATTAGTTTGCCAGTGTTTGAACGTTTTATAAATAGAATCATATAATACATACTTGACTTTTTTCCCTCAACATTATGTTTGTAAGATTCACCCATACTGTCACGTAAAGTTGTAGATTGTTCATTCTCATTGTCATATAATATGCCATTGTGTGAAGATAAAATAGTTAGTCTATTCTACTTGGATGGGCATTTGGATAATTTCCAGTTTCAGGTTATTACGAGTAGCGCTCTATGAAAATTCCAGTACATGCCTTTTAGTGAACACATGTACACATCTCTGGTGGGTATACATCTAGGAGTGGAATTGCAGGGTTGTAGGAGAGAAAAGATGTCTTAATAAGATGAAATGTAGCATATTATAGCTAGACCAGTAAACAAGTTGTATAAATATGATAGGGAAGATTTGGATTAGTTCAAGAATGAAAGAAAAAGCCCAGAGCCCAGGATAGAAAACACTGCGACAGCAAGGATGCAAAGTAGAATGTAGTTGAAGCTACAGAGAACAATGTGTGTAGATAGGCATGTAACTTGCAGAAATCAAGTGGCAGCCATGTGGGGTAGTAAGGGGCTTGGGTAGGAGTCAGAAAGACTTGAGTGTGAACCTCGCTGTACCAAATATGACTGTGTGACTTGGGTGCATCACTTGACAGCTCGAAGCTTTGACTTTTCCATTGCAGGAAATACAGGCTGTTGAGAAGATTAAATTCATTCATTCAATACCTATTGAGTGAATACCTACCTATGTGCAGGGTACTGGGGACTCAGCGGTGAACAAAAAAGAAGGGTCCTTGTCCTCATTGATTGTACTGGGAATAATACACTGAACGATGATCAGTTAATTACAATTATGGTAAGTTCAATGAAGGGATCCAACCTAGTCTGGGGGTCAGGGAGGCTTCTCTGAGGCCAAGCAGACATGAGCCAGGACAAGGGTTGGGGTGAGAATTGCAGGCAGATGAAACAGCACAAGGGAAATCTAAGGAGGGAAGAAGCTTGGCAGGTGTGAGGAAAAGAGCCAGTGAGTGTGCAGACAGAAGGCACACGGAGGAGCAGGGAGAGATGAGATGGGGGGCAGGCAGACTTTTTAAGTGATGAAATTTATAACAATTGATTTTTTTTTTTTTTTTTTTGCGGTACACGGGCCTCTCACTGTTGTGGCCTCTCCCGTTGCGGAGCACAGGCTCCGGACGCGCAGGCTCAGCGGCCATGGCTCACCGGCCCAGCCGCTCCGCGGCACGTGGGATCTTCCCGGACCGGGGCACGAACCCGTTTCCCCTGCATCGGCAGGCAGACTCTCAACCGCTGCGCCACCAGGGAAGCCCAACAATTGATTTTTAAAGGTTTTAAACTGAAAGTAAGGAGAGAGCTGGGAAATTGACAAAATCGGATAAGTGCAAAGATACAGATTGATTTGTGCATTTCCATATTTATCCATGAATTCATTTACATTTATGGGATGTGGGACTACAAAGTGAATCTCATAGTGTATGAAATTATTTGAGTATCCATAACTATTAAATGGATGAATACATAAATAGTAATTTATGAAGTTAACACAACTTGAAAAAAATCTGTTTAATATTGTTTAATTCTTTTTGCGCTGATATTAACTTAGTTTGAGTAGATCTCCACTCTAGTAACAGTAGCTAATATTTATTGCGTTACTGTGTACCAACTTCCATTCTAAGCAGGAAGTAACAAGTATATATTCTCATTTAATCCTCATCCCAACAGTCCAGGGAGGTATGTTTTATTACTATCCGCGTTTTACTGATGGGGAAGTAGACACTGAAAGGAACACTGACCCACTTGCCTGAAATCACCCAGTTAGTAAGCACAGAGGCAGGATTCACACTCAGGCAGTCTGATTCCAGCCCAAAAGCTCTCAATGACTACTCTTTATAGCTTCCAGAAAGAGGTCACAAACATGCCAACACGAACATCTGGTCGGTTGGATTGCTCCACTTCTCATTGTAAATTAACAAATTAACATTGTGCAGTACACATTCATCTCTGGCGAGTTGATTAGCATGACTCGATTCCCTAGGGCTTCATCCCCTCATAGTGGACTAAGAAGGCTGAGCGTTCAGACTTGCCAATCCAGCTGTGGATCCATGACTGCACCTCAGGAGAGTGATAGGTGTAGAGATTGGGGAGGGTCCAAATCCTGCTGGCCTTGGAGGCCATGGAAGTGTTTCACATTGTTCTCTTAGTGCAGAAGGAAGCAATATGATTGGTTAGGAGGTGGCTGAAATAGTCTGGGTGAGAGATGCTGGCCAGTGTGATGGCAGTCAAAATGGAGATGAAGTGAGGGATTCTAAATAAAAGGACTCACAAAATGCTTGGCATGTAGTAGGCACAGTGTAAGGGGTGGATATTGTTAACAATGAAGGCAAGATCATTTCAATCTAGCAGGCCAAATTTCATGGATCGGAAATTGTTGTCTAAAGCCTGGCATTGAGAAAGATGTCGTACCTCTTTCAGATCTGCATGGAAAGAGTTCTTTGATGGATTGGAGATGTCTGCCATGAGAGCTGGATCAGCAGCTGGTAGCACATATGCAGAGGAGTGCTTTAATAACGACCTTCAAGTACAGATAAGATTCTTACACTGATGATTTTGAGTCATTTTTCTCTATAAAAATAATATTAAAATATAACATGAAATATTATATGATATGAAAGATAGGCTTAAACTATAAAAGGATTTCTTTTTAATTAAAAAAAAGCAGTACCTAATGGATGGTGGATTATAGAGGCTTACAGAATTGACCTTGGGTTCAGAAATATTCACGGACAATGCACTGCAAACAGAGGGTTCCAGAGGCAAATTAATTTGACTTAGGTCAAATACTTTATCCCCTTGTGGAGATCCATGATGCATGTCAGCAAGTTAAAGGTTCAGGAAATGAAGCACACTGCAAGAAACCTCTTTAATGCTCTTGCACCAGAATTTTCCAAATTGATGTGACCGTGGAAATTTTTTTTCATCTAACGCTTATTAACATTAACAGAGAAACATGATAACATCTGCACTGATATTGTGTTATAATAACATGATGCTGTGCTACAAAAAATTTGGAATGCCATCTTTTTTGGTCCTGGATTTTGTGGAGCTCAATCAGTGGGAGAAAGAGAGAGAGGGAGGAAGAGACCAGTCTGCAGCATTTGCTTGTTTTTAGAGAACCATTCTCACTTAATAAGAATTGGTTGTATATATGGTCGTATGTTGATTGTATATTGATTGTATATGTATGACTTTGCGACTGACAATATTTAACCTTTGGCTGATAAAGGTCAGTTCCTAGCCTGAACCCATGTTCTGAAGTCCCTTGAATTTGAATGACCCAGCAGACACACAGATTCCACAGATGTGGGCCAGTCTCAGAACACTAGGGCTGATTCATTTTAAAAGTTTCCAACTTTCAGTTCACTGCTTGGTACATAAAAGGCACTCCACAAATATCTTTTGAGTAAATGAATGAATACGTAACTGAATAATAATGGACACTATTTGTTCTCACAAGAAAAGCTAAGTATGAAACTACTAGGTATTGTACCAAATCAAGGAGAAATTTTCAATTAAACAATAAGTCTGAGAAATAAACAACGTTTCTTTTTTTGTTCTATGGAGAATTAGCAAGTTAGATCTACTTTTGTTTGAGTTATACATACTGAAGAAAGTAGTGTCGTTGGGCAAAAACTAGTTAATGTTATTGAGTAACTTTGTCCTTTAATAACTGGGATATGTTTATATTATCAATTAGACAAGTCACATAATCTCCTTGTTTTCTTGTCTCCTGGACTAGGTGATCTCTAAAGATCTTTTCAGTTCAAAAGTGTCTGTGAATCTGTTCACTTAAAAATGTTATGCCTTGCGCTTGCAACATTGGAAAAGTGCATAATATTCATTATAAAACCAGGTCTGAGTCCAGATTGAAAGAGCCCCAGGAAAGCAGAGAATTCCAGAATATTTTGCAAGAATATCCTCACTCATTAAAGGAATGTTCATAAGAGGAAAACAAGAGCTCTGTTAACAGATTTCCCTGCAGAAGAGCTGTGTGAAGGCCCCTTCACTAAATATATCATGCTTAGAGAGGCCAACGGTCTCCTCTGTGGCTGTCTTGATGAGCACGGGTAAGCACGGGTCAACAAGGGCACTGGTGTGACACAGACCCTATTATAAGCCAACACTTATATGTGCTTATTAGGTAGCAGCCACTGTTCTAAATGCTCTAGTTATGCTAATTCGTTTAATCCTGACAACAACCCTATGAAGTAGGTGTAATGATTATGAAAATGAGGATTTTACAGATGGGTAAACTGGGGCATAAAAGGTTAAATTTGCCCGGGATTATGGACCTAGTAAGTGATGGAGCCATATTTGAACCCAGGTAGTAGAGATCTAGAAGTCCTGCTTGACCACTCTGCTCTACTGCCATCTCAGGATATTGTCTAGCCTTTGATGAAAGCTGAAATAGTCCAAGTCACCCCACATTTATGGAGAGCCCACTCTGCTAAATGCTGCTGGGGACTGAGGGGGGTGAAATGATGAGGACTTCATTACTGTGCTTACCCAGCTAAGAAATAAGCAACTCTGTCCCGGCAGAATGGAATGAATTACTAGAATAGAAATTCTGGGGAAAGAAGAAGGTAGAATTTGAGTGAGCCCTGAAGGATGTAATTTTGATAAAGTGGGAGGAGAACATTTCAGGTTCAAGCAACAGCATGGATTATATGGTGTGCCAAATGGGCTTGTCTGCATAGATTGTGAGATGGGCAGTAGGGAGATGATGGGTGGCTTTTAGAAGGTTCTGAACACTGTGCTAAGGAGACTAAATGTAATTCTATAGGCAACAAGGAGCAATTTGGCTTTTTTTGTTGGAGTATAATTCTGGAGATAACATGGTGGATATAGCCTAAGCAGGAGGAATGAGAAATTAAATCAGGGCAGTTTCAGTAACAAATGTAAAAAGGGATGGTGTAGTGGATATTGTGATATAGTGCCCAGACCCCTCTTCAGGAACAAAGGTCTTACTCTCTAAGTCACCGGGAATGCTGCCATCAGAGAGCCCTCAGCTGTCAAGACCCTTTATCCAAGGTCATGCCCTCTTGCCGGGATGACCGACATCCAGTGACTGATTGCTGCAGGGGTATAAAGGCCCCTACCCCTCACTCCAGCTGGGGACAGCTCTGAAGGATCATCCCAGCTTCAGAACTCCTTGCATTGCAGTTGAACTTTTTTCTCTGCCCAATCCTGCCTCCTTCCTTTTCTCTTCGAAAGGCTGTTATCCCAAGAGCACTCCCTAATCAACCTCCTCCTTCCTGCCTTAAGTCTTCATCCTGGGAAACTCAACCTGCTTCCAATGGCTGCATGGTGCTTTGCAGGAACAAAACCCACAGTTGGGCATCTCTGCGGGTATGAAGCAAGTGAAAGAGAAGGCAAGTCAAAGATGCCCAAACAAGGTAGCTAGAAGAATCACGGTCTAAGCTATCATGGTGTCTCCACTGGACAACTGTAAAAGGCCCATTAATGACCTCCCTGTTTCTCTTCTTGACCATCACAGGGATGACCCACTCTTCACACATATGCCAGAGGGATCACATACAGAAGAAAATAAAAAGTCCTTATCCTCCCTACAATGCACCCCCTAACCTGGCCCCCTGATGCCTCTCCAACCTCTCCATGCTTCCCACGCTACCCACGTTCCAGCCACCCTGGCCTCTTTGCATTTCTGGAACATTCAGCCATGCACATATTGGTCCCCAGATATTCCCTAGGTTCCATCTCTCATTTAATTTATACCTCTTTGTTCAAAAACTCCTTCTCTGGGAAGCCTCCCCAGTTACCCCATTTAGAATAGCAACCTCTGTCATTTTCTATCCCTCAAACCCACTTTATTTTTTTTCCAAAGTACTTATTTCAAGTTGACATTGACATTGCATTATTTACCTATTTGATGGTGTGTTTTTTGCTCTAGAATGAGAGCTCCATGAGGACAAGAATTGTGTCCTTCTCTGTTATATCTCTGGCCAGGAACATAATTTGTGTATAAGTTAATGAAAACCAGGGACATAGGAGGAGTGTACTTTCAGTAGAAAGAAAAATGAGTTTCATTTTGAATATGTTGAATCTGAACAGTCTTCAGAATAGTCACATCAGAAGTTTAGAAGACAGTTACCAATTCAGGTTTCTAGGTAAAGACAGAGAAGTGGAAGTTCCTCAGAGTGTCCAGTACCCCGTAAAGTGAATGGGGGAGAATAAGCTAGAACAGCAGTTCCCAAGTTGCTCTGGGGAATATTAGTCTCATGAGAGGCTCTTTGAAAAAAAGAATAGCATGGCCATATTCTTTCAATGGAACAGAACCCAATCCAAACAGATGTAATAAAAGAAAAATAAATAAATAAGCAAAGAAAGAGACAGAGACAGAGAGAGAGACAGAGAAAGGAAGGAAGGGGAAGGGGACTTAATGGCTCACGTAACTGCAAAGTCCAGAGGCTCAGGCTGGTCCAGATCCAGGGACTCAAAGAGCAATACCAGAACTTGGTCTCTCTTCACCTCTCAGCTCTGTCCTTGTCTTCTCTGAGTTACTGCACTCTCAGCCAGCCTCCTTTGAAATGGACCAAATGGCAAGTAGATCACGAGAATTGGTTCCAATTCCTTCAGTCAGCAAACCCAGCTAAACACACTGCCTCTTCCACAACAGTTTCCCCCCACCAAAAAAAAAATTCAAGGAATCAGACCTAAGGAGCTGCTGGCTTGAGTCATGCACCCAGAGGGATGTGTTCTGATTCTGAGTCTGGTATGTATCTGATATGGTGAGCTAGAGGCCCCTACAACTCAGCTCTGTACATCTCTTCCCAACTCCACATTCAGTAATTTCACTTGGTAGCTTGAAACTGGCCACGGTGGTATTTACACCATGGAAATTGGCAAATGCTATAAATCAAGGCTTTTTTTCTGTGGAGAATTGGTTGTTAAATACTTACCAGCACATCACTCATCTTATGACCATTTCTAAAGCAAGGCAATGGGAAATGAACCCCCAGAACTGAAGGACTAAGGATGGGGTAGGGGTGGCTCTCTAATGGGAAATCAGGATATTGTTACAGAAAGATGGGAGAATGAATGTTGGGCGGTGTCCTCTACACCGTATATTATGTTATATTGTATTATCACATTGCTTCACATCACATTATATTATAATTGGAGATCTGTAATGAACTAATGGCTCTACAATGGCCTATAATCTAAAAAGCTGTTTGACTTTATTTAACCCATTGTCACCCAAACTTCTCTGATTAGGGAGTCCCTTTTCTCATAAAACTCGGATTAACTTCTTAACATCTTTGGAAACTAGTGAGCCAGAGTATAGAGACAGCAGATAAGGGAACTAAGAATAAAAATAATATTAACATGTAGATCTATTGCTGTGTTAGTGGCTGGGAAAAACAAAACAATTCTTTTGTTTCCCTCTCCCTTGAATAGCAATTAGAAAATACCTAAAGTAAAGAAAGCGTTGATTTAAAGCCAGCTAAGATGTATGCATATTTTATTTTGACTTTTAGCCAATAAAAAAGGTTTAAAATCAAAGGAACAACAAATTTCCTATATATTTTAGGCTGGATAGTACATGTTAATTTCTAATACTTTTGTGAGCTGTAATTAACCTTGGGTCTTTGAGAAATCAGATGTTAAGGTTTTAAGCATTTAAGTATGAAACTTAATCTAGTGATACGATAGGAACAAAAAATGAAAAACAGAGAGCAATAGAAAACTATTTATATTTAACTAATAGGAAATTGATTACCCTCTGACTATGTTTTGAAAGGGTCTTACAACGCAAACTTCATGAGGATAAGGGCTCTGTTTGTTTTGCTCACTGCTGTATCCTTAGCACTTGTATGTAGTAAGCGGCTCAATGAATATGTATTGAATATTGAATTTAAAAATCTAAAATTGATGACAGAGGAATGTCTTTATCCCATCTTATGTTTCCTCATAAACCTGCCCGTCACGCATCCCTTCATTTAGGATTGATCTTCCTTCCACAGATCTCCACGGCCATCTAAAAGATTTTATGTTTTTTCATGCTCTCTCCCCAACCCCTTTTTTGCCCTACATTGCAAACTTAGTAAGGGTTGCATTTCTACCATTTGCAGGAAAGGAATCGTCATTGATCAATCTTCACTCATATTTATTATACTGAAAACTGTATTTGTGAATTATTGATATTCTTTGTTCTTTAACTGAAATTTCTTATTTCCTAAAGATGGACAAATGTACTGAAAATCCAGGGTTCAATAAATATAATTCTTGTGTAATTCTAAGAAACTCCTAGCAAAACTGCTGTGTGTAAAGATGTTGTCGTACGGCAGAAGCAAAACCTACACTCTCTTTAAATCCGTTGGAAGCATCTGGGGATGCTCTGGCTGTTGGGGTTTTGAATACAGAGACACTTTCATTTGGAGGGAAGCCGTAACCCCACAGAGGTAAACGGTAGTGTGAAAATCTGATCGTGGGGTCTCAGTGCAGAGGGGAGAAGCTTGGGGACAGTGGGATGGGTCAGGCCCTGCAGACACAGTCCTGTACGAGATGGCAGAATGCAAATAATACCCAGAAGAAATAGCACATCATCTATCTCACTGAGTAATAAAATCCGAAACAGAGATGTAATGAGAGAAAGAGTTAGATTCATGCCGACAGAGGCAGAGGAGAGGAGCAAATTGCGCTAAGGAGAGACTGGAGAACATTCAGACCAGGCCTTCAGGTTGAGAAGGGCTCTGTATAGCACTCGGTCAAAGCTCAACTTTGTCAGAACCTCACCTACAGCAGCAACAAATTGTAGGTGAGATCCTAGTGAAGCTCCTGAAACTAGAAGCGGCAAAAGGGTTAGCAGTCAGACTGGCACCGATAGTGGAACACAGCGTCCAGTAATTAGGAGTGTAGGTTTTGGAGGCAGACTGCGGGGGCTTGAATGACACGGTTGTCAACGTCCCTGTGGCCTCCTTTGTAAATGGGGTGACAACCCTCCCTGCAACTCACAGGGTTGCAGAGAGGATGGAGTGAGTTGGTACACGGTACCTGGCACTCTGTAAGTGCTCAATAAATGCTCATTGCTGGTATCTAGCAAGTAAGTGTTCTGAACCCTACTTTTAGCCAGTGTCTTCTAAATCACTATAATGACTTTCGAATTAGACTGGAATTCAAATCTTTATTATTTTACTTCTTTGAGCTTCGGTCTCTTCACCTGGAAGTGGGACTAATACCTAGAACACAAAGAAAGTGCCCAGAGCTGAGACTATTCATGTTAATCACCAATCAATACTCATCTCTCAACTTGAGGGTCACAGGTACACCTGTTTCTCTTTCCTAGCGTTAAGAAAAAAATCTAGCGAGCTTAGATTAATCGATGTAGTCCAGGTTAGGCCTATCTAGGTGGGTAGAATGAGATTCTATGAGCACTCGGGTTTGAATTGGATGGTATCTTAATTTAGGTAGCGTTAAGGTTTCTGTCAGCTCTTTGAGTGTAAGATTCTGTGATTAAACAACCAGAAAACCCAGATTTCTTGGGCATGTCACAGAAAAGAATCTCAGAGCTGCAGACTTCTTTGAGAGTGGTGTCCTCAGTTACCTTAAGTTCCAGCAGGGAAATCATCAACAGCAATGTCGCTGTTGGCCGGAGCTGCCACAGGGATGGCCACTTCTGTTTTCCAATATGAGACCCAGTCGGTGTACCAGATTAGGTGCCCAAAGGAAACTCCAGGGACATTGCAGTTATTAAAATTAATTATTTAACTGACTTGTTATTTTTCAGCTACCCGATGTTAGAGACCTTCAGTTAATTCTGCTGGCAAATGTGTAACCATTGAAAATTCTCCACAGTCAGAAACTGGAAGCAAAAACTCACTCTCTTTCGGTTTTAGATTTTTTGGTCTTGTACAGTACATTGAAGGCTGTGGATTAAGTGCACTAGTTAGAATAATACATTCAAGGATTTAAGGAATCTGGGTCTGATTTCGAACCACTCCACTACCTCTGGCTTGACCGCAGCTCAATTCCTTAATCTTTTGGCTTCTTTTTCCATCTGTGCAAGATGCCGCTGGCAACACACTGAGTGCAGTAGCTGCAGGAACAAATTAAATAATGGGCCTAATATCGCCACCGAGATTGGAGTAAATAGCTCTTTTGTGGGATCCATTAGCTCAACTGAGAATATGAGCACAGGATTCTGGGTCTATGATGGACTATAAGGAATAATAGCATCAATTTGAATGTCTTGTGTTGCCCCTCAGTGATTCTAGACAACACATAAAGAATATAGGGAAAGAAAGAGAAAAGCAAGGACAGAGGAGAGAGCTTGGTAAGTCAAAAGGAAGAGATAAAAGTTGAAGGGATGGAGGACCGAGAGATAAGACGTGTGATGTGAGTGGACACATATGCAGAAAAGAGAAGATGGGAGACGCAGGAAGAGAAACAGGAAAGTGACTGAGTGAGTGGACGGCAAGGATTTGAAATGAAGTTTCAATCAGACAGCAGTTCATTGGGACCTAAAGGGAGGGATGGAGAAGGGGGCAGAGCAGAGGGGGCAGGCAGGGTTTATTCCAGAAAGAGAGGATTTGCTAGTGGCATCCTCTCCTGCCTTCAGTGGCTCTCTCCACACTCCTGGTATTCCCTCCCCAACCCTAGGCTCCGGCTCTGGGAGTTAGCCTTAACAGCTTAAGACTTTTAACCTCTCAGAAGTATGAGAATTTTAACAGGATTCTTGAGGTGACAGGTCTTAGGACCCAGGGAGTTAACTAAATGTTAGTCTCTCGGGGGAAAGGACCCCCCTTACTCAGTGTTTCTCAAATCAAACAATTTCTAATTCCTAACCTTTACCCATTGAGGATAACAGGATTTATAACCACCTCCCTACTACATGTAGCCCCAAACAGGCTCATCTACCTGCTTTGATAGATTTAGAAGTGGTAATAATGATACTATCTGTAGCTAATATTTACTGCTGACTTTTTGTCAGGCACATACACCATGCATTCTTCCAAGAGGGATTTGAGGTGGTATACCATGAAAGACATTATAAGAGGGGAGGAAAAACTATTATGTACACCCCTTGCCTGAGGAAAACTATAGAATATTCAACGCAGCACGGTAAGAGGTTTTATAGAAATTAACTCATTTGTCCTCTCTGCCACCCTCTGATAGGTACTTATAATTAGTCCTTTTTATAAAGAAAGAAACTGGGAAAACCAAGATTTGATATTATGTCCTTTGCTTGCCTTCGTAGGGCAGAATAAAAAAAATAATAACTCTATAGGAGTCTCACTACTTACTTTCAACAATAGCAATTTCAAAGTTATTCACCAGAAAAAATATATCAGCTCTGCCTGTCATCAAAAGATGGCCAAAACCAGTGATGCGTTGTCCAGTGTCCCTGTTAACTTAGACGTTTGAATATCCATCATATAAGGACCCTTATGACAAATTCCTCTCCAAGCTTGAGCTAGAAAAGACTTTCTCCTAAATAAATTCTGCTTTATGATTCCTTGCACTTGACAATGAGAGTTACAAAAACCTTCATTTCCCCTATTTCATTTGGCTATGGGGAAACCTGGAGCTAAGTTTTGTGCTAAGTTTTAAGGTTGGTTTGTTTTTGTTTTTTTGTTTAATATTTGTCTTTCATTGTAAACCACCTTAAGTCTCTTTGAAAGAAGGCACAGTATAAATAAGCAAAAGACAAAATGCAATCCTGTTGTGGCCATGATGGGGATATAATAATTTACCAAAATAGTTTACATAACACCCCTGAAATCTTTCTATTTGAAAGAGAATATTTTAAACAGAATCCGGGGAAGATAATATCTTTCATGGTGTCTATCGCATTTTTCATGCCCCTCAAATAACATTCCAAACCACTTTGGGTAAAGAACATAACATCTAGAGAAAATTAGATGATTATTCTCATGTATCTTCCTGTCATATATCTAATTAAAGTTTTGTATCTTGTCCAAAACTGCGCTCTAAAATAAACCAATTTAAATCTACATTTATTAGTCAGGCTTAAAATGAAGCACAGCTTCACTCATTTCAACTATTCGCTGGCTAATAACTATGCTTAATTTGTAGATTTTTATTTGTTTCCAAAATTGCTTCCAGGAACAAAGCCATATCTTGTCCCACTGATTGGTAAACAGTAGGCATGTTAGATCACACATCCCAAGAAGCCTGCGTATGGGCCAAGATATGAGTAATTTAATAACAAAATCCCATCATCTTACATTTGCTGCTTTTGTGAGTGATTGATCCTTTCAAAGGATAAAGCCTTTCATTTCCAGAATTTTCATTACAGGTGTGATTATGATTTTTCTTTCACTTAAAGATTTTTTTTTATATTTAAGCATTTCAAATGAAATCTTATTTACAAAAAAATTTTTTTTAATGAATAAAACAGAAATGCAGGGAGAAAAGAAAAGCCAATAGCTAGAAAGAAGAGCACAAATCTTGGGCATAAAATAATTAACAAAGAAATCAGCAGCTCTGCTTATCCAGCAAGTAGTTTAAGTTCAACATTTTTGCTGCTTCATTCCCATTCAATTTTAGCTTATTATATAATCTACCTTCTTACTTCTAATTATGTAATCATTTCCATTTCATTCTTCATTTGTTCAACAAACATTGAATGAGAACTGTCAGACTCTTCATATTATACAACATAAACTTCAAATGAAACAACTTTATGTTCTGATACTTAGTTTGCAACATCTTAGGTTTTTTTGTAAAAAAAAAAGTAATTATTATATAAAATAGTATTTACAACATAGACTGGTCTATGACAAGGGAAATAAAAATGGTGTCAATCCGTGGCAGGCGAAATTGAGTTGAAATTCCTTTAAGAATCCACAGTGATTAATTCACCTTTTAAACAATAGTTAAGGAAATTTTACTACTATCAACTCAGATAGCAGGACCATATCAAGTACTGCACACTGAGTTTCTGGTCATAATCCGAAAATTACTAACATATTTTTAAAGCCCCGGTTTTGTTATGGAAATATAAAATCCATTATTTCTCATGAAAAGTGTGTCTAACACCGCTTTTCAAACCAGACCTCAGACCTCAGCATGGTGCGGGAACCGAGATGCTCCTTAGAAGCTGTGGCAAGTTCCTGAGTTTCCTAACCTATGAAATGAGGGTATACGTTGGAGGCAATTAGCTAATCAAAGCATAAGCTTTAAGGCATCTTTCCAGCCCCACATCCAAGACCCTGGCAGGAGACCTAGCAATACATTCAGGTGGTCATGTTTTCGTACAGCTGGCCAAAGTAAGATATTTTAAGCACCATCAGCTGAGATTGAGGTCTCTTTCTATTTGGATGTTCCCTTTGTTACTTTCCCTTGGGTTGGGTAGTGCTGGAGCAGCTTGAGTGTGCTATATTGTTTTGTTTTTCGTTTTCCTTTGGGAGGACCACCCAAGTTGTGTAAATTTCTCATAAAACCTGCATCAACCCCTAGGTGTGATAACAGTACCTATTTTACAGGTGTGTTGTGCAGATCAAATGAGGCGACAGATGGTGCCAGACACAGTGTGTATCCAATAGATGCTAGGCATTATTATTCCCCCAAATGTTTCTATGTCTCTCTCTCTTTTTTTTCTTTGTATCTTTTTCTCTTTATATATATATATATATATATATATATATATATAAAACAAAGTCACAGAAGTTAGCGTTCTATGTAATATGCTTAAAATTAACTACAATTTTTTCCTATGAAAGGAATTTCTCAACTCCATGTAGGGGCTGCATCACGATTTTCTTAGACCCTAGGCACTTGTGCCTTTGTTGAACCCCTTCATCCATTAAAAAATTTAAAAATAAGATAAGTTTCCCAAACCACCAAGGACTCAAGAACCAGGGTAACGGAAAAAGCAACGTTGTACATCTTAAACAGGGGTTCCAGTACACATAGTAGAAGACTGTTTTGCAAACTAGGTCTTAGGGATAATAGGAAACATTTAGTTTTGGCGTTCAGAATATGAACACAGATGAAGCTGGCCCTTAGAAGACTAGTGGGGACCATGTCTTACTGTGAAACACATATTTTCATTTAGGGAGCCTACTTTTCAATCAATGTACTTGCTGGTGTTTTGCGCCCATTTTAGTTACATTATCAACAGGGAAATGTTATCTCAGAAAATAAGCTTCGTTTTGCTAATTTAGAGATTGCTCTGGAATTTCATCCAAAGGTCTCTAAAAAACACGTTGGCCTTGGTGCTGGTGCATCAAATAAATCACAAATGAAACAAACAAGCTGGCTTCCTATTGAAGGTGTGTCTGCAGAGCCCTGTGACTCTGCGTGCCAGGGGCTCCATCTGGCACATTTCTGAACGTTGCAAAATTAATTGTGTCGAAGAGAACATCATCAAACGCGTCCGGCATAGAGAGTAAACATCTTCAAACCACGATTCTGCGCCATCAAACGCTCCCCAGCTAATTACATTTGGTGCATTACTCTGGAAGAAAATCGAGGCCAAGTGAAACTGCGGAAATGGGAACAATGCAAGGAGGAAAAATCTCACCCCATTAAGGGATCCGTTTTTTCTCCGCACAAATAAGCCCACCACGCCTTGGAGGCAAGACTAGATGGCTCCAGGATACTCTCAGAATGCTCCCGCGGGCCCCCTCGGGCTGAGGGAGCCCTGCATCGGGGAGGAGGAAAGTGGCCTGAGTGGCAGCGCCCCAGCCATGGGGGCATTTTAGGTAACTCATAAAATCTAAGCCATCGCTCCCCCTACCCCCGCCCAGGCGTAGAGGCTGGTTTTCGTGTGCCCTTACAAAGGAAGCTAAAACACGGCCCCGCGTCGTCCTGTCCTCTATGCAATGTCTGCAAAGCGCACTGACAGCGTTTTGGGAGCTGCTCTCCGCACAGGGCCGCCGCGCGCTAGGCAGGCTTTCCCTGAGCATTTGCACCAGCTGGGCCGCTCCTCTCCCCGACTCTTCCATGACCTCCCGAGATTGGCCTCGCGACTGGACTCTCCGCGGAAGCACCTCCCTCGGTGCTCGGCCCCCGCGCGCGGCCGCTCCCCTCCTGCTCCCAGGGGCGGCCCCGCGGCGAGCGCCGGACGCGCGCGGCCCCGCCGCGGGGGGCGGTGGCGGGGGCGCGCGGAAGGCTTCCGGCGGGGGCGCGCGGGCGGCGGGGCGGGGCCGGGGCCGGGGGCGGGGCCGGGGCAGCAGCGCCCCCCGCCGAGCGGCGTGCAGGCACCGCCCCCGCGCGCCGCAGTCCCCGCTGGAGCGTCTCGCCACTGGCCGTGGCCGTTACTGTTGCCTCCGCGCGGCTCTGGCGGCGGCGGCGGCTCTCGGGGCTCGCGGAGGGCAGCGGGCCGACCCTCGCCCGTGGCCGCCTGGTGCAGCCCAGCGCTGGGACCGGGGAGGCAAGACGGCGGCGGCGGAGGCGGCGGGTTGTGCCCGGCCCCCCTCCTCTACGCCTCCAGACCCCGCGCGACTGCGGACTCCTGGCAGCCCCCGGGCGGCGGCCGAGGCGGCCAAGCTGACGGCCGGGGATGGCGAGATAGCGGCGCGGGAGCGGCTTGTGAGTACGGAGAGCGGGTGGGCGCGGCGCAAGGCGCGGGTAGTGGGAGCCGCGGAGCCTGGAGCCCAGTCCCGTGGGCGCGTCGCCGCGAGCGCCCGGCGGCCCGCGGGGGGCGGGGGGCAGCGCTCCGGCCGGCTTCGGCCCGGGTGTCGGGGAGCGTCCGAGAGGAGTGACCGGGAGCGGGGGGTGGGGCGCGCCAGGTCGCGCCGCTCTCCAAGCACCCTTGGGCCACCCTCGGCTCCCAGAGGACGCCGACTCCCCGGCTGCGAACTTCTACCCCACGTAGGGCAGCGAGTTCTGAGGCCACAGCCTACCTGGGGGATGGGAAGGAGCTTGAATTTTTATTTTTGTTAAGGAATGTAATCAACCAAGTGATTTCGTGACCCCGTGCCTCAACTTTTCATTAAACTAGTTCTCTGTCCCTTCCGTATTCATGGTGTATTTGATTCACCTGTATTTTATGTGCTTGTATCCGAAGGCACTATACTGATGAAAACCAGTTAAAGAGTTGGCGATCAAAGTTAGGCTTCGTAAAGGATGACACTTTTAATGCGTCATTTCAAAAGACAGAGCTGGAATCCTGAGTTGTGTCTGACAGAAAACTCTGTGCTTCAAATGCTGTGAATTTACGCCTTGAATAACATGATTCTGGCCTCCACCGTCCGCGTCCCCACCTTTGGCTACCAGAAATATATGAGGTGTTTTATTTGCGGTTGGTTACCTGTGTGCTCCTTTTTGTATGGGTGTGTTATTGCAGTCAAATATTGATACAGCATATATACTGATACCGAATGGTGTTTGTATGGAAATGAATTTTTTTGCATTTTTTTAATGTGTTCTTTTAAGATACATTTTTCAACAGAAAGGTTTCAGTTTAAAGTTTGCCTTCTGATTTGTTCGTTTTCAGTTTCAGATTTGTCTTTAAAAAAAAATTTGCTTGGAGTAAAATTAAGTGACTTAAAAGTATCATTTAGTCAGGGGTCCCAAAATGATTCTTAAGTTAAATTTAAAGCAAATTCCCCTCCCCAGAAGAGAAAAATTAAAGCGTTCGTTTAGTGCAAATGATGCTTGCCCCTTCCCTTAAATGCTGATTTTGCCACAGCTCTGAACTCACATTTCACTAGTATCGGAGGGTTCCTCGTCTAAGCCTGGCAGGGGAAAGGAAACCTAAGTATAGCGTGTGTTTTTAAAAACACTGTGCTCTTATTTGTTTTTTACGTTGACTTTCTGTTTTAGAGCCAAGGGGAAACTGTTGATTTGGAGGCTTCATTAGGTAGGTACAAGCTCGATTTAGATTTCCCTTCCAAGGGTTGAACTGAGGCTTATTTGCTTTGTAATAGGTGAGATCACAAGTGCTCCTCTCTAGTTAGTGGAGACTGGGATTCTTTTCTGGGAAATAAGGATCAGGAACTTCGCTGTTGAAGAGAACAAACTTTTGTGATTTTTGAAAGCTTTTGCTTATTGATGGTCCTCACTGAACAATATGTTGGCAATAGTATAAATTATTATGACATCAAGATTTATCATATTAATTTGTGGGACAGGCAACCTGTGCACACTGTAGAAGATTCAGTATGTATAAAAAGCTATAGAGTGGGAAGTATACCTCTCTCCCCACCTCCAGGCCTCATTGCACCCTGTTCTCCCCAGGACCCAGGGTTACTAACTCCTGTGTATATCTTTCCAGATAAAGCCTATGCTAGTATAAACATTTTGTATGTGTTCTTTTTATTTGTGTTTCCACAAATGAGGATGCATTGTATACTCTGTTCTGCACCAGCTCCCTGCCCTCCCCTCTCTGCGGAGTACTAAATCTTGGCAGTCTCTACATCAGTACCTAAGAGATGTCTCATTCTCTAACAGCTGCTGAGTACTCCATTAAGGATGAAACGTAATTTATTTAACCTCTTCTTCATTGCGGTAGGTTGTTTCTACTATTTTGCTGTAGAATTATTGTAAAACATTAGTTTTTGAGGTTTTTAAGTGGATTTCAATTATTCCCAAAGACCCAAAGGCAGTAGTAACTTACTTCTTTGCATCATGTCCAGGAAATATATGCCCCTTCTCTCCAGTGTACACCCTTTCCTTTTATATAATTTCAAAGCAGTCCATAAGGATCTTTGGTGTCTTTGTGGTGAAGCATGAGACATCAAGGCCAGTTACTAAGGTCATACTCCTTGATTAACACCTTAGCTCTTTGTTTCAACAAAAGAAATAAAAGAATAGATGTAAGTTGTTAAGAATAATCTGTAAGAGGGCTTCCTGGTGGCGCAGTGGTTGAGACTCCGCCTGCCGATGCAGGGGACACGGGTTCGTGCCCCGGTCCGGGAAGATCCCACGTGCCGCGGAGTGGCTGGGCCCATGCGCCACGGCTGCTGAGCCTGCGCGTCCGGAGCCTGTGCTCCGCAATGGGAGAGTCCACAACAGTGAGAGGCCCGCGTACCGCAAAAAAAAAAAAAAAGAATAATCTGTAAGAAAAATTCTTAAGAGTTTGAATATTTTGAACATGGAGAAAAGGCTTGTAACTTTGATTAAGTTGAAGATAAAGGCAGTTTATCAGTTGTAAAACTTGTTTGCCATTAGGCACTAACATCCCTGCCTTCTGTAGATTATCACCAGTATCTCATATTTTAATGTTGCTATAGTATGGTTATAAATTGTACACTTTGGGAGAAGGTTATTCATAACTTTTAAGAGGGACTATGCTTTTAGAAAATATTTGGCCCTTTTAAATTAAAATTTGAGGTCTCTTAAGAGTGCTTTTAAAACAGAGTAAATTGTAGAAGTAAGACTAATGCTAGCTAGCACTTGAGCCAAATACAGTATATAATTTGAATATTAGCCAATGTTAAGCTTTATATTTCCATTATGCTTATTTCTGAGAATGATTTTAGGACTAATGTAAGAAACTGTAATAATCCTTTTTTTTTTAACTGACCAAACAAACCTTTTCACATTTAAGGTGTTTTCTTTTTCCTTTGTTATTCAGTACCTGTCGTTGTGCTACAAAACTGCTAATATTGCATCTGTTATATTCCAGGCAACTTTCTAGCAACTAAGAATATAGCAGTGCACAGGACAGACAGATCCCCTTCTAATGAGTTCACATCTTAGTGAGGGAGGTGGATAAAAAGCAGAGAAGCAATAAAGGCAATAACATTAGAGAGTGATAAGTGCTGGAAAAGTGGTAAAATAGGTTTGCTCTGGCAAACAGGGGCAGGGTAGGGGCTGCTGTTTTAGACTGAGTGGCCCTGGAAGCCTCTCTGAGGTGGAGAGATTTGAACTGAGAGTTGAGTGTGTTTTTGGAGAATGGTGACTTCAGGCAGAGGGAACAGCACATGCAAAGGCCCTGCAGTGGGGCTGAGCCTTGCACGCCAGAGGAACAGAGGGCTGCCTGTGTGGCTGGAATTTATGATGAAAAAGTGGCTGGCAGGAGAGAGAAGTCACTGGGATTAGTGTCCTGGGTATTTGCATATGTCAAGGAACATTTATAGAAGTGGGAAGGAGACCTTGGGTGGTGGAGTTCCTCCACCTGCTGGAAGCTCCAGGAGGGCAGGCACTGATCTGCTTGTTCCTCATTGCTTCCCCCGTGCCAGGAACAGCCTTGGTCAGAATGGGCTGTGAATATTTATAGAATTAATGAATAATTAGAGAGTTTAAGAAATAATCTTGCCTGGTTTTGGTCAAAATACCTAGATTTGGGAGTCTTCTAGTTGAGTTTTCCATCTTGGCTCTGGCCCTTGACGTTACCAAATCTGGTCTACTGTTAACACATCCTCTCAAATTGTTGCTTTAAGTCAGTTGCATTTGATTTCTATTCCCTGAAATTAGAGTATGAAGCCTTAAAAGCATGCCTAATTTTCCAGGACATTATAGTGATTTCTGAGTAATTTAGTTAAAAGTTCCATCTTTGATTTTAGTAGATTAGCCATTTGCCTAAGGGTAAAAATTTCAGAGATACCTTTTTTGGTATAGTGAATGTTTGAATCCTTTTGGGCAGATGACAGACTAATGAGCACATAAAATGTATGTATTTTATGCAGGTACTTTTATTCTCACAGGAAGAATGTGTGTGTGTTCTATTTTAGGGAGTATCAGGAACTGTGGTATTTCCTCTTCCCAACTTCTAATCTGTTTGTCATTCTGAATATATGTTCCTTTATATTAACTGAAAGCTTGGGAAATGAGTTTTGTGCCAAGCAATTGTTGTAGATGCCTAATTAGAATCTGTTGTTTTTTTCTGAACTGTGACTTTTGAGGTCCTGTTCCATATCAGGAGTTGTGATCTTGCAGAATGAGGGGGGTTGATTTTTTATTTCCTATCCTAATTGGTTGATACCTGAACCCAATAAGTTGTTCCCATATAAGATAATTTTATCTTCCAGCATTCTCTCTTAAGCTCTGTGCACATGCTATGTAAAGGATGGATTCTGTGACTTTAAAATCTTAAATCAAGTTACCTTTGTTTTTCGTCACTCTCCTTGCAGTGAAAGGTCTTCAGGCAAATTGCGGAAGCCCACAAGCATCTGTTTTATAGGTCACTGGTACATTGAGGCTTAGATGCTTGAGTTAAAGTACTTTTATTACTACCTTTACCTTTCCTTTGTGAACTATAGAGATGCAGCAGGTCCAGATTTGTCTTACATTGCCTAAAGTTTACGACACATACACATTCCTCACCAGTCCTTGCTGCTGCTGCTGCTGCTCGTGTGAGCAAAGGTTGTGCTTATCAAATACTGTTTTATGCGTTTATGTTGGAAGTTGAAGAAAACCTTCTGGTGGGTGAATTTTTCACGTACTTTTGCAGAGAGGTGAGAAAATCTTGCCTCTACCCATTCTTCTGGTTTGTAGGGCAGGTACAGAGGAAGACTTGGAATCAGTACGTGCCGGTAGCTGAGAATCTGTATCTGTATTATTAAGTGGCAGTATCCTGGAAGACCACAAGAAGGCGCTAATACTCCCATAAAGTGTGTGGCTCTTCCCTAAGGGTGACTTGGGATACTGCGGCCCCTTGCCTTCTTCTCACTGCTTGCAGGAGCAGCCTTCTCCAAGGAAACGCTGGATCGGAGGACAGTTGAAACAGCGGTGGTGGGAGCATGGGGTGGAAAATAACAAGGGGTGGCAGAAGTAATGCTTCCCATTTCTCATATTGAAAATGCTGGTGGGGCAGTGAATTGTAGACATTCTGTAGACAGAATGTGCCTTTGACTTGGGGATGAGGGTAAGCTGGAGAGAGGTGAGACTCCACCATCACGACTTAGTGCTGCAGCTGCCAGCGTGCCACCTTAAAGCTGGGTGCCAGCCTTCCCAGTCCCAGGCTTGGAGACCTGCCGCCACACCAGTGGGTCCTGTTTCATGTTTCATGCTGTAGTATTTATAGTGCAGTTCAAAAGCGAAGGAGGCAAGAACATCTTAGGATCCTTTTCAAACACGCAGTTAAAATTGGGAGCATAAGTCTTCATCTAACACGAACCTTATCCTGTATCATTCCTTGAAGTTACCGGGATCACCAGAGTTTTACTGTAGATGTAAAATTTGGGAGGAGAGGGCTGAGAGCTTCATTCTGATTTCTAAGGAAGGACTATATATAGTCCTGTATATAACTTAAAATGCAAAGCATTTACGAGTAATAGGAGCTTAAGCATTCAGACAAAACCAGAGAAGGTATAGAATTTAAGGGGCAGAAGGGGCCTTGGATCATCTGGTCAACTTTAAGTTTACTGATAAACCAAGCCCCACAGGTGTTCTAATTTGCCTAAGAATCCAGTAGTTCCAGACTGGTGTTTGTGACCACGATTTGCTGATTCCTAACTGCAGGGTTCTGAGCTCCCCTCTGGAACAGCAGGAAATTTGTGGGGTTCACTGCTGTGTCTCCATAGAACAGTGCCCAGCCCAGATATTTGTTGAATAAATGAATACATAAGAGAATTTTGAGTACTTAAGATTGCACATTAGCTGTAAGATAATACTTATAAAATTTGAAAGAATACATGATTTCACGAGTTTCTTTTCTTGTTAAACAATAGAGCATGTTGCTATTAAAGCCCAAACTATTAAGCCTAATATTAGCCAGATGGGCAAATGAAGATGTGTTTTACTTACCAGCTTGGCAATTTTCAGAGCCTGGTGTCACTAGATCTTGTAATGTTCATTCTGTTCAGTCTGCTGGGATCCGTGTCATTTAAGTTTTATATTTTGTATTTGAAAACATATGTACTTTAAAATTTAGCATTTGTTGTCTGAATTGTTTGCTATTTTTCTAGATATGTTTTATCAATAGTTTCACTATTTTTAAAACTTAGAGCCATATAGGGATTTGGTTGGTTACAAACAAATCTAGCTAACCATTAGGTTTTTGGGGATTGTCACTTTCCAATGCTGCTGGTGGGTGTTTCAATTGTTATAACTTTCCAGGAGGGCAATTTTGTTTATTACTCACCGAAAGCCTCAAAAATGTGCCATGTCCCTTAGTCAGGCATTTCCACCACTAGGAATTTAAACTAAGGAAAAAAAATAAAGTGTGTGCACAGAGACCAGTCTATAGCAGTGGTTCTCGCCTACGCGGTGCCTGTGGGCACCGTATTCCTGTCAGTAGCTTTCTCCCCGCACAGTGATTCTTCACTTGGCGGGAAGTCCACATAGTGGGGTGTCTCAAATTGCGAGGGGTGGGGTGCTCCCCCAAGCTTGGAAACTCATCTCCAGATTCTGGTGACCTCCACAAAAAGTACACCAAAAACCCAATCTTTAGTTTGCAAAAATGATTTTTGTAGCTTTCTTTATGATAGTTATAAGCTAGAAACAACTTAAATGCTCAATAATAGGGAGATGGATTACATAAATTGTGGTATATATCAATACTTGTAATGAAAAACCCTTTCTTCATTGACAGTGAGGTAAGAAGTATTTATTGATTTGGAAAGATACTCAAAATTTGTAAAGTGAAAAAGCAGATTGCAAAACAGCACTTGTAAGTGGATCTAAGGTTTTTTTGTTTGTTTTTGGCGAAAGAGGTAGAGAGAGCGAGCGAGTGAGCAGGAGTGTGCAGTTTTCTACCTGTTACGTAGGAAAATGCCGGGAAGACTATACACCAGATGTTAGGTGAGAATATCTCCTTGTGCTGAAATTACAGGTGACTACTATTTTTATTTTCCTGAATTTCCAACATAAGGAGCATATTATGTAATAAGGAGAATGAGAGCAGCTTCCTTTTTTCACTTACTGGTTAGGCAACCCACAGAACTTGGACAAGTTCTGTGTCTGATTTCTTACCTGTAAAAGGGAATAATAATATCCACCTCATCGTGCCTGCGAGTAGTATGTGTTAGATAAATGTTACCTTTCCCTCACTATTCTGTTATGATTAAGGCCAATATTCCTACTAATATAGGATTTCTAAGCAGAATAACATATCAACTGTTGTAAGAAGCACTTTATGACATTCTGACAAAATATTTCATTGCTTCTGGTCACTGAGAAGTATTTTGTTGAGTTATTATTTACTTTAAAACTGAAATGCTTTCCAGTGCCAAGAAATTTTATTTTGAATCAAAAGCTTTTTTTTTTCTTCTTTGTTTCCTTCTGTTATCGGTTTCCATAGTTCTGTATGATAAGTTCTCAAAAGTCAGGGTCCGATCTCTTTTCCTTTTATAGAGTTGTTAAAATGAAATGTGATTCATTCATTCAGCAACTATTAAGGGCCTTTTTTTCCCCAGGCAGCAGGTAGGCATCAGATATGCAGCAGTGGGCAGGGCAGACACGCCCCCACTACTTGCATGACAAGGAAAGTGACCAGAGCACTTCAGGGCCAGGAGGCACACCCACTCAGTAAAAGGTGTGTTACAGCAGCTGACAATCAAGTGGGCCTCATTTCCTCTCCTGCGATTTTAAAAGAAGCTATGTTGTGATGTTACTTTTCAGTGAACACAAATATTGCCTCTTGCTTGTTCTACCAAGTACAGGAGGAGCAGACTAGGTTATTTCACCTTGACATTTACTGATGATTTAGTGATGACTTGCATTATATATCTGTGAGAATATCCTGGGCTAATAGTATTAAAATTGCTACTCTATATCCTCTGTGAAGAATATGCCTTTTTGAGATTATCTAGTGTAAAATTACTGCTGTGGGTTCCTACTAATAAATTTAGGGTGGATAGAATTTATCGATACCCCATTTGAGAAATTCCAGCACGCGGTCTCACTGAAGATGAGGGCAGAAAGCCTGCAGTTTAAGATTTCCATTTGACGGTATATAAGAATACATTAATTTTGTAATGTGTTCCTTGTGTAGGGACAGTTTTGGCAGCAGCTGTAAATGTTTTGATATAAAGTACACCCTCAGTGTTCATGAGAAGTGTCTCGGGACCCTTATGACAAATACTGACCTTGCATTTTATTTCCCTGATACAGCCTAATAAAAGAAGACAGTTTCATAAATCATTTTTTCTTGTTCCTGTGTAGAAAGAATGTAGAAGTCATGTCACAGGTTGGAGCCACTAGCAAAGCCAACATTTTATTCTTTCTTTATCTCACATTTTTTCCATCTACACCATTGCTTTCCATGGCCTATTCCACTCCATTGGCCTCCGCTGGAACCAGCAATTAGCTTTCTTTTTTTTAGTGGTGGTGGGGGGATCTCTTTTCACAAAGAAGTACCCTTTATCTCTCTTGAGATGTACTAAGTATGTAATAGTAAAGGGAGAGCAACCAAACTGTGTTGACCTGCAGACCTTAGGCTGTTGTCTAGACGTAGAGTTTCGCTAACTTACTCTTTCTCAAATGCAAGCTTCAATAAAAGTACAGGTGACGCTGTTTTGGAACTTTTCAGCTCACTTACAAATAGTCAAAGTTGTGATTGCTGTACTCACGCATTCCATGGGCTGTATTGCTGGGATCAAAAACTCAAATGCTTACAGGGACAGAAGAGGTCACAGACATTGCTGAGTGGGTCTGATCTGCCTTTTGTCTTTATGCTTCTGATAAAAACATAAGGAATATTTTACCTCTTAATTCTGCTACAAGATAGACAACACTGATAGTCTAGATGAATGGCAACTGAAATTTGTCTCAGTTTTGGGGACCAATAAGGAAAGACACAGAGGAAGGTTGGATCTGGAGCAACCTTGAGCTGATGTGAGCTGAGTTTTGAAGGGCGAGTTGGTGTTTGCTAAATGGACAGGGAGGAATGGGGTGGGAAGGACATTCTGGGTAGAGGGTAAGGTGTGCAGTGACACAGAGGACAGCAGAGCCTGCCGTGTTTGTTGGGACTCGAGCACAGGGCCAGTGTGGGTCAGAGGGCAAAGGTAGGTGGGACTGACGTTAGGTGGCTTGGAACAGCAGAGAGCCTCATGCCATGCTGACAGCTGGCACCTTCTCCGTAGGCCAGGGAGAGCCATGGAAAATTTCAGGCATGTGAGACCGACGATTCAGAAGCGGGCCTCCAGCTTGTGTCATGGAGGCTTGGGAATCCGGAGACCAGGGAGCAACCTGGCAGGAGTGCAGAACAAGGGGAAGAAGCCCCAACAAGGCCCTAGCCAGGCTCGGCCCTGGAAGTTTGTCTTTACTTTCCTAATAATGTTGAGGCATTATTTCCCAATAGTGACACGTGCAGCAGTAATGACTCTGCTCTTTCCATGCTCAATCCATCATGCCCTTTTCTTAAAGCTTTTGATTAAACTCAAATGGTGAGAAAGCATTCAATGTGTTTAAAGCTATCAAACACAGATCTACTGATGCCTTACCCTTATGTTGCTAAAAGTTTGAGAGATCCTAAGTGTGGGTGGTTATAAAACAGCGAGTAGGTGAAGTGGGAGTGATGAAGTAGCCGCTTGAGCTAAAGATGTTGGTCAGAGGGCACAAACTTTCAGCCTCCAGACATTTGGCCTGGAGTTTGGATGAATGATGAGACTTAGATGGAGATGCTGCTCAGAGCCAGGTGACTCATGTGAGAGATGGACTGTGGGAGGCCCCTGCCAGAGGCCATGGCATTAATTAAGTACTGATGTGAACGACCTATGCCAGAGATGCTGATGAGGGCCTGCCAGAGCAGTGGGAATGGAAGTAGGGGTAGGTTCTAGGGCAGAGTCAAGGTGTGTTTTGGAGGTAGAACTGGTGAGTAGGTGGGAAGGGTGAGAAGGAGGATTAGTTGAGTGTGACCCAGGAGAGACTGGTGCCATGAATGGAGATGGGCTTGTCAAGGGGCAGGTTTGGAAGAGAAGGTGAGTTTATTTTGCACATGTGGAGTTTTTTGAGAAATCTGTGAAATATCTCAGTGGATATGTAGCATCAAAATATTTTGTCAGAGCAGAAGCAAGAAGAACTATAGTCCTGCAGCCCTGTGAAACTAAAACCACATTCACAGAAAGATAGACGAGATGAAAAGACAGAGGGCTATGTACCAGATGAAGGAACAAGATAAAACCCCAGAAAAACAACTAAATGAAGTGGATATAGGCAACCTTCCAGAAAAAGAATTCAGAACAATGATAGTGAAGATGATCCAGGACCTCGGAAAAAGAATGGAGGCAAAGATCGAGAAGGTGCAAGAAATGTTTAACAAAGACCTAGAAGAATTAAAGAACAAACAAACAGATGAACAATACAATAACTGAAATGAAAAATACACTAGAAGAAATCAGTAGCAGAATAAATGAGGCAGAAGAACAGATAAGTGACCTGGAAGACAGAATGGTGGACTTCACTGCTGCAGAACAGAATAAAGGAACAAGAATGAAAAGAAATGAAGACAGCCTAAGAGACGTCTGCGACAACATTAAGCACAACAACATTCGAATTATAGAGGTCCCAGAGGGAGAAGAGAGAGAGAAAAGACCGGAGAAAATATTGGAAGAGATTATAGTCGAAAACTTCCCTAACATAGGAAAGGAAACAGCCACACAAATCCAGGAAGGGCAGAGAGTCCCATACAGGATAAACCCAAGGAGCAACATGCCGAGACACATAGTAATCAAATTGGCAAAAATTAAAGACAAAGAAAAATTATTGAAAGCAGCAAGGGAAAAACAACAAATAACATACTAGGGAACTCGCATAAGGTTAACAGCTGATTTCTCAGCAGAAACTCTACAGGACAGAAGGAAGTGGCATGACATATTTAAAGTGATGAAAGGGAAGAACTTACAACCAAGGTTATTCTACCTGGCATGTTTCTCATTCAGATTTGATGGAGAAATCAAAAGCGTTACAGACAAGGAAAAGCTAAGAGAATTCACCACCAAACCAGCTCTACAGCAAATGCTAAAGGAACTTCTCTAAGTGGGAAACACAAGAGAAAAAAAGGACCTACAAAAACAAACCCAGGGCTTCCCTGGTGGTGCAGTGGTTGAGAGTCTGCCTGCTGATGCAGGGGACATGGCTTAGTGCCCCGGTCCGGGAAGATCCCACATGCCGCCGAGGGGCTGGGCCTGTCAGCCATGGCCACTGAGCCTGCGCGTCCAGAGCCTGTGCTCCACAATGGGAGAGGCCACAACAGTGAGAGGCCCGCGTACCACAAAAAAAAAAACAAAAAAACCCGAAAACAATTGAGAAAATGGCAATAGGAACATACATATGGATAATTACCTTAAACGTGAATGGATTAAATGCTCCAACCAAAAGACAGAGGCTCGCTGAATGGATACAAAAACAGGACCCGTATATATGCTGTCTACAAGGCACCCACTTCAGACCTAGGGACACATACAGACGGAAAGTGAGGGGATGGAAAAGGGTATTCCATGCAAATAGAAATCAAAAGGAAGCTGGAGTAGCAATACTCATATCAGATAAAATAAACTTTAAAATAAAGAATGTTGCAAGAAACAAAGAAGGATACTATATAATGATCAGGGGATCAACCCAAGAAAAACATATAACAATTATAAATATATATGCACCCAACATATGAGCACCTCAATAAATAAGGCAACAGCTAATAGCTACAAAAGAGGAAATTGACAGTAACACAATAATAGTGGGGGACCTCAACACCTCACTAACACCAATGGACAGATCATCCAAACAGAAAATTAATAAGTAAACAGAAGCTGTAAATGAAACGATAGACCAGATAGATTTAATTGATATTTATAGAATATTCCATCCAAAAACAGCATATTACACTTTCTTCTCAAGTGCACACGGAACATTCTCCAGGAGAGATCACATCTTTGGTCACAAATCAAGTCTTAGTAAATTTAAGAAAATTGAAATCATATCAAGCATCTTTTCTGACCACAATGCTATGAGATTAGAAATCAATTACATGGAAAAAAACGTAAAAAACACAAACACATGGAGGCTACAGAATACATTACTGAATAACCAAGAGATCACTGAAGAAATCAAAGAGGAAATCAAAAAGTACCTAGAGACAAATGACAATGAAAACACGATGATCCAAAACCTATGGGATGCAGCAAAAGCAGTTCTAAGAGGGAAGTTTATAGCAATATAATCCTACCTCAAGACACAACAAACATCTCAAATAAACAATCTAACCTTACACCTAAAGGAACTACAGAAAGAAGAACAAACAAAACCCAAAGTTAGCAGAAGGAAAGAACTCATAAAGATCAGAGCAGAAATAAATGAAATAGAAACAAAGAAAACAGTAGCAAAGATCAATAAAACTAAAAACTGGTTCTTTGAGAAGATAAACAAAATTGATAAACCATTAGCCAGATTCATCAAGAAAAAGAGGGAGAGGACTCAAATCAATAAAATTAGAAATGAAAAAGGAGAAGTTACAACAGACACCACAGAAATACAAAACATCCTAAGAGACTACTACAGGCAACTCTATGCCAATAACATGGACAACCTGGAAGAAATGGACAAATTCTTAGAAAGGTATAACCTTCCAAGACTGAAGCAGGAAGAAATAGAAAATATGAACAGACCAATCACAAGTAATGAAATTGAAACTGTGATTAAAAATCTTCCAACAAACAAAAGTCCAGGACCAGATGGCTTCACAGGTGAATTCTCTCAAACATTTAGAGAAGAGCTAACACCCATCCTTCTCAAACTCTTCCAAAAAATTGCAGAGGAAGGAACACTCCTAAACTCATTCTATGAGGCCACCATCACCCTGATAGCAAAACCAGAGAAAGATACTACAAAAAAAGAAAATTACAGACCAATATCACTGATGAATATAGATGGAAAAATCCTCAACAAAATACAAGCAAACAGAATCCAACAACACATTAAAAGGATCATATACCATGATCAAGTGGGATTTCTCCCAGGGATGCAAGGATTCTTCAATATACGCAAATCAATCAATGTGATACACCATATTAACAAATTGAAGAATAAAAACCATATGATCATCTCAATAGATGCAGAAAAAGCTTTTGACAAAATTCAACACCCATTTATGATAAATACTCTCCAGAAAGTGGGCATAGAGGGAACCTACCTCAATATAATGAAGGCCATATATGACAAACACACAGCAGATATCATTCTCAATGGTGCAACACTGAATGCATTTCTTCTACGATCAGGAACAAGACAAGGATGTCCACTCTCACCACTATTATTCAACATAGTTTTGGAAGTCCTAGCCATGGCAGTCAGAGAAAAAAAAGAAAAGGAATACATATTGGAAAAGAAGAAGTAGAACTATCACTGTTTGCAGATGACATGATACTATACATCGAAAATCCTAAAGATGTCACCAGAATACTACTAGGGCTAATCAATGAATTTGGTAAACTTGCAGGATACAAAATTAATGCACAGAAATCTCTTGCAATCATATACAATAATGATGAAAAATCTGAAAGAGAAATTAAGGAAACACCCCATTTACCACTGTAACAGAAAGAATAAAATACCTAGGAATAAACCTACCTAGGGAGACAAAAGACCTGTATGCGGAAAACTATAAGACACTGATGAAAGAAATTAAAGATGATACCAACAGATGGAGAGATATACCATGTTCTTGGATTGGAAGAATCAGTATTTTGAAAATGACTATATTACCCAAAGCAATCTACAGATTCAGTGCAATCCCTATCAAATTACCAATGGCAGTTTTTACAGAACTAGAACAAAAAATCTTCAAATTTGTATGGAGACACAAAAGACACCGAATAGCTAAAGCAGTCTGGAGGGAAAAAAACAGAGCTGGAGGAATCAGACTCCCTGACTTCAGACTATACTACAAAGCTACAATAATCAAGACAATATGGTACTGGCACAAAAACAGAAACATAGATCAATGGAACAGGATAGAAAGCCCAGAGATAAACCCACGCACCTATGGTCAACTAATCTATGACAAAGGAGGCAAGGATATACAGTGGAGAAAAGACAGTCTCTTCAATAAGTGGTGCTGGGAAAACTGGAGAGCTACATGTAAAAGAATGAAATTAGAACACTCACTAACACCATACACAAAAATAAACTCAAAATGGATTACAGACTTAAATGTAAGACTGGACACTATAAAACTCTTAGAGGAAAACATAGGAAGAACACTCTGACAAAAATCACAGCAAGATCTTTTTTTGATCCACCTTCTAGAGTAATGGAACTAAAAACAAAAGTAAACAAATGGGACCTAATGACACTTCAAAGCTTTTCCATAGCAAAGGAAAGCATAAACAAGACAAAAAGACAACCCTCAGAATGGGAGAAAATATTTGCAAACGAATCAATGGACAAAGGATTAATCTCCAAAATATATAAACAGCTCATGCAACTCAATAGTAGAAAAACAAACAACCCAATCCAAAAATGGTCAAAAGACCTAAATAGACATTTCTCCAAAGAGGACATACAGATGGCCAAGAAGCACATGGAAAGCTGCTCAACATCACTAATTAGTAGAGAAATGCAAATCAAAACTACAATGAGATATCACCTCACAGCAGTCAGAATGGGTATCATCAGAAATTCTACAAACAACAAATGCTGGAGAGGGTGTGGAGAACAGGGAACCCTCTTGCACTGTTGGTGGGAATGTAAATTGATACAGATACTATGGAGAACAGTATGCAGGTTCCTTAAAAAACTAAAAATAGAATTACCATATGATCCAGCAATCCCACTACTGGGCACGTACCCAGAGAAAACCATAATTCAAGAGGACACATGCACTGCAGCACTATTTATGATAGCCAGGACATGGAAGCAACCTAAATGCCCATCGAAGGACGAATGGATAAAGAAGAGGTGCTACATATATACAATGGAATATTACTCAGCCATAAAAAGGAATGAAGTTGGGTCATTTGTAGAGACGTGGCTGGATCTAGAGACTGTCATACTGAGTGAAGTAAGTCAGAAAGAGGAAAATAAATATCGTATATTAACACATATATGTGGAACCTAGAAAAATGGCACAGATGAACCGGTTTGCAGGGCAGAAATTGAGACACAGATGTAGAGAACAAACATATGGACACCAAGGGGGAAAGCGGCAGGGGGTCAGGATGGTGGTGTGATGAATTGGGGGATTGGGATTGACATGTATACACTGATGTGTATCAAATGGATAACTAATGAGAACCTGCTGTATTATTAAAAAACCAAAAACAACAACAACAACAACAAAAAACATTAATGAAACACTAAGGACACTATGAACCAAGAAAGTTTGGGGTATAAATTAGAGGACAGATCAAGTGCTTAGGGATTCCAGTATCATATTTTAGTCTGCCTTGTGCATGCAGGAGAATAATACTGAAATTCAACCTTTGCTATGTTATAAGAATCTAGCTTATGTTTTTCTGAATGTCCTAGGAATTTTTTGTACACTGTCATCCAGATTTTTTGTTTCTCGGGATCCTGACATTCCTCTCTGTCAGTTTTGGTCATCATTCCGGCGAGGACTTCCCTGTTCATTCAAGAGCCTGTTCCTTATCAACTTCAGCATGTCATAACAAATTGGAGCACATCACTCAGGTGCTTAAAACCCTTTGAAGGCCCCTGCTGCTCCAGCATCAAGTCCCTGCTCTGCCTGGTAGACCAGGCCCTTCCAGTGGCCACCAGTGGGCTGCCTCCATGCCCTCCACAGTACAGCTGAAGACCGGTGGCTCCCCAAACTTCCTCACTCCCACAGGCCTCAGGCCTCTCCTCAAACCACAGCTCCAGGGAATGGCTCTTTCCACCCACCAACACTCTCCACTTGCCAACGCTTCCCATCTTTCAGAGGCCCCTGGAAGCCCCACCCCACCGAAGAGGGACATCTATCCACTCATGTCTCACCTCAGCTCTGCTATAATAGGAGTGACTTCAACAGCCTTCAAGAAATGTCAACAAGTGTCTATCAGACAAATGAACTTGTTTCTTCCTTCTATCACAAGGGTGAAATTATAGTAAAGAAACGACCTGAAGAACATTCCTTCTTGTTCAGAAACATGTCAAGAGATTTTTAACATGAAAAAAAGCATGATTAAAGGTCACCTTCAAAAAGAACCAGGAACAGCTCCATTCCCCAGTCCACACTTCCCCACACTCTCTACTATCAAGGGTTATCTTTTTTTTTTTAATTTTAATCTCTTCCAACTGCTAGCCATAAATCTCATTTCCTTGCTTATGTAATCAAAATACATTTTCATGTTTATTGGTGATTTACAATGCTTTACACTGCTCATTCTGTCTTTTGTCTACCTTTTAAATTAGGCATTAATCTGTTCCTTACTGCTCAATTAGAAAGAAATATCACAATGTGCATATTAACTGTGTTATATACATTGCAAATATATTTCCCAGTTTGTTCTCTTACTTTCTAGCGAAGTCTCTGTTTGACTTTCATTAAGTCATATTTCTCAATTTTGTCCTTTATGGTTTCCGACCATAAACTTTTCTCATGTGAATATTTTATAAATTGTCACCTATATTGTCTTCAAGTACAATTAAGCCTTTTAACATTTTAAGGTTTAATCCATATAAAATTAATTCTGGTGAACAATATGAGTCAGGGGCCCAGCTTTCCCCTCTTCCCAACAAATGCTACCACTTGTCCCAACACTTTTTATTAAATAACACAATCCTTCCTCCACTGACTTGAGATGCCATTGGGACCCCATTACTTCTCAACATCCTTGGTGGAACTCCTTTAACCCACTGCTCCTTCACCCCACATTCCTTCACTGAACAGCATCCTCTACTTTTGTGGCTTTAACCATCACTTATAACTGACGACTTCTAAATACGTATTTCCAGGTATCTTCCCAGTTACTGTTTAACCATCTACTGGACAATTCCTTACTTATCTGCACAAATTCACTCAAATGAGGTCCTTCAGGAATGACAAAATATACAATTTTTAAATTTGTTTATTATTTTATTTTATCCAGCAGGTTCTCATTAGTTACCCATTTTATACATATTCGTGTATACATGTCAATCCCAATCTCCCAATTCATCACACCACCAAACCCCCACCCCTGCCATTTCCCCCCGCTGGTATCCATATGTTTGTTCTCTACATCTGTGTCTCAATTTCTGCCCTGCAAACCGGTTCATCTGTGCCATTTTTCTAGGTTCCACATATATGTGTTAATATACGATATTTATTTTCCTCTTTCTGACTTACTTCACTCAGTATGACAGTCTCTAGATCCAGCCACGTCTCTACGAATGACCCAACTTCGTTCCTTTTTATGGCTGAGTGATATTCCATTGTATATATGTAGCACATCTTCTTTATCCATTCGTCCTTCGATGGGCATTTAGGTTGCTTCCATGTCCTGGCTATTGTAAATAGTGCTGCAATGAACATTGGGTGCATGTGTCTTTTTGAATTATGGTTTTCTCTGGGTATATGTCCAGTAGTGGGATTGCAGGATCATATGGTAATTCTATTTTTAGTTTTTTAAGGAACCTCCATACTGTTCTCCATAGTATCTGTATCAATTTACATTCCCACCAAGTGCAAGAGGGTTCCCTCTTCGTCACACCCTCTCCAGCATTTGTTGTTTGTAGATTTTCTGATGATGCCCATTCTTCCTGGTGTGAAGTGATATCTCATGTAGTTTTGATTTGCATTTCTCTACTAATTAGTGATGTTGAGCAGCTTTCCATGTGCTTCTTGGCAAACTGTATGTCTTCTTTGGAGAAATGTCTATTTAGGTCTTCTGACCATTTTTGGATTGGGTTGTTTGTTTTTCTAGTATTGAACTGCATGAGCTGTTTATATACTTTGGAGATTAATCCTTTGTCCATTGATTTGTTTGCAAGTATTTTTCCCATTCTGAGGGTTCTCTTTTTGTCTTGTTTATGCTTTCCTTTGCTGTGGAAAAGCTTTGAAATGCCATTAGGGCCCATTTGTTTACTTTTGTTTTTATTTCCATTACTCTAGGAGGTGGATCAAAAAAGATCTCACTGTGATTTATGTCAAAGAGTGTTCTTCCTATGTTTTCCTCTAAGAGTTTTATAGTGTCCGGTCTTACATTTAGGTCTGTAATCCATTTTGAGTATATTTTTGTGTATGGTGTTAGTGAGTGTTCTAATTTCATTCTTTTACATATAGCGCTCCAGTTTTCCCGGCACCACTTATTGAAGAGACTGTCTTTTCTCCATTGTATATCCTTGCCTCCTTTGTCATAGATTAGTTGACCATAGGTGCGTGGGTTTAATCTCTGGGCTTTCTATCCTGTTCCATTGATCTATATTTCTGTTTTTGTGCCAGTACCATATTGTCTTGATTATTGTAGCTTTGTAGTATAGTCTGAAGTCAGGGAGTCTGATTCCTCCAGCTCCGTTTTTTTCCCTCCAGACTGCTTTAGCTATTCGGTGTCTTTTGTGTCTCCATACAAATTTGAAGATTTTTTGTTCTAGTTCTGTAAAAACTGCCATTGGTAATTTGATAGGGATTGCACTGAATCTGTAGATTGCTTTGGGTAATATAGTCATTTTCACAATATTGATTCTTCCAATCCAAGAACATGGTATATCTCTCCATCTGTTGGTTTCATCTTTAATTTCTTTCATCAGTGTCTTATAGTTTTCCGCATACAGGTCTTTTGTCTCCCTAGGTAGGTTTATTCCTAGGTATTTATTCTTTTTATTGCAGTGGTAAATGGGAGTGTTTCCTTAATATCTCTTTCATATTTTTCATCATTAATGTATACGAATGCAAGAGATTTCTGTGCATTAATTTTGTATCCTGCAAGTTTACCAAATTCATTGATTAGCCCTAGTAGTGTTCTGGTGACATCTTTAGGATTTTCGATGTATAGTATCATGTCATCTGCAAACAGAGATAGTTTTACTTCTTCTTTTCCAATATGTATTCCTTTTATTTCTTTTTTTTCTCTGACTGCCATGGCTAGGACTTCCAAAACTACGTTGAATAATAGTGGTGAGAGTGGACATCCTTGTCTTGTTCCTGATCGTAGAAGAAATGCATTCAGTGTTTCACCATTGAGAATGATGTCTGCTGTGTGTTTGTCATATATGGCCTTCATTATATTGAGGTAGGTTCCCTCTATGCCCACTTTCTGGAGAGTATTTATCATAAATGGGTGTTGAATTTTGTCAAAAGCTTTTTCTGCATCTATTGAGATGATCATATGGTTTTTATTCTTCAATTTGTTAATATGGTGTATCACATTGATTGATTTGCGTATATTGAAGAATCCTTGCATCCCTGGGAGAAATCCCACTTGATCATGGTATATGATCCTTTTAATGTGTTGTTGGATTCTGTTTGCTTGTATTTTGTTGAGGATTTTTGCATCTATATTCATCAATGATATTGGTCTGTAATTTTCTTTTTTTGTAGTATCTTTCTCTGGTTTTGCTATCAGGGTGATGGTGGCCTCATAGAATGAGTTTAGGAGTGTTCCTTTCTCTGCAATTTTTTGGAAGAGTTTGAGAAGGATGGGTGTTAGCTCTTCTCTAAATGTTTGAGAGAATTCACCTGTGAAGCCATCTGGTCCTGGACTTTTGTTTGTTGGAAGATTTTAATCACAGTTTCAATTTCATTACTTGTGATTGGTCTGTTCATATTTTCTATTTCTTCCTGCTTCAGTCTTGGAAGGTTATACCTTTCTAAGAATTTGTCCATTTCTTCCAGGTTGTCCATGTTATTGGCATAGAGTTGCCTGTAGTAGTCTCTTAGGATGTTTTGTATTTCTGTGGTGTCTGTTGTAACTTCTCCTTTTTCATTTCTAATTTTATTGATTTGAGTCCTCTCCCTCTTTTTCTTGATGAATCTGGCTAATGGTTTATCAATTTTGTTTATCTTCTCAAAGAACCAGTTTTTAGTTTTATTGATCTTTGCTACTGTTTTCTTTGTTTCTATTTCATTTATTTCTGCTCTGATCTTTATGAGTTCTTTCCTTCTGCTAACTTTGGGTTTTGCTTGTTCTTTTTTCTGTAGTTTCTTTAGGTGTAAGGTTAGATTGTTTATTTGAGATGTTTGTTGTGTCTTGAGGTAGGCTTGTATTGCTATAAACTTCCCTCTTAGAACTGCTTTTGCTGCATCCCATAGGTTCTGGATCATCGTGTTTTCATTGTCATTTGTCTCTAGGTACTTTTTGATTTCCTCTTTGATTTCTTCAGTGATCTCTTGGTTATTTAGTGATGTATCGTTTAGCCTCCATGTGTTTGTTTTTTTTATGTCTTTTTCCCTATAATTGATTTCTAATGTCATAGTGTTGTGGTCAGAAAAGATGCTCGATATGATTTCAGTTTTTTTAAGTTTACTGAGGCTTGATATGTGACCCAAGATATGATCTCTCCTGGAGAATGTTTCGTGTGCACTTGAGAAGAAAGTGTAATCTGCTGTTTCTAGATGGAATGTCCTATAAATATCAATTAAATCTATCTGGTCTATTGTGTCATTTAAAGCTTCTGTTTCCTTATTTATTTTCGTTTGGGGTGATCTGTCCATTGTTGTAAGTGAGGTGTTAAAGTCCCCCACTATTATTGTGTTACTGTCAATTTCCGCTTTTATAGCTCTTAGCAGTTGCTTTATGTATTGAGGTGCTCCTGTGTTGGGGGCATATATATTTATAATTGTTACATCTTCTTCTTGGATTGATCCCTTGGTCATTATGTAGTGTCCTTCCTTGTCTCTTGCAACATTTTTTATTTTAAAGTCTGTTTTATCTGAGTATTACTTCTGCAGCTTTCCTTTGATTTCCATTTGCATGGAATACCTTTTTCCACCCTCTCACTTTCACTCTGTATGTTTCCCTAGGTCTGAAGTGGGTGTCTTGTAGACAGCATATATATGGGTCTTGTTTTTGTATCCATTCAGCAAGCCTGTGTCTTTTGGTTGGAGCATTTAATCCATTCATGTTTAAGGTAATTATCGATATATATGTTCCTATTACCCTTTTCTTAATTGTTTTGGGTTTGTTTTTGTAGGTCCTTTTCTTCTCTTGTGTTTCCTACTTAGAGAAGTTCCTTTAGCATTTGCTGTAGAGCTGGTTTCGTGGTGCTGAATTCTCTTAGCTTTTGCTTGTCTGTAAAGCTTTTGATTTCTCCTTCGAATCTGAATGAGATCCTTGCCGGGTAGAGTAATCTTGGTTGTAGGTTCTTCCCTTTCATCACTTTAAGTATATCATGCCACTCCCTTCTGGGTTGTAGCGTTTCTGCTGAGAAATCAGGTGTTAACCTTATGGGAATTCCCTTGTTTGTTATTTGTCATTTTTCCCTTCCTGCCTTCAATAATTTTTCTTTGTCTTTAATTTTTACCAATTTGATTACTATGTGTCTCGGAGTGTGTTTCTCCTTGGGTTTATCCTGTATGGGACTCTCTAGCCTTCCTGAACTTGGGTGGCTGTTTCCTTTCCCATGTTAGGGAAGTTTTTGACTATAATCTCTTCAAATATTTTCTCTGGTCCCTTCTCTCTTTCTTCTTCTGGGACCCCTATAGTGAGAATGTTGTTGCGTTTATGTTGTCCCAGAGGTCTCTTAGGCTGTCTTCATTTCTTTTCGTTCTTTTTTCTTTATTCTGTTCCGCATCAGTGAATTCCACCACTCTGTCTTCCAGATCACTTATCCATTCTTCTGCCTCAGTTATTCTGCTGTTGTTTCCTTTTAGTGTAATTTTCATTTCAGTTATTGTATTGTTCATCTCTCTTTGCTTGTTCTTTAATTTTTCTAGGTGTTTGTTAAACATTTCTTGCATCTTCTCAATCTTTCTCTGCATTTTTTTCCAAGGTCCTGGATCATCTTCACTATCATTATTCTGAATTTTTTTTCTGGAAGTTTGCCTATCTCCACTTCATTTAGTTGTTTTTCTGGGGTTTTGTCTTGTTCCTTCATCTGGTACATAGCCTTCTGCCTTTTCATCTCGTCTATCTTTCTGTGAATGTGGTTTTAGTTCCACAGGCTGCAGGATTGTAGTTCTTCTTGTTTCTGCTGTCTGCCCTTTCTCATTTATGTTCTTATAGTACCCCCAGGTCAAAAGAAGTAACCTAACAGTTCTTTTTATGAAGTAGTAGGTCCAGTCAAATTAATGAGTATTTATGACCTGACACTTTAGTAGCAGTGTGAGAAAATAATGCATATCAACGTAAAGGAAATAATATCTTTATTTTATTCTTAAGAAGCCACGTATATGTTCCTGTTTGGGTACTGCACAGCTTCTCACACCTTGGAAACAGATTGGGCACTGCCACTCTTGTTTCCACCTCTACATTGATTTTTGGTTGGTACTTGTGTTTTATCATAGCATCCAGCAAGCCTTCCCTGCCACTTCACAAAGATATGACGTCATTGAGAGGAATGTGGCATGACCTAGTGTTGAAACCAAACTACCTTTAGCTATGGGTTCGCATAGTGTTGGATAGATGTCACTGTGTTTCCTCTGAAATTTTAAAATATGCTATGGTACCCCAGTTCATTTGCTTCTGTGCCTTGTGGCACCTTAGTGCATGGTTTGGGAATTACAGCTCGAACTTAGCTTCCCAGTGTTGGCAGTACTTGGGTTAGTGGTGAAGCCTGGCAATCAGAGCATAGTGTGCAGACATATACATATTCATTTACATCTTGGTGTTCACTCACCTGTCAGCCAGCTTGAGCTTCGAGTGCTGAGGACCAGGATCTGTACTTGGACACTGATGGGGTGCGGGGAAGGGGGAAGTGCCTTACAGTGAACAGGGAGACAGCATTTCCTCTTAAGGAGCTTATAGTCTGTTGGAGGAATTACAGAATTGGAAAGAGATCAGCAAACTTTCTAGTAGGGGCCAGGTCGTCAGTATTTTAGGTTTGCTGACCTTGCAGTCTCTGGGGAATCTGTTCAGTCCCAACATGAGGATGTGAAAGCAGCCTTGGGCAGTATGTAAACAAATGGGTGTGGCTCTGTTCTAGTAAAACTTTATTTACAAAAGCAGAGGTGGGTCGAATCTGGCCCACAGGTCACAGTTTGTGCAACCTCTGTAATAGAGATGTAATTAAAGTGTCCTGGAAGCAGAAGAAGGAGCATCAGACCTTTGGGGAACGGGAGGGTATCACAAAGGTGATAATGAGCTCTTCCTGACTCCCACCAGCAGTCTCCCAGGTGAATTGAGGAGAGGGTGGCAGAAAGGAGTACAGAAGGAACTCCAGGCAGAAGGGAAAACGTGCAAATGTAAAGAGTCATGAAGGGGTCCAGCAGCTTGGAGAATGGAATCAATTTTAGTGTAACCTGGAATGAGATTGGAGGGGAGGCACAGGGCTTCTTTCCTGGGTTAAAAGTTTCATGGATCATTTTTCTCATTTTTGGTTTTCTGCCTCATTTTTTTGGTGAATCATGTCCTCTAGTAGTCTCCAGAGAATGGCTGCAAGGAAGAAATATCTTTGGAGATCTGGCATGTCTTTATAAAATGTATTTTATTCTCTCACTTAATTAATAGTTTGAGTATAGAAGTCAAGCGTGAAAGTGATTTTCACTTGGCTTTTGGAAGACGTTCTCTTTAGCTTTCAGTGCTAAGAAGTCTGTGTTTTCCTCTCCTCCCTGCCTCCCCTCTCCTCCCCCAGAGTGTTTACTGACCACACACCCAGTATCTCCTGTACACCCGTGGCCCGCTCTGGAGATAGTGCCGTCACCTTCCCCGTGTGACAGTAGAGGGTTCGTGGGGCTCACAGGGCAGTCGCAGAGTCCTGGCTCAGGGAGCTGCTCCCACGTTGCGCTCATTCCTGGGCCCTGGGTGGGACCTCCCCCTCCCCCTCCCTGGAAGCTTTTCAGAGCTTCTTTTACACAGTTATTATGGGTGCTGTACTGTGGAAGGAGTCTTTTTAAATTCATTGTGCTGGGTACTTGGTGGCATCTTTGAGGACTAGATTTTTTCAGTTGAATATGGATTCTGTCTATGTTCTTGTTATTGCAGTTGTCTCTTAATCGGTCTCCTTTAAACACCACTTCCTTCAAGCTTCCCTCTTCCTTCAAACCTTTACGTCTCCCTACACAGTCTGGTCTCCATCTGCCTTCCCAAACTGAGCTTTCCAGTCCGGCCAGGTTGGGGTTTTCCATAGGTACATCTCTCATTTTACTTAAATCCCCACACTTCACTTTAATAATACAATAGAGTCTACCTACCTGCAACGTTTCTGTTCCTGGAGAGCATTCCTCAGAGGGCAGTGCTTGAGGAACTTAAGCTCTTGTGAGTAGGAGGATAGGAGTGGGGAGTGGAATTAGGAGAGTGGTTGCTGGTCAGAGTTTTTTAATGATTTTTATGTTCCCTAACAGGAAACAGTGAGGAAAAAAAAAAAAGGGACACTATGGAGGTGGGACTCGGCAGTAGGACACTGTCTGCTTTCCCACCTGGTTGCTCGGGGTGGCCACCCAGGCACCTCCTCTCCTATAGGCTCAGCGAACTACTTGCACATTTATTTTGCTGTGCTGTGATTAAGCAGCTTTTCTCCTTCCAGTGTTTCATTCCTCTGTGTGTTAATGGCAAGGGAGTTACCTCACTGTGGCGACAAGAATAGAGGCTCGGAATGAAGATGCTTTGGGTCGTCTTTGCTCACCCCTCTGTGCCTGAGCAGGTGTTTCTCAAGCCCCCTTCCAGGCCGGAGTAGATTCTCACCAGCAGAACGCGCTCACTCACTCTCTGTCATGTTCCTGCTCCCTCTCTGCCCACCTGTCTCCCCTCCACCCCCCGAAAAGAGAAAACAAGCGTAACAACTAAACAAAATACATCAGGACTGCAGCTTCTGACGCTCCTCTGCCTTCAGCTTCACTTTTCTCCACTCTTTTTTCTAACTACTGTATCCTCAGCAGAAAAGTCCAGAACCTCACGTAGCCTAGAGGCAGAACTGTCAAAGCCGATGAGAAAGCAAACAGAGCACCTGTGTGCCCACTTTCAAGGGAGGGACCACGCTTATGTGGTTGGTGGCTGAGCCCCGGCCGCTCAGACGCCTAAGACAGAGGGCAGGATACACGCAAAGACACAAGAACTAACAAGCAGAAGACAGATTTTTTTCTTTGTGTTCAACAATTTTATACGTTGGTTCTGCATGATCAGTTTCCCTAAACTGAAGGATTTATTGACATTTTTGAATCCTTTAAAATAATTACATTGAGCAGGATATGAACCTGGTAGCCCTTGGGCAGGATGCAGCCTGAAGGCGTATTTTGTTTGGCCTTTAGAATGTATAAAAATATGAGTTAGTTGCTTATGTTTACAGATTTGAGTATTTCATGTAAAATCCCAGATTTCTACCTAGTCTTGAAAAAGGAAAATCTGGCAAAGCAAGGCCCATTGCTGCCACCTTTAGAGCAGGTGGCTGTCCCCACCAAGGACACAGGGCTCTGGTTGGCACCTGCCTGAGTAGTTTCTTCCCTGTCTCACCCCTTTAGAAATTTACATTTGCATTCTTCTGATGTCAAAAGACAGCTACTCTAATTTTGAAAATTAGCTCCTGAAATTTGATAAAAATGTGCTTTCCTCTAAAGAATAAGCCATTGGTGGGAAAAAAGTAAGTTCTGACAATGCATCTATCAGGAGGGAGCAGGGACAAGTTTTATGGGTCCCTGCTTTCCTGGAGGTGCACGGGAGGGCTCTGTTCATGTATTGTTCCGGCCTCAAATAAGTCCATTTGATAGAGGAGTCAGATCTATTACAAGCATAATATAATATGGCCTAATGACTTGCTCAAAGTTTTCTGTGTAAATGTTATAACAAGAAAGTCCTCTTTATCATCTTGCCTGTTTTTAGGTAAGCTGGCCTTGGCGACAGTGCCACTGATTGTTCTGTTCCCAAGCACCCCACCCTGACCCTCGCAGACCTGCTCAGTCATGTCCCTCATGGGTGGGGCTGGCACTGTTGGCACAGTGCTGCTGGCACTGCTGACCTTGTGCTTGTGCCTGCCAACAGGAACAGAATATCCCAGCGTAACTTGGGGAGGTCTCTCCTAGGTACTCTGGGCAGAGCTTGCCTCCGTGCCACTCCGGTTGAGGCTGAAGCTGGGGAGGTTGGCGGGGGGTGGATTAAGTGATCCGCACTCAGTCACACCGCTAATTAGTAACGGAGCCAGGATGAGAGCCTTAGTCCGCAGTACCCAGTCCCTAGCTCATCCTCAGCTGCCCTCATCCCCCGCCTGCCACTTCATGGGACACACTCCTCTTTTCTAGACAACTGTAAACTTGTAGTGAGGGATTGTCTCATTTCAAGATAATGTTTAGACAGTCAGTGAATATGGTTTCTGATTATTTTGGTCATGGTTTGGTCTCCTTTATTAAGTTATTCCTGTACACGCCACGTAATTCTATAACTTTAGCAATTGGCATTTTAGACTTTCCATGAATACATTTTCATTTTAATAAGTAAGCTCTGTGAAACTGTGATTGACTAGGAAATTATTCATCCAGAAAATAATTGTGAACACTTTTGAAATGTATGCTTGTGCCTCGTGTATGTTTGGTCATGATCATTTGTGCTATTGGGATTCACTTCCCAGGTTTGTGACAGTGCTCAGCAGTAGCCAGGCAGCCATCTTGCTGTTTGCTTTCACTAAGAAGCATGTTTCTTGAATCCTCTTGTGGGGTTCCAGTTATCTAGATGTTCGATCACCTTTCCTTTTTCAAGTTCCTGTTTCTCATATCTCTTCTCACATTTTCTATTTCTGTCTTTTGTGTATTCTGAAAGATTACTCAATGTTTTATCTGTCATTAGAAATCTTTTACTATCAGTCAGTGTATGTAATGTGTAAGAGTTATTTTTATTTCTGATTATTCCTTTTTCATTGCATCCTCTTCTTGTTTTTATGACTGTGCCATGCCCGCTCAGAGAGTACTATTTAGAGGTGATTTTCTTTTTGTTTTTCTTTTTGTTTTTTACTTTTCCTATTTCTCACATTATCCCTATTTCCTCTGGGAGTAATCTTTATTTTCCTTTTGGTGATCCTGTTTATCCTGAATTTCCCTTCAATGATTTAGGCTTTCTTATATGTTTTATGATCCTTAGTTGTCTATTCCAATATAAAAATGAGGCAATATTAGGTCTGACAAGGAGTTTTCAGCACATTCGGAGGACTTGTTGTCTGGCAAGCTTCATTCAACAACAGTGGATGCGAACATCATTACTCGGAGGAATCCCTCAGGGTCAGGTGTGGAAGGCTTTCCTCTTTGACACCCATGTCTTTGTTAGCTGCTCTGTGTCCTCAACAATTCTTTTATGTTCTGTAGGAGAACATTTCTGTTGGGAGTGGGGTGTAGGAGCGTGTCAGAGTTGACTTCTATAAACAAAGCTTGGAATCCTTGAGCTTCAGCCCATGAATCACTGCATCTTCCTTCATGCACGCACAGAGGATTTAAGTGGCACCATATCCATCCAGTATTGTTTTTCCACCAAATCTAGTAGTCATGTTTGCCTTCTCTCTTCTCCCTATACCTCATATAATACACAAAGTACACTTACAGCACGTATATGTTGTTGGCACTATTCCAAGTGCTTTGCATATATTTACTCATTTAATCTTCACAACAAACTTATGAGAAAAATACAGTTATCATCCCTGCTTTACAGATGGGGAAACCAAGGCACAGAGCGGTTAAGGTTACACAGTAGGTGCAAAAGCTGCAATTCAGAGCCTGTGTTTTTAACCACCACTCTGTCCTGCCTATAATGGATTGATAAGACCCTCCATCTCTTGTACAGATCCTGAATCTGACCACCTATCACCACCTCCACTCTTGAAAACCTTAGCAGAGGGTCCTCACCACTGATTATTTCATTTGGACTCCGGTTCCTCTGCCTCTCTTCTCCCCTAGAGTCCGTTCTCCATGTAGCAGCTAGAGAAATCTTCCCAAAGTACAGATCGGTTCATGGATCTCCCCTGATTAAAACACTCCAGCGGCTGCTGCTCATCTCGACCTGTTAAAGCCCTTATCCTTTTGATGACCAAAGGCCCTCTGTGGCCTGGCCAGCCCACCTCCTGTCAGCCCCTCTTCCTGACCTTTGAACCTGGTAAGCTGTCCTTGTCTTAGGTCCTTGTATTTGCTCTTGCTACTCTTTCCCTGATCTTACCATGTCAGTCTTCTCATCAGTCAGATCCCAGCTCAGATGCTAGACCTTCACTCACACACTGTCATGCACATTGACTTACTCGAGTTTTTAAAGTTCGTATCAGGACCTTACTTGTTTATGTATGTGTCTCTAGAACTAACGTCTAAGCTCCTTGAGGGCAGGGACTTCGTCTAGCTCGGTGTTGCACCTTTGGTGCCTGGAGCAGGGCCTGGCACTCGCCAGGCTGATGGGTATGTTGGGCTGACCAATGCCTCCCTCCGCTGAAGCCCCTCCCTACCACCCGCCAGATGCAGTCACCGCTCGTCTGCGCGCTCTCAGTTTTCAACAGAAATGTGTTGAAATCTCTCGTCTACTGATAGTCCCTTCCCCATTATAGTTGTTGAAGTGTTTGTTACACTTTAGTCATTTGTATGTCATTGTCAATATTTTTGTCACATCTGCAATCCCCCATATGTGATTAATGACCCTAATTTTTTCTTTAAAGTATTTAAATTTATGTAAAATAGAAACTTAATATCACAGTGTACATGGAAAAGAAAACCAACATTACTTGTCATGAAGAAGTGACTATAAAAGTTAATATATACTAATTAAAATTAAAAATGCCATCTCACATATCACTTAAAATTGTCAAAACCTCAGTTTTATGCACTGCTATTCTATACTCTAGCAGTACTGGAGTGTTGATAAAATGTGCTCAGTTACAATCTTGAATTTGAAGCCTATCCTGACCCTATAATGGATCCTGGAGCAACAGCTGTGTCCGATTGTCACATCTCCTAAAGCCAGGGTAGCTGAGTCTGGTGTCTCCATGGCTTTAATGTGCAGCATGTTTTGGTATTTGTCAGTATCCATTTTCAGTGTTGATGTGCACAGGATAAGGAGTGTCCTTGGACCAGTTTGAACACCATTTGAAATTCTTCTCCTCATGCAGAACTGACTACATTGCACAGATGATGGACATTTCCTTATGTTTGAAACGACCATCCCGGATGGGGGACAGTAAAAGAATGAGGATGACTTCAAATTTCCAGTGGCTCTTATTAACAGTTCTTCTTCTATATTTAATGAATCAAGTAAACAGCCAGAAAAGAAGTAAGTGCATCAGAGTCAGAGAAAATGAACTGATTGCAATGTCATTACTGTTTTGCTTAAGAAGCGATCTTGAGACTTTATTGAACGCTTCAGGTTGTGGTTAAAATCCATTTCTATGTCATTTTTTTTTCATGTACTTCTAGTTTCTTTTAAAAAGGCCCATAAAGATAGATCTAAATATTCTTTCCCCATTAAAAAATTAAGGTATAACTTATATACAGTAAAATTCACCCTTTTAGGATAAAGTTCTGTGAGTTTTGACAGATGCATACAGACATGTATCCACCTGCACAGTCAAGATACAGACCAGTCCGTCATTCCAGAAAATGCCCCTGCTCCTCTGCTGACAGCCCGCCATCCCCACATCCAGCCAGCACTCGTCTATTTTCTGTCTGTAATTTTGCCTTTCAGAATGTCACATAAATTAAATCCAGATATCTGCTTTAAGAAATATATGATTTGTTTTCATTTTATTTAAAAACGTTAAGAATGTTTGTAGGTGTTATCTAGCTTACTCTATAAAGAGCATTTTCATCCTTCTGCCTCTGAGTTTAGTTTTTATATTATTTCCATAATTAAAGAGATCTTCTCTTTTCCCCCCAAATTACTACTAAATAACTTTATTATGATTACTAATGATTTCTAATGTGTTTCTAATGTTTTTGTTTTCTGTCTTACATAAATAGCTTTATAATTCATTGCTGTAGTGAATATGATACCAATCACATGTAAAAATTAAAGAAAAAACCTTTTTAATAGACATTTATATAGAGAATTTGAGATAGAATACCTTTTTCACACTCTTAATTGCTTTTCCCCTCCCTCCCTCTTTTCCTTCCTTCCTTTTGTTCTCTCTCTTTGCCTCCCTCAAGTCCTCTCCTTTCTTTCTTTTCACTGTCTTTTTAGAATGACAGTTTTTCATTGTATAGTGCTTATGTATTCCATGATCTAATGTTATTTTATAGATGTGAGTAAATACTATTAGGACTGTAATCTTCTGAATTATTTGTTACTTTTCAGTTGTTTAGGCCTGCACAAAATATATATTTTTCAGAGACTCATGTGAGTTTATTACTGTTTATGTGATGTGCTTCATAAAAATCTAAAGATTGGCTATGAGATTTCTGTGTAGGTGGCAGGCTGGTAACAAGCTGTGAAGCACTAGTAGTTAGGAGTGCTTAGAAGCTGTGTTTGTGGCATAGGAGGTACATAGTTTTTACTTAAAGTCTTAGAGTTTTGTTTTGTTTTTTAAATTTTACTTTTTTGCAAATGGGGTCACTGGAGACTAAAATTCTCCCAGGCGCTCTCTTGGTCCCTTCATTGAATCCATATAGCCACTCTATTTATCTTAGTTGTCTGGAAGTGGAATTTTTGAGAGAGGCCTAACCCCTAAGTGGTCTAGTGGTTGACCCACTTTCATCAGTTTACTCACTAGCTTTTTTAAACCAAAGCTACAAAAAGAAATATAAAACCAGTCACCTCCTGTGACTGCAGGTTCATCTCTGCATAAAGAACATGGGCCTTCTGCAGACACATATGCTTGTACTTATGGCTGGGGATGGTTTCACTTGTTGACTTTTACAGTGCAGTTAAATTAATAAGCATTTTGTGTGCGTGTGCGTGTGTGTGTGCGTATGTGTGTGTTTTGTTTCTCCTTCTCCAGGGACTCCTCGTGATTTGAAGTGTATAACTAACAATTTACAAGTGTGGGACTGCTCTTGGAGAGCACCCTCTGGAGCAGGCCATGGTGCTGCTTATGAAGTTTGCTTTGAAAACGGGTAATGGAAATACTTTGGTTAATTTATAGTTATAATCTGAAGGTTCTTTGTCTTTAATTTTAGAATATAAAGATTTTATTCTGGAAATTTTTAAAAGAAATTTTAAATCTTAGCTCTCTATTTTCTAAAAATCTGAATCTTACTTCAGTCAGGATGGAAACAAACCCTTCTCCTGGCCACAACTTTGATTCTTTTATCGTGTGAATGTTGAGTATGGGAAACACTTCTCATGGGCTGTGGGTTCTGATCGTCTGTGGGGAAGTTTTACTGGTCTATCCTAAACCAGTGCCTACCTGTATCAATGAAGTTCAAGTTTGACTCTGCCTAACAGAAAATGTCAGTAATAGACAGGCACTTTCTGTCATGTGAAAGGTCTGGAGTAGGCAGTTCAAGGCCAACGTGGGTGCACATGGCCATGAGAGGCCCAGGTTCCTCTTTTTCATGCTACTCAGCCATCTTGAGGGTGTGATCTCTTGCTTCAAGATGATGCTTCAGGAGTGGCTGTCATGTCTGCCTTCCAGAAAGCAGGAAGGAAATGGTTTGCTTTAGGAAGACTTCTAAGAAGTCCTGTACAACACCTCTGCTTACATCTCATTGGCAGAACTTAGTGCAGTGGCTAAACTTATTTGCATAAGAGGCTAGGTGATGTGTTCTCATAGCTGATGGCAATGTACTCGGATAAACCTGGGGCAGTGTTACTAAGGAAAGGGGGGAAGTGGACATTAGGAGGCAAGTGGTAGGTTCCGTCACACTGCCTTACCCTCTCAGGTAATCTTGGAGTGGCTGCAAGTCCCGGAGCTTGGAGTGGAAGCCTTCGGGCTGTCTGGAAGTCAGAGCACTCTCCTTGCTCCTCCCTAATCCGGGCAGGGCTCTGAGTTGTTTAGCAACGCCAGAGAAGTTCAGTGCAGAGCTCCAAGCACCAGTGTGCTGATAAGTGGTCCTAATGTAAATTGACATAAATGTGGATTTAAATACACTCAGATTTTTTTCCCAGTCAGTGTACATTTGTTGAACATTAGTCTAAGTGTGATGGTAATTTATCAGCCAGGACGAGCTTGGTTTTATTGCAGAAACAACCCTTGAATCTTATGTCCTTATTTTCTGCAGTGAAAATAAAGGATTACTCCTGCTTGTGTTTTGTGTCTATCTTGAGGTCAGCTGGCATCTCTGCCCCTTTTCCCTCCCTCAGGGCCACAGGCCAGGGGGCCCTCATCTCCCAGTGCACCAGGACGGGAGGGGAGCAGAGCCTGCCTGGCTTTTAGAGCCTTCCTGGCTTTTAGAAACTGACTTTCACTCACTTTCTCTACAACTAATATCACATGGCTGTGCCTTGTTTCAGAGGAGCAGGGAAATGCAATCCTCCTGTGAATCCAGAAAGGGAGAATCCGAAAAATCTGGTAAATAGCACTACTGACCACTGCAGAATCCACAGAGAAGAAGTTATCCGGGCTCCAGGAGTTCACGAGAAGCAGAGCATAATGAGGCTGTGGATTAAGCGCTGATGCTAATTGTCTGTGATGGTCTGAGGGAGCATTGACTAAGGAGTGTGAGGTCCAGAGAGGCTGTCAGAAGCGTGGTGGTGGAGTAGGAATACTCAGTTTTCTCAGCAGAAACAGGACAGAAAGCCATTCCAACCTGAGAGAATATTGGGTACAATGGTATCAATGTATGAAAAAGGATGATTTAGAGAATTCGGGTGGTTTTCTGTTGCTGGCACGTAAAGAAACCACACACGTGAGGTTAGCCGACCCTTTCAAGTCCTCAGTCCTAAATTCACTTAGGAATGTGAAGAGGCCTGTGCGGGGCAGGGCGGTGATGCAGGAGACACCCAAAGTCCTTTTGCTTGAATTAAAATTTTACGGGAAATTAGAAATGTATGTGAATAACAAAGCGTGTAAACATGCCCTATAAAGATACAGAGGGCCGTGGAACCACAGAAGAAAAACTCACTTTTGTCTGAGAGGTAATGGGTGGGAACTAGAAGCACTTTGAAAGCGGAGCTGATGAGAACATGAGAACGTTTTGTACGAGTGAACCGTGAGGCAAAACAGAGGAGCAGACAAGCTGGTTGAAGTCTCAGTGATGGGGACCCTGTAGTGGTCGGTCCAGAAGGGGACTGTGGGGGGCAGGATGTGTGCAAAGGCAGGGTTGGGCGGGGTTTGAAGGCCATGCTAAAGCCCTAAGTTTCTTGATAGAATCGTCTCTGCTTACTCTCTTGACTTTCTGATACAGTCTGGTTATTTTTCCTACCACCACATTGATGGACTTACCATTTACCTCGCTTTTTTGCAGTCTTAAAATGCGATGTAACCTGTCATATCTTTGTATACAAAAGAACAAAGTATTTTCCACTGAATTTTGTGTTAATCAAGTTTTTATGAAAATTGCGCTCCATTTTATCTGCTAATTAAAATTTGATTTCTTATATTGCAGGTCCCATTCTTGTTATCGATTGGAGAAAAATATTAAAATCCCAGCTCTTTTACCTGGTGATCATGAAATAACAATAAACCCTTTACATGATTTTGGAAGTTTTATAAGTAAATTCACACTAAATGAAAAAAATGTTTGTAAGTATTTGAAAAGAAAATTGATTTGAAAATAACTCAGAATGGTGCCTTTGTTAGTATTGTGCTGCTTTATAATTGACAGGAATTTACCATTCTTTTATATATTTTGTTAAACTAATATTCTCATTTACCCTGCGACCATACTTCCAATTGTGGAGCATAGCCAAGATCAAGATGGAAGCAAACTCTTCCTCTGGTCAGTCAAATAGACGTCACACAAGTTAAGGTCCTTCCCACGGTTGGTTTCTCTTCTCCTACCCCTCTACTTCGTTGATTCCTGCATGCCTTTCAGAATTCCTCAGCCATCCTTAGGAAATAGTCTTTGACCATCCCCTCCCAGAGGAGACCCCATTCCTTTCTTAACATTCCTTTAGGCAGTCTGTATTTCTCTTTTGTGGTATTTCTCACAATTGCATAAATAATTTATTATATAATTAGGTGCTTCCTGTGTATTTCCTCTACAAGAAAACAGGTTCCCTGAGGGCAGAGACTTTGTATTCTACACCTAGTGTCTAGTCCAGTGCCTTGCACATAGCAGGCATTTTTTATAGATGTGTTGACCGAATGCCTAGGACATATGCTACAAGCTGGGTGGAAGCATGAAATAAATCCAGGCTCTTGGAGATGGAAATTTTGCCATGCAATGAGACCTTAAAAACTCCAGTGGTCTTGACTCTCTTAATGGTGGGGTAGGCAGGTTTGTTGCCTTCTGACAACTATTATGGGATGGCATCATAATGATATTACAGTGAGTCTTATAAGGATGACTTATTTTGAAGCAAGGGAAAGAAAATATAAGCAACTTGGTGATCTCTCCAATTTTACAGGCAAGGTGCATGTTTGGAGTGGTCTGTGTCTGACATAGCACAGATTTTGAAAGGATAATAGCAAAGCATGCTGTCCAGGAACTTAGAACCGGTCTCATTTTCTGGCTGAAGTATTGTCTGGGTAAAGTGCTACATAGGGCTGTTTTCAAGATAGAGAAGAGCCATGTTTGTTATTTTCTTTCTGTAGTTGTATGTGAGATACATGTGAGATGGTTTTGTGCAGATCAGCCATGATCCCAATACCCGGGAAGAAATATTGTTAATACTTACATGTGTTCTATGTGTGTGTGTGTGTGTGTGTGTGTGTGTGTGTGTATAAACAGTAAAGTTTATATTACTTTATTATAGGCTTATCAGAAGATATAGATTTTCAAGTTATTATGTAAATAAATCTACATTATAGCTGCCTAGTATTCCATTGACTGGAGGTACCATAATTACTTTGTCATTGATTTTTTTTAGCAAATTGTATTTTATTTTATTTTTAGCAAATTATATATTTTATTAAAATTTTTTTTACTTATACTATTTTATTATAATCAATTACCACATCATTTTAAATAGAAGCCTTGTTAAAATTGAACTAGATTGATGTCTTTTTTTTTTCAGTTATACATATACATGTATCTATTCTTTTAAAAATTCTTTTCCCATTTAGGTTGTTGCATAATATTGAGCAGAGTTCCCTGTGCTATACAGTAGGTCATCCTACTGTTGGTTATCCATTTAAAATACAGCAGTGTGTACCTGTCAATTTCAAACCGGGGCGGGGCGGGGGGCGGGAAGTGTGGGGGGAGGGATAGCTAGGGAGTTTGGGATTGTCATTGATTATTAACATTGAGATTTTTATTTCTAGTCTTTCAGCATTATTACCAATGCTTTAATGAACATTTTTTGCACATATATGTTGCTGAATTTGTGTGATGATTTTCTTAGGCTAAATTTCCTAGAATTGGGAATGCTACATTAAAGACATCCGCTTTTTATGACTCTTGATGTCCGCTACCAGTTGCTCCCCCCACATTTTGAATCTTTTTGCATTCCCACAGACATCATATTAGAGCATGCCTGCTTGTCTGCATCCTTGCCAGGACTGGGTATTGTCTGTCTGTCTTAGATTTGCGATTTCAATCTGATGGCCCCCAAATTATAGCGCTGTTGTTTTTATATTTCTGTGATTACTTTTTAAAATTATCATTTTTATTCTTTTCTGAACTGTTTATATCCTTTGTAAATTTTCTCTCATGTTGAAATTCATCTTTTTCCTCGTTAGTTCACAAGAGCTTTCTGTATAGTATGGTTATTACTTCTGTCCTATTTGCTACAAATACTTTTGCAAGTTTAAAATTTAAACTTTGTGGTGTTTTTTTCATACCACCGATTTTCATTTTTATATAATAGAATCTCTTGATATTTTTCTTCATGAGTTTTTGGTTTTGTTATCATGCTTAAATCTTTCATCCATCTGGAATTATTTTGTACTAAGGTATGAGGGAATCTAACTTAATTTTATTCCAGATTTTCAAAAATTTCCCCAGGACTCTGTCAGAGAGCCAGTTTGTGCTGTCTGCTTTTTCAGTAGGGATTGCGAAGGTTCTGTCTGGGAAGCTACTTGAAGATAAGTGTCAGAATTCGAAAGGCAAATCAGGACAGACTCTAGGTGACTTACTGGATTAATAGTTCACTGTTTTTGCATGGCGTGTAATTTGTTGACAGCATTTTTAATAATAATGGGCCTCATTGTGATTTGAATATTAGATTAACAGTATCCCAACACTAAGATATTACTACTGCTACTCAAATAAGAAAAATACTGATAAGAAAATGAAAAGCAAATTAGATGAATATAAGAGAGGGAGGTGGGTCCATCAGCAAACCTTTGAACACCTGTCATATGCAAGAGATGCTGTGAAATGATAGTGGAGCTGTGCATTAGAAGATTTGGGTTCTTTGGCAGTTTGCTACTAAATAAAAGTATGAGAAAGTAAGTTTTCTTCAAATCTTAAGATGCTTTCAAAAGTATACGTATAAAGCAAAGAAGATGTTTAACACATATACATATATCTAATAAGCTTCTTTTTTTAAATTTTATTTATTTTTGGCTGTGTTGGGTCTTTGTTGCTGCACGTGGGCTTTCTCTAGTTGTGGCAAGCGGGGGCTACTCTTTGTTGCGGTGCACAGGCTTCTCTTGTTGTGGAGCACGGGCTCTAGGTGCGCAGGCTTCAGTAGTTGCAGCATGCGGGCTCAGTAGTTGTGGCATGCAGGCTTCTAGAGCACGCAGACTTCAGTAGTTGTGACACACGGTCTCAGTAGTTGTGGCTCACGGGCTCTAGAGTGCAGGCTCGGTAGTTGTGGTGCATGGGCTTAGTTGCTCCGCAGCATGTGGGATCTTCCCGGACCAGGGATTGAACCTATGTCCCCTGCATTGGCAGGCGGATTCTTAACCACTGTGCCACTGGGAAAGTCCCCTCTAATAAGCTTCTAATTGACAAGGGAAAGCACAAAAATAAGTCTTTGTAAGATTTTTAATCTCTAAGTTTCTTAAAATAACCTAAAAATTTGCATCTGTATGAGGCAGAATAAATAACGTGGATCCTATAAAAGAGCTGGGAAAGCTCCCATCTTCTGATGTTCTAAGGCAGAAGGGGCATGGAGGTTATGGGTAAAGATAAACCAGCTTTATTTAAAAAATAAACAAGACTGATGAAATTTTTTCTAGCTGCAAAGTTTGTAGTTTCTAGAAAGCAAGCTAACATTGTCCTCAAGTGTATTTTAGCTGGAGAAAAATGCAGATGACAGTTCGTGGGAGCTTAGGGGAACTTCCCTGGCATACAGTGAAGAAGTATACTATGAAGTCGTGAAAAAACTGTGTTTAATATTTTCATTTGTAATTATGGCTGTTACTGTCTTTAGCTGGAAATATTAGGTATGACTTGGGTTTTGAAGAATAGCCCACTGCTATTTAGATAAAATGTTAATTATGTGTACTTTTCAGGGAGGGAAGCATTTTAATAGATGAGTGTTGCCTTAATAAAGTACTCTCATGTTTAATAATTTTAAGTTACTACGTTGTGACATCTTGGAACATTTGAAGGATCCGTGTTCTTGGCAGCCTCTGCTCTGTGTGGTTGCCCTGCCACCTTGAACTTGTCCCTCCTGGCACTGTATCAGCTTGTTACTCCTCATTTGCTCCTTCTTTTTTAAAAGCAGTTTCCCACTTAAACTTCTCGTGTAAAGCATCCTCCACTGTCCTTATGTAGCTGAGTAACTGTTGACTGCTGCATATTTTAGGCTTTAATCCACATGTTCTGTTTCCTGTGTGACCCTAAACATTTTACGTAAATCCAGTGTAGAGCACTGTGATCAGTACATTTTAAGTAAGTTTAGTAAAAACTTATTTTTAAGTTCCAAGACTAAGTTATATTACACATAATTTATATTATATTGGTCTGCTTTGCCATTTTTGTTCTTCAGAACATTCAGCCACCCTCTCTCTGTCAGCTCCCGCAGTTGTGCTGGAAGTGACTTTACTTAATGGTCCTTGAACTTCGTGGGGCAGCACTAGGATAGATATGGGCCCTGAGAGCCTGTGACTCTGGATTTCTTTCAACTTACCTTCACCTTACTGTCATTTGAGGAGAACACAGGCAAGAAAGAGCCCTTCATACCAGAAAGCCTGAATTTCATAGAACAGAACAGGCTCATACCTTGTGTGTTTTCCACTGATCCCCACATTTTTCATTAATATACTCATTCCCTATAGGTAGGAAGACTTGAAGATTTTGAAGAATACCTTACTCTTTCGGCTACCTTTTTGTTTTGTTTTTTTTAAGTTTACCAGTTTCTCCCTGTGAGAGGCTCTATCCTTGAGCATGGTTTTTCTCTTTACCTTTTGTACTACAGCTTCAGAGCCTACTGCCCTGCCAGCCTTCTTTCTCAGGAATTGACGGTACCGTCACCAGCATCAAAAGACCACCAGTGGTCTTTTCTCAGCCTTCCTCTCTGAACTCTGTTTTCCTGGGCCTGGACGACAACCCATTTCTTTTGATTTCAGTGATGCCAGATTTTCTCTGGTTTCCTTCTGCTTCTATGTCATTCCCTCTCGGGATTCTTGCTGGGGTCTCTGGCTCCTTGAAGGTGTGACTGTCACTAGCTCTCAAACAAGCTTTGGCTGTTTTGTGTCGGTGTGTTATGTTCATTTCTGAGCTGCACTCAGCGAGTTCCTCTTGAGTCTGTGTGCACTCTCTGATTGGTCCCCATTCTCACTTACTGTCTGCACGTCCCCCCTCCATTGATGGTCTTTTTTTCCCCAACACTTAGTCATCCATGGCCAGACTCCCACATCTCTTCACAATTGTCCCTGGTTCCTTTTGCCTTTCTTCCTGCTTTCTGGGCTAGTGACTTGAAGAAATCTTAGATGTTTTCATGTCTTGGTTATTACTAATCCTTCATTTCTTTGACCCAGTCATTTCTTTGAAATGCCCATTAGATTTTGTCCTTTCTTTTCCATATATGGCATCCTGAGCCACATCCTTATTACTATAGCCAGGCTTTCTCCAGCTGTCTTCTGCTTTATCACCTTATCTCTTTCTCAATCACCTGCAGACCTGTTGCACACCACTGCAAACTAGCCTTTCTGAAGGACTTCCCAGATCCTGCCAAGTACTTCTTAGAACCTTGTTGGCTTCCTCAACTCAATGCTTTGGTCACTACCACGGTCTTGCTGCTGTTTACTGCTGCCTATGCCAGTAGTAGCTCATTGCATCCTCAAGTGGGTAACTTTCCCTAGCATGCAGGCTGTGACTGGAGATGAGTGGGGAAGGGTGCAGAGAAAACAGATGGAAAGGTTTACCAAGGCCAGCTCTCCATAATCTATACAAAGGGAGCTTTTTCACTTCTCTCCAATGTTGTCTGCTTGGAGATTTCAGACCCAGTGACACTGGAGTGTTGTGGGAACTCAGTTGCTGTTTGTATTAGAAGATGTATTATGGATTTGAAACAGCGGGCTGGTAAATAATTTTCTCAGATTTGGCTGATGAACAGCTGGGAGCTGCTTATACAAATAAATACATATATTTATTCTCTTTTTTCAGTAGGAGGTGCAAGAATTTAATCCTTAATTGTTTTTTGATCAAGAAGTAGAGTTTAACATTAGTTGATTAATGGGATTATAATATGAAAAATAGTTACTTATTTGACTAAGTTTTATCTTTTGTTTCCTTTTTTTAAGCCTTCATTCCAGATGTTCCAGAGATCGTGGATTTGTCTGCTGATTTCTCAACTTCTACATTACACCTAAAGTGGAATGACAAGGGTTCTGTTTTTCCACATCACTCAAATGTCATCTGGGAAATCAAAGTTCTACGTAAAAAGAATATGGAAATCGTAAAATCAGTAAGTTTGAACAAAAATAGCTTTTTTCCTGTGACATTAAAGAACTGAATACTTTTTTATAATTTTAAAGTGGCAACAGTGAACCTTTAGATTATTAAAGAAGTAAATCAGATATCCTTTGGGGGTTCAGTAAAAACTGTATGCTATGCCTGAAAAACTCACTAAATTAATGAAATAATGTGTAACCATTATAGGAAGTTTAGGAAATTAAGGGAGAATTAATCCATGATTCTGCCACTTGAACATAGTAAACAATATCTTTGTGTATTCCTGTCAAACCTTTTTTATATGCATGTTTTTACATAAATGAAATTAAAAATATACATATAATTTAATTTACGTATTACTATAAATTATCTAACACCACAGACATAAAAATAAATGTTTTGCAACATATTTAGCCATAGTAATTGTTGAGAAATCTATAAGTATAAATCTATAAGTTTGTATAAATCTGTAAGTTTGAATAAATCTATAAGTTTGAATTTATCTGAATCCAAAATAACATTCTTATATTTAATAGTACATGGTTTTTTTTCCTCTAATTTTAAAATCTTGTTTATGAATAGTTTCCTAATGATCCATCTTTAGTTTATTATTAATCTAAGGAATAGTGAGATATAGCAGTGAAAAGTATTGACAGCTAGTACATGGGAATTCCCTCTTTCATCCTTTTACTCTTTTCCTCTTTAATGCACTTGAAATATGCCTAGTTATAGACTTAAGAATTAGAAGACCATGATTTTACAGTTTATTTGCCTAAGTACATAGATAAAATAGTAAAGATAATAAATAGTATTATTCTGTATTTCATAGTCACTGTATTATTTTTCCTTTTTGACAACCTATGTATTACATCCTGAAAGAGTAGCAGCCATAATTGTAGTTACCTTGTTTCCAATGCTTCTGGCATTCCCCTTTCCGGCACTATTGTGAAAGCTCTCTATATGTTAATAGTTTGCATCTTCACAATAGGCCCCTGGGGGAGGCTCTGTTAGCATCACCCCCATTTTACAGATGAAGATACAGAGTCACAGGAATACATTAAGTGGAGGAGCCAGGAATCAAACCCAGACAGTTGATTCCAGAGTCTGTGCTCTTCCTTAACCAGTACCATCTGTATTGTATTACATAATCAGTATACTTATTTTCATCTAAGATGCCCTCCCTTTCCTTTTCACCTATACAAATTGAATACACATTTCAAGACCCAGGTCAAATCCTATCCCTTATTTTAAAGCCCATTCTAATTACCTCAGTGTAAAAATGCTCTCTCTTTTCTTGAGTTTTAATGGCAATTCTTGTGTGTCAGTCTGATTTGCAGCTAACTTTGATATAGCTCTACCATTATTGTCTTAAAACTATTACTTATTTAAAATTGTATTGTGTAGCATTTTTTATGGCCTAACATTTTATATTCTGCGTTACTGCTTACTGGCTTAGGATGACTTCTCAAAACCTCCTTTTTCTTATTTGTAAAATGGTGCTAATATTTGCTGTAGTAAATGATATGATATTTATAAAGCTACTAAACAGCTATTAGTTGTTATTACTTCCTTTGGGAGCTAGATGGTTTGTTTGTTTTTTTAACTGACTTAGGGATGCTGGAGTAAGAGGGATACTCTTTGACATGTAAGTGAAATCAAACATAAATGAATAGAAATATTCTTCTAAGATCATGTAACTCATCGCCACAAGATGTGTAACAAGACAGCAATGGCAAGATAGTAATTCCCTACTTTTTGGAATATGATCTTTGGAGAAAAATGTTTCTATGGGGAAAAATAGCAAGAGGCAAGAAAAATAGAGCTAGAACAAATTAATTTTAAAAAGTTACTCCTGTCCATAGTAAAATATGACATTTTTATTTATAATTATATTATTAGTATTAGTATTTAAGGTAGAATTGCTTATAATCAGTCATTTTATGGCAGGTTATAATGCTATTATTTTGTAATAGCTTAAAGATCATTAAAGATCATGAAACACTATAAATGTGAGTTTCATTTATAAGTTTAATTTATAGTGTTTCATTTATAACTTGACATTTTCTGCCCGCAGCCTCACAAACAGCTGTGGAAGCTTTGCACTGCGCAAGCCAGGATGTGAATGATGCCTGGGAGTTATGCAGCCCTCTCTCCTCCTCTCATTTTTCTCTCTTGTAAACAAGGAATTCTTTTAGCTGATTCTTTTATTATTTGTCTCCATTTTTCCAGATAGCCTGCTTATGTTGCTGTTATTATTTGTTTAGTTTTTTGAGCAATGTTTTATTAATTTCCCACAATGGAAAATGAGAATTTAGTCCTGTCTCACTTCCCAGCCCAGGGACACGCACTCGCATGTATGTGCACTCACATGCGTGTGCACGCACACGCACGCTCTCTCTCTCTCCACTTCTTATTTTTTTCCAATATCATTATGTTATAATTTTTGGTAGACCAGTATTCATTATTTGGATTACAGTAATGTAAACACTATTTATAACTGAACCAAATAGTGTTTACTATTCTTTTCCTTTTTCTTGTACATCTTCTCGTATTGTCTTGTACTTACAGTTTTTATTTGTCTGCTTCATTAATTCAATCCTAAATTCTTTCTAGGTTGTGTAAATCTGTCGAAATGTTCAAACAAACATCAGTTTTGTCTTTCTGAATACATCTCTCTGAGGGCCTTCTGACTTACTTCCTGACCCTTTTCATGTAAGAGCTCATGTGGATGCTGCCAAATATTTGTATAGCACAAAGTGTGGCAAATAGCTGAGTATTCTGAGGTTTCTCAGGAGCTCCAGCAGCCTCCACTCCCAGTAGCCAACCCTTGGTTTGAAGAGATTAATACCTGGGTATACCTATAACCCATTCAAGACAAACCTCTATGTTTTTCAACACATTTGTTAGGAAGCTATGGTTCATCCTCATTCAGAGGATTCCTTTTATAGTTGTCTTATGATGGATCCTCTTTTTCCTGAATTCCTTGTTTCCTCATTTTGGTGGAAGCATAAATTCTAGTAGTTATTTGCTATTTTTTGTAGATACTCTCTGCTAACTGCAGTGGTAGCTTACAGATATATTTTATTTAAAAAAAATTAAATTAGTTGCCAGGAAAATTTAAAAGACTGTCAATTCCAAATATTGATAAGATGCAGAAGGATTGAAACTTTCATACCCTTCTGGTGGGAATGTAAAATGCTACTTGATGAATACATTGAGATACTACATTTCTGAAGATGTCTATTCTGCATTCACTCATGATTGCTAGTTTAGCTGGGTAAAAAGATCCTAGGTTGGAAAATTTTCTCAAGATTTTGAAGGCATTGTTCCATTTGCTTCTCATTGTAGATCTATCTTCATCTGTTGTGCTGTACACTCATTAGGACCCTTTCAGTCTGAAAACACATGCCTGTCAGCTTGGGAAATTCTTATTTTATGTCTTTGATTTCCTCATCTCTTTTTTCTCCTTTTTTTCTTAGAACTTCTGTTCTTTAGAAATTGTACCTTTCTGACCTTTCCTCTAATTATCTTATCATTCTTACATTCCATCAGTATTTTGCTCTATTTTCTGAGCAATTTTTCCTAAAGTTTATCTTGCACTTTTGAATTTCTATTAATATACTTTTTAATATACAAGAGATCCCTTTTCTTAGTCCTTTTTTTAAAAAAATTTATCATGTTCTTGTTTCATGGATGCAATATCTCTTCTTATCTTTGAGGTTATCAGTGATTTAAAATTTTTTTTCTTTCTGTGCATTCTGTTTTTTCACATTGCTTTTTCGTTGTTGTTGTTTTGATCTTTGACTTTCACATTAGAACTTTTTCTCCCCTTTCTGGTCATCTGGTTGCTGCTCATATTTAAGTGAGTGGTTCTTGAAAAATAAAACAAGTCTAATTGGAACTTTTGTTTGCCTGGGTGGGACTTGTTGGCTAGGCCACCACTGTATGTGATTAGGATGGGCTGTCAAGCTGGAAAAATCTTAATATTATTTTAGGTTTTTATCTTGACCTGTTCATATGCTCCTTAGAAAAGTTTGCTTAGACTCTTACCTGGTGAGTATGTACCTGGCCATCAGTATCCTGGGGGCTGAGTAGGGAAGAAGGCAGGAGTGCCCCAGCCTTTAGAATGCGTAGTTAGTTACCATTGCCCATCTGCTTTCCAGTATCCAGAATCTTACCAGTATTGTTTCTTCAATTTTTTGCCCTTGTGCATCTGTGCCTTAAAAAAAAAAAAAAATCTTGTACTTTTGTTCTAGAGGAATTTCATGAAGTAAAGAGAAGGAAGTACATTTATTTAATCTGTTGTCTTTAACCAGAAGTCCCAAGGTCTCTTTTAGTATATCCTCATATATTTGGTTGAAATCTTGCCCATTTTCCACAATTGAAATTAAGCTTTCTATATTATTATAAGTTGCATATTTAAAAATAAAATTTGAAATATATGACACTTATATAAAAAAATAATCCAGTCTAAAATAATAGTTTATTTTGTTGAAATGCTCTCCTCTCTTTGACTTTAACCCTTGGAGATAAAAAAAGCATTAACTGTTTTTTGTCCATGGAAAATGGGACCATTTTAGGCAATGGTGTATTTTCTCATGAACTGTATTGAATGTTTTGGACTATTAACATCTTGTGTAATAATGAAGTAGGCCCTAAAGTTGAAGAAGTAAACATAAATGAATCATAATTATTATTACTACAACTCTCCTTTTATGCCTTATAGAAAACAGATAGTTTTACAAAAGAGCAAAGCTTTGATTTACTTAGCTGGTAATTGTATACAGTCTGTTGTGTTTTTTTTAACCCTAAGAGAGAGCAGGACATAGTACTTGGAAATAGAATTTTGTGTTTGTGTTCATTTTATAGGTGACCCACAATACAACCCTGAATGGCAGAGATACAATTCATCACTGGAGCTGGACCTCAGACATGCCCTTGGAGTGCGCCACTCACTATGTGGGAATTAGATGCTACATTGATGATCCTCAGTTCTCTGGTCGCAAAGAGTGGAGCGACTGGAGCCCACTGAAGAACATCTCTTGTAAGTGCATATTTAAAGGATTTTCATTTCAGATGAATTAGATTAGTCTTGCTTAAGGGTAGGGTTTAGCTCACGGTTTTAGTTCTCTGAACCCCATTTGGATGCATGAGGGTCACTGGGGGATCTTCCAAGTCTTCTGACCCAGAACATTTTGATTCAAAAACTCTGAGATAGGCTTCAGAAATCTGTATTTTTAAAGAACATACTGAGTGATTAGATAAACATCCAGGTTTAAAAATCACTTCGAATAGACATTGGGAGAACATTTAAAAATTTTATGTAGGCGGTAATGAGATCAAGTCCATATTTTTAAAATAGAGCTCCCAATTTCTTGCCCATAGAGCAGACTGCTGTGAGCTGCAGTTACTGCAGAGAACATGGGAATCCGCAAGTATAGGACTTGCCTGGCAGTCCAGTGGTTAAGACTCCGAGCTTGCAATGAAGGGGGCGCAAGTTTGACCCCTGGTCGGGGAGCTAAGATCCCGCATGCCAAAAAAATAAAATAAAATTAACAGTGTGAATCTGCAGGTATATCAAAAATCATCTGTACATTGAATAAAACTCAGGCAGGTATAATGTTGGCAGTGTGAGAGAGGGCCTAGAAAATTGTTGACAATAAAATAAAGTGCTTTAAAAGGCTGGTAATCATTGTAGATTATTTACTCTAGTGACAATATGGAGAAATGGATCAGAGGGAGGAAGGACTGGAAGCAGGCAGATTAATAAGGAGAATCTTGTAGTTCAGCAAAAGACAGTGAAGGTATAAAATAGGACACCTGGGTTTAGAAATGAAAAGAGGGAAGAAGTATGAAAACACTGAAGAGACCGAATTAGAATTAGCGACTATGCTTTTGGTAGGGGAGAAATAGAGCCGAAGATGACTATTAGTTTGGGCAGCTGGGTAGCTGGTGATGCTGTCCAATGAGACAGAAACTATATGAACAAACTAGGTGGGAAAGATAAATTTCAATTTTAATGTGTTGAGCTTGAGGTAGCTGTGAAGTGCCTGGGAGCAATTTCTCATTGTCAGTTGGGAATACAAATTCGGCATCCAGGTGATTAGTTCGAATTGGAGATATACAGTTGACCCTTGAACAACTGGGTAACCCTCAGGGGCTCCGACCCTCCCTGTAGTGGAAAATCCACACATAATTTATAGTTAGCCCTCCATACCCGTGGAACCTCCGTATGTGTGGTTCCACATCCGAGGATTCAACCAACCGCAAATCCTGTAGTACTGTAGTATTTACTATTGAAAAAAATCCACACGTAAGTGAACCCATGCAGTTCAAACCCGTGTTGTTCAAGGGTCAACTGTGTACTTGAGAATCGTTAACATACGTGATGTGAAAATTTTTAAATCTTGGAGGTTAACATAACTCAAGGAAAGGGGCATGAAGACCAAGGACACATCTCTTAGAAGCTTGTATGAGGAGGGGAGGATGGAAGAAAATGAGGCCAGCAAAACAAACAGCAGCCAGAGGGTTAAGAGTAGCAAAAGTAAGTAGTCTACACCCCAAGAGAGAAGGGAGTTTTGAGAAGGAAGACTTTAGGCAACATACCAGATGCTGTGGAAGTTGAAGGAAAGATTACTAAGACGTGGCCACTGGATTGAGCAGTTAGGCTGTGGAGCCATTTAGTAAAGTGGCCAGAGTAGAAGCCAGATTGCAGTAGATTAAAGAGTGAGTAGGTAGAAAGGAGACTAAAGATAATATTTTTAAATTGGCTATTTAGGAAAATAAAAACAAAAGGGTGGCTTTAACCTACAGAGTTGGGATTTTTTTTAGAAAGTGCTTTTTAGGATGTGGAGTATTTAACCATGCATGTAAGCTGATGGAAATTAGGACATCTGATCTAAATACATAGAATAATTTCAAAGGAATGGAATTATTTAACGTGTACCTTTTTCTTGGTGTGGATTTTTCACATGTGGATAAACCCACTTAATTTGAACGTTTAGACTTCTTAGATATTAACCTGTGACCTTACACGGCAACCTGCAGTCCCCTCTACTCCCCCCGCCATCACCCCGTCATAAGTAAATAAAACCACACACATTTTTATTTCTTGTGTATGTCTTGCTCCTTTGAAACCTGGGGGGGGGGGGGGCGTACCTTATCTTTGGGCCACCATAATTACAAAGTACCTAACTGTGTTTTATGTACACTGGGCTAATTTATGTAAAAAACTTCTAAAGTATTTATAATTCCTTTTGCTCTTTCTAGGGTCTCCTGATTCTCAGACTAAGGTTTTTCCTCAAGACAGAGTGCTACTTGTAGGCTCAGATATAACAGTATGTTGTGTGACTCAAGAAAAAGTGTTATCAGCACAGATTGGCAGCACATATTGTCCCCTTATCCATCTTGATGGGGAAAATGTTGCAATCAAGATCCGTAATATTTCTGCTTCCGAAAGTAGTGGAACAAATGTGGTTTTCTCCGTAGAAGATAACATGTTTGGAACAGTTATTTTTGCAGGATGTAAGTATATAATTTTTTTTTAAGAAAAGAGTTCCTATTAATCTGTGTTGGTCCTCTTTGAAAGCCTTAATGCTTTTTCGGGGGGATGATTTTATTTCTTTCTTATTTTTTTATTCTTTGATGCAAATGACATATGAGGGTACCAGCATTTTTGCTTGTTTTAAGGTGAGTTCTAAGCTTGTTTTCTACATACCTGTATCTATATAATTTGTAGCTTTTGTAATAAAGATTTGAAACATTCATCTACTAATTTTTAGTTTAAATTCTTAGTTAACAGCTTTGTTGAGTCAAGGGCAGGTAGTATATAATATTTCTTACTCCTACATCATTTAGGAATTTTTTCATATAAATTAATTTCCCACCTAATTAAAGCATACCTTTTTTTAAAGTACCTGAATTAAAGAAATTGTAAGGATTTTACACAAAATCTTTCAAAAGCATAACCTACACTTCTCTGATGAGAGGAGGGTGGCTGCAGGACATGGGGGGAGGAAGAGTCCCCCTCTCCCTGTGTTCTGTGTCTGATGTACTCTCCGTAATGCAGGGGCATCTTTTAACATGGTCACTTCTACATTCCATGACGTTTCCAAAAGTTGTTGTGGGTGGACTGCCCTACCTATATGGCTTGTGTTGTGCATCCACAGATACTTTTTTTTTTTTTTTTTTTTTTTGCGGTACGCGGGCCTCTCACCGTTGTGAGCGGCTGTGGCTCACGGGCCCAGCCGCTCCGCGGCATGTGGGACCTTCCCGGACCAGGGCACGAACCCATGTCCCCTGCATTGGCAGGCGGACTCTCAACCACTGCACCACCAGGGAAGCCCCACAGATACTTTTGTATTTAGAGTTTTTCTGTCCCCTCCCCTGTGGTAACTGTAATGTTATAATGCACTGAAGGCTTTGCCTCCAGCAGTGCTTCCCTTCCTGCTCACATTCGGAACTTAAAGTTTCTAGTGGTCCAAGGGTCTCATGAATAAAATGTGTGAAATGTAGTGAATGGATTTTGTCATTTTCTTTTGCTCACTCAGTGATTTTTCTTATGCTTTTTTTTCCCTTACAATTGTCAGTTATGCTGTGGATCAGCCGCTTTCAGTCACTTTTCTACTTCCATAGAAATTTATGATAAATTACATTCAGTTGCTGATAGATTCCCAAGGGAAGGGGATTAGGTGCCCTTCTCAGCTTGATGGCTGTAACCTTACTCTCTTTTTGCCTTCCAGTAAGGCATTTTGGAATTCAAGTGAGAGGATATATTCAAATTTAAATTTTAGAAATTTAAAAAATTAAATTTTCTTTCCTAAATGGAATTTTAGGAAGTGATGTGCAACATTCCTCACAAATGATCATGGAGTCTAAGTAAAGAACCAGTGTAGCGAAACTGCTTGATAAGTGATACCAAAAAGTGAGATACTCACTTAAAAGAATGAAATAAAAAATTAAAACTTAGAAGATGAGAATATTCACTGTTTTTATTGTTTCTAACAATGTTCTAATCTTTTATCATAGTGCTATTTAGTTCATAATTTAGCTTTCATTTATAACATTTGGAGGTTGAAATATTGATCAATATTTGTCATTTCAGGAGCAACAGTAACATTTCACTTCAGAGGGAGCTCTTTAGAAACTTGCAGCAAGGGCAGACTGTGGTGTGAGTTAGGGATCAAGATTTACTTTCCTTTCCCTTATGGGTAGCCTGTTATCCCATTCTTTACTGAAAAGGCTGAAAATGTTAGAATCAGCTTGTCAGTTTTCCCCTACATACACACATACACATTCAAACGTGCCAGGATTTTGATTGATATTACATTAAATCTATCAATTTAGGAGGATTTTTATTCTTACAATTTGAGTCTTCCAAACCATGAACATGGTATAGCCTTCCATTTATTTAGATTTTCTTTGATTTATTTTAGTGATATGAGGTCTTTTATATCTTTTGGTAAATTTATTCCTAGGTGTTTGATGTTTTCTGGTGCTATTAAAAATTGATGTTTTTAAATTGCGTTTTCTATAGACTGCTATATAGAAAGACAATTGATTTATACTGAGCTTTTACCTAGCTTCAATTGATTCTTTTGTAAGTGAATTTCTTTGAAAAGAAAGTCAGTATATTTCAAGTACTGCCTTCTCATATTTTTTTCTCCTTCAATTTTTCCTTCTACTTCTGTCTAGTTTGCTCCTGTTATTTGGATTTTAAGTATTTCAACTTAATATATCTGCCAGATCCTAAAATAATCAGCATTTTAAATATCCTCAAAATTTGGAGTATGTGAATTTAATAAAACGACCAAAAGTTTGTCCTTAAGTTTAAAACAGTTTTCAAAATAAATATGTCAGTGTTAGTTTTATTATCCAGTTGGTAAACTTTCTTATAAATACTCATTACTTCTCTTAATGTTACCTAAGATACTTGAAGGATGTAATGCTTATCTCTGGGGAAAGTGTGAAATTTTCTAAGTCTTATTTGATAAACTAAGGACTATTTTAAAAATTCAGGTTTTTAAAAATAAAGTCATCTTTTAGACTTTTTCAATGAGTAGATAGTCGTTTAACAAAACTTACCTCCATGGAAGATAGTTTGGATAAATATGACAGTAGGAAATATCAGTTTCTGTATATGCTTGGTTAAGTAAGATTACAGAAATATCACTTTCTATAATCAGTGTCAGACTGTAGAATTTTATTTATCACTCTGTCTCACAAAACAAAAACAAAACTTTTTTTCTTATTCTAGTCTTGCCCCTACAAAAACAGAACAGTCTCATTAAAGAAGAAAAACAACAAAAGATCAGTAGTCACTTGGAATATAGGGATATGTAGAATTTTACCAAGAGTGACTTTGTAAATAATAGTCCTTATAACTTACTTAAGAACTCTGAAACTTGTACCATGGCTTATACTGACTTATGATTTGGTACTTCTTTTCAAATCACAGTATAAAGAGGATAGGTAATAATACTATTAACCTCTAGATTTTTCTGATTTAACTAGTTGGACAAAGGTTCCTTTGAGAGATTTGATGGACTCTGAAATGGGATTTAAGGGGAAAACATGATAGTTGATCTCTTCAGGTTGCTATTGGGGAGTTTCCAAATGAGCTAATGGTCACTCTTAAGTATATGTTAATCCCTCACTCCTAATGTAATATGAACTCTGAAACAACATGCTGTACAAAGAATGGTAATTCCTGCACCATTCAAAATGTAAGCAAATGATTTTTTAAGGAAATTGTCCAAAATGTAATTAACATTTATGAAACATAACGTTTTCAGAGAAAATATACATAATCAAAGTAACTACTTTTTTTTTTAATTAGATCCACCTGATATTCCTCAAAAACTGAACTGTGAGACATATGACTTAAAAGAGATTATATGCACTTGGAATCCAGGAAGACCGACGTTCTTGGTGGGCCCACGCAATACAAGTTACACTTTATTTGAAAGGTAAAGGTCTCTGGGAAAGGTTGTCAGAACAGTGAGGAGTACCTTGGAAGGATATTAAATGACATAAGAAGATGCTCTGTTTCATTTATGGGAACAAATATAAAACAAAATATGCTGTAGAAAATTGGGTATACTATAAATACTGCATTTTAAACACATGCAGACTCGATATCTTGTCTTTTTAAAAAAGTCTCTAGAAGGAAGAATCCTCAAATATGAACAGAGACTGTCTCTGGGTAGTGGGCTTAATGGCTGATTTTTTTCTTCTGTTTTCTGCCTTGTATATATTTTCTTCCCTGAGTTTGTAGTATATCTATAATTAGAAATACAGACTTTTTTAAAAAAACATTTATTAGAAATTTACCCGTTCATCTTTTCCTGCAATAAATCACTTGCCATTTTGAAATTATTTTAATATTCTTTAATGTTCTCTTAATTCAGTTTTTCAGGAAAATATGTTAGATTTAAAAGAGTTGAGTTGCCCACAAATGAAAGCTATCAGTTATTCTTTCAAATGCTTCCAAATCAAGAAATATACAATTTTACGTTGAATGCTCGAAATCCTCTGGGTCAATCAGAATCAACACTTTTAGTTAACATAACTGAAAAAGGTAAGCTGCTGCATAAACCAGTGTCTTAAAAATAACTTTAGAAGTGGTAAAATGTCTTGCGATTAATGAAAAGTGCTTCTAGGGATTTCTTTTTACTGATTATTTCCTTTATATTTACTTAATACTAATTTTGTAAATTTCATTTAAAAATCGTTATAATTTCAAGTTTCACTGTTTTATTAAATTCAAATAAAAATTTGAATTAATTGTTTCATAGAAATTGTAAGTGGCTTTATCTGATAGTTTTTGATTTCTGAAAATAGTTTTTTGCCCAATTTTTTTTTTCTTTTTTTTTTTTTTGTGGTACGCGGGCCTCTCACTGTTGTGGCCTCTCCCGCGGCGGAGCGCAGGCTCAGCGGCCATGGCTCACGGGCCTAGCTGCACGGCGCCATGTGGGATCTTCCCGGACCGGGGCACGAACCTGTGTCCCTTGCGTTGGCAGGTGGACTCTAAACCACTACACCACCAGGGAAGCCCTGCCCAATTTTTAAAACCTTTTTATTTTGAGATAGTTGTAGACTGACAGGTGGTTGTAAAAATAATTACAGTCCTTCATCTGACTTACTCAGTGGTAGCATGTTATGTAACTGTAGTACCATGTCCAAATTAGGCAGTTGACCCTTGTTCAACACTGAACCAGACTACTGACCTTGCTCAGTTTTCACCAGTTTTTATATGCATTTAATTATGTGTGTGTGTGTGTGTGTAGTTCTGTGCAGTCGGATCCACGTACAGATTCATGCAACCCACCAATACAGTTCAGATACAGAATTCTTCTGTCGCCCACAGGAACTACCTCCCACTGTCACTATAGCAATACCAACCACACCCCCATCAACACACACGGGCGCGTGCTAGAATCTCTGTTCCTGGAAAACAGCTAGTCTCTTCCTCATCGCTATTGTTTTGTTATTTTGGGAATGGTGTGTAAATGGAGTTGTACACTATTTAACCTTTAGAGGTTGGCATTTTTTACTAAGGATGATGTCCTTGAGATCCATCCAAGTATGTATCAGTAAATAGTTTGTTCCTTTTTACTGCCGATGATTTCTGGATTTTTACCAACCCTATTAATGTACAGCTCAAAATAGAAATAAAAGAGGCCTGTCTTTTTGGCACTCATTCCTGTGGTCATTCCATGTGTATCAACTCTGTGCCAGGCTCTGCAACACACAGAGCAGTGGCGTAGAGGCCTTCTCTTAGAGACAGTCAGGGGCATAAGGTTGCCTTACTTGTGAATATGTCACTTTTATCGATTATTCCTTCTCATCTTTTTTTGTTATGTCTTGATTTTTTCCATAAGGTCACAAAAGCTACATCTTAGACTTGCATGGCAGTTTTATATTTTTTTTTCTGCCCTCTGCCATTTCAGCCATATCTTCCACGTGATTCTTTCCCATCACTCAATTTGGTATATGCACTATCACCAGTGTAATGTGCAGTTTGCTTCACTGTACCTTTGTTCTTGCCAAGACCCCAGCCTGAAATGATTTTCTGCAACTGTTTTGCCAGTTTCATTCTGATTCATCCTTCAAAGCTCATCTTAAGTCCTATCTTCACTGTACATGTGCACTTACATCTGAATTCCTGTAGCAGTGAATATCTGTACCATGCATTTAGGACTTAATGTATATACTCTTGTTGATTTTCCTTCTTTCTGTTTGTCAGTCCCCAAGTAAATGAGGGGTTCCTTAAAGGTAGAGACTGACTTACTACCTTTTAGTATTTCTGATGCCAACTGAGAAACCTTGAGTGTGAATGGTTCTTAAACAATGCTGGCCTGGTGTCAGCAGTAAAGGTGAGATTTGTATTCCACACAACAATGGGTGGAACATTGTTGGTCAGCACTGATGACATCTCTTCTGTTTTTTGTTTTCTTTGACTCTCACTTGTCATATTAGAAAAGAGCTTTCAAAGTAATCTTTGAAAATTGTATTTACAGTTCATCCCCATATTCCTAGTTCAATCAAAGTGAAGGATATCAGTTCAACAGCTGTTACACTTTCCTGGCATTTACCGGGCAGCTTTGCAAAGATTAAACTGTTATGTCAAATTGAAATTAATAAAACTAACTCAGTACATGAAATGGTGAGTAAGAGTCTTCTATAAACTTCCTTTGAGATTATTTTGGATAAAATACTTAGTTTTCAAAAAGAATTAAGTAAATTGGTATGCACAAGCGCTCAGATTACTTATTATAGAGATTTACTAAGTGTGAAGACATTATATATCAATATCATAACAGCATTATATTTAGCACTTAAAAACAGTTATAATACCGGATATTATAGAACGTAAGTTTGACTTTTACTACTCAGAATATTTCCAGGTCTAGTATAGTACCTGGCATGTAACTGGTGCTCAATAAATTTGTGAATGAATTAGTAGTTTTTGCTGTAACCATTGGTGTTAGTTAATGGACTAATTGGCACCAAAGAGAAGGTGTGATTTTTAAAATTGCTAAGTGCAGCAATAGGAGCAAGTTATAATTGGGCGTTATAAGTCAAAACACGGCTTTTTAGTACATTTTACATACTTAGGTTGACTTTTATGCCGCACCATCTTGTAATTTGGGGTAGGTCCAAAATAAATGATGTACTTAAATAGTCACTTGGAAACTTAATGATAATTTCTAGAAAATCAGTCAAACTGCAAAACGTAACCCAGAAAGCGTCTTTGCAATAAGTAATTGGGAACTCAGAGACTTTCCTGAGACATGCAAATCCTCAAATTTGTTTAGAATTGCTTCATCTTAATTTATTTAGTTTAAATATTGAATAGTCTACATGTTTAGCACCACACTAGAGGTTCTAAGTGCCATATAAAAAAAGATGCATAAGATGATGCCTGCCTCCAGTCAGTTTCCAAATATCATCTGAATAATGTATTTAATCCTCAAGGTCATCTTAGACTACTAAGTTATATTAAGGTATATTGCATTACCATTAACCATTGACTGAATAGCATCTTCTCTGCATAATTAATTGACCATTATTACTTAGATCCAACATTTGGACTAAAAAGATACCTCAATTTTATTTTTTGCTGTTGCAGAACATAATTTCACTGATTTGGCATTTACATAAGAATTAAAATATAGTGGATGAACTGTCTTTGGTTTTATAGAGGTAAACTCTTACGACATTCAGTCAATTTATGTTACAAATTTGGGAGGCTTTCTTCTAAAAAAAGTATATGAGTGTATGTATGTATTCATATACATGTGATATTATATATATAATATATATATTTGTTTCTAATAGCGGAATGTCACAATGAAAGGAATAGAAAATTCAAGTTATCTTGCTGCTGTGGATAAGTTAAATCCATATACTATATATACTTTTCGGATTCGTTGTTGTACTGACCCCTTCTGGAAATGGAGCAAGTGGAGCAATGAAAAACAATATTTAACCACAGAAGCCAGTAAGTTAACTGAATGACATACGGCTAATTATTACTATGGATGCTGAAACTTTGTTTTTAAAAGAAAATGTCACCAAAGTGACTAAAAGCAGGAGAATGTTTAGATAAATTGTGTAACTATATAATGCCTGCTAGTAAAATATCATACAGACATTTTAAATGATGGTTTTTCGAGTTTTGTGATAATATGGAAAAATGCTTGGCATGTGTTATGTGAAAGGACTAGGCTACCCTATCCACAATATGATTGCAACTGTATTAAAATGATACATAGGAAACCAAACTTGAAACCATAGTAAGATTATGGAGTGATTTTTCTCACACTCTTTCCTCCTATTCCTGGAGTTTTCATAACCTATTTAGAGTATCTCTTTATTGAAAACAAGTTTTAATAAAGCTAATTTGGTGGAATTTGTATTTGTGACCTAGGCCTGAGAAATGGATGGGACTACAGGTTCTTGAACTTTAGTTTCTGTGGTACGCCCAGGTCAATATATCTATAAAATCAGGTAACTGGTTATCTAAGTATGATAATTTCTAAAGACAGAATGAGATACTATTCTTGATTAAGCAGATGTCAGCTTTAAAACAAAGCAAAAAATTTAGAAATAGGTGTAATTTTCAGAAATCATTAAACAAAAGATAGCAAAAGCTTTATTTGAACTATATAATATAGGGAATATAAACTTCTTCCAAAAAATTTAACAAACAGTAAGACAAAAAAGGACAGGTATTAACCCAGATTTTGTCTCTCTACATGAAGACTAGAAAGATGAGAGAGGATCCTTACAGTACATGTAAGAATTGTTTGGATCATGCTTGAGTCCAGGGAGAGAGTGTATTAGTTATCTATTGCTATGACACATTACCTCAGAACTCAGTGGCTTAGAATAGCAAACGTTTGTTATCTCACAGTGTCTGTGGATCAGAAATTTAGACAGCTTAGCTGAGGCTACAGTCAGGATGTGGGTAGGGGCTGCAGGCTTGATTGGGGCTAGAGGATTGCCTTTCAGGATGGTTCAGTCACATGCCTGTTGGCAGGAGGCCTCGGTTCCTCACCACGTGGGCCTCTCCGTAGGGCTGCTGGAGTGTCCTCAACATGGCAGCCAGCAAGTCCCAGACTTATTGATCAAAGAGAGAACAAGGCAGCCTCCACAATGTCTTTTCTGTCCTAGCCTCAGAAGGGACATACATCACATCTGCCGTACCCTACTTGTCACACAGGCCAACGCTGATACAGCGTGGGAGGGACCACACGAGGGCATGAATGTCAGGAAGCGAGACCAATATCATTGGTCATTTTGGAGACTGGCTGCTTTTGCTTTCAGTTGATGAGCTGTTGTTGCCAAGAGGAAACATTTTATTTATGCCTCATTAAGATGAAGGCATTAATTCATTTAACAAATACTTGTTGAGTATCCACCATGTGTCAGGAATTGTTCTAGTTACTAGGAATATAGCAGGGAATAAAACAGCAATCTCTGTCCATGGAGTTTATAGGATAAAGGATTAGAAATGAGTTTTAAAAATATGTATACAATAGCATATTGGGTGGCAGTGAGTGCCACAGAAAAAAATAAAACCTAGAGAGAGGGCTAGGGAATGAAGGCCAGGCGGTTGAGGAGGGAGGTTGCAATTTTAAATAGAGTAGCTGGAAGAGACTTCACTAATAGGTAACACTTGATCTGAGATATAAAGGAGGTGGTGAAGGAAGCTACGTGGTTAATTCAGAGAAGAAAAGTTCTAGGCAGAGGAAGAGAGGGCATAGGAAGTGCAGAAAGCCTGGGGCAGGTGTCCTTGGCATGTTTGAGGAGCAGCCAGGAAACCAGTGTGTAGCCAGAGCCAGCTTGAGTAAGGGGGGAGAGACGGATGTGAGATGGAGAGGCAGCCTTGGACCCATTTCTGAGGGACTTGAGGGTGATTTTAACGCATTGTAAGGGGCCTTGTGTTTTGTAGACATTTGGAGCTCAGCTTTTCCATTGCTCCATTTTCTAAGTGGAAGCCACTGACTTCTTCACATTTTTATTGAGAATTTCAAAAACCTAGACAAAAATTTCAAATACCACCATCCCACTTATTGATCTTATCAACTTACATAGTATGCATCTTCAAATACCAACTTTTAAATCTCTTTTCTAGTTCCTTCAAAGGGACCAGATACTTGGAGAGAGTGGAGTTCTGACGGAAAAAATTTAATAATATATTGGAAGGTAAATATCTAATTCTTCCTTGAATATTTAAATAACTTTATTATGCTGAACTACTTAACTTACATATGGTACCTGGGTTATCAGGCAGCCAGGATTTCCCAGACTGGCTTAGTGTACAGTATTGCTGAGAATGTAACCTGGCTTCTAAAAGCCCCAGATTCCACATCACTGCAGATGCACCACAGTCACTGTAGTGAGGATGTCTGTGTCAAGAGCTGAGCATTCTTTAGTTTGATTTTATGAGGCCTGTAAAGATTTCATGAATTCCATCTCTCTCACTTTAGTCAGAAATGCAGCCAGAAACCGCAAGTTAGGATCTCAAGTGTTTATGTTACATTTTCAATTCAATGACTAGGAAACCAACTTTATATATATATCATGTGTAATTTGTTGTCCCCTAAGTAAATTGCATTATCATATGACAATTATAAAGTTTTACATAGTTTTCTAAAATTCTAGATAAAATATGAATTGCATTATATTTTACTAGCTTTTCCTTACCAGAGCAGATGTTTTTGTTGCTATATTTTTTATCTGATTTATGAACATCAAAACCATGAACAATTGTCTTCTACACCAGATTTCATAGGAACAGTTATAACCAGATTCTTTTAAAACAGTGAATTTTGTTATTTAAATTTAAACTACTATTTTTATAAAAATTTGACATCTTTACAGCTTTAAGTAAAGTAAATCTTTGAAGTCTGTGAGCAAGTTGTGTACAAATTCCATTGCTTCGAGGTTGTCTGTATATGACTGTGCATCCCCTCTTACTCTTGATTAGCAAATCCCCTGGCTACTCTCAGTTGTCTGTCAGATTTCACAATAATATGGTAACCATTATATAAATTACTTCAATGTGAGAAAGTTTAGAATATTGTTCAAACGAGATAAATGTTTAACCAAGGATTAAAAATACTGAAGCAATTTGGATTCTAACTTCAGTGACTAGTTGATGGTTCTGCCATATTTGGTTGGAAAATTAAGTTGTTTTGGACATGTTGAGTTTTTTAAACATGTGCCACAAGGATATCTGAGTACAGTTCAGTAGAAGGTGGTTTGATGTAAGGCTCTGGAGCTCGGGAGAGGTCTGAGCTAAAGACATAGCTGTGAGTAAGCAGATAACTGGGATCACTCAGGGAGAGCATGCAGGGTAGAAAGAGGCCAAGAGTGGAACTGTAGGTGATGGCAGGATATAAAGGACCAGCAAAGGGAGATTGGGAAGGCCAGAGAGGCAGGAAGACCAGAAGAAAATAGCTTTTGCAGAAACCAGGGGAGGGGGATGTGTGAAGGAATGAATAGTATCAAATGAAACCCACAAGTCTTAGGATGGTAACATGTCCACTTTACCAGGCCATTGGAAAGCCATCGGGGAACTCTGTTGGAGCAGTGTCTTCAGCAGAGTATTAATGTCAGTGTCAGTCTGAATCAGAGGGTCCCATGCACTGTTATATGAATTGGAGCAATTATTTTAAAAAGCAGTTTAGCTATATAAATAAAGAAGTTTGAATGTGAGGGAGACCTTCAAGATGGCGGAGGTAAGATGTGGAGATCACCTTCCTCCCCACAAATACATCAGAAATACATCTACACGTGGAACAACTCCTACAGAACACCTACTGAACGCTGGCAGAAGACCTCAGACCTCCCAAAAGGCAAGAAACTCCCCACATACCTGGGAAGGGCAAAAGAAAAAAAGAAAAAACAGAGACAAAAGAATAGGGACGGGACCTGCACCTCTAGGAGGGAGCTGTGAAGGAGGGAAAGTTTCCACACACTAGGAAGCCCCTTCAGTGGCGGAGACAGGGGGTGGTGGGGGGGAAGCTTCGGAGCCACAGAGGAGAGTGCAGCAATGGGGGTGCAGAGGACAAAGAGGTGAGATTCCCACACCGAGGATCGGTGCCGAACAGCCTGAGAGGCTTGTCTGCTCACCCGCCGGGGTGGGCGGGGCTGGGAGCTGAAGCTCAGGCTTCGGAGGTCAGACCCCAGGGATAGGACTGGGGTTGGCTGCGTGAACACAGCCTGAAGGGGGCTAGTACACCACAGCTAGCCAGGAGGAAGTATGGGATAAAGTCTGGAAATGCCTAAGAGACAAGAGACCATTGTTTTGGGGTGGACAAGAAGAGGGGATTCAGAGCACCGCCTAAACAAGCTCCAGAGACGGGCATGAGCCACGGCTATCAGCGTGGACAACAGAGACAGGCATGAGACACTAAGGCTGCTGCTGCAGCCACCAAGAAGCATGTGAGCGGCGAGCACAGGTCACTCTCCACACCTCCCTTCTGGGGAGCCTGTGCAGCCCGCCACTGCCAGGGTCCCGTGATCCAGGGACAACTTCCCCGGGAGAATACACAGTGCGCCTCAGGCTGGTGCAACATCAGGAAGGCCTCTGCCGCTGCAGGCTCACCCCGCATTCCGTGCCCCTCCCTCTCCCAAGCCTGAGTGAGCCAGAGCCCCCTAATCAGCTGCTACTTTAACCTCGACCTGTCTGAGCTAAGAACAGATGACCTCAGGTGACCTACATGCAGAGGCGGGGCCAAGTCTAAAGCTGAACCCCAGGAGCTGTGTGAAAAAAGAAGACGAAGGGAAATCTCTCCCAGTAGTCTCAGGAGCAGCGGATTAAATCTCCACAATCAACTTGATGTACCATGCGTCTGTGGAATCCTGAGTAGTCAACGAATCATCGTGAAGTTGAGGCAGTGGACTTCGGGAACAATTGTAGACTTGGGGTTTGCTTTCTGCATCTAATTTGTTTCTGGTTTTATGTTTATCTTAGTTTAGTATTTAGAGTTTATTATCATTGGTAGATTTGTTTATTGATTTGGTTGCTCTCTTCCTTTTTTTTTAATATAGATACATATATTTTTTCCTTTTTCTCTTTTTGTGAGTGTGTATGTGTATGCTTCTTTGTGTGAATTTGTCTGTATAGCTTTGCTTTTACCATTTGTCCTAGGGGTGTGTCTGTCCGGTTTTTTTGTGTGTCCTTTGTTTTTGTATAGTTTCTAGCACTTATTATCATTGGTGGATTTGTTTTTGGTTGCTCCCTTCTTCCTTTCTTTCTTTTCTTTATTACTTTTAATTATTTGATTAATTTATTTATTTATACATTTATTTATTTATTTTTGGCTGCATTGGGTCTTTCTTTCTGTGCGTGGGCTTATCCCTAGTTGTGGCGAGCAGGGGCTACTCTTTGTTGCTGTGCGCAGGCTTCTCATTGCAGTGGCTTCTCTTCTTGCGGAGCATGGGCTCTAGGCACGCAGGCTTCAGTAACTGTGGCTCTCAGGCTCTGGAGTGCAGGTTCAGAAGTTGTGGCGCACGGGCTTAGGTGCTCCACGGCATGTGGGGTCTTCCTGGACCAGGGCTCGAACCTGTGTCCCCTGCATTGGCACGTGGATTATCAACCACTGCGCCACCAGGGAAGCCCAATTTTGGTTATTTTTAATAATTTTTTTTATTTTGTATTTTAATAACTTGATTTTATTTAATTTTATTTTTTTCTGTCTTTTTCTTCTCCCTTTTCTTCTGAGCTATGTGGCTGACAGGGTCTTGGTGCTCAGGCCAGGTGTCAGGCCTGAGCCTCTGAGGTGGGAGAGCCGAGTTCAGGACATTGGTCCACCAAGACCTCCCAGCTCCACGTAATACCAAATGGTGAAAGCTCTCCCAGAGATCTCCATCTCAACACTAAGACCCAGCTCCACTCAACGACCAGCAAGCTACAGTGCTGGACACCCTGTGCCAAGCAACTAGCAAGACAGGAACACAACCCCACCCATTAGCAGAGAGGCTGCCTAAAATCATAATAAGGTCACAGACACCCCAGAACACACCACTGGACGCAGTCCTGCACACCAGAAAGACAAGATCCAGCCTCATCCCCCAGAACACAGGCACCAGTCCCCTCCACCAGGAAGCCTACACAACCTACTGAACCAACCTTATCCAATGGGGGCAGACACCAAAAACAACAGGAACTACGAACCTGCAGCCTGCGAAAAGGAGACCCCAAACACAGTAAGTTAAGCAAAATGAGAAGACACAGAAATACACAGCAGATGAAGGAGCAAGGTAAATACCCACCAGGCCAAACAAATGAAGAGAAATAGGCAGTCTACCTGAAAAAGATTTCAGAGTAATGATAGTAAAGGTGATCCAAAATCGTGGAAATAGAATGGAGAAAACACAAGAAACGTTTCACAAGGACCTAGAAGAAGTAAAGAGCAAACAAACAATGATGAACAACACAATAAGCGAAGTTAAAAATTCTCTAGAAGGAATGAATAGCAGAATAACTGAGGCAGAACAAGGGATAAGTGACCTGGAAGATAAAATAGTGGAAATAACTACCGCAGAGCAGAATAAAGAAAACAGAACGAAAAGAATTGAGGACAGTCTCTGAGACCTCTGGGACAACATTAAATGCACCAACATTTGAACTATAGGGGTCCCAGAAGAAGAGAAAAAGGGACTGAGAAAATATTTGAAGAGATTATAGCTGAAAACTTCCCTAATATGGGAAAGGAAATAGTCATCAAGTCCAGGAGGTGCAGAGAGTCCCATACAGGATAAATCCAAGGAGAAACATGCCAAGACACGTATTAATCAAACTATCAAAAGTTAAATACAAAGAAAAAATATTAAAAGCATCAAGGGAAAAACAACAAATAACATACAAGGGAATCTGCATAAGGTTAACAGCTGATCTTTCAGCAGAAACTCTCCAAACCAGAAGGCATTGGCAGGACATATTTAAAGTGATGAAACGGAAAAACCTACAACCAAGATTACTCTACCCAGCAAGGATCTCATTCAGATTTGACGGAGAAATTAAGAGCTTTAGAGATAAGCAAAAGCTGAGAGAATTCAGCACCACCAAACCAGCTTTACAACAAATGCTAAAAGAAGTTCTCGAGTCAGGAAACACAAGAGAAGGAAATAACTTAAAATTACAAACCTAAAACAATTAACAAAATGGTAATAGGAACATACATATCGATAACTACCTTAAATGCAAATGGATTAAATGCTGCAACCAAAAGACATAGCCTGGCTGAATGGATACAAAAACAAGATCCGTATATGTGCTGTCTACAAGAGACCCACTTCAGACCTAGGGACACGTACAGACTGAAAGTGAGGAGATGGAAAAAGATATTCCATGCAAATGGAAATCAAAAGAAAGCTGGAGTAGCAATTCTCATATCAGACAAAATAGACTTTAAAATAAAGACTATTACAAGAGACAAAGAAGAACACTGCATAATGATCAAGGGATCAATCCAAGAAGAAGATATAACAATTGTAAATATTTATGCACCCATCCTAGGAGCACCTCAATACAAAAGGCAAATCCTAACAGCCATAAAAGGGGAAATCGACAGTAACACAATCATAGTAGGGGACTTTAACACCCCACTTTCACCAATGGACAGATCATCCAAAATGACAATAAATAAGGAAACAGAAGCTTTAAATGATACATTAAAAAGATGGACTTAATTGATATTTATAGGACATTCCATCCAAAAACAACAGAATACACTTTCTTCTCAAGTGCTCATGGAACATTCTCCAGGATAGATCATATCTTGGGTCACAAATGAAGCCTTGGTAAATTTCAGAAAATTGAAATCTTATCAAGTATCTTTTCCGACCACAACGCTATGAGACTACATATCAATTACAGGAAAAAATCTGTAAAAAATACAAACACATGGAGGCTAAACAATACACTACTAAATAACCAAGGATCACTGAAGAAACCAGAGGAAATCAAAAAATACCTAGAAACAAATGACAATGAAAACATGACAACGCAAAACCTATGGGATGCAGCAAAAGCAGTTCTGAGAGGGAAGTTTATAGCAATACAATCCTGCCTCAAGAAACAAGAAACATCTCAAATAAACAACCTAACCTTACACCTAAAGCAATTCGAGACAGAAGAACAAAGAAACCCCAAAGTTAGCAGAAGGAAAGAAATCATTAAGATCATATCAGAAATAAATGAAAAAGAAATGAAGAAAACAGTAGCAAAGCTCAATGAAATTAAAAGCTGGCTCTTTGAGAAGATGAACAAAATTGATAAACCATTAGCCAGACTCATCAAGCAAAAAAGGGAGAAGACGCAAATCAACAGAATTAGAAATGAAAAAGGAGAAGTAACAACTGACACTGCAGAAATACAAAGGATCATGAGAGATTACTACAAGCAACTATATGCCAGTAAAATGGACAACCTGGAAGAAATGGACAAATTCTTTGGAAAGCACAACCTTCTGAGACTAAACCAGGAAGAAATAGAAAATATGGGGGCTTCCCTGGTGGCACAGTGGTTGAGAATCTGCCTGCCAATGCAGGGGACACGGGTTCGAGCCCTGGTCTGGGAAGATCCCACATGCCGCAGAGCAACTAGGCCCGTGAGCCACAACTACTGAGCCTGTGCATCTGGAGCCTGTGCCCCGCAACAAGAGAGGCCACGACAGTGAAAGGCCTGCGCACCACGATGAAGAGTGGCCCCCGTTTGCCGCAACTAGAGAAAGCCCTTGCACAGAAACGAAGACCCAACACAGCCAAAAATAAATAAATAAATAAAAGCAGTTTCTTTAAAAAAAGAAAATATGAACACGACAAACACAAGCACTGAAATTGAAAATGTGATTAAAAATCTTCCAGCAGACAAAAGCCCAGGACCAGATGGCTTCAGGGGCGAATTCTATCACACATTTAGAGAAGAGCTAACACCTGTCCTTCTCAAACTCTTCCAAAATATTGCAGAGGGAGGAACACTCCCAAACTCATTCTACAAGGCCACCATCACCCTGATACCAAAACCAGACAAAGATGTCACAAAGAAAGAAAACGACAGGCCAATATCACTGATGAACATCGGTGCAAAAATCCTCAACAAAATACCAGCAAGCAGAATCCAACAGCACATTAAAGGGATCATACACCATGATCAAGTGGGGTTTATCCCAGGAGTGCAAGGATTCTTCAATAACGCAAATCAGTCAATGTGATAAAGCATATTAACAAATTGAAGGAGAAAAACCGTATGATCATCTCAATAGATGCAGAGAAAGCTTTTGACAAAATTCAACACCCATTTATGATAAAAAAAAATCCCTCCAGAAAGTAGGCATAGAGGGAACTTTCCTCAACATAATAAAGTCCATATATGACAAACCCACAGCCAACATCGTTCTCAATGGTGAAAAACTGAAACCGTTTCCTCTAAGATCAGGAACAAGACAAGGTTGTCCACTCTCACCACTATTATTCAACATAGGTTTGGAAGTTTTAGCCACAGAAATCAGAGAAGAAAGAGAAATAAAAGGAATACAAATCGGAAAAGAAGTAAAGCTGTCACTGTTTGCAGATGACATGATACTATACATAGAAAATCCTAAAGATGCTACCAGAAAACTACTAGAGCTAATCAATGAATTTGTTAAAGTAGCAGGATACAAAATTAATGGACAGAAATCTCTTGTATTCCTATACACCAATGATGAAAAGTCTGAAAGAGAAATTAAGGAAACACTCCCATTTACCATTGCAACAAAAAGAATAAAATACCTAGGAATAAACTTGCCTAAGGAGACAAAATTACCTGTATGCAGAAAGCTATAAGACACTGATGAAAGAAGTTAAAGATGATACAAACAGATGGAGAGATATACCATGTTCTTGGATTGGAAGAATCAACATTGTGAAAATGACTCTACTACCCAAAGCAGTCTACAGATTCATTGCAATCCCTATCAAACTACCTAGGGCATTTTTCACAGAACCAGAACAAAAAACTTCACAATTTGTGTGGAAACACAAAAGACCCCGAATAGCCAAAGCAATGCTGAGAAAGAAAAAATGGAGCTGGAGGAATCAGGCTCCCTGACTTCAGGCTATACTACAAAGGTACAGTAATCAAGAGAGTGTGGCATTGGCACAAAAACAGAAATATAGATCAATGGAACAGGATAGAAAGCCCAGAGATAAACCCAAACACATATGGTCACCTTATTTTTGATAAAGGAGGCAAGAACATACAATGGAGAAAAGACAGCCTCTTCAATAAGTGGTGCTGGGAAAGCTTGACCAGCTACATGTAAAAGAATGAAATTAGAACCCTCCCTAACACCATATACAAAAATAAACTTAAAATGGATTAAAGACCTAAATGTAAGTCCAGAGACTATAAAATTCTTAGAAGAAAACATAGGCAGAACACTCTATGACATAATCACAGCAAGATCCTTTTTGACCCACCTCCTAGAGAAATGGAAATTAAAACAAAAATGAACAAATGGGACCTAATGAAACTTAAAAGCTTTTGCACAGAAAAGGAAACCATAAACAAGATGTAAAGACAACCCTCAGAATGGGAGAAAATATTTGCAAATGAAGCAACTGACAAAAGATTAATCTCCAAAATTTACAGGCAGCTCATGCAGCTCAATATCAAAAAAACAAACAACCCAATCCAAAACTGGGCAGAAGACCTAAACAGACATTTCTCCAAGGAAGATATACAGATTGCCAACAAACACATGAAAGGATGCTCCACATCAATAATTATTAGAGAAATGCAAATCAAAACTACAATGAGGTATCACCTCACACCAGTCAGAATGGCCATCATCAGAAAATCTACAAAAAATAAATGCTGGAGAGGGTGTGGCGAAAACGGAACCCTCTTGCACTGTTGGTAGGAATGTAAATTGATACAGCCACTGTGGAGAACAGTATGGAGGTTCCTTAAAAAACTAAAAATAGAACTACTGTATTACCCAGCTATTCTATTGCTGGGCATATACCCTGAGAAAACCATAATTGAAAGAGTCATGTACCACAATGTTCATTGCAGCTCTATTTACCATAGCCAGGACACGGAAGCAACCTAAGTGTCCATTGACAGATGAATAGATAAAGAAGTTGTGGCACATATATACAATGGAGTATTACTAAGCCATAAAAAGAAATGAAATTGAGTTATTTGTAGTGAGGTGGATGGACCTAGAGTCTGTTATCCAGAGTGAAGTAAGTCAGAAAGAGAAAAACAAATACCGTATGCAAACACATCTGTATGGAATCTTAAAAAAAAAATAATGTTTCTGAATAACCTAGGGGCAGGAGAGGAATAAAGACACAGACGTTGAGAATGGACTTGAGGACATGGGGAAGGGTAAGCTGGGACGAAGTGAGAGAGTGGCATGGACATATATACACTACCAATTGTAAAATAGATAGCTAGTGGGAAGCAGCCGCATAGCACAGGGAGACCAGCTCGGTGCTTTGTGACCACCTGGAGGGGTGGGATTGGGAGGGTGGGAGGGAGAAGCAAGAGGGAGGAGATATGGGGATATATGTATATGTATAGGTGATTCATTTTGTTATAAAGCAGAAACTAACACCATTGTAAAGTAATTACACTCCAATAAAGATGTTAAACATTCAAACTTCTTTTTTTTTTTTTTTCCTTTTATCGAGTAAGTCCAATTTTGGGAACTCACATTAAAATATTAATTCTAGCCATGAAAAAAAATATGTTGCACCAAAAGATTCATTTTAGTATTGTGAAAAATTGGGAACAACTTAAATTTCACTTATTTAAGGAATTATTCAAGTAAAGTGATAAAAATGCTACATGAAATATAAAGCTATTAAAATGTATATAACTGTATTATGGACAAGTTTTTATTATAGAAGAGTGAAAAAATGTAAATTGTATAGTATGATTGAAACAATTTTAATAAAAATCTCCATCTAGGAAGACAACTTGAAGGAAATATCACAAGGTAAGTGTGTTTAAGAGATGGGAATATGGGAGATTTTTCTCGCTTTCTTCCAACTTTTTAGTATTTTCCACGTTTTCTATAATGAGCAAGTACTCCTTTAAAATGAGAAAGCAAAAACTGTTTAAAAAACATGATGCCATACTTCTTAATATTTTATTTTTTAAGTAGAAGAATGTTTCTCATCACCCCTTTTGGTTTACTTCTGAAAAATATGAGGCTAAATATTTTGTTACTTAATTTTTATATTTCTGTGTGCTCTTAACTGCTTACAGCAAGTGTAGTGTTTCTTCAGAATCACTTTCCTGATCTATCTCAGTGGATTTTAAATCTGTGTTGTGCACTGTTAACGACTTCATCTTTTCTAACATTACTTTGTTAAGATTAGCAGAGTGTCCAGTTTAGACTCGATGGCCTTGCCTTGTCACATAATCACTCCTCGCAGGTTTTTATAACAGAATTTATTTTTGTTTTTGTAGCCTTTACCCATTAATGAAGCTAATGGAAAAATACTCTCCTATAATGTATCATGTTCATCCGACGAGGGAACACAATCCCTTTCTGAAATTCCTGATCCTCAACATAAGGCAGAAATACAACTTGATAAAAGTGACTACATCATCAGTGTGGTGGCAAAAAATTCTGTGGGCTCATCGCCACCTTCTAAAATAGCTAGTATGGAAATTCCACATGGTGAGTACTTAAGATAAAAGTAGTATATAAGAACAAGAAATTAAGGTGCAACATTTGGAAGGTGTTGCTTGCTCTCATAAATGTCAGCTTTCTTCTCATATACGCTGCTGCTGCTGATGTGTAAGGAGGAACAGGCAGATTAATGTCACGTATTGACGTTGAGAGGCAGCAGTCATTAATATTGACTTGAAGCATCTACACGGATGGATAAAATAGTACTAAACCCAGTTACTTTAACACGTAATGTTGTAGAGTTATGGTAGTGGACATTACTCTTAGAAATATCTTAATAGTTTATTCAGATACCATTTTCACATATCTCCCCAAGACCATGACAGTTGATACTTAGCCAGCTGGGCTATTTTCAAACTGTCAGGCAGGAACAAATACTCATTTTAAATGGCACCTCTGTTGATAAGGCATTCTTTATTAATAGGAATCCTTTATTGATAAGAAATTCTTCTTAAAGTCTAAATTAGATCTTCAGTGTAAGCTTTAAGAAAACAACTGCAGTGTGATTTTAAAATTCCTTAGTGCCCCCCTGTAAATGTGATGGGTTACCAGTGACTAGTCCACTCCTCCTTAGCTGCCTTGACAGCTTTTTGAGTCACAAGTTTTCAGTGGCCACTCCTGCCTCTTCTAGTTAACTCCTTCTGAGTCATTCCCTGGTCCCCCTTGCTATCCCACACTAATATGGGAGCACCTTTCTATGACTACCCACTCGGAGAGGCAGAAAAATTGGTCCAGTTTGGGTCCTAAGTATCTTTCCAGTTCTTGCTTGAGGCAGTGTCTTACTGCTTGTTATGTAACTGGTTCTTCATTTCAGTCAGAAGGAAGGAATTGGGGACACACTGTACATTCTGAGACACACAATATCGTCCAGAGCCCAGATAGCAGTGCATACCGGAGAAGAGGGGTCTGCAGGTAGTGGTATGGAGTCAAAAGAAAGAAAAGGGAGAGAGATGTGAACGCCCATAGCAAGATAACCTGCTGATTTAAATTAGGTATTTAATGGCTCTCGCTATGTTATCTTTTAATTCAAGAACTATATTCCTACCTTTTCTGTGTGTCCATCAGGACACAGTAATTTACAGAACTAACAATGGTCTGGCTATCAGCTTTCAGACAGTTACTGCAGCTCGGAACAAATCATTGTTCCTTGAGGATTTCCCGAGCCAGAGGCCTTGCAGCCTCAGCGCAGGTTACCTTGTGGATTTTTAGTCACATTGAGTCAAGAAGCTGTCATATCCGAAGTCTTCTGTATTCCCAGCCAAGTTGTGGTCTTGTGTCTAGTAGTAGTTGCTTATGAATGCAAATTTTGTTCAAAAAACCTTTCCATGGCTTTTTACTGAACCCTTAAATATACATCAGTTAGAGAAATTACTTCTTTCCCCTATTTCTTGGAAAATTTCCCTCTCCCATTGGCCACGCTGTCCTAACCCATGCTAATTCCTCACCCCCAACCTTGGGCCTCCCTTCGCCTAGGCTGAGATCTGGCAGGATGAGGAAACCAAACCTCAGCATGGCCCCTTCTGCCAGCCTCTGCACCTCACCCATCCGTGCTCACGGATGCTTTCCCCTCTCTGCCCACACCGACCATCCCATCCCATCCCACCTCACCCCACAGCATTTCATCACTGTCCTGTCTCCACAATGCCTTCAGCCCACCCATGGGGGTAGCAGTCTCCCTTGAAAGGAAGAGAGGGGCTGGCCCACCCACTCATTCACTGCATGGCCTGTGCTCAGGGCTGGAGTTGCAGGCACAAGCCCCCGTCTGCTCTCGTGGAGCTCACACCCACAGTGGACGAGGAGACGGGGATTCTGACACCCACACGTGTTCTTCACCAGCCTCCCGCCTGCCTCTCCCCCTGCCCCCGAGCTGCCATGCCACCCTCTAGTGCCTGTATTCCCTCTGCCCCATCCTTCATGGCTCTTGATCCTCGTGTCCCGGCCCAGTTATGTCACTGCCTGATCCTAGGTGCTTTTTCATTGTTTTTTTTCCAGCTGCTGAGTTAATATATATGCACAGGTAATTGCCCTAGTTAAAACGAAAACAACAGAGCAGCACTTCTAAACTTTGCTAAAGGTTTATCTAGTTTAGCACTATTTTGCAATGTCTGCACGGTAAAGTGATTTTTATAACTCTTGCCCATTTTCATGAGATTTACCTTAAAACATGATTTTTAACACTGGTAAAATATCCTTCTTTCTTGAAGATGATCTCAAAATAGAGCAGGCTGTTGGAATGGGAAATGGGATTCTGCTCACTTGGAATTATGACCCCAACGTGACTTGTGACTATGTAATTAAATGGTGTAACTCATCTCGGTCTGAGCCCTGCCTCATGGACTGGAAAAAAGTCCCTTCAAACAGCACTGAAACTGTAATAGAATCTGGTGAGTGTCTCGCAATTAAAGTTCTTTAAAGATATTTTCAAAATTTACTTTTTATTGGGGTAGCGTTGGTTTATAACATTATGTAAGTTTTATGTGTACACCATTATGTTTCTACATCCGTATACACTGCAGCATGCTCCCTACCAAAAAAAAATATTTTTAAAAAGAGCAACATATGGAGCGACAAGTTGCAATGCAGTGACTGTTCCCCTCACCACTGGGCTGGGAGTGGATTGGTTTAACTTTTCTGGAAGGCAGTTTGTGGCAGTATGTGTGTGAAACGACTCATAGGCTTTGATCTAGTCATTACTTGTCTCGGGGTTTATTCTAAGAAATAATCCGAGAGCAGCACAGATTTACACCTGAGTGTTCAACACAGCATTATTTATAATTGTAATGATGTCACTCACCATCCTTTTGCCCTTGTTTGCCCAGGGCCCAGGTTACTGAGCACAAAGGACTTGAGAATAATCAGAATGGACTGGGGCAGGGTGGAGTGATGTGAAGAGGCGTCCCTTTAGATGGAATATCTGGGTTGTGAGTTTAAGCTGAGACCTGTAGGATGAAAAGGAGGACTTTTGATGCTGAGGCAGGTGAACAAAGGCCCTGTAGTGGCTCAGAAGACAAAGGCTCCGAGAAGTTGGGTAACTTGCCCAAGGTCACAAAACTAGTATGTGATCACACCAGGATTTAACTTTAAAGCAATTCAGAGCTTTAAGTGGCTGGGGATTTTGTCTTTTATTTGTTGCTGCTAGGACAGGGTGTGGACAAAACCTGCATGTTTCCTGTTCCTTTCTTATTCAGTCACCCACTCTTTCAACTATCCTCTCTCTTTTATGATCTCAAAACACATTCCTGATGCTCTAACCCCTCAGGCTCTTTTTCTTTTTCAGGCAGAAGAACCCTATAGAATTTTGGTATGCATAATCATAAGATAGAACTAGGTACAGGTTTGCTAACATACATGTGGTATAAAATCAGAACCTCAAGTATACTGGTCCCCCCAAGCAAAAGTTGCAGAGTGATTTTAGAGGTAACCATCTCACTTTTGAGCCTGAAGACCACTGGTGTTCTGAATCTGAGAGCAAGTGCTTTAACCACACTAGAATAATTGTATTCCACAAATTAAATGCAATCCCATAGGCTGCCATTTTCCCCCCAGGCAGTGTCTTTTTCCTTGATCACTGCAGGTGAGCTACTAAGTACCCTTCAAGGCTCTGTTCAAACATCACTTCCTGGTGGCTTTTTCTGATCTTCTTAGGCTCACTTGGTCCCTCATTGAAGGGGCCACAGGCTCTGTGATAGATCACTCTAGTCTAACCCAGGGTCTTACGGTTACCCCTCCTCATCTGTCCTGCCACCTCTCTGCCAACTGCTCCAGGCCAGGGGCCTTGTTATACATCCACCTCTGTGGTCCTAACACTTTACACGTTGCATTGTATCGAGGAGGCATTTAAAAGTGATTAACTTGGATCAAAGTTAAGGTGCTTCTCTTGTATGTCTTGTGGAGTTAAGTCAAGGGCACTAAATGCTGATGCTGTAAAGAGGAATAGACTCTATGGCCCATTTCCTTTAACACTGAAGTGTCCAACTGGAGTGGACATTTTAGTATCTGCTTCTTGGAACAAGGGAAGAGCAGTGGGTTCTTTCCAACCCACAAATAACACTAGTTAGGGAAGGGCTTTTTCAGAGGCATGACATGGGCCTGGGATTGGTTAGAAAACTGACCCTAGACCAAATCTGGGAAGAAGTTGTCATTGCTTAATTTGAAGGAACAAAATGAAAGCCTTGATTACCATTTTTTCCCTTCAAGGTGATGTCATGTTATAATACTAAACGTTTCATTACAACAGAAGTGAGTTTAATTTTTATTGAGTCAGTTTTCACTCTGAATATTTACCAATTTTGAAAATGTGGATTTTCTGTAACCTTTTTAAAATTAGTTTTAGAAATTTCAAAGTGAGTTATTGTAAATTTGATATTTCTAAAATAGCTATTCATAGTAATATGTGCTTAGGAACGTTTACTGGTTGTGTTCATCTTACAGATCAGTTTCGACCAGGTGTAAGATACAATTTTTTCGTGTACGTGTGCAGAAACCAAGGATATCAGTTGCTGCGCTCTGTAGCTGGATATGTAGAGGAGTTGGGTAAGTTACATGGGTGCGTCTCCTTGGAGTTCAAGGTAATATGAGAAATCATGAAACAACATCAGTTTTCAGATTGAATTCTAAAAACAGGTTGAATTGAGATGTTTATTAGTACAGGAAGAAAAATAATTTGTATGATAACTGTAAAATTATTTATAATTACTTATTTTTCATTTGTTTAATGTTTATGTTTCATAATTTTACTGTTGTCATTAAGAAAATTAAATCTTAATTTGGACGTCAAAAATACTTAATTTACACTTTTACAAAGTTTTAAGACTATTAACTTATTCAAGACTATCAGTAAAGAGGGGAAATGTGAGTAAAGCCTATTCCAGTAGCCATTTAAAGATTTTGCGTAGCTTACCTCCCTAGATATGTTTTATGTGTGAAAGTTCTGCCTTTGTATCTTCACAGCAAAAGTGCTTGTGATAATATCTGTGAAAGTTTATGATTAAATAAAGTTCTGATTACAAGTTTAGCTGTTTTTGAGGCTAGAAATCTCATTAAACCTTAATGTCTTGCTCTGTATTAGTAAACCCTCCTTTAGCTATTGACGTTTTTCCTTTTACAGCTCCAGTTGTTGCACCAAATTTTACTGTTGAGGATACGTCTGCAGATTCGATATTAGTGAAATGGGAAGAAATTCCTGTGGAAGAGCTTAGAGGCTTTTTAAGAGGGTATTTATTTTACTTTGAAAAAGGAGAGAGAGACACATCTAAGATGAGGGTTTTGGAATCGGGTAAGTAAATTACTAGAATAAGTATACTGTTTCTTAGAAGTTCTTTATTAACTACAAAAAAAAAAGAGGAGGAAAGAAAAAAAAGAAGTAAAGAAGCTACTGAGTAGTTTATTCAGACTTCCAGAATGCTCTGAAAAATAAGGAAGGGAAAATGCAGTCATTTGATGAATATGAGATTTTTAAGATTTTATTATGTGATCAATGGCATGTAGTCTTTCAGAAATCATTTATTCTGAGGCCTTTGATTGTGAGCCCCACAGGACAGAGAGCATCTCTCTAATCTTGCATGATCCATAACATAGCATCTTATGAAGGTTACTTTAAAAAAAAAAAAAAGGTCTGGGCTTCCCTGGTGGCGCAGTGGTTGAGAGTCCGCCTGCCGATGCAGGGGACACGGGTTCGCACCCCGGTCCGGGAAGATCCCACATGCCGCGGAGAGGCTGGGCCCGTGAGCCATGGCCACTGAGCCTGCGTGTCCAGAGCCTGTGCTCCGCAACGGGAGAGGCCACAACAGTGAGAAGCCCGCGTACCGCAAAAAAAAAAAAAAAAAAAGAGGTCTTCCTGTACTTATACTAATGGAGGAGAAAACTCAGGAACCTAAAGAATGGCTTCAGAGTCTCCTTTTATCTGACAAAGAGCCATCCACACAGTTAGCCACGACCTTAATGAGCTACGAAACTTAATTGATTTGATTGGGGATGTGTGTATCTATTAAATCTTTAAAAGTACAGTTAGTCCTTGACAAGTGGTAAGCGTATGTCCACAGACCTTTGAGAATCCTCAGATTTACAAATACAGAAATGTTTGTGCAGACTTTGGGCTTTAAACCCTAAATTACATTTCTGTTGGAAGCCAGATGATTTTTATTCATGGCTGAACAACACAAGCGTATCATCTCTTCAATTTGAAAGCTTTTATTTTCCTTAATGACCTTTCCTTGGAAAGAAACCATTTTAATTATAATATTTAATGCCTGACAAGTAGAGAACAACAACGCCACAGGGAGATGCTGACCAACTGGGCATTAGCTTAGTCATGTCCCGAGAGCAGCTGCGTAAACATGAGCCTCCCACAGACCACTAACCTTCAAAGTTGAGGGAAACCCTAAATATCAGATTCTGCAAACATCCAGACTCTAGTGTCATTTCCCTCAGGTGCTCAGAAATTTTACACTTGAACCAGTTCAAATTCTAACATGTAGACTTCTAGTTAGGGTGGATTGGTCACTAAAAGTTAGAGCAAAATAGAGAAAAAAGAACAACAATGCATAAAGCCACAAAGACACAGAGAACTGGAGAGGCACAAAAGAGATTTGGAAACGCTGGGTGTGGAAGTGGGCCGAGTGACCTAGAGGAGTGGAGGGCGGGGCAGTCTAGGTGGACCGTTGGGCATCAGTGAGAAGTAATTTGGTTCATCCTGCAGCGCCAGAAGTGGAGGCCAATGGTTAGGATGAATCTGGGCTGAACAGCGGGAGTTGATTGTAAGTCTGTAAGGAGCAGTTAGAACCCCCAAGTCCTACACCAGCTTCATGTAGCTCATGTGAGTGCTCTCTCCCCTGCATGAGAACAAGAGGTTTATTCTGGACCAGAGAGCTTCCAGACAAGGGACACTGTAGCAAACCCTGTGACTGTCCCTCTTCCTCCTTCCCACCTGCTTCATAGGACATCTTCAGCTAGGCGTTTTCTGGGCAGGAGATGAGAGGATTAGAGTAAGTGGTTCCTGAGGAAAGACATAAAAGGTGCTGATATTTGGGGGATTATCCCAATGAAAAGCCAGGAACCCACCTGGTCATTCCTCATCCATGATATAAGTGAAGCCCACCCCCCAGTAAACCCCACCTGTGTACACCAGGCTTCCATGAGCCTTTTAGTGGCTCACTCGCGAACATGACGAGCAGCCAGGGATAACGATGATTGAGAAAGCGTCTAACCTGAAAGACAGACACCAGGAGAAACCAGAGGAAATGGGTGCAATGTGGGAAAACAGAGAAATTTAAAACAAAACTATCCTTGGATAGTTGACGTATACCGTATTCATTGAAAAGACATGATGTTATAAAAAGGAACAAACAGAAGACAGTTAAGAATTCCTCAGAACTAAAAATGTGATCAAAGAAATTTTTAAGGAATTAAATACAAGTGGAGAAATTAAATGAAAAATGGGGAAATTCTTCTGAAAATGAGACAAAGGCAAAGGAGAAGACTTGGAGGTAAAAGATTAGAAAGTTGGAGTTTGAGTCAAAGACCTGCACTGTCCTCCTTTATAAGAGTTCTGTTAAGAGAGAAGAGTGGAATGGAGAGAGGGAAATTATCAAAGTAATAGCACAAGAAAAAAATGTCCCCAAACTGAAAGACCTCAGTATATACAGTAAAAGGTGCCATTAAACACACAGTAAAATAAATAGAGAAAAAGATCTATGCTGAAGTATGTCACCATGAATTTTCAGAGCACCTGATATATAGAGAAAAAATCCTAGAAACAATCAGAAAAGCATCTCTTGTGCAAGGATCAAGAATAAGAATGGTAGCAGGCCTCTCAACAGTGCACCAGATACTAGAAGGTACCGCAGCTACATCTTCAAAGTACTGAGTGAAAGTTATTTTCAACCTAAAATTCTGTACTCAGCCAATCTATCTACAGATACAGTAGTATCTGTACTACTATCTATGAGTGTAGAATGAAGACATCTTTAGACATGGAAGGCTGCACATATTACGTCCCCCATGTATCCCTTCTCCAGAAGCTCCTAGAAGAGTGTGTGTCAATACGAGGAAATAGTGGGGCAGGGAGTTCTAGGATGAGAGCACCTAGAAGACTTCCAGTCCAGAGCAGACGCCCCAGGAAGCAGCCTGGGGGGAGTGGGCAGCAGCTGGGGGAAGCAGCGGCCCTGGGATGTTGTTGTTTTGGACCACATGGAAACTTGGGTGGAATATTCATTGGAGGGTGTTGGACGAATCAGTAATTGGTACATTAAGCAAATAAGGAAGAAAAGCAGTTATAACAACAGAAAAATAAGAAAGGAAACATGATCATACCAAGTAGTTTGTCTTAGTAGTAATTTGTATTTATATGATCATTACAATGTGAACACTGAAGTTACCAAATTTTTTGATGTTTCTCTATGAATGATGTGGGCTCGAGGAGAGAATGGGTAGTGGTTGTGTGTTAGAGCTAATGTCTAATATTTAAAAATCAAGCACTGCCAATTTAAGTTTATTTCAAAATATGGAAGTCAGTACCCAAAGAGACGGGCAACTTGATTTTGAAGTGATTCTTCGTGGTGGGGAAAGATGCTGGCAGGGAACTGCTACTTTTGTTTTTAGCCATATAGTATGATATAGTTTTAAGCTATTAAACTGCATTGTTTTGGTTAAAATTTAAAAAATAATTTAACAATTTAAACAATTCTCCACATTTCCTTTCAAAATGGTTCAAGGGCGTCCTCTCTAATCTCTCATTTGAGAACTCAGATGCACTGCCTTGTTTCCTGTGTGGTTTGGAGCGATCTCTGTTGATTTATGATCTTGCTTCCTTGAGTTTCTCACTTTACTCACAGGCATGATCAGCCCGAGAGGCAGTGTCCCTGCCCCAGTGGGTTTTGGTTGTGGTGGGTTTTCATGCTGTTAGTAAAAGAAAAAAAGAGACTTTTATTGATTGCCTGCTATAGGCCAGGTATTATTCTAGAGAATATGCACGAAAACTTCACAGAGCCCTGAGAGCTAAGTCATGATATTCTATTTCATAGTTAGAGAAACTCAGGTTCAGAGGCGTTTAAATAATAGGTACAGATAACATAGCTACTACCTGGCAGAGGTAGAACTTGAACATGGCTCTGGCTGGCTCCATGGGCCTTGGCCCTGGAGGCGACCAGCATTCAGACTCGTTTAAAAAGGATGTGAATGTGACAGGTTTGAGTAACCATGTGATTAAAATGGTATAGAGATCAGTAATAATCTTCTTCACTTTAAAAATAGGTCGTTCTGACATAAAGGTTAAGAATATTACCGACATATCCCAGAAGACACTGAGAATTGCTGATCTTCAAGGTAAAACAAGTTACCATCTGGTCTTGCGAGCCTATACAGATGGAGGAATGGGGCCAGAGAAGAGCATGTTTGTGGTGACAAAGGAAAATTGTGAGTTAAATGTGGTCATCGAGTTGCTTTCCAAACTTAAGTGCATTGTGTTTCCAGTGATTTTTGTTTATATAGGAATGCCCCTTTTTAAAATTTCATATTTTGTTACACTTTTATAGTGGGTGGAAGGCAGTACTGAAAGGCCATGAGATGACTTCATATTTATTCTTACCAGTTATTGCCTAATGCGTACTTAAGAAATTAATGAATTAAGGGTACCTCTGAAGTCTAGAGTTCTAAATTCATGTTGAACTTATATAACGGTCAACTGATTTAAAATTTTTTTACCCGAAATATTCTGTGATTTTTGGCATATCCAGGGAAGAGTGTAAGAAATAGCCTTAAAAAAAAGCATAAAGCACAACACTCATAAATTTGAGATGGAAAGTAGAGAAAAGTGATGGACTTGACTAGCTTGTCAACAGCGAAGAACTTTCATTTGATCACGGGCTTATTCTCTAGCCCTGGGCTGGAGTTCATACATGCCCTTAAATAAAGGGCCATGTGGAGATGGTTCTCAGCTGGGGGTGATTGTGCCTCCTAGGGGACAGTTGGCAGTGTCTGGTGACATGTTTGGTTGGTGCTACTGGTATCTGGTCATTAGAAGCCCAAGGATGCTGTTAAACTTCCTACAATGCATGTGACAGCCTCCTCCCTGCAAAGCACACAAGAAAGAAGTATCTGCCTTAAAATGTCAGTAGTGCCAAGGTAGAGAAACACTGCTCTGAAGAATTTAAGTGTTAGTATAAAAATTATTACAATACTTTTTAAGGTTATATTTTAATAGTTTTTCAGTTTCCCTGGAGCAGTTTGGATTTTTTCTTCAAATAATCTACTGACTTAAATATCTTATAATGCGAATTTATTCTCTAGTTCATACTAAAAATGTTGATTTTAATATCTACAATATTCTCTTTTCAGCTGTGGCATTGATTATCGCCATTCTCATCCCAGTGGCAGTGGCTGTCATTGTCGGAGTGGTAACGAGTATCCTTTGCTATCGGAAACGAGAATGGTAATGATTTACCCTTGCTGTTATGTTCTTAAGGGCATGATTATTTAGTTTATGTGTTAAAAAATAAGTACAACTTTTTGGTGGAAACAAGGTAGTAAAAAATATTTGTATTGGTCAGAATTAATATTGGAATTAACATTAGGCAAGAACATGGCACATTATTTAAAGGTTTTAAAATTAACAAAGTAAAAGTATAAATTTTTCCCTACTATATTTACTAATTAAAGTAATAGCAGTTGTACTAAAAAATATTTATAGGCATAAATAGGTCAATAGCTATATGCAAGATTAAATGTAGTTTAATGATTGAGGTATCACTTGTCCTGGTGACCTATTTAGAAAATCTGGTCATTTATTCAACAAATAAGAATGACCCCTCCCATGTGAAAGGGGGACATAGTGGTGAATTAAAATAAGAATGGTCATTAGAATTATAGGATAGTGGGGAGGGTGGACGTGAAACCCATAAACATTTAATAAATATATGGGTACAGATTGTGAGTGGGTGCTAGGAAGGACACGGGCGGCTTGAGGAGAATAGTGGGGAATCACGTCACAGGAGGTGGTCAGGCTTCCCTGCAGCAGGGTCCCAAAGGGGAAGGAGAGGGAGAGAATGTGCCAGGCAGAGAGAATAGATTCTGTGAGGGCCCAGAAACTGGAAAGAGCTTGATCTTCTGGAGAAAGTGAGAAGTGTGTGTCTGGGTGCAGCAGCGGAGGGAGTGGTGTGAGCTGAGTGAAGTGAGGTAGGGTAAGCGCGGGGCTCGGGAGAGAGTGCCTCGTGGTCAGCCAGCAGGAGCTGTCCTGGGCTGGGCTTGTGGCGCCTGGCTATGTTCATGCATAGACTGTCCTCACTGGCCTTAAAAAGGCCATCATTCATGATAAAGAAGAGAATGTACTCTAGCAATCCTGGCTTATAAATCAAAATAGTAACAGTTTAGAACCGTAGAATACCCCTCTTGGTAACCATATTCTCGTTACCCAAAATCACATTTTAAAAATGATTTCAATACCAAAAAAAAGATAAAGTTAGGAGATAGTTTAGAAGTTAGAGCATTTCGGACTTACATTAACAACATTTCTTTTTCCTGCAGGAATTTCAAATAATAAAAGTTTTTTAACAGCTATAAATATGATAGGGCACTAAGCAAATTTCGTTTTTGTTTGTGTTTAGTTTTTGCTCAAGATTAATAGCCTTCCTTTTTCTGATAATCCAGAGCCTGTTTTGAGCAGTAGAGAACTACAGAATGCAAGCATGTTCCCAAGTAGTTGACTGTGCTGAATCCAGTCTGCAGTATGAATATTTTGGCCATGAGTAATGCCCGTATTTGACTTTTGACTTGATAGCACAATCACCATTTTAATTCTTTGCTTTCCATTTCCATAAGATACATAAGATACTGTAGTTCTAGGAATAGAAGTACTGTTTCTGCTTTTCAGATAGGAACCTCTCAGTGCATTATATTGAAAGCTCTAGTGACTGATCACGCTGAAAATGATCTTCCATTTTGATCTCAGATATTCATCAGAGTATTCATATGAAACGTCAAAATAAGCCTGATAACTTATTAACTTATTTATTGTCTAATTGATAATCTTATTATTAAATGTACTTAATCATCTTTATTTAAAGGATTAAAGAAACCTTCTACCCTGATATTCCAAATCCAGAAAATTGTAAAGCTTTACAGTTTCAAAAGAGTGTCTGTGAGGTAATCCTTTATTTTCTTACGTTTACCTTTGAAGTACTGACTTCCCTTTTTTAGTTTTTTGTGAAGAGTTTTTAACATGTCAGTGTCATCCAGAGTAAAATGTATTGAGAAAATAGCAGTGCTTGAACATCTGCTGAACTTCTAAAATTATTAGTTTTAAATTGTTTGTACATGGTCTTTTTTGCACTACTATTAAGACCAAGGAAAATACTGATATGTAGAAAAGAAAGTAGCTTTGCTCTAGTATGCACTACAGAATAGTAGAGACACATTTTTATGAGCAGCTGTGAAAAACAATATAAAATAATGCTGCTTTTTGTAGGAGAGGCATTGCAGCAGCGTTTCGTGGCATTCTAATCCCTGTTTTAAAACTTATTTCTAGGGAAACAGCGCTCTTAAAACATTGGAAATGAATCCTTGTACCCCAAATAATGTCGAGGTTCTGGAAACTCGATCAACAGTTCCTAAAATAGAAGATACAGAAATAATTTCTCCAGTAGCTGAGCGTCCAGAAGATAACACTGATGTGCAACCGGAAAACCATGTGGTTGTATCCTATTGTCCACCGGTCATTGAGGAAGAGATAGTGAACCCAGGAGCGGATGAAGCCGGAGGGGCCTCACAAGTCATTTACATTGACATTCAGTCCATGTACCAGCCTCAGGCAAAACCAGAGGAAGAACCCAAAAACGACCCTGTAGGGGGGACAGGCTATAAGCCACAAATGCACCTCCTCGTTACTTCTACTGTAGAAGATCTGGCTGCAGATGATGATTTAGACAAAACTGCAGGTTACAGACCTCAGGCAAATGTAAATACTTGGAACTTAGTATCTCCAGACTCACCTAGGTCCACAGACAGCAACAGTGAAATTGTCTCTTTTGGAAGTCCATGCTCCATTAACTCCCGACAATTTTTGATTCCTCCTAAAGATGAAGATTCTCCTAAATCTAATGGAGGAGGCTGGTCCTTCACAAACTTTTTTCAGAACAAACCGAACGATTAACAGTGTCTCCCTGTCACTTCAGTCTACCATCTCAATGAGCTCCTGTTGCCAGGTCAGCACTGGGCGCCTTGGAGGGATCCTGTGAAGTGTTGCTAAGCGAGGTGGACTTCACTCATGCAAGTTACACTGAAAGTGTTAATGTGCTTCTGATGTGGTCTCAAAGCCAAAACACAGTAACTCAGAAATTCAGTCCACACAACTCACAGTTTGGAGCTATTTGTGATTCGAGCCAAAGAATTCTCATGTTGCTTTACCTTTAGGAAGCATTTCAATAACGGATACTGCCTGGTCCATACGTGCAAAACAAATCCCACAGCAACTGTATTCTGTTCTGTTGTTCATCAGGTTTTCTCATGCATATACCTTATGGAATTATAAGCAGATTTGCAGGCAAGGGAGAAAAATGTCAGAGTAACAGATGAAGTTTATTTGCCTGACATTTGCTCCATTCTAGATGAAAAACAAGCACAGATTTTAAAACTTTTAACATTATTCTCTATCCACAGCATTTAAGAAAACTAATATAATTTTTAATGTATCAACAGCAACACCTGTTTAGTGTTTTGTTTGATAAAGTATGTTGATTTCTGTGCCTACTGTATAATGGTTACCAAACAGTTTTCTCAGGGGTACAAACTTGGAAAACAAGCGTGACACTGACCAGCTCAAATCAGAATCATGTTTTCTTGCTTTAGAAGATTTTTCACACCGTTCCATTAATTTTTAGCTTTTATGCTAGCTTCCCTTATTAGGTTGCCCTAATATTTAAAACTAAATTTCTAGGGCTATAGATCTTAAGTTTTTTTAAAAAAATTCATTGTTTTGTTTTTTGGTGACAGTGTCAGCTTTATAAATATAAGAGCAAATTCAGTATTCCTCATAAGCATGTAATTCCAGTGACTTACTATTTGAGACGACTACTAAGCAATATCTGGCGGCATTAGCCGTCTGTATAGTTCTGATTGGCCTCAGTCCCTCCTGAGAAGACCACGCTTTGAGCCCTGGTTGCCCAGGCAGTGACGACCTTTGACACCTTCTAGCAGGTGTTCCTCCTCACTGTGCATCTTAGCAGTTCCTCCCTCTTAAAGGGTCATCAGTCCAGACTATGTGATTCAGTCCTCAGATTTTTACATGTAAAACTAAAAAGATAATGCTTCTTATAGGGACAGTTACTCAAGGGCTATTTTATGTGGAATATCATAAGATGGCTTTGAATTCGTGGGCATACCCATATTAAAGGTGCAGCAGTTGCTCTGGGAGTCATCCAGAGTTGTGTCCTCACAGCATCCTCTGCCCATCACTGGTTTTCATAAGTGATGTCTAGAATGAATGTGGTTCTTGGAAAACCGAACTGAAAACCTAAAAAGTGTATATTTTCCCTGCCCTCAGGCTGTCTATGTATTTTGAGTTAAGGCCAAAGTTCTTGAGAATTTGGAAGATCTAAAGAAGTCAAGATATGCCTTTTTTTTTTTTTTTTTTTTTAATCATCTGAGGCTCTGTAATGTGTTTGCACATAGTGGATCAGTTATTTTTTTTCTAGCCCATAATGTATCGTAAAAACCATGTTGTGGAAAAAAGCCACAATAAGGGTGACAAGGGAGAAAGTCTGTTTAGGTACTCTGTTTATGAATCCTGGTTTTAATTGCTAGGATTCAATTAAATTCCTGAGCTTCTTGATATGTGAACATGTGGAGTGAAATACAATTAATTATGTATACAAATAGTGTAGTAAAACTACATAATAGCTCACAGAAATTTTCAACAATGAAAATTATATCAAACCAGAGCCACCTGTAAACAGTTCGCTCTGTCTTCTCATTTCTCCTGTTGGGCTCCTTCCCTTTGCTTCCACCCCAGACACTCAGACCTGGGCCTGCCTTCTCTTCCTGCAGAAGCTTGTCATTACCACACCCCTCTTGCCCCCAGCTCATGCCTTTTTCCCCATCAAAACTCACCAATCGTGTACCTCCTCTCTTTAGGATAAGTGTTGGCCAAGGTAGAAGTTTACCGATCTAAACTCCACTAACCTGAGGTAACGGGAAAAGGCCAGAAGAGATTGTTTGATCTCTGCCATTAATGCATATGCGTTTCAGCTGTGACCATCTGTATCCAGAGCCCTATCTAACCTACTTTATGACTCATTTGTTTGGCTAAAGGTGAATATCACCGGGGCTCTTGAGTCCTATCACTCCATCCAAGACTTCACAGCTTCTTCTGCAGGAAAAAGATTCAGAGTGCAGCTTACCTCTCCCCTGCCGCTGGAGATCCATACGCCAGATCACTGGGTTAATGAGAAGCAGAGTATCACTCTGTTAGTCTGGGCAGGCTCCTTATAACCTGTGATATGCTTAGAAGAGTGTGGTTTAGGTCTGAGGTCAAAACAGTTTTCCTTATCTTTTCTTGGTGAATTGAGGATTGCTAGACCTGCTCTACAGATGGGAAGGGATTACTTCCCAACCCCTGCCCAACCTGGGCTCATGGGGACAGGGCGAGAGGAGGGAGCTGGGGAGAGAGAAAACACCCTCTGTCACGTATCTCTGGTTGCTTGTGGCACTGGAGACCCTGGCAAACGTGCACTGTTTGTCCGTGCCAGGACCATGCACACGGGTGACAGGTGGTCTAATAGGGCCTTTCTCTGTCCAGTCACATTAGCTCCTCTCTCTGGGGGAGGGCTAACTAAAGGCTGCTTAGAAGGGGAGGCTAGATGTGTTCCCTCCAGCGCTTCCTGACTGGGAGAATAATTGGGAAACCCCTCTTTCCTGCTAAAGTTTCCAACTAGAGCCCAGTCATTGGTTAGAAAATTCTAAATGTCTGAAGCAGAAGTATATCCCATTATGTCTTGATCAGTGCTGTGTAAAGGATACATTTTCATATCTCCTACAAGCCAGTTAACTTATCAGCCAGTTTCAGATCAAGCTTCCCTTGTGAGGAATGGAGATTCTGGTGGTCATTTTGACTGCATTTCTCTTGCGAGTGGCCATCTTAAATAAACACTGTTTAACATAGAAGTATTCTTGGAAGACTTAGCTAGGCTTTGACATTAGACAGACCTTGTAAATTATGTATTGCACGGATTAGCATCCATATACGCTTGAAGTCTTCAGTGTGCTGAACCTGGAGAAGCCTGGACTGGACATTATGGCCCGAGGATCTGGATAGTTGAATTGGGTGTTTATGTGCTTAGGTGATAGAGGTGCTTTGTTCCTGCAGCTTAGACACAGAGGCAGCCATTCACGGAAAAGTTTCAGCCTCATTTTCCATACCAGCATTGCTTTCATGGTTCATGGATCTGAAGGATTGCATTTAGAACACCTACTCCTCTTGCCCTCTCGGAAACTGTGATAAAAGTCACATTCTTAAACCTTCATGCAACTTGTATTCTTGTTGGAAATTAGGCCTGTAATTTCTTAATTGTCTTCATACCGTCTATATTTAAAGAACATGACAGGCTTTTCTGTATTTGAATAATTAGATGTAGGTTAGTGAAGGAGACTAGGGAATATTTTCTTCCAAAATGAATTTGGAATCAATTTTATGATAGCTTGAAATGAAAGTACTCCCTAACCTGTCAATATGCAGAAAATGTTATCTCGAAGTTTTCTACTGCTCAGGCACATAACCAGATAAAACTTTTTTTTTTCTATTTAATTTTTACTGTTTTCTGTTTTGAACCGTGTTAAAATTTGTATATCTTTTATAAAATGCCTTTTTATCCTTATTTTGAAAGTATAAAATTGGGCATCTCAGAAGTCAAATGTAGGATCATTAGCTAATCAATGGAAGTTCAGTCAATTTTTTATTGACTGAGTTCCATCCCAGAATGTGCAGATTCAACAGAGTTTTCCTGAAAGGTGGTATGTGTCAAGATCTAGCTTGTGTAGATCTGAGACCATTGGCTTGAAGATTCAAATCTACTCTAGAAGTGACTCCACAGTTTGAGTGAAAACTGGAGAAAGACTCATGCAAAAGCATCACTAGGTATCTTTCTTATTCCAACCTAATTCTAAGTGTTCACAGTATCTTTTTACTTGATGGGTACACAACGTGGGACATGTTTGTACCAACCAGGTGTTTCTAGTAAATCAACAACACTGGTGTGTGAGCTTAACTGACTAGGATAAGCACTCATTCTCCTGATAAACTCTTTCTTCAAAGCATTATTGTAAACTGGTATTTCCTGCTGAAACAACGTTTCATGGTACCGTGCCCATCTTTATTTTTTATATCCAGAAGAAAATCTTTCACAAAAGAAAATGAGTTGTGACTAAACTTACTGGAAATGTAGCTTTTAGATATGACCTTAGAATATCATTGTTAATGGCTTGTTTTGAATTTGGTCTATTTATACCTCCGTGGAGTATGTACCAGGGCTATTAATATTTAAACCTCTTATTTCAATAGGGTGGTGAGATTTTTATTCCTTTTCAGTTAGTACTTTTGTCTTAACTATTACATGATCATATTCATGTTAATTATAATACAAAGGAACTATTTTTAATGCTGATAATGGATTAAAGAACAACATTCTGTCCATTGAAATGTCAGGCTTTATTGTATATGGTAAAATTTCAGGGGATGTGATTTGAATATATCCAAACCCTTATAATTATGATACTGAGTTATGACAGGATTCCATTAATTTTAACCATGGGTAGCATTTGTTTCTTCCTCTATTAAGAATGTTAATATTTTGGATTATACATGTCCATGTTATCAAGAGAATTTACCTGTGCAAGACAAATTCTAACTGTGCAACATTTTTATGAAAATGAAAAGTGATGTTTTTGAGAGGGAAACCCTCTGAATTTTTTTTCCTATGTGCAAGTGCCTAGTTGAAGAAACGTAGAAACAATAAATTCAAAAGCTCTTAAATACTAACCAAATACAAAACAGTAATAACTTATATTACTTTTTGGTTGCTATAACTGAATACCCTAAAAACTGAGAGATGTGAATGGGGGAAAAAATGACTGTTTAATTGATAAGGAATTGGTTTTTATTACACTTACATATATCTTCTAAGATTGCCTTTGCAGTAGCCAGTCAGAACTTTAAAACAAACAAAAACACTAACAATATAGACCTTATGCTGCACTTAAGCCAAAAATGCTTTGTGTACCTGACTGAACGGCTCACCTAAATGTACTGAATTTCCTTACACATTTAAAATGTACTTCCCTTAAGAATTACTCCATTTTAAATGGGTAACTTTCAATTTCTGAACTATTTTTCCTCAGCATTCCGGTGGTATATTATAAAAGATCGGAAGATTTCTAGGTGGTAATGCAATTTTCATTAAAAAACATGGACAAGTTAACAGTTAGGTTTAACCTTAACATTAGTATTTTTGTAGTTGATCGTAGAAAACAGTATTGAATAATGATTTTCATAATTTTTTTTTCAAATACTCTGTCCCCAGTTTGATTTTCAATACTTTTTCCCATTACTTGTGATATATCCTTCAATTTAATTTTTTCCTTCCAACATAATGTTTCAGAAAAATGTGAATACGTTATGAATACAGCACACAAAAAGAAACCCTATTCCATTCACTGTTGTGGAAGGGTAGGTATTACATGATACCCTGGGATTGGGATTTGTTTTATCCAATTATTTTCTCCAAAAGGAGCAAGGCATTTTCTTACATTTCAATTCAGAGTTGCTTGAAAAAGATAGGCTTGGATAGAGAGACATCCTAAATTTGAGATGGTGCCACCTTAAGGTATGTCCAAAGGTAAAGTCATTTTAGAACACTCAGTTTTCCTAGTAGGAGTATGTTACCTTTCTTTCTCTTTCATTAGCTGGCCACAAGTCAGAGGCCCTTATAACGCTAGGAAGTTACCATTTTTTACTTTCAAAATTGCATTATAGTGAATTACTGTTTACAAAATACACATACTGTGAACAGATATAAGTTTTTGTCTTTTATAAGGTTGTTTGTAGAATGAGTGTTTTTTTTTTAAAGGGGATGTTATATGTTAAATATTTTCAGTTTTTTATAAATACTAGTAACTGTTTACTAATTTTTGTTTGGTCAGGTGTGTGCAAATGTAGCTGAAAGATAGGGAGAAACTGCAAATCCAGAACTGTTTCATTTTTCATTTCTTGAAATGTTACCACTACAGACTTCTTTTTTTTAATCTGAATGATCAGTTGTGATGTTCTGTACCTAAAATCGTGCTTAATCATATCAGGAAACATTTAAATATGCATATGCAGGAAGCAAACTATAGATTGCAGTATATTTGTGTGATACTCAGTCTGATTCACAAAAGTCCGAGTTTAATATGGAATAAAACAACTCCACTTACAGAGACGACAACTGAAGTGTTTTCTACCTTATGAAAATTTGGAGATTATGTTGCTGTTAGAAGGAAAAATTTGGACATTTTATATTGCTGTAGAATTTCAGAATTTAGTTTCCATATCTTTTGGGAGACATGGTTAATAGCAAGAACATAGAATATAAGTAACCTATTACTAAGACACCTTAAATGTTAAACTAGTATGCTTGGCTGTTAACTCTAAAGATGTCACCTGTGTTTGTTTTTAAAACATGCATGTATTTAACAATTTTATCATAGTATTGTCATGGAAAAAATAAATATATTTTCTTACAACTTACACTGACAGATTTGGGCATTATTTTGGGTTTTTTTTTTTTTCCTCCTGTTTTAGGCACTTAGGAGAAGCGGCTCCTGCTTTGTTGTTGTTAATACTTTTGGTTCCATCTCGTAAGAATTATAGTGGTTATGAAGCAATCACATAGGGCTCTGACTAAATTTTTAATATTTTAATATATTGCTATGCCATTGATATAATCTCCCATAAGTTTTCTTAAATCTATATTCTATTTACCAGACAGGTTACCATAAAATAATCAGATAGTGGGGAGCCAACATTATAAAACACAGACTAAATAAATACTGGCCCTTAAAGTATGGTTTTTAATTGTTCTTCTCTGAGGATAACCTAAACATTTCTTGAAATTCTAGAAATATATCAAAATTTTATTATCAAGTTTTTGAATTTGGAAATATAGTCATTGATTCAGCAAAACCTCAGTAATTTTAAAGGATGAAGTGATCTTAAATAGAATTTCATAAGGGGAGAAATTAAGTCTTCAGTCTTATGTAGCCTACACTCACCCAGGGTAACAACTGATGTATTATGAAGAAACTGTAGACCAATTTTAAATTAACTGTGAAACACATGTTACTATTTAAGTACTATTTAAGAGCTCATACATGTGGTCTGCCCTTTATGGAGACCTCAGTGCATATCTAGTTTCCCAGATGGTGAGTTCTTGAGCCAAAATGTATAGCACCATCAACCCCAGGAAGTTTGAAAGGATCGAAAGGGGAGGAGTGATGTAGTTATTAGGGGAAAACAAAATAGAGGTGTATGAGTAATGTTTTTCATGTATGGTATTCAACATCACACTAAAATGTTAGCGTACAAACAAGTTCATTACAAAAGGCCTGTGTAAGAACTGGTTTTCAATGGCCTATACATTTGATCCATTACCCTTCCCCTGGAGTGACTGATAACAGAATTGAATTAAAAGTACTTATTCAGTCTGCAAGAACCAATGAAGTTGAAGTAACAAGAGATGTCTTAAACTGATTTGGGATTAAACCTGAGATGATTTTTATCCCAGAGTAATTACTTTCAGATTAAAGAAACAAGAAAAGCTTTTAAGGATGATTTTGATAGAAACTGTTAAGTGGGAATCATGTTAAAATGAGTACAACTGCCGTGCATGGAGCTCGTAATTATCCACCCCCACAAGTTTGCAAGATGAGAAAGAATTTCAAGTCTCAGCTGACATTGAAACCTTTTCCCCCTGCTGTCCCCAGCCAACTTGATCTCGGCCGCAGAGCTGGGTCTTCACTCTGGACTCAGCCTTCAGAAGCAGGGCGGGTCTGGTTCTCTTCCTGGCGCTAGAGGCCTTGCACACACACCCCACCCACATTTTCCTCGAGCTGATGGAGAGGCGGGAAGCCTTGAAGAAGCAGAGCATTAACACGTGGCCCTTCCTGTCCCAAATTGCCCAAGGACCAGTGCAGACGACGCACCCTCTTCAGAGATGTACCTGGAGTCTGACTTTCTCAGTCACCTTTTGTGGCTCCTTTCCTTTTCTGTGGCTTCTGCAGGTGTCACGCCCCGGGCAGCGGCTGCCTCGTGTGAGCTGCGCAGCCCTGGCACCTGGGCAACCCCAGAGAAATTCCTCCACCTCTCACCTCATTGACCTCAGCTCCGAGCTGTGGGTCTTGATCACCTACCTTTGCGCAGTTGCGGGGATGCCAGGTAGCGGACACAACACTCCCGACAGAACAGATGTCGGGTGGTTACATGCTCCTCTATCCCTTGAGAAACCTCAGGAGCACCTCGGACTTTCTGACCAGCACCTTAAAGATGTAAATGCCTTAAAACTGGCTCAGATGCGCCTTAGTTTAGTGACATCGCTCAGGTACCCAGAGGGGAGTTAGCCAGCAGGAAGCCTGCTAATTAAAGCACGGGATCTCTTCCCATGGGACCCGATGCTGTAGCCTTCACCTTTCTTCACTTGGGTAACTTCCGGTCCCGTCTAAGCGGCGCTGCCAGAGTAAGTCTTTCCAGGCTCCTGGGAGCCCCGTCGTCTGCCTTCCCGGCGCGCCCACCTCTCCGCGGTCTGAGCACACGCCTAAGGCTTCGGTTGATAGCAGGAGTCGAACGGCTGCATCCACAGAGCTTAGCGTAGTGTCCGCCGCATCACAAGTGCTTGATGAATATTCTTTAAACAATTGCGCCTTGAAAGAAAAAGCAGTTTAATATGTCTCCCTAGATATTAGAAATGTTATCTTCCAGAGAGGTGACACGCCTGTGGAAGAGTCTCCAAGGATGGAAAGCCAGGGCAGTCCTCGTGGAGCTGGCATGCCTCGGAAGAGGAAGGAGTCTTCCCAGGTCATCTGGGAGAAGATCCTGCTGTTCACGGTAGATGCTCCAGTATTTGTTGCATGCAGCTACCCTTTGTTCTCCTCAAAGGAGATTTGCCCTCATCCTGTTATCTCTTTGACAGGAGCAGATAGGGGATAAATGGGCTTTATTGGAAGTGACCACAGGTTAGGGCCCTTCTCCCACCCACTGCCCATTCCCCACCTCCTCCCGCTTTAAAATGTATTTCACCCTCTCTGTCGGGTTCTCTCCATCCTTCCAAGTGACAATTTGCATCATCAAGCGATTCGTTCCTGCCCCCATCTCTCTCTCCCCAATCGCATATCTGCTTCTCTAGGAGACGATCCTTGCCCCATCTCCCAGGCATTTACTTGATGGGCAGGTGACCTGGTACTTGCTGCAGGCTGCACTGGGCTATAGTCTCGTACTCCACCCAGAACTGACACATAGCTCTCCTCTACACCGAAGCTCTCAGGCCAGACGTCCCCAAAGAGCTGGACCCATGGTTCCAGGCTCCTCCAAGTCTACAGCCTTACATTCAGAGAGGAGAGGGTGCCCTTCCTCCCGGCTCCCAGGGAGGACTCTGGTTGGCCTGGCCTGTGTCACGTGTCCATCGCTGGTCCAGTCGTGTGGCCCAACAGAAGTTCTATTCAAGGGCCACTTCCACAAGTACCACATCGTTAGAGTTGGAAGAGGACCAGTCCACCAAAAGAAGGAAGGTGATATTCTGAGTGGACAGAACAATAAATTGGCACTATAGACTCCCTGAAGAAAAGCTAGAGGATAAAAGGAAAAAGAAAAAAATTCCCTCAACCTTCTCATGCAGCATTAGCTATTTTTAACATTTTACTTTTTGTCCTTTCAGACATTTTTCTATGTGAATGTGTATGTATATATATATTTACACATATTTTCATATGTTTGTACCTGTATGCATACATATATAATTATATTGTATATTCTACTTTGGAACTTGATTCTTTTTTTTTTCTTTCTTTCCTTTTTTTTTGCGGTACGCGGGCCTCCCACTGCTGCGGCCTCTCCCATTGCAGAGCACAGGCTCCAGACGTGCAGGCTCAGCGGCCATGGCTCACGGGCCCAGCCGCTCCGTGGCATGTGGGATCCTCCCGGACCGGGTCACGAACCTGTGTCCCCTGCATCGGCAGGCAGACTCTCAACCACTGTGCCACCAGGGAAGTCCAAACTTGATTCTTATATATAACATTTTGAAAATCTTTGAATATCGGTAGGATATTTTATGGCATTATTCTTTCATGGATATATAAGATTCCAAAGTACAGATGAATTCTTTAAATTCAGCATTCTGGATGTTTGTACTGTTCACACTTTTCATTAAATAATGGATGACTTTAAAACTCAGGTGAAGCTGTTTGGCACTGATTTTTTTCAGCATTAAGAAGCCACACTTGAATTCACACTAGGTGCCACTGGCCCGTGATGCTCAAGAACTCCCAGACCAGCTTTCCTATGCTGTCATATGTGCTTTTCACCACTGAGCGACTCGTGAAGATTTTGACCTAATGCAGAGTTCTACTGCTTACGTGCCGTTTCCTCTAGGATGATGGGGCGGCCAGCAGGAGCTTGGAACAGGGGCTGCTCAGGGCTCCTCCACTGAATTCCAAGCTGGGCCCCTAGTCATTGGTGACGGTTCCAGGACCCAGGGGAAACAGGATACTGCAATATTTATTGATATAAGGAGAAATTGTAAAAGACTGCCATGCTCTCTGGGAATAGAAGTTCTCTTATCCTGGGAGTCTTGGTTTGACTCATGGTTTGGGGAAGTAGCAGACTGTGGCACATTCTTCGGATGGAAGAGCACATGACGTAAAGTGCACTTGAAGGAAACAAAGCAGGTCTCTGGGGAAGTGCGGTCTGGAGGTGGGAGAGACTGGGGTCAGAAGTGAAGAGGGTTGGCGGAGGCAGATTCTAAGATGGTCCCTGGGGCTCCTGGGCCCGGCTCTACACACCTGGTACAATCCCACCCCCTGGAGTGTGGCCCGGCCTGTGCCTATGACAGGAAGGCACTCCCACAATCAGGTTACTCATCAGTGGACCCTGTGTTAATGAAAAGGGAGGCCGCACAGGGCAGGCCTAACCTAATCAGGAGAGCTCTTACAAGAGAGACCAGGCCTCTCAGAAAGACGGTCTCCTGCTGCCTTTGAAGAAGCAGGTGCCCAGTGGGCTTGGAAGAGGGCCCGAGCCTCCAAGGACCCCACAGGCCTGGCCGATGCTGGTTTGAGGAACAGAGACTTCACTGGCCTTTATGTCTCCCCAGTGCCTCGTCCAGGTTGGTTTGCATAGAGTGAGTATCCACGGAGGGGCCACTCCAGCAGTGCTTGTGAGGATCCAGGAAATCATTTCTCATCCCCACCCCATCCTAACAACCCCACAGCCTCCGAACGAACTCCGAGGACCTCAGGCTTCCAGGCCAGAGGTAGTCACGTGACCGTGAATCAGGCCCCAACCCTGGGCAAATCCTCTGAGGCGCTGGACCAGGAGATCACACAGCTTATTCTTATTTCTGAGGCGAATATGTGGCCTGGACAACTAGTGGGCACATTTTCTACTCTACTGGACAGTGCCCCCCGTTTCATACCCACCCTGCCCACCGTTGCCCCGTGAACCCTAAGGTCTGTGAGAGCAAGGAATGCCTGCCACCAGGGCTGGGCGTCACCATGCAGCAGGCCTTGTACCCTCACCCTCTCTCCTCCACAGTCCTCTTGTCTGAGAGTCCCTTTACTCTGCCTCTACTTTCCTTCAGCCAGTTTCCTAACAGGCCTTTCCACAGCTAATCCTCTGGCCTGGTGCCAGTTGTTTTTTTTTTCTAAGTGAGCATAGATGAACAGATTCCTTGCGCTTCCCTGGCCTTCCTTCTCACAGATATTCCCGTCCAAGCCCTCCTTCAGCTAAGCTGGAGGTGCAGCCCCTTAGCACCAGGCTATCCGAGGCGGCCAGAGCCCCAGGCCGGGCCCTTGCTTGAAGGTGGGCAGCTGGGACATGGGGGGAGGCCTTACCACGTGTTCAAAGATCTCTGTGCCTTGGTGAACCTTTTGGACCTTGATCAAGTCAGAGAGACAAAAAGAGGCAACGAGAAAGGCAGCAAACGCAGCCCAAGGGCTGAGACACATAGTTCCTCGCACGTCTTTCCAGGAAAAGGCGGGTGCTCCTGGGAGCCGTGCACTTTCTAGGATACAGATGTCTTAGCAAGGGCAGGAGGAGAGGCAGGGAGTTTGTTTCTGCTGCCTGCCCTGCTCCTGCTGCCCTCAGCTTGGCCAGGGCTGGGCAGGGGCCCAGGGGAGCACACCACTGCTTGGAAATAGCTTGCAGCAACTCCCCTGAGTGCTGGAGGTTATTTGTGGAGGAGAAGCCAGAGGAGAGAAGGAAAAGACTTCAAGCCCAGACCTCATTGCCCGTCGGGGGCCCTGAATCCCTCTCCGATGGAGTGGCTCTGGTCTCTGCTTTCAGATTTGTTCAACCCACAGTCCTTGCGATGGGAGAGCTTTGGAAGAAAGCAGACTTGGAGCTGTGATGAGAGCCCAGCAGGCAGACACTAGGGGACTGGCCTCTGCCCAAATGCCCCTCACCCACAAGACTCTCCTGCCAATGACAGCTAACCGGAGGGAGCCCCAGAGCGCCCTGAACAAGCCACGGGCCGCTGCATCTGACTGAAGGTTGGCTAAGGGGTAGCAAAGTTCCACAGGGAAGCACCGTGGTTGTGTCCTGTTGTAGGACCAGCAGCAAGTCACTCGGTCTTTCTGGCCAGCGTTCGTCTTTGTGAGTCAAACGGGCCTTGCCCATGTGCTCTGGCTGTCATCAAAGGAGGGCTGTTGCTGAGATCAAATATGTGAACATTCTTTGAACATGATGTTGAAGTGCAGTTACTCACAGGGCCTGTCTCAGCAGCGAGACCATGCTGTAGAACTGGATTAGTCATTTTGCTGCCTGAATGCAGCCACCTGTAAACTGGAAATTCCTAATGACAGCCTGTCACTTCCACCAGGACGCACCAGCTTAAATGCCTTCCGACCTCCTACTCCAGGGCCTCCCCGAGGCTGAGGCAGGGCCACTAATATTTCCCTTGTTTGTTCAGTGCGAGCTGTAGAATACCCAGTGCTGATGCACTTGAATGACCCCCCCTTTCCCATCTTGGCAAGTAACGATGCAGACTGGGCTGAAAGCACAAATCCCTTACTTCGGATTCTCATCTTGGACTCCGTGCTGGCAGCCCTCGTCCCTCTGGGCTCCTTCTGGATGGTAGTCCTAGAGCTCTTCTTTCCTGCCTTTGACAAGCTAAACACACACCCTTCTCAGCTAAGGGACTGGCTGTCTCAGGGCACACACCTTACCCGCCCCCCCCCCCCCCACCTGCAAGGGCAGCGACTGGGTTTTCCTAGAAGAGACCAGGAAGGGATGGGGAAGCAAGCAGTAAATGCTCCGTCCAAGCCCCTCTCCTCAAGGATGAATCGTCTTTCCATGTGGAGCTGGAATTCTCTGCCTTTATTCTCCCCCTCAGCCAGCCCCGCCCCCCAGGCTGCCCCTCGGTGCTTCCCTCCCCGGGGAGAGCAGCCTTGGCGGCAGGGGGCCGGCTGTCAGAGCTCTGCGAGGGGCTGCGAGCCCCTCCTACCCGCTCTTCTCTTTCCTTTGGGAGCTCTCTGTGCTAAAAACAAGCTTGCTGAGAATCCTATTTTTCTGGGTGAAAGGTGAAAAATGCAGCACTTCCTCCAAGTGGAAAGCACTGGGCCCGCCAGCTCCGGGCACATTTCCGAGATCCCTCCGCCCACTCGGGGAGGAGATGGCTCCTTGCAACGGGGAGAGGAGAAGAGGTGGGCGGTGGAGGGAGGGAGGGAGGCGAGGGGACCGGAAGGGAAGCACCGGTTCCTCTGAAGCCCGGGCTGTGGGCATGTGAAAAGCAGACGGCCTGTTTGTGTTGGAGGGGCCTGGGGGCTGGACAGGCCCGGGCCCAGAAATGGAAGGCAAAGAAGGGGGCGGAAGACCGGCAGCCGCTCAGAGGTGCCTGAGTCGCAGAGTCACCAAGCTGCCGCGCCTCGGGCCTTGGGGCAGCACGGGGACAAAGATGACCCCGCAGACCTTTCTGAGAAAGAGCCCCCAGGCGAGCTTAGAGGAAGCACATGCCGGTGCGCAAGTCAGTTTTTGTAAGAAAAGCAAGAACAGTCCCTTTTTTTTTTTTAACATCTTTATTGGAGTATAATTGCTTTACAATGGTGTGTTAGTTTCTGCTTTATAACAAAGTGAATCAGCTATACATATACACATATCCCCATATCCCCTCCCTCTTGCGTCTCCCTCCCACCCTCCCTATCCCACCCCTCTAGGTGGTCACAAAGCGCCGAGCTGATCTGGCTGTGCTATGCGGCTGCTTCCCACTAGCTAGCTATTTTACGTTTGGTAGTGTATATATGTCCATGCCACTCTCTCACTTTGTCACAGCTTACCCTTCCCCTTCTCGACAGCACCCCAGCCGTCCTTGCTTAGAACACATGGGAAGTTCTGGAGAATTTTCTCAGATGCTGATTGTGGGACAAAAGCTTTTCAGTAACCCAGGCTTCATAATATCCTTCCTGGGCGGGACAGGGATGGCGTTAACCTTCGAGCTCCCTGGCTTCTCCTCAAAGCTCTTCCTAAAGCCAAGCGCGCAGCCAGCCTTCCCCGACATGCCCCTGCACAGAGCCGCTGCCCAAAAGCCGTGGCGCAGATCCCATCCCCTGCCAGGCCCTCCTCCTCAGCATGACAACACGGCTGCCAGGTACCAGGCAGCAGGTGGACCAAGGGGGCACAGCAGGCGGGGCTGGAAGAGGCAGGCGCTGCTCCCCTCGCTGGGCCCGTGACCACCACCTCCCAGGCCTCCGCCCAGCCCCAGGGACCCCACGGATGAACTCCTGCCAGGGGTCACCTCATCCCTGTTGCATCATTTCCCCAACAGCACAGGACTTGCGGTGGGGGATTGGTTGCACTAACGGCCCTAATTTTCCACCCTCCCTGAATCCATGCCCGGTGCTGCGTGACTTTGTAGTTGCTCTCACAATGGAGACAGAGTCTATTGCTTCATCTCTTGAGTGTATGGACTTTGACTAGCACAATGTGGCAAAGGCGACATGAGGCAGTTCCAATCCCCGGCTGTAAAACGCCTTAGACCTCAGTTCCGGTGCTCTCCCCCTCCTCCATCACCGTGTGAATGGCATGTCAGCCTAGCTCACGGGTCCAGCAGGAGAGTGGAGCAGACCCAAGTCATCTCCCCATCCCAGCCAAGGCGACGATAAGCGAGCCACCCTACACGTGTGAACGAGACGCACTGAGACCAGAAGGACCGCCTAGTCAAGCCCAGCCAGGATCAGCAGAAATGCCAAGCTGACCCCTCGAGGCATGGAAGCAGTCCGCACACCTTGCGGTATGCCACTGAGGTCCTGTGGTTGTTTGTCGTACAGCATTACTGTGGCGACAGCAGATACACATAGGAAACCGGGGGACCCACAAAACCAGGCTGAGTTCTCCTCGGCTGTCCTGCCCATCTGAACCCGGGTCTAATCCCTCAGCTTCAGGACAAAGTTTATATCCCCCCAACCACCTCTGCTGTAAACTCATCCCATGTTTCCCGAATTTTGGCCACTGAGAGGGTGAAAGAGCTTGGGATATACTGTCTCTTACCCTGTTCTCCCACGCGGAGCCCTCCCACGTGATCAGCTCCTCTTGGGTCCCCCTATTCTGCTGCCTTCTCACCCGCAGCCTCTCTACGGCTCTGATTTCATCACGTGTCACCCCTCTTTTTCTAGCCCACCTAGGGAAAGGCAATTCATCCTGTCCATCACCCCTGGGCCCCCAGCCCCGGGTTACCATGCTTTTTCTCAGGATGACACTTGCAGGGCACAACAGCCCATCCGCGGCACAACTCTTCTGGCTTCAGCTCAACTGGACATTTTTCCAAAATCACCGTGACTTTTTTTTTAATCGATTCAAAATGTGAATCAATTGGAGTTGTGAAAGCGACTCCATTATATCTTGGGAAGCACTGACCCCGGATGTCTCCAAGGAAACGGTGTTGAGGTGAGGGTGACGGGGAGGTCACCTGTGGGTGACACCCACTCTCTACCACGTGGCTTTCTCCACTCCGCACTCACAGGTGATGTACGCAGGAGAGGAGGAATCGCTGTTGCTGTGAGCATTATTGCCCTGAGAGGAAGGATCCTGGTCATCGAAGGTTCCCAAAGACAGGAGGCGGAAGGGTGACGCTCAAGGTGAACGTCTCTAGTTTATTTATTCATTTTTTTAGAACCCTTAATGTGCCTAAAACTGTGCTTGGCACAAAGCTCGAAGCCTTCGCTGACCGCCTGCTACGCAAGCGAGAGCAGAATCACGATGGGACTAATTACAGGCGCTTTTGTGAGGTGGCTCGCATTTCCCACCTCTTTGGTGGTAGCATTCATCTCACCTGCCCTTAGCAAGTCCTGCCATGGGGATCTGCCAGTGAGCCAGCTGTTTCCAGGGTCACCGCGTGGCACTGTGATGGCTCAGAAGGAAGCAGCCCCGCTGCTCTGGTTCTTGCCCAGATGCTCAGACCAGCCTGAGAAGCACTGACTGTATTCGTGTCCATTTCTAGACACCGCCTCGGGAGGGATCCGTAACCCCTCCACAGGTGAACAAACGACTAAATGAATGTGCTGTAGCCTTGTTCATCTTCTTTATTCAAGTTCACTACAGACACCCCCCCACTTCAAACCAGAATGACAGTGACCCACCTCAGTAATACATGTGCCTTTCCATCTGCTTCTTCTGGAAGCTTCACAGTCACCTCCTTGAGTCATCATTTACCGAGAGAGAACAGTCAGCTCCCCAAAGTGCCCACCCCAAGTTACCTACCCCGCTCTGCTGATGCCACAAAGGGCCCAGACAAGTCTCCTTTGGGAGAAAATTCTTAGTAAGTGTGCAAAGAATTCAGGGTTGTCCACCCAAACCTGCAAAAGTATACTGTGTGGACAATCTGTAGCTATAAAAATATACACATACAAAAGGACAGCTACAAAGGCATGGTGCCCATTTTCTTAGATTTGCATTATAAAAAGTAAGGACTTCTCATTAAAGGTAAACTTCCAGGGGTCAGCTTTATAATTATGATTCTAGCTCTAGTCTCCCTTAATCCTTATTTTCATAGTCAGAGCACATTGAACCAGCCAGTGAGGAGGGGAAGGGGTTAATCCTAGTAATTCGTGGGCCAAAGTAGAGAAATGTGAGGTTCAAGGTCTTACGGTCATTCTGCTATCAGTAAGAGTGTCAAGAGTCAGGGGAGGAGAGAAGTATTTTAATACTGCCCTTTGGGTCTCTCTCTCTCTTTTTTTTTCCTTTCTTTTTTTTTTTTCTTACAAACTATGAATCACAACACAGTCATTGAGCTACAGCAGACAGCCTCGGAAATTCGCCGTGATGTGTGATCTCTGGCGGCCACTACACATTCAATGGACGAAGTCCGATGCTTCCTACACAGAGCATTCCGTTGGGTTTGGCCCACAGAGTGTCAGCAGGAAAGGCCACCCAGGGACTCCTGTCTTGGTCCTAGTTTCCCATCAGGGTGTACTTGCTCCTTGATGAAAGGAAACGCGCCTGGTCCCCATGCCTCTGTGTGTGGTGTCAGGCAAGGTCTTAGAGCCCCCAGGTTTCTCAGGATAGAAGGTTCTGTCCCTTGGGCAGAGCCAACTGGTGTTACTGGGCTCCACAAGTGTTGATGTTTTTCCCATCCACGGCGTCTTCCACGAGGGAAATGTGGTAATCGGTAGACAGGGTGAAATGAGAAATGCAGCCCACGAGGCCTCGCGTATACTGCCTGTTAGTGTGCAGAGCGATTTCTTTCATTCCACCTGCCAGGAGGCCAAAGGAAGATGACGTGAGTCAAAGGGAAGGATGTCTCTTCAGTATGCCTGAGTGTCTGCTGACCAAGGCGTCCCTCAGCCGACAGGATAGGTGAGGCTGCGGTACCTAGAACTCAGGACATCGCAGCTGTCTAATTTATAATTATCCTTGAAGGAACGAGCTGACTTGGATCAATTTGATACACAATCAGAGCCTAGAAGTAGCCACCTCATAAGTGATTTCTGACCTAGTTGACCACTTAAAACCAAATAGTACCTGGTACATTTTGAAATGTTGTATAATGTCAACAAAATGTAGTATGTGTGGTAAGAGGTGATGTTATCTTAAACCAAGAGAAATACACTGATGTTGAATGCTTTCGATTAAGTTCCCTTGTAGGAAATATCATACAGATAGAGGTATCTTTTCATGTTGATGTGTCAGCGTTAGTGGGTTCTAAGCTATGTACAAAAATAGCACTCATTCTAACTCTGAGGGGGCCGGAAAGACAGATCCTCCTTCCTCAGGGAGAATTCAAGGAGCTATATTTAGCAGGCTCCTGTTCTATAAACAAGAAAAGCAGGGTTTTCCTGGTGGATCGGTCCACGGCACAAAATCATCTAAGTGCTTCCTGACCCCTCAGCCGTGAGTCAGAAGTTCAGAAAATGGAAGAATGGAATATCTGGAGAGCTTCCTGATTTCCAAGTATCTGACCGACCCAGTGAAGTACACAGCTTTGGGAAACCCCAGCATGACAAACGGAAGGCTAAAAAGAAAACGCACTGGCCTAATTTAGGTTTCGTCAAAGGTCAAGGTCACTTACCCACATACAGAGCTCCGTTGATGTTGAGCTGCCTCATCATGCCAGGTGACTTGCCTGTTCTGGCCCCGTAGTCGTCCACAGTTATCTTTCCTGACTGGCCATCCCTGTGAAAACCGCCACCATTTTTAGAGCTTCATTCAATAATTCAATCATGCATTCATTTTAATACAAATGTATTACTGAAGTCCTTACTAAGCACCCGGCACTATACTAAATGACGGATCTACCAAAATGAAACAAACAAAAACAAGCAAACAAAAAACCACCGACATTCCTAAGACAAACAAAAAATCAAACTGCCGGTGATCACACAGTGTCGCCACTCTATGGTGGAAGAATGGCCGCCGGGAGCTGTGGAATTCTACGGGAAGAGAACAGAAGCCCAGGGAAAGCTTCTGAAAAAAGACTCTGAGGTGCGTTTTGAAGGCTGGGTGGGTCAGGTGAAGGAGAAGGCTAATGCAGACAGGAAGTGGCAACGGCAATGAGAGAAAAGACGTGGGGGTTGGTACAGACTGAGCATAGAGAATTCTCGAGGTGGGAATAGAGTAGTAAAAGATGAAGCCAGAAGCAGACGGTGAAGGGCATAAGGAGCTTAGTTAGAATTTAGCCTGAAGGTGAGAGGGAACCAGAGAAGAACTTTAACAGGAGGAGTGGTGGTGACATGGCGACACGTGGTGAGTGTGGATGTGATTCTAAGCACAATGGGAAGCCAATGCAGTAGTCTTTGTAGACGGTTACTCTCAGGGAGGATGAAGAATGGCTTTGAGGTTTCTAAAGGACCCAGAGAGTCACCCAAAAGTGACTCTGAGGACAGTGGAATGGAGGTGTTCATCCGTGGCAAGGGCTTTGCAGTTTTTTAAGGTGGTTTCCAAAAACCAGCCACACTTCTTCTCCTTCTCCCTCTTTTCTTCCTCTTTTTTTTAACGAGCTCTTTATTGGTCTTTTAATGTTCCTTTTTTATAGCAATCACTTCTTGTTTCTTGGGTTAATAGCCTCTCCTACCTCACTGATGATATTCATGTTTTCATCATTTTTTTCATTCATAGTCTCTGTTTCCTCCAAGTTGCTCTGTTATATCTATTTGTTCTGATATCCCTCTTTCATACTAGAAACTTTTTTCAAATGCCTAGTGATCCCCAACTGCCACACAGATAAGTGTTGAGCACCAAGAAGCAGACTGGAAGCCTGTGTGCTGGATGGCTTTTGTTGACTGTGCTGTGACCTGGCTCAGTCATTTCCTTGGGGGAATACCTGGATTTCCTATTCTTCTTACTGTGGGGTATAGACCTGGCTTCCAGCATTCTGGAATCTCCTCAAAGTCCACCTGCCCTGAAATCTTATCTCACTAGAGATCTCCCTGGAAGGTGAGGGCTTCTTCAAGTTTAGCCATCGAAGTTCTTTCTCTAGAAGATCTCTGCTGAGTGAAGATTTGGGAGTTCAGCCTCTCTGGCCCGCTAGTGTTAGTAAAGGGCACAGGTGGGAGTTGGTACCGAGATGACCTAACGACCCGGATCAAGGATACTTGGATGCCAGGCCAGGATGGGGAACAGGAAATGGGACTAAAGGGAATTGGAGAGCACATCCCGTCAGCTCTGTCTCACGCTGTGGCAGGTACTCACCGAACAGCCTTGACTCGGTGCCACCGACCGTCATTGAATGACCCGTTCACCGTGATGGATGCTACACCACTGCCCAGGTTATAGCTAAAGGCGTCGGAGAAGAACAAGACAGAGAACGGAATCAAACACTGATGTACACACCGACGGTCGTTCACAAATGATTCTCACTGCGGAAGTTCTTTGGAGCTCAGGATGTAGTTTCTTTAACACAACACAAAACAATGTTATAAAGACACTAGGTCCCCAGATCAGGCCATGAGTGACCAAAACTGGTTTTTTATTTTTAACTGTGGTAAAGTTTACAGTCTTAACCATTTTTAAGTGTACAGTTCAGTGTTAAGTACATTCACATTGCTATGCCACCAATTCCAGAACTTTTTCATCTTGTAAAACTGAAACCCTCTACCCATTAAACAACTTGCCATTTCGCCCTCCCCCAGCCCTTGGCAACAACCATTCTTTCTGTTTCTATGAATGTGGCTGCCCTAGGTACCTTGTATAAGTAGGGTCACACAGTGTTTGTCTCTTTGTAACTGGCTTTTTTCACTTAGCATAATGTCCTCAAGGTTGATTTATTTTAGGCTCTATGTATTAGAGTATAAGGAACAAAAGGGCTTTATCGTTTGTAATGTGTTGTATCAATACTAGGTTGAATAGTATCCCCCCAAATTAATGTCCACCCAGAATCTCAAAATGTGACCTTATTTGGAAACAAGGTCTTTGCATATGTAATTAGTTAAGAGGGGTTATACGGGGGTTATATGGGGTTAGGGAGGCCCTAAATCCAATATGACCGGTGTCCTTATAAAAAGTGGAGATTTTGACACAGAGACAAAGACATACGGAGAAGAACACCACATGAAGATGGGACTGGAACATTGCATCTCTAAGCCAAGGAACACCAAGGATTGCCAGCAACCATCAGAACCCAGGGGACAGTCATAGAACAGACTCCCTCAGAGCTCCCAGGAAGAAGACACCCTGCCAGCAGCTCCAGGTTGAAATTCTAGCCTCCAGAACTGTGCGAGAATACATTTCTATTGCTTTAAGTCACCCAATTTGTGGTGAGTTATTATGGCAGTCCTCAGAAACTAATACATGTGTTTTTACTTTTCAAAAGACAAAACAGAGCGAAACATTGCAGAGCAAGCTGAGCCCCAAAGAATTTACGGGAAGTTGCCTAAAATCTCAGAGCTAACGTATAGGACTTGAACTTGGTGTCTTCCCTGCCCCCGACCCTGCCACATTTTACTCGGTAGCTTTCTATTTCCTATTTCAGTTGCCAGATACTGTGATACGCTAAGGGGATCAGAAGACATGCATATGTTGTTTACCAGAGAGAAATAACCCTCTTATTTCAGTGTTCATTCAATTATTCTAATTTAATTCAATACAACAAATATTTGGTGAGTGACGATTCTAGGCCGGGCACTGGGCCAGCTGCCTAGACCTCCCCTTGATAAAATAATAAAGCCTATGTAATCATGCTTTTGAAGGAAAATGTATTCCACCTGGACAACCCTCTCCTCATCTTGTAAGAGGACATGTCTCTCCTTTAGCTCGTTGGCCAAGACATAGGAATATTGAGAGGAAACCCGCATTAGTCACTGAGCTCTTGCATGCACTCAGTATAAGAAAGGAGCAAAAATAGAAAGCTTTGGCTTTCCCCAGGGAAGCACTATGGGTCCTTTCTTTAATACTGGAGCTCAAAGAAGTCACACAGCCCATCGACATTTAACCAAGAATAGAACTCGGGTGACTTGACAAACTCGGAGACAAAGATGTTGCTCTGACCCAGAAAACTCCACTGTTTTCTAATGAATTTTCCCACATCAAGTGTCTCCTTGTACGAAGCAGCCTGGAGGTGGAATTTTCAGATTTCATTATTTAGTGGCCAAATACTTGTTGAAGAAATGAATGAGTATAAGGAAGGGCTGAGAGCTGGTTGGCAGAAATGTAGCTGAATTACTATGTGGGCTTTTATGAGAGGCAGAACGGGGTGATGGAAGGAGCCTAGACACTTGGATTAGATGAATCTGCCTCAATTCCCAGCCTCGCCAATTACTAGTTCTGTGATCTTGGGCAATTTGCTTCGTTTCTCTGAGCCTAAATTTTCTAATCTGTGAAATGGGGTAATAATACCTTCCCTGAAGGGTCTTAGGGAAGATTCAGTAAGGTAACATATGTAAAGAGCACAGCACAGAGTAGGAGCCAAGCAAATAAGCCCACTGCCCCAAATATATGCAGTACTTAATGCAGCTTGGATATAGCATCGAACAATACAACCTGGGGGAGCCAGCAATAGGAGAAAGTTGCCGCCAAGAGATAAACTCATCGAGCCTCTCCTGGAAGAGTAGTCATGTGTGAAAGTAAACCAACAGGCTGTAAATATGTAACCAGAACGTCCAGAAACACCCAGGTGTCAGAATCAAGGTGACTTGGGTATAGCTGCAGTGGCACTAGACTGGAATGTGATTGTAATCAAGTGAATGGAAACCTTTTCAGTTGTGTTCGGACGAAGGCCGGGCCTTCTTCTTCTGTTCTCCAGCCTGATAACACGCCTGTTCATGCAATGAGCCAGACTGCATTCAAGGGAGCAAACGCTGAACCCAGCAGCCGTCACTACAGGTGGTGGCGTGGCCCAGTTGGCACATCTCTGGCCTGACTCTCCAACCCCCACCCCCCCGACTCTCTCTGATTTCAGACCCTCCGAATAACATCCTGCTCCCCCAGACACCTGAAACATCACCCTGGAACTTCTCTTTCTTTTAAATAATAAATGACCAAGATTAGTGGTTGCCTTCGTTGGGAGAGGGCATGAGGGAGCCTTCCTGGGTGTGGGTGGGGGAATGTTCTATACCTTGTTCTGGGTGGTGGTTACACAGGTGTTTACATGTTTAAAAATGTATTGAGCTGTACACCTAGTATTTTGCACTTTATGTAAATTATACCTCAATTTTTAAAAATTGAAGTATAGTTGAATTACAACGTTGCATTAGTTTCTGGTGTACAGTGAAGTGTACACCAGTCTACGTATATGCTTTTTCAGATCCTTTTCCATTATAGGCTATTACAGGATATTGAATATAGTTCCCTGTGCTATACAGTAGGACCTTGTTGTTCATTTTATATATAGAACTGTGTATCTGTTAATCCCAAACTCCTAATTTATCCCTCCCAACCCCCTTCCCCTTCGGTAACCATAAGTTTGTTTTCTATGTCTGTGAGTGTGTTTCTGTTTTGTAGGTAAGTTCATTTGCATCACGTTTTTTTTAGATTCCACATACGAGTGATATCGTATAATAGTTGTCTTTCTCTGACTCACTTCACTTAGTTATACCTCAATTTTTTCAAAAAGGTAAAAACATGTGAATGAACGAATAAATGAACAAATAAATGCACACCTGGTTTCTCTATCAACGTCCTGTGCATCCGGTTAGCGTGAATCGGTTAACCTGATCCAAGAGTACCTACTCAATTTGGTGCTCACGGAAGGCTAGGAGGCTGAGCACCAAGGCGGGCCACCAGGAAATGCCATCAGGTGGGGTCCTTATACTTAGGCCTCCTTTAAAGTATAGCACAGGGTACTCTGCTAATGTCAGACTGCTTTCCTTTCTCTGCTGCATGAAAATGTTATCAAGGTTACATGGAAAATTAGCGGGAAAGATCGCCCGTGAAGTGATATTCACACACCTGGCTTCATGCCCTAAACATAATCATAAAACAAAATGAAACAAAACAAACAGCAAAAACCACACTCGTCGCTGAGCACGGTGATTCCCTTTCTTTTACTTCACCTTGCACCAAAACCATACATAATTGTTTCGTTTAGAATTCCACTGTTTTTCCTTATTCTCTGGTTGAAGTGCTCTGAGCTCTAAATTAGCAAAAGGACAAGCATTTAGGTGAAGAAAGCTGAGATTATATTGTATTATCTTAGGTTTCCTACTGTTTGCTTTGGACCTGGATCAAACACCAAAACCTCAAAAATGGTTCATCTACCCAATCAACCAGTTCACTCTCTAGGTTCCACTGATGTAAGCTGCTTGAGGGCAGGGCCTTCTTCAGAATAATAACAACCATAACAATAATAATAGCTACATTTTATTTAGTAGATATATCGGGCCAACTTCCTGACATATGTTAGCGATCGGAGTTTTTAGAACATAGAAAACACCCGATCAGGGATGATCATTATCACTAATAACTAGATATACCAGGCCCTGCACTAAGGCCTTTCTATGAATTAACTCATTCAGTCCTCATGACCAACCGTTTCCTTTTACGGAGGTCGGTAACTTGCAGGAGATCACGTGGCCGTGGGAATCCGGCACGTCTGACTCTGAAGCCCATGCTTGTGACCACTTCAGACCCTGTTTCTCAGGGCGTGGTGGTTCCTGATGGCTTCCAATGAGATTCTGGCGCTCAGAGGGATTTCCTCCACCAGCATCTCTGGGTGTGGGCCCAGGAATCCAGTAACCTCTAACATGAGCCCCGCAGCTGACTCTCTGTATGCTGACAGTTTCAAACCAGTGGCCACACTCTGATTCCTCTCTGTGCCCAGCCTGCTGCAGGGCTTCCATACTTCTGTGTTGGGTGAGTAATGTTGGGGGCAGTGGCTGCCCAGAGGCAGGAAATGCAGCAAAGCAGCCGCGCCGGGCCTGGGGCCCAGGGAAGAGTTCAGATGTCTGCCTGCCTCCGGTGGAGACTGAGTGCTGTGCCCTTTACGCAGAGCACAGCCAGAACTCCAGGCTAAAGAGGAAAACACGGGGCCTATTTCCAGAAACCTGAGCAAGAGATGGTAAGAAAAGAAATACATCGGGATGGCGTGGAGTTGTAAGAAGGGTGCCCGGGGGCCTGGGGGTCTGCCCAGGGCCGGGTGTGAGAGCCAGCGGGGGCTGTGAGGGGTCCCGAGCAGATCGAGCTTCCCTGTCCAGCTGGGTTTTCACTGGCGGTTTAGGGGGAAGTTGGGCCTCCCACCCACGGCTGAGCTACTGTTTCAGTTCCCTTTCTGGGCACAATCAAGTACTTGAGGCCTTGGCGAGGTTAACCACAGGAAAACCACAAGAAAATGGCTTTGCGGCAGCCAGCCTGAAACTGGGGTGTGAAGAGCTCAGCATTTGACCTCAGGGCCCGGGGGAGGGGACGGAGGTGGTGAGAACTGCTCTCTCCAGCTTTCAACCACACGTGGCACCCCAAAGTCCTCGACAACCATAGGGTCACATCGCTGAGCACACTCTGCTGGGTAGGGGCAAGCGTGCTGTTGGACAAGTGACATTTCCTTTTGAAATGTCTTTTATTCGAATTGCAAAGACATAGCATTCTACCCTGGCTGTCAGCAATCCCAGCGCATGACCCACTGAAGCCCCACAATTAAGCCTTCATCTTCTCTGCAGTTCCGCTCTCACTTTCGTCTATTTCAATTCCAATTAATCCCATATCATTTAATGAACACTCGTGCTAGTCACCAGAGGGGGGATTAAAGAAGGAAAAGCCAGAGAAATTCCTGTCCCCATGGAACAGATGGTGAGTAGGGGTTTCAAACCTTAGCAGGCGTCAGAATCACGTGGAGAAACAGTTAACAGATTGCTGGTTCCCACCTCTAGAATTTTTCTGGTTCAGTAGGTCAGGGGTGGAGCCTGAAAATTTGTATTTTTAGTAAGTTCCCAGGAGATGCTGATGCTGCGGGTCCGGAGACCACAATTTGAGGATCACTGGTCTAAACGAGATATTTCTAACCTCAAGTGAGGCTGTACCATCACAATCTGTAGAGAAGCTTTTTCATAGTACACAGCTGGCGCCTGCCCCTCAGGAATCCCGCTAGCACCCAGCTGCCACCCAGCTTCTGGTGGCGAGAAGTCATCCAGGTAATCCTTTAGCTACTTCATAGGAACCCACTTGACAAATCTGAGAGCAGTCTAAACCGACGTAAAAGATGTTAGAACTTCTGGAACTGGCTCATCCGTTATCACCCAAGAAGCACTTTTAAAAATCCAAATGTTGGGTTGCCCTATTGAGATATGAATCTGTGCTTTGTTCTTTGCAGTGGGAGATCGGACAAAGCAGGCATTCTCCTTCCCAAGGCTCCAGAGTGAATAGGGAGCAGAGTCAGAATAGAAAGAAAGGTCTCTAGACTAAATCTTCAGATCTTCCTGAGCTGGAGAGCGCTGGGCCAAATGCCCGAGTCCGTGCTTGGCAGGATCAACGTCCTCTTTCGACTACTTCCTAATTTGTAAGTGGGGAGTATATGGCAGGAACACACTAGAACAGGAGTCACAAAACTTTCCTCTAGAGGGCCAGATAATAAATATTTCAGGCTTTGCCATACAGTCCCTATTGAAACTACTCAAGCGTATCACTGTCTCATGAAAGCAGTCGCTGACAATACGTAAATGAATGAGGGTGGCAGTATTCCGATAAAACTTCATTTACAAAAATGGGTGGCGCGCCAGATTTGGCCGTCAGGCCATAGCTGACCAACTGCTGCTCTAGGGATGGATATTGGAAAGAAAGACCAGGAGCCTCAAATTAACTCGGAGCTGCAGGCAGCTGTTCATTCTAGCAGACTGCGCTCTGGCTCCCCCTGCAACCCTCTGTTCGGCGTAATCTGTACTGTCTGAGAAAAATCGCAAGGTGATGTAGAAAGCAGCTGGAGTAGGGGTTACCTGAACACCAGGGCTCCATCCCGAAGGCCCAAGGAAATGAAGTCACTGTTGGGTCTCATGGGGCTGTCTCCCCTCCACATCAACAGGCCGTCTTTGGCAGTTGTCTTAAACCTCATGAATACATTTGATCTGGATCCTGACACCCTGGAGGAAATACACAAATAATGACATCAGATCAACCAGTCTCCACCAACATTCATTCCTGAGGAATCCCAGATTCCTCTGCCAATTATGAGGATAATCTGACATTTCTGACTCTTGCTACCAGGAGATTAGAAAAGGCATCACCACCACAGGTCATGCCATGGGTCTAAAGGTCTGACCTCCTCATTCTGCACTTTGGAGTCTGTCTCTCTCCCCAGGTGTGGTCAAATGCCACAAGAGAGCATTTGATGAGTCACAGATCAGCCAGACTGTGGCCAAGGCCACGGTCCCAGCCTGCACCCCCAGTACACACCTCAAGTCTTCCCTCTTTCCTGTCCTACCACTCACGGGTCCTTGGGAAAGTGTCCCCTATTCCTCAAAAGGAAGTGGTTTCCTTAATTACCAAGAGGTTCAAGCGGGCAGCTGCTCTGGGCTATGATCGTGGCTGTGGATGGCTATCTCTGGAGGTGACATCCTTGAGGGCAGAGGAGGAATGACTGGACAAGGGGCAGAGTGTCAGACAAGGAAGGTGCCTTGTCTGGAAGGAAGGTGATGGGATAATGGTCTCGAGGGGTGATGGGGCAAAAACAGGGTGGAGAGGAACAGGAAGATGAGAGGAAGGAAGGGGTGGTCAGGAAGGTCAGGTCCCGGCCCTACAGCTTTGGCTGGGAATAGGCTCACGTGATTCTGTGTCCCTATCAGTTCTGGGATGTTCTTAACAATTCTTGGGAAGAGACTAGTTCACAGATCCAGTTTCCCTAGAAAGTGACCAGTGTTTCATCTGCAACAGGAAGAAAAGCAACCATGAGGTCCTTAAATAAAAGGTGAGATGAGAGTAAACATAATTTAATATTGCTCCTAAGATGGCACTACTGGAAAAAGCTCTTTATCCATTTTCCTGTCACGTGCACCATCCCTCTGTCTCACGATTATGGCCTGGAGTGCAGAGTGCATTCAGTAGTGAACAGTGGAGGGGACTTCTGTCTAAGTCTTCCCAGAGCCTGAGCCAGACAGGAGGAGATCAAGTTTGCCCTCCCCAGGCAGGGTCTCAGAGTGGTGGGCGAGGAGCAGGGTCCATGAAACTGACTGCTTCACCAGGCCAGGTGCAGAGCAATCCAGCCCCGGGCTGTTCCCTAGAGAGCTGCTTTCCCCGTCTTCTGTTCAAGTTTCCTTCTTTCCCTCACTTGCCTTGGAAACATTGATTGGTACAAGCCAATCACGATGGTTCCATTTCTCTTGCAGTGACTGGTTTAGGGGTGGGCATGTGACCCACCGTTGTCCAATGAGACAGAGGAAATTTATCAGGAGGATTCTAGAAAAGACTCCTTTCCTTTTTAATAGAGTCACATGAAAATAAAAAGTTTTTTTTACTTGCATGGGATATTGCCATGATTTACAGCCATTTAATGAGCATTTATGAACAACTATCTTATAACCACAAAGGGTATAACCATTGGAAAATAAACTGAGGATAACAAGGCAGGAAAATGGGTCTTTGAATAATACCGTTGATTATCTGAATTAATCAACTCAGGATCCAGTCTAAGTCTGGACACCTTGTTATGTGAAATAATAAATACCCTCCACGTTTAAGACATGTTGAGCTGAGTTTCCTGTTACTTGCAGCCGAAGGCATCTAACTGAAGCAGACCCTGAGCTTGACTTTTACCTGCAGCTTCACACACATGCACACGTACATGCACCTACCTATATGCACACAGGTGCCACTGGGCTTTCTGCTTTGGGGCACTGCACCTCCTCCTTTCACCAAACCCCTCTGCTCCCAACCACCCAGTGCCTCTCACTAAGCACCAGGGGGCTAGAAACTTGGGCCTTGTTCACACGCTCCCAGTTTCTGGGGACTGAACACCCTTCCATCTCTGGGGAGAAAGGGTTAAGAAAGAAGAGGGTTTCTTGGCTGGGAATCTATTTTGCCTAAGGCCCATGCAAGACAACCTTGATAAACACAACATAAGAGTAGAGAAACAAAGCCCTGTCTGTCTGGTGTGTGTTCAGAGTCACCAGGGACATCCAGTGCCCTAGGAAAATGTCTCTCAACCTCTTTTGTTCCTCGAAAAGCCACCAAGTTCCACCCTAAGAACTGCATGCCTTTGGCTTAAAGCATTGCCTTAGTCTGTGAAGATGTGATCAACCTGAAGAGGATGGGAACATTCTAGAATGATTGTGCTGGAGGTAGGGTGAGGGATGGCACTCTCTAAACTACAAAGAGCTAGGGGGGAAGGAAAAGAAAGAGAAAAGGGTAAACTGAAAGCGTCAAAGCCAAGCTTCACTAGATCGAAGACTTTGCCTAGAGCCAGTCTTTCCCATGTCGTGCAAAATAGGCTATTCCAGACCAGGAGCTTGGAGCCCGGAGCGGGCTGGAGCATCTGCCACCAGCGATTAAAAGCCACAGCTGTGACTCAGGCATCTCCTTAGATCATGCTCTTGTATCCACGTGAAGAGAGCTGAGGAGCCCCCCACCGAACTGGAAAGAGCCTGAAGAGGACAGTGGACCTCGTCGATGGAGACGCAAAGTAGGACACGGACCTGGGGCTGTTGTCTGGTTGTCTGTTGTCTGCCCCAGAACCCTTCCTCGGCTGGCTTCTTCAGACCATGGCCACAGAGCAGCATCACGCTGACTGCCCTGCTGGGGAATCGGACTCATATAACCCTGGCTTCGGGAGCATCAAGTTCTCACTGCCTCTCAAAGCCTGAATATTGGAAATCCCGGGGCCGGGCACGTCCCTTTCTCTGGGAAACGTCCCTTGGACCAGAAAGGCTTTGGGTTGTTTGTCATGGGCTTGTTTCAAAGGTTGCATTTTTGAGTTTGTTTTTTGTGTTGTTTTTGTTCTAGTTTCTATGTTTATTTTGTATGTTTTTTCCCCTCTGGGACTATGGCTAAATTCTCGTGCCTTTCTGGAGAACTATCTTCTGGCACGGAAGATAAGGAAAAGCTCTGGGAAAGATATTGAGAAATTGACCGACCAGGAGATAAGGAAGGTGCCTGTGGAAGCTTCTTACCTCTTGAGGATATCCGGATGGTCATATGTCAGGTAACTGCGGCCGATAAACTGAGGGATCTCAATGGCTTCTGTGATGGCTGAGACAGAACAGAAAATGGAGGTTACATGCTGCATGGCTCTCTTGACCCCTACACTCCACCACGTGGCGGGAAAATACAAAGAAAGCCAGTTCCTGGAAGCAGGACATTTATCAACTTGGCGGCCCCTTCCTCTTGGCTGTACAGGCACTTGGCCTGGTTTGGGACTGCCCGGCCTGATGGCCTGTAATTGGCATCTCCCTGCTGTCCCCTCTCTGGGGCTGGCCGTCACTCCTATCGGTCTCAGCACTGCCGAGAAGGCCTTGCAATATGCCAAAACTTGAACTGTGCCCAATTATTCTTGGAAGCCAAAGGGCAGGTCTTGGGCCATGCGAGGAGCAGCTGGGGATAACCCTGTTCTCCAAGGGAGGCAGAGAAAACAATCCCCCCAACAAAACCCACCAGGATTTCTCTAGCTGAAGCCAATCTGGTCCAGAGCCCTTTCAGCCATGACCTCAGACACTGGTGAAGCAGAGGGGATGAGGCTTTGACAATTGTTTGCAAATCACCTTCCGGTGTTGTATTTCACAAGATTTTCACCACAATCACAGGAAGGAGGGGGGGGGGATGGGAGGGTTTGATTGTTCCCATTTTTATATTTTTACTTTATCATTATTATTTTTTGCGGTACGCGGGCCTCTCACTGCTGTGGCCTCTCCTGTTGCGGAGCACAGGCTCCGGATGTGCAGGCTCAGCGGCCATGGCTCACGGGCCCAGCCGCTCTGCGGCATGTGGGATCTTCCCGGACCGGGGCACGAACCCGTGTCCCCTGCATCGGCAGGCGGACTCTCAACCACTGCGCCACCAGGGAAACAACCCATTTTTATAGACTAGGAAATTGAGGCATAAAATCATCAAGGATTTGCCCAAGATCATACAGCTAAGAAAACAATAGACCATGAGCCAGACCGACTCTCCCCAGTTCTGGCCCTGAGCCCGCTTTTTACTTTTCAATATTTTAGAGGTGTGTTTCCTTCCTCCCAACTTCTCATCTTTGTGTTCTTGAGGAATCTCCTTCTTCCATACAGTCAGTAAAAGAATAGGCTAAGGAGTTGTGTTTGGTGTCACAAATTAGGGATAATTTAGGGGATTTCTTCTAAAGAGATTATAGCAATATCTCTCTTCTCTTTAGAAAGGCACAAATGGCAGTTTAAATAAATTAAGGTAGAGTGAATCTCATGTTTAAAGAAATGTGCAAAACGAGAGAGAATAAGCCAGCTTATAAAACGAGTTCTAGTTTCACAAAAATATGCTGTTGGTACAAAGACATTGAACTAAGGACTCTATACCCAGGGGAGAAAACGTACAATTATTGACACTACAAACGACAGGAGAGTTTAAACTCAACTTCTAAACATTAAAAGAAAGAAGAAAGGAGGGAAGGAAGGAAGGAAAGCAAAACACAAAACCCAATGACATTGGGCCCCCAAATATAGGTTCCTGTGTTAGCAGGTCACCACAGCATGCTCCCATTCTCTTCATAAAAAAATAAAGGAAGGAAGGAAAGGAGGAAGGGAGAGAGAAAGAAAACAAGAAATGCAGAACAGAAGTAAAAAATGTTAAAGACAGTTTCTGAGGTAACTAAGAAATTGCTTCACTGTCCTCTGAGGCAGCATAGCCCAAGACAAGGGTCTGCTGACCGGAGCACCTTCTAGAGACTGGAGTGAACAGCTCTTGCATCTTAAATTCTGGGCTGTACCACAGGTCTATCTTCCTGTGCTTAAAGTGAGCAGGAGGAAGAAGGAAGAAAAGGAAGTCGAGAGAAGGAAAAAGATGCAAAATGACACAAGCAGAAAGATGGTGGGAAGAGGGAAGAAGAAGGGGAAAGTAGACGCCAGAAGAAGAGAAAAGAAAACCGTGGAGAAGGTGTAAAAATGGGTGGCAGCCCCGGGCAGGGGAAGGAGAGGGGGATGGGAAAGGTGAGGCTGGGAGAGACACCCAGAGGAGCAGAAATAGAAAGGAGAGGTCCAGAAGGGGGGATGAGAAGTAAGAGTGCGGAAATGCAGGAGGGCAGGAGAGCTCTTAGCTGGGCTGGCAGGCCCCGGACTGCAGGCTGCTAGTGCTGAGACAGGAGGAGAGACTATCCCACCCAGAGCTGAACATCACCCCGGCGCCCCTGCTGGGTTAGGCTGAGCCTCAGGCAGGGCCTGTCCCCGCTGTTGGGTCTGTGGCCAATAGTCCTCATTCCCCTGGACTCCTTGAAATGCTCAGGGCACGCTCTGCACCTGGACCCTCAAAGGGGTGTTGTAGGAGCCCCGTCCAGGTGCCTGCTAAGTCCCCCAGCTCAGGAGCTCAGGGCTTCCCGAGGTCCAGCTGGGGGACAAGTGTGTTCCCAGGGCCGGCGATTTTGGAGGGAGGATGCCCACCACCCTGGGAGGTGTGTCCCCCTCATTACCTCTGCAGGTGGTTGGCCTGCACTGTGCCCGCAGCCTGCCTTGGCATGAGCCCAGGGCACTGTCACAGCTTCTCAGAGGACTCACTGTACTTACTATTGAGGCAGTAGTTCCCACACTCTGCCAGGTGCCAGCATGAAACAGAACAGGGAAGGTCAGAATCTCACAGTCATTGTAAAATCCCAATTACTTTGGTTGCAGATTTCTGGGAACCAGCCTTGCTGCCCTCGTGCAGCCCTGCAGGAATTCACATTCCTCTTACGGAATGTGAATCTGATGCCCAACAGGAACCACTGGAAATCTGCATGGTGAGCACCAAGTCACCCAACACACCTCCCCAGTCCCAGCTCACGAGTGGAGGCACAGGTGGTGGTGGACCAAGAAGATGTATGTAAGAAATTGTCTGACACTCTGAGGCTCCCCTGAGCTTGTGCTGACAGTCCCCATTTAATCTAAACCTGGAGAAATTCCTTGTTAAAGTTACTTACCTTGTCAATGACCATTTATTTTCTTGTTTCCAGGCTACGTGTGAAAAAGGCATGATAAGCCAGCCAGCTGCCTCTTTTTTCTCTCCGTAGTGGAAAATATCACCCTAATTCCCACCCCACCCCCTTTGCAATGTTCCAGAGCCCTGGTGACGTGGTGATTAACAAAGAGCAGGGGAACGCTCTAGAAATGACACCGCGGAATACAAAAATGGTGAAAATACACTCAGTGTTGTCAGCGTATGTGGATAACTATTAACTCCGTCCTACAACATTACAGCTAGAAGTGACCATCTAGCCCTTTCTGGCCCTTTGTGGTTTGTTTAAATATTGTCAGCACAACTATATTTGGCCCTAACCCTTTATATCTAATTTCTTCTACATTGTCTTATTTTCTGTGGCAAAGGCACTCGTCGAAAAGTGTTTCTGGTGCTTCCTCACATGTAGACCTAAAAGCTCGTGCCCTCTGGTGACACAGATAATACCCCCAATGAATAGCCTGCAAGCTAGGCAAAGCATTTTCCACTGCAGGGACTTGAAATTCCCAATGGACCATATGACGAGTTAAGGGGAACTTGCTGGCTCCTTCATAGTCCCAGGACCAGTGAAGGAAGGACCTGGGGTGTAGTAGTAACCTAGCTTTCTCAGCAGCCAGGACTCCTCTCAACAACCCCCTGAGAGATGGCCATCCAGCCCCAGGGAACACTTTCCACAATGGGTAGCTCTCTCGCCCATAGGGCAGCACCCTCCACTGCTGGACAGCTCTACTTGGAGCAGATGTCTTGGTTCCATGAAACTGACTCTGCAGCCGTAAAGTAAAGAACAGCAAAAAAATGTTTTTCAACACTACCAGTCTTCAGCTATCTAAACATGAACATCTAGGTTGAACACCCCCCCAAATTTTCCATTGTTTATGATACACCATCAAAAGAAAACAAATTCCCTGTAGTATGCACAATTTCTATGTTTTATTTACTTGTGATTTGCATACTGAGTTTTCTTAAATTATAGCCCATACTTAATGATGCTATGTGTTTTACGCACTGGGACCCCTCTCCCCGGCCAAAAGAATCACCCAAATCACACCCAGCAATACGACGTGAATTCACTAGACACAACATAAAATGTCCAGAATGTGGGAGATCAGTATGGACCAGGCAGGTTCCCATCTCTGAGGACTGCGCATCCCTGACAAATGTGTGACCTAAGCCATTAGCTTTTGGTGTCGGGAGTGAGTGTAGAGCAGCTTCAGCTGCGACAGAGAAACAACCCCATCTAGTGGCCTGCAGGGTCCTGCATGGTCTGAGCCCAAACTCGAATGCAGGGAAGGGAAAGGAGGACCCGGCTCATGGCCTGTCTGCTACAGGCTGCAGGAACCCCAGGATGAAACAGCTGCATCTGCACCCCTGTCTTGGACACGCAGAACATAGCAAATGCTCTGAAAGGTCCCACAGAAGAGACAGTGGTTTGTTCACCCAGGATTACCCAGATTTATTTGACCCCAGAAGCCCCCTCCCATTTTGTGCCTATGAATGTATGCTGTCTGTCTCTCTGTGTGAGAGCAAAACAGCCATCAGTATTCCTTGGAACTTAAATTTTTACACATGCTTCGTGGAACTCTGCTTTAACTCGTTAGTAACTTAAATACAAGAGCCCTGAGGGACTGGGACACAGGTGGGTAAATGTGGATGAGAGCAGAGAGAAAGAAGACAGAAATCTCTAAGGATGGCAAGTATCTTTTTGAGGAGGGCGGCTTTTTTTTTTTTTTTTTTTTTTTTTTTTTTTGCGGTACGCGGGCCTCTTACTGTTGTGGCCTCTCCCGTTGCGGAGCACAGGCTCCGGACGCGCAGGCTCAGCGGCCATGGCTCACGGGCCCAGCCGTTCCGCGGCACGTGGGATCTTCCCGGACCGGGGCACGAACCCGTGTCCCCTGCATCGGCAGGCGGACTCTCAACCACTGCGCCACCAGGGAAGCCCAGAGGGCGGATTTTTGACACCCCTCTGGTGAGGTGAGAAAAGGGCCTCGGTACTGGGGTACAGCATGGGGTGCTGAGGTTTGAGGTGGAAGAAGGCACCTAAGAGTGACAGCCCCCAAATGGAAGGTGAGGGGACCACCAAGCCCTGTGGGTTTTGCTGGCACCTGGAGTCGCGGCTGGGAGTTGGAAGACCCTCTGGATCCTCCTGCCCCGGTTGGGGACAGAGAGGCTCACTTTTCTGCATTTCAGTGGGAGCCCGGTACCCACCTCCATCTGGGCTCAGGCTCTGCTCCTGCCTCTGATTTTGCCAGAGACAAAGGGCAGGATGGGTGTCCCAAAACACCCTCAATGTTCTGATGGTCTGGGAGCCTGGACCGCTCCAGGATTTGTCTGAGTTTCTGGCCCCAGCCTGTCTGCACCACCAAGAGGTGAGAACAAGTTTCCAATCTCCTGACTAGGGTCCCAGTGGAATTCGCCTCTGAGGATGGTAGAAAGAACCAGACTCACTGAGGATCCCAGAAGCTAATTTCCTGACGGAGAAGGTAGGCCTTGGTATGGACTGGGGGAGGCCTGGCGCTGGGGATTTCTACAACATGCTGCCCACTGTAAAAGGACTGGTTTAACTTCTGTGGGGAGTGCTAGGAAAGGTTCGTGCTTTTGAAGCATGATCTGTTAATCAGGGAGGGAAACAACCCTTAAATATATGAGGCTAAGAATCACCTTGCTAGGGCTTCCCTGGTGGCGCAGTGGTTGAGAGTCCGCCTGCCGATGCAGGGGACACGGGTTCGTGCCCTGGTCCGGGAAGATCCCACGTGCCGCGGAGCGGCTGGGCCCGTGAGCCATGGCCGCTAAGCCTGCGCGTCTGGAGCCTGTGCTCCGCAACAGGAGAGGCCACAACAGTGAGAGGCCCGCGGACCGCAAAAAAAAAAAAGAATCACCTTGCTGGATCAGACAGGATCCTCTTTGACAACCAAGGATGGCTTCTAACCATTCTTTGTTTTTCTCACGAAGAATATACCCCAACTTTTAGACCGTTCTCCTGCATCTCTGTGGAACCAGCTCTCCTCCCTTTATTTCCGATCCTTACGCAGGACTAGAGGCTCACCTCAAAAGTCTGTTTGGTAACTGTGCACCTCTGAGAGCCTGCTGGGGCCTGGAAAAATTGTCCTTAACAGTCCTAACCTGCACCCAGAGTCCCATTAATCCTCTCAAGCCATATAACAGGAGAAGAAGTTATGTGACACAGGCCACACCTCCTATATACGAATCTTCTCAGGATTCGCAACAGTTGCCATTTTGCCAGAAACACCATCTTTATTTCAAAGCACAAGGAGATACTGACATAACACAAGGACAGCTGATGTTCTGCCTGGATTTTAATCTTGGCTCTAGCCTAGGATGTTGAAGAAAAAGAGCCCTGAAAGCCCCCCAGAGCCCCCCTGCCACGGTCCATCCCCTTGGATCTCGTCAGGAGGCCCAGGCCCTCAGCCATCTGAGTCTTCATTCCGGGGAGATTTATTTCTCATTGAACCCGAGCCTGTAGTTACAAAGCTATACACGTGAGCACTTTATATCTGCATGGTTCATGTTCTGTAACAGGAAAGGAGGGTTAACACGATCACAAATTATCCTCTCCTTCCTCCTTTAATTCCCAGAGCGAAAAGTTCACTTAAGCTTGGACTTTATATATTGACCATTAGTGTCAGCATTTAAGGCAGGAGCAAGCTTGAATTTGCCTGCAGTGAAATTGAAGACCTAGGAGATTCAAATGCTGATGTGTGAAATCCAGATCCGGTTTTCTGAGGGAACGGGCCACTCGAGCTGAACCTCTTCAAGTACCTGCTATTAGCTAAACAGTGATTTGCTTGTTAGAATTATAATCAGCCTCATTCACAAATGTTCCTCTTCTTTGGGGGTTCGTCACCAAGGTGAGCTATGTTAATAAATATATTTCATACGATTTGCCATGCAGGTTTCAAAATTCATTTCACTGTACTACTACTTAGTCTTCCAGCTGGAAAACGGGCACCTTTCATATTTTCCAAGACTGCTGCAAAACAACCTCTCCTAGCACTCCATGCCCCGAAATAGCCACCTGTTTTCCTCTAAGCCCCACTTCTAATAAAAATCAGGAACCTGGAAATAAATAGGAAAGAGAAAGAGCACGTTCCTTCGCTTAGGATGGCCGCCTTCTTTCCTTCAGACCTGTCTACCTTTTCTAATTAGTTCCCAGACAGGTGAAGTCACCTGGCATTCTAACAAGAAGGCCCACGTGGCCCGACATGACACAGCTGCACAACGCAGGCCTCCTCTGGACCCGCCGTGGCCTCCGCCTCCTTGAGCTGGCGTGGAAAGCTCAGGCCAGCAGGGCCTGTGGTCTGGGACTTGCTCTGATTTCACACAAGGGCAGGTTGAAAGCTGAGCGGCTCACAGCACTTGCTGGTGCATTTTATTTTTCTCACCAAGAATAATAACGTTTAATATCGGTTGAGTACTTACCAGGCGTTCTTCTAAGGAATGTGCGCTGCCTCATTTAACCTACGCTACAATTCTCTGTGTTAGACAACATTGCTCTATTATTCCCATTTTACAAATGAGGAAACGGAGGTACAGAGGAAACACATACAGCATGGAAAACAGTCTACAGAAGGTTATTCATATTTTTGTTTGGAGCAACTAACGTACAATTCAGATTTTGCCATACTTGGCAAGATGTCTCAGATTTCTCCTGGCCGCATTCACAGGTAGGAGTCAAAAATATTTAGTCAAGACCTTTATCAGTCTATAAAGCCCAGGTATCCACCTGTCAGGATAGGCTCTGGGAGTGGCTCAGATGGAGGAGTCCTGGAAACCTCCCTTACCCATATTATGAGTTAAACTCTTTCTTTTTAATTTGGCTGCCTGACCAGGGATCGAACCCAGGCCCCGGAGGTGACAGCGCTGAGTCCTAACCACTGGACCAACAGGGAATTCCCTATGAGTTAACATTTTGATTGCTAGACCATGAGGGGATTCTCAGGGAAGGAGCCATGGTAGGTTGGGGGAAGGGGGGGGAACTATTTACTTACTGTTTACAGAACTGTTTCAGCATTTTAATTCTTATTAAATAATTACAGTAGTTTATATATAATTCATCATCTAATATGCTATCGACATCATTGATAAAAATAATTGGTATGGCTGTCCCGGGGTTATCAACTGGCCCCCCAAACGGTCTGTCCATTCCCTCTGCTCCCAGAAGCAGCACCTGAGTCCCCTCTCCCCCTACCCTCCCTGTGGTGTACCTTTCTGGCAGTGCAGCCCCTCAAAGCCCAAGGGGCAGTCACACTCATAGCCCTCCTTCCTGGGCCGGCAGCTGCCCCCGTGGGCGCAGGGGGCTCCCACGCAGGGGTGGGCTGCATTCTCCACGTTCACGCCCCACGTGAAGTCATGCTTCACGTGGATGGTCCGGTCATTCAGGATGATCTTAGGAAAGAAAATGTAAAGAAATTCAGGAATTCAGAAAACGTCTTTTCGGTCTTCCACAGCTTTCCTCAGCTAAGGTGAACTGTGCCTAGTGAGGGCGCTTTAAACAAAAGAGAGAAAGTCCGGTTGCTGCTTCTATAGTCTTGTAAGCGACACAGGAACTGAAGTGATGACATCTGGTGTTTGGGACACTCTGCATCGCTTAGAAGACTATACACGCACTTCCTCTGTCTCTGGAAGACCTGGCTACTCAGTGAGGTCGTAAAGAAGTCCCAATAACCACAAAATTAGGGTTCTAATTCTACACGTTAGAATCACCCGAGGTGGAGGCGGGGAGGGTTAAGAAATATACTCATGCCCAAGCCCCCCCCAGATCAAGTGAACTAGAATCTCTGTGGGTGAAATGGAGTCATCGGTAACTTTAAAATCTTCCCAGGTGATTCTAAGGTGCGGCCAAGGTTGAGAGATGCTGCTAGTAAAGCGGAGTAAGGAAGAACACAACACAAAATGCTACACAGGCAGGAATCCACGGGCGGGTGATTGCGTCTGGAGGTGGTGGAATTGTCCCGCTGTGTCGTCCTGGCCAGAGTTCTCTGCCGCTTCTTCCAGCCCCACCATCTCGGCCTCCGCAGTTGCCCCCCTCCCTCCTGCTTCCTCCCTCCCCTGACACTCTGGAATCCCCTTCCTGTTCACATCCTCTTCCCTGGAGTGAAACTCAGGTCACATTCTTAGCACCGCTGTGCATATTCACCGGACGAGAGCGCTCTTTGCTCTCACCCTTTTCCCCTGCAATGGGGCTTTAGTGAAACTGATGAATTATAGGGTGAGGTTACTGGTCTCCCCAGACACAAATAAACGGAGTGTGCCTTGGCCTTAGCTGTTGGTATTTCAAAGTCTCACAGGCTTTGCTGAACTCAGAGACAGAGAGAACACATCCCAGTGGAAGGTCCACCACGCAGGGGGTCCTAAGAGATTAGCAATGGCACTTTCAGCCACTAATCCATGTTTCCACAGGTTTGCCTATTTGTTAGAGAGTGTCAGGAGAGCTGGGAGAAAACTTTTCCCTAGCCCTGAATCTCAGAAGCTGCCGGACAAGAGCCAGAATCTTTCCGCAGTCTCCTCTTCTTGCTGAGAATGCAGGACGTGAACAAGCCACGAATGGCGCGGCCCACTGCAGGGTAAGGCAGAGCCGATGACTGGGTCACTGGGAGGGGAGGAGGGCCTTTCCAGGAAGTAAGGAGGAAAGGCTTGTGTGTGCTGCGTGAAGAAGGGGGCAAAACCTGACACAGTAGGAAGGAAGGTGAAGCCTCTTAGCAACTCAGCCCGCTTCCTAATTTCAAACCCGTGATTACACACATGGCCGATGGGGGCCATGTCCCCGCCCCCATTCCTGGAGGGACAACGGTCCGAACTGAGGTGTCACTGATATCACAGTTCAGCAACAAAGGGAAGCACACCAGAGAGAGGAAATATTGACTGGGCCCCTTTTCTGGGCCCTACACTGGGATACAGAGTACAGAGCCCCAGGGGCCCTTCCCAGAGTCCAGATGTGCAAATCGTGAGAGGACCCTCCTCTCTCACTGTCCCTCCATCATCTTAGCCTCTCCCTGCTTTGCTGCAGGTCTGAAAGGGATCAGTGGCCCCCATTCCTCCAGTGGTTGCTAAAGGGAAACAGGATACTGCTAACATCCAGGAACCGGATGTGCTTTTCTTCAAATTCTTTTCCCCCAGTGTTTGGTGGTCCTGGAAATCTGGGTTGGTGGGTCAACCTGCATATCTGTTGCAGACAGAACATAATCTCACGACTGGAGGGATCATGGACAGCCCCAGGAGAAGGAATAAGAGACAGATATGAATGGGGTCAGCATCCTGTCTCTTTTACTAGCTGAGTGAATTTTTTCCAGACCTTCTATGGAAGAACTCTAATCTGTGCTCAAGAATATGGTTACATGATTGATGAACAACTGTTAAATCATGGTGGTGGGGATGGAAGTGGAGGCGGCAAAAACAAGTGGGTCTTGCCTTGAGCAGAAAGCAAAGTGACCCCAAAGAGAAGCAGGAGTCCCTATGAGACTCCATCCTCTTCCTTCCATTTTGATGAAGTGTCTATAGCGACCCGGTGCCAGGTACCTCCCTCAACAATCCCAGGATATTTTAGTGGATGTGTCGTACAAATTCATCTTCACTGAGTTGCATTCATGGGATGTCTGCTGGATATAGCGAGGAGCAGACGTTATAAAGTGGGGTTGCAAAGGTATGCTCTGAGCACTAAAAAATATAGTTTGAAAAACGTTAAAAATTTCTCAACCTGGGTGCAGCAGGTTGCACGGATCAAAGTTCTCAATTCCACTGTCTGCAGTCAAGGTCACACAATACACATGAGGAAGGGAAGCCTGTACCTTCTGGATGCTCCCACTGAATGGCTTGAGGATGCCCGAGTTCTTCTTCACGTCATCATAATTGGGGACCCCGCCAATGAAAATGTCCGAGTTGCACTTAATCTGGGTGAAGCCTCCCTGCCAACAGGTGAAAAAACAAAACACGGTGCGACTTCAGAAAAAAATGGTTAAGATTACCAAAGGTACCTTTGGTTCCCTGTCAGGGAGCAAATGGCAGAGACAGTCTCAAGACTCATCATGACAATCTGTCTACACATTGGCTTGACCTTTGCCTTGTTTTGCATTGCTACTTACCACCTGTTGGAAAATAAATTTCTTGACATTTCTGAGACTCAGTTTCATCACCTATAAAATGCGAGCGGATATGGTAGACTGTTCCATCATCAATACCCCTCTCCCTGTAGGAAGATTACCTCCAACCTGTCAATCTCAACTGGGGCTATGTAACTTGCTTTGGTCAATAAAGCATGAGCAGAAGAGAAGTTAATCACTTCTGGGCAGAGGCTTTCGGAGCCAGGAGGGGTTCGCCGTGCCCTCTTCCCCCACGCCCTGTTCCTTCAGCCTGGGTCTCGGATGAAAGCTGCAGCTGACCATTGACGGACATGTAGCGTGAGTGAGAAATAACTCCTTATTATAAGGGGCTGGTATTTGGGGCTTATGTGTGCAGTACAGTCTAGCCTGTCCTGGCGGCTGAGATTCCACTCATTTAGCACTTTGCCTAGAGTTGGACGCATATTCACTAATGGTAAAGATAGAACCTCTTTAGGCCAAGAGAAAGGGAAGGCATGGCAGGTGGGAGGCATTCCTTTTTATCAGATACAAGGGCAGAGAAATTCTTTTCCAGGTTCTCGGAGAATTCCCCATTGTCAATCCCCAAAGGCTTCCCCTGCTTCTGGTCATTTCAACAGCCTAAACCCAATGGCTGGGCTAGATAACAAGCTGTGTGTGAGATGTAATGTCTAAACTCCTTTAAACATGAGTCTTAATTAAGTAAAATGTCCTAAGATAACACACATTTGAGACCTCTGGGGGACGAACACACTTTGGGTAACATAAGTTATTGTTTCCTTTATGATCAAAAGAAATACAAACAGTAGCAGCATTTAATAATTTAACAAATATTATTGGGTACCTACTATGTCCCAGGTACTAAGTGCTGCACAAACAACAGTAAATAAGAAAGCCCAGGTCCCTGCCCTCCAGAGGCTTACGCTGGGGTGAACACAGACAAGTGACCGGGCAGGTAAGATTAACCCTGTGAGGACTGTCCAGGTGACTACGGGTGCACCTGGCGGGGAGGGGGCATCACATACTCTACCGCAGACATAGGGAGTGGGGAGGTGCACTAGGGAGAGTTAGAACTGAGAAAGACACTGGACAAACTCAGGGCTTAGGGGGCACGTAGGTATAGGGCAGAGGCAAGGAGGGACCAGATCATGCATGGATAGAAATGTGCACTTCACCCCAAAAGCAATGAGTTTTCAGCAGGAGAGAGAACAGTCAGACTGTGTTTTAGGAATATAACTGGCCAGAGGGAGGAGAATGGATTTGGGGTCTGGTTGCGATGGAGACAGAGAGGAGGGAGCTCCATCTAGGGGAGCGCTCACGGTGGTGGGGTCCAGCCAGGTAGAAGCAGAGAGGTCTTGGATTAAACAGATTGAACTGCCTTCCGTCAATAACCTTCAGGCAGCTTCGAGGGTTCTTATTTAACTAGCGGGGAGGTGGAGGGGGGTGGTCATCAAAGAAGGGCTTTCGCGAATTCTTGTGGCCCCATGAAACAGAGAACCAGACAGGAGCTGTCAGCACACACCCCCATGAACCCATCTCCATCTTGTCTTTAAAATAAAATACTAGGAGGAAAGCAGGAAGCCTGCAGGGTCAAAGGGATTTCAGAGAAGCAGGCTGTTTTGAAAACACTTGCAGTTTCTCGGTTGGGTCCAGCGAACGGGGCGGGGTCTCGTGGGGTGAGAGGCGTCCCCTTTGGCTGCCCATCAAAACCCTCCCCCGCCACCGGCCGGTGGATAAGAGGCGGGGCTGCAGCGGCCACGCCCACGCAGGACCGCAGGAGATAAACAAACAGACCCACCGAGGCGGGCCTGTTCTGCGGTGGGATGCTCTGGGCCTGGATCTGCCGCTTCCGTTCGGCTGGGAGTGGTTGGAAAACCTGAGCAAACGCCCCGGTTGGGTTTTCCTGAACCCTGGGAAGCACTGCCTTTCCTCTAAGTCTGCATAGCGTGGCTCACCCTGCGCTGTTGGTGTTTCTCAGTGCAGCCAGGAATCTGGCCCGGATACTTAGGGGCTGGGTTAGCCCCCAACAGTATCCTCTAATCCCTGACCCCACCCATCTCTCAAACTCCAAGACCTCTGCCCCTCTCAGCCGCACCTTTGAACATGGTGTGGACAGGACAGCTGCAGGCACTGAGACCCCTGCGGGGTGATCTGATTAAGGTTTAACTCCTGGAGATCAAGCACTGGGCCTTCCCACTCCTGTCTCAAGGCAGCCTCACAAGAACCACCCTCAAATGCACACACAACAGCCACGCCTTCCCTCCCACGTGTTTATACTGCTTTCCAGGTGGGCAGCCCTCCGGGCAGCTCCATCCGTTCAAATAGCCAATAGGAAGGACACAATTTTACCATATTGTCTAATTCTCATTCCCTGGCGTGGTAGTAACAGAACCCAGGACCCGAGATGTGGTTTCTACCTTTGTGTTACCTCTTCACTGTAGGACCCCAATGGTAAATACCACCTCCTGAAGGGCTCCTTACTTAGAATCCAAGGCCTTAAGCCCACTATTTACAAACACGCCCATCCTAAGTTTTTGTTACTGTTTTACAGATGTTGGTAACTAGAGCCTAAAGTGATACAACGCTTTTTTGAATTTATATTATTAAGTCAACACACAGTCAGATCTATGCTTGTGAGCTTCTGATCTTGTCTTGGACTAAAGTCAGCTGTTAGAGTTTTCTGGATTGCACAAAAAGTGACTCCCATCCTCCCTTTAAAATCCATTTTCTTTTATTCATCTCCCTTCCTTCCTCCCTGCTTTCCTTTCTTCCTTCCATCTTTCCTCCCTCCCTTCCCCTCTCCCTTCCTTCCTTCCACAAATATATATGGGATGTTTTCTAAGACACTCGCCTCTTGAAGCAGAGCCCAGTTTCTGATTCTTCTAATTCCCAAGGAGGTCCTTGGTTCTGATAGGACCACCCACCACTGCTGTCCCCAAAGCTGCCTGTTTGACATGTGTGTCCTTCTTCCTTCTCTCCTCCTCAACCAAATACCTCTTACCACCAAGAGTCCTTTTTCCCTCCTTTTCTTTTTTCTATCAATTCATTTTCTTATCAGAACACCCACATTCATCAATGCCCCCTTTAAATCCGTGATGCACAAAATGAAGACTGTTGTAATGAACAGCCTGGCTAATCTAAAGTCCCCTCTGTTTTAGGGGTCTGTAAATTTCGTACGTGTACAGAATCGCAGTAGGTTATAGTTTAAAGCAAATCTCTCTTATCCCTCCTTAAAAGTGTCATTTTTCCTTTGAACGTGACCTTGGAAATAAAATCATGGATGAAAGTTATAAACTTGAGTGGAAATTCTGAGCTCTTGAGGCTATTATGATAGCACACTATTAACAATAAGTAAAGCTACAAAGTGCTGATCATATGCCAGGTTCTGTGGTGTTCTATAAATACAGTTATTCTAATTCTCACAACTCTATAAGCCATCATTATTGTGTCACCACTACCCCATTTTTTAGATGCAAAAACACCAACTCGGCAGATCGAGTGACTGGTCTGAGTTCACACTACTGGTGAGGAATAGAGCTAGATTTTGAGCCCCGTGAGTCTGGTTTCAGAGTCTGTCAGCTGTGCGTCCACCCCATCTCTGGCCCTGCCTTGGAGTTGTGTTCTGAACTTCCTTAGACACGAACATGAACAAAGGCAGAGGTTGGGAGGCATGGAGGTAGCCGGGCAATTTTTCTGAGCGCTACGTTTGCATTAGCTCACTCCATCCTTCCAACCACCCTATGAGGCCCCGCTTATTATCATCCCCATTCACAGCTGAGGAATTGCAAAGTTAAGTAACTTGCCCAGTGGGAAGCTTGGTCGTTAGCCCAGGTAAACTGGCACTGTGTTTAATCATCATGCTGCCACTTTCATCTCCAAGACAGGAAGGAAATAGTAACCCCATTCACATAAGCCATCAGGAGGTGACGTCCTTCTTACCTCCGCCATTCCCTGCACTACCTTCTGCTTATCCACCTGTAAGATACCATTCTTCGCTGTGCGAGACACGTGCAGCTCGTGCCAGTGACCCAGGGTGAGGGGCTCTTCACTCCTGTTGAAGGAAGGAAACTGAGCATGGGTTAGCACTACTGGTGTTAGAAATAATGTCCACCAATCTGGCTCACATGAAACGTGCCAACCTTAGGCACCTCACTCCCTTCAGCAAAAAGAAAAACCTTCTTTCCTTCTTGGTAAACACAGCAGTGCTAGCTCCATTTACTGGACCCCTTCATGGGAGGAGTAAGTGTCTCACTTATCATTTTACTTATTCCTTACAACAAGTCTGAAATGGGGGTAGGATTAGTCTGGTTTTCAAGATGAGGGGTGACATGAGGCTAAAGTGTGATCAGAGTTGCATACAAGCTTTGGAGAAGAGAAAATTATATAGGCTACGATGTAAAACAGATTCCTTGATGTACTGATATCTGTAGCATCCTCTGAAATGCATAAAAAATAAGATGGGTGGATGGATGGATGGATGGATGGATGGGGAATATAAAGATAAATAGATACATGATAAAGCAAATACCGTAGAATGTTAACTGTAGACTATAGGTGGTGGGTATAAGGATTTTACTGTACAATTCTTTCAACTTTTCTATATGTTTGAAATGTTTCATAATAAAATACTGGGGGGACAGTTTCCATGTTGTCTGATATTGTGAAAAGGATTAAAAGTACTTTAAAAATTCCATGATTAATTCAAGATGGAAACACTTGAAGTTTAAATGATATTGATAAGAGTTTTACATGTTACATTTTACAGCGAGGTGTGTAAAAGGGTATAAGTATTGCATTTGTCTTTCTAAAGATGTCTCTATAGTTCCTGGCCTTCACTGAACCTCCCAATTATTTTTTGGTCCTGGATCGTCTTTAGAAACCCACCAGGAATACCAATGGGCACAATTATTGAAAGGTCTCCACCCTCTCACTTGATTCTTTGCTCTGGCAAATGCTTTCGCCATTTGTCCTTAGCAATTAGAATTTAATCACCTTGGCTCCATCAATATGCAATAAAGATCTTATTCAGCAGCCCATCTCCATAATAACTAACGGCGCCTGAGCCTGTTCTTGTTGCGTAGAGGTCATTCCCCGTCCACGCGCTGCTTCCCTCAGCAGAGTGATACTGACTGTGGCCGTTATGAGCTCACTGCAGTTGTCTCGATTTTTGAATCAAGTTCAGACCACCTTATCCTTTTCCTAAAGTTAAAATGATTTGGCCAATTCCGCAGCTTCCTGTAGTTGAGCCTTTCGCTGAATTGTCTTAATGAAGCAGGAAGTCTTGGAACTGGTTTTCAGAATAAACATCTTCCAAAGGGCCGTCTGAAACACTAACCGTGATCGGTGTGGTCAGTTACACTGGAGAGGGGATGGCCCAGGGGAGCAGACGGTGGTCTGTTCCTTGGAATCCGAGTTCTTGCCTCCTTTTCATCACACCTAATACTAAAGAATTCTTTTTCCAGGAGCCTTTCCTGACAGGCAGGGAAGCCATAACTTATGTGAAAAATAAAAGAAAAACACCTCTTGTCAAAAATAGAAACAGAATTATGAACGAGGGAAATGCTGGACTTCTAAGGTTCCACTGTGACCCCATAACTGGAGCTGCCACTGTCGAGGTGCAGGGGGCAGGGGGCAATCTGTGCAGGAGGAGGGCTGATGAGCCCTGACCCTCCCCAGCCCTTTCTGTTCATTCCTCATCCAGGAAGACACCATTTGAAAGTACAAGGTGATATTCAAGGGGTCTTCCTTTCTCGACCTGACAAATAATTCTAAGTGAATTGCTTATACTGTTTTGCATAATCATATGTAAATTGAATCAATTAAATACCCACCAAAGTTGTCTTGAGACATAGGATGTTCTTGCATAACCAGAGGTACAAAAGGGTCCATTCCCCAAGGTGGGAGGGCTCACTGATGTGTAGGAATTCAGCTCTTGAGGACAAAAATGAACTGTCCTTTTAAAGAATTGTTGAAACCTAATGCAGTATGCACTTCCCATCAGCCATGAAAAATGATCAGCAATTAAGGGCAACGCATGGCTATAAGATCTCAGCAACAAACTCTTTCTAGAAATGACAGTCTAGCAATATGAACTGTGATTCAATACAGCCCACGATTTCCTTTAAAACAACAACAAAGACTAACCGATTTCCTGCTGCAGGGCACTGTTGAACAAAACACCACAGTGGGTTTCGAAAGCGAAGAAATCGCCAAACGAGGCATGTCTGCATTAGATTAGCAGGCCTCCCACTTGAAGGTAAAAACTACCATGGGAGGAACACAGTGAGAAGAGGGAGACATAAACAAGTAAGAAAAATATCTGCACCTCCCAACTGCAGGCTCTGAGGGATTCACAAGGACGCTGCCACACTGTATGGGAACAATCGATCTGCTAAGTCAATGAACAGTACAAACTAGATAACAGAAGGAAAGTTTTGATAACCCAGAACCCAACCTGCAGACACCAGCAAGCGCTTTAGAAGCACTCAGTTACTCCATGCTATTGAAACCAGTTGTCACACAGCCTTCACGAGCACGATGGTCAGGGAAGGGTCTTTGCAGTTGCTGGTGATTTGCTATCAGCTTCTCTATATGGAGAACAATAAGAGCCATGCCAAATAACTAGTTGCTACCAAAGAAATAAAGCAAGAGGAAAGTTAAAATTTAAAGTGAGGGCACCCCAATCTATTGACGCATAGCAATGAATGATTACGTGACAATTATGTATTTCTTCACGTATGAGCATGTGTAATGTAATGCCACAGTGTGTTCACTCAATGCTGGTGAGGAAGTCGGTGTCCTTTTGAAATCCTCTTCATCTAATGGAAACAACTTGTTAAGCTTCTATCAATAGGACGTTTGTGGGGAACAGGGCAGATGAATAATAATTTGATGTTTTTGTTTTGTTTTGTTTTTTGCGGTACGCGGGCCTCTCACTGTTGTGGCCTCTCCCGCTGCGGAGCACAGGCTCCGGATGCGCAGGCTCAGCGGCCGTGGCTCACGGGCCCAGCCACTCCGCAGCATGTGGGATCTTCCAGGACCAGGGCACGAACCCGTGTCCCCTGCATCGGCAGGCGGACTCTCAACCACTGCGCCACCAGGGAAGCTTTGTTTTTAAGTGATTGTGGCTCTGATACACACTACTTCCAAAGGACAAAATAAATAAAGTGAGGTCACCAAGGAAATTTCTGTTCATTACATTTCTATTGGTGCTTCTTAAACTAGTTGTCATATATTTGCCCACTAAGTGATGCTCTGAGCAAGGTACTGATTGACTATTTATCACGTTTCTGCTGATTGCGTTGCATGATCTTGGGTGGAGAGGACTGGGTAGTTATTCAAGAAGAGGAAACCTTGCCAGTAGGAGAGCAACATCTCTGGGAAGCACGTCATCTGTATGAATCAGGACAGGTTTCAGAAAAGATAACTGTGTAGGGAAGACAGGAAGAGAGCAAGCTGGTAGATGACAAATTTGTCTTTCTGCAAAGTGACTGTTGTCTGGCTTTTGAGGGGAGGGGGACCTTGACGGTCTCAGCCCTTACCTGAGAACACCAGTCCCAGAGCCGCAGTCAAAGCGGAACTCCACGTGGCCCCCTGCCATGTTGATAGACAGGAAGTCTTTGCTGCCCGTGTCATAGCTGTACAGGAGGACGCCGTCATCCGAGTCAGGCCAAAACGTGATCTCAAAGGCCATGAAGGAAAGGTAATGCCTGGGTTCCAGTGGCCAGGGTGTTGCAGCGTAGGACCTCAGAGACTCTCTGAACTGAGGAATGGTCAGGGTGAAAGCTGAAAGAACAAGCACGTGGTTAGAAATCCCTCCGTGCCAGAACCAGCATCTTCTTTTCCTCCTGGGTACAGAACTAAACTCTATTTCTCAGCTGCTCTGAAGATAGGTGGGTGGTGTAGCTGAGGTCTGGCCACTGGAATGTGGGTGGGAGTAGTACACAGAATTCCAGGTCTGGCCCCTAAAGCTTCCCTCCATCCTCCACTTGCTCTTTCTTCTTCCCCTGCTGGCTGGATGCAGGAATCAGTGGAGGAGTCTAAGGCCCCAGCAGAGCCACTAGAAGGCAGGCGTCTGCGTCCCCGAATGACTACGTGGGGCAGAGCACACTCCTCCCACTGACCTTCAGTGATGTGAGCAAAGATCAACTGTTAGTGCGTTAGGCTACAGAAATATGAGGATGGTGTGTAATGGCTTTGGCTTACTCTGACTCACAACGCCCTCTTCTAGGTGACGAGAAATTTGAGATTATACAGTGTTAAAAAAAACTTTTCCCCGGGATGGTGTCTTAGGGCCAAATCTGAATCACTGGCAGAAAAGTTAAAACATGTTCAACCCTGCTTGGGTTTTCCAAAATCTTTTAAATCTTTCAAAATTTCCATTATTATATGTGTGTATTTGTGTGTGCGTGTGTGTTTATATGTATGTATACGTATATGTGTATATATATAAATATAATCAATATATACAGTATTGAGAGGTAGAATAATTCGGCAGAACAGTACAAAGAGAAAGAAACATCACATTGTTAATGTCTCTGTGTGTACCTTCCCAACATTTGCTCTGAAACCATCAGCTATTCTAAGGAGGCTGGGCTGTGAATGCTTCAAATTCTGACACAAACTACACAAATAGAGGCTTTTCAAAGCTATTTGAGGGCCAAGATGAGCCCACCACAGCCTGGCCCAGGAACATCTTAAAGAGAACTTGTCTTCGGCTGGTTTGCCACTCTGACACTTGAAGACATGAAGACACTCCAACCTGGTTAAAGAAAAGATTCTCCCGTCCCTCCCAACAAAGCAACATTAATCCCATAAAAATATATGGGACCTTGCTAAAAGTACATTGATGAAAAATTACATCAACATGAATTAGCAAGGCAGACAAATCGTCATCAGCTTGCTTCCTTCTCACCATCTTCACAGTGTCGACCTCTAAATCCCAGGGGACAGAGGCAAATGTAGGAGTCAGCTTTGCTTGCTGTGCAGGTGCCACCATTGATGCAGGAGGCTTCATCGCAGATTCCACTGCTGCATTCCCCTAAATACAGAATGGGAATGACAAAGCCAATTCATCACGTGAGCCAGTCCGAGACTGAGCACGCCCACAGCTCACGATTCTGAACAAATACAGTTCACGCCCCACTCCTGTTGATTTGCTCCTCTGCACAACTGCAAACCAGCTTTCAGGATAAGTGGAACTTCCCTTCATTTTAATTTGATTTTGGTTTACTCTTTATGAAGGGCCACAGGGATGCTAAAACATGGCCGACACAGTAAATCAAATAATAAATAACTGGGCAATTTTATGACCACTGACAGGGATGACAGAGTTGTTTCTGCCTGTAACTCATCTCGCTGTTGTTCTCACAAGAGTGTGTTACCATCCCTCCAATGTCAGCAGAGTGTTTATGTTAAAAGCGTTCTCATTTGTTTGGCCCCAATTACCTTAAGTGCTGCCCGCCTTCTTGGTTGAACGTTGGGTCAAGCAAGATAAGCACAGAAGGAGGTAAGGAGCCTTGTCGAAGCTTATTAACTGCCCTGGACTGTCAACTCGTCTGTCTGGAGCAGGGAGGGGAGGGGGGGGCTCCCTAATACCTTAGCAGGGGGTTCCCGAATCTCTACTTCTAAACTCAAGGTTACAGTCTTATGAGGGACAGCAAGGTGACCGGAAGTAAAAAGTGCTGAAAGGTTCAACATCAGATGGGTTAGGTCTCTCTACCAAACAAACATCGGAGAGACCCGTGAAGGGTACACTTGGTCATTTTCAAGTGTAGGTCACCAGATGAAGTGAAAACAAACTGACTTTTCCCAGGCTGCTTTTCTTCTGCTCCTTTGCTCTTCCTTTTCTCCTTGTGTATAAGAAATAAATTAGGCAGATGGGCCACAACCTGGCCCAGAACTACAAAGGTGAGACCAAAGCCCTTTTTCTTGGGATGGAGGCAAAGGGGTGCATCTCTGGTTGAGCCGCGAGGGGTCCAGCTCTGCGTCGCACAGTCTCCAATGTGATGCCCGTGGGAGCTGGTAGCCGCCCCCCTCCACCCCTCTACCACCGCCCCCCACCGCCCCGTGAGATGAGGAACCCCCGTGGCCTGATTGTGTCATCTCAATAGGGGAGTCTCTCATCCTTTCGTCATCAGTCATCTGTTTTTGTTGAACGGATCCAGTCGTTTCTTTTCCGAAAGCCTCCTCAGGAGGAGGGGGAAGGGCTTGGCATACCGTGTACCCAGGGGAGGAGAGCCACTCCAGGAGCTGATAACAGAATTCGATTACAGCCCTTCCAGATGGCTTGCCCCTCCAGCCAGGTGGGCTGGCCTCTATGAATTCCAGCTGGGGGCCACTGGAAGTTCAGGCAGAAGTGACGGTGGTCTCTTTTTTTTTTCAGCCACAGCCCTGAGAACACTGCCAGCAGCCACAGCCTCCATAGAGAGGCCAACTTGAATTTAGAGAGCCAAACTCTCACAGGTCCCCATGCTCCACCGATTTCTGTGGGCTGGGAGGCTTTCTCAGAGAAGGGCTGGTCCCACAGGAAGAAGTGGAGTCCTTGGCGTATCTTAGATACACATGGGGAAAATTATTTTACAAGTTTGCTTTGTAACTATTTTTTATAGGTGGGAGTTGACGGGGAGGGGCGTTGAAAGCCAGCCAGAGATGTTTACTGGATGAAAGCAGTGTTTCAGCAAGATTGTGCTGGCAATGGTATGCAAGATAGATTGTGAGCCATGGGGGTGGGAAAGAGGAGAGAAATCCTATGGGGAGGTAAACTGTGGCTGGAGAGGGTGATCGCAGAGGAAATGGAGAGAAAGTGAACAATCAAAGACGCACAGGGCAAGCAGGAGTAGCCAGTTCATTCTAGAAGTTGAAGGTGGAAGGAGACTCCAGCATAACCTCAAGGCTTCTAGCTTGGAAGACCGAAAGGAGAGTGGCAAGAGGAAGGAAACGAGGGAGGCTGCGAACAGGACCTGGCTGCCAATGAGCAGCGCAGCTGGCTTTCGTTCAACTTAAGCATAAGGTGATGGTGGAAATATCTGCTGCTGAGCCCTTCCTGCACACAGATGAGGGCTGGAGGGGCCGCAGCAAGGTAGGGGCGACCCTGATACCAAGCACATATGCGCTCCTTGAGAGAGGACAGGATGGAAGGGTCCCTGGAAATCCCAGGGCACCAATGGAGGGTGAGGAACTGGCAGAGAAGACAAAGGGGGAACAGATGCAGGACACAGAGGACCCAGACAAGGTGGGTTCCCAGAAGCTCAGGGGAAGCAAAAGCCAAGAGAGGAGTCGAGTGAATACCGCTGAGAGGTCCAGGAGGGGTTTGCAAAGAAAGAACCACTCACAGCTTCAGGGGAGCGGCTTTGCTTTGCAGTGGAAGGCAGAACCCCAGCACAGGAAGTTCTGACAGGAGGCCTGGAGGGTTGCTGGACACAGGTTTTGAAAGAGAGGAGACAAGTCCGCAGGGTTCCCAAATCAGGAGGGTCCAGGCTCACGGAAACATGGCACTGGTTGAAGCTGGAGAGGACCTGAGTGGGTGTGAATAAGCTAGAGCAAGGCATCCATGAACTTTGATGGGGAAAAACCTTTATCTTTATTTTCCATGATCTCTAACTGGACTTGAGTATTTCCCTTACTTATTAATGGAGGTAACGAATCTCCAGTATTAGCAGTTCTTGTGAATTGTGCCCAATAGACCTGAGAATGGGGCGAATCACTTTCCATTTGCTGCGGGTATCTCAAAACACCATTTATTCTCATAGCTCCTTTGACAGCATGGTCGTTACTGCACCCACCTTTGAAGAATCCTGTTCTTTAATGCTTTATAAAGAAGCACATACATTACTATAATAACAGAACTTTACTATATAGCTTTATTGCAATATAATTTTTTCCTATCATGTATATTTATTATCTGCATTTGAAAACATCCTTCTTTTTTTTTTGCGGTACGTGGGCCTCTCACTGCTGTGGCCTCTCCCGTTGCAGAGCACAGGCTCCGGACGTGCAGGCTCAGCGGTCATGGCTCACGGGCCCAGCCGCTCCGCGGCATGTGGGATCTTCCCGGACCGGAGCACGAACCCGTGTCTCCTGCATCGGCAGGCGGACTCTCAACCACTGCGCCACCAGGGAAGCCCTGAAAACATCCTTCCGAGAAGAGGTCCATAGATTTCACCAGACTGCCAAAGGGGTCCATGGCATATGAAAGCTTAAGAGCCTTGGGTTATTGAGAAGTGACAACCTCGGCAGCAAGGTCCCAGGAACATAGGGAAGGATGGGTGCAGAGTGTAGATGAAAAGGTTAGTCTGAGAAAGGAGAACTCTCAACTCTGAGAGTAGGAGGAAGGAGGTGCCAGGTCATGTGTACAGGGAGCTGGCAGGACCGCATCATCAATATATAAAATAACTTTTATTGACACTGATACTTCCTATACACCAGCTGTTATGTAAGTTTACACAAGAAAATGAAGTGAGGGGCAGGAGAGAGATCAGGCTCCCAAGGAGGGAAGAGAAGGTGGAGTGGAATACACTAAGGAGCCCACGGACGGCGAGGAGCCTCCCCTCCCCTCGTCCCCCAATCCAGCGCAACAGTGAGGCTTGTCTATTTCCCATCCTAAGGATCTGTCAAGTGTGTCACCACTACCACCCTGGATCAAACCACCATCATCTCTGATCTGAACTCCTGCACAGCCTCCCAGCTGGTCTACATGCCCCCCGTGAAGACCCTTTCCATAAAGCTGTCTATAGTCAGAGGGATCGTTGCAAAACACAGACAAGATCATGAGACCCACCTCCCCTCATACTCCCACTGGGACAGGGCATTTCCTCTGCCTGGAATGCACTTCCCTCTCATCTTTGCTTTTTAACTCCTACTCTTGCTTCAGATATCAACTTCACATTCCAGCCTCAGAAATGCTTTTCCTGACCCCCAGCCCATAAATCTCCCTATTATACATTAGTATTGCACTTCCCCTTTGTAACAGTCCAAATTGTAATTTTACATTTATGTCTGTGATGTTTATTTAATTAATTTGGTCTCTCCTAGGGAGAGTTATGACAGGAGGGATGAGCTGAGATCCTGTCTTGTTTATTGCTTTATGTTAAGCACCCAGTGCTGTGACCAGCACAGGAGCTTAAATCAGTATTTACCAAGTGGAAGAAAGAGTAAGGGAGTGATAAGCCATAGCGAGACCCGTGGCCCCTGCAGACCTCATGAGTCTCGAATAACTTGGGAAGTTGGCTCTGTGACACTGCAGGGCGGGGATCCAAGAAGGGATTGGAAAAAATGAGTGGTGGTGGCTTAGGTTGGAGAATTTGGGTGGAAATAATAAAAGAAAAGTCTGGGCCAGAGAATACAAAATTTTGCTGAGATTGCTGACTATTCTAGAATGTGAGTTCACACAGAATCCAATAGCTGGACATAATTTAATGAAGGAGATGAGGTGGGAGGGGTCGAGTAATGAAAGGCCCCTTGGAAACAGGTTTCTTGAGTTTGGGGAGGTGGGACAGAGAAAAAACTGTGGTTGAAGCCGGCAAGGCCAAGTTAGAGATCAGAGGGAAGGAGCCATGACTTGCAACTGTCCTCACCCTCTTCTGGAAGCCTGCATCTCCATGGGAAATTAACCGCTGTTTCCAAGAGCCCAGTCTCCCCCATGGTGAGACTGCATTTAAGTTATAGGAACTTGAACTTCCAGAGGACTTATTCAAAGGAAAGCAATTATGGAGGTGAGGAAGGATAGCCAGCCCTGTTCTTGTACCCCAGGGGGGAAAATGGGAAGAAATGGAAAAAAAAGAAGGCCATGTGACCAATGCCTGTCACTAAGGTTGACAGAGAGCAACGGAATAATCCAATAGCTGCTCCCAGGGATCCCAGAGCCAGCAAGGTGGGTCCTCCGTGTTCATCTGCTCCATGGAGAGGTTAGTATTGTACCGGGTGAGAATTTAAAACGCTGTCAGAAACTGGCCCTTACTCAATTTTGCAACTTCTTAACTACCTGTCAGAGATTACAAGACTGCCAGATCTGTCCTTCAGGGCTGTTTCCCTGTGAGTTCAATGAAAAGAGAAGAAACAACTTATACCCTGTGGATCGGTAGAGTCAGGATATTAATAATAACATCAACAACAGGAAACATTTACAACGTATTTGCTCTGTGCAAGGCTTTATTCTAAGTGCTCTATATGCACCGTGACTCATCCGGACAAAATAATCTTATGAGGCAGGTACTATTTATAGATGGGGATATTGAGCCTCAAAGAGGTTAACTGACCTGCCAAATCCAAGCAATCTGCCTTCAGAGTCCAGACTCTTCAACAGCACAGGAGACTTCTCGTGGGCTTGCTGATTCTCACCTTACCACAGCGGGAGCCTTTGTAATAGCTTTAGTCACTACTGCTGTTTGCTTTGACCAAGTGATCAATTGAGGGAAAAAGTAACATAGGGAATAACAGGTGGAGAGTAATCTTTTCCTTTCAAGTAAACTCCATCTTTTGTAGTTTTAACAATGGTGTCACCTTTAGGAGTGAGAAAAGTAGAAGGAAGCAATTTGAAACCAATTCGGGAGCCTCTGACGTGGCAGATGTGGTTAAGAGGGCAGGCACTGGTGCCAGAACTGCTGAGGTCACCATTTACTAGCTTTACCACCTACTAGCTGTGTGACCTTAGGCAAGTCACTTAACTGTTCTGAACCACCAGCTCTCATCTGTAAACACTAAGACTAATCATAGCACCTACTTTGTAGGAATCTCGAGAAGATTAAAGTAGTTCTGGATGGTGGCTACATGTAGTAGGTGCTCAACTAATATTAGCTACAAAACAAGCAAACTGTACTTGGAGTCATGAAGATCGAATCCTAGCTCTGACTCAGAAATGGAGAGAGGGCGGAATAGGATCATATGTGGTAGAGCAAACACAGGCAAATGTGAATGGTAGAGCTAGATTGTGCGCACGTGGTATTCACCATGTGTTCTTTCAAAATGACATCTTGAAGATGGAGAACAAAGAGACCCAACAAAGGAACTTGCCATTTCTTGCAATAACAATGTCATATGAGGATGTGATGCTCAGAGTTGTGGCACCATCTTGGGATTATGAGTGAAAAACAAGAGAACCATTGAGATACCAACCCAGAGTTCTAACGTCATTGAGTCACTGTTAGGGACTGAACTGTGTCCTCCCAAAATTCATAGGTTGAAGCCCTAACTCCCAATGTGACTGTATTTGGAGACAGGGCATTTAAAGAGGGAATGAAAGTTAAATGAGGTCATGTGAGTGGTCCTAATCCAATTTGACTGGTGTCTTTATAAGAAAAGGGAGAGACACAGGATTCAAGCACAGACAAAAGGCCATGTGAGGGCACCGTGAGAAGGTGGCCATTTGCAAGCCAAGGAGAGAGGCTTCAGGAGAAACCAAACATGACAACACCTTAATCTTGGATTTCCAGCCTCCAGAACTGTGAGAAAATAAATATCTGTTGTTTAAACCACCCAGTCTGTGGTATTTTGTTATGGTGGCCCTAGCTGACTAAAACAGTCATTGAATTAACCAACCTTAGAATTATCTATCTGCTGCCTTCAGTGATGGAATAAATGTCCTTATTTCTTTAAAAACAATCCTAGTCTTTTCAGCAAATGGTGCTGGAACAACTGGGCTTACACATACAAAAAAAAAAAAAAAAAAAGAATCTAGACACAGACCTTACAACCTTCACAAAAATTAACTCAAAATGGATCACAGACCTAAATGTAAACATGAAATTATAAAACTCATAGAAAATAACATAGGTGAAAACCTAGATGACCCTGGGTAAGGCAATGACTTTTTAGATATAACACCAAAGACAGGATCTATGAAAGAAATAATTGATAAGCTGAACTTCATTAAAATTAAAAACTTCTGCTCTGTGAAACACAATGTCTAGAGGATGAGAAAACAAGCCACAGATAAGAAAACATTTTCAAAAGACACATCTGACAAAGGACTGTTATCCAAAATAAGTAAAGAACTCTTAAAACTCAATAATAAGAAAACAAACAACTCAATTGAAAATGAGCCAAAGATCTTAACAGATACCTCACCAAAGAAGATATACAGATGGCAAATAAACATGTGAGAAGACGCTCCATATCATATGTCATCAGGGAAATGCAAATTACAACAAGATACCACTATGCACCTATCAGAAAGGCCAAAATACGGAACACTGACAACATCAAATGCTAACAAGAATGTGGAGCAAAAGGAACTCTCATACATTCATGGCGGGAATGCAAAATGATACAGTCCACAGTTTGGTGGTTTCTTACAAAACTAATCATACTCTTACCACATGATCAAGCGATCACACTCTTGGGTGTTTACCCAAAAGAGCTGAAAACTTATGTCCACCCAAAAACCTGGATGTTTATAGCAGCTTTATTGATAATTACCAAAGCTTGGAAGCACTCAAGATGTCCTTCAGTAGGTGAACAGATAAATTGTGGTCCATCCAGACAATGGAATATTATTCAGTGCTAAAAACAAATGAGCTATCAAGCCGTGAAAAGACATGGAGGGAACTTAGATTCATATTACTAACTGAAAGAAGCCGATCTATTAAGGCTACATAATGTATGATTCCAACTATATGACATTCTGGAAAAGGCAAAACTATAAAGAATATAAAAAGATCAGTGGTTGTCAGGGGTTGGAGATGGGGGGAGGAGATGAATAAGCAGGGCACACAGGAATTTTAAGGCAGTGAAAATACTCTGTATGATACCATAATGATGGATATATGTTAGTATACATTTGTCCAAACCCATAGAACATAAAGCACTAGAGGTGAACCATAATGTAAACTATGGATTTGGGGCAATTATGATGTGTCAACAGGGTCATCAATTGTAACAAATATACCACTCCAGTGGGGGATGTTGATAATTGGGGGGTGGGGGGCTACGTGTGTGTGGGACCAGAGGGCATATGGGAAATCTCTGTGCCTTCCCCCCAATTTTGCTGTGAACCTTAAACTACTCAAAAAATAATCTTAATTTAAAAAAAGGAAAATAGAAAAAAACCACAATCTAGTTCTGCCCTATTTTAGATAAGTTCTTTAACTTTTACAAGTCCCAGTGTCTTCATGTGTAAAATAAGTATAATAATAATCTCTACCTCCTCGAGTCAGTATGAGGAATAAATGAGAGGGCGTCAAGAACATGTTCGGCACGGTGGTCAAGAATTGGAATGTGGCCATTTCTTTTAGAAGCAAAGAGTATACGAAAGATCTTTCTACATTATTGTGTTGGTTCTTCCACTGGACTGGGTGAAGAAGGGTGAAAGGGCTGAATTGCTGTTGCCTTGTCAGATGAGACCAGGCTACGTTTCATGAAGAGGGCCAAGATGACAGCAGGACACAACCAAGGGTTTGGTCCACCCTTGGTCTTATTTACCACGTCTGAGTGTTCAGATTCAAGGTCATCGTGTCTTCAGAGCACCAACCTCACCCCTCAGGCCTACCTCCCTCCTAAAGCTCTGCATTAACCATCCGCCTGGGGTTGTAGCCCATGAATCTTCTCCCCACCCTGGCCCAAAGCAGAAAGGCAGTCCCACGAGAGCATCCCACCCACTGGGCAACCACTTACCCACATCAGCCCCGCTGAGTGCCTTCCCCAGCGGCCAGGGCCTCAAGTCCATTCTCTTCCCATTAACAGTGAGTGACTGTACACAGCCTTGAAAGCCTCGGTTTGTCCCTGTTGCTCTCACCAACCAGTAAGCACGGGGAGCCCCACCAAGATAGAGAGGCGTCTGGAAGGTAATTTTACTGTACTGGCCCTTTAAGAAAGATGGAAACAGTAACTCACTACACAAAGTCAAAAGCTAAAACACAACAGGTTTTCATGAGGGACATGGTTAAGATGCAATTTATAGCACCAGTGTTTTCTTCCATCTGTATTTAAGTCACTGTCCTACTAGAAAATTAAACCCACGGTTACCATAGAAAACCCAAGAGAGCTTCTCAGAGGGCTGTCTTTCGAGAAGGGATGATTTTGGAAGCTGGAAGGGAAGGGAAGGTGGGTTAGAGCCAGGAGCAACCCAACAGGCAGTGTACCATGATGGGCATCCCGAAAAAAAACTTTCTCTTTCCAGTCCTGACACCAATTTACTGTGTATCTTGGATGGGTCATAGGGCTATTCTGTGTCTCAAAAGGTGATAATACTAATTTTGTGTATACATGGGCTAACGTTTACCCTTTTACTGTCCTAGTCACCTTTATACTATATCCTGCAAGAGGCATTTGTGAGGGAGAGGGAAATTGCCAAGACTGAGTTGCAAAATATTTTGAAATTTGCTCATGGATACAATTTTTTTAAAGTGTTATTACAGCTAAGTAGGGACATTTCCAATCTTAGACTAAACCACAATCTGGATTGTAGATTTTGAGGTTACAAAATACAGAGCTGAACATTAGGTGGGACAGAATTAAGGTGCTCTTGGTTGTTGTTTTTATTGCAGAAATATCTCATTTGCTTGGATTAAAGGGTAGAGAAGGAGGTTGGCAGAAGGTATGCTGCGAGAAGTTATAAAATGTCTAGAATGTAAGCCACTGAAATGTAATCTTTACCCTTTATACTTCTGTTATCAATAAGTAAAACATCTCATCATTGCTTTTCTAACGAAAAAGATAAGAATCGTTGGTAAATAGTATATTAAATGTGAGCTAGGCAGCTTTAAAGTATTTACAGTGGATTTTAAGGATTAATTCTTTGCCAGCCACTGGCATATAGCTTTCGTGAGATGAATTGAGTGCCCTGTTGGCTTATTTCACCAAGATCCTCAGGATTTACTCCTTCTGGATCCCTTCCTCACCCTTCTGGCCCTATTCCCTGATCCAGGACCACAGCAGGAGCCCGACAGCTAAATCCTTTTCTCCTTGTTTGGAACATTAAGTGCATCAGAGGGGTGGGTAGCTCCTCTGAAGCTCCCTTCACAACATCCCAGGCAATAGTCTTTGAGCCTAGCCTTTACCTTCCTCTAATGAGGGTTGTCTTTGGGCCTCTGGAGGCTGCTTTGCCTGCCCATGCAGAGAACTGGTGGTATCCTGGAGTCTGCAGTCCCCTGGCACAGCCCTTAACAAGTTTTAATGGGTGCTTAAGCGTGAAAGTCCAATTCCCTTGCTTTGGGCTGGCATCACTCCGTGGTACTACTTACACGCCAGAGCTCCCCTGTGGGATCAGGCTAAAGCCAGATCCTGATGAACTTTGCCTGAGATCTCACTCTTACTGACTTCTGTCCCTCCCCCATTCGTCTTAACCCCCTCTCTTACAGGTTTCCTATGGGATCCCTTTTTTTTTTTTTTTTTTTTTGTGGTACGCGGGCCTCTCACTGCTGTGGCCTCTCCCGTTGCGGAGCACAGGCTCCGGACGTGCAGGCTTGGCGGCCGTGGCTCACGGGCCCAGCCACTCCGCGGCATGTGGGATCTTCCCGGACTGGGGCACGAACCCGTGTCCCCTGCATCGGCAGGCGGACTCTCAACCACTGCGCCACCAGGGAAGCCCTGGGATCCCTTTCTTCGTGCATCATTTGCATAAGACTCCTCATCTCAGGTCTGTTTTGGGGGAGCCCTGACTTAAGACAGAGTCACTATCTCTTGAGACAGTTTTCTCAAACATTCCACATCTGCGGTCCTGCTTATACAACTTGCTTAGCAAGTCTTGGTAGTAGAGAGGCAGATGTTGCCCTGAGTATCCACAAAATTACATGCTTTTTGTAATTAATGCTTACATGCATTAAAATCATATACTCTGAAGGCAATCCTCTTCGAGGATTAGAGTCCCTGTTAGAGTACTGCAAACTACACACATAGGCACCAGAATAGAATAGGATTATCACCTCCACTTTCCTAGATGCTATGCCTCTATTAATGCAGCCTATAATTTCTTTAGCTTGTTGTTATCACATGGCCCTATTTATTAACCTTTATTGAATTTCCTTGTTTTAAACCATAAGACATTTACACATGTGTTACTTCTGTTACAGCTTCTCCACCTGTATTCATGTTAGTATTTTGGACCCAAGTTCAAAGTGTCTTTATTCCTGTCAAATTTAATTTTAACCATAGTAGGCCTGTTGTTCTGGCGTTTATGTGATTCTGCAGTGCATTTATCCCATCTTTCCCTTCCTTAGAAATATATGCATATCTGCATAAATGATCTTCCTGGATTCACATTCACTCTATTTGGATTCTTGTTCTTTTGGAACCACTGGGATTCAAATGAATGAGATTTATTTTTTTCTATTCTTTTTTTTTTTTTTTATCAGCAAGTCATGACCCTTAATATAACATGTCTTGTCAGCAAAGAATAGTGAAGAGCCCGGGCAAGGAGAAAGCTATACACATATATACAAAGGCTTTTTTGCTACTTTTTTCCTCAGAGAATACAGATACCTGCCTGATTAGAATTACAGGCTCGGTTCCTTGGCAGGTTGCTAATCCCAACTGTTTATTCTAAACACAGTCCTAAAATTGCTCAGAGCATGACAAATGTGTGAATACCTAGGTGATTTACTGAGTAGCCCAACAGTTACGCTGCTTTACCACTTCCTATAATCATGGCCCCAAAAAGGTGGATGAATGGATTACTCCTGAATATTGAACCAAGGGAACCTTTCGGGACGATTTTCTAAAGCCACAGGATTGCAACACCTCTGCCTTAAAAGCAAGCTTTGTGTTTGGCACTAATAATGGCTTCAATTCTTCCAATACGGACCTTCCTCCACCCCCTGGCATTGATGTCCTTGTAGAAAGAGAACACGTCCCCGGGCACAGAGCCTACTGCACGTCCCTGTGCACCCAGGGCCATGATGCTGGCAGTCACCCTTCTCCTCGGTACATGTGGGATGGACACGTGCCCTGAAAGCCCACCTCGGGTGGAAAGCTGGCAGGGGCACATCAGAGCCAGGATGCATGGGTTTGCCATGAAAAGCAGCCCATCTGCCAGGGCTGTCAGCTCTCTGCAGTGGGATCCTGCCAGGGTGCTTGCAGTGCGTGCTGGGCAGGGGGGCAGGGAGTGAGGCTCGCACTCACCTGGGACTGGCCTGTCACCGGGGTGCCATTGTTCAGCTGCAGCAGCCCGTTCAGCCCATCTCTGTAGAGCGTAACCATGTGCCAGCCCCCTAGCTTGATTTTGGTTTCACTCACGATGATGGCAAGCCCAGTTCCACAGTTAAACCTGTGGGGGAAGAAAAGAAAAGGAAAATTCTTAGATCAACCAGTTCATTATGTTTTCAGACTCCATGGACATCACTTCCAGGGTAATGGCTTCTTTGAGAGCCAGTCTGTTCAGAGTAGGTTTACAAATATCAAGAGCTGTTTAAATCTACACACGGAAGAGCCAGACGCCTCCTTCCCTGGGACCTCCTCAGCCTGGTTGTCTTTAATCTGCCCATAGAACCTTTCACTGTGGAGTCTCCTTTAACCCAACTTTCTCTGCAGCTTAGAGAATCCTGGGCAACTAAGATCTTCCCTCTCCTTCTCAGCAATGACCAGATGCTGAACATGGACTCAAGGTGCAGAGAATTAGAGCTTGAATCATTCTGCTTCCGGGGATTTCTCTGGGGACTTCCCACAACTCCGAAATGACAGGCTCAGTGCTGTAAATAAAATGTAAAAGAAAAAAAAAAAGAAACCAAGTCTTCACACTCATTTTGACAAGCTGGCCAGCAATGCCATCTGTGTTCAGCTGGGCCTGAGTGCAGGGATGGTTTCCATGGGAGTCTCCAGCCCAGAGGGGATGTGGGTGGAGAACAAGCATTCTCAGACAGTTGCATTATTCTTGTTTTTTCTCCCAACCTCCGTATGGCCTGGGGTGCCCTCTGGTCACTATGCCTGACATGTAGGATTCTGACCTTTTCCAGGCAACCTCCAAGCAGCCACCATGCCATGTCCCCCATGAGTTCTGAGACTGCCGGTGGGGAAGGAAGTATGGCGGGTGTTGTCCGTATCAGGATGTGCACTAATTGCTGCCCATTTCTCACGGCCTCCCTTTGTCTCCTGATCGTCAGTGGAGTGGAATGCGGTGAAGGGGCATCGCAAAACAGGCTCACACAGCGGGGGGGATCTCAGAATCACGCAGTAGGAGTCGCAGAGATGGAGAGCTGCTACCAACAAATAACCAGCGGGGCTAGCGGGAGTCAATCAGATCCTCCAAGGGTTAGATCCGCATAAGGTTAGGGCCACTGCCCCAGATCCTGCTGGCTGACCTCAATCTCCCATCAGTCAATGCATTTAGCAAAGGATGCGGGGATGCGGGTGGGGGCATTTTCTACCCCACGTGAGATGCTTGACAGTCTCATCCTTCTTAACCAAAATTAATTTTTTTGCTAAAATAGTCAAAAGACAATCGTGGTTGGTGCTTACTGAGTGCTTTTGCTACGGGTCAGGTGCTGCTCTAAGTACTCTCATGTTTTCATTCATTTAATGCCCACAGTAGTCCTGGGAGGAAACATGGGCTCGGAGAGGTTAAGTCATCTGCTGATGGTCAGACCGCAGGAGAATAGTGTCATCAGGATCTTAATCAGTGAGCCATGGAGAAGCACCCAGCTGATCCCCATTGGTTGTCCTCTAATAGGTGCCGTGTGCACCTCCATGAGGGTGGTTAAAACACTCACACGTCCACAGAACTCTGCATGCAGAAAACCACACGTAAACCAAAGGTGGCTTCCAAGGTGCGTTGGGACACAAATGATCAGGGCAGAGGAGGTAAGTCCAATAGTCCACCACAGCCCTGAGGAAAGACGAGGATGGGGTCCGAGCCTCTGGAAACGCTTAGGAGGCTCCTCTCTGGGCTCTGCGCTGTCAGCTGTATCTACCGCAGGGGACAAGGAGGAAGTCCCAGCCTTCTGCCCATCACATCCACCGAAGCTCCAGGAGAGAAGGGACTCAGTCGCTTTGGCTCACTGCCACATTCCCAGGCGCTGCAGCAGTGCCTGGTACACTGCGGTGGCTCAAGAAACATTTGCTGTTGAATGAATAAATGATCACAAGGTGCCAAACTCAAATCTGAGGGGCAACCCTGCCATCCTGATACCCCAGTATTTAGTAAACTGGTCCATGCTCATCTTATACACACTGTTCCTTTATTTACAGGGATCCATTGTGTATAGATTTTGTTCACACTATAAAAAGGAAAACATAACGTAGGGTAGTATTAAAAGTCTGAGGGGTTTTTGGCAGGAGTTACCTGAACTGGAGTGAGCGCTGGACGACAGCCAGGGACATGAAATCCCCCCTCCCGTGCTCATTCTCCCCGCAGTAGAGCAGTAAGCCATCCTCCGCCTCTGCCTGTTATTATAGGAACGAAAGCCACACGAACAATGAGCGCCTCTTCTTCCATAAAGGGCCACCTGGAAACACTCATGAACACGAAACTTGAGCATCTCCACTGCGTTCCTATTTACAAGCATGTGGACTCCAATTACTTCCCAGGTACCCAGTCCCAGTCCACTTTCAATAAACAGAGGGCAGCGATATAAACAGTGTGTGAGGAATTTTGCAGTGATGTGAGAGGAAGGTGGCCTCATATCTGACCCACTCTTTACTTGGCTTCATGGATCCACCAGCAGAGGCTCTGGGAAACCATGTGCACAAAGACCGCAGTCACACAGGGGCTGCTCTCATGCTCATCAAATCCTATTCTCACCAAAGAGCATTTTAGTTTTTCCTTTTTTAAAAAATTTCCCATGCAAATTTGCTTCTTTCCTTCCATTAGGAGAACATGACAATACAAACAGCCCATGGACTAGTTTAGTTTTCACCCATGTTGTCTGTCCTAGACTGGGACAGATCATCTTTTGGACCCTCAACACTTTGACCGTGACCTGAAGGGGACTTGTTTCCATATCTCCAAACCTTTTCCTGTCATCTGAGATATGCAAAAGAATCACTTTAAGCTGAAGGCAATGAATTCTGATCCACAGCTGATTCAGATCAGAGAGCATCTATTGGGCCCTCACTGTGTGCCAGGGTTGCATATAGTCATTTTTCTATCTGTTCAGTTACAGTCATAATAATGAACGTTGTTTGGGCTTCCTTTAAAAGGAATTTGGGGCTGGAGAATGCATTTATACCTTCTGAAATCCTGGCCTGAGAAGTGTCACTATTATGAGTGTTGACCGAAAAAAAAATGCACAACCTAAAAGTTGAGAATTATGTTTTATTTGGTGGACTTGCTGAGGACTTTAGCCCGGGGAACAGTCCCTTAGAGCTATTGGGCTTAAGTCCTCAGCAAATTTGCTGAATAAAACATAATTCTCAACTTTTAGGTTATGCATTTTTTTTTCAGTCAACACAAGCAACATGTGTGGAACCCAAATATTCTTCCTGGGAACCTTCAGGTCAATCATTTCCATAGTTCAGTAACATACAGAACCCACCCTCCCTTTGCCGCCGCCCTTGAGTGTGCCCATCGTTCTCGCTAAACCCTGTGAATGGGTTTACCCCCTGCTTCCTCTCCCCTCTCCTCCTCCCTTTGATGTAGCACACTGCTGTGTTACGGTGTCCAGTAAGCACTCATCAAAGGATTAATCCTTCTTACCCTAAATTCAAGAGTAATTTGAAATGCCTGATAAGAGTTCTTCAAAGGTTCAAAGGTTACATAGGAGTGGCCAAAGAACTGAGGATACTGTATAACAATATCTGAAAAGAGAAAAAGACAAGATCAAAGCACGCTGTTTCCTCACTTCAAATGCAAAAAATCAGTACACACCATTGCCTGGATGTCATTAAGTAAAAACCCCTGACAGTCTGTTAAACCTAGCTTACCGTCTTCTTCACTCTACTCTTTACCCCCAGGATTCTCATTCCTGGGACTTTGAGCTTCTGAAATTCTTAGGGAGAAACTGGATCTTTGGAGATGGTTACTTGCCACCCTAAAGAGAAATCAATGGCTTTAAGGCCGCTGACACCTGCTTTCTAGCTGTACATCTGTGTAATATAAGTTGGCTCAATTATTATCCTTCTTAACCTTCACGCACATGTTTCTGCTGCATTTTCTTAGTAGAGGTGTGATAAAAGTAAACCCACCCCCAAGATGCCATCAGGATGACTTATTAATTGCTCTGAAAGGACTACCTGTTTGGCACATATAAGAATAGGGCTGCTATCGAACTAGAAGCAATGGAAGTTGCCTCACATTTGCCCTGTGTAGCTAACTAGCTAATTTGGTGACTAAAACATGGGAGAAGGGGCTTATCTTAGAAAAAGAACTTGAAGGAACCACGTGTGGATGCAAAACTGCCCTCTGGCTCCCAGTAGGGCCAACCCACCACCATGTTCCCCACCCCACCTCCCAAGGGCCTACCTTCTGAGCAGCTCTCACCACCTTTGCCCAGGTTGCAGTGGCATCGAGAGCCCCCCCAGGTGTAGTCATTGACACAAAAGCTGTCAGCAGAGCAGAGAATTTCATCACAAGACACGTCAAAAAGCCTTGGCATCATAGCCGCACCATTCTTCCCTTTCCTCTCCACTGGAGCGGGCTGAGGAGCCACCGCAGTCATGGGGAGAGATGCTGGGGTAGCGGGGACAAGCCTAGAAACGGCCATCGGGTTCGATCTGGGCGCCATCTTGGATTCCACCCAAAATTTCTCATTCCCTTCTTTGACAGCAGGAAGCGGTTTAACCTGAAGACAGAGAAGGAAAAGAAGTTCAGGATTAACACAGAGCACGGTAATTAGACTGCCTTATTTATAGCTGACGCCTAACACTTGAAAATATAGTCACTTTTGATGCTTACCAAAACCTTGGGATGTACAGAGGACAAATAGTACTGACTCCAGTTTATGGATAAAGAACTTGGGGCTCAAGGATTTTAAGGACCTTCTCCTGTATTACTCAGAAAATCAGTGCTAAGGCTGATATTATGTGATTTATTATTACTACAATATCACAAAGTTGCATTTACCTCGTCAAGGAATTGTTCATTTCCTTATAAACACTGAGTTTATACAATTTCACTTGGTGGGAATCTAAATACGTTTTTGCCAGATTGTGAAGGCAGCAGGCAGGAGCTGACTACAGAGCATCAGCACGGTTCGTACCTAGTTACTATTAATTTATGATCACCTGGTGCCTAATAGTCAGAGGAAATAAATGTGTTAAAAGCAAATGAGCCAAGTTAAGTACGTTTTAAGTAAAACGTTAGTGGTCCATTGACTAAATCACCTTGTTCAGCAAGGAAACAAAAACACCCAGGTTTTCAAGCAGTACTTTTCTTTACCTCCTCAAAGGAAATATCCAAATCTAAGTCGTCTTCATATGTGTCATCGTCCTCGCTGACTTCTGTGTCGGTTAGATAATGGGGTCCATAGCGCCCACTTCCTGATTCCTCGGGGCCTTCACAGAGAAAAGCAGCACACCGCAGTCAGCACATGCCTTCGCTCCCCTTTTTACGCTAACGCAGCCACATACAGAGCTGTGCTGAATGGATGGAGACGTATCGGAAACACACAAGGAATTCGACACAAAAGAGGAAGCAGCACTGAGCAAAAAGTATGAAAAACATTTCATCTCCTAAGTAATCAAGGAAATGCCTGTTAAACCCAGAAAGAGCTGCCATTTTATACTGACAAGACTGGCAAATACAAAAGTTGGGCCATAATGAATATTACCAAGGATGGGATCAATGGAGACTCATACTCTGATGTTAGGTGTGTAAACCGGTACATCCCCTTTGCAAAACACTTAGAAATATTTAATGAAGTAGAATATGTTCATAGCTTTTGATGCAGCAATGTCACCCCAACTTACAAAATCTGGAGAAACTTTTCCACATGTGCAAAGAGACATGTGCATAACACATTCATAGCATCAGAATTTGTAATTGTTAAAAAACCCAACTTTGCTATTTTTATAATATCAAGTAATATCCCAAAAATCTATCAACAGATAATGGATAAATGAATTATAGTATATCTGTGGAATGGGATATTGTGTAACACAGGAAATGAATAAATGGATATTTAATAAATCAAGATGGTTGAATCTCACAAGATTTCACGAAAAAAATGCAAGTTGCACAGGAACATATCCAGTTTGATGCCATTTATATAAAAGTCAACAGCAAGAAAAACTATATATTATTTAAGGATATATATATACAGTTGTCCCTCTTCCCTTGGCATCTGAGGGGTGGTTTTGGCGCAGGACCCCCTCAGATACCAAAATCTCCGGATGCTCACGCTCCTTATATAGAATGGCAGAGTACAGTCGGTCCTTGGTATCTGCGGATTCTGCATCCACGGATTCAACCAACCACGGATCAATATGGACGGCCGACTATACTCAAACTCTTGAGAAAAGTAAGGCAAGGACCAAAAATACATGGGAAAGGTTAGAAGAGGGATATGAAAGAGGTGTGACACACAGGGGCCTTTGATAGTACTCTATAATATTCTATTTCTTAAGATAGATGCTGGGTACCCATGAGTGTTCATATTATTTTTATATATTATATAAAAACATAAAAGTAATATCACATATATATAAAAGTATATATATACTTTTGACATATGAGATATTTCATTAAAAGTTCTTCAAAATAAGAAAGAGACATTATACTAGAGCAAACACTCCCACACCCAGAAAAAAAAGGGTCCCTGGGTGGCATCTTGGAGGTCAACCATTTCCAAACATCTTAGCAGGACAACAGGATCTTTCAGAACTTTAAGGTGGGCTGAGAAAAACTCATAGGGGACAATACAGGGTATTGTTCTTTGGGGGATGGTCAGATTAACATTTTTATTTAGTTGTCATCCACAAAGTCTACTGATCCACAGCAGTCCTGACTTAGGCTGGACACAGGAAGCCCTACCCCCAGGATCTGAGAGCCTTTCAAAGTGCTGCTCCATAGCGCCCCCATTTCCTCCTGGTGGCTTTGGGTAGGCACAGGTACCAGCTGCCTTCTCTAATCCAGTCACACCAGGCACCAGGCTTTACGGCTGTAACAACTCTGGCAACAGGAACTGACTTTTGTAGGTCACTGATGCCCATTAGTTATTGAATGATTAGTTAAAAAAAGAAAAAAAATGACATTAAAAACATAAATTGAACTTAAAGACAATTCTGCTTTCAGAATAAGCTAAGCCAATCACCTTTCTCACAAAAGCAAACTCACCCTCTTGTAAGCAAAGAGCAAGCAGATTGAACACGAAACTAAAGGAAATGTCAGAAAGGGAGTGTGGGATGCCTGCTCAGTGGGCACGCTGCTGACCGGATATCTCCTCCTGCACCAGGAAGAGGGAGACGTGGTCGGCAGGTGATCCAAAGACATCGGAGAAGGTCCTGTTCTCAGGTATCAGGCACATCTTGGTGGAGGTGTTCTCACCACCTCCACACCAATTCCCCAGTTTTATTTAAAATAGCCCACATGTCAACTGAAAATTCAAGCCTGTTGATGTCAGATTTATACCTGGATGCAAATTCTCTTAAGCCACCTGCATCCAGCCAGCACAGCTGTGTGCCAGATGTCTTCACACAAAAAGCTAGAGGCCCTTGAAAACAGCTTCCCCTCTCTTGTCTCTCTGTATCTTTCTACCTCTCTCCCTGCCTCTCTCTCTTTCTCTGGGCCTCTTTCTTCTCCCCTTCCTCACTCTCCATTTCTATCTCTGTCTCTCTCATATTTTCAGAATGGATGAATTTCACTAGAACCAATTCATTTGCTAATAAAAGAATTAGGTAGCACATGCATGGACCGACCTGGGTTTTCTCTTCCGTAGGTGGGCCTCCGTACCTCCAGGGTGTTCACCCTTGCCCTCTGCACATTCTAGCCATTCTGGTACTATTCTCGTCATCTCAAGATTCTCTGCATTTCATCTTATAATACTCTATCTGGAAAAAAAAATCTTCAAAGACCCCAACTGCCAACAAGATAGATGTCCAGGCTCCTTGGTCGAGAATTCCAATGATCACAACTCCTCTTTCTCCTCCCTTCTCCTATCACCATTATTTATTGAAACCTACTGCCTCTCTCCTACTGATAGGTACTGTTGTTTGCTTCATAGCATACATTTCTAAACTTTACAATAATCCTGAAAGGTAAGTGTGGTGAATTTCATTTGGTAGATAAGAAACTGAAGTCAGGGCAGTTAAGTGGTTTGACCAAGATGAAACCCTTTGTAACTGGCCGAGCCTAACTCAAAACCAAGTTTGCTGCTTTCCCAGTGCCTGTAGGAGAAGAAATCACTGTGGAGAGAGGAAGAGCCTGGGATTGAGAAAATTAACATTTATTGCTCATTTTTACTGTGCCAAGAGCTTTTCATAGATTGTTTCTATTAATTCTCACAAAATCCTGTGAAATTGGTATTATTCCTCCCATCTTACCATGTGAAGGTATAAACTGAAAACGATTAAATAACTCGCTCAAAGGCACACAGACAATATACAGCAGCACTAGATTTATCCTTGGTCTCTTGTTTGATTACATCATGCCACTTATAATCAGACTCCAGATCATGGTTTTGACTCTTTTTTCCCCCCTCTTCCAAAGTTTTAATGGCCAACCTGGTTTACCAGTTGACTTGTGAACACATCTTGTGTTTTCTTACCCCAAGACTTTGGTTAACGCTCTTGTCCACATCACCTTCCTTTTCCCTCTTGTGTGTCCTTATATACATAGTCTAGCCACCCTTCCAGTTGCATGCATTCTGTGGAGACAGAGCTGAATGTGTATCATCCAAAGACCAAAATCAAGTGATATTTTAAAAAGAGAACAACAGGGCTTCCCTGGTGGCGCAGTGGTTGAGAGTCCGCCTGCCGATGCAGGGGACGCGGGTTCGTTCCCCGGTCAGGGAAGATCCCACATGCCGCCGGGCGGCTGGGCCCGTGAGCCATGGCCGCTGAGCCTGCGCGTCCGGAGAGGCCACGGCAGTGAGAGGCCCGCGTACCGCAAAAAAAAAAAAAAAAAAAAAAGAGAGAGAGAGAAAACAGACTCTTCTGGGAAAAAAATGGTGACTCCAGAAAAGATGGAGCAAGCCAAGGCCTGTAGGACATTCTTCCAACTCCTGGACAGTGCCATCCAGCCACGAATACATGTCCCTAATCATGAGCGCAGAACAAGCTTCCACAGTTTGTTGAACTCAATGGATATTCAAGATGGTTTTTACATCCTCTGGACTCCTGGCCTCGGAGTTGCCCTTGTGTTTCTCAACTCAGTTGTGAACCCCCTGAGGGCAGGAACCATATTTTAGACTTCTTGATATGCCTCCCCATCCTCCATTTAAGTAATACTTCACATACTCACCAAAAGCCAAGGCTTCCACCAGGCATGGGAGATACTACCACAGCGCTGCACTATGGAGGGACTCTGTCCTGTCCTGGCCCAGCTGGTCAGGCCTGTTTAAGTGGTGGAATATCGGGGACAAATCCTTGTACGGTGAGACTTTGCCCCCAAATCCAAAGACATTCTCCCCAAACTGCCACCATTCCTGTCTCTTTCCCCAACTCAGAGCTAGAAGTTTAGAGCTGGAAGAGGACTTAGACACCATCCGGTCCAAAAGTCTCATTTCATAAATGTGGAAACTCAGGCCACAGAAGAGAAGTGACTTGAAACCAAGGTCATGCATCTCATTAGTGGAAAATTCAGGACCAGAACCAAACCATATGACCCTTAGTTCAATATGCAAAATAACATACACGTTTTGACACCGAGTATCTAATATACTTTAGCCAGAAGGATATAGAGGAACCAGGCGTTGGAGTGTGGGTAACTGAGTTCTCGTCCTGCCCTTTAACCCACCCTAGGAAGTCTACCTTGAAGGAAACTCTTAGAGGAAAGGACCACAAATGCATTGCTGCAGCTATGAAATGGTACCATGATGAGAATGGAAATGACTCCAGCTTCTCTGCTCATTTTGACAAGTAAAATAAGGCATATATTGTTCAATGAATAAGGTTCTTTGGTCCTTATAATCATTGCTTCTGTTTGACACTGCATATAACCTATCTCTTTGAAGCCAGAGGTTACTGCTCAGTTTGGGGAAACAAAGCGTGTGAGATAAGGGTAGGATGACAATGTGGAATTAGAAGGACTTAGAGTCAAAGACATCTTGACTTTTGTAGAAAGGCCTTGGAGATCAGCTAGCACAAGTCCATTTTACAGAGGAGTAAACTGAGGCTCAGAGAGACCATGTGACTAGCCCACAGAGACAGTTCAGTGGCAGAGCCGGTCTAGAATTCTGGACTCCTGATGCTGCACTCCAATACTCTTTGCAGCATCTCTTCCTGTTTCTCATAATTATCCAGGCTAATTGTCATTTCCCATTTTTAACAGGAAGGAAATGAGCAGAGAGAGGACCAGACACAGTATGGTGTGAAGACATCTGGAATTAAGTTCCCCACTCTTGTTTCTTGATGACCACACCACCTCAGATCTCAAATCCATGGCTTCCCTAAAGATTTTACCAATGCTGTTTCTAAGTGAGCACAGAACGTACAGTCCAAGCCACTGATAAGAATTCTCCCAGTAGCCTGGGGTTATTGTAATTAAAGTGCATAACTCATCTCTCTCTACTTGACCCTTTGTTAATTAGGAAAAGAGAACATTGAAAAGGAGTCATTTATTTAGAACCAGAATAGTCAAACCATTAACTGAATACAAAACAAGTTCAAGGGTTATTCCACTACAAGGAAAACTAATATAGAAAAGACAAATTTCTATTACTATATTACAGGATGACTTTTGTTTAAAAAAAAAACAACCTGTATGCTTGGTTTTATTGAGTCATCACCAGTCTTCTATAAACAGTAAGTTTCTCTGATGTATCGTGGTATAGTTGGAAATACCCCTAGTCATGGAAACCAAAAACTGGGAGAGAGATGGACACAAATGACTGTGTGACCTTGAACGAGTCATTTAATCTCACCGGTTCTCGTGTTTTCTAACAAAACAAGGAACTGGACTGGATTTGATGACCTGCTGGCACTAACATTCTGCGACCCTAAAGTTTACACTTTTAATTCAGACACATTGCAAGCATCTGTTACTCCAAGCGAAGTTTGAAAAAGAAACAACTAGGGAATTTCACTTATGTGGATGAAAAAAGGAGTTAGTTCAGCATGGAAGTTACACGTCTTGGGGATTGTAACTTTGTGTTCAATAATATAAGCCTCCCAGAAGATGTGAGTTATCATTTATCAGAATTCATCTTCATTCATAAGGACCAGGTTGTATTTGGGTTTCTTTTCTTAACAGCTCTTAGCAATGATGAGAGAGGAGCACTTATTCTTCACTCCTGAAGCTGCAATCATGAGAAGAGCTTCCTGAAATACTGTTGAATGCTTGTCCAACCTTTTCGCCTCCCTACAGAGGTAGAGACAGAAACTTAGATGCTGAGTAGAAGCATTTGGTCCATATTTCTGAACTGAGTGAAGCTAATCTATCAAAGGACCTGGGGGAGGGAGGAGGAATTTGGGGCAAATTTGGTCTCTCCCACCTTCCTTCTCTACCTCGACAAGTGGAAAGCAGTGACCTGGGCAGGTGTGATCTCTCTGCAAACCCAAACTTTCCCTCAAGTGGGTTCCATAGCCTGGATTGGGCAAAAGGGAGTTTGCAAAAGGGAGCTTGTGCCTTAGAGTAAACTATGTTCTCTGATCTAGCCTTTATCATAAACAAGGACAAGCATTTGATTCTTTATCGTCTGAGTTTGTTGTCTTATTTCTCAGTTGGTTCAGAAAATGGACAAAGAGAAGAAGTGTTGTTAGCTGGGCATCCTCAAAACCCCAACATCAGCCTCGGCGACAGGGACTCAGGCTCTGCAAGAATGCTGAATGGTTTCCTTTGCTCCTCCCTTTCCCACAAATAATCTGTCTGGTTCTTTTCTTTCCACCTGAGCTAAACTAACTCATCCCGGGGTACGTTTCTGTGGTGGTAGGGGTGGGATGGTTGGGAGAGAATGGCTCTAGAGAACCAGCTATAGGCAGGTATGTTTGCTCTTTTCCATTCATCATGCTTCATGAAACCCTTACTTGACAACAGCCCAAGAATGTCACCCCAGACACCAAATGACTTCTAGAGCCCTCACCTCAAAACTTCCCTGACTCCTTTACCTTTATGATCTTTATGCCTGCACACACAGAGGAGGCGTCAACTGCACAACCCCTGTGGAGTGTTGTCTTTGGAAGAACACAAACCAGTCAGCCAAGCACAACCCGCTGTAGCCTTCTCCCTTGGAGTCTCCCTTTCTAAAGATAATGGGGCTGTGGAAAGCTAAGCAGATGGCCAGAAACCAAGGTGTGAGGTACCTGCGTCTCTACTTCCTGCTGATGGAGGAGATACACAGGCAAAGCATAACGCAAGAGGTGGCTGTGAACACAGCAGGACAACCTACGGCCATGTTTTCATCATGGTGTGCTGAATATTTCAGGTGTGGACTCTTTGTAACTTCAGAGAATAATGAATACTAATTCGTTGACAACATTCTGTGGGGATGCTCAGGACTTGAGGTGGAGTGGGCAGTGTATAAGTTAGATAGGCAAGTAAAATATTTCTGAACAGCTGAAGGAGTGGCTGGCAGGGTTATGTATACAGCAGGCCCTCAGTACGTATTACTTAGATAAGAGAGTGAGTGAATGAGTGAATGTTCTCTAGAAGAGCAAAATCTTCTTACAAGGTGCTCTGCACATGACAAATGCAAAAAAAAAAAAAAAAAAGGTTTGTTGAAAGACCTTAGCTTTAATCTGGTCTTTGGCAATGCTGTAAGTGTCTAATCAGTCATTTTCACTAGGAGTTTAGTAGTAATTCTCAAGTAACTATTAATAACAGAAAACTACTGTCCATAGTGTCAGGAAAATAACAGGGCTTGAAAAGTGAGAGTTTACTCTCTCTCCACCCCACCCCTCTCTTTCTCTTTCTGCAAGATAATTTGACAGTATATACCAAGTGTTTTGAGTTATTTGATTTTCTGATTCTACTACTAGGAATTTGTCCTAAGAAAATAGTCAGATGTATAAAAACATTCATTATCATTTAAACATTACTTTAAGAAATTTAATGGCATGTTCTATGTTCATGGGATGAATTTATGTTTGGAAATATGGAGGTCATTGGCTCTCTTTACATGAGTGGTGGGATTGGAAGCAGACTGGAGTGAGTTGAAGAGTTAATAGGACGTTGGAAAAAAAGTAGTAACAGTTAATGTAGACAACACAATAACTCTAGCCTGAAGGAAAGCAGAGAAATGAGATGGTAGATGGAAGGGTTGTGGGATCCAGGAAGTCTTTTCTGTGAGTGTGGAATACATGGTTGCATGCTGACGGGAATGATCTAGAAAAGCAGAGAGTGAAGGATGGATCAAGTAGGAGAGATTGGGGGGCAGAAAACAAAAAACAGATGTATTTGGTGTGATCTGCAATTGGCTTAGTATTGTACAAGACAGGGCTTGGTTCAGATCTTGCACTTGGGAATCAGGAGGTAGAATAGAGAGATTGAGATGAGAAAGAGAGAGGAGACGCAGCTCACCAGGGGCTCACAATCCAGTGAGGAGGAAGACACATGTACCTACAACTGCAGGGCAAGATGACTGATGCTATTGTGAGAGTGAGCTCCAGTGTCTCTGTGGGTTTTCTGTTCTCCTTAAACTGGCTTCAGAGTGGAGCACCAACTGTGGTCCAGTTCTCTTGTAGGTGTTCTGATTGGCAAATGGTTTAAACTAAAAACACTTACACCCTATCATCCCTCTTCTCTCCTCTGAGAAAAGGTGCTAGGGGAAAATAATTACCATCATGAAATTCTGTGTTTGATTAAATGATTGTTCAGCAGTGAGAGTGAAACAAAAACATGATCGCAAAGCCTGAGAGAGTTTGTCCCTAACAGACCTTTAAGGATTTACTGAGAAGTATACTTCAGGAAGAAGGAAAGAGTAAGATGCAAAGGGTAGTGGGCAGAGAAACTGTATGGATAAATCTAAACAAGTGTTACTGTAAAAATAAATAAATAAAAAGTCTAAACTTGTACCTATTAAACAAAGTGGAACAAAAATGCTGAAAAGTAATATGTAAGACAAGAGGGAATTGATTTGGATCGAAGCTGCTAAGGTCCTTTTATTGTTTGTGAAGAGGGTAATAGATGTTTATTAACTTTAGACCATAAAAGTTTGAAAGTTAACAATTTATGGGTAGTAAATAAAAGAATATATAATTTCATCCCAATGGAGAGGAAAGGGGACTAAGAAAATACAGTCAATTCTATAGAAGACAGGAAAGGAGCAAAGATAAAGATCCCCTCTCCAAGAAAATGGAAAAAGCAGAGTAAATAGTACAAAATAAGATGGTAGAAATTTTTAAAAATGTCAACAATTATAATAACTATTAACGTAATAAACTTGCCATCTAAAAGACAGTGCTTGTCAGATTGGAATTTTAAAAGTTAAGCATTAGGTTGTTTCCCAAAAGTACTTAAAACATAAGACACAGAGAGATCAAATGTTTAAAAAAAAAAAAAGAGTAATAGATGTTTCAAGCAATACCTAAAAGAAAGCTAGTGGATCTACATTATTATTGGACAACATAGACTTTAAGGGGAAAATGAAGTATTATTAATGATAACAATTGTTACTAAGTAATGAGTAAAGGAACCATCAGGAATACAAAACGTGTAGGTATCTAATATTACAACCTCATATATATATCAATAAAAAAATTGAGAGAGGTGCAGGGAGATACAATGGAAAATTTTAACATATCTCTCTCAGTAATTGTTAGATCAAGCTGATAATATAGAAGATTTGAACAATGATATTAAAAAGCTTGATCAAAAGGACATATATAAAACCCTAGACACCAAAGTAAGAGAATGCATATTCTTTTCAAAAGTACATGGGAAAAGTGCATGAAAAGAAAATTGTAACTACAGAAAAAGAAAAGAAAATTCCACAAATTCCAAAAATTTAAAACAGACTTCTAAATATAAGAGCCTTGGGAATAAATCTAACAAAAGCTATGAAGGACTTTTATGAAAAAATGTGAAAAGTCTATTAAAAGCCTTTGAAAAATATCCAAATGAACAGATGAGATATAGCCATGAAGTGGATGATTCTATATCACAGAGATACTAATTCCTCCAAAATTATTTATAAATTTAATATAATTCTAATTTTAAAATTCAACATAAGTCTGATTTTTAAAATCCCTTCAGGGTTTTTCACCGTATTGGAAAACTGATTCTAAAACTTATATTGAAGAGCAAAGGGTCAAGAGCAGACAATTTTGAAGAACAAAGTGCAGTAGAATTACTTACCAGATATCATGACTTTATAAAGTTGTAGAAACTAAGACAGTGTGGTATCCTATTTTATTTTATTTTATTTATTTATTTGGCTACACTGTGTGGCATGCAGGATCATAGTTCCCTGACCAGGGATCGAACCCATGTACCCTGCAGTGGAAGCATGGAGTCTTAACCACTGGACCTCCAGGGAAGTCAGTGTGGTACTGATAAAGAAATAGACTATAGAACTCAGGAACAGATTCACAGATGTATGGAGATCTGATACATCAGAAAGATGCTGTTGCAAATCAACAGGAGAAAAGATGAATAATTCAATAATTGGTGCTGGGGCAAGTGGTTGTCTGTATGGGAAAAAATATTAAATTAGCCTCCTACTTCTCCATACCTAAAACTAAATCCTAGATACATTAAGATTTTAAATATGAAAAGCAGAATTTTCAAAATTTTAGAATAAAACAGAAGATTTTGCTTAATGACCTTGGGGAAAGGAAGTAGTTTTTAAAAAAACACACAGAAACCATAAAGTATAAAGAAAATTGAGATATTTAACTACATTAAAAAATACTTCTATTCAATACTTGATATAATAAGTGAAGTGAAGGATAAGTCAGACTAGAAGAAGATATTTGCAACACATTATTGGCTAAGGATTAGAATTTAACTCTACATATATCAATGCTCATTAATATTTATTTATATGTAAATGTACACTATGTATATAATTAAGTACATGTTTATTCCAATAAAAATAGGCAAAACATATAAAAAGTCATAAGATGATTAATAGTTATAAAATTATGTTTAACTTCACTAACAATAGAGAAGTGCAAATCAAAGCAATAATGACATATTTTATATCCATCAGACTGACCATGTGTAAAAGTCTGACTAATACCAAGTGTCAGCAAGGACATACAGCAAGAAGTTTTGAACACACTTCCAGGGGGAGTGAAGATAGCTACAATCACTTTGAGGAACAAATTTCTCAAAGGCGATGGAGCTGAAGATATGCATGCACTACAACCTAGCAATTCCATTTGTAAGCACATACTCAAGGAAACATATATGAGATTGTTCATTGCAACATTGTAATGGCCAAAAACTGGAACAATTTAAAGGTCCAACATCAAAATAATTGATGGATAAACTATGGTATATTTATACACCAGTGTCACTATACAGCAGTGACACTGCATGAAGTAGAACTTTACAATTTAATTTGCAAAAACACAATGCAGTGGAAAAAAAATCAGTCACAAAAGGATACTTGCCATGTCATTGCATTTATAAGAAATGTAAAAACAATCAAAACAATACCACGTTGTTTGTAAATAAATATATATATATATATATATATATACATGTTACATATAATGATTAAAATGTAGGGAAATCATAAACTCTAAATACAAATACCTCTCAGAAAGAAGGGAGAAGAATGGTGTGGGGAGGGGTACACAGGGGCTGCCCCAATATCTGTAATTTTTGTTTGTTTGGCAACACTGAAGAAAATATGGCAACTGTTAAGATTCGGCAAGAAAGCTTTGCCGGTGCCCCGAGTTGTGGCACTCGGGATCTTCATTGCGGCATGCGGGATCATTAATTGCAGCATGTGGAATCTTTAGTTGCAGCATGCATGTGGGATCTAGTTCCCTGAGCAGGGATCGAACCTGCATTGGGAGCATGGAGTCTTAGCCAGTGGACCACCAGGGAAGTCATGGATCCAAAGGATTCCTGATATTTTTCACTCTGCTTGAAACTGTCCATAATAAAAAGAAAGCAATGTAACAAAGCCTGAATTTTATTAGGAGATTGAAAATCCACACCTAAGATAATAAGGAACAAAACTGATACTGGAGAAACTTGAACCAGTGATTTTCAGATGAACCTGAGGAATTACCCCAGAATGCTGAGAAAAATGTCAAAGAGATTAAAAAATATATGAGAGAAAATAATAGATATGGATGTGGATATAGAGCACAAGGTCCAAACTGAGGGATTATGGGTGTTTCTTTGGTATTTACCAGAATAATGGGAACAGAAATGAGAATCAAAAACATAAAAATATAACTTGCCTGAGCTGGAAAAAAAGCAAGAGAATATATTTTGAAAGGGCTAATATTTCCACTGAAATAAGATCTACACCTAGACATAAACTGGCAAAATTTCGACAGGATAAAGAAAAACTTCAGGAGTCAAGATGGTGATTTCTGTGTAGACAAGCAGTTGGGCAAGTAAAGAAATACTTGATGCTGAAATACATAGTACAGGAGGTGATTTATCCAGATTGTTTCTGGTTTAGTAAAGACAAATTAGGAAGGCAAAGGAAGTTCTACTATCTTCAGAGAGAGTGTGTCTGAACTAAAAAGAATTAAGATACTTTTGATAACCACTAGTTTGTTCTCTATATCTGTAAGCCTATTTCTTTTTTGTTATATTCACTAGTTTGTTTTATTTTTTAGATTCCACATATAAATGATATCATACAGTATTTGTCTTTCTCTAGTAGGGAGAGGAAAGGGGGGAGGAGCAAGACAGAGGTAGGAGGTTAAGAGGTACAAACTATTATGTATAAAATAAATAAGCTACATGGATATATTGTACAACCCAAGGAATATAGCCAATATTTTATAATAACTATAAATGGAACATAACCTTTAAAAATTGTGAATCACTGTGTTGTATACCTGAAACTTATATAATATTGTACATCAACTATACTTCAATAAAAAAAGACAAAATAATTTGGACCAGGTGCTGGGGAGAGGAAGGAATGGAGAATTATTACATTGCTTAATGGACAGAGTTTCTGTCTGAGGTGATGGGAAAAGTTCAAGGGGTAGATGATGGTGACAGTTGTGAACATTGTAAATGAACTTAATGCCACCAAACTGGACACTATAGATGGTGAAAACGGTCAATTTTACGTTATGTATATTTTACCACCATACTAAAATAATAAACGAAAGAAAAAGAATTAAGATACTTTTGAAATATCCTTTTGAACTCCAGTTAAAAAAAATCTCTGGTATTCAATACCAGAATGTATGTTAGGTGTTGGTCTTCAAAATATAGTCAAGGAATTTACTGAATAATTCTAAGGGACATATTATCCCTGCGTCTAATTTTTGAAGGGTTTTCTTTCTGTCAAGTTTGATCATTCCCATAGACATTTCCTGATCATTAAACCACTATTAAAACCACCATTACAGTCAGTATTCACTATAATGCTCAATATTCTTTATATAATGATTTCTTTGGTAATTTCTTCCTGTAACTGTAACCAGAAAAAAAAATTTTTTTCACTGAAAAACCAGTTTGCATCCTTTGGTCAGACATTGAGAGTTCTATAAGACCTTGATTTCTTTCTTGTTTTTGCTAATAGGAAGTTTGGCGTTTAGTGACATCCAGGACTTAACTGTCTCATCTCATACAATTATGTTACCTACCTCTATCTGGTTTCTGATCATCTTATCATATTTCTTTTTAATTAAGGTGTGTGAGTGCGTGTGTGTCAGTGTGTGTGTGTGTGTGTGAATGAGTGTGTGTGTGAGACAGTGTGTGTGTGCATGTGCGTAAATTTCCTCAAAGTGGTATTGTGCATGGGTGAAATACAAATGACTTAAAAATACATTCACTGGGGCTTCCCTGGTGGCGCAGTGGTTGAGAGTCCGCCTGCCGATGCAGGGGACACAGGTTCGTGCCCCAGTCCGGGAGGATCCCACGTGCCGCAGAGCGGCTGGGCCCGTGAGCCATGGCCGCTGAGCCTGCGCGTCCGGAGCCTGTGCTCCGCAGTGGGGACAGGCCACAACAGTGAGGGGCCCGCGTACCACAAAAAAAAACAAAAAACAAAAAACATTCACTGTACATCTCATACCTGTGACTCATTCATTCTGCAAATGGACGTTTGTACCTCTTCACCTCTCTTACCTGTTTCTTTGCCCCCCGCTTCCCCTCCCCTCTGGCAACCACTTGTGTGTTCTCTGTATCTGCAACTCTGTTTTGTTATGTTTGTTCGTTTGTTTTTGATTTTTAGATTCTGCATGTAAGGCAGACAGTAACTGTTTTTCTCTGTCTGACGTATTTCATTTAGCATAATACCTTCTAGGTCAGGTAACATTTTTGTATGGTGACACATCATAACTAGACGTGTGTCGAGTCCCTATGGTGTGTGAGGAACTAACATAGTATTGTAGGTCAATTTCAGTTCAAACACAAACAAACAAACTCATAGAAAAAGAGATCAGAATTGTGTTAACAGAGGTGGGGACTGAGGGAGGGGGACCTGGATAAAGGCAATCAAAGTGTACAAACTTCCAGTTTGTACAAATAAGATAAATAAGTACGAGGGGTGTGATGGACAACATGATAAATCTAATGAACACTGCTGGATGTCATATGTGAAAGTTAGTAAGAGAGTTAAGTCCTGAGTTCTCATCACAAACAAAATTTTTTCTATTTTTTTAAATTTATATTTTGTGTCTGTATGAGATGATAGATGTTCACTAAACTTACTGTGATAATCTTTTCACGAGGTATGTGAGGCAAATCATTATGCCTCACACCTTAAACTTACACAGTGTTGTATGTCAATTATATCTCAATAAAACTGGAAGAAAAAAAATACATTCCAATATCTTGAGTAAACTCACATTCCCAAAGCCTGCATGGCCCCAGAAGACAGCCATATTGTGGACAAGACTGTTGGTGATAACTAAGCTGGGGAGGTCCCATCATGATGAAAACAACTCCTACTTTGTCAATATTGTCATGGGAGCAGAGCCAGTCTTGAATCAGGGAAGGCAGTCTGACTTTGATCCTCAATCCGACCCACAATCCTGCCCAACAATTAATCGAAAACTCCATAAAGAGCCTGTGACAGAAGCAAGCCAGCCTCTCTCTGGGTCATGAGATTAGTTGTGCCCAAGAAACCTTTTCAAAATGAATGAAAACAAGAGTAATCTGTTCTCATTGTCAGTAGACATCGTGGCATATTGATAAAACCAAGGCACAGAGAGTCGAGGTGGAGCCGGGGTGCCCTGAGAGTTTCCAAGCACTGAAGGCTCACAAACTTTTCTCCATGAGACAGAAAATCATGAAATGCCAACGCTGAGAATTCACTGAATGGAATTATCCAGTGGAATTGCCATGGGTCGCTTTCTAAGGGAAGAATTTCTGCAGAGTTTTGAAACCTACACCTTGAGAAGATACCACCTAGAATCTGCTGAGCAAGGGAAGAGAAGGAAGTGACAGAGCAGGCAGCCTCCTGGGCACAGCGGGTGTAGCTGGGATCCATCTTCCGGGATGGAGGCCTCATGCTGTGAAGTCAAGAGCGGTAAGGGAGAGAGGTTGGCTGGGGCTAGACCATGGAAGATACTGAACGTTGAGCTAAGGAGTGTGGCCTTTAGCCTGCAAACAAGGAGGGGCAGGAGAGCAACACGCTAATGAAGCTGGTTTTACATTACCCAACACGGGGTGCAGGGGAGGTTCTACCTCCTCCCTCTGCACCCCTGTATCTTTTGGCCTCCTTCATACCCTTGAAGATCTCCCTCATCACTCAACCCAGAAATCCTTCTGCCTGGATTCTCCTGTTCCTATTCCTCTGTCCCTTTGGAGAAATCCCACTCGATTCTTCCCAGCCATGCCCAGTGTGACCTCACTGTGGAATCTTTGCCAACCCACCTCTCAGTTCCCACACCCACAAAATCAATCGCTCCCCTTCCCCACGTGCAGAGCACCTCCGTATCGCGCACGCCACGTGTCTGTTCACTGGATTGGATCCTGAACCCTGGAAAACAAGGACTGGCTCAACTCTGACAAGGGTGTGGTAAAAATAACTATTTGTGGAATTAGTGGCTGATCCTTTTGGGGGCTTCTATACAGAATCCACCCTCACTCCATGCCGTTCAGTGCTGATATGTCATTTATATGAAACTATTCAAGTTCCTTATATATCTGATTCAGTATTATTCTAGCTGCACATTTTAAACCCATTAGTGGCGAGTAAAAATAACTCCCTGGGGCCTGACCACAGTTTTCAAAAATGGAACCAAATGGATGAAAATATAAAGCTCTGAATTTAGCATCGGTGAGTATTGTTCGATGAGACATCTGCACATACACACATGTATTTCTAGATATGTTTGTGTGCTCTGGGCTGCAGTACAAATTGTATATTCTTATTGTGTGCTGCAGTCCAAAAAAGTTTGAGAAAAAGTCTTCACTGGAGTTGATTTTTTGAATGTCAGTTAATTTTCCAGCCTGATTGCCATTTTATTTTGAGCAAGGCTTAGATTTTCTAATTTTATTTTTGTCTTGTAATAGGATTTCTCAGCCTCGGCACTACTGACATATGGGGCTGGATCACTTTCTGGTGTGTGTGTGTGCGCGTTGTGACGGTGGGGTTCTGTGTGTTGTCGGCTGTTTCGCAGCATCCCTGGCCTTTCCCCGCAAGATGCCAGGAGCACCTTCCCCCCAGCTGAGACAGCCAAACATGCCTCCAGGGGCTGCCAAGAGCCCTGTAGGGGGCAAAATCACCCTCAGTTGAGAACTATACCCTATGGTGCCCCAAATAATAGCCCATTGCAACAGAAGATCTCCCTACAGATTCTTAATCTCCATCAGGTTTACAACAAGGTCCCTGTAGACCACGGTCTGACTGCACAGAATGCTAACGGTCTAAGCACAGGATTTCCACTGGGGGGTGTGCAGCAGGACCCAGAATGTGTTCAGGGTCAGAAGGTGTTCTTGGAAGCACCAAGAGAAGAGAAGGAATCCCAGCACTTCTGGCTGAAAGACATAAAGCCTTGCAACGGAAGAAGCGTCTCAGAAAACTCACGTGCAATGTCTGCACCTGGGACCATGGAGACAACAGTCCCCCTGCTCTAAAAAGGAGCTACAGGCATCCAGAAGATGGGTGAGAAATTAAGCATCAGATGGTAAGAAGTGGCACTGCTCTTACACGGAAGGGCCCAACCACGCAGGCAAGTGGTGTCTCTGCACAGAAAGGAGGGTAGGAAATGCCAGGAATCCTGGACAGAGAGTCCTGTGAATCTAACACTCACGGCAACTAACTGTGACCTAGAACTAGTCATATAATCTGGTGATAGCTCAGCTCCTTATCAGAAAATTGTGGAAGTTTGGCTAGGTCCTTAAACAACCTGCTGGTTCCAAAACTCCATGATTTTGGTTTGGCTCTCTACCTTTTCTTTTCATATATATTCTCCTTCGAACAATATATTGCCTCTCTATTCATCTCCCTTCCTCTCTGCTGGGGTCCACACACCATAGCCATAGTGATCATGTTCAAAATGTAGATCAGATCAGATCATTCTGCTGCTCGAAACACTTCAAGATCTTTGCAACTAACTTGGAATAAAATCCAAAGTCCTCACCAGAACCTACAAAACTGGACATGATCTGACCCCTGGCCTCTGGCTACCTTTCTGACCTCATTTCCTAACATTCGTCTCACTTACCATATTCCTTACTGTTTGTAGAATATCCCAAGGCTGCTCTCACCGCAGGACCTTTGCACTTGCTGCTCCCCCCCACAAGGAGGGACTCTGCTCAAACCTCTTTTTAAGAGAAGGCTTCCTTGGTAACCTATTCCAAACAGCAGCTCCTGCATCCTCTATGCCCTCTCACCCCATCTCTTTTCCTCTTAACACTTAACATTAAAGGTATATTATTTATGTAGGATAATGTAGTAAGTATTTATTTTATTATCTACTTATTTACTGAGACTGATTCTCCCACATATAAGCTCCATGAAGGCAGAGACTGTCTATCTTACTTACTGCTAAGAACCCAGCACCCAGAAACTGCCTGGCATATCATTGGTATTAAATACACATTTTAAAAAATGAATTGGCAGGAATTCCCTGGTGGCACAGTAGTTAAGAATCCACCTACCAACGTAGGGGACACGGGTTCGAGCCCTGGTCCGGGAAGATCCCACATGCCGCGGAGCAACTAAGCCCGTGCACCACAACTACTGAGCCTGAGCTCTAGAGCCTGCGAGCCACAACTACTGAGGCCACCTGCCACAACTACTGAAGCCCGCGTGCCTAGAGCCCCTGCTCCACAACAAGAGAAGCCACAGCAATGAGAAGCCCACAGCACGGCAACAAAGAGTAGCCCCCGCTCACCTCAACTAGGGAAAGCCCACATGCAGCAACAAAGACCCAAAATTAAAAATAAATAAATAAATACATTTATTTAAAAAAATGAATTGGCAAATGAATGTTTAAACAAGAGAAATAATCACTGTAGACTCAGAAACTAAATTCTTTACTTTCTTGAGCATCACCAAAACATTTTCCAGATTAATGTAAATAATTACCAGTGGTGATATCTGATGCAAAAACAATCAAAAATTTGGCCCGACTTAACTTCCAGTCATTTGCAGTTTTTCTTCTCTCTCACTCTTCTGTTTTTCATTGTTTAAATTCTTTCTGAATTTCGCAGCCCTTTATTTCATTTTATTTTAGAGATAAATTTATTGTATCAGTTATTTTTACCATTAGGGCTCAGCACTGATTAGAAGTAAGATATTATAAACGTCTCAGATCACTGAAGCGACTTCAGTTTCTGCCTGTGAACTTTTCTTTCCATCGCAAGAACTAAAATCTAAAATTAGCTGCCCTCCCCCATTTCGGTGGGACTAGTTAACCACGGAAGAAGTCAGTCGTCTGAGGCAACATAATGGAACCTCTCTGTTTTGTCCTCATCTCAACCACCACAAGGGACTCCAAACTGATTCTAAAGGGCTCTTCGGGCTCTGAAAGTCTGTGAACTATCGCCATCTGCTGGGTGACTTGTGAACTACCATCACCTGGGGATCCGTCTTCGTCCTTCCTCCCGAGGAGCAGTTGGTCATTCCCTACTGCTTGTGATCCTCAGAATCTGTGGGTCTCTGGAATCCCACCATGACGACGTGATCAAGACTACTGATGGGAGAAACATTTCACTGGGCCAAAGTGGACATACATTTACCTTTTAAAATATGGTAAATGGTACGGTTGGAGTTAGATGGCAACACTAATGACTCTCCATGCAGGTGGGAAGGGGAAGCTGGAACCACCAAAACCTCCAATATGAGACCTAAGCTTCAAAACTAGATAGTTTCATCCTTACGGCAGGTGATTCTTCTTTAAGATTTTGTCTCAAAAGTGTGTATGAACACCACGCTTTAGTACGGATACTATCAAAACATTTAATAATGGTTAGAATAGCAGGAAGAGAGTTGGGCTTCAAATGCCATCCGTAGTGCAACTTGGCTGCACACATTGGTCTACCCGTGGATAAACATTAGGGAGAGACAACTAAAAGTCCTGACCCGCCCTCCTTCACAGAGATATCAAAGGGGTAAATGCAAACTTGGACAAGCCAAAAGGTAAGTAAGGGAACCATCAAGTGGCCCAGTTTTGTATATAATAGTGAAACAATGTAAAAGCCCATCAATAAAAAATTAGTTAAATAAATGGTAGAGATTTACAATGATATATACTGTGGTCACTAACATTAATGATGTAGATCTATATTAATCTATGTTTAAAGATGTATACAGTATTTTGTTATACAGAAAAAGTATATGTTCTATGATCTCATACTGGAGTTTTAAAAATTCTGGATGATGATATACCAAAATGTTAATAGTGGTTATGTTTGGATGCTGAGATTAGAGATAATTTTCATCTTGATTTTTTTTTGTTTTGCATTTTATATGTTGTTCTTTTTTTTTTTTCTAATAATAAGTATGGTTTACTTTTACTATCTAGAGACAACAAAAAAGCTATTTCTGCTTTGGGATTATTGCAGAGGTTTCATTAATCAGTCTCCCTGCTCTTGCCTTTGCCCAGCTACAGTCCTTCTTTCACATACCAGTGAGGAGTGATTTTGTTGAAACCTAAGTAAGGTCTTTTTGCCCCTCTGGTCAAGCCCATCCTGCCTCCCAACTCTCCCAGTCTTCCCATCTCTTTCCGAGAAAAAGCAAAGTCCAATGGCCTCCACTGGCCTCCAAGGTCCTAATCAGCCTCCACCGACTGTGACCTCCCTCTCTGACCTCATCTTCTACCTCACATCCCCCTAACCCAGCCACACAGGCAGCCCTGCTCTTCTGTGAACAGCCCGGGATGCTCCTGTAACGAGGCCTCAGCGTTTAGCTGGAGAGCTCTCCCCCCGGGTGGATGGACAGATGATAGATCTATCGATCCAGGTTTATCACCCCGTCCTTACTCAGATGTCACCTTCTCAGGAGGCTTTCTCTGACTGCCCATCCCCTTCCTTGTTTCGTTATTCTCCACGGCCCTTTCACCACCTGACACACTATTTACATGTTTAACGTTATCTGTTCACCTTCCGTCTGCCCTGACTAGAACGTAAGGTCTGTGAGGTCAGGGATTCCTTTTGTCTGCTTTGTTCACGGCTGAATCCCCAGCATCTGAAACAGTACCTGGCACAGAGTGGGCATGAAATATTTGTTTGAAAGAGGAAACGGAGATATCATAAAATAACTTGAGAAACTGATTCTTTAGAAAATAGGAATCCCACTAACATTAGGAATCAAGTTGAAAACAAAGTGATCACCAAACTGGGTTCTTGTCCAGGATCTTCCACCGAGTGACCTTGAGAGGGCTGCCGGGGTGTTCTGGGCCTCAGTTCCCTCATGTGTTGAATTGTGGTCCTTTCCAGCTCCATGAGTTTACAAACCCTCAGTAAACGAATATTAGCTGTGAGACCTCATCATCTCCTATGTTCAAGGAAATAAGTTGCCAGCTACGAATTGGCACTTGCCATCTACCTCTACGAGGATTAAATCACGAGCCGCTGCAGCCTCTGACCTTCAACAACTCCTGAAAGGAGTTCAGGCTGGAGATCAGGAATGAGGCACTCTGTGCTCCGGGAAAACCTGGCAGAAAAGGCCTTCAGTTAGTTAGATATTCTCAGGAGAAAATTTGATGTGCCCCATTCTTGCATCTCCTCGTATCTAGAAAAGCACGAAAACCCTTCAAGGTGACGTCTGCTCCTCGTGACCAGCAGTAGCCTTCATGAGGTTAGCAGTAGCCTTCTGCAAAAAGTACGCGCTTGACTGCATGTACTCCCCCTTCACCAGAATCACATGTATACTGACCTCCCCCGCTTACCTCTTTGGAGCAGTTTCTCAGAGTTATCTGAAATGCTGTCTCCCAGGCTATAGTCCTCACTTTGCCCCAAATAAAACTTAACTCATAACTCTCACGTTGTACATTTTTTTTTCAGTCAACAAAGCTAAATAGGCAAAGATGAACGAGATAAGATCTGTGCTCTCTGAGAGCGAAAGACCAAAGATAATCAATATTCTTGCAATCCACCAAAAGGCACCATCGTTTTATTATGGGAGATGATCCTATTACTTCTTATGGGAGATTCCTCCCTCTGATCCACCTCTGCCCTGGGCCCTGGGAGACAGACTTGTCTAGCTTCCTACTGTGTCTGCCCAGCCAGAGGCCCCAGGAGGGGAGTGAAGGAGGGAGGAAAAGAGTCAGAGTGTTGGTCCTCCTACTTCCTCCCTAGGTGGTTGTCACGGGACACGTGTGTGAAGGTCGCAGCACTTGCCCTCCCTGTCTGTCTCCAGACACTGAATTGCCCCCTCTTGGTTTCCTTACACCTACTCAAACTTTTGCAAATAGTCCCTTCGCTAAACTCACTTCAAATTACCAAACTGCATGAGCCCCTGCTCCCCCTGGGAGCCTGGTGACACCTGAGATCATGAGAAAAGTCACCTCTTCTCCCTTCGTTGCTTCTTACTTGCACAAATCTGTTTCCTATGTGGTTGCATAATCAGACGAGATCCACCAGACTCAGCCAGTGTGCACGGTGTCCCTCCCACACGTCTGTCACTGGGTCAAGCTGATTTCCTACAGCCCCTTCTCTGTGCCAAACCACGAATGCCACCCTCCTTCCTCATCAGAGCACCTAAGTGACTCAGGGATTTAGATGCTAAGAAATAATCCCAATGGAGAATTGTGGACGAGCAAGAAGTGCTCCAAAGAGCAGAAAAGATTACCATGAAATGATGAGTATAAAGGAAGGAGAACAAAACGAATAATAAGCAAGTAGGAGGAAACAAAAGGAAAAATAGTTAAGACTATTTGTGTATTACTTCAATATGCTAACGTTTAAAAATCCATCGAGATGGAGTGAATAAATAGCATATTCACCGTGTGGCTGCGAAACACTAGCTGACCGATCAAAGAGATGCTACAGTTGAAACTAGAGCACCGTGAGTGCCATTTCTTTAGAAAATTACGTTTTCCTATCATTTGTTTTAGTCTTTCATCCATACGAAAGATTTTTACCAGAGGCGGTAAGATATCGGTGCAACGATGATAAGTAAACGTATAGTAACGCAGGATGTATAAAGGTCTCAGAAGAGCAATTAATAGGTAGCAGGTATTTAAGCAGCAAAGTGAACCACTCCCTTTAGAACCAATAAAGTTGCACAAATGAGTGTTCCTCAGCTTTACCAGCATCGTGGCGTCAGCAAGTCAATGGAGCGGTTACCTTGGAGGGCACCTGAGTGTAAAGTCACACTTGAAATTATGCATATGCACAAACTGCACATTTAAAACGCAGACTTGTCTAGGCGAGGAGTGAACCAAATGATTTCTTCCTCTTCCTGTTCGCTTTTTCATCTTACGTTCTAAAGATTTACAAATCCACGAAGCTCGCCAGTTTACAGGCCCAGCCCAAGCCCCTGGAGTAACACCAAGCAATGCCTCTTCTCTCTCCTCTCTCTCTCTCTCTCTGTTAACAGCAGTACAAACCTGTCTGAATATAGTTAGGTTGCAGGCTCTCCAGGTCTCTTATTTATTTCAGAACATTCATGTGAAAATTAAATGGCAGGGATTTCTATTAAGGGGACAATTTCCTTAGTATGCACTAATTGATTCCTTCCAATTTTGACAAAATTACTACCAAAGAGAGGATTTCCCAGACTTCCTGGAGAATCTCCTAAAATTTGGGAGATAAGCCCCAGCAATGTACTACAGAGGTCAACAAACTACATCTCACAGGCCAAATCTGGAAGACCACCTGTTTTTGTACTGGTGAAATATATTCATTTCTAGGCCCAAGATGAAGCCGCTTCTGCCAGGGTTGCCACATCAGTAAACCAAAACTTTCATGTCCCTAAAATGTTCCACTCAACCAAAAATACAGCCTACAGGCACACCTCGCTTTGTTGTGCTTCACTTTATTGCATTTTGCAGATATTGCATTTTTTACAAATTGAAGGTTTGTGGCAACCCTGCGCCGAGCAAGTCTATTGCCACCATTTTTCCAACAGCATTTTCTCACTTCGTATCTCTGTGTCACATTTTGACATATCTTGCAAGCTTTTAAAGTTTTTCATTATTATTATACTTGTTATGGTGATCAGTGGTCTTTGATGTTACTATTGTAATGGGGGGTGGTCACGAATTGTGCCCATGTAAGACGGTGAACTTAATCGATAGATGTGTGTGTTCTGACTGCTCCATTGACCAGCTGTTCCCCCATCTCTCTCCTTTCCCTCAGCCTCCCTATTTCCCGAGACACAACAGTGAGATTAGGCCAATTAATAAACCTACAATAGTCTCAAAGTGTTCAAGTGAAAGGAAGAGTCACATGTCTCTCGCTTTAAATCAAAAGCTAGAAATGATTGAGCTTAGTGAGAAAGCCATGTCTAAAGCTGAGATAAGCCCAAAGCCAGGCCTCTTGTGCCAAACGGGCAGCCAAGTTGTGAATCAAAAGAAAAGTTCTTGAAGGACATTAAAAGTGCTACTCCAATGAACACACAAATGATAAAGCAAAACAGTGTTATTGCTGATGTGGAGAAGTTTTAGTGGTCTGGAGAGAAGATCAAACCAGCCACAACATTCCCTTAGGTCAAAGCCGAATCCAGAACAAGGCTGAGAGGTGAGGAAGCTGCAGAAGAAAAATCTGAAGATAGCAGAGGTTAGTTCATGAGGTTTACAGAAAGAAGCTGTCTCCATAACATCAAAGTGCAAGGTGAAGCAGCAGGTGTTGATATAGAAGCTGCAGCAAGTTATCCAGAAGATCTAGCTCAGGTCATTAATGAAGGTGGCTACACTAAACAACAGATACTCAATGTGGATGAAACAGCCTTATATTGGAAGAAGATGCCATCTAGGAGCTTCATAGCTAGAGAAGAGAAGTCAATGCCTGGCTTCAAAGCTTCAAAGGGCAGGCTGACTCTCTTTTTAGGGGTTAATGCAGCTGGTGACTTGAAGTTGAAGCCAATGCTCATTTATCATTCTGAAAATCCTAGGGCCCTTAAGAATTGTGCTGAATCAACTCTGCCTGTGCTCTATAAATGGAACAACAAAGCCCAGATGACAGCACATCTGCTGACAACATGGTTTACTAAATATTTTAAGCCCACTGTTGAGACTTACTGCTCAGAAGAAAAAAAAAAAAAAAGATTCCTTTCAAAATATTACTGCTCACTGACAATGCACCTGGTCACCCAAGAGCTCTGATGGAGATGGACAAGATTAATGTTGTTTCCAAAATAGTGTGAACTGGACTGGGGGGTTGGGGATAAGTGCGGGTCTGTCCAGTCAGGTTTGTACATGATTTTAAGCAGTTCTCGTCTCATCCTAAGGAACACAGGAAGCCATTTACAAGCTCAAAGTCATGGGATGACAAAGTATTAGAAAAGACACAATATGGGCACATCTGTGAATACAAACAAGCACAAACCCTGAACTGGAGAGCTGCTGCCAGTGTATAGAGTGGTGGGCAATTTACATAACACAGCGGCACCTCCCTCCCTATTTATTTCATTCCTAACAATCAATACATTTCATTGTCTCTTTATAAAAAAAAAAAAGATTAATGTTGTTTCATGCCTGCTAACATAGCATTCATTCTGCAGCCCATGGATTAAAAAGTTACTTTGACTTGTTTTATTATTTAAGAAATACATATTGTGAGGCTCTACCTGCCATAGATAGTGATTTCTCTGATGGATCTGGGCAAAGTAAATTGAAAACCTTCTAGAAAAGATTCACCACCCTAGATGTCATTAAGAACATTCATGATTCATGGGAAGAGGTCAAACTATCCACATTCACAGGAGTTTGGAAGAAGTTGATTCCAACCCTCATGGATGACTTTGAGGGGTTCAAGACTTCGGTGGAGGAAGTAAATGCAGAAGTGGTAAAATTAGCAAGAGAACTAGAATTAGATGTAGAGCCTGAAGATGTGGCTAAATTACTGCAGTCTCATGATAAAACTTTAACTGATGAGGAGCTGCTTCTTATGGATGAACAAAGAAAGTGATTTCTTGAGATGGAATCTATTCCTGATGAAGATGCTGTGAAAATTGTTGAAATGACAACAAAGAATCAGCAGATGAATGGATAAAGAAGATGTGGCACATATATACAATGGAATATTACTCTGCCATAAAAAGAAACAAAATTGAGTTATTTGTAGTGAAGTGGATGGACCCAGAGTGTGTCATGCAGAGAAAAGTACGTCAGAAAGAGAAAAACAAATACCATATGCTGACACATATATATGGAATCTAAAAAAAAAAGGTTCTGAAGAACCTAGGGGCAGGATAGGAATAAAGATGCAGACGTAGAGAATGAACTTGAGGACACAGGGAGGGGGAAGGGTAAGCTGGGACAAAGTGAGAGAGTGACATGGACATATATACACTACCAAATGTAAAATAGATAGCTAGTGGGAAGCAGCCGCATAGCACAGGGAGATCAGCTTGGTGCTTTGTGACCACCTAGAGGGGTGGGATAGGGAGGGTGGGAGGGAGATGCAAGAGGGAGGAGATATGGGGATATATGGATACGTACAGCTGATTCACTTTGTTATACAGCAGAAACTAGCACACCATTGTAAAGCAATTATACTCCAATAAAGATGTTTAAAATTTTTTAAATATTACATAAACTTAGCTGATAAAGTAGCAGCAGGGTTTGAGAGGATTGACTCCAATTTTGAAAGAAGTTCTGCTGTGGGTAAAATGCCATCATATAGCTTTGCATGCTACAGAGAAATCGACCGTGAAAAGAACAGTCAATCAATGCTGCAAACTTCATTGTGTCTTATGTTAAGACATTGCCTCAGCCACCACCAGCCTGATCAGTCAGCAGCCATCGACACCGAGGCAAGACCCTTCACCAGCAGAAAGATTACAACTCACTGCAGGCTCAAATTGATGACTAGCATTTTTTAACAGTAAAGTATTTTTTAATTAAGGTACTTAAATTGTTTTTTTTTAGAGATAATGTCCTTTGCATACTTAATAGATTACAATACTGTGTAAACATAACTTTTATATGCACTGGGAAACCAAAAGATTCCTGTGACTCGAGTTATCGTGATTACTTGCTTTACCATGATAGTCTGCAACCCAACCAGCAGTGTCTCGAGATCTGCCTGTATCCAGTCAGCCAGTCTCCAGATGCCAAGGCAACTCTGAGCTCTGTACTCATGTCCTTCTTCTCTCTTCATTTTCTGCTTTTTTCTTCCTTGTTCCTCATTCTTTATCCTATAAAAGCTTCCCGCCTCCTGCCTCATTTTGCAGTCCTCTGGTCCTTTGAGAATGGACACTGCTTACTTCATGAAATGTTTAAGTTTGTTTGTATTACCTAAATTGTCTTCTTTAATCATTTTTAACAGTATACAAGTTAAGAAGGGTTTTTATATTCTTAAATAGCTGAAAAAGGTTAAAAAGGGAATAATCCTTTGTGACACGTAGAAATTATATGAAATGCAACTTTTTGTGTCCATTGATAAAGTTTTATTGGAACACAGTCACACACATTATTTATTGTCTATGGCTGCTTTCACGCTACAACAGCAAAGGTGACACAAAAGTCCCAAAATATTTACTATCTTGCACTTCGCAGAAAAAGCTGCTGACCCTGTCTAAGTAAAAGTCTAGTTTTTGGAAGGTTAAAATCAAACAAACAAAAACTAGAGGTACAGTACTATAACTCTGCAGGGTTTTGTTTTTCTCTTTGCCTGAATCCAGGATGTCCTTGAGCGGTGAGAGACGTGAAATTATATTGTTAGTGTAGTTCATTGTGCCTAGCAGTTTTAATTCTCTGATGTCTTCTAAATCTGCAGTCTTTTAAAACTAACTAACCAACCAACCAAAAGCCATCCTAATGATTCTACTTGACTTAACTCATGTGGTCTCTTCTGTTCTTCCACTTCTGTCAGGGAAGTTTTCGCTCCTGACCCTTGGTTCCTAAAATCTAACATTCTAATGACTTCAAGTCCCAAGAGCACAGCTCAGGGCACAGAGTCATAAAGAAAAAGCAATAGACCAGCTGGTGGTCACCCAGGTCAATTATACCATCCTTCAGTAACTATGTGAGGAAACGAGTATCAACCTCTCCTTCATCTTGATAAGTGGACTGACATCATAATCTTTGTTTCACATGTATTTTCCTCAAAATAATCTTGAGAAGTAGAAAATATCACCTGCCTCAGACATTACTGTGCCCATTTTAGAGATGAGGATACTGAGGCCCAGGGAGATTAAGTGACTTTCCAAGAAGGTCTCACAACAAGGTTATTATCCCTTTGTGTCTGTCCAAGAAGACAGCTCTCCAGGCGCAGCCATGGCTGCCAGATTCTGCCCTGTCCAAAGGTACTGTGTTTGGGGGCAGTAAGAAGGTTTCAAGGGTTGCCGAGGACTTTCCACAGACATGGACCAAAGGAGGCAGCAGGTTGTATGGAAGCTGCAGGAGGGTGATGATAAGTCACGGGGATTTTGGAAGAAGCTACTTCCAGTCCCTGCCTGAATGTTCCTCCCACCCCTAGGGATGCCACTGCCTTCTGCCCCCACTTGCTTCCCCTCTGCTCACAGCTGCAGGCATTTCAGGGCACTGCCACCAAATAGGGGCCCTTCCTAGTGACTGGGGATAAAGGAAATCTATTTTGTGGCTACATATATGAGAAACCAGGAGACCCAGCCACGCCAAGCTGGTCTCTGGAGAGGCAGGCAATTTAAAACAAGGGTCCAAATCTCAGAGCAAAACTAGGTCAGATTCACACATGGACACTTGTATGACAAAAGGACATAAACAGATACACACCCAACAACAGCTGAACAGAGCAATGTCTGAGTAAGCAGGACCGCAGAGACAAGAAAAGGGGGATGGGGTAGTGGGGGAGGCAAAGAACATGATGGAATCAGGTTTATTGTAGAAATTTGTTTGATTGGGGTCAAGGAGGGTTGTCTCAGCTCAGCAGAAGAGGAAGTTTCGGAAACTGTTGAAGAAAATGGATTGTGGGGAGAAGAGTATGTCAAAGACCAAACTCCAACCAAACACCTCTCACACCTCCCTACACAATCTCTAAGGATCTGAGACCATAATTAGACTCATGAGGACCAGAGGGAAAATGTACTCTAACTTAGCATGGAAATGTTAAAGTTTATTCTAATGATCAAGAAAGAACACAGGAGTACATTTACCATTGCAACAAAAAGAAGAAAATACCTAGGAATAAACCTACCTAGGGAGACAAAAGACCTGTATGCAGAAAACTATAAGACACTGATGAAAGAAAGTAAAGATGATACAAACAGAGGGAGAGATATACCATGTTCTTGGATTGGAAGAATCAATATTGTGAAAATGACTATACTACCCAAAGCAATCTACAGATTCAATGTAATCCCTATCAAATTAACAATGGCATTTTTTTTACAGAACTAGAACGAAAAAAATCTTAAAATTTGTATGGCGACACAAAAGACCCCAAAGAGTCAAAGCAGTCTTGAGGGAAAAAATACGGAGCTGGAGGAATCAGACTCCCTGACTTCAGACTATACTACAAAGCTACAGTAATCAAGACAATATGGTACTGGCACAAAAACAGAAATATAGATCAATGGAACAGGATAGAAATCCCAGAGATAAACCCATGCACCTATGGTCAACTAATCTATGACAAAGGAAGCAAAGATATACAATGGAGAAAAGACAGTCTCTTCAATAAGTGGTGCTGGGAAAACTAGACAGCTACATGTAAAAGAATGAAATTAGAACACTCCCTAACACCACACACAAAAATAAACTCAAAATGGATTAGAGACCTAAATGTAAGCCTGGACACTATAAAACTCTTAGAGGAAAACAGAGAAAGAATACTCTTTGACATAAATCACAGCAAGATCTTTTTTGATCCACCTACTAGAGTAGTGGAAATAAAAACAAAAATAAACAAATGGGACCTAATGAAATGTAAAAGCTTTTGCAAAGCAAAGGAAACTACAAACAAGACAAAAAGAAAACCCTCAGAATGGGAGAAAATATTTGCAAATGAATCAATGGACAAAGGATTCATCACCAAAATATATAAACCGCTCATGCAGCTCAATATTAAAAAAGCAAACAACCCAATCAAAAAATTGGCAGAAGACCTAAATAGACATTTCTCCAAAGAAGACATACAGATGGCCAAGAAGCACATGAAAAGCTGCTCAACATCACTAATTATTAGAGAAATGCAAATCAAAACTACAATGAGGTATCAGTTCACACTGGTTAGAATGGGCATCATCAGAAAATCTACAAACAACAAATGCTGGAGAGGGTGTGGAGAAAAGGGAACTCTCTTGCACTGTTGGTGGGAATGTAAATTGATACAGCCACTATGGAGAACAGTATGCAGGTTCCTTAAAAAACTAAAAATAGAACTACCATATGATCCAGCAATCCCACTACTGGGCATATACACAGAGAAAACCATAATTCAAAAAGACACATGCACCCCAATGTTCATTGCAGCACTATTTACAATAGCCAGGTCATGGAAGCAACCTAAATGCCCACCGACAGACGAATGGATAAAGAAGATGTGGTACATATATACAATGGAATATTCCTCAGCCATTAAAAGAAACAAAATTGGATCATTTGTAAAGATGTGGATGGATCTAGAGACTGTCATACAGAGTGAATTAAGTCAGAAAGAGAAAAACAAATATCGTATATTAACGCATATATGTGGAACCTAGAAAAATGGTACAGATGAACCGTTTTGCAGGGCAGAAATTGAGACACAGATATAGAGAACAAACCTATGGACATCAAGGGGGAAAGCGGCTGTGGGGGGTGGTGGTGGTGTGATGAATTGGGCAATTGGGATTGACATGTATACACTGATGTGTATAAAATTGATGACTAATAAGGACCTGCTGTATAAAAAAAAATAAAATTCAAAAAGAAATAAGGGTTTCAAAAATTTACTGCTAATAGGAAAATGGAAAATATCAGTGTAATAATATCCTTAACCAGCTTCCTAAGTCTTCAGATCCATCATCTTTTCAATTATAAAAATGATCATAATTCATAATGGAAAAATTTAAAAAAAAAAAAGAACACAGTGGTAAAATAAGGGCTTGATTCGAAAGAGTTGGGAAATGTCTTTCCCTTCCTCAACCTCCTTATTAGCAAATGGAACTCTATTGATCACTGAAATCTCTCTCAAAGGCCTCTTTTCCGTCCTTACTGCCTTGAACTTAAACTCCCTGTGTTTGCTTTCTCCTTCCCTCCCTTCCTCCTTTCCTTCCTTCCTTCCTTCCTTCCTTCCTTCTTCTCTCCCTCTTTCACTCTAATTTGTTCTTACTTGTGTCTCATTGCAATTCTGGGAGCTCGACTTTGCCTATAAACCTTGCCAATGGGCAAACCTAATTTTGGCCTGGTGGGTCTCTAGACCAACTTTCTCCTCACATCTTCTCTTCAAACTTCCCAGACAGTAGCAGTAGAAAGTTATCCAGCCACCAAAGCAGTCACAGGTTCTTGGCTTGTGAAGTCGCATTCAGTCATTCATGCACTCAATCAATATTTTATTGAGAGCCTACTTTGTACAGGGTGTTAGGAGCACAACCTTGAATGAGTCGATCCAACTCCGGTATGGAGCTTATACTGAAGGGGGGAGACAGATAAGTAAAGAGTTTCAGGCAGTGAAAGGGCCATAGCAAAGCTGGGAACGGGCTGAGGAGACACTGTGTGAAGTTTAGGGGAGCCTGTCTGGGGAAGTGACATCTGAGCTATGATATAAAAGAAGAAAGGGAGGGAGGTCATAGGGACATAGAAAGATTGGGGAGAGAGAGTTCCAAGTAGAGGAAACAGCAGGTACAAAAGCCCTCAGGCAGAAAGGAGCAAAATGACTTTTGCTGGGAACAAAAGAACACCTTCTACTGGGGACTTCCCTGAGGATACCAATTTCACTTCAGTGAAAAACTCACTGGTTCTTTCTCTGCTTATATCATGAGGCTAGAACACGAGAAATTAAATGCTTTAGGGTGTAGGACCAAGTTCCATACCCAGGGAAGGTTATATAATCCTAGAGTGGGTTACACATATGAGTGATTTTTCATTTCATTTCATTTGTTTTTGGGAAAAAGAAAGAAAACACATGACTTCTGCCATTTCTATTATTTACGATTCATTTCCCTTATTACTTGTTCCATCCTTCTTGATCAAGATAAGCTTGTATCCCAGAGGATAAGTGACCACCAGACGGGGTGAATACGTGTCTTACTACAAAGCCACATACGTGCCCCTGTGTTCGTGAGGCTCCACCAGTCCCGTTCTGATTGGCTAATTTATAAGATCAACCAAGGGAAAACAGAATGCCATGGAATAATAGGCAAATTATAATGTTGTTGGCATTTCTTTCTGGAAGAAAAAAAGTAGAGTAGAATGGGGTAAAGAATGAGGAATCGTGATCTTTGTCTTTCTCGTATTTCCTTAGAGGAAGAGAAGAGGTGCTGACATGTGTGGAAAATCTCTGCTGAGAGGATGGGAGTCAATACAGGGTAGCGTCTTTATTAGTCAAGGTCTGAAATGATCTAGTTCTCAGCAGAGGATCTGGACACTAAAACATCTTCATTTTTCCTTCCCCTTCTACCTGTAAGGTTATGGAGCTGAGGTTAAGATGTGGACATTGAACACACCTCACAATTCCCCGGCGAAGCCATCAAAACCCTCTTCCTCACTCAGGCTGAGCACCAATTAAGGAAAACGCTGGGCCCTGGCTTTCAGTAACTACAGACACAGAGCACCCGAGGTCTGCTAACAGGGTCGGGCGCTAATAGGTCCAGGGGAAGTCAATGCTCTGTGAGTAACTAGAGGTGATGTGTTATATTTTTTATGAAAGGAGGTGGATGCAAGTCTAAAACAGGTGACCGAGGAGCTCAGCGAGTGGCAGTGTCTGGGGTGCGATCTGAGGGTTCCCATCGAGCCCGCTGCACCTTGGTAGTGCACTTGACAACTGTCCTGAGGTTCACGGTTCAGGGAGCATCAACCCACAAAACATCCATGAAGGAAGGACCCGGAGGTTGTGAGGAGTAAGAATTATGAGAAAGGGGGAGCCCAACATGTAGAAATACTCATCTCACAAATTCCTTCAGAAAGTGTTCAAACTATTTCACAACTTCTTGGCTTGGGTCTAACCAGTCACAAGGGCTACCAGCTGTAAACCACCAGGGCTACACTGATGCTTGCTGGTAGCATTTCAGACCTGTAAATATGTTTTACTCACCTTTTGGTATGTGCAATACGCCTTACAGGTTTTAAAAGAAAAAAAATTCTTAAAATTCTTGTTCTGTGCTGTCAGAACTTCCTTAGTCCATAGATTCTACAAGGACTGTCCCCTGTACTTTATTTAACTGCGAACCTTACCTTTCTCATGCCATTTCGCACTAGAAGAAGAACATTCTTTAATTTGAACCTCACTCAGGGAAGTGGTTTAGCGGTCAGCCAAACCCAAGTTCAAATCCTGCCTTTACAATGATTCTTCTTGGGAAAATATGTAATCTTTCAAAGACTCAATTTTTAAAAATCTATTTTTTAAAAAAAGGATACTATGAAAAAGGGATACGATTCCTCTGGTACAGGGTTTTTGTAAGGATTAATATGGGGTTTCCCAGGTAAGTGCTCGAGACGCGGCCGGCTCATAGGAGCCTTTCCCAACGGTAGCTCTGATATTCAGAATTTATTATAATTCCAAAAAGGGCTATTTGGTAATTAGGCATTTTTATATACGGAAAAGTGGGTTTTGGAGGTAGAATAATAGTCTAGACAAAGAGCAGAATAAGAAGTATGAATTTGCCAGAATGCAGGTTTTTCTAAAACATTAGAAATGATCATGGCCAAAAAAATCACAACTGAAATACCAATGACAGCACATTCTTATATATTCATGAAACAGGCTATCTAATAAATTCTATTTCTGTTACCCTGATGTGAGTAACCATATATATATAAACAGTTAAATTTGACTTATTTAAGAATATTTCATAATTGAGAGTTTTCACTGAATCAGCCACATCCCCTGCACACAATTACTTTGAAAGGATAAATTTTACTTCACAAAGGAGACCAACTGTAACAACATGTTACATATCTGTAAAGCACTTTCACATACCTTATCCCACTTAATTCACAGAGCTGGCATCTACCAAAGGGGAAATAATTATCAGAAACTCCAAGACCAGACTAGTGTTTCAGTTTAAAAAGAAAAAGTTCAAGAGATGCCCCTCCACGCCCCCTCCCCTGACTCCAGTCTCCACATCTACGTCCAGGGCCAGCTGAGGTGTTAGAGCTCATCCTTTTTGCACTTTCTTGCCTCTGTGGAGAAGGAGATACTAGGGGATAGAAGGAAAGAAGTGAACATGGGGCAGCTCACAAAATGGGAGTGGAGGAGTTCAGTGTTGGGGAAGGGTGGGTAGGCACACAGCACAGAGTGCCTGCTCGGTTTATAATACAAAAAGACAAACTACGTGTTTCAAAACACAGTCAGATCCTGAGGCCTGCCTCAGCTACTGTTGCCCCATTTTTTGGCCACGCATCACAAAGCTTAACCAAAGATTACAGAGTAGATCCCATCCAGCAAGAGTGGAAGATGGCCCTCCTTTGATCTGAAATAAAATTGTTAACATTTCTTCTAGAAAGGAGCTTCATCCCTTGCCACATGAATGGGGAGTTGTAGCTTCTAAATTCTAAAGAAGAGCGATGAAACAATTGTTGGGTGATGGTAGTTACTGTGTATGTAGGTGTGTGTGGGGGGGGGCAGTGGTGGTGGTGTGGACTCACTACATCCCCATATTCCGCAACAATTCCATTTGAAGGATGGAGTCCTAACATTCAAGGTTAGGGTAAGGGCTGGTTTTAGAAGAGCCAAAATTCCTAGGACTTAGGGAACTTGGTGAATCTCCACCCCTGGAAACAGCAGGTGGGCAGGGAAGTCAGCTGTAGGGCTGCTGTGAAGCAGAGGGGAGGAGTTTAGAAGGATCAGCTAACCAATGAACGCAGGGCTCTGTCCTGGCCAAGGCAAGCCTCTGGCAGTGCTAAGTAGGCTTCTTTTCTGAGAGTTCCTTTCCTGGCTGAAGAGACCCAGGGATGGTAGTGGGGCTCTTCAGACACAAGAACCTGGAGGAATTTACTGGCAAAATTGAAAAGATTACAGTTTTCAAACAAAAGAAGTGTCAACAGTTCAGTTCTGAGATCTCCCCACGACACTGGGTTCTAGGTTTGTGTCCATGTACCTCCCGCTTCCAAAAGACAAAGGTTTCTAAGCCAGACTGGCAAGGTGGAGTAAGCAATCGAAATATAGTTCTTGAATCGTGTGGGAGCTTCTGAAACCCCAGACCACAATCTGAATCTGACTTTTCACAAAATTCCAGCTGGTTTGATGAACTGGCCCAAGCTTCCCCAAGGCCCCCAGAGAGGCACTATGACAGAGCCTATGCTACAGACCCCCAGCTACACATCGGCGTGCTAGCAACTTGGATTCTCCTTCACCATCCTTCAGAGGGGCTGATTTTACTTGAGCGTCCTTGATTTGCCGGTGAAGAATAACCCTGAAGGGTCTGGGAGCAGCATTTTTCCTCCTGTGATGCTAAGCTGAACCCATTTTGTCTGAAAGATGGAAAGGGGCAGGGGCTGCACATCACCTTGGTATGTGATCTGTTTTGTACCCATGAAAGAAAACTGACCTCAAACTCCCTAAGGATAATGCAAAAATAAGCCTTCTGCTGACCTCCTGTACAAAGAAGCAGCCTGGCCCTGTGGAGGGCCTCTAACTTCCAAAGACCTGGGAAAACCACAGCAGGAAAGGCTGAGGACACCCCCTTCCAGACTGCCCTTTTGCGGGGCGCTAAGCAACCTCCGTCAAGTGGGTCCTCAGGAGGCAATCCCAGCCACGCAGCTACTTCTGTCTGTCCTTCAGAAGGACCGCAGTACTCACGGGCAGTTCGGATGGTGTCACTGGGCTGACTACGGGGGCTGAGACCGTGGTGGTTCACGGCCCTCACGGCAAACTGGTAGCTGGTGTCCGGATCGAGGCCCTTGATGACCATGGAATCCATCTGGAGCTGCTCTTGGATTAAGGTCCAACTCTTGTCAAAATCTGGCCTTTGTTGATTAAAAAACAAAACAGAATGAGAAGCAGTAGTTCAGTTACAGCAGAGGGAAGGAAAGCTTGCTGGCTATGTAAGCTAACAGCGTTTGAATTCTGCAAGCAAGACTTATCAAAATGAGTGAACATTTCCCATCTAAAAGTGATCTGGATTTGAAATGCCAGGTCATGATTTTTAAGCCCTTGCCAATAAAAGAAAGTAGATCCTTTTCAGGGCCAGTTTTAAGCACTGTTTAAAGATCACCCGCTTTTCCTTGCATGGCCTTGACTGTGGTAAAAAAGATCCCCACGTAGGAATTCGGTTTCAGGGACTCTGCCTTCCAGATGTTTCGTAAACAAGCCTTCCCCTGATAGTTCCCATTCCCAGGGGTCAGGAGAGCACAGATTCCATCTATGCACAATCTGTTCACAAAATAAACAAATATAAATGTTCTAGGGTGACTAATTGCGTGAACTGCCATGGGAAAACCCAACAAGATTCTGTAGCACGGCCATCCTTACTCTTCACAAAACTACAAGTGTGCCAACTTGCCGAATGTTCACATGGACTCGGACTTGTGCCTAGTGGTGGGAGACAGTTTAAAAGCAGAGAAGGAGCTAATGGTATCAGTCACTGAGGCCATTCCCATCACCCGAGACTGAGAGCTGCTCCCCAGTGTTTCTGCCTCAGCTGAGCCACAATGCAAGCACCTGGGTTCCGGGCACTGTGGCCCAGAGACCAGCTCATCAGGCCAATGCTTGTGCCCTGAGGTCTTCTATGGCAGCCCCGGGCCTCCCGTTTTTCAGGTTTCAGGGGGAGCCACAGCCTCTCAGCTATACCCCAACGACGGAGGTTTCTGCCCAGGGACACCCTCATTGCACCCTTGCAGATCACAGCCCCGTACCTCCTCCCAGGCCCAGCCCGCCCCTCGGCACTGCCCTCTGGGGTAGCTGTCAAGGGCCAATTTCTGGATTTCTCCACACTGCAAGCAACAGAGCTGGGGAAGTTGCCAGCTGGAGGAGTTCTCTACCTTCCACCTTCCTTCCTCCACCCTCCAGGTTTCTGCCCCAGCCCTTTGCCAGACCTACCCTTGCTGCAGGTGCGACAGGATCTGCCATCCCCTTCAGATCTTTATTCTCCTCTGCAACCTGACGGCCAAAGTGGCTTCCTCCCCTATGGGGCCCCTTCCCAGCAGATGCTTCCCCCCACGGTGGACTCACAGCTGCCTGTGGTGAACTGCGGCTCCCTGCCACCAGCGCCACCTCCTGCCTGACCCCCCCTTTCTCTGTTACCTGTGGGCCCTGCTCTGTGGCCCCCCAGCCTGGCTGTGCGGCCCCCGCCTGCTCCTGCTATGCGGGGGCTGCCTTCACCTGCCAGGCCCTTTGGCCCTAGCTTGGGGCGAGCAGAGCTGCACCCAGTAGAACTAAAGCCATTCCAGGATTATCGAAAACTGAACAGCAACCTTGGGGGACCTGGGTCATCACATACTCCTCCAGCTGGAAGGTCTTTCTCTGGCCTCAATTCCCATCTCAAGGTCCCACCTTCCACCTACAGTGGAGTCTTCCACAACCAGCGCATCGACCTCTACCAGCAGGCCTCCCCACCGGATGCCCTGCGCTGGACGCCAAAGCCCTGGGAGCAGACGGGACCACCTTCTCGAGAAGGGCCGTCCCGAAGGGCACAGGAGCCTGGATTGCCCCCACCCCGCTGAGGGAGCGCCCTTTGCCCCCACCTCCTGGGGCTTGTATATAGATTATAAATATATAAGGGGGAAAGGGGTGGGTGGGGAAGGGTTGTGGGGCTGGGGCCTTGCTTCCCCTCCTCCCCCCTCCCCTGGCCCCTATCCCTGGGGCCGTTTGTTAAAAAAGAATAATAAAAGGATTAAAAAAAAAAAAAGTCCAGCTTCCATCTGGGGGACAGCAGACAGGGGATAAGAGAACAAACTCTGGATCTGGACTGAGCTGTTCAAATCCTGCCTCTATTGCTCACTAGCTGCTATTTCACCTCTTTAAGTCTCTAGTTTCTCATCCGTAAAATGGCGTGATAAAAGTACCTACTTAAGAGTGCTGTCATAAAGGAGAAATCAGTTCTGTATCCCAGCACAGTGCCTGGCAATGTAACTGAGCAGGACCCTATGGGGCCCTCCCAGAACAGGAGCCCCCTCTTCCCAATGTCCTCAGCCTGCCTTTTGCCTGTAGAAAAACTTTAGTCAAAGAATAAATTTAATCAGAAAAATGAGAAAGTGCAGAAAGGAAAAAATAACGTCACACAAAATAAAATAATAATAGTTTAGCCATTCAACAAAGTCAAGGACCTTTAGTGCCTCCTCAAGGGCTATAGATAATATTCTGAGCCACATCTTTTGAGCTGTTTTGCAGAAACTGAAACACCCACCAGGTGGAAGAAGTTAACTGTCTGCTGCTCAGAGACACATGGTTCTGGTTGGAACCAGAAGGTTGATGATATTGACTCACGATTATCTCACCACCAACCAATCAGAGGAGTGTCCATGAGCTGATCACACACCCACAATCCCCTTCCCTTATGCCTTTAAAAACCTCTCCCTGAAAGCCTTCGGGGAGTTCGGATCTTTTAAGCACTAGCTACCTGGACTCCATGCTTGGTGCCCCACAATGAACGCTGCACTTTCCTCCACCACAACCCGGTGTCAGGAGGTCGGCTTTCCTGCGCTCAGGCAAGCAGACCCAAGTTTGGTTCGGTACCAGCATCACACTGTAAACGCTCAGCATGGATTAGCCATTATGTAAGGGATGTACCCACCTCACAGAGCTGGCAGGCAACCCCTGGCCACCTGCTCACTCTACACCCATGAGCTGCAATGCAGCAGCACTAGTGCACGTGGCTAGTCAGTACTTGAAAAGTGGCTTGTCTGAATTGGGATGTGCTGTGCGTGTAAAGTGTACAATGGATTTTTTTAAGTGTAAAATATTAATATTTATATTGATTACATGTTGAAATGATGATATGTTGGATTCAGTGAGTTAAAAATACTTATTATTGAAATTAATTTCACTTGTTTCTTACTACCCTTTAAATACCCCTATCAAAAAACTTAAAATTTCATAGAGGCTTGCATTTACTATTGGCCAGTGCTGTTCTATATGGACTTCCTAGTTGGAGGGAGAAAGGAGAGCTTTCCAGGTAATAAGAACTACAAAATGAAATTTAGGAATGTTTGTGCATGTCTGGGGGACAATGGCCTCCAGTTAGGCAAATGGCCTAACTGGAGTGGAGAGGTTTTGTTAATAACTAATAATAGCTATCATTTATCATGTTCTTCAATGCGTATCAAGCATTGTTCTAATAGTTTAACTCATTTACTTCTCACAATTACTCTATACAGTAGATACTAATATTAAACACCCCCCCCCATTTCTTTGAAGAGGAAATTAAGGCACAGAATGGGTAAGTAACTTGCCTGAGGTCACACAGCTGATAAATGGTGAGACCAACTTGGGTTGATGGGGGAAGATCAGATTAAGAAGATCCTTGATGCTGAATGAAAAATTGGGGTGATAGGGATTGGGAGATTCTCCATCTTTCAGTTTGCTCCCCAACCAACCTCTCCGCTCTTCTATTGTTAAACCCCTCTGCTCACAGATATTTAGAGGAAGGCAGGAAGCAAAAAATATTGATGTTTGCCCTTTATGAACAACTTAATAGGCAAGGAGGTAAAGACTCATTTTGCTAAAAGGAGATGCCTGGATGGTACACAGATTTCTCTAATATGTGCTCTTCTAGTTTTTCATTAGCAAGAATTGTTGAAAGCTAGATGGAGTCCTTAAGCCCAGCAAAAGATGCTTCCTTGGGCTCACCGTGCTGATGAGGAGTTTATGGGGCCCATATCTCACAAGAATTCATGTGTTTGGAGAAGCAGAGGTCACAAGCATGTCCACTGTAGGATGTAGGGCTCATTTCTCTTTCTCGGTATCCTTTCCCTAAAGATGGATTTCTCATGTAAACTAACTTTGTCATCAAAGAGAAAACCTCATGAGTGGAAGGAAACACATTTACAAACTCAAATTAGAACAAAATCACTTCACAGAGGAAAGCCACAGGGATGCCTAACAGTAAAGTCAGGAAAGATATGATCTTTAGATAAAACTCTCCTGTTATCCTTTGCTAAGTTTCTCTTGTGGCATTTATAGAGGAAAGGACCTGTCACTGCTCTAAGAATGTGCCACTGTCTACCCAGGGCTACCTGCAAATATCTGCAACAGTTTTCATGTAAAAAATTACAGCTTCCCATCCCCCACAAAAAAAAGAGATTATTTTCTATTTGCTCATTTAATGCAAGAAAGAAAGCTTTCAGCGAATAAGAGATTGACATCATTAACATTTAATTTCATTATATACAGTGAGAGAGGAAAGCTCATGTAGATTGAATACCAGTCCAAAACCTTTAACATTTTGCCCCTGATTTTGTCATGGGTTTTGCATTTAAATGTTTTTAGAGTCTCTTGAGGTACAAAAGTGCAAAGGCAAGGTTGAGAGAGAGATAATCAGGCAAAAGCATTGTCTTAGTTCAGCCTCAAACAATAACTTTATCTTTTTTCACTAAAGAAAATCATCCTAACTACAAAGTTGCCAGTCAAATCACCATAGCAACACTAGCCTCCCAATTTCCCCAACCAGGAAAAGCCTAGAGGGGAAGAAGCAGCCTAAGAAAGTGCAGCCGTCCCAGGTAAAGATGGGCAGCCACCGGTAGGGCAGGCTCTTAAAAACTTTTCCAAGTAGTGGGATAGGGTTGGGTTGTGCATCCTATATCTCAGGAGGTCAGTAGGACACCTTTGGAAGGTGGTTGGGTGGGGGAGTTCAGGTGGGACAGATACAATTCGGTCAGCAGTGACTGTTCAAAACCCAGTTAGCTGATTCAAGTAATCAAAACACCCACTGGTTCATTTTGGTGGGAGGAAGCATTACCACTGGCAATGTTAGCATCCAGCCTGGTTATCAGGAGTCTTAGAGATTGTTTGGTCTAAGTGTCTGAGGGCTCTCAGAAATTACGTGCAAGATTCTATGTGTGAACTTCATTTTCCTAAGAAAAGCGTCCTCAGCTTCTTATCAGATTATAATAATATGGGTTCCTAACATGAATGATCAATTAACCTATATAAAAGATTGGTATAATATATAAAAACATTAGCCATAAGTAAGTAGGTAAATGAATATACAGTACCTCTGCGTATCACACAGTCAAAGCTTTCCTTGTCGCCTCTACCAGTTTGTTAGATTAACCAATGATCCTCATTAGTTCCCACTAATTCAGCTGTTGGCTTATCAAGAGTCCATTGTGTTTATTTCTAAAGTTATTTATGACTTTCATGTTTGTTATTGTAATTATGTTATTTAATGCCATATTATATAAACTAGTGAATATGAGTAAAAAATATAAGTGATAGCTATGTTTAATGGTTTTGAAAGACTTGGTAAAGCTGAACCACTAAAACATAATTGCCTTTGAACTAAGTGAAAGCAAGGCAACTGTAAAAGAGTGGAAAGAAGATTATAAAATTCTAGAATGAGTTTGTAGTCAGATAACTTTGCAAGTGACTTTAAATTTTTAACTTGAAAAAACTATAAGTAGAAATTGTAGGTGATACCTTCGAGGTGTGGTTAAAATGTCCATATTATCCAAGGCAATCTACATATTCAATGCAATCCCTATTAAAATTCCAATGGCATTTTTCACAGAAATAGAAAAAATACTAGCAAACCAAATTCAACAGCACATTAAAATGATCTTACGTGATCAGGTGGAATTTATCCCTGGGATGCAACATAGTCAAATCGATAAATCTGATACACCACATTAACAAAATGAAAGAAAAAAACCAGAGGACCGTCTCAATAAATGCAGAAAAAGCATTTGACAGAATTCCACATCCCTTCACGATAAAAACTCTCAACAAATTAGGTATAGAAGGAATTTACCTCAACATAATAAAGGCCATATATGACGAGCCCACAGCTAGCACTCAACAGTGAAAAGCTGAAAAATTTTCTTCTAATATCAGGAACAAGGGTAAACAAATGTGCCCACTCTGACCACTTCTAAGAAACCTACTACTAGAAGTCCTGGCCAGGGCAATTACACAAGAAAAGGAAATAAACACCATCCAAATTGGAAAGGAGGAACTTAAATTGTCTGTGTTTGCAGATGACATGGTATCACATATAGAAAACCTTAAACACTCCACCCCAAAACTGTTAGAACTAATGAACAAATTCAATAAAGTTGCAAGATACAAAAAAAATTACAAAAATCAGTTCCATTTATATACACTAACAAACTAGCTGAAAAAGAAGAACTTTAGGAAATGCAAATAGTTGCTTGGGACGTGACCTCACAAGACATTCATGACAGAATAAAAAGTCAAAATGACCTCCGTGTGCAGAAACACAAGGGCAAAGCCAACTCAAATGATAAATGTAAAATCTTACATTAGGTTTTTTAAAAAGCCGATGGCATAGAAACAAGGCAGAGAAAACCTGGTGTGGCAAAGATCTATGGGGAAGGCAGGGGGCATTGATCACAAACTCAATATGAAGCCTCTGGACTACCTGCTGTTGAAAAGGCCTAGTGTCCATATCCTAGGAAAAAGTGGTTTTCTAGGTTGATCACTTGGCAGAAGTGCTCTAGACCCCTCTCCACTTGAGGCAGAGTTCAAAGGGCTGGTATGGATCGGCTTGGGGTAGAGAGGATATAGTGAACATATGCCAGTGTCGTTAGATAGGAGATAGACAGTCAAATGAAGATGGGGACAATGCCTTCTGTGTTTTCCATATCGGACTAGGAGGCCCAATGGCTCCTTACAGGGAAGCCAATGGCAGTGCGTTATAAAGAAGACCCTTTGATGGTAATTAGGAATGGTTGACAACAAAGCCAACTGCACGAAAGGGCTGAGCTCTGCATCAGCAGCTGTCTCGAAGCAGAGGTTGGGTAGCCATCCATCAGAAATGTAACCAGCTACTTCCTGAACACAGTAAGAAGGTTGGACTTCACTCAATGTCTCTGACCTCAACTCACAGTAGGAAATACATTTTTGTATAGCAACCCAATATACCTATTCATATATGTATACTATATGTATATTACTCACATGTGAGTACAAAACTGAAAGAAAAGTTTCAAGAAAAAATACTTATCCATACTACGTTATTCCCTTTGCTATTTCCTCTTCTTTCTCTTCTTTTCCTTTCTTTTCTTCTCTTTTTAAAAATTCTGATAAGAACCCACTAAATTGATTTCACCACCCACTGAAGTGTTGTGACCCATAATTTGAAAAACACTGGACAAGAGGTTTTTCTTCTAGAATACCTTAGAGGGTGCTTCCAACTCTAGAACTCCGAGAATAAAGAAAACAGATTTTTTCAGCCATGAAGACAAATGTATGACTTACAGACAAATGTTCATAAAGTGGAAATGCAGCCTGTGAAACTCCAAGTATGCTCTAGATACATCACTCTCTAGAGCACTGTGTTTCAACATTTGTGAATGAGCCACGATAAGACATACGTCGAACACTGTGACCCGGTACACACCACAAATACGCACACACAGCTGAAACACGAGTTTCACGAAATAATTCTTATTTTTATTACGTGTGATGCCTTCTGATACTTTCTTTTCTGTTTCATTTTACTTTTGAACACCTGTTGGTCAGGACCCCCTCAGCTGATTTCTTTACCTTCTAATGAGCCCACGGGCTGAGAACCCCTTCTCTAGAAAGTTCAAGCTGAGGTGGGGAGTGATATTCAAGCACGTTACAGACATGAACTAGGAAACTGGGCTAGGAATGGTTAAATCCGGCTAAGAAAATACTTCTGAGAGAGGAACTCGTTGGAGCAGAAAACAGCCCTCTTGGGGATCCACAGAACATCCGAATGGCCTTGACAGTGGAGGCCACTCTATAGGCCTGAGATGGAGGGGACCAAAAGCCTAATTACAGTACAACCAGAGATATGTGCGTCCTCCCTCCCTCGGTATGGGACCTAGCATTCCATGGTTTAATGTTTTCTGGAGGACCTTGGATTATTTGGAGGCTCCTTCCTTCAATATTTTCCTTCATGTTATTCCTTCTAAGCATCATTTCAGACACAGAATTGCAAAGATTCTTCTCTGGGTCCTCCTACCGCTTAACTCTGATTCTACCATTACACTGCATATACCACCTTCTAATGGAATTTTATATTTCTGTCTTCCCTACTAGGCTGCGAGCGCATTAACATGCTGATTGTCTTATTCATTTCCATGCTCCTTGGAATGTCTGCATGATCTTTCAAAATGCAAATACTATCAATTCCTTTTCTGCTTAACCCTTCCCATAGCTCCCTATTCCTGTCAGGACAAAAGGAGATCCTTTATAAAGGCTTTCCTGCTCCAAACCTTGCTTACCTACCCAGCCTTATCTCTCACCACACAGAGCTCCAGGCTTCTAAGCAAGTCCAAGAACATTTCCTTTTTGCCTCCAAGCCACTGCTTGAGCAGCTTCTTCTGGCCTGAGCCTTTTCACACTGCTTCCTCCCTCCCCTTGTGCCTGGTTATTGCTGATATGTCCTCCTTAGTTCCTGTAAGAAGCCTTCCCAGATTCCTTCAAAACTGGGTTAGATGTCAAGGCTGTGTTCCTCTAGGCCCCCGGCCCCCACCCCTGCCCGCAACACTCACAGCTCTGGACTCTGCTCACCTGCATTCCCCACTGGACTGTCCAAGCAGAGGCAATAGCTGATTCACCCCGAAATCTCTTGCACATGCTTTGCTCATGGAAGATACTCAATACGTACATGTTTGGGTGAATGCATGCACATAGCAAGTATCCAGTAAAGGGTGAATTGAGCTGAATTCAAATATCTTCAAACTTAGACGTTAGCAATAACACAATGCCCTAAACCAGCGGGTAGCAAACTTCAGCTGCCTGCCAGTTTTTGTAAATAAAGTTTTATTGAAACACAACCACAACTGTTTGTTTAGGTATTGTCTAGGCTGCTTTCCTGCTACAATGGCAGAGCTCAATAGTTGAGAAAAAGACCACGTAGCTGGCAAAGCATAAAATATTTACTACCTGACCCTGCAGACAAATTTGCCAACCCCTGGTCTAAGACAACAGTCTTGGACTTCCCTGGTGGCACAGTGGTTAAGAATCCACCTGCCAATGCAGGGGACAAGGGTTCGAGCCCTGGTCCGGGAAGATCCCACATGCTGCAGAGCAAATAAGCCCGTGCGCCACAACTACTGAGCCCGCGTGCCACAATTACTGAAGCCCACACGCCTAGAGCCAGTGCTCCGCAACAAGAGAAGCCACCACAATGAGAAGCCTGCGCACCGCAATGAAGAGTAGCCCGCTTGCCACAACTAGAGAAAGCGTGCGCGCAGCAATGAAGACCCAATGCAGCCAAAAAAAAAAAAAAAAAACTGTTTAAGACAACAGTCTTTAACCTTGTTTGTGCTACTCTGACAGTCAGCGGAAATCTGTGAATCCCTTCTTGGAATAATATTTTTAAATGCATAAAATGCATAGGATCACAAAGGAAACCAGTTATACTAGAAACAATTATGAAAACAATAAAAAGTTATGATACATTAATATACATACTTCTTCATTAACACATTAAATAACAATACTTAGCAATGGATTTAATAATTTCATAGTAGTGATAACCATAACTGGCATTTTGAGATATGTGCAACAATTGTAATGGGATAAGAACATATCTGTGATTCTAATAGTGACAAAGTCACAGGAATTGCTAATGCCACTGCAGTTTGTTGATTACATTCATATTTGAAGAAAACATTACATTTCAGTCGGTAAAACTAAGAGCGTAATTTTTGTCCAACCGAAGTTCAGGGACCCCTTGCCTTCCATCCATGAGCCCCTTGGGGATCCACAGACTGCAGGAAAGCACCCTGCTTTAAGATCCCATAGTTATCCAGGGTAAATACGACAGGAGTGAAAGAAAACCCCGTGCTCAGAAAGGCCTCCGAGTCTCTCTCAATTTTACAGACTTGGTGTTATGCAGGATTTGCTCTATACTAAAATGAATTGCAGAGGAAGTCCAAAACCACTAAGTAATCACAGTTAAAAAAAAAAAGATGTATTATTTGACCTGCAGCTTCCAGCCGTATTTCTCTATTAATGAATTGGTTCCACCCAACCAAATGACAAACAGATGGATAGAATGGGGTAATGATAAGCTCAGCTAGCAATTTGTCCCTGATGGGGCAACTGGAGAGCACACTTTCATTTACAGTTTACAAATGGCTCCCAACACGGGTACACAAGAATTCAATTTGTGTCAACTCCCATCAGTCTGACCAGGGATATTACATCAGGAAAGCTCACGGTAGGAGGGACTGAAGCTTTAAGGGATCAATTTGTAGAACTGTAGGTCAAACTTCTGCAAAAACATTCAGAATCGCCCTTCCATTTGAGCCTGAATGGAGGAACTGGATGGCTACCAGAATTTCTGGGACTACATACCACTCTGGAAAGTGGTTCTGAGATTTTCAATTTGGAAACTAAAGGTAAGAAAAAGGAATTTTTCACAAAACACCACTTGTTAATATGAAATGTCAGCTGACACCCAAACAAGCCCACTCTTGCTTATTTCTAATTCTATTGTTGGCTGTATGGAAGGCTTATACTTAAACAGCACAACTTCCTAAACAATTTCTTGAAAAGAAAGGGAGATTTTTGTTGCTGTTTTTTCCCATTCTCCTCAAAATTGATTAATTGTATAAGAACGATTCTTTAAATATATCAAGCTCTATAACTTTGGGGGGCAGGAAAACCAACACAGGGCTACATCACTGTTAAATATTGCAGCCATTTGCCCAGTTATTGCTATAAGTTCTAGTAAAACGCTATGAAAAAAGCTGGCAATTCACTTGCAGGTATGAAGGGCTCCGAAACACAAGTTATCATTCAATACGAAATAAAACCGCAATGGTAGCTTTCAAGTTAGTCTTACACATTGGGTATTATCTGAAGCTTTACCACATACCACTATCCCTTTTATGATGAGAAAACAAAAACAATAAGTAACTTTGGGTCGGGGGGAAGGAAAGGGGACGTGCTTGCAGATCCAGGTTGGATTCTGTCTGCCTTTTATTTCTGCAGTTAGTAAGGAATGATATTGGTTACTGCTGTGGCCTTGGAAATTAGCGGTAAAGGATTCATTCCATCTCCTGTGACTAGTATGGCAATACATTTCCATTACCATGGGGCTCAGGGTAAGGAAAAGGACTGACACTAAAAATATTCTTCCATAAACCACTCTTCTAAGTACTGTACAGACATCTATTTCTCTTCACAACCCTCCCGAGGTATCCACTATTATCATCCCTACTTTCCAGGCAAGGGAAGTAACGCTCAGAGAGGTCAAGGGTCTTGCGCAAGGTGGCAGCTAGTTGTCACTCTCTGGATGCAATCACATGACTGCCTGTATCCAAATGTTCTCCAGCACCTACTTGACGCGTGCTATGTTTACTTCATGTAGGTGCCATATTCCACAGAAGGGAGCTAGTCAAGACGTTGCCCTCATGTCCCGGCACACAGAAGGGAGCTAGTCAAGACGTTGCCCTCATGTCCCGGCAAGGAGGACAGACTTCGAACAAGTAATGAACTACAAATGTGCTGAGTGTTGCTAGTAAGTGTTGCAGGTGTACCTAACCTAGTCTGAGGTGGGGGGCAGGGTTCAGGGCAGGCTTCCTGGAGGAAGTGGTACTTAAGCAGGGGAACTGAAGGATGAACAAGAGTTAACTAGGTAAAGAAGTAGAAGATATATCCTGGCAGAGTATAGCAAGCATAAAGACCTTTAGCCAAGAAAGAACATGGCTATAAAGGAAAGCAGGAAAGACCTATCATAAAAGCCTTAATAAGAATAGTTTGCATTGATTGAGCATTTACTGTATAACAGGTGCTATTCTGTGCATTTCGTGTGCATCAACTCGCTTTATCTCACAACAACTCGATGAGGTAAGTAAATCGTTATCCCCATTCTTCTGTCTGAGGCACAGAGAAGTTAAATAATGCAACTAAAACCTTATGGTTTAAAAGTGGTGGAGGCAAGGGTTGGACCAGGAACACAGGTCCAGAGCCCTGTGTAGTAAACCACCTATACTTCCTCACCTTTGTCACGAGGACAGAAAATCAGAGCCACCAGATTTTAGAGGTCAAGCAGTCCAGCCTTATTTCATATGTAAGGAAGCTTAAAACTGGAATCAAGCCATTTGTCCCCAGGATTAGAGGCCAGCTCAGAGCTGTGTCTTCTGATTCCACATTTGGACAAACTTAAACCTGAGAGATGATACCAAGCATTGGACTGTAAGTCTCGATTCTGAATGAAACACTTCTTTAACTTTCATAGCCTGTGCCCTTGACCATAAGTCATATCACATCATCCCTTAAAACTGTTCAAGGAAAATCCATAATCCGTTCAGCTTCCGCTCTGAATCCCACACTTGATCTTCATGTCAGTAACAGCCTTTGCAGGGTCACTTCTTAGGAGGAAACTAATTAAATTCATTTGTTACTTGTAGGCTGATGATGGGATGGAAAGACAGATGCCTTTTGACAAAAATATCAATTTGTAAAATAATTTTCAAAATTATTTTGAAATAATAATTTCAATGCACCACCCAGGTGTGCACGACCTTGAGATTCTCAAGTAAAACCAATACGTAGACATTGCAATCAGCTTAAAAGCAGCTCTGCGTGAAGATGAATTTTGCAAGTCTTATTATGGAAGGCATCTGCAAGGGACCAGGGAATTATTTAGGCAGAAAGGTGTGAAAGGGAAAAGAAAGGAAGCATTGCTCTTTCATATTTATTAGTATTAGTGTCTTGGGCTGAGATTTAGAGATCATTTCTTGACCTATGTCCCTAAAACACACAGAAATATTTTGAACTTTCACATGCACCCAAAATTAGCCTTGGTGGACTTTTTATTAAAAATTGCCACTGAAAGCTTTAATCTGCCCTTTCCAACAACTGACACTACAAAACTCTGAAGCAGTTTTAACCAATCAGGTTACACCTACAGAAAAGCTACAGTAAGTCCCTTACATACGAACCTTCAAGTTGGGAACTTTCAAAGATGCGAACGTGCATTCGCTTGTCCAATCATGTCAGTTAGTTCATGTGTCTGGAGTACATTGTCACATGCGTGCATCCTCTGCAAGTGGTTGTGCTTTTGTGTACTTAACCGTACAGTACTGTATAGAGACAGTAGTACAGTATCTTTATTTCAAGCCCAGGATGTCTGGAAGCAAGTGTTAAAGCAGCAGTGATATAGCTGGTACTACTGGACTTTTCAAGGTACTGTACTGTAAGATTAAGAAATGTTTTATTCATTTCTTGTGTTTGTTTTTTATGTATTCTTTGTGTGAAAAGTATCATAAACCTATTACAGTACAGTACTATATAGCTGATTGTGTTAGTTGGGTACCTAGGATAACTTTGTTGGACTTATGAACAAATTGGACTTAACAAATGTGCTCTCAGAACGGAACTCATTCATGTGCAGGGGACTCAACTGTATAGGTAAGTTGAATGAGAACTATTTTCACCTTTAACCAACCTGATAGATAGCATATATGGAACACAGCACCCCAATGGAAACATTACTGGTAAGGACTATTTGTCCAGGCCTTCGGGTTTTCATTGCCACCATAGTATATATTTTTCACTTATGAGAAAAGCACTTACCCTGGGGAAATTCTTAGGCAGAAGGAGGAAAGTTTCTCAGATATTTATAGACAAAATATTTTAAAACATAGGTAGCTATATTTATGCTTGGTTCTTATTTTAATGAACACTAAGATTGTTGCCCACAAAGAAATTTCCAGTATCACTTTAGAAATAAAATATTCTTCCTGGGACTTCCCTGGTGGCGCAGTGGTTAAGAATCCGCCTGCCAATGCAGGGGACATGGGTTCAAGCCCTGGTCCAAGAAGATCCCACATGCCACGGAGTAACTAAGCCGGTGTGCCACAACTACTGAGCCTGCGCTCTAGAGCCCGCAAGCCACAACTACTGAGCCCACGTGCCACAACTACTGAAGCCCACGCACCTGGAGCCCGTGCTCCGCAACAAGAGAAGCCACCACAATGAGAAGCCCGTGCACCAAAGAGTAGCCCCCGCTCGCCACACCTAGAGAAAGCCCGCGTGCAGCAATGAAGACCCAACAGCAGGCAAAAAATATATACATATATATTCTTCCTACTTCGAATGCATGTTTTTTCTGTTTTAGAAAAGCAGGAAGAAAAAGTTTTAAAAACATTGCAAAATATGTTACAGCTTGCAGGCTTACTTAGAATTTGCCTCTTCAAATCTTTTCTACACTGATTAAAAATTTTAAATCTACTGTAAATAAGGAAGTTGATGAATAGTCCCCAGGCCAACTTCGGGAGACATTATGAAGATTACTCTCATCCTGCCTGAGCCAGAGACCAAGTCTCCTCTCTGATACAATCACTGAGAGCACCCTTTCAAGGTGCTCACCCTGTGGGCATCCTCCATTTTACAGGAGGCAGAAGCTGGAAGAAGAACAAAAATTTGCTTAGTCCTAAGCCCATGACCTAAGACAGCATCACAAACACATGGAATGTCCACCCAAACTATGAACAAAACTAGCGAGTAAGCAGTCAGTACCCCACACCCTGGTCTAGTGTAATTTTTCAGGTTAATCTCTTATTAGCCAGTTACATATTTCCTTAAAAGTTTTTTGAGACTGTTTCCCAACAACACCTTCGACACCATCATCCTCACTGAATAAGGGCAACTGATGAATAAGCACCTACCAAGACAGAGGACTGGAACCTCATCCTCCAGTGACAGAACTCAGACAAGAACTTCACATTCAGGTGGGTGAAATCTGAGGAGAACTTCTGGCAATACACTGATTTCTACAATTTCCTAGCCTTGGCCTGTCAAAGGCCTGCCTCTGGGATAGGAAAAGACACTTTTGGCTCACCCAGAGATCTGTCACAGGTGTTTGTGTACACAGTAGGTATCTGGGCAAAAAGAATTCAATGTTAAACATTAAACAGCCCTCTCTGGGAAAAATAGATAACTGTAGGCCCCCAAAGCTTTTCACACTGACTGCAGTTTCTGATTTAGAGCCCAGGAAAGCTCTCTTTAAACACATATCCTCAGGCTCTCAACTGAAATGGGATAGACTCTGAGATGTTTACAAACGAATGTGGGGATTTATTTTGCAGCCAAACATTAAATGCTGTGAGAGCTTCCTTTCTGGAGTAACAGCCAACAGCAGCCTAAGATGAGGCTTCCCGTTTCCCCAGCCAGCCGAGCTCCAGGTGGGCGGAGTCCAGCATTCCATCTCTGAAGGTCGGTCACAGACATGAAGGGGACATGGGGATTTGTAGAAAGAGCACCGGGCTGGAAGTCGAGAGAGTTCAGTTCTAATTTTAATTTTGTCCCTAACCAGTCATTTTACCTTGGCAAAGCAACTTAAGCAATTGAGTCCCAATTTCTTTCTTTGTAAAGGGGCAAGAGTGGTAGGGAGGGAAGGAAATAAACAGCTATTGAATGTCTACTATGTATAAACACTTTATGAAGGCTATGAACAATAACCCTGCCATGAGGGTCACATGAACTTGATGTTACAGATGAGGAAATGGAGGTCCTGAGATTAAATAACTTGACCGAGGTTACATATTCTGGAAGAGATAGCAGGAGCAGAATTCCTAGTATAGGGGCTGGAGCCAGGAGCTGGCTTTCCTTATGCTACCATGTTCCATTTGGAACACCAAGATATCCAAGAGTTCTAAATATGAAGACATCTACAATGCCTCCAGGACACTGTAGAGGTATATTTGTTAAGATAAACAGATATAACAAATATTTAACAGTTTGTTAAAATGGTATATACTTTTAAAATATTTATACATAAGAATTTGGGGTCTGAGCCCCTCAAATGTTAGAGGTTTGAATGTTAAGATGTGTTTTTGTTGGAGAAGAATTAAAATTGTTAAATGTAGGTACATAACACCCACATATACCTCCTTTTCCTTAGCTTGGTTTTTGACATGTACATGTCAAAAGAGCTTTGTAGAAAGCTGTTTCTCATATGTGATTTCACTTGATCCTCCTAATGAGTACACGCTATAAGGCTGCAAGAAGTTATCACCCGTATTTTGCATTGTAAGGACATTGTCGTCAATGCCTCTGGGGCCTGTGTCACCTCCCCTTCTCCCAGTTCTGATTTCAGCTGCGGCTGTCATGTGGAGAGTTTCATGTGAGCTCAACTTGCCTCGCAAGACCAGCATCGAACCTCAAGCACATGCCGTGCTCACAACACTCATCCTTCTTCCCTGGACCTGCCTCCTTAATCCAAGGGCCAGCAGAGCCTAGAAGGGTGGGAAGCTGTACCTCGGGGGGGAAACTTTCAATCAACAAAAAGAGGACAGAAGCCAGCTCGTAAATGGCTCTTGCCTTTTTTTTTTTAAACATCTTTATCGGGGTATAATTGCTTTACAATGGTGTGTTAGTTTCTGCTTTATAACAAAGTGAATCAGTTATACATATACATATGTTCCCATATGTCTTCCCTCTTGCGTCTCCCTCCCTCCCACCCTCCCTATCCCACCCCTCCAGGCGGTCACAAACCACCGAGCCGATATCCCTGTGCCATGCTGCTGCTTCCCACTAGCTATCTACCTTACGTTTGTTAGTGTATATATGTCCATGCCTCTCTCTCGCCCTGTCACAGCTCACCCTTCCCCCTCCCCATATCCTTAAGTCCGTTCTCCAGTAGGTCTGTGTCTTTATTCCTGTCTTACCCCTAGGTTCTTCATGACATTTTTTTCCCCTAAATTCCATATATACGTGTTAGCATACAGTATTTGTCTCTTTCTGACTTACTTCACTCTGTATGACAGACTCTAGGTCTATCCACCTCATTACAAATAGCTCAATTTCGTTTCTTTTTATGGCTGAGTAATATTCCATTGTATATATGTGCCACATCTTCTTTATCCATTCATCCGATGATGGGCACTTAGGTTGTTTCCATCTCCGGGCTATTGTAAATAGAGCTGCAGTGAACATTTTGGTACATGACTCTTTTTGAATTTTGGTTTTCTCAGGGTATATGCCCAGTAGTGGGATTGCTGGGTCATATGGTAGTTCTATTTGTAGTTTTTTAAGGAACCTCCATACTGTTCTCCATAGTGGCTGAACCAATTCACATTCCCACCAGCAGTGCAAGAGTGTTCCCTTTTCTCCACACCCTCTCCAGCATTTATTGTTTCTAGATTTTTTGATGATGGCCATTCTGACTGGTGTGAGATGATATCTCATTGTAGTTTTGATTTGCAAACAAGACCAAAAGACAACACTCAGAAGGGGAGAAAATATTTCCAAATGAAGCAACTGACAAAGGATTAATCTCCAAAATTTACAAGCAGCTCATGCAGCTCAATAACAAAAAAACAAACAACCCAATCCAAAAATGGGCAGAAGACCTAAATAGATATTTCTCCAAAGAAGATATACAGACTGCCAACAAACACATGAAAGAATGCTCAACATCATTAATCATTAGAGAAATTGCTCTTGCCTTTTTGATAGGCAAATTAGAGAGGAATTCTGTGTGCTCAGAGAGATCTCCATAGAATTAAGCCCCTACAGAGGCCCCCATTGCCTGCAGAAGTGACTTCTGTAACACACAGTCATATGTCCTCCATCCCTCACCCAACCTTCTCATTCCTGCTTCCAAATAAAATAAACTACTTGCACCCAAGTCCTTGTAAAACGCTCTCCTTTTGGGGACCCTAAACTATGTGAGGCACTGAGACTACAGAGGTGAAGTGACTTGCACAGGGCCCCCTGCTGGCAGTAGAGGAAGCAGCAAGCACTCCCTTCCAGTTCTGGCTCTAAATCCATCTCATTTTCTACTTTCAGTTGTACACACAGGTTAAGAAACTGCAATTTCCACCTTTTGCCAATATGCCAGACTGAAGTTTAAGAAAGAAATACATGTTTTACCACAAAATTAATGATTCACTTTGTTATAAAGCAGAAACTAACACACTACTATAAAGCAATTATACTCCAATAAAGATGTTAAAAAATAAAATAGTAGGGCTTCCCTGGTGGTGCAGTGGTTGAGAGTCCGCCTGCCGATGCAGGGGACACGGGTTCATGCCCCGGTCCGGGAAGATCCCACATGCCGCGGAGTGGCTGGGCCCGTGAGCCATGGCCACTGAGCCTGCGCGTCCGGAGCCTGTGCTCCGCAACGGGAGAGGCCACAACAGTGAGAGGTCCGCGTACCGAAAAATAAATAAATAAATAAATAAATAAAATAATAATAAAATAAAATAGTAAATGATAACCGTCATCTTTGCTGAGGGTCACACAGATGACCTGCTGGGCTACTATGAAAAACATTGCCCAGTTTTCAAAATTTTAAAGTACTACATTTTGCTTTGCTGATGTTAGACAAGTAAATTAGACATGTTAAGTTTCACTCCAAGTTTTACAGATGAGAAAGCTGAAGTTTTAGGACTTTCCACTGTTGCAGTTTAACTACTTTTGGAACCAGGCTTAGAATCTTTTCTACTCCAGACACATTCCAGGCTTTGCCTACCAAATCTGTTCAACAAAGGATTGTAGATTATCCTCACTGAAGGGCATTGGTCTGGGGCTTGGCTGGGGGCATCTTTTATTTATTTATTTTTTAATTTTCCCAGCATCTGTTCCTCCCTTTTCCATTAATTGCACAACTTCGCTTTGAGGAACCAACCCTCTTGAACTCTCAGTCTGTGTACTTCAGGCCTGAATGACCCACCAGTCTTTAGTTCCAGAGCTCAGAATATGACGTGTATCTGCCCAGTCAGTGTACTCTTCTCCTTGGCCGCAGTGATTGGCTCAGCGAATGAAGAGGGACCAGAGCCTGGCCAGCTAGAATGAATACTGAGACTCTACTGTGTCCCCTGAGAAAGAGCCACTCCTTTCCAGTGGGGAGCTGAGCTAGTAGACAGCAAGCCTTCAGTGCCTGGTGGCCATCTTGCCACCATACTGGAAAAGCCTGAAACTAAAGCCAATAAAGGGGGGAGCAGAGCACAGAGATGGATGGAGACAGACTGCAGATGTGATACAGAACTAGTCTTCCCCAAATTTAGAGTTGTCACAGGACTTGACACTCATAGGGGCCAATACATAACGGTCTCATCTTCTTTCAAGATCCTGCCACTTGCAATTCAATAAGTCCTGCCTGAAACGAGCTCTGTACTCAAGCATTAAAGAGACTCCGTGCAGTACTTCTCCGAAGAAACAAATATCTACTACCAAAAAATAGGCTAGGAAGTCAAGAAACAGAAGCAGACCTAATGAAATCATGGCAGAATCCTTTGCCTCAGCTTCAGAGAGCCTAGGAATGAGGTGCTGAGCAAGGCTTTACGAATCCATGAAGCAACCGGCCTCAGACAAACCCAATCACCTTTAATGCAGAGAACAACGTCGTTTCATCAGCTAGGTGCTTCGATTCAAAAGTCAACTGCAACTAGAGTTCAGAGGAAGAGCCCTAGCTGGGGAATAACTTTTGCTCATTGGTTGGGTGGGTGTTTTTTTGGTTTTGTTCTTGCTTAAAATTACATAGCAGCATTGAGAATCCAGGTTTTTACATCTGTAAGTTCTTAGAAGAACTTCTAATCACTCTTCTGCCGCTGATAAGCTGACTATGAGAGCTGGAGAGGTAGACAAGAGAAAAAAGCTGAAACCAAAACAAGAAACTTTCCCCACGGCGATATGGATGCAAAGGCAACAATGCATTGCACGTGTTTTTAAAGGTTTTTTTTCCTCTCCCTCGAGAAACGTCACCATCAAATATATACTTCAGACATAATGTTTCAAAGCCAGGGAGGCAAGTTTTGAGCTTGAAATGCAGGCAGGCTGGCAGTGGGTCCCTCTGGAGTTTTCAGAGCCTAGGACAGTGTGACTGTGGCGGGGAAGTGGGGAAGAGGTCAGGTGGGTACAGACAGGTTAACCAGATGACCCACCATCAAAGAGGGCTGGGGACAGGTGCTGGCCCAAGTCAGAGTATAAATATAGGCCTCTTTGTCGTCTCTTAAATTCACAGGCGGTGGAGTCTTCTATCGTGTTTGGAATGACTGAGGTCAGTACGTTTGGCTTCTGAATGTGACCCACTAACTTACCTGATGAATTCCACAGAATAGTACTGAATAGGGGAGCTTCCTTCACTCTCTCCAGGTTTCCAAGATAGGGCCACCTCGGAATCAGAAACCACAGTGACGTGCAGCTGCTGAGGTGCTCCTGGAAGCAGGCAGGAATCTAGGCAGGACAGCGAACAACTAGAGTCGGCTGTGGTCTTCGCTGCTGGAGAGGTTTCATGTATAAAAAAACATGTGTGCTTTCTACAGCCTAAACACCTCTGTTCAGAACTGCCTCACCCTCCAAACCAAACAAACACACACACACAAAATCACAACTGGATTCATGGAAGGTTTGTCAATGAGAGCTGGTCTTCCCTTCTCCTCAAGCACCCCAGGCTGGAAATCCAACTACATCGTGTCCAGACTATGGACCCCAGGACACACAATGATGTGTACCCTTTAGAACCTCTGTTAGCATGTCGGAATTGATGTTTACCTACAAGGAAAATTAAATGCTTAGCGTTACTGTCACTTACTTTCAATTCTTTTGTGTACCCTTCCTACCCCCTATCATCAGAATACATATCAATGGTAGGACAGTTGGAAAAAGCCTCATGGGTAAAGATGTAGAATGATCCTATCACCCCAAGGTAACTGCTGTTACTATTTTCATATCTAGACTTTCACATTTCCCAGCCTTTCTTTATTGCTTCGGCCAGAAGTATTTTTTCTGCCTTCTCTTCCTAGCAAAACCCTATGCAGGTTTCAAACACCGGGCCAAAGATATGGTTCTTTCTGAAACGCTCCCTGAGCCTTGGGGTGGAGAACGCGCTCCTTCTGAGTGCTTCCAGAGCCAGCTGGGCGGACCTCGGATGCACTGGATCTACCTGCCTACCATGTGCCTCTCCCTCCACAAGGAGCTCCTATGAGCAACGATGTCTTCAAGCCACTTTTGTCCCCCAGTGTCCAGCGCAGACCACCTCAATGAGCCTTTGTTGGGTTCCGCTGGCCGCTAAGATCTCTTCTCGCACTCCCCTTCCTCGCCTTCTTAACTCCCACTTACTTAATTCCCACTTAGCAGTCATGTCCTCAGGGAGTCCTTATCGAACCCCTATATCGGATCTTACAACGGAAGATCTTACAGCGCCATGGGAAGTACTTCTCACTATCCGCGGCCACACGTTAGTTAGATAATGTCCTGACCCACGCCACTCAGTTCTGAGAGGGCAGGGGCTGTGCCTGTTTTTGTTCACCACTGAATTCCCAGAGCCTAGCATAGCACAGTGCCTGGTACACAGTAGGTCCTCACTGATATACTGAATGAAGGAATGAATGAATAGCACCCATCACTATCTTCTTATTAATGAATTGAACGCATTTTACCTTGGAGCAAAGTGGTAATGTGCCGAGGAGAGCTAAGCCGCCCTTTGCCAATCTGGCTGTAAGCTGCCACGCTTACTCGGTATTCAGTGCCCGGTTTCAAATTTCCGATCACTTCCTCCTGTCAATGACCAAACAGGAAATGTGTCAATGATCAGAAGTTCTTTTGAGGCAAACCAGACAATCTCATGAGGGTTGCATCTTGAGGCCCCTGTGAAATTTGCTTGGGAGATTGTTTTGTTTTCTCTAGGATTGGCCAAGTTTTTTAATTTGCAAAGAGGAAAACACCATGACATATTTCCCAAGACTAATGAATTATCCTTTATTGGAATCAATGCACTGTCATAGGACTGGGACTCATGTCGCTCATAGCATCTGAGTTCTTCAGTGAGAGTACTAGGCTGCTGGAATTCAGGTAACAATCTTTTCCAGGGTTAGAATCCCCCAGTTCTTTCTTTCCACTTGCATATCACAGATGCTCAGGGACTAGCCACGACAGCAAATTGAGGTTCTTGATTTATATCCACAAAGTAGGGACTCAAACTTTGGTTCTCAAATTTTAAACTGCCTCAGAATCACCAGGAGGGCTTCTTAAAACAAATTGCTAAGCCTGGCCCGCAAAGTTTCAGATTCAGTAAATCTGGGAAGGGGTCTGAAAATTTGCATTCCTAAAAAGTTCCCAAGTGATGCTGCTGGTGATTTCATCAACGCCCACATGGAGAACCACTAGGACTGATGATGGACGTGTGTGTGAACTTCACCTGCACAAACAGCCTGGACCAAAAAGTCCCAGCTGAAGATGACTTGCCCCATCTTGAGACTACAGTACCAAATAGTAAGTGGGAGCCTGGTGCCCCTGGTCCCAGTACACTGTAGTGGAAAGGATACTGACTTTGGAATCAATCAGTCCTGGGCTTGAATTCTGACTCTGCCACGTATTGCTAGCTATGGCCTTGATATTAAATTCCCTGAGCCTTAGTTTCTTCCTCTGTAAAATGGGGATGATGTATGACTATCTTGCATGGTTACAACATTTGGGATAATGTATGTAAAGTAGCTGACACCAAGGATGTCCTCAGGAAACAGGATTGTAATGATTATTGTCTTAGGCGTGTGAAACCCTTCTTTTTCTCCACTTACGTAGGTTCCACCTTCTCTGAGGCCAAAATCTTCCCCTTGACAGCTGACCACACAGAACTGATATTACCCTACCAAGTGTTGTGCCACTAAAGTAGCACTTATACATATTAAAAAGTATTACTATTTCTCCCGTGGAATCACAAGCCACTTGAAAGCATGTATCCTGTCTTATATTTCTTCACAACATCCTCTGCAAATGCTTAAACATTCATTGTTGCTAAGGAGAACTAATCAACTGATCGACAAAACTTTTAAAAAGATTCAACAAATAGTTATTGAATACTTACTACAGTAGTTCTTAACCCCGAAAACACGGTAGAATCACTCGAAGATCTAAAAAAAATACCAGTGCTAGATTCCACTCCAGAACCTCTGGGGGGCAGAGCCCGGGTGTCAGTTTGTTTTAAGTTCCCCAGGTGATGCTAATATGGGCAGCCAGGTTTGTGAACCACTGGTCTAGGGCTTGGTTCACCTCCTGGCCTCTGAACTCCATCTGTCTACCCTCCTCTCTTTCTCCTGTATCTCCAACCTCTCCTTTATCTACCTGATGCTTCCCTAAGTATTTACTGTGCTCAAGTCTCTCTTATCTTAGACAATCAATTATTCCCCACCGTGCATGTGCCCCTGTCTCCTCTCCAGAGATGCAACCTTCTTAAAGAAGTTGTCTCTACCTTCTCACCTCCTATTCACTCCTCAACTTGCTCCCGTCTGGCCTCTCCTCACTGCAAACAACTGAGATGTTCCTACCAAAGTCACCACAACAACTCTGCAGTCCACCCAGTGGGAATGTCTCCATCTTTACCTGACTAGTTGCAGCTTTCAATACTGTTGCCCACCCTTGCTTCTGAAATCCCTTGGTTTCCTTGGAAACTGTGACTTCTCCTCCATGTCTCCTTCTACTTCTCTTGTTGCTCCTTCCAAGTATCCTCCACCCACTTCCCATTCTCTGCTGGCCCCTTAGGTGTTGGTCTTTCCCAGAAGCTCACCCCTCACCATCTCCTCTCACTCTGTAGCCTTGCTTAGGTAAGCTCATCTACCACTCCCTTAGCTTCTATCACCTTTGAATGACATCTCCCACCATCTCCAGCTCTAACCTGCCTCTTGATCTCCAGACATGGGTTTGTGACTGCCTCTTGAACTTCTCTACCCAGGAACTACCATGCAACTCAAGTTCAACATAACCAAAGCTCAACTAACCATCCCTATTCTGACTACCAAAAACAAAATGAAAAAGTGCTTCACCCTTTGTGTTCTCTCTCTCATTACCTAAACCAGAAATTCTCAACACTCCCCTCTCTATGTTCACCTCCCCTCCTCCCTAACCACCATTCAATCAGTTACCAATACTCTTTCGTATCACTTGAATCTGTTTATGTCATTTTATCCTCACAGCCATTTAAGTCCAAGTCCTCATAATGATGACAATGGCTCTGACTCTCTTGGCCACCAATACTTTCTGCACATCCAATCCGTACTCCACACTGCTAAGTTATTTTCCTGAACCCAAATCTGATCATGTCACTTCCACTTACAATAGCATCTTTGCATCCCCCTGTTTATCCTTCCAGCATCATCTCATGCCACCTCCCTTCCTTACATTCTACATTCCAGTCATACTTAAGGACTTGGCAGGGCTCACATTTATGCCATTCAATTCCTTGCCTCTGGGCCTTTGAACTGGCTGCTCCCTCTCCATGGAATGTCCTTCTCCCTGCTCCTGCCTGGCTCACCCCTGCTCATCCTTCATGACTCAGTTCAGCTAAGACATTACCTCATTTCTCTGACCCCCTAGCCCCCAGTCTGTTAGGCGTCCCTCCTCTATGCTTCCCTGGCGTCCTTGGTGTACCTCAATCATAGCAACACTCGCCTTATACTGTAATTGTCTGTTTACTGGTCATCTTCTCCCCACCTGCTTGAGGGCAGGAAGCAAGTTCTTATTCCTCTGGCATCCCAAAGCTTAGCATTATCCGACATGTAGCAAATGCTCAAACAGTGCTTTTTGATGAATGAATAAATGAACTACTGAGTGAATGAAAAAAATCAAACCAAGATGTAGGATATAAACAGATGACCTCATCGAGAACCAACTTCTCCTACTGACCCCTCCAACTTGATTAACAGCATCTGTATCTCTGCCCCAGACCCCGGTTAGTAACCCCAGAGACAAGACTGACTGCCTCTTACCCACCTCCCTCCAGCCACCTCCACATGCCTTTCAGACCTGTTCCCTTCTTCTGCTTCCCTTGAATCCTTACTTGGGCCATTTCTACAGCCTCCAAGAGAGTGTCTGTCTCCAATCTTCCCTTCCTTCTCTCTCCGCCTGACTGCATCCTACATATAACTGCACAAGGGGTCTTTGCTGAACATATGGTCCCGCTTTCACAGCTCCCTGTCCCCCATCCTCACCCCTGCTCTAATACTCTGCAACTGTGCATCCTAGTTCCACCATCTGTCTCCTGGTTTCATTTCAAGTTGGGTGGTTAGGAGGCTGGGGGCCCCAGGTGTATACAAGACTCCTGTTTCCCTCCTCTCCCAACTGCCACTCCCAGGTTTTTCCCAGGGAAGTGGAATCACACTTTCAAACCAACCCAGTGCTCTCACAGCCTTTGCTGTAGAATCCCTTCCTCCTGTGACGTCATTACACTGTATGAAGTACAGGGGTAGTGGTGTGGTTTCATAGATTACTGTAGATATTAGATATGTGCCAATACCAAATACAGCTACCATCAGTTACCACTTATTGAGTGTTTTCTCTGTTCCAGGAACATATGTAGCCTGAGCCTTCCATCAGGCCTATGAGGTAGGTGTCACTCTTATTTTCACTTCCAGAGGAGAAAACTGAATCTCTGAAAAGTGAATGATTTGCTCAAGGCTCTATATTTATTAAGCGGCAAAGTGGGGATTTGAATCCTGCTTTGTTTGAGTCCAGGGACCAAGTTCTAATTGGATAATACATGAATGAAAAATATTAAATAATATTTAAATAAAAAATTCTTATCATAAACACTGAAGACCAGATAATTATTGTATCTATAAACATGGAAATTTATGTATCTGCAATTTAAAAGTGATCACTGAAAACCAAGGGAAACTACACTTGTAGAAGTTCTTAATGTGGATTAAAAAACAACTAATCTTTTTGTTTGAAGATCAGTGCTACCTTTAGCCCAGGTATATTCTGAGAGGTGGAGGGTCACCCTCCCAGAAGCTAACTATTTCCAGTCTTTTCTGGTGTCTTTTCCTGAGCTGACAGGCTGCTAGATTAGCATAAGAGAGCAAGGGTCAAGGGGGCTGAGTAGTTGAGGTCATAAAAAGAGGGGTTGGATTCAATGATTTAACTGTCACTTCTTCCTCCAATATCTCTCCTTCCAAATGGAATCTCTCAGAATAGTGTGACTTGTGATAACCCTTGAATTTTTTAGTAAAATGCTGCACAATTCCACAAGTCTTTCTATTTCTGTCCTTAAATGTCTTATGGCCACTACTTCAGCCTTCATCAAACTAGATAAGATGTTAAAAATACCCTTTTCAAAGTAGAAAAAGTGTTTTTTTTTACCTTGTGGAAGTTTGAAAATGAGTCAAAATATTTATCTCTCTTGGACCTATTTCTGCACAAGATGGTGAGAAACAAAGTCAGAGAAATTGCTTTCTTGGGGTAGAAGCCAGAGTGAATTCCACAGTCTCCTCTGGCCCCTTCCATACTTTTTGGGGGGGGCAGGGAGCAAAGTTGGGTGCATTGCTGCAAAATAACCCTACTTTGTGTCCCTTTCTGAAATACAAAACCCCTTCCAAAGGTTGCCTCCTTTGTCTTTTAACACCACCAGTGGCTGTCACGTGATCAGAAAATTTATATTTGTAGAAGATAAAAGCAAGGCGAGTTGGTTAGTTCACTGAGCCCAGGAAGAAAGTTCCAACAACTTTACAACCAAGTGAGCTATTCCCCAGGACACTTGCCTCCCTCACAGACTACCAGAAGCAACCAACTTTTATCTTATGATCATATAATCATAAGATAATCATAACTTATACTCCATTTTGGAATTTATAAAATCCTTGTGTACCAGTGCCACTTTAATTCTCACAACAGCTCTGAGATGTCAGTCTTATCCTCCTCATTTTATAGATGATGAAACTGGACCCAGAAAGTTTATATAACTACACTCCAGGCGGGGCAAGAATGGGTCTGGTTTCACTGATAAAATGCATGACTTAATATGCTTCCAATTGCCTGACTCAAGACGGAGTACATCTAATCCTCAGGCTAGCACCTTGTTTTTCAGATGTCCAACTGCCTTTTCCGTGTCTACTGCACCAGATCTACTCCCTCCATTCACAGTCTGTGATAGGAATGACTCTCTGCCCCTAGTATCCATTCTCTCCTTTCTTGTAATAGAACCCCTGTACATTTCAGTTGGACCATGGCCACTCAAAGACTACATTCCCAGCCTCCCTTGCATCTAGATGTGACCATGTGACTAAATTCTGTCCAATAGGATGTGAGCAAAAACGCTGAGGGCAATTTCTGAATTATCCCTTCGATAGTAAATGATATGTTCCCTTTCCCCTTTTCCTCATCTTTTGGCTGGAATGTGGATGAGGCAGTAAGCTATTTTGGGTGATGGAGAGGCAGGCCAGAGGGGTTGGCAAAGCAATGAGATGGAAGAATCCTGGCACAAGGAAGCCACCAGAAGAGCCCTCAACTGGTTATATCCAGACCATTACATGACAGAACAAGAATGCACATCTTGTTAGGATCACTGTTATTTGGGGTTTGGGGACTGCTAAACTTTCATTCTAATTCATGCTAGACCCAATGTTCAAAAACAACCTGGACAGCTATGTAAGAGGAGCCCCTGAAAAGAATGGACTATTCTTAACTGAATCCCTGTTCACTTTGCCATGATGAAACCGTGCTGAATGGCTCTGAACTTAAATCTCTGACCTTGAATCAAACCTCACCTTTACCTGCTTCCATGCTGCACTTTTCTCCTACTGCTGGAAACCCAGGTGGTTTGTTTCCAGAAATGAAGCTGTATGTTGTCTTGTTCACTAGTCTGGACAAGTAGCCCCTACACCGGGAGGGCATCCAGTGAGCGCAACTGGGATAGCACTGGACTAGGAGCCAGGAGACCCAGACTCTAGAGCCAAAGAGCTGTGTGGTTTTGGGGATGCCACTTAACTTCTCTGGGCCAAAGTTTCAACATGGAAATTCTACAATTCTTCTAAAATAACCTTCACTGGCAGCTAGTAACCTTGGGTTCAACTTCACAGTTGACTCTATAAGTTAAGTCTGTGTCTCGGCTGCCTTAGTAGAAGTTGGGAATATTTAGCATCATTAGATGGAAGGCACAGGGAAATAGAAAAGGGTTATCTTCCAAACAGCCTTCTTCCAAAGGTCCAGAGGAAGGCTGTGCAGGCCAGAGTGGAGGGATTTCCATTCCCTGAGTGGTCACAGAAACATAGAGTATTTTCCAGGGTTTTGCAAGAGGGGCAGCATTGGGGCTGGACAAACCTTCCTCGTATGGCTCTACCCTGCATATTGCAGGAGAGTCAGAATCCCTGAAGCTTGTTCACTAGAAAGCCCACACCTATTTCCATAGGCCCACAGGGAACAAAGAATCCCCCAGTTGGCAACCATTACTAATTGGCCTCTTCATTTTATAGTCCAAGAGAGGTTCAAGGGGGTTCAGTGACCTTGCCCACAGTTACCCTTGCTCTAGTGACAGAGCTGGGACTAGATGCAAGTCTCATGATTCCTGTCTGCTTTATCCCTTAACCCTGGATAAGACCCAAATAGAATCACTATTGTGGGTCAGCCAGACCAGAGGACTCCAAAGCAGGGCGGGGGTGCGTCCCCCTGAGAGAGCAAGACAGCCTACTGAGATGCTGGAAGAAAACATAAGAACTTTCTACTTCTATTTTATCTCCTCCTCTAAAATGCTGTGGGATTTTATAATGTACACAATATATAGAGAGAGTAGCAGCTGTATAATTTACAAATACATACATATACGTATATTGGTATATGTTCAAATATTTTTTAACTGACGGTATGCATGATCAAAAAGTGTTGAAGACCACCAGCTTAAGCATCCATTTCTAACTCTAAAAACATCACCAAATTGTCCTGATTTGTTTTACTGTTTATTTTTCCGGGATGAAACCTGCTGGTTGTTCTTCTAAGAAAAGGTTAAGTGTCAAATGCTAATCAAATCAGAAGCCTTTATATAGGCAGACTATCAAAGAGTGCATCAGGATTCCACATAATCCACCAGGTTATTTTGGTCATTTCTTCAGCTGAATAGAACCAATCCTCTGTTCGGCATTCTTCCAGAAAGTCAATCAACCACGTTTAGGTGACCGGTTTTGTCTCATTGAGAAGGTCTAGGATTGTTAGAGGCAGTGAGGAAAGAAGAAGGAAAAGCGGGTGAAGGAGCTCCCCTCACACTGGGGCTCGCTAGTTGAAATATTTTCTCTCCTTTTCAACCTTTTTCACCTCGTCTTGGAACAGAACTTAAATTACTTCAACCTTTAAAAATGTTGCTCTTTACAAACAGTTCAATTTCATTTCTTTTTATGGCTGAGTAATATTCCATTGTATATATGTGCCACATCTTCTTTATCCATTCATCCGATGATGGGCACTTAGGCTGTTTCCATCTCCGGGTTATTGTAAATAGAGCTGCAATTTGGTACATTTTGGTACATGACTCTTTTTGAATATGTATAACTGATTCACTTTGTTATAAAGCAGAAACTAACACACCATTGTAAAGCAATTATACCCCAATAAAGATGTTTAAAGAAAAAAAGAAAAACACCTAGCAAGAAAGAAAATGTATGATGAGAAAAAAGAAATCTGGATTTCACACAAAAACAAAATTCCTTTCGAAAGTAAAACAAACAAACAAACAAACAAAACGTTGCTCTTAACCTTACTCTACCATGTGAGATAAAACAGTTTCTTTCTAAATGATTAAAAATGCACCCGGTATGCTCCGCGACTGCTGCTTCCACTAGAACCAAGCACTCTCCGTGGGCCTTAATCAGCGAGGGAGATGCAGAAAAATCAACATTTTGATGAAAAGAGACCCCCTGAATCCAGGGTTGGGGCAAGGGTTTAACTTTTCGAAAGCATACTTACAAAAATCATCTGATGATCCAATCGTCCCTGGAGGGGAGAAAAAACAAAACAATATGAAAAGGAAAGGAAAGGTTGCAGGAACTAAAATGAACTCGCAGAGTAGCTGCCCTTCCACCACGTACAGCCTAGGGCAGCAAACACACACCTTGGCAATGTGATTTCTCTTGAACACTCACTCAGTTCTTATTCTGTGCCGCATGTGGTGCTGAGGGTTCTACGACCATGATCTTGTTTAATGCCCACAACATTAAAAGCTGCTGTTCTTGGGAAGCTTTTGGTCTTATTGGGAAAACCACATTTACACTGATAAAACAATTAGAGAGCAACATGAGACCAGATGTCATTTACATGCCACTTACTAGACAGATTGAGGTCTGTAGGATGCCACAGGATGATGTGATGGAGTACAGAGGTTCCCAAACTGTTCATGGCACCATTAGTATCGCAGTATTATTTTACAGCACCTCTAATCTAGAAAAAATCCCTAATGGTTCCAGTTATTCAATAGTTATACCCAAAAGATTTGGTAGTAGTAATTTACACAGATGTTTTTGTTTCCCGTGCAAAGTTCAAATATTCCACAAGGCCCCTGTGAGTTTGCTGCAGAGCCCTGAAGCACACAGGCTGGGAACCACAGATACGCTATACGTGCTATAGCTCCCTTTCCAGTTCCTGTTTTGTCGATGAGGAAACTGAGACCCAGTAAGGTTACCCAGCTGGTTTGTCGTCATACAGGAATCTGAATGCGAGTCATCTAAATCCAGAGCCCCCTCTGCTGTACCAGACCGCTCCCCTCCCCCTTCCTGACTTGCTGCCTTTATGTCTAGTCATCATTTCCTCTCTCCATGCTCTGTGTTCTGCACCTCCCCTGCCCCTCTGCCCAAACACACAAGCCCACGAGCATGTACACACACATATGTGTTCATTCCCTCGCTTCAAACCATTCCTTTCGACTTGAATGACCCTCTCTCTCCTCTGCCTTTCCAGAAACTGCCCCTGCTTCAATTCTCAGCCCCCACTTTTACCTCTTGACCACTTGTTCCTATACTAAGCTCTCCATCTTCAAAACCTCAGTCTGTCTAGTAAGTGGCATGCAAATGACATCCGGTCTCATGTTGCTCTCTAATTGTTTTATCAATGTAAATGTGGTTTTCTCAACGAGACCAAAAGCTGCCCAAGAACAGCAACAGTGTGTTATCTCGTGCTGGGTGGAGACTAGCAACCATGCAAGTTTGTTGAAATCGGCAAGGTAATCAAATGCTGTAATTTGCTAGCATATTCTAACACCTCGGTGTAGTTAATGGAGAGAATATGTTGAACATAAAGGCAACGGTCATCAGGAATAACAACTAACATCTACATGGCTTCTTACTTTTTACTAAAGCCTTTTACATGCACAATTTTATTTGCCACTCACAACAGTATAATTATTACACCCCCTTCATGGGAGAAAGTTGAGGTTTAGACAGTTTAAGTAGCTTTGGCCAAAGTTACCCAACCTGCAAGTGGAGGAAGGAGGTCTGGAAGCCCAGGGTGCCTGTCTCCCTTCCTGGTCTCTGCTTTCTGTTTGCACTGCAGTGGCCTTCCCAGAAATGCCAGAGTGTCGGGCCCGGGTTCATGTAACGGGGCAGGATCTTGATTTCAGAGGCACCGTGCGGGGTCCAGGACCCCTGTCACCAGCACCGTGCCCTCTCTGCACAGGCTGTGCGTGAGCCACACTCACTGCAGGACAGGAGGCTGGGCAGCCGGGAACGCCACTAGGGATGACGTCAGCCCCACGGTGGGGTCCAGGGGCTCGTTGAAAGTTCCAGTGCCGTCAAGGGGAGATGGCACCACAACCGGTGGTGGCCTAGGTGCAGCCAACCCGATCTCCCTACCTCAGGATAGACTAAACCACAGAGGCTGGGGCTGAGCGCTCCTGAGGCAAATGAGGGGTACTCAAGCAGAAGTCTGAGAATAAAAGCACCATGCAAAATACAAATAAGCCGAACACGTGCATCTCTTCTTCTTTGAGTCATGAGAGCTTTGGTAAAAATAGCCAGAGCGGGACCCAGAATTCAGTCTGCCCTGGGCTTACAGTCAACCGTTACTTGCTAACGTACGGCTTGAAGAACGTTACTTCACCTCTCTGAGTCTCAGCATCCTTGTCAGGAAAATGAGGTCACAGTATAGTCGTAAAGATGAAATGGAAGAACAAATGTAAAAGCAGGAGGGAGAGTGCCTGGCAGGTAACAGACTCTCAGGAAGTGACAGCTACTCATCACGGATGACAAATAAGCTTCTAGATGCTGCGCCCCGCAGGCATTTACTAAATAGGAGTTACAAACACCACCTCTTCCTCCACCACCATTGTAGCTGTGGTATTCTGGGCACTGATGCTAACTCCTTGTAGAGCAACTAGAAAGGCTCTAGCCTGTAGAATAATTGTAGTAGAATGGGGAAGGAGGCGGCGAGTGAAAGAAAAGAAAACAGAATATGCCTAAGGCAGAGAAATTCACCCCAAGAGACCCTGACAGGAAACAGAAAAGAAATAGATGAAGAGCCAGCAACTGGTTAGTGGAAGGACAGGATGCCGGCTGGGGAAGAAAAATAAACAACTTGCACCGTTTGAATATACATTTCCAATTACACCTTCTGCATTGTGTCTCCAGGGAGTTGAGAAGATACAAATGTGTCATATTTATTTATAAAGCTTTATTGGGATTTCAAAAAAAATCAGAATTGAATTTTATGGAGAAAAGAAGGGGAGAAAACAGCTGTAAGATAGCTGTTTTCTCGCAGGATAAATGGGGTGGGCTGAGTCCGGCATGGAAGCTGCCTTTCTGGAAGCTTTCCTCATATGGCTGCCTTTCTGGAGATACACATGCATGTGATGGGTTTATGGCCACGAAAGACGTTCTAAATTCCAAAGGACTATACAAACATTAGTTTTCATTGTTGTTGCTATTATTATTATTATTATACCTTCATCAGCACATATACACACCAAATTAGAAATCCTTCCAAATATCAATGAAATGCCAACTAGGGATGTGCTTTTAGGAGGCTTCCAGGATAGAGCTACTCACCGTGGTCGGGGTATCCAGGCCGAGTGGCACACCGTGGGACCGCTCCTGCAGGGATTTATCTACGCCGACCTCAGAGTAAAAGACCTGGAAAAGATGCAGACATCCGGGTGAGAGCGGGGCCAGCACTTCTCCACCAGACCAAGGGCCTGTGGTTCGAACCGTACTCACAACCACAGCGGGTCCTGAGGCGCGCTGCCTCACCTCTCACACTAGTTCCTTGTCAGCAAACATCAGACATACCTGGCCAGGGTTGCAAATTCCTAAGCCTGCAGAGACCCAGAGGAAGACACGGAGTAAAGTGGAATGGAGAGGGCTGGACCCGGCGCCTAGTATTTTCCCCGAAACCATGATTCTCTCAGGTAATCTTTCATTTTCCCACTTTTGATTCTGAGTCTAGAAATCCATTTCTCTACTTTAAGATGACAACAGGACAAGGGTCATGATACATGGCTTCTCTCCCTTGGTGAAGGGGAGACAGGAGGGAATGGTGGGTCTGGGGTCTTATGGGGGGTTTACATCCCGGTGGGCAGCTCAGCTCCAGCAGGCTTGGCGCCCCATAGGAAGGTGAGCCTGGGGTGGCCAGCTCTCTGAATAGGCCCAGAGATTTCAGCCTTTCAAGTAATTATCTGAAATCTCCTAACTTCTTTTTTTTTTTTTTTTGGAATTTTTGAATTTTGTTTTATTTATTTTTGTATACAGCAGGTTCTTATTAGTTATCCATTTTATACATATTAGTGGATATACATCAATCCCAATCCTAACTTCTAAAAGTTGACTCATTTTTAAAAACACTGTTCAAAGAAAACATTTTGGTAAACTGAAAAAGGGTCAGTTTGTAAACTCTCGGAGGTAGGAATGCATTCTCTGTTCCCTTCTCCACTTTGCCTGTCCACCCGGTCACTTTCATTCAGTTTTTACATTATTTTGTCCTATTGACAAAATAGGACAGTGACTCTCTATTATTTCCCATGTTTCTGCTTTAGTCTCCAAATTTAACTGTGGGCAGTTGGAGATCAGGAAGCATGTCTTCTACTGAGTTTATATTTTCCCATCCCAGAACAGGGCAAGGACTCCGTAGAGCCAACTGACTTTCAGGGCACTTACAAATGACCTTAAAGGGAAACATCTCTGGTTTCACGGAGGGAGAATGAAGCCCCACACGGGAAGGCTGGAATCAGGAGGCCGTATACAGGAGATGGGGAGGAGGAACAGTTACCCCAGCACACCCACTACAGAAATCCCCGTGCCCAGGTACTCACAGTATACCCCATGATGGGGCTCCCAGGGTGCCTTGGCATCTTCCACCGGATGCTGAAAGCTGTACAGTTCAGCGCCTCCAGCATGATATCAAGAGGCGGCCCCACCTTGCCTGCCCCAAAACAAAAGAGATGGTGTTACACATCCCACCTTGAGTACACTTGACATGAGATATAAGAGTGTGTGCTTACAGATGGAGAGCATACTTAAAGATGATTTCACAGGCCAGAAATGCAGACATCTCTCCAGGAGGCCACACCTGTGGCAGCTGACCTCACCAGACCTCTACTGACCCCTCCCAAACCTGCAATGGGAGGGAAATCAGCCCAGCTATCGCCCACAGTCCCTTCTGTAACTCCTAATACCTCAAGGACCAGCAAAGGGAGATTCAGGGCAGCATAGACCAAGGTGCTTGGAATGTATTAAAGCAAGATAGTGAATTTTTTTTGGTTTACTCAGTAACATATATGTTTTATAGATATGTTATATAGATTCTGTTTATATAGCTCGTATATTCTTATTGCTGAATATTTCAAAAATGCGGTTTAGTATAAAATGGGGTTAGGAAATTTCAAATGTTTTACTGTATTCTTACCTTAAATAATTTTATGGTTATAAACAATAAACTTTATGTTTATAAAAACAACATACGCAGATTTTAAAATTTAGAAAACAAAAACAAAAAATTCCATCATTCAAAAATGAGTCCTGCCAACATTTTTATATAGCATACCTCCTTTTGGTTACATGGAATTTTTTGAAATATGTATATATATATATATATATATATATATATATATACACATACACACACACAAACATATGTTTATATAACGTATATATAATTTTAATTGTTTATTGTGTTCATTACATATAATATTTATATTATATATATTCAATATATATTCATAAATATTCTTATTTGACTTAGTATATATAGTGTATATATATAAATATTAATATATATATAAACTGATAGTATGTATTTACTAATCAAAATAATTATTCTTATTTTTAATGGCTGTTAGCTCTTCCATATAATGCCTGGGCCATAATTTATAGTGTATCTCATTCCACTATTGTTAGACACAATTTATTTCTGACATTTTGCTATTTTAAATAATGCTCCATGAGGGCCGCAACTAGGTATGTCCTGTTCAGAGCACAGAGACTAATAAATGGAAGAGCTCAATAAACGTTCCTTCAGTGAACGAGTGTTCTTCAGTTTGATTTTCCACTTACTAATATGTCCTGATGATCTTTCTTTTTAGTGACTGTGTATAATTCTCCAGCATATCAGTTGGGATACTCTGTTTGCAATTCACAGAGATCTAATGTGTCTATTTACTGGGCTACTGCTGGGGCCTTCCACCACCAATATGTTCAATAACAAAATCGAAGGCCTTTCTGGTGGACCAAGTAACAGAGGTTCAGTGTCATCAATCGGCAATAACGGCCATAGACACCTACCACTGCCACCAGTGCTGTGACTCAGGGATTTGATCTTCAACTGTTCTCTGGCTCTGCCTTGGTTCAAGATTTAAAGTCCCATCTGATTGGCCAAACTTATGTTATGTGACAAACATGTCATGTGACCAAAGGATCAGAGAGGAAAGATCAGTTTTTTCTGGTTTCCAAACTGGAAACGGACAGGATGAATGGAGTCCCGGAAATAGTTCTTCCACCAAGCCTATCCACGGTACAGGAGTTTCCCAAAGGAGGACAGGATCATAGGAAAAGAGTAGTGGGCAGTGGGATGGCCAAATACTCTGCTATGCAGAGCATGCACGGACGTTAACTGTTACTCCAGTCATTGACATTTAGGTTGTTTCCAAAATTTCACTGTTAAAAATAAGGCTGAGTAGAACATCTGTGTGTGTGCCTTTTCATGCACAAAAGTCCGAGCATTTCTAGGATGGATATCTATTAAAAATTATGAGTATATGCATCTTAATTTTTAATAGCTACTGACTTTTTGCTCTCCAAAAAGGATTTAATAAATGAATCTTGAAGTACATTCAATTTTTTCATTTGGGTAAATTCTCAAAGCAGAATTTTTGTGTCTAAGACAGAATTTCTCAACCTCCACTCTACTGACATTTCGGGCTATATATTTTTTCGTGTGGGCTGTCCTGTGCATTGTAGGATGATGTTGAGTCGCATCCCTGGTCTCTGCCCACTAGATGCTAGTAGCACCCACCAACTGTAGTTGTGGAAACCAACAACATCTCCAGACGTTGTCAAATGCCCCATGGCAGGCAAAACTGACTCCGGCTGAAAACTGTTGATCCAGAGAATGAATGTTTTAAAGATTTTTATAAATATAACCAAACTTACATCTAGAAAATTAACCAATTTAGAAGCTTATAGAGGTGTATGAGAATGCCCAGTATAAGGAACACATCTTCCCCAGATCTGAGTATTACTTTAAAATCGTTGCTACTTTGATAAGAAAGAAAGAGGAATATTTTAATATCTTCTTTGGCTATTTTTCTTCCTCCCTTCATGTGTTTTGTACATTTTTCAATTGGGTTATTTTTCTTTTCCCACTGATTTAAAAGGGCTCTTAATATATTCAAAGATCTGAGTCATTTACCTATACTTTTTCCTGTGTAGTTTTACATTTGGGTCCAGCTGTATAATTATTTATTACTGGGCAGTTTTATTGCTGAGTGGGGGTCTATGCTATCAAAATCTCAAAGGAAGCTGGGAATGGGGGAAAAGATAGTGGAAATGGTTTACAGAACCCTCACAGACCACAGAATAACCAGTAAGCACAATCTCATCCTAGGTCCTAGGAGTAACACTACTCTCTTCATTTTGGGAAATTACAACTTATCAAGTTGGGCTACTTGGGTCTGTTAGTGGGAAACCAGTCCTTGTATCCCTTGTGGATCTGTTCAGTACAGAAAACTCTCTAGGTATTTTAAGCAGAAACATGGTTACAAAATTGGTGGAAAGACTAGGGGACTGGAATTCAGGAGTCTCCATTAGCTCTATTTGATAAATATGTAAATAAATAGGTGAGAAAGAGAGAGAGATAATAGGTAGATAGATGATAACTAGCTAATTCGCTATTGCAGTGATTCAAAACCAAGAAACCCCAGCCTTCACACTTGATCCTGCCATTCTTACCATTACAATTGCCTCCAGACACACACGAAAGTGGTGGTGAACCTTGGAATGATGAGTTGTCATGTTTGGATGGCCTTGCTTGGCAGAAGAGACAGCAGCTGGAAAGTGGCCTTCCTCCCATTCCTGCCTTCTGTAAGTCCTAAGAGTGCATCTAATTGGTGGGACCTAATTTACCTCCAGAATACTGACTGCAAGGCAGTCTGGGAAATGTTTTTATTTCTCTAGCCTTTGCATTACAGTAATGACACCTAAAAGGAGGGTAAGATGGATGTTGAACAAGCCAATCCACAGTATCCACGACATGCTGGTACCATGAAAAGCCTGAATTCTAATACACTATCCCCTTTATGTTCATATTCTCTAAGAAAGTATTCTAATCAAGCCCTGCTGGAACACAGCTAGATATGACTTCTATTTTTATCGGCATATTCTTTCATTTATTCAATCGTTCACACACCTATTTATCGAGCTCCTATATGTATCAGGCACTGGCTTAGTCGGTGAGGCTACCTTAATAATGAAGAGACACAGGGGACCACCAACAAGTTAGCAGGACATTACAGTTGGGTGCGAGGAACATAAAGGGAAGGATGGAGCACTTTGGTGGCACACAGCAAGGACACACCTGACTCCACCTGGCGGACTAATAAGAATGCGACAAAGTGGGGATGGAGAAGTGTCTCAAGCAGAGGGAGCAGTATACACTCTTCCTCAAAGAGTCGGGGGAAGCACCACATAACAGAGCGCCATGGTTGAGTAGATGTGGGTGGGGTGATGAATGAGAGTCGTGAAAGCTCCAAGGATTCTGCCTTGGGCAGCGCAGGGGAGGGGTGCGTGTCATCCACTCATCTAGGATCACAAAGGCAGCTGTGACTGCTGCTGGTGTAGGAGGTGTGGTCGTCGGCAGCTGGTGAGTGAGAGGTAGCCAGGTCAGACATTTGAGCCAAACACCAAAACTATCTCAGATGAATCAAATGGTTAAAGATGGGAAATCAAATTATCTAAAAGAATTGAATTTTAAAATCAGATACTTTTTTTTTGAAGATAAACCTTTCTAAGCTTAAAAGTGCTAAAGAGGGCTTCCCTGGTGGCGCAGTGGTTGGGAGTCCGCCTGCCGATGCAGGGGGCATGGCTTCGTGCCCTGGTCCGGGAGGATCCCACATGCTGCGGAGCAGCTGGGCCCATGAGCCATGGCCTCTGGGCCTGCGCGTCCGGGGCCTGTGCTCCGCAACGGGAGAGGCTGCGGCAGTGAGAGGCCCGCGTACCACAAAAAAAAAAGTGCTAAAGAAAATAAATCAAAAATGATGGATCCACGTCATAAAACTTCATTATGCTCTTCAAAGATTACAAAAGAAAAAATAAAAACAACAGATCAACAGGTAAATAATTGCAGCAAAATGCAGGCAAGGGATCCTTTATTATAAAACTCATACATACTGAGAAAAAACGTTCAGGCCCTGAATATGTTTATAAAATATACACAAATAAAATATGAAGGGACAACTCCCATAAGAGAAAATATAGCTGATAAACACACATGGCAAAATATTCAAATTTGCTAGTTATCAAATAAATACAACTTCTTAAAATTGAGATGTCATTTTCACCTAGTAAATTAGCCAAAAATGTTTAAGTGATAGTAACTAATGCTGACAAGAGTACATAAATGTGCTAGTCTCAAAAAATTACTTATGGCAGAGTAAATGAGCGCAGGCATTTTGGAAGACAACTTGGCAAAATGCAGTAATATCCGGAGCCACAAGTATGTGCCTTCCCTTGGACTCTCTGAGGTGAGATTACAGTCTGTCGTGAGGAAAGAATCTTAAAAGAAGAGAAGGCTGCTCGCATGAAGATGTTCTTCAGAGGATCACTTGTGATATGGAAAGACCATAAACAATCTAAATATTTAGAAACAGGGCAAAAGTCAAGTTAATAATAGTACATGACCAAGATGGACTGTTATACAAACATCAAAAATGAGACGTGACTAAACACGTTACGGTTTCTTAGGATCTGGAACAGGGAAAGGACATAGTGGGAAAATGAGCGAAATCCAAATAGTCAGTAGTTTATTTGATAATATTGTACCATTACTAGTTAGTACCAGCACTAGTTAATCTTTTAGATTCGACAAATGTACCATGGTTATATGTTAACATGAGGAGAAACTGGGTAAAAGACAGGAATTCTATTATTTTTGCAAATCTAGAATTTTGCAAATTCTATTATTTTGAAATCTAAATTAATTTCAAAATTAAAAGTTTATTTTAAGAATGAGGCTTGTATCACTCTGTAGCAACAATTAGGATGTAGTGTTAAATAAAAAGTATACCCAATTACCATCAATACTGTTATTAGAGTCATACGAAATACTCATTTGCAAAATAACTGGAAGGCAAGAGTAAAAGGCTAATGGTTACATTAAGGTAGTTGAGATTAAGGATGATTTTTTTTCCTGTTTTCTTCTATTTAGTAAGCTTTACAGATTGTTATTATATTATTTTTCATAATTTGAAAAAATTGCCTGGAAAAGTATTTTTATATTCAAAGACCAAATGTTGCATGGGCGCCTGTATGACCAGGCTCCTTCAGAACTAAAGGAAATCTACAACATAACGCTTCATGAAGCGTTTGTACTAGTTTATACCAGGCGGTTTAGGGGAGGCTGCGTTGTCTCATGGTTGTTGTCTGTCTCTCAATCTAACAGTAAGGTTAAAAATAGTTTGTAATTAATGAAGCAGATTTACTAGCTCTTAACCAAAGGTAATGTACCTGCATAAAATAATATGCCCGTATCACAAGTCAACTATCACAGTAAAATGAAGGTGTCCAGGAAAGAGGCTATTGCTGCCGAAACAGTGCCACACAGATCTGTCAATCAACAGTGACTGAAGCACTAACGGGGGGACCTGATAACATAAAGCACACAGAACAGGCACTCTCTTGCTCCGCCCTACTTTGGAGGCTGGCCATAATCTAGAACAGTATTTCCCCCAATTTTTTGCTCCCTATGCCCTCAATTCTCGACAGTTCTGATTCTAAATTACATCTCACAATTATGTCCCTTTGGATGTAACTGTGTCCAAGGGGGCATCAACACGGGGCCTCACAGGACATGAAGGCCTAGAGGATGGCCCAGCCAGATCTCACGATGTATAGGGGAGGAGAGATGGGGTCATGACCATGGTCCTGGCCTCACATCTTCATGAAGATTCTAAACGAGAGCTGGTGGGCAAGCCAGTGCTCTGAGCATGCTGCCTTTATAGTATACTCATTCAGGTGTCCTTGAATACTGACTGGAAGATTTTCTTTTCCCTTTCTCAAAATAATTAACATGTAATGCTATAATTATTATTATGATGTGAATTTTCAAATCTTTTTTAAAAAGCAGTAAAATAGGACAAAACTTTTACAAACCATATATTTGATAAGAGGTTAATATTCACAGTATATAAGGAAGTCATACAACTCAATAGCAAAAAACCAAATAATATGATTAAAAAATGGACAAAGAACATGAATAGACATCTTTCCAAAGAAGATGTACAAATAAATAGCCAACAGATATATGAAAAGGTGCTCAACATCACAAATCAGGGAAATGCAAATCAAAAGCACAAGGAAGTATCACCTCACACCTGCGAGAATGGCTATTATCAAAAAGACAAGAAATAACAGGGATTGGCCAGGATGTGGAGAAAAGGGAACCTTTGTGCACTGTTGGTGGGAATGTTAATTGGTACAGCCACTATGGAGAACAGTCTGGAGGTTACTCAAATAATTAAAAATAGAACTACTATGTGATCCAGCTATCCCACTTCTGGGCAGTTATCTTTATCTGAAGGAAATGAAAACAGGATCTCAAAGAGATATCTGTACTCCCATGTTCATTGCAGCACTATTAGCAATAGCCAAGATGTGGAAACAACTAAGTGTCCATTGATGGATGAATAAAGAATATGTGGTAGATATAGATAGATATAGCTATATACACACATATACATAAAATGGAATATTATTCAACCATGAAAAAGGAAATCCTGCCATTTGTGATGACATGGGTGAAACTTAAGGGCATTATACTAAGTGAAATAAGTCAGACAGAGAAAAGCAAATACCATATTGTATCACTTATATGTGAAATACAAAAAAAGCCAAACATAATAAAAAACAGAGAGTAGATTGGTGGTTGCCAGAGGTGGGAGAAGGTGAAAAGGTAGAGGGGGTGGGCAGGGAGAGTGGGTGAAGGTGGTCAAAGCATACAAAGTTTCAGTTATAAATTGAATAAGTAAGTTCTGGAGCTCTAAGGTACAGCAAGATGACTATAGTTAATAGTACCTGAAAGTTGCTAAGACAGTAAATTTTAAATATTCTCACCACACACACACACAAATGCTAACTATGTGAGTGATGGATGTGTCAACTAATCTTACTGGGGTAATCATTTCTCTCTCTCTATATCAAATCACCACACTGTACACCTTAAACTTACACAATGTTATATGTCAATTATATCTCAGTAAAGCTGGAAATAAATAAATAAATAAATGTATGTATGTTGGGGGACGGGATAAAATATAGCTGAAACGCCATTCTCCATTCCTCTCTTCCAGAGGTAACAACCATTTGGTGTTATATGTCCTATCCCCATGTGAGTTTGTGTACTCTGATTTTATCTGCACATTTCTTATTTAATATTTTTACTGGAAATAACTTAATTGTCCACCGGTAAAGGAAGGGATAAACTGGTTTATTCATACAATGTATCAGTATCTTTTCTACTTGAAGATTTATTCCTTTAAAGAGAAAAAGAGATCTGAGAAAAAAGAGAGAGAGAATGAGAGAGAGAGAGAAGAAAACTTTTGTGTATTTTAAAGCACTATTCAAGTATTAGCCAGCTTCTGGTCTTCCCCTCACTGCTGGCTTAGCAACCGTCATTCTTTGGTTTCTAAATACATTGCCACTTGTCCATGGGCATTTCAGTTTCCAAAATTTCATGACTGCCATCTGCTGATCCTTTTGTCCTGCTGGTTAACGCTCTTTGCCCCAGCTGACAAGCATTTTAGTGGGGGTTTTTAGGGACCGGTAGTAAATATGTTTGTTCAACCCACCACGTGTCACCAGAAATCAACTGATCCTCATAAGAGTATGGGATAGAGGAAGGAGACATTATTCCCGCTCTACAGATGAAGAAACTGAGGTCTAGAGTCTACTGATGTAAGATCTTATCAACGGGGCAGGAGATAGAGATAGTGAGTAGTAACAAAGAAGAGATGATCTTCTCTCAACCCCTTAAAGTTTGTGTTCTTGGTGATTCTGCCGAACGTCCTCTTCTCAGCTCCACTACACTCTCTTCCTGGGTGCTCTCATCCCTGCCAGTCATTACCACATATATGCTGGTGGGCTCCCCCGTCCCCCCGCCCCGTTCCATTTCCCCAGCCCGGCCCTCTCTTCCAGAGGGCAGGTCTATGTACCCAACTGCCAAGTGGACCCAGATGTCACACGGGCCTCTCAAATTCAACAGGTCAAAAGTGAATTCATCATCTTTCTCTTTAACCTGAGCCCCTCCAGTAATCCCTGTTCTGGTAAATGGTATCATTATCCACCATGACGTCCAGAAACCTGGAAGTCACCCTCGGCATCAAATTGATCACATGGAAGTCCATTCTCTCCTATTCATGGAGGCCTCGGAAACCTCCTCAACCCAGTGCCTGGAGCAGCGCCACCAACTGTTCAGAGTGGTGCTCGCAATGGAACTTATTTGCCATGTGTCAAGACTTCCCCCAAGGTTTCTCTGGCCTTTCCAGATTCTAAGGGATATGGTTTCCCTCCCACAGTTCCCTCAGCCTGCGCCCTCCTCGGAAGAATGTGTGTTAGTAAACTAAACGGAACTTTTTTCAGCAAAGCAGTTGAAGGCCATAGGATTGGTGACTCTAAATCGTACGAGTAGGAGGGGCGTGTGAAGGGCCATCTGGTTGGAAGGAAGCATCAGAGGCCTTGTCTTATGGCATATTTGCATCGCGAGCACAGCATTCTTCTCTTTGTGTGTTTGTCTGGGGTGTCCTTGAAGGAAAGGCAGGTCTCCAGCTGGGGGCCATCTGAAGCTGTATTTGCAGGGCAAGCACAATATTTATACAGACATTGTATGATTATTGGAGTATCTATAGAGCGGGCAAGCTGAAGGCAGGAGCAAACCACCCAGTAGGGCCCCTCTGAGCTGGAGACAGATTCCAGACAGGTGGTGGCAGACCTGGAAAGCCCAGAGAAACCAGCTGGGAAGTCTTGAGGCTTGGCCTGGTATCAGCTTTGGAGATAAAGAGACATCGGAGTGTAGTCCCAACCGGAATGAACCAAGCAAACCATTTCTCTCAGTCTCTTCCAGCTAGGGAATGAAAGATGAGGAGTGAAACTAAAGAGACTTTCCTCGCATGTCTACAACCTCTGAGTCATCAGGAGAAAGTCCAGTCATTTGACAGGGCAAGTCGAGCCCAAGTTACTCTCTCTAAAAACTCTTAAGGAGGCAAAAAAATGTTTATAATAGTTATAACACTGAGGTCTTCTGGGATTTTTATCTATTATGATATAAAAACGTATTAGTGCTTCCTCAACATTAAAAAAAAAATCAAAGTGGTAGGCCACTTACATGTGGACTAAACAAGATTTAAGCAGTTAAGTACAAAAGTAACTCATATTTCAGCAACTATGGTTAGAATGTTGGATTATATATTATGCAATAAAAAACTAGTTTTGAAGAACTGTAGCATTTAAAACTAGTATAATGCATTTATACACTCCATCCCGAAGCTGTGTTCTGATAAGCTAAAAGCCATACTTCTTAAGAGATAAATAAATAACAAGTGAGTTTCTTTGCCATGAGGGAGCTGTCTTCTTTGGAGGGCTTTCAAAACCGTGTTTTTGCATTAGAAACTTCTGAATGATTAAGTCAATTTCTTACGGTAATTTTATTTCATAAAATACTTCAACTTCCTGTGTAAAATTCATCTCCGATTCAATTAGTTTTGTAATCCAGTTCATAAAAACACTCCAAAATGCAAACAAAAATGTCATCTGTGACAGAAATACATTGCTCGCTTTTTAGTTATTTGATTTTCATGGAATGAACAGAGTTATATTCACTGATGCAATGGAAAATGCCCAGACTAACTAAAAATAATCAGGAAATTCTGAACAGGAAAAAAACCTTATTTCCATCTTTTTGAAGCTTGCTCCAACTAATATTACTAAAGCAGCACTATGAATATGTAACCAGAATCTGCCACTAGAGCCACTTTCAAGGTGATGCCTTCAAGGCAGTAGTAAAAATGTGGGTTTAAGACACAGAACAGTATTTGTTCTAGTGACCTAGGGATTCGGGAAATTCTCAGACACTGAGGGGCAGCATGAAATGTCTTGCAGAGCCCTCCCGGCTTCTTTTAGTGGGGGGTTTATGGTTCATATCATATGCTTCCCTCTGAAATCCACCGTTCCAGCACGCAATTCCACAATCCACCACTCCAGAGTACCATTCCAGGGAGTAATGCATCTTTCCAGAATGTAATCCACCCTCGTGCAGTGCCTCGATTTACTCATCTGCTCACCAATGGGCTGGATTCTATGATTTCTAACGTCCCTCCTACTCTGACATTCATACTTCCCTGAATAGCATGTGGGGAAGCATCCACAGAACTCTAAAGGGGACAGAGAAGAGAATCACTCAGAGCGGTTCCTGGCACAATTAGACCCAGACAAACGTGGGCCCTGATTTAGAAGACCCAGTTTGGATCCTCCTTTGGCCACACCATGTCCCTTGGCTGGAGTGTGTGTCCCAGGCCAGGAGGACATGCCTAGAAGACCCTGGGGCCCCTCCGCTCGTGGACCACTCCCTGAGCACACAAGACCCTGGGTTCCCTGCCTGGAGAGTCCTGAGCCCGCGTCCTGGTCCGCAGTGGTCTCTTCCCTGGGTCTGCCCTGAGGGGGACCTGTGCTGCCGGTGTGTGCACTCTCAGTGATGGGGTGACCAGTGGGTCGCTGTGTGCCAGGATGGCCAGCGGACGGAGCTGGGTTGTTGGTTGCGGTGCCCACGTGTGTGCACAGGCGCAGCCTCCAGGGAGGGGCAGAGCAAGCAGGGCAGCAGACCGGGCCTCAGGGACCAGTCCTGTCCACACTGCCTCTTTCAAAGTGGAAATTCAGGGAGGCTGAGAAATCTAAATTTGAACCTGGTCTTCCAGGTCATTATGAAAGTATATTTGTCAAGGCGGAAGGAGAGAAAATCTTGCAACTAACTGTTTATTTTGTGAATGAATCGTAAGTTTTTACAGGTGGTAGGTAGGTGTCCATTTGAACTCTTGCTCTAGAGGCACTAGCATCGGGGGCAGGCCCAGCTCGAGCATCACGCAGCTTCATAAACTGGGCTCAGCTGGGTTGTGAGGGGATCTTGCAGAGGAGTCCTTCCGGCCCAGCTGCGGACTTCCAGCGAAGGGAAATCTAGCTGAGAGCCTCTAACAGCAGCTCCTGGTCACGGTCAGCAAGGCAAATAAAGCACACATGCCAGAAATGGAGAAGGATGCTGGAGACAGCGGCAGCACCAGAGAGCTGGCAACCTACTGGAGTAACCATTAGACGGTGGACTTCGAGGCCCCGCTCTCCCCTAACTCCAGGTGTGTGACAGAGGGTTAAGGCCCAAACCAGCCTCTGAGCGCCTACTGTGCGCGACCACACCTTGTGACTCTTTGCTTTCACTGGGGCAGGCTCACTCTGGCCACATCATCCGAAAAAGCAAGCAGGAAGGCGGAGTCTCCACTCGCCAGCCTCCTGTTGCCACACACACGTGCACACGCGTGCACACACAGGCATACACACACACACGTGCGTATCCTCCCTACCACAAGCAGAAATCATTTAAATCATTTTACAATGATTCATTATTAACAATGATTAAATGCTAAGGTCATTTAACAGGGGAGAGGGACAAAGAGACTTAGACTGTGAAACTTGACCAAAGCATCTGGACAAGAGTACAGAGCAGAAGATTTTAAGCTAGAAGGGAGTTCCGAATTCATCTCATCCGGCGGTTCTGTGACGTTTGGGAGCATCCGAATCACCTGCCAGGCTGGAGTAACAGATTGCTGGCCCTGCCTGGAATTTCTGATTAAGGAGGTAAGGGATGGGGCCCAAGAATTTGCGTTTCTAACGTGCTCCTGGGGGATGCTGGAGCTGCTAGTTCCTAAACCACAGGGTGAGAACCACTGCTTTGGCCTACCCTCTGATTTTAATGATGGGGAAATTAAAACTCAGAGCAGCTAAGCGCCGTGTGAGATCTCAGCAGCTAGTGAAAAAACTGACACTAAAGCCTTATTTGTTCAGTCCCTAGCCAGCAGCTTTGGAGCTTCTCACAGGTACTTCCAAATTTCACGAAGCTGTCGAGGCTTTCAGTTGGACGCTGGCCTCCTCTCAGGTTGTACCAGTAACTCTCAACCCTTTTTGTTGCTTCAACGTAATCACATTCCCCTTAGAGGACATCTCAATGGTGGTAGTTTAGGGAGGATGCCCATATGGGGTATTTCAAAATCTCTAAATGTCTGGGTCAAGGACACTGATGCCCAGAGTCTGAAGAAGCTCCCCAGGTGGTCCTGATGTACACTGCCCCTGGCTGAGCCCTACTGTGAGTCCCATTCTTCCAGGTGGTCTCATCCATTCCCACAGTATCTCCAAGCGCCTGCCCAGTGTATCTTTTCAAGTAAGCCCTGGATATCTAACTAAGCGTCTCAGCCTTGATGGCTCAGAGACACCTCAAACTTCAAATGTTCTAGATTAAAACCATATTCAGTCTGCAAATCTCCTCTCCCACGTTCCCCACAGTCCAAAAATCTGGGAGCATCTTTATCAAGATACAACACCACCCACCATGCTGCCCCCAATAGACCATAGAATGTAAGCTCCATGAGGGCCAGGCCTTTTGTGGTCATCCTTTATCCTCAGCACCTATAGTAGTCTCTAGAACATAATAGGCATTACAGAAATATTAGCTGTCTGATTGACTACATGACTGACTGAATAAATCCACATCTTCCTTCTAGTGCTACTGCCATTACCTTAGTTCAGCTTCCTATCAAACTGTACTAACATCCCCAAATTAGCCACAAACCTGAATTTGCTCTCCCAGGTACCCCAGTTACCACAAGGACTGCTAGAAAAAGGAAATCATGGTGGCAAGAATGGGTCACATCTCCATCACTAGATCTCTGGTTGAGACCAGAGGACATTTGCTCTAGGTCAGAGACCCACTGAGACCTGTGGGTCATTCCCAATCTGAGGTCTAAAGACATAGACCTCAGCTAAAGATACAGATACCCTACGCAGCAGGAATCTGCTGCAGGAAACGTGGTCATCTTTCCAAAGAGGGTATGGAGGTGAAATAGGAGGGAAGGGAGCAGGGCACAACCTCTCAAAGAATGACATAGCCATAGGACAAGACAAAACTGGTTAGAACCAAGTAGGCCCAAGATGTCAGAAGGTTCAACCTTCAGTAGACCTTGAGCCTCATTATATGCTCATCGTAATACATTAGCATCTAAATGACACACCCATAGGCACCATGACAGTTCCAGGGCCACCACACAAGGTCAAAAATTGGGTGGCAGCCCAATTCCTGGAAATCTCACCTCTTCCGCAAATTAGTTGGAATAATCCTCCTACTCACTAGCCTATGAAATTACGCAGCCCATAAAAACTAACCACCCTGGGGGACCTTCAAGATGGCAGAGGAGTAAGACGTGGAGATCACCTTCCTCCCCACAAATACATCAGAAATACATCTACACGTGGAACAACTCCTACAGAACACCTACTGAATGCTAGCAGAAGACCTCAGACTTCCCAAAAGGCAAGAAACTCCCCACGTACCTGGCCATGTGGCTGACAGGGTCTTGGTACTCCAGCCAGGTGTCAGGCCTAAGCTTCTGAGGTGGGAGAGCTGAGTTCAAGACATTGGTCCACCAGAGACCTCCCAGCCCCACGTAATATCAAATGTAGAAAGCTCTCCTAGAGATGTCCATCTCAACGCTAAGACCCAGCTCCACTCAACGACCAGCAGGCTACGGTGCTGGACACCCTATATCAAAAAACTGGCAAGACAGGAACACAACCACACCCATTAGCAGAGAGGCTGCCTAAAATCATAATAAGTTCAGACACCCCAAAACACACCACCGAACACAGTCCTGCCCACCAGAAAGACAAGATCCAGCCTCATCCACCAGAACACAGGCACCAGTTACCTCCACTAGGAAGCCTACATGACCCAGCTTTCCAACAAATGCTAAAGGAACTTCTCAAGGCAGGAAACACAAGAGAAGGAAAAGACCTACAAAACCAAACCCAAAACAATTAAGAAAATGGTAATAGGAACATACATATCAATAATTACCTTAAATGTAAGTGGATTAAATGCTCCAACCAGAAGACATAGACTGGCTGAATGGATACAAAAACAAGACCCATATATGTGCTATTTGCAAGAGACCCACTTCAAACCTAATAACACATACAGAATGAAAGTGAGGGGATGGAAAAATATATTCCATGCAAATGGAAAACAAAAGAAAGCTGGGGTAGCAATTGTCATATCAGACAAAATAGACTTTAAAATAAAGACTATTACAAGAGACAAAGAAGGACACTAAATAATGATCAAGGGATCGATCCAAGAAGATATAACAATTGTAGACATTTATGCACCCAACACAGGAGCACCTCAATACATAAGGCAAACGCTAACAGCCATAAAAGGGGAAATCGACAGTAACAAAATCATAGTAGGAGACTTTAACACCCCACTTTCACCAATGGACAGATCATCCAAAATGAAAATAAATAAGGAAACACAAGCTTTAAATGACACATTAAACAAGATGTGCTTAATTGATATTTATAGGACATTCCGTCCAAAAACAACAGAAGACACTTTCTTCTCAAGTGCTCATAGAACATTCTCCAGGATAGATCATATCTTGGGTCACAAATCAAGCCTTGGGAAATTTAAGAAAATTGAAATCACATTAAGTATCTTTTCTGACCATAACGCTATGAGACTAGACATCAATTACAGGAAAAAATATGTAAAAAATACGAACACATATAGGTTAAACAATACACTACTAAATAACCAAGAGACCACTGAAGAAATCAAAGAGGAAATCAAAAAGTACCTAGAAACAAATGACAGTTAAAACACGATGACCCAAAACCTATGGGATGCAGCAAAAGCAGTTCTAAGAGGGAAGTTTATAGCAATACAATCTTACCTCAAGAAACAAGAAACATCTCAAATAAACAACCTAACCTTACACCTAAAGCAATTAGAGAAAGAAGAACAAAAAAACAAGAACAAAAAGAAGAACAAAAAAATCCCCAAAGTTAGCAGAAGGAAAGAAATCATAAAGATCAGATCAGAAAAAAATGAAAAAGGAGATTGGATCAAGATGGCGGAGTAGAAGGACCTGCTCCCTCTTGTGAGAGCACCAGGATCACAACTAACTGCTGAACAATCATCAAGAGGAAGACACTGGAACTCACCAAAAGAGATACCCTACCTCCAAAGACAAAGGAGAAGCCACAATGAGATGGCAGGAGGGGCGCAATCACAATAAAATCAAATCCGATAACTGCTGGGTGGGTGACTCACAAACAGAACAATTATACCACAGAAGTCCACCCACTGGAGTGAAGGTTGTGAGCCCCAGGGCAGGCTTCCCAACCTGGGGGTCCAGCAACAGGAGGAGGAATTCCTAGAGAATCAGACTTTGAAAGCTAGCAGGATTTGATTGTAGGACTTCGACAGGACTGGGGGAAACAAAGACTCCACTCTTGGCGGGCACACACAATGTAGTGTGCACATCGGGACCCAGGGGAAGGAGCAGTGACTCCATAGGATACTGAACCAGACCTACATGCTAGTGTTGGAGGGTCTCCTTCAGAGACAGGGGGTGGCTGTGTCTCACTGTGAGGATAAGGACACTGGCAGCCGAAGTTCTGGGAAGTACTCCTTGGTGTGAGCCCTACCACAGTCAGCCATTAGCCTCACCAAAGAGCCCAGGAAGGCTCAGTGTTGGGTTGCCTCAGGCCAAACAACCAACAGGGAGGGAACCCAGGCCCAGCCATCAGCAGACAAGCAGATTAAAGTTTTACTGAGCTCTTCCCACCAGAGCAACACCCAGTTCTACCCACCCCCAGTCCCTACCACCAGGAAACTTGAACAAGCCTCTTAGATAGCCTCATCCACCAGAGGGCAGACAGCAGAAGCAAGAAGAACTACAATCCTGCAGCCTGTGGAACAAAAAGCACATTCGCAGATAGGTAGACAAGATGAAAAGGCAGAGGGCTATGTACCAGATGAAGGAACAAGATAAAACCCCAGAAAAACAACTAAATGAAGTAGAGATAGGCAACCTTCCAGAAAAAGAATTCAGAATAATGATGGTGAAGATGATCCAGGACCTCAGAAAAAGAATGAAGGCAAAGATTGAGAAGATTCAACAAATGTTTAACAAAGACCTAGAAGAATTAAAGAACAAGCAAACAGAGATGAACAATACAATAACTGAAATGAAAACTACACTAGAAGGAATCAATAGCAGAATAACTGAGGCAGAAGAACGGATAAGTGACCTGGAAGACAGAATGGTGGAATTCACTGATGCGGAACAGAATAAAGAAAAAAGAATGAAAAGAAATGAAGACAGCCTAAGAGACCTCTGGGACAACATTAAACGCAAGACCATTCATATAATAGGGGCCCCAGAAGGAGAAGAGAGAAAGAAACTGAGGAAATATGTGAAGAGATTATAGTTGAAAACCTCCCTAACATGGGAAAGGAACAGCCACCCAAGTCCAGGAAGCACAGAGAGTCCCAGGCAGGAAAAACACAAGGAGAAACATGCCAAGACACACAGTAATCAAACTGACAAAAATTAAAGACAAAGAAAAATTATTGAAAGCAACAAGGGAAAAATGAAAAATAACATACAAAGGAAATCCCATAAGGTTAACAGCTGATTTCTCAGCAGAAAATCTACAAGCCAGAAGGGACTGGCATGATATATTTATAGTGATGAAAGGGAAGAACCCACAACTAAGATTATGCTACACCGCAAGGATCTCATTCAGATTCGAAGGAGAAATCAAAAGATTTACAGACAAGCAAAAGCTAAGAGAATTCAGCATCACCAAACCAGCTCTACAACAAATGCTAAAGGAACTTCTCTAAGTGGGAAACACAAGAGAAGAAAAGGACCTACAAAAACGAACCCAAAACAATTAAGAAAATGGCAATAGGAACATAAACATGAATGGATTAAATGCTCCAACCAAAAGACACAGGCTCGCTGAATGGATACAAAAACAAAACCCATATAATACGCTGTCTACAAGAGACCCATTTCAGACCTAGGGACACATACAGACTGAAAGTGAGGGGATGGAAAAAGATATTCCATGCAAAAGGAAATCGAAAGGAAACTGGAGTAGCAATACTCATATCAGATAAAATAGATTTTAAAATAAAGAATGTTACAAGAGACATGAAGGACACTACATAATGATCAAGGGATCAATCCAAGAAGAAGATATAACAATTATAAATATATATGCACCCAATATAGGAGGACCTCAATACTTAAGGCAACTGCTAACAGCTATAAAAGAGGAAATCAACAGTAACACAATAATAGTGGGGGACTTTAACACCTCACGTATACCAATGGACAGATGATCCAAACAGAAAATTAATAAGGAAACACAAGCTTTAAATGACACAATAGACCAGATACATTTAATTGATATTTATAGGACATTCCACCCCAAAACAACAGATTACACTTTCTTCTCAAGTGTGCATGGAACATTCTACAGGATAGATCACATCTTGGGTCACAAACCAAGCCTCCGTAAATTTAAGAAAATTGAAATTATATCAAGCATCTTTTCTGACCACAACGTGATGAGATTAGAAATCAATTACAGGGAAAAAAACGTAAAAAACATAAATACATAGAGGCTAAACAATACGTTACTAAATAACCAAGAGATCACTGAAGAAATCAAAGAGGAAATCAAAAAATACCTAGAGACAAATGACAATGAAAACACGATGACCCAAAGCCTATGGGATGCAGCAAAAGCAGTTCTAAGAGGGAAGTTTATAGCAAAACAAGTCTAACTCAAGAAACAAGAAAAATCTCAAATAAACAATCTAACCTTACACCTAAAAAAACTAGAGAAAGAAGAACAAACAAAACCCAAAGTTAGCAGAAGGAAAGAAATCATAAAGATCAGAGCAGAAATAAATGAAATAGAAACAAAGAAAACAATAGCAGAGATCAATAAAACTAAAAGCTGGTTCTTTGAGAAGATAAACAAAATTGATAAACCATTAGCCAGACTCCAAGAAAAAGAGGGAGAGGACTCAAATCAATAAAATTAGAAATGAAAAAGGAGAAGTTACAACAGACACCGCAGAAATACAAAGCATCCTAAGAGATTACTACAAGCAACTCTATGGCAATAAAATGGACAACCTGGAAGAAATGGACAAATTCTTAGAAAGGTATAACCTTCCAAGACTGAACCAGGAAGAAATAGAAAATATGAACAGACCAATCACAAATAATGAAATTGAAACTGTGATTAAAATCCTCCAACAAACAAAAGTCCAGGACCAGATGGCTTCACAGGTAAATTCTACAAACATTTACAGAAGAGCTAACACCATCCTTCTCAAACTCTTCCAAAAAGTTGCAGAGGCAGGAACGCTCCCAAACTCATTCTACGAGGCCACCATCACCCTGGTACCAAAACCAGACAAAGATGTCACAAAAAAAGAAAATTACAGACCAATATCACTGATGAACGTCGATGCAAAAATCCTCAACAAAATACTAGCAAACAGAATCCAACAACACATTAAAAGGATCATACACCATGATCAAGTAGGATTTATCCCAGGGATGCAAGGAATCTTCAATATACCCAAATCAATCAATGTGATACACCATATTAACAAATTAAAGGAGAAAAACCATATGATCACCTCAATAGATTCAGAAAAAGCTTTTGACAAAATTCAACACCAATTTATGATAAAAACTCTTCAGAAAGTTGGCATAGAGGGAACCTACCTCGAGAGCGCAGCGACGGGGGTGCGGAGGGCAAAGCGGAGAGATTCCCGCACAGAGGATCAGGGCCGACCGACACTCACCAGCCCGAGAGGCTTGTCTGTTCACCCGCCAGGGCGGGCGGGGCAGGGAGTTGAGGTTCGGGCTTCGGTCGGAGCGCAGGGAGAGGACTGGGGTTGGTGGCGTGAACACAGCCTGAAAGGGTTAGTGCACCACGGCTAGCTGGGAGGGAGTCCGGGGAAAAGTCTGCACCTGCCGAAGAGGCAAGAGACTTTTTCTTCCCTCTTTGTTTCCTGGTGCGCGAGGAGAGGGGATTAAGAGCGCTTCTTAAAGGAGTTCCAGAGACTGGCGCGAGCTGCGGCTAAAAGCACGGACCCCAGAGACGGGCATGAGACGCTAAGGCTGCTGCTGCCGCCACCAAGAAGCCTGTGTGCGAGCACGGGTCACTATCCACACCCCGCTTCCGGGGAGCCTGTGCAGCCCACCACTGCCAGGGTCCCGGGATCCAGGGAGAACTGCCCCGGGAGAACGCACGGCGCGCCTCAGGCTGCTGCAACGTCACGCCGGCGTCTGCTGCCACAGGCTCGCCCCGCACTCCGTGCCCCTCCCTCCCACTGGCCTGAGTGAGCCAGAGCCCCCGCATCAGCAGCTCCTATAACCCCGTCCTGTCTGAGCGAAGAACAGACGCCCTCCAGCGACCTACACGCACAGGCTGGGCCAAATCGAAAGCTGAGCCCCGGGAGCGGTGAGAACAAAGAAGAGAAAGGGAAATCTCGCCCAGCAGCCTCAGAAGCAGCGGATTAAAGCTCCACAATCAACTTGATGTACCCTGCATCTGTGGAATACCTGAATAGAAGACGAATCATCCCAAACTGAGGAGGTGGACTTTGAGAGCAAGATTTATGCTGTATAGCTTTGCTTCCACCATTTGTCCTAGGGTTCTATCCATCTGTTTTTGTTTTTTAAATTTTTTTCTTAATAATTATTTTTTTATTTTAATAACTTTATTATATTTTACTTTATTTTATTTTACTTTATCTTCTTTCTTTTTTCCTTCCTTCCCTCCTTCCTTTCTTTCTTTCCTTCTTTCCTTCTTCCTTCCTTCCTTCCTTCCTTCCTTTCTTTCTACTTTTACTAATTCTTTCTTTCTACTTTTTCTCCCTTTTATTCTGAGCCATGTGGATGAAAGGCTCTTGGTGCTGCAGCCAGGAGTCACTGCTGTGCCTCTGAGGTGGGAGAGCCAACTTCAGGACACTGGTCCACAAGAGACCTCCCAGCTCCACATAATATCAAACGGCGAAAATCTCCCAGAGATCTCCATCTCAACACCAGCACCCAGCTTCACTCAATGACCAGCAAGCTACAGTGCTGGACACCCTATGCCAAACAACTAGCAAGACAGGAACACAACCCTACCCATTAGTAGAGAGGCTGCCTAAAATCATAATAAGTCCACAGACACCCCAAAACACACCACCAGACATGGACCTGCCCACCAGAAAGACAAGATCCAGCCTCATCCACCAGAACACAGGCACTAGTCCCCTCCACCAGGAAGCCTACACAACCCACTGAACTAACCTTAGCCACTGGGGACAGACACCAAAAACAATGGGAACTACGAACCTGCAGCCTGCAAAAAGGAGATCCCAAACACAGTAAGATAAACAAAATGAGGGAACCTACCTCAACATAATAAAGGCCATATACGACAAACCCACAGCAAACATCATGCTCAATGGTGAAAAACTGAAAGCATTTCCTCTAAGATCAGGAAGAAGACAAGGGTGTCCACTCTCATCACTATTATTCAGCATAGTTTTGGAAGTCCTAGCCACAGCAATCAGAGAAGAAAAAAAAAATAAAAGGAATCCAAATTGGAAAAGAAGAGGTAACAACTGTCACTGTTTGCAGATGACATGATACTATACATACAGAGCCCTAAAGATGCCACCAGAAAACTACTAGAGCTAATCAATGAATTTGGTAAAGTTACAGAATACAAAATTAATGCACAGATATCTCTTGCATTCCTATGCACTAATGATGAAAAATCTGAAAGAGAAATTAAGGAAATGCTCACATTTACCACTGCAACAAAAAGAATAAAATACCTAGGAATAAACCTACCTAAGGAGACAAAAGACCAGTATGTAGAAAACTATAAGACACTGAGGAAAGACATTAAAGATGATACCAACAGATGGAGAGATATACCATGTTCTCAGATTGGAAGAATCAATATTGTGAAAATGGTTATACTACCCAAATCAATCTACAGATTCAGTGCAATCCCTATCAAACTACCAGTGGCATTTTTCACAGAACTAGAACAAAAAAATCTCACAATTTATATGGAAACACAAAATACCCCGAATAGCCAAAGCAATTTTGAGAATGAAAAACGAACCTGGAGGAATCAGGCTCCCTGACTTCAGACTATACTACAAAGCTACAGTAATCAAGAGAGTATGGTACTGGCACAAAGATCAATGGAACAGGAAAGAAAGCCCAGAGATAAACCCACGCACATATGGTCACCTTATCTTTGACAAAGGAGGCAAAAATATACAAAATATACAATGGAGAAAAGACAGCCTCTTCAATAAGTGGTGCTGGGAAAACTGGACAGCTACATGTAAAAGTATGAATTTAGAACACTCCCTAAAACCATATACAAAAATAAACACAAAATGGATTAAAGACCTAAATGTAAGGCCAGACACGATAAAACTCTTAGAAGAAAACATAGGCAGAACACTCTAGGACATAAATCACAGAAAGATCCTTTTTAACCCACCTCCTAGAGAAATGGAAATAAAAACAAAAATAAACAAATGGGACCTAATGAAACTTAAAATCTTTTGCACAGCAAAGGAAACTATAAACAAGATGAAAGACAACCCTCAGAATGGGAGAAAATATTTGCAAACGAAGCAACTGACAAAGATTAATCTTCAAAATTTACATGCAGCTCATGCAGTTCAATATCAAGAAAACAAACAACCCAACCCCAAAATGGGCAGAAGACCTAAATAGACATTTCTCCAAAGAAGACATACAGATTGCCAACAAATACATGAAAAGATACTCAACATCACTAATCATTAGAGAAATGCAAATCAAAACTGCAATGAGGTATCACCTCACACCAGTCAGAATGGCCATCATCAAAAAATCTACAAACAATAAATGCTGGAGAGGGTGTGGAGAAAAGGGAACCCTCTTGCACTGTTGGTGGGAATGTAAATTGATTATAGCCGCTATGGAGAACTGTATGGAGGTTCCTTTAAAAACTAAAAATAGAACTACCATACCACCATGCAATCCCACTACTGGGCATATACCCTGAGAAAACTAAAATTCAAAAAGAAGCATGTACCACAATGTTCATTGCAGCACTATTTACAATAGCCAGGACATGGAAGCAACCTAAGTGTCCATCATCGGATGAATGGATAAAGAAGATGTGGCACATATATATAATGGAATATTACTCAGACATAAAAAGAAACGAAATTGAGTTATTTGTAGTGAGGTGGATGGACCTAGAGTCTGTCATACAGAGTGAAGTAAGTCAGAAAGAGAGAAACAAATACCGTATGCTAACACATATATATGAAATCTAAAAAAAAAATGGTTCTGAAGAACCTAGGGGCAGGACAGGAATAAAGATGCAGATGTAGAGAATGGACTTGAGGACACAGGGAAGGGTAAGGGTAAGCTGGGACGAAGTGAGAGAGTGGCATGGACATATATACACTACCAAACATAAAATAGATAGCTAGTGGGAAGCAGCCGCATAGCACAGGGCTTGGTGCTTTGTGATCACCTAGAGGGGTGGGATAGGGAGGGTGGGAGGGAGACGCAAGAGGGAGGGGATATGGGGATATATGTATATGTATAGCTGATTCACTTTGTTATAAAGCAGAAACTAACTCACCATTGTAAAGCAATTATACTCCTATAAAGATGTTAAAAAAAAAAAAAGAATTGCACGTCTAGGAGTGTTGTGTTTAGCCAGAAGTAGACTTGTTAAACTCCTCAAAGTATCTTAACAATTATTCTTGGAAACAAAAATCAGAACAATTATTCTTGCTTCTAATTGTATTTTGCAGTTTAAATAGCACAATCGCAAAATATATAACAAGTATTCCTCCACATTTCAGAATTGCTACTTGAACTACCTAAACTGTGATACGGCCTTCGCAATGTAGGTGGTGTAAAGCTATGTGGTCTTTCAACCCATTATCAACTGAAAAAGGAGGTTGGCTTAGCAACGGATTACATTCTGCTTTACATAGGCTTTTTTTTTTCCTACTAGAAATGTGTAAGGTAGCCTTCACTAGTTGTCTGGTAACTATCATCATAATCTTATTTATTGTTTGGGTGCATTTCAGGAATGTAGAAAGGTATACAGTTATATTACTTACCAAGTTCAAATCAGGATCCCCCTCTCAGTTCCAGCATAAATTTTTAAAAAATCAATTAAATTCTTATTTGTAAAGGATTCTTTTCTAACCTTTTCCATGTGTTGAGTTATTGGGACTCTTCTAACATACACCTGAAAGAAGAGAAGGGATGTCCTATTTGGTCATCCTTATTAGACAGTTTGTCCATCTATGTATTATTCATTAGCCATATATATTTTTTAAATTTTCAAATATATTATGTTAAAACACCCACTTATTCAAAGATCAAACATGGTCCTCTCTCTGTCTTGATTACTAGCACAAACATGCTTCCTTTTTCAAGTCCATCAAAAAAGCCCAGATCACTACAATGTTCCATGGACATTCTTTTGTAATAAACTATCCACACATTCTGGTTAGTGTGGATATCTGGAATCTACCTGTGCTTCTTAGTCACGGCATGCTGTCATCAGTATGAGCTTTATTGTAAGCAATTAATGACTAATCATACCTAAAGTACCGAAGTTTAAGAATGATTTGCTTTTTTAAAAATAAATCAAGGTAGATATATTTTTTAGAAAGGGAGCAGGATGGTAGAATTATAGATAGACCCAAGACAAACCTGTAAAATCTATAGCCTATCTTATCTTTTTTTAACAATGGAAATGGTTCTGTATGGGAGAATCATCCTCTATGTGTCATTTCAGGATGGCCATTGTAGAGGGGCATTGGAACTTCCATGTTTATACCGTAGAGTTGCACCACACATATGTATCTTGTGTATAGGAATTCAACGTACGTACTTGGCAGTAGGACTATTAGATTATTGACAAAAAATATGTAACCTCCCCATGCTCCAACATGGAAAGAGTATATTTCCCCGCCCCTGTGACACTGGGCATGGCCATGTGCTTTGCTTTGGTTTCAGGGTAAGCAGTGTGTATCTATTTCCTTGCTCCTCGTCATTAAGCTTAGCAGTATGTGACCAATGAGTGTTAGCAGACATGATGCCATAAAAGGTTTGATACGTTCTGTGCCCTTGGTCTTGCCTCTATTTTTTTTCCAATACTCCTTGCTTTTCTTTTTTAATACATTTATTTATTTATTTACTTTTGGTTGCATTGGGTCTTGCTGCTTTTTTTACAATGGCCATTGTTGCTGCGTTGGGTCTTTGTTGGGGCTTTCTCTAGTTGCAACGAGCGGGGGCTACTCTTCGTTGAGGTGCGCGGCCTTCTCATTGCGGTGGCTTCTCTTGTTGCGGAGCACGGGCTCTAGGCACGCGGGCTTCAGTAGTCGTGGCTCGCGGGTTCTAGAGCCCAGGCTCAGTAGTTGTGGAGCACGGGCTTAGTTGCTCCACGGCATGTGGGATCTTCCCGGACCAGGGTTCGAACCCATGTCCCCTGCACTGGCAGGCAGGTTCTTAACGACTGCGCCACCAGGGAAGTCCTGGGCTTGCCTCTTGTGCCTCTGTCATTGCCATGACAACCCCTTCAACCAGAATCGACATAAGACCTACGTGGGGTGGACCTGAACCTAAACTGTTACAACGCATCAAGCCCAGAAAAACCTGCACCCTGAAACAGCACTACCTGGCTGGGTTCATCCAAGATCAGTCTGACTCCAGCCAACCTGCAGAGACATGAGTGAGAATACATAATAGCTCTTATAAAATCATTGAGTTTGGGAGTGGCTTGCTATCCAGTAATAACTGACAGATGGAGTAATAAAGAAAAAGAAAGAAACATCAGTATAAAGCGTTCCTAATGAGTGAGCACATGGAGTGAGTGTGAGATGGGGGTCTGTAATCTACTTTTCCTTAATAGGTATCAATTTCCACATGCATCTCCCAGTGTGGGTATCAACCCCACAGAATGCTTACAGAGAAATACTTCTCCTACAAATGGCTCCCTAAATGAGAGTCACATGTGTAGACATCAAAGCTTATATACTGTACTTTATGAATAATAATAATAATAAAGACTTTCAAGAATAATGTTGGCTTCTTGTGCAATTTTGATATGATGCACTAACATTAGGAAATAACCCCATAAAACCTATAACTCTAGCACTTACATCTTGAGGAACCACATGTGAAGACACTTTTGGGGACTGACAAGGGGCAACTGCTAAGGAAAAATATGCTTTCGGTGTGAGTAACTGTTTACAGTTAAAGTGTTTCAGGAATGGAAGAAGACCTTAAAGGGGAAATTCTTGGCAGCCCAGTCTCCGTTCAGTGCCTGCACAATTATAGCACTGATCATTTAAAATAACACATTTAAATTTACGTAATGTATGTGACTAACTGTAATCCTTACTGTCATTCTGGGGCCAATAAGTATTGTCCTCCTTATTTAATTTACTTTGCAAACAAGGAAACAGAAGTTCAGAGAGGTTGAAGGTCTTGTCTAAAGTCACACAGCTGAGACTGGGACTCAAACCAAGGTCTTCTGCCTTCAAACCCCATGTTCTTCCCACCATACCACCTACGAGGACAACTACAAACCAGCCTAGATTAGAAAGCAAAGGGTCTTCGTAGTTTGAAACACTAGACAAATTAAAAGGTCAAAAATAAAAAGCCTTATTAGACTAGACATTCTCAGTCAACAGCAGTCCTAACTCCTCTGAGTGGAAATGAAAAACATATGGAGTCAGAGGCTTAAAGGCAGAAATAAAAGCTGCAACCTAAAAACAAACAGAACACAGGAAAGGAGCTTTCCAACAGAGCAGTTTTTCACAAGGGCAAATCTCTGTTGTATGTTCCATAGAGAGAGGGGTAGACGGAGAGCAGGAATTGATTTACTTTTAACAATTGTTAATGGTTCTCTGTGAAAATATCAACTATCTCACCAAGTATAATAATAATAAGTGTTTATATGACTCACTATGGAATTATGCCCTTTCCTTCCAACACTGGCACAGACATTGACTCCTCCAGAAAGTTCACCTTGATTAATCACTGCCCGCCCTCCCAGCCCTGGCCAATCTGCTTACATATACATATACAAAATTCTCCTAATATCAACACATACCTTTGCAAAGTGGACTTAAATTGCCTATACATATACATGTGAGCACTGTCCCCTTTGTACATCTGGAATCTTTGTGGTTGTGATACAGGAATAATGATTAACTCACTGACTGTGGGTACTTGGTTAGTGTCAAACAGCAAATGGGGGGACATGAGCGATTTATAAATGGGATGGATTTCAGAATCTGAAAGATAAAAGCAAACTTTTAGGTTGTCGGCTCTTGCAAGAGACTCACAACTAAGAAGCTGATTTTTTCAGTGTTTTTCTGGTAGACTTTTTATTTAGGCCATGGAGACAGTCAAAGGAAACACGACAAAGCCATTCTTCAAACAAACTCTTAGCCCTATAAGAACAAAGGGGCAGTCAATGAAATTGAAAGGCAACTCGTTCAAAACAGATAAAAGAAAATGCCTTTTTTTTTTTTTTTTTGGTCCACTGCATAATTAAGAATTTTCTGTGCAGGAAGTTGTTAAGGCAAGTTATTATATAGTTTTTTCAAAAAGGATTTGACTAAGAATATAATCTGTTTCCATAATTGGGGGCGGGGGGGAAGATGAGACAGGTCACCTATCTTTGTTTAGAATGAATTACCACCTGTGGCCAAAGTGCGTCCTTGGGCTCAGCGTTTCAAAAATGAACAGCAGTATTCCCAAGGAGGGGTTGGGATTGCCATATGAGAAAAGCTCACAGGAACAGCAACACTGTGGAGGCCAGGGCCATCTATTCTGCTGTTATTTCTTGTCATGGAGCTCCGGTGGGCAATGGAAATCTGAAAGGTGATCTTCAGCAACAGGAGAGTGTCTCTTTGGAAGCCAGGGAGAGGCCGGTGGAATTCCCTTCTTCACCGCACCACCAAGACTGCAGGTAAACCAAGTTCTGAACACGCAAAGCTGAAGGTTTTTGTTGCCTCCCAACCACTAGAAACTCTTGGCATATAGTTTGTGGTGATATGGTGTGTCCCCTGAAGGTTAATTACACTCTCCTGGTCATGTCACCTGAACTAGGCAAAGCATCTTCATTCCGCTGCCATTTCAAATGGGAATAATGACAAGTACGCATCCCCCAGACATGACGTGTACAAACTGCTGGAGGCCACTGTGTCCTCATCGGTCAGCTCCTTCGCCTGTCCCTCTCCGGAGCGGACACGGCAAGTGGCAACACAGGGGCTGGAAGTCAGGTGAGTAGAGAAGCTGATGGTGGCGCATTAAGCAGAAAAGCAGAAAACCACCTCCCCCCGGAGTCCAGACTTCAGTGTGATGTTTGGCAAATTCAGCCAACCTGGACTGAAGGTGAAATGAATGTGCATGGGGACGTGCGCACATGTACAGTTATATTTATCTACCTTATTCCACCAAGTGTTCGAAGCAACTGAATAAAATAGGATTCATGCCCTCAAGGAGCCTACAGTCTAATCCAGAGAGAGACCTGTCCATGCATCTCTGCCATGCAAGCAAGGACAGGGGAAGTGCTAGAAGAGTGAAACTGACCACAGTAGGGCTGAGAGGGGAGAGCAGAATTTCTGATGATCAAATAAGGCTTCACGGAGAAGGCGCCGTTTGAGCTGAGCAGAGAATATAGATAGAACTTAAATAGGAGGCACGGAACAGAGAGAATTCCCAGCAGAAGAAATGGTATGAGATTTCCCTAGCAGTGCAGTTGTTAAGAATCTGCCTGCCAATGCAGGGGACACAGGTTCGAGCCCTGGTCCGGGAAGATCCCACATGCCGTGGAGCAACTAAGCCCATGCGCCACAACTACTGAGCCTGCGCTCTAGAACCCGCGAGCCACGACTACTGAAGCCCGCGTGCCTAGAGCCCGTGCTCCGAGACAAGAGAAGCCACCACAATGAGAAGCCCATGCACTGCAACGAAGAATAGTAGCCACTCGCCGCAACTAGAGAAAGCCCGCGTGCAGCAACAAAGACCCAACGCAGCCAAAAATAAAAATATGTAAAATAAATTTATTTAAAAAAAAAAAGAAATGGTATGAACCCAGGGATAGAAAGAAAAAGGACAAGAGTGCTTGGAGAGTGGTCAGTGATACATTTTTGGCTAGAGCCCGGATCCACCTCCAGTGTTAGTAAATAGTGAGAGGTCCGTGCGGACACCATGGACAGACAGGTCCGTGTGGACAGGTCTTGTGGGGGACAAGAGTATTTGGATTTAAATCGTATTCACTGTATTCCTTGGGCAAGTAGATTCACCTCTCTAGCAGAAGCTGCCAATGCCCATATCCCCTCAGGGAATCAACACTGTTCCAGAAAACTGGCAACCTGCTTGCGTCTGCAGAAGGCTGATAGCATGTGCTTGGCCTGCGGGTAGGGTAGGGCAAAGGTGCTGGGGAGTTCACATCTCAAGAGCAGCCCTCAAGCAATGACGTATAGGAGTTCCTTGGCCCGCGGTGTAGAGCCCTGTTCTGCAGTCTCTCAGAGGGTCTGCAGCTGCCCCCTGTGGTAACCCACTCATTGTCCCATTATTGACACGCCTCTCTTGCTGTTATCACAAGCCCCCTCCCTCACTGGGCTTTCTGGTGTCCAAGTCCTTGCCACGTGGTCGGATTTCGGAGAAACCCAAACTAGGACATTCTTTAAGTCTCAGTTTCTTCATCTGTCATATGGGGATAATAAAGCCTACTTTGAATATTTGTTGTAAGAGATAGATAAGATAATGGATTAAAGAACGTAGCAGGGTACCTGACATAGCAAAGGCTTGAGAACTATTGGTTGTTCAATACACGTTAGAGATCCATGAATTCTAGGTCATCTGATAGAGTGGGAACGGCTGAAAGGTTTTAGGTAAAGGGGTGCTTTGCAGAAACTCCAATGGCCTTCATTGGAGGACTTGGTCTTTAGTGGAGGATTCTGGCCTTCACTGTAGGATGGAACAGTGCAGCCCCCTAGTGCACCTCAATATCCATTTCTCCACTTGTTGCAAGCACGTGAGCGGACTCCACATGTCCGCCATGTGACTAGTTCTGGCCAATGGCTGTGAGCGGAAGTTAGTGTGTCACTTCTGGGACAGAACATTTAATTGTCAGAGTAAGATCATCCAACACCCCCTTCTCCTTGGAAAACTGATGAAATTCTAAAGAGTGGAGCTTGGGTCATTGAGTAAAGAGGCAATGGAAGTCAACCCCTAGAATCTATGATAACCAGATAACATAAACCACAGGTAAATTTTGTTTTAAGCCACTGAGATTTTCTAATTGTTTGTCACTGTAGCATAACCTAGCTCACCCTGACTAATACAGATGGCAAGGAGGCAGAACGACAGAAGGAAGATTAGTTAGGAGTCTATGGTAAGCCTCTAGTAAGAAGAGTTTGAACTAAGATCTAGAAACTGGAATGTGGAGGGAGGGAAATAAAAGAGCAATTTCCAAGGAAGACAAATCAGCAAGTAGGGGAGAAGAGAAAAGGACTTAAAGATGACTCCTGGGATTCAAGCTTGGAAAACTGGAAGATGGTATCTTAAAAGAAAAAGGCAAGTCTAGAGGAAGGGTGGATCGTGGAGAGGCTGGTTTGGTATAAGACATGAGTTTAAAGACGTTCTACTTTATACAGTACCGTCAAAAGAAGCCTTCCTATGCCCCCCTCCACAGAAGGCAGGAATTGGGGGTTAATAACGGGTAAGCAACAAAGGGTTTCCCTAGTATTTCCCTCATAATAATGTGTGGTGATCATGGACCCAATTATAGGACATAATGATGGGATGGCTTGTACTCAGGGCTCTTGGCTTATAACCCAGTACTCTTCCTACCCCTTAAAACTGCCCCAGTATTGAAGAAATGACACACATCTGGTCTACACAACCAGAGGAGGGGTTACTCAACAATATGGTTAATGTAATATTGTCTAGACAACTGAATTATGTAACTTGTAAGGAAAATAAAGCAAATGCTTGTCATTTTTTTCCTTCTTATAGTTGAGAATGTTTTACCACATGAAAAATTAGCATTTAGGTTGCCCTAAGTTTTATTCTGTAACCAAAAACTACCACTTCTCCCCAAGAACTGATAGGAGCCCTATATTTTCTCAACTTGTGGACCAAAGTCTCAGGAATTGAAAACTCCACTCTCAACCTTAAATATGGACTCCTCAATCAGACTCTTTGATAAAATTTTATGAAATTATTTAGTTTTCCTAGTTAAAGTTCAATTGCAAAATAAGGGCTTTCTATTTGACCAGAAGATGAAAGTAAATAATATTAAAGTGGAGGTCCTTTCTTTCCCAGCAATATGTTTTTTTCATTTTCCAATTTTCAAAATGACCGTCTTTCTTTCGTAACCTCAGAAGTTACAGCTATTTTACTAAATATACTAAAAGTCCTAGAAAATGTCAAGAAAATTGAGTAATACAATAAAACAGCCTTACCATATATTTAAGACCTTTTATCTTTAACAGTTTCTTTTTAAATCTCTAGACCATCTAACGTGTGCACTGAATTTCCATTTATGTAAAAATAAATTAATAATGGTATATATTAAGAAATTATACTGAAAAAGAAGTTCATAATGTATCTTTCAGCTTTATAATTAGTTCTGTAATCTTTAATCAGACGATTTAAATCTAATATAGTTAAATTACAGACTAAGTTATTTCTATTTCCAACAGGAATCATTATACCTTTGGAATTCCGCAGAGCGTTAATGAGTTTTAGAGAAATGACTATATTTCTTATTCACTTTATTCCCAGCAGTTAGCACAATACCTGGCATATAGTCCTTGCTAAATAAACAATTGCTGAATAAATAAATGAATATGTAATCATGAGTAAGTGATTGCCAAAAGCACGTTCATTTGTCATTGCTCCCCCCGCCCCACTCAGCGGATGAATGATACTCACTTCTGCGTCTCAACTCAGAGCACTGATTCATTTTCTTCTATCAGTTGGGTGCCCATTCTCACTGGATCGATCCTTTGCCTTACAGTTCATTAAACAGAAATGTGCCTGCTTCTAGAGAACATGTGATTGAGGACAAGGACGACTGACCTAAGAATCAGAAGATATAGGGTCAGGTCCTGCCACTCCTGTGACTCTTTCTGTGTAAAGAGATGTATAAAGGAGATCATTAAACCTACTACAAACTAGGCTCTGTGCTAGGCACTTCATAGGCATTATAGGCTTTAATAATGAAACTCCGAAAGGTAAAGGATTTATTCACATTTCACACATGAAACAAAAACTGACCTTCAGAAAAATTAAGGATCTTGACCTAAAGTCACAAGTCTAAGAGGCAGGATTGTAAAACAGCTCTATCTGACTCCAAAATCTATCACCAGTAGCAATGCTAATGATATAGACAAGAGTTTTGCCAACTCTGAACACCATACACATAAGAACTCTCATCATAATCTGTCAGTCTCCTATATTTCTGTCGTTGCCTTCATAGATACTTCTTGTCTGACGGCAACGAAAACCACTTAATATATTGGTGGAGTCCTTAATTTGCCTGATCTCTGTGGTAGGCTCTGGCCAGGCCTGCTGTGTTCAACCCCTCCTTGGTCTGTTTACATCAGCCCTGACTGTCTGAGCATGTTCATATGTTGGTCATCATTTCATAGTGCCACGTTACAGTTCAGGAGTGATGCCTGCTCACGATTTTATAAATTTGGGTCACGCATAGCAAGATGGTGCTGGTGACACAGTACCCTGCACTCAGATATTCAGTCCAGTGATCTAGCTTTCAAACAGCAATTTTATATCCATAAAAGCTAAGTATGCTGGAGTTTCAGGGTCTCTGGCTGAGGATTAAAGAGGCTTTGTCAGCTCCTACTCAGGGCTTCTCATGACCTGGCAGGACCTCCTCTTGACTTGGCCACCAAGTCAAATGTGTCTTCCTTGCGGAACTGGAGATTTGGGAAGTTGTGCTTACCTTACACCCCACCCCTGGGCTGATACCTCATGATACACTTGGCTGACAACCCCATCATTTGTGCTTATTGGAGAGAACTATAAGATGCAAAAGATCTGGCTGTCAGAGTTCTCATTTGGGTCAAGTTTCCAACCCATCCTCTGCAGGCAACTTCAGCTCTGGAGAGGCAGAAAGAAATGACTAAGAAGAAAGCCCAGCTCTGCCATTCAAATTTCTGCCTGTTTCTTCATCTGCAAGATGGTCATGAGATAAGATCTACATCTAAGGGATGTTAAGAGGAATAAAAGTATATTATTTCTAAGTACTTGAAATAATACTTGGCATGTAGTAAAGCTGTATGAGTCTTTAAGGTTTTTTAATTCTGAAATAGTTTACTAATGACTGTATTTTTTTTTTACATACATGTGTCATTAGAGAAGACACAGGTTCACGGATGAAGGGTACTCAACTCACTGAAAAGCATTTCATTGATTTGAACTCCACCAAAGCCAAGTTAGTTGACAATTTCATCAGGGTTTGGCAGAAGCTTGTGTACAGCCTACTGCAAAGAAATTGCCTGTGCAAAATACGAGTTTGAACAAGTGAGCAGGAAACTTGTCTTAACAAACCCAAATGAAACAACTTTTTAAAGTACTGTGAACAAAAGCAAGTCCTACTTACTTCCTGTATTAACCAACATCCTAGATTCCTCTCAAGTGTCCTTGATACTGATGGCCCCAGTGCCCTGGAAGGCTTGCGCTGGCAGGGCTCCACTCTCTGTGTGGCCCTTGGGCATCCACTCACCCCACAGCTGAGTGGTATGCTTACCAAGGGTCAGTTGCATTGTTCCTGGTTGTTATTTTAATTACATGGCCTTCCATTCTGTAAATGGATGAAATACAAATATAACAAGAAAAAATTGTTTCTGTAAAAACTAGGTTGACTGCTTTGGGATAACTCAATAAAGGTGTTTTCTAAGCAACAACTGCAGCTACTCTAAAAGACTGAAAAATCTGGAAGCTTGCTATACTCAGATAATGCCCTATTGCTGCATGACTAAGAACTCCAATCAGTGGGCCCATGTTAAAAAAAAAAAAAAAGAAGCAGCAGCAGCAGCATTATCCTTACATCCAAGCATTGTCAAATAAATCTCCCACTACTATCTCTCAACTGAAAATAAAATGTATCTATATTTAAATTGTCCCCTTAACTGACTCTTCCAATTAACTGACCAATCCAAATTGGAGCGGATAGGAGAGTTTCTACCATAATTATATGAGAATAGTTACTCTTTTTTTTTTTTTTTTTTTTTTTTTTTTTTTTGAGGTACTTGGGCCTCCAACCGTTGTGGCCTCTCCCGCCGCGGAGCACAGGCTCCAGACGCGCAGGCCCAGCGGCCACGGCCCACGGGCCCAGCCGCTCCGCGGCACGCGGGACCCTCCCGGACCAGGGCACGAACCCGCGCCCCCTGCACCGGCAGGCGGACTCCCAACCACTGCGCCACCAGGGAAGCCCTGAGAATAGTTACTCTTGATAACAACTTCGAGGCATGTGGGAATCTTAGTTCCCTGACCAGGGATCGAACCAGTACCCCTTGCGGTGGAAGCGAGGAGTCTTAACCGCTGGACCGCCAGGGAACTCCCTTATTTTTCCTTTAAGACAGAGTTATTGTCATTACTTTAAAATATGAGCAGAATGGGGGTTCTAAGATATGGCTCAAGTCTACAATGCTTTCTATGTGTGTGTATTTTGGACACAGTCATATATGGCCCATTACCTATATCAAATGGAGAGCTTGAGGGATGACCTCACATCTGTCTAAGGCTAACTCCCCTGGACTTGCTGTAACACCCCCATCTTTGTTGTGTTTGGGAATTGAATCAAGCTATTTGCCAGGACACAAGAAACTTTCATCAGGAAAAAAAAGGTTATCAATAATGTTAATAATGAATACAGACACCATAGAGGCAGCAAACAAAAGAAAGCAGCAGGCCTGGTGACGTGCACCACCTGAAGGCTTTGGCTGACGAGGGTTCTGGCAAAATGTGGCCCTCTGCCTGTTTTGTAAATAAAGTTGTATTGAAACAGCCTTATTGAAACATATGTAAATTTATTTACATATTGCCCTTGGCTATTTTTGCTTTACAATGGCAGAGCTGAGTAGTTGCAATACAGACCCAATAAATACAAATGAAATAAATAACATATTCATTATCTGGCCCTTTTCAGAAAAAGTTTGCTAACCTCAGCCCTAAAGGATCAACTCTGTACAAGTCAGTCTTGACAAAGAATGACTCTAATTGTGTTTTTAAAAAATGTCCTGGAACTTTGCCATAGTGGATTAATTCCTCAAGGTTATCCCCAACAATGAGAAGCAAGCCAAGTGATTAACTAAGCCACTGACACTGTCTTATGACACAAATTTCCCCTCAATTTCCCCTTCAACGGTGCCTCTTAGAAGGATTCACTTAAAATCATGCTGTGGAAATAATTTCAGATGGGAATTTTGATCCTATACAAATGTACTCTTTTCTCTGCCCTAATACCACTGTCTGTCTATCTGTGGGTCTCTGTGGCTTAGAAGATGGTGCTTCTCACAGACCCTGTATTTTGGAGCAAACAAGGAGCTGAGCTGAGAAGGTAGCTTGGGCTGCCTTTTCATAGATCATTTGTTTCTCCAGGCATGGCATTGTCACAGAAGCCTGGGCTAAGGGTTCATTACCTCTAAACATACAAGCAAGACCAAGTTCAAAAAGAAAGAGATAGTCAATGAAAATAGAACATGAGTCTTTACCTACCCCATGGTCATAGGGGTGGTGGGTCTAGTAGACAGAGCACTAGGTCAGGGGTCAGAAGGCTTGGGTCCTGGTGCTGATATTGCTACTAACAAGATGCATGACCCCAGGCAAGTGACTTACCTTCACTAAGCCATATAGGTTTAGACAGCTACCCCTAAGGTCCCTTCTAGTGCTAAAATTTTTGGATCCTATGATGCCAGCCTTAGGAGACTGTGCTGTTACCAGTGCTTGGCACATAGCAAGTACTATATAAATGTTAGCTGTCACTACTGCTTTGTGAAGGCACAAGGCATGCCTTTAAATGTAAATGTGGGTTCTTCCCCACTGTAACAATCAACAACCTAAACTCAAGTTCTAAATAACAGAGCATAACCGTAAGCAATGAAGACTCCAATTTCTGCTGGCCTTCTCAATTAGCACAAATGAATAAAGCTTTTAACTGGGGGGGGGGGGGTAGAGGGTGGTTGGTGGTGACGGTAGTTCTTGAATCTAAAACCCAAACAGTCACCCTTCCTGAATATCTCCAACTGGAGTGCTGGTTTAATCAAAAGTCCATTTTGTACTGCAATATAAATTTTTTCCCCTGAAAATCTTGATATAGGTTGAGACTAAGAACTCGAATTCCTTGGAATATCCAAACATCTTTCCCCTTCTTCTCATAATATATAAACTCCTTGTGGGGGCAGGGGAGGGAGCAAGGTTGTCCATCAAAATGGTAAATGACATTCAGTCTTGAGTTTCCAAATATAATTCGTCAATTATGGGTATAGAAGAACTGTTAGTACCCACCATAATCCCTCAGGCTTCACCACTTCAGAGCTGGCCAACCCACTTCTAGCTACCAATCTTTGCACCTTTTGGCCTAAGAATTTTCTCAGAAGACATAGAAAACTGCTCTACCCATAAGCCTGGCAAGGCCAGAAGTGTCAGGAAATTAACACCCATCCCCGAAGCAGCCCTCCCCTGGTGACAGATGGAATTGATGTAAATACCCCAGCTCTCTCACCCCTCAGGTAGGAAAACTCTGTGCTATGTGTTCTCTACCATTTTCTAGAGTTTCTCCCATGAGTATAAGCTCTAATCATCACAGTGTTAACCCACTTGATGAGAAAACCTTCATTGACTGCCTTTTCAGTGGACTCCCTGTCTCACTTTCCCACTCTTTTTTTTTTGTTCTGTTTTGTTTTGTTTCACCTTTCATATAACTTATTTTAATTCAAATCTTTATCCTATGGTCTGTTCCTGGGAAATCCAAAGGAAGACAATAAGTGTTGCCTAATTAATTCTTTAAAGTTTGAATAATAAGCATTGATCTGTAGAATATCAGGTACAAGATATTTATAGCCAAGAAATCAGAACAGAGTTGAAAAAAATATCCTCATCATAAAAACTAGCAACAAACCTAACAGAAGTGGGAGAAAGTCCAAGCTCGCCGTGGTCTTCCCCTTTAGGTCAAATTCCCTGGAGTTGTAAGAGGTTAATTTGGGTTCAGGGGGCTTTCTCAAGAGATGAAGAATTATCTTCCATTCATTTCATATGTGTTCCAGAAACCTCTGAGTTCCTAGAATTTCTATTAGGAACCCTGGACATCACTGCAATCATTTCTCAATACCACACAGCAATCTCAATGTGCTCTTAGCCAAGAAGCCAGCAGATTTGGGGCCCAGAGGACAAGCTCATTCTCAAAAGATCAAGGTTTCTATTGCTCTTGCAGTTACTTCATGAATTTACAGCAGGCATCCTTAAGCTAAATCAGACCTGATCCTCAGAGAGTTCTGAAGGCAAGCTAAACACAAATCAAAACCTCATGGTTACACCTAAGGAGGAAAATAGTAGAAACAGAGCATATTATCACAAAGCAGTGGTACCAAAGGTAGCAATTAGGGTCCCAGCAGGAAGAAGAATTTACTTAATCTAAAAAGATTGTAATTAAAAGATATCTTACAGAGGTATGAACAGCTCTGAGAAAAAACTAGGGCTGTGGATACACCCAGAGACCAGCAGCAGTGAAATGCTGCCGGTACCCAGGGCAGAAAGTACAAGAGGAGAAAATACTGCTCCTGGCGCCAGCCAGAGTTGGAAGCCAAGGACAGCCAGGAGATGCAGTTTTAAAGAAATACAACTGCTGCCAGGGAAGCAGTACCAAAGCAGGGTGGAATCAGGCAAGACGTACACCAGGGTCTCTCTGCTGCTCTCCTCTGATCTCCTTCCGGTGCCTCTCGTTAGCTGAACCCAAAAAAGCCAAAGGGCAAAGCAGCCTGAGTGATGCAGTAAGGCCAGCCCCGGGCAGCAAGGAGCAGGGCAGAGAAGAGCAGAGAGGAAATGTGGAGGGAAGAGCAGGACGAAAGTAGAAAACCCATCGTTATCTGGGTGCAGAGCAGAGCATGTTGGACCCTCACTCTGTGTGGGAAAAACTTTGTAGTCATTTCATTTGTTTCCTTAATACTTAGTTCATCTTTTCCATCACTTTATTATGAAAATAATCAAACACTACAGAAAAGTGAAAGAGTTTTAGAATGAACATGTGTATAATCACCACATGGATGCTACCGTAAACATTTTACTATACTTCTTTTATCACACATATGTCAACAATCTATCCCTGTCTCCATCAGTGAATCTGATTTTTGATGTATTTCAAAGTAAATTTCAGACATTACTTCCCCTTAAATGCTTCAGCATCATATCATTTACTTTGTTCATTTTTAATTCTACTACAATGCAGTTTATTTTTCATACATATATATATGTATGTGTATGTATATATCAAGAAATTAATTGGTGAATGGGTCAATCAATTGGTTGCTTTCAATTGGGCCTCCCAGGAGCATACATTTTATCAGGTATGACAGTCCTTACAAAACAAAGACCAGAAGAACCTTTGCAAACACTCTATCTTTTGGCTGCTTTACTTTCCAGGGATTAAAGAATTGATCTTCGTAAGTAAGCCAGGGTCAGCACAATAAAACTGAAGAAGACTGTTGAGTACTGTTTTCCTCCCAACCTCACAGTCAGATCTCGTTGTGAGAGATGGACTGGCTTTATCCCTTCCCCTGCAACCTGACGTTTTCTATCATACCGCCAATGCCATTCCCACACACATCTCATGTTCCTTTGCTTTCAAAGACAACTGGAAGAAGGAGGGGAACTGAACACTGGACTGTTTTAACTCGTCCTCCCCCGCTATCTTTTGATGTATGAGTAAACAGCATTATTGCCTTTGCTTCTTAACCTTCCAAAACATGATAAAAAGCAGGTCTAAGGCAGCCCCACATGTTACTTCAAACTCTACCTCTTCTCTGGGTATTGAAAATGACATAATTCACAGTGTGGACTCGATCAGATGCTCCTTAAAAACCCACAATTCCAATAGCCCCTGGCAGCATGGAGGTAGGATTTAAATTATATACTGCTACAGACTGACTCCTGGGCCATTTCCTTCTCTAAATCACACTGCAGTGTGGGCTTTCAAATGTCTTCTCAGGTTGAGAAGAAATGTTGGCACAGAGAAATGACACCTTTTCTGTATCATGAGGGAGGAAGGAAGTGAATTTGGGAGCTGGGAACACGATCAAATTAATCACACCACGTTAAAAAGTATTTGCCCCAAACGAGACCATCGTTTTCCACTGCATAGCTGTCTGGGAAAGACCAGCTGAATGCAAGACACTCCAGCAGGCATTGGAGGGGACACACAGGTGAAGACATCACAGGGCTTTCCTTCACAAGTTACAAATCTAAGACAAGGCATGGGTCAGTACATCAAAAACATAATACAAGACAAAATGGAAGAAAAGCGTAAGGGCTTCTGGCTGGGAGGGTACGTGAAGACCTCACAGAACGGCACTGAGCCATGCTTGGAAGGGTCACTGCATTTCCTTGGGCAGAGATGAGGGAAGGATGTTCCAAGGGGATGGATCAACCGGACAGGTCCACCACTGGGAAGCAAAGAGGAGGACTGTGGAAGAGCAAATAATCGAGCTTGGTTGGAATACAGATTATGTATTCAGTGAGAAGACAGGAAAAGGAAGTGGAGGCCATACTCCAATAGACCTGGGATGCTCAGCTTTAGAATTCAGAAGGCAGTAGAGAGCCAGAAAGGAATATTAAACCCAAGAGGGACAGGATTAGAACTGCATTTTAGAAAGAGCATTCTGGCAGAGAGTATGGCTGACTCAAAATGGGGAGAGAGCAGATGTCATAGAAATAGCATCTTTTATACTTGTTAGCTAATACCACAGTAAAGAAGGTAGCTAAGGAAAATTTTCTTTATATTCCAACTGCAAATAACCTCTTTTGGGGTGCAGAACCATAGAGCTGATACATGAAAATCTATCGCTACTATAGTAGCTATATAGAATCTTGATACAGGATCTTTCTTCTTGGTTTTATACAAAGGCCAAAAAGGATGTGAGCTATTTTTATTAAACTATATGCTGGTTCCAGATCTTTTATCAATAAAATGAACTTTATGACTGATCTAGACACCAAAAGTCATCATTTGATGATATAAACTTGAAGAATCTATAATATGAGATTAAGGAAATGAAATTCCTTTCAATTCCATTTTCATGGGAGCCTGAGCTCAATTATACATTTGTGTCAATGTTGTCAATATTTGTGGTTATATCAAATATGGGAAAACTACCATCTCTACCACTACATAAACTCTATAAATCAAAAAGAACCTAGTTAATATGGACTAACTTTGGAGTGCCCGTTATGTACCAAATGTTTAAGTACTTTCCTAGCTGCATTTCCAGTCATCATTTTATTTCACTGATTCATCAGATAAAACCCTTGTGGTAGGTAGAAATCTAAGGTATGAAGAGATTAAATACTCTGTCTGGGATCAGGCAACCATCAATTTTAAAACTAGGATTCAAGCCCATGTCTGTTTGATTGGATTCTTGTTACAACTCCTCCAAGCTTCAGGGATGTGTGTTATGTGTGTAGGTTGTGGCCAAAGTCCATCAATTACTCTAAAATAGCGATCAAAGGAAGGCCTCTTTTTCCAACCTAATGATTTACTTGTTTAACTACAGCCATTAGGAACTCCTAGAACATCAAAAAGATGCTGAAGAAACTACCACAAAGCCTGGAGACTTGAATGATAAACCTTGAAATACTCCCATTGAAGGTGTAGCAAATATTATTTCCACTAAAGAAGATGGCTAAATAGTGGAGGAATGGGAAGCTGGGAGGAACAACAAAGCCAGGCTGAGTATCCTGGGTGTCCCTGAGACCCCAAAAGGATCTTCTGTAGGAAACACTGGGAGGATTCTGGAGCGATCCTCCAGCCACTACAGCTGCTTCTCATTTGCAAACAGCCCCTCAGTCATCACGTATTCTGCAAAACACACACCAACCAGTCAGGAATATGACTGAAAGCAGTACCAGTTCATTCTACAGAGTGTCCTGTGACAGGCATGGAGCCTCTGCAAGTAAAACGCGGGTGAGTCTTGTTGGCAAGGTTCCTCCTGGCTGCAAAGCTAGACTCAGGGCCATCACAGCGATCATGCTCTTATCCATCAGCTGCAAGAAAATCTCTGGATTGATGGGAAGCGTCAGGGGTTACGGGTTGACAACCTGGGTTCATGTCCTGGCTGTGCCTGTTTCCTCTTTGCTAAGTCATCAGCTCTTGACTTCCCAGTGGGGCAAGGGTTACAAGATCAAACGAGATCATTTCTCTAAAAGTGCTTTGAAAAGTGCAGTGGTTCAACAAAACATATCAATTTATTTTGGGGGGATCATCTTCATCCCCATCAAAGCAGGCTGTGGTGACTAAAAAATGATTTTTATATTGTAAGATGCATCTCTCACTGAATAAATTATTCTACCACGAATACTCCTTTTTGTTATGGGATACAAATAGAAGGAACTTCTAGAAAACTGGTAAAAACTGAAGTTCTAGTTGACGTTCCTTCGAAATTCACTCTAACCCACTGAGTAGTTATTTTATCTTTTAAAAGGGATTTATTTTACTTTTTGTAAAATGTAGGAAATATGTAGCAACAAACAGCATGTAGTCACGTAAACATATACCTATTTTTGGACCCTACTGCAAACTGATGTAAGTCAATTTGGCTGCCTGGTTTTTAGGATCTTTTATTAAATCACGGTAGCCTCCAACAAGTTAAGATAGGCGGTAACTATCTGCTTTTCAGCCACGTTGTACACTACAATGAAAGCAAATTCTAGGCCAAATTCTGCCACATAGAGGAAAAATGGATGGGCAGGAAGTTGCAAAAATTCTCAAATAACTTACTCTTGTAACATCCCTGTTTGTTCTTTTAGGAACTCCAAAGCGCTGCATGAGAGACAATCCGCCATGTCTGGTCCTTGTCTTGCTGTGTACACAGCTGAACTACATTTCCCGACCTCCTTGCAGTTAGGTTGAGGCCCTGTGACCGCGTTCTGGCCCGACACATAAACATCTCCCACACAAGCCTTCTTTCTTTTTACCTTCCATGAGACCTTGGAGGCCCATTTTAAAGATGGGGGGAACTTCCCTGGTGGCTCAGTGGTTAAGAATCAGTCTGCCAATTCAGGGAACATGGGTTTGATCCCTGGTCTGGGAAGATCTAAGCCCATGCAACTAAGCCTGTGCACCACAACCACTGAGCCTGCATGCCCCAGAGCCTGCGTGCCGCAACTACTGAGTCCACATGCTGCAACTACTGAAGCCCGCGTGCCTAGAGACCGTGCTCCACGACAAGAGAAGCCACTGCAATGAGAAGCCCGTGCACCGCAATGAAGAGTAGCCCCCACTCACTGCAACTAGAGAAAGCCTGCGTGCAGCAATAAAGACCCAATGCAGCCAAAAATAAAAAAATTAAAAATTTTTTTAATTAAAATAAAAAATAAAGATGGTGGCATTACAAGATGAAGGTATTAAAGACAGAGTGACTCAGGATTTTCAAGTCACCCTTTGGAGAAGGGCAGCCCAGGAGAGCTGCCCAACAAGAAACGATCACTTTGGACTTGGAGTAAATGAAAAATAAATCTTATGTCAAGCCACTGAGATTTAGAGTTGTTTGCTACAGCTGCAAGCACCTTGCTGAGGCAGATGCATCAGGGTTCTAACGGCAGGATCAACAAATCATCCAGACCGATGAGGCAAAGGAATCTACTGTTAAGTGAGGAAGACACAGGATTGAATGGAGCTCTGGCCCGACGCCAAAGCAGCTTGACTCTTGGGCTTCCTGAATTGTTACTCTCTGTCCATGCAAAAATAGAGGGGCATGTACAATCTTTCTAGCCAATCACATATTTCACCAATGAAAACATTATTTCTAACATAATTTGTTTGTGCTAATTAACAAACCCTCTAGGCTGGATTTTTGATAGCATCACTTGAAATATCTGCCCAGCCACCTTTGAGAGTAGACATTATAGTAAAGTTCTTCAAGTGGTAACTAACCAGCCCTGGAGTGTAGCCTCCTGGCAGCACAGAGATGAATTCAAAATATTTAACCACTGGTATGACACAGCCACCAAGACATTAAAAAAAGATGTAAACTCTTATGCCAGAGCGGTACCTTCTACCCTGGATTACTTCAAATGTTAATTAAGCACCCTTAGGGTAGAGATTAAAGTAATTCACACCATGACTGTTTATACTGAAGTATTTAAAAAATAAATTACAAGCAAACAAGCGTCTAATTCACAGCCCTCATCCAGTTTATTTACGTCTCTGCTCACTCTAAGAATTACCAGCAAAGGATCATGGGACCTATTCCTAAGTGTAAGATTAGATCAATAAAATTAGCCATCTGTCCAAGGAAGGCTTTAAACTCAGGTTGTATTTAAGTATTATGTTTCCAACTGCCCAGATGCTACAGAAAAGTGCCTGCTGATACAACTCCTTTTGCACAATGTAAACCATTAACTGGCTAATATCAACTTGTTGCATCAAGAGAAATAAATAGCATTAACACTGCATTACATCTGATTCGGGATTTTGGGTGCCCTGTCAGCAAACACAAGTGTTAAGATTTAAATTGCTCAGGATTTGCAGAGTCAGACAGAGAAAGAATCTTCAAGTGTCTTTACGGGGATGGGGAAGAAGAGACTGGAAAAGAGATCAACGCTTCAGAAAGTGTGTCCTTGGTGGGTCTGGTTGGTTAAAGTAATAATAATTAGTGTGAGTATTATTAGTTAGTAACATCCCATCTTTGTGTAACACTTCGGTTCTTTCAAAGCACTAGTCTGCTTTATTTCCTTTGATTCTTAAAATAAGCTGGTGGGGTTATCTGGGGTAAGTGGGGTTTTTTTTTACAGCTCTGGAAGTGCACGAATCATTAATAAGAAAAGGAAGAGCCAATGGAGCCCAGTCTCTATCTTTCTATGTCACTGGTAGTGGCTCATAAATTACTCCAAACTGATGATTAATGAGCAGACCCTGACCCTTTCTTAGCTCTCTAGCTTCATGGAGATTTTCACAGACTCCCAGTCACATGTCAGCCTGGATGATTCTCTTTCAGGAACAAAACCTCCACATGACAATTACCAGAAAAAATTGTCCACCACCCTTGGGGATACTGTTTCTCAAAAGAATCTACTCCAGCAAGACCACAAACCTCACAGCCACATTTCCAAACCCCAAATCAAGGCATGTGGTTGACCAAAGAGTCTTTCTGATTTGTCAGTTTACCTAAAAATTTGTACAACTCAGTAAAATTAGAATTATGCTACCAATCATACATTAACATGTACAAGAAAGGATAAAAGTACATGAACTCGGGCTTCCCCGGTGGCGCAGTGGTTGAGAGTCCGCCTGGCAGATGCGGGGGACACGGGTTCGTGGCCCGGTCCGGGAAGATCCCACATGCCGCGGAACGGCTGGGCCCGTGAGCCATGGCCGCTGAGTCTGCGCATCCGGAGCCTGTGCTCCGCAACGGGAGAGGCCACAACAGTGAGAGGCCCGCGTACCGCGAAAAAAAAAAAAAAAAGTACATGAACTCATAAGTGTCTATGTTAATTATTCTGATGCCTGGAAATACACACATTCTTCTCCCACCCACACCCCCTTCCAGAGTAAACAATCCCAACTTCATAAACATTGCCTTCAAGCTTCAGGCTTCTAATCCTTTTTTAATGCCCTGGTATATGTATTACCTCATTTAATCCTTAAATGGTAGGTTCTTTCCTTATCCTATTTTTACAGACAAGGAAACCCAGGTTTACAGAGCTAATATAACTAGCCCTATGTCACCAAGGAACTAATAATAATAATAAAAAAGAAGTGTCAGAACTTGAACCCAAAGTTGTCGAATAGCAGAGTCTGTGCTTTCACCCAAGCCTTCCGGCTCGGCCAGGAGAAGCCTGCCTGAAAGAAGGAGCTGCGTGGGAGCGGGGATGGAATGGGCCTGGGGGAAATGAGGGGCAGGGGCTGGTCATATACAGCCTGGCTTCTTTGTTGATGCTACTGAAGGGTGTCCTGCCGTGTGCAGCCATCTCTCAATGACGGGGTTACTGGGAAAGAGGGTGAGTAGAAGGACGACCTGCCCAGAAGAGATGTCCGTCATGGGCCTTCAGAGGATCTCAAGTCCCGAATCCAACCTTCGGAAACCCGGCAGAGAATCTAAACACTGGGGTTGTTTTGGCTGTAATACAGATGCTTGCTGTCGAAGTGGAGGCTGTCGGGGTACCGGAGAGTACCTGGGGTGGAGGCAGGGAGGCTATGCTAGGAGCCCAAGTTCTCCTCCGTCACGTCCCTAAGTGTGGACTGTGAACCACATGCACCAAGTGACCTGAGGTTCTTGTTTAAAAAAGCAGATGTCTGGGATGCACTCCAAGAATTCTTATCCACATAGGAAGTTCAGCGGTGACTCGCCTGGATCAGAAGTCTGAGATCCGCTCTGTGCCAGCTCTGGAAACTGCGCCCTCTGCTGGCAGCAATTTGATTTGATTTTCACCTGAGTCTCTCTCTGCCCCCAGGCCCAGACCCCCATCCCATGAGATCGGGACACTTCAAGGAAGCAAATGTCTTCCAGCTCATTTCAGGAGGCTGAAGCACACTTTGGGGTCCTTCTTCAGAACGACGGTTCACAACCAATGCAATCAAAGATGGGTTTGGGGGGGTTTCTCCTACAAACTGCTATTTAGTCTCTGCAGCATCTCCTCACCCTTTCCCTTTTTTATCCCTGAAATAGCAGGTGCACTTCTAATACCTGCAACTTGCTGTGACCAAAACAAGTGGCAAGGGTCTTGACCAGCTCAAAAGATTCTCTGTTGCAATCGAGATATCACGTCACTCATGTAGTCCGCTGGGAGAAATACAGTCCTGCTTGCCTAGTGGGTCAGGTAGGAGAAGACAGGAGCTCCCGAGGATAACACTGCAGGAGTTGAGATCCCACCTCCACCTCAGACACCTGAGTCCCTGTTTTCCAGAAATCTAGCTCTGGTTCACTGGACCACTTTTGAGCTACAGTAACCCGTGAACAGATGGACAGCTACTCCCCAAAGAATTCTAAGTTTATTAAAGCCCTGGGCTCAGGGAAGCAACAAAAAGCAAAAACAAAAATAAAACCAAAAAGCGAAACACCACTCAATTCCTTTCTGGTCAAGTCACTCTCCCATGAGAAAGAATTCTGAGAAAAAAGTACTGCCTCATGTTACACACATTTACTCCTGACCATGACCTCTCTGTGTCCCTTTACCTCATAGAGGATCAAAGGAAAGAGAAAGAGAAAGAGAGGCAGGGGCTTCTTTATAGGGATGAGGTATGATGTGGAAACAAATGGGAGGGTAGGAGGGCTGATGGAAGGAAGGATCAGAGGGAAATATTTCTGCTATGGTGCCAGAACTGCATTGGACACTAGTAGTTAGGTGCTGGGGAGAAATATATATAATCCCTCTTAGGGTGTTTGTCGCTCCAGTTTTCATCAAGAAACAAGACAATCTGGATGAGCCTTGTGGAGGAGTAGGGTTGGTTGGAAAGGGAGGGGTGACATCCGGAAGAGCTGAGCCCCCCCAGATTACATGCTTTGGGAAAGGGACTTGGGTGAGAGCTTTGAGTGAGGACATAACCAATCTCTTGTGAATTTCAGGTTATCCTGGGTGGGTGGGGGAAGTAGAAGAGGATGAGCCCTGACCTTTGCTTGACCCTTTAGCCATTCAGCCTCACACTAGTAGCAGCAGAAACCACCTAGAGGCGCATGTCAGCGCACCAGCAACCGACAAGGCACATTGCCCTTGCGCTAACTCTGCTCTGCCCCTCCAGTCTTTTGTTTTTTTTTCTTTCTGAGTTTCCCTGGATCTTTGTTTTAATCCACTTTTTCAGATAGAGAAACACTGAGGGAAAAGTGGAAAGGAAAAGATTACAGACCTGCATCTCCCCCCGCAAAATGACTACTGATCTCCAGTCCTCCAGGGGAAAACCTTGAATTCTGAACCCTGACCTGACCTTGTCCCACTGACCCTGGGACCTCAGGCAGCCGGAAAGGCAGAGGAAAGGCAGGGCCCTCAGGCAGCCCTCCAGCCCCTCTCTCTGTGCCAGAGAGTTAAGCTAACACCGTTAAGTTAGCAATCTGCCTGTGGGAACACACGTGGCTTGACACATGCTGGTCCCAGCAGATGTGTCTGGATTTCCTTTTCCCTCCCCCCTGCCCTACATCAGAGGCACAACAGTCCTCCCTGCATGTCCTGGTGAGACTCTGGGTAAGGGAAGAACTGGAAACCACTCAAGGGGGTCTGGGTACTAGTCCAGCTGAGCTTCTGATATTAACTTGGGCAAGTCCCTTGGTCATGCTCAGCCCAGCTGTACAATAGGGTGTTTCACTTCCTGCCAGGTCTGTGATTCGAATTTGGGAGCCCCCCCCCATTCATCCAGGGGGAAGACGCCCTCCCTGAGGGGTTGCACACCTCTCCTAACCGGGCAGCTAAGGACTCCTTTCTGCTCCTGGGTATCAGAGCCTGCATTCCCATCCAGGCTCTTACTAGTTGGGTGACCCTGGGTGAGATATTTAATTTCTCTAAGCCACAATTTCCTCTTCAGTTAAACAGGGGTAATAATAATATCCATCTCGCAGACCTGTTGGGTTGATTAAATAAATCAGTATGTGTCAAGTTCTTAGGACAGTGTAGAAAGCAATTAATTAATGCTCATTATTATTTAATTTGACTTAACTTGCGAACTGTTCTTCCTTGTGAGTCTCAGCAAACGCAGAGCTTTCTTTATTAACACTCAGGGACAGAGGAGTAGCTATCTTGGTGGAAGGAAAAGTTGTCTATGTTGGACCCAAATGAGACTCATAATTGAAGCTGCTGCTTGGTTGTTTTCTCACCAGAAGTAGATGGGGATGGGAAATTTTCAGGTGGATGTTGAATCCAAGACTTCTCCAACAAAGCCGAACTTGTCAAAGGGAGATTTAGGGAGGGTGAGGAGAAAGACAGGGTCATCCAAATAAAACAGGACTGTTGCAGTACACCTTAGGGGTAGCCATGCCACCTTCAAAGTACTGCACACAAATCAATTTCTATTGAGGAAACAAGGTACAAAGAAACTCCTGTATGGATACTAGCAAGATCTGCTGGTGTCTGGGGAAGATTATAAATCAGCTGGCGGCCGTTCACATCGGAGCCAAGTGGGGCACATTCAGTCTTTAATCTGGACCAATTCTCCGGATCAAAAACTAATCTTTCCAAGGGTTGTAAATGAGCCCAGGAGGATATTTGCCCCCAAAGTTTATGAAGTAGCTGTCATTTTCATCTGAGCAGCCTTCCAACCTGAGAGCCAGTGTCTGGATAAAATTATAAAGTAATGAAAAACTCTCCTAGGCTGAACCTAGTCCAAACACTCCTTTACCTCAAATTTGATATATTTAATGTGCTAAAATATTTAAAATGTAGAGTTTCCACTGTCAAAACCCTATCTATGCTTCAAATAAAACCAAAGAGACCAACACGGCATATTCATGGCATGAATAACAGAAAGAAACCCTGGATGAACCAGGTAGGAAGTATCTGTAGGAGAGGGACTACAGAAAATAAGAAAGGAAATATGGTGAACCATACGAGCAGTTTTTACACAGCAGGCTTTTGTGAAATACTTTTTAAAAAAATTCTGCTTAAACGAATTGAAATCTATCCTTAAAAGAACACTACATACACTGCTCACGCTTAAGAACTACAGGTATAACAATGCATTGTTCAAAAATTGTGACGGGATGGTTTTATGTAAATAAACCCACAGAACGCAGATGATCACGTGTGGGTATCTTAAGGAGGAAAGTTAGAAAGAAGCCCTTCATTGAAATCCTTGAAGATGTGTGTCTGCGTGCAGGTAGGAAAGAAACAATTTAATATAATATCACCTGGGACTGCTGCTATTTTCTCCAAAGTGAATGACCAGTGGGACTAAAATAGCTCATAATTTAAGTGTGCTTCAGATGATAATAACAATTATAAATTTCAAGGCAGGTAGCAAGGCGCAGGTGATAATAGATACAGCTTGAAGAGTGAAGGCATCTTCCAGAGCAGAAAGGCAACAAGTCATATTTCCAAGTGGAGAGATCCTGGAGCAGCGAAAATATTTAAGCAGCCATATGGGAACCTGCCAGGATGATTTTCTTTGCCCTGATAAATTTCCCCTGTTTGTCTCTTTCTAACGGCAACATTATTTGTGAAGACAAACTGTGCTTTCTGCAAAGTTTTGCAGACTGCATTCGAATAGTTATATTGTTTTCCATTGTTCATACGATGTAATTACTACCATAAGACAACCCCGCTTGCAAAGTAAACTAAGAAAAAACAGATTTTTCAGAATTCTAAATATAGTCTCAGCAAAGAGGAATAAAAATCATTATCCGAGAAACAGTGTTTAGAACTTTCTTGCTTAGAATGTTCTACTTTGAATAATCTCACCACACAGGCCAAACCAAAGGAGGCAAAAACACAGTAAGACTTCCTACCTGTGTAACCAGAGAAAATGCAAGTTAGTGTGTTTCGAGTTCTCAGCAGTTCACTGTAATAGCCCACAACGCTGTACATCTTTGTTTAAATCGCAGAGCAAAGACAGGAGCTCAAATCACGGTAAAAATTAACCCGTTGGGTGCTCCTTTCTGAGAAAACGGCCCCAGAGTGGAAGAGGATCCTAACAGCAGAGGCCACATCCCTACATAGTGCGTGGGAAGGACTGGAGATGGGCATAGGGTACACCAGGCAAATCTTCAGACACTTAACAGGAAATCGCTGGGCTCTGAACAATATGAATTCAATAAGCTGTTTAGAGACACAGGAGGAGCTGTTTGACTTTTCTTGCACAGTTGCAATCCTTGTAATTGAGACAGCGTGATCGCTGCCCCAACTCTCAGCTCTCTGTGGTCAAATACAGAGCCCTCCACCTCTACTGTGTCTGGAAAATAGATCATTCTTTTAACAAACAAATATCCCTGGAACCGCCTGTCCTGGGAGGGGGAGGGCGAGGCTGGCGTCTTTTCTCGGCTCTGGGCAGAGAAGAACCCAGTTAAGTGCCGCTGGTCAGGGGTGAGAGAGGCGGTGCGTTGCCCGCTTTGGGTCCTCGCTAGAGACGGGGACCTGGGCGCTCCGGACGTGATGCTCCCGGGAGCACCGAGCGCATTACCTGGTTTTCTGTGAGCTGCTCTGAGCGGCACAGCGCCGGGTCCGAGGCTGGAAGCCAGGAGCAAGAGCCGGAGCAAGACGCCTTGGGTTAAATCCATTTCACCTCGGGCGCCTGAGAAGTTTCACCAAGTCCTGGGCGCACAGGAAAAGGGCGTCTCCTGAGATACGTCGGGAGACGCAGCCCCCGCGGATCCCCTGACCGAGGTGAGGAGGCGAAGGGCTGAGGGAGCTGGACCAGGAACCACGGAGGAGTCCACGGAGGCAGGACAGCAGCCGGGAGGTCCGCGTGCGGGAGTGAAGCGGGCTTCGAGCAGCAGGGCTTTTCGGGCGGGGCGGGGGGGAGGGCGGGGATGGGGGCGGCGAGGGGAAGCCGACGGGGAGGGACTGGCTGGCCGCGGGAGAGAGGGAGGGAGGCTCGACCGACCCAGGGATGGAATTACAATCTAGTGGAAGTGAGAGGGGCAGGCCCTGAGACAATTTACTCTTCGCCCACCTCTAGGGCAGAGAGCCCGCGCATCACCCCTCTAGCGACCCCCAGCTCAGCCCTTCCCGGCTGGTGACCTAGATTGGGGCGCTAGGAGGGGCCGACTTCAACCGCTAGAGACGCAGGGCAGGATTTAGGTGACTGCGAGTCCAGGACCCTCTGCCTTGGTCCTGAGCCTGATATCTTGCGGCGCCTCCCCCTCCCCTGGTATACTCTCCTCCGGCCGCGCCCCTCTAGGTCGCTTCCACCTTCCTCGGGTACTTTACCCAACACCTCCAAAGCTTGCTCTAGCCGGTCCACCGCACTAGGAGTAAGGGGGATAGCAGAGGGAGGAGGAGAGGGTCTGTGATTTGCGGGGGGGGGGGGGGGGGGGAGGGGGAGGGTGCGTAGGAGGAAGAGGGGGCGGGGCCGGCCAGGACACAGGCGCTAAGAAGATAAATGGGATTTAAGGCGCGCAGATGGAGAGCTGAAGCCTGCCACTCTGTTGGAAAGGCCGGGTGGAGATTAGGGCCCGGCACGGGGAAGTGTGGTGCCCTCCGGGCAGAGGAAGGCAACTTGAGACCCTCCAGGGGAGGAGATGAAGCTCTGGGTTAAGCCTGGCTTTGCGGGGGGAAAGGAAGCGAGCTCGAGCCCCCTGGCAGACCGAGAAGACCCGGCTGGGAGGGGGCGCGCGCCGGCCGGGCTGGGGCTGGAGGCCGACGGGGAGTCCTGGCCACTGATCCTGGGACCAGGGTTCCCAGATCGGCTAGCTGGCCCGAAAAAGACCCCTTCCTCTCCGGATTTGCTGCCAGAGAACTCAGTAAAATGCGCCTGTTGCCGGGTTTCCAGGTGGCGCTGGTAGAGGACACCCGGGGACTTAAGTCCCGTTGCACAGCTGCGTGCTGATCTTCAAGCCAGCGAGACGAGAAGGCAGATACAATAAATAAACCAAGAGGGAATAAACCTTGAGGGAAACGCAACCCTTGCCAGTTCCTGGGGAAACATCAAAGGCCCTAGGAAGTACCCCGCAGAGGGAGCCGAGGTCGCTGGCCCGCGGGACTTCGTGCTGGCCCGGCCCCACCTGGCAGCGTGGCAGAGGCTCCTGGCGTCCTGGCCCTTCATTGTTAACCTGGGTTTGGGGACCCGGAGGGAACAATGTTGACCAATGTATCTCCCTCCCCCCCCCACCCCCCAAAGATTTCTACTCCTCTTTTAGGAGTGAAGTATCCCCCCTGGCTAGAGGGTTTGTACTGAGCCGGATCTAAGAATATGTTCCCTTCTGTGCTGGCATCCTCGGGTGTGCAGCTCTCCATAAAGAAATTCAAAGTCATGAGTCTTTGGAAGTCTGAGCTGTCACACCAGAGCTTGTCCTTTTACACGGAGCTGGAGGAGAAAAGTCTTACAAACTGTGCTCTTCGCTTCCAAGTTGATAACAAACCCATGTCCAGGAGACGGGCCATGTGACTGTCCCCAAGGCTACTAGTCTCAAAGGTAGCAGAATCCTAGACCCTTAAGATCAGAGCCCCTAGAGGTCATCTAGGCCCCGCCTCCATTCTACACAGGAATCTGCCTTCTACATCCTTGGCTTGAACTCCACCTGTGACAAAGGGCATCTACCTTACCGCCAGCCCAGAAGTTGGACAGCTCTTTTTACGAGAAAGGGATTTCTTATATCAGACCTCAGGTGGCACCCGGAACCAAGTTAACTATTACCATGAAGACACCTCCCATGTTGGTGTTGTGGTCTTTCCCACTTAAAAATGATTCTCCCTGCTGTAGAAATTGGAAGTAATACTAACCATTAATATTATGGCTAGAATTGACACAACACCTCCCATGTACCCGACCCTCTTTGAAGGGCTTTATAATCCCACTAACAACCATACCAGGTACTTACTGTTATCAGCATTATCCCCATTTGACAGATGAGGAAACGGAAGCATGTAAAATTAGGTAACCTGCCTCAAAGCATGCAGCTCCTGAGAGCCAGAGCTCTGTCCAGGTGGTCTGGTTCCAGAGTCCAGACTTTTAAGAAGACAGGTGGAGAGCAGACACAGCAATGGACCAAGAATCGTGAGATCTGGGGGTTTAATAGTAGGCTCTGCCTACAGTGCATCTTGGCAAAATGAAGGGGCCGGACGAAATCATCGCTAAGTTTCAGGGTTTGCTTTCTCTTTATTATCTAATGAAACAGCAACGTCTAATCCAAGCCATTTTTGCTCTGAATGTGCCTTTTCAAAGACCTGTACAAACTGTCCACGGCGAATTTTGCAAGCTTGAGTTTCAGCCTTCTTGCTGATATCCTCAGCAAGCACCCATACCACCTCCTCATCCCCGGCCCCGGGCCTCCCTTCCATCTTCTGCAGACGGCCATGGGCAAGTTGGAAGCTGGCTTGGCTCCTTCAGAGGCCCCTTTGTTTCTTCTTTGCAAGGATTACCTTTGATTATATTGTTATATTTCACTTTTGAGGGCTTCCAAACGCTCTGGATTCTCAGGCTATCGAGATAAAACCTTACTTCTTGAGCTCTACTTGTTACAAATCTAGGGCACATGTTAGACCCGACTTATTCCCTTCCTTTGCTAGTCAAACCACATCCCCCAAGGTTTTCTCTTCTTCTAGTTTGACAGCCAGTTTACGGCACTTGTAAATCTGATTAAAGACAAATGGAACACTTGTCTTTCACTCTCTTCCTGCCTTCTGGGAGGAGAGGAACTAAAGAGGGCAAAGAGGCTTTGAATGTTTCATTAAAAAAAAAAAAAATCTGTTCAAATTCACTTGAGGTCTAAATTCAGTTAATAAGGTCACCAGCAGAAGAGTGACCTGCCTGCTTTGCTCAATATCGTGGAAGAAAAGTATGATCTTTGCTCCATGGAATGGTTTTGGAGGCTGTTGGAAGAAAGTAAAGGCAAACTCACCAATTCTAGAATGTTTAGGAAGTCCGTAAATGAGAATGAAGAAAAGTCAGCTGCAAAGAAGCAGCTTTGGATTTAATTAATTTTTTGAATAGGTCACATGTACTTATAAAATTTGAAACGTGCATCAAGCAGAGTGTATAGTGAAAATAAGTTTCCTTTTACCCCTTCCTGTCTCAGAAGCAACGACTATTATCAGCTTCTTGTGTATCCTTCTAGAGATAGTCTATGAACATACAAGCAGATGTATATACACATACGCAACACAAACAGGAGCATCTTGTACACAGTTTTTAAGCCGAAGATGCTTCCAAATCAGCAGTAACAGACCTGCCTCCCTTTTACTAACTGCTGAATAATATTTTAGAGTAGGATGTACAACAATCTGTTTGTTCTTCTTTCTGTTGTTTCCAGTTTCATTATTATAGACAAGTGAATGATCTTGAATGTATAACAGTTTGCACATGTTATAATAGACTGTAGGGTACATTTCTAGGCTAGCCATTGCTCAGTCAAAGGGTAAGCACCTTTTCATTATGATAGTTTGGCCAAATTTCCTCCCAAGGGCATTATACAATTTACACTGCCACAAGCAATACACAAGCATGACTATTTCCACAAACTCTCACAAACACAGTATCTTATCAACCTAGAACTATATATTATACACATACATATTACATGTTTTAATAGACATACAACATATGAAGAAAAGTATACAAATAAGAACTGTGCCAATTGATGAGTTATAGCAAAGTGACCACACATGTATAACTACCATCCATACCAAGAACTAGAGCATGACCAGCACCCCCAGTAATCCCTCCTCATGCTTCATCTCTAGATGTGTGTGTGTATATATATATATATTTTTTTTGGGGGGGGGGCCCAGCCACTCCGCGGCATGTGGGATCTTCCCGGACCGGGGCATGAACCCGTGTCCCCTGCATCGGCAGGCGGACTCTCAACCACTGCGCCACCAGGGAAGCCTCTAGATGTATATATTTTTGAAGAAGAAGAATGAGGAGAGTTCAAACCTCCCATTCACTTTTAATTAGAATACACAAATAATAATAGATCAGCAAAAAGTGTAAACACTCTCCACCCTCAGTATGAAACAAGCATTCATTAAGATGTGATCCCACTATGTGCAAGGCTCTGTGCTGAGAACAGAATGACCACAGGAAAGAAAGGACAACAATGTCTTTCTTCTGCGCTCAAGAAGACCACAGTTTTGTTGAGAGAAGACAGTTGCGCACAAAGCAGAGAAAAGGAAGCACCAGGTAAGAGTGCAACATGCTGTTGGTGTGTCGGGAGAGGAAGACCCTGTATTTCAAATAATAAGTTATGTAATCATATACTATAAAATACAGCACTCAGCATCATGAGTGTTTAAAGCATGCTTATATACATAATAGGATTCACCAGGGACAGAACTGGAATTACCAAGGTATGTCACCTGGTATTTCCAAACTTGTGGACAAAGTAGACAAAGCAAGATGCAGAACAGAGTGCAAGTGTTAACTGAGTGTGGGAAGGGGACTGAGGGGTCTGGGATGATGTTTTTACTACTTATATTTTTAATCATAGGAATGTCTTTGTTGAGGTTAAAAAGAAAGTATGAATCCAGCCTAGGTGGAGTATCTGGTGGGACAGGAGGAATGGTAGGGACTGAGAAACCAAGAGAAGAGATACAGGCCCCAGACATCTTAGAAGGAGAGAAGTTTGAGACAGGCAGTCGCTTCAAAGAGGAGGGGGCATGAAAGGCAGACCTCACAGATCATGTGATTCTGTCTGGTGCTGCCAGAAAGAGAGAGCAGGAGCTACCGTCTTCCTGGAAATGCAGGGAACCCCGCAGAACGTTGACGATATTGGGGTCTCCAGTGACCTGTGAACCACACACAACACAGCAAAATGTGGGAGCCCCGCATTGCTCACGGGCAACTGCTCAGCATACTATCGGGCATCTATTTCAAGAGCCGGCATGCAACTTCAAAATGCAGGGCTTGTTTGTGAAATGACACAATCTCAAGAAAATCTCAGTGGACTAGCGGTCAGGAGACCCGCCCTCTGGCTCTAGCCCTGTCGCGAACAGTCAATGGGACATTAGTGATTCAATCAACCTCTTTAGACCTTATTTTTCTCCTCTATCAAATGACGGTGTTGGATGAGAGGATGTCTTCGCTAGTCCTGGGGCTCACAGTGTCAGCATCCGTGGAAGAACCTCTTTATTTTTCCCAGGATAGACAGATGTCACTACTTAAAAACAGCAAGAACTCTTGCAAAAAGTTTATTCTCAGAAAAACTTTGAAGTTGGAAAGCAGGGTCTTGCTAAAAGAAAGAAAGAAAGAAGGGGGGAGAGAGAGAGAGAGAAAGGAAGGAAGGAAGGAAGGAAGGAAGAAAGAAGGAAAGAAAGAAAGAGAAAGAAAGAAAGAAAGAAAGAAAAGAAAGAAAGAAAGAAAGAAAGAAAGAAAGAAAGAAAGAAAGAAAGAAAGAAAGAAAGAAAGGAAGAAAGAAAGGAAGGAAGGAAGAAAGAAAGAAAGACGGCAGGACAAAAGCCTCTGAGAAGCCTCGGGACGCAGATTCACAGTTTCCAAGCAGGCCATATCCAGTCCATCCAGACAGAGGAAATGGGGAGGTGTGAGAAAGGAGGGGCAGGGGAGACCAGTGTGGGGAGGTGGGTGTAGGAAGCAGAGGAATGCTGGCTCAGTTTCGGGGTTATTTAATGACAGTGCATTAAATAACCAGAAAACCCGGATTTTCTGATGCCAAGAGAAAACCTGTGGAAGGAAGCAAAAGGCCAAGTTCTCCATCTGAGTTTGGTTATATCTGTATTTGGATGTTTCTTAAAGGAGGAAATGAGGAGAGGACTGGGAGATCTGAAGATCCAGTCTGATGTCACCAAGTGGGAGGTGTCAAGGAGGTGCAAAATAGCTGAGTGAGAGGAGACTTGGCTTGTACCCAGCCTCCAGGGAGGAGAGGTGTGAAAGGAAAAGGTTTAAGCAAGAGAAGAAGTCGTGTAGCCTGTCAGGATAGCAGGGCTGCTGGAAGGAAAGAGGAATGGGACAGCTTCAAAGGAAAATCCAAAAAAATAAGAGGGATGGCTTAGATCCATGTTTTTAAGTTAATTGTTGATATAAAGAAAGATCAGGGCTTCCCTGGTGGCGCAGTGGTTGAGAGTCCGCCTGCCGATGCGGGGGACACGGGTTCGTGCCCCGGTCCGGGAAGATCCCCCATGCCGCAGAGCGGCTGGGCCCGTGAGCCATGGCCGCTGAGCTTGCGCGTCCGGAGCCTGTGCTCCGCAATGGGAGAGGCCACAACAGTGAGAGGCCCGCGTACAGGAAAAAAAAAAAGATCAATGGTGAAGGATGAGGGAGAAATTAGCCTTGGTTTCCTCCCCTGTATCATGGGATGTAACACCTACTTTAAAGGCTGTCCCCATCAGATGGGATAACCCAGTGCACTATATACATACTATACCCTTGGCATTCACTAAATGTTGGCTTTATTTCATTCCATCACTCTCACATTTATCACAGAGACAGGCTAAGTCCTCTCCAGAGTTAAGTTCCAGAAGCCCTAGTGAATTACTGCTGGGATGGCAAACAAGACTCCAGACCAAAGATAAAGCTTTGATCCAGATACTTCCCATGTGAACTGGAAATAATGGAAAATCAAGTTGTGTATTTTGGGACAATGAAAGCTATCTCCCAAAAGATAATGATATAGTAGATAGGGATTCTCCAGGGAAGGAATAATGGCTGAGCCATCAAAACAAATAAAGATACACACGGGATACAACTACCACCGGTAGCACGCCAATCAGTCCTCTCTGCTCCTGGGAACACTGAGGCCCATTCGTATTTTCCTTCAGCTTTAGTGCCTCTTAATTGATCCAGTATGCGTGCTTTCCATGTTCCCTGTTTCCTTCCTTGCTTATTACTTATTATATTCCCTGGATGAGTCACATTGCCTCCCTGACATCAGTTTCCTGGGCTGAACTGAATGGAGCACAAGATCTTTCCCCACTGGGACATTCTTGAATCAACGTTTGGGCATAATGGCCCCAGGCACACCCTCCTCAATTATGTCCAGATCCCAATGGCTTATCCTGGGAAATGCTGCCATGGCTCTGGTGTCTGAGCTAAAGGAATAGACCAAAGTGGTTGCTGAGTCCAGATGATGGAAAAAAAAACCCAAGAAGCAGCTGGAGAATGTGGAGATGTTGACTCGCATGAGGAAGGCAGTCCTGAAAGTATTTGTGTGGTGAACAGAGAGGGATGGCTTTCATTGTTCTGTGGTTCTAGGCTCTATTTATAATCATGGGTTTAGTTGACACAACAATAATAATAACACACAATTCAAGCTATTCACTTTTACTGAGGTGAAAATCAGACAGTAGCAATACAATGACTTTGAATATGTAAGAAAGTGTCCCCATGGATCCCCACCCATGTAGGTATATACCTGGGCCCGTCTCAAACAGTAGAGAGCTATATGTAAGGAAATTAGGACAAAGAAGAAACCCAGAAGTCAAGGAAACGAAGTGGAAGATACAGAGAATGGGAAGAGCATTCTCACATGTTCCCGAAAGCCCACAGAATTAGCTCACAAGTTTGATAGCACGACTTCAAATTTTAACAATTTAACATATTAACCACCAGTCAAGTAGATAAACAAAATTACCAGTTCAAATAGGTGGCTCTTTACAGGTGTGCCCTTCTTTAAGAAATCTAAATATATGTAAAATATTTATTTGGGGGATGATTGGGATTTTTTCACAGTTTTTAAACAATTTTAGAAAGTAGTCACTACAGGGAAATTTTCCCAAATATTTTTGTTTTGTTTTTGTTTTTGTTTTTTGCGGTTCGCGGGCCTCTCACTGTTGTGGCCTCTCCCGTTGCGGAGCACAGGCTCTGGACGCGCAGGCTCGGCGGCCATGGCTCACGGGCCCAGCCGCTCCGCAGCATGTAGGATCTTCCCAGACCAGGGCACGAACACGTGTCCCCTGCATCGGCAGGCGGACTCTCAACCACTGCGCCACCAGGGAAGCCCTTTCCCAAATATTTTAATTGAAAATAGAATAGACATACTAAAGTGTTAGCTTCACTTTCAATTTATATGTATTCAAATGTAAAAATAAAGCATTCGTTTTTTAAAAAAATAAATTTATTTATTTATATTTTTGGCTGCGTTGGGTCTTCATTGCTGTGCGTGGGCTTTCTCTAGTTGCAGCGAGCAGGGGCTACTGTTTGTTGCAGTGTGCGGGCTTCTCATTGCAGTGGCTTCTCTTGTTATGGAGCACGGGCTCCAGGTGCTCGGGCTTCAGCAGTTGTGGCACACGGGCTCTGTAGATGTGGCTCACGGGCTCTAGAGCACAGGCTCAGTAGTTGTGGTGCACGGGCTTAGCTGCTCCACGGCATGTGAGATCTTCCCGGACCAGGGATCGAACCCGTATACCCTACATTGGCAGGCGGATTCTTAACCACTGCGCCATCAGGGAAGTCCAAAAATAAAGCATTATTGAAATGAAAATGTAAGCCAGTGAGGAAAGTAGAAAATATGTACCAAAATTGAGACTTCATTAAAAACATAATAAATACAAATGTTACAGTAATAGAAGACAAGAATTATACTTAGAAAAAATATCCTGGGCTTCCCTGGTGGCGCAGTGGTTGAGAGTCCGCCTACCGAGGCGGGGGGCACGGGTTTGTGCCCCGGTCCGGGAGGATCCCGCGTGCCGCGGAGCGGCTGGCCATGGGCCATGGCCGCTGAGCCTGCGCGTCCGGTGCCTGTGCTCCGCAACGGGAGAGGCCACAACAGTGAGAGGCCCACATACCGCAAAAAAAAAAGAAAGAAAGAAAGAAAAAATATCCTTCTTAAAATGTTCTCCATCTTCGTCTCTCACATTTTTGGGGGAAGCCAAACTACATGTTCCTTAATGGAGAACAGAAATACTCCAAAATTCTCTGTACTTTTCAGGCACCCAAAACACAATCTTCTCTTCCTACAATACTTGCTTAGTCTACAGAGTAAACGTTAATGTTATCTCTAAGATTACTTATTGGGATGTTTAAAGAACTAAGAATAATCAAATTTTTAAATCCCTCACGCATCTATAAATCTGTCTAATATGTCACATTCATGATTAAACAACACTTGAATATGTTTATCCAGATTTGAAGCCTAGGTAAGCAGGGATGGGAGGGGGGAGAAGATGTGATGGCATTTCCTCCTCGAACATCCAAATTAATTTGACTATTATTTAGTTCAAAACACATATGTAAAAAGGAAAGTTTGTAAGCTGTACATTTTCTAAATTTTATTTTAATATGTGAATGATACTCATCAGAATCTAGAATGTTAGAACTTCCAAACTTATTTATTATTGAGTTCATTTGGTGTTATATTTTTATTAATAGTAAATTAAAATGACTATGGGTAGTAATTTGGATTTCCTTTTAAAATAACACTCTCTCCCTAGTCCTCAAACTTTTGACTTGATCATGTATTTAGTCTGTTCAGAATTACTGTTAACAAGATTTATATATTTCCAAGCAACAATTAGTCTAATGCAGCACTATTAAAATAAAACTAGATAATTTAAAAGCTAATAAACGTCAACAAAATCATTCTCCCGTAATCTTGAAAAAAAATGCAGCTTTCAGTTTCTTAAACAGTCACGTCACAAACAAAAGTCTTATTACTCAAGAGGATTATTGAGTGGAGATAAACATCCGGCCACGTTTGAGGCCAGCAAGACTATGACATTAGCAAAATTTCTCTTAGACGCATCAGGCCAAGGACTAGACTGGGCTCCCCATGTTCAGCTGATGGAGCCCACTTACCCGACAGCTGTAGAGGTTCCTGCTTCCTTACACCTCCCTCACCCCAGAGAACCACGAATGCAGAAGCAAGAGGAAAGGCTGGAAAACTGAAGTGCGCTGGCCAAAGGAGAACTTCCCCTTCTTGGCCTGACCTAGCCCCTTCCTGCCCAAGGCAGCTTAGCTGGCCAAGAACCGGTCATGACCAAGAACTAGGCATGAAGTCTGCCCCTCAGCAACCTAACATCCCATCATATACTTTCTTCTCATTCCCTAACTCCTGGTTCCTCCATCCCAGAATACTGCTGTGTGAATTATCAAACCTACAAGTGTATGATATGAAAATGTTGGCAATAAATTATTTATGCTGATTTAAAAAAAAACTATTTCCAGGCAAAATGAGGGGATATGTGCATTTTCACAGAAAATTAAAGCAAGGAATGAAGTAAATGGCTTAAGATGCAAACGGATAGCGCTTGATCAACGGTCCATACTTGGTTACACATTTAGAGTGTTGTGGGAACTTCATAAAATTCCAATGCCAGAGGTTCAGATTTTATTAGTCAGAGATGAGGTCTCAACATAGGGATTTTTAAAAGATCCCCAAGTGATTTTAATGTGCAATCAAACTTGGGAATCATTGATCTAGAATCACTGATCTGTATCCCAAAGCCTGAAGGTAAAGACTTATGAGCACTGAGGGGCAGCCCCAGGGGAAGACGCTGCAGATAGGATTTCTCCACTGGGTGGGGGGCTGGTCTGGAGTCGCACTTCTTAAACACTAACATGCACACTTCATATCTTGGGATCTTGTTACAATGAAGATTCTGATTCAGTAGGTCTGAGTGGCTCCTGAGACTCTGCATTTCTAACAAGTTCCCAGGTGGTGCCTGTGCCTTGACCCTTGAGTAGCAAGGGTCTAGATGACCTTGAAGATCCCTCCTCATCCTATGATTCTCTGAATTGAGAGCATCAAGGCTTGAGGAGATATTCTTCCAGAGACAGCCTGAAGGCTTGAACTCACAGGGTCCTATTTTCCTTGCCCTAACATATGATGAACAGATTTACCAATGGGCATAACTCCTTCGACATACAGTTAGAGGAGTCAGTTGATACAGACCCAGTGGAGAAGCAAATGTGCTAAGGAAACATTTCAGAGCTCAAAGGGGAGTGCAAATCAAAGAGCCCAGGAACCTACTCAAATGTTCTCCTGAGAACACCTGGTATAAACTTGGAAATCCAGGCATAAGAGTAAGGTATTAAAAATTAGGGACAAGAAGTGGGTATACGATATTTAAGCATATCAAATGATTTCAGTTTACATCTTTTATTTTAAAAATTGTGAAACCATGTGTGAACAAAAAAACTAAAGATAAATGTAGTAAATGTATATAGCATAAAATCCTACTAGCTTTAAGTCATTTAATACATTAGTTTAGTATGATCTATTCTAAAGTGATTTTTAAAAATCTTTAAGGAATTCAATAAAATATGTTTTACCACTTGACCTTCTTCTTCATCAATATTCTATCTAGAGAGAGTACTACCGGGACTTCCCTGATGGCGCACTGGTTAAGAATCTGCCTGCCAATGCAGGGGACATGGGTTCGAGCCCTGGTCCGGGAAGATCCCACATGCCGCAGAGCAGCTAAGCCAGTACACCATAGCTACTGAGCCTGACCTCTAGAGCCCACGAGCCACAACTACTGAGCCCGCGTGCCACAACTACTGAAGCCCACGCACCTAGAGCCCATGCTCCACAACAAGAGAAGCCACTGCAATGAGAAGCCTGCACCCCGCAATGAAGAGTAGCCCCAGGTCACCGCAACTAGAGAAAGCCCACATGCAGCAATGAACACCCAACGCAGCCAAATAAATAAAATTTTTTTAAAAAGAGAGAGAGTACTACCTTTTTGGCTGATGGTTTTCTGAAGAGAGTCTTCTCTGTGTTGAGACTATGACCAGGCACCATCAGAGGATGCAGATGAGGATGAAAACTGCAACTGGAATAGATACAAAATCTAGATTCAGAAAGAGTATCCTCACAGAATTTTAGAAGTCAGAAATTTTACGAAATGTCAACAGTCCAACTCCACAATGAACATAATGACTTTCAGAGTTTTCTCGGATTCTTAAGAGTGGTCTAGAGCAGTGGTTTTTTTTAAGGTAGTGTCTGGGGACCCTTGGGTGGGGTCTCTGAGACCTTCTCATGGGGTCTGTAAGGTTAAAACTATTCCTGTAATATTAAGATGCCATTTGCTTTTTTTGATTTGCATTCTCTCCTGAGAACACAATGGGGTTTTTCAGAGGCTGCATGTCACGTCATATGATAATAGATTGCATAAGCAGGTGTGAGCATGCAGCCCTTTTCTATTAAACTGGACGTTAAAAAGATCTGCAGCAATGTGCAACAAGGCCATTCTTCTCACTAATCTTTTATTTTGAAAAATATAGTTATTTCTCATTAAAACGTGTTATTTTTATGAACATGTAATGGGTTTCCTTAAATATTTTAAAAATGCTTTTTCAATTTCTCATTTTTAATTTTTATTACAGTAAATATCGACAGATATAGCCCATGTAAACAAAAGCTCTTTGGTGTCCTCAGTAATATTTAATAGTGTAAAAGTGTCCTGAGACCAAAAAAAACAACAAACAAAGCTTTGAACCACACGTCTAGGGCCTTGATTCTCACAGTGTAGTCCACGGGATAGGAGCCTGTTGGAAAGTCAGAATCTCGGTGCCGCTTCAGACCTATTGATCAGAATCTGCATTTTCACAGAGTCCCCAGGTGACTCATGGACACAATTATTTGAGAAGCCCTGGACTGTAGTTTTTATTTAGTTAGTTGATCCTACTCTCGATACAGCCCAATGATTACAAATGTAGACTCTTTGAAATCCATCTTAACCTCTCCCTAGCTGGGTGAAGTTAGACAAATTACATAGCCTCAGTTTCCTTATCTGTAAAGTGGGCAAAACGATAGTACCCAGCTCTTGGAGTTTTTATGGAGATAAACGAATTAATATATGTAAAAGGTAAATAATGCCTTGCCTATAATAAGCACTCGGTAAATACTGAGTACTCAGTAAAGACTCATTAAGTTCTAGGTGCTATTCCTCCTTCAGGGAGGGTACAGATTGGTGGGAAGACAGCAATCCCAGCAACTTCCATACAATAAAGCTGCCAGATGGATTCCCTGTGTGTTCAAAGAGGCGGAGAAGGCATGTTCCAAGGCAGAAACGGCAAGTGCAAAGGTAGAGAATCCTGGGAGAGTGTGATATCATTAAGGGACTCCCATTTTCCTCACCACAAGCCTTTGAGTTTCACAGATGAGGAAACAAAGGCATGGAGGGTTAAGTAACTGTCCCAAGCTCATAGGACTAGTAGGAGGAATGGTCAGAGTCCAAAGAAAAGCAGGTGGGCTCCCAAGTCGGTGCACTTTTCCACTATGGGAAGCAGCCTCTGTCTGTGATACCAAAAAAATTTTATTGTAATTTGTTTTCTAGCTAATAAGTGACCTATGCTTGCAAAAGTTCCAGGTTCTCTATGTGGTGGGTACTGGGCTCTACATGACCCCCAAAATCAAACTGATTAATGGTGCTGTTTAAATCCGGGTGGGGTCAGATGGTGAAGGGTTTATTTGCCAGGCAAAGGAAGCCAGGTTTCATCCTGTGAGCCCAAGGGAGCACTGCAGGCTTGTCACAGGGGAGTGACATTCTATTTTCGAGATGATAAAGATCGTCAACTGGATGCTACGGCCAATAATATGCAGCCAAGTGATATCATGAAGGGATGCTAAGAGGGCAAGAAAAAATACCTCCAAGAGCATGACAATGAGCTTGACCCTGATAAAAGTGCCCCAGCAGCCAAGAAAGGAGAGCTTCGCCTACACCCACAGGTTGGGCACTTTTCTAAAAGGAGAACCGGACTGAAGAGGGCTCTTTGCTAAACGCTATTTGGAGATACGGAATTTAAAATGACCCCTAGGTCCTGAGACCTCCGACAAGCTGTGTACATGTTACAATCAACAGAAAAATCAGAATCCAAAACCACACTGGGTCCCAGGAAAAGTAGCCCAAACGGGCTGCCTGAGCACGTTCTCGCCTCCTTTCACGAGGAACGAACCTCTACTCCTGGAAGTCGAGCCTCAGCAAATGCCTGTCCCTGCCCCCTTCACACCCTGAACCCCAGCATCCTCCACCCTTCAGAGCAAATTAAAAGTGGCTTCTCTCAAGGAACTTCATCGGCGGCTGGCCAGAGAGACGGCACTTCCCTTCTGCCTCTGAAAGTGTTTGTCCGCGTAGGAAGGAGGCAAATGGATACATTTACTTAATTCAAGTCAGGGGGGAAATTCATATTAAAGGCAGAACTATAGGGACAGAAAACCACCAGCAGTTGCCAGGGGCTGGGGAGGGGGGAGGGGCTGGCTACCAGAGGCACGATGCATTTTGGGGCGGATGATGGAATTGCTCTGTATCTTGACTGTGGTTACCCAATTGTATGCGTTTGTCAGCTTTTCTAGAACTGTATACTATATGCAAATGATACCTCCATAAACGTAATGTTTTAAATTGCGTATTATGTCCTATCTATTTTTAAATTTGTTCTCTCTGTATTTCCTTAACATTCTTTCACAGTGAATATTACCTGAGTGCTTAGTATTTGTCGGCACAATGCTAAATGTTTACTACTACATTGAACCATGTCAAGTTGCCAAGTTCATAGGTCAAAAGATGATCAAGTATCAGCTATTTCACGCGATTTAATCTAATACCACAACTCTCTGAGGTAGATACTATTATTATCTTCATTTTGAGGTACAGAACGAGGCTCAAGATGGTCAAGTAATTTTCCCCAAAACACAGTGAAGGAGTGAAGGTAAAAAATTTTTTGCTTAACAGAGAAAAGTAGTGAAAACATAGAGATTCCCAAAAGAAGAAAAAAGACTCACCCACAATACCATCGCCCACAGTGATAACATTTTGGTGTGTTATCATCAAATATTTTTCTAAGCATTCAATAAAAATTATTCTGATGCTTTTTTCTAATAACTGAAGAAGAGAGATGCAGACATTGAATAAATATAGTAGAGCTATAAATGAAGATTTTGTCTTTTTTCAGCTGTCAGGCATTTTGATAATTGAAAAACAGTTTAATGCTATTTTACACTCAGTTTTCATTTTTACAATCTATCTTCTCCTCTCCTCACTTTTTACCCCTTAATACTACTCAACTTCACATATTTAAGACGGCTGTTGATAATCATCACGAGTTTCCAATGCAACGGTAGCACTTAGAAAGAGCCTAAAAATACAGGTGTTCGTGTAACTAATTACCACATTAATTTATCTCCAGGACCCCCTTATCTTCTCCCGCCTGAGTCATTGATAACCTGCCGGCTTCAGATGAATTCATTGTGTCAGAAATAGAGAAAGAGCATTGTAGAGTTAATTCCAGCTGCCAGGGAAGCTCAATACGCCCCTAAGAAGCTTTTGAAAAATCAAAAAACTCTTAAAAGGGTCTTTAAAAGTAGTTTTTTATGTTTGGCCCAACAGAGTTATAATGCTTCTCTAAAGATAGCAGGAGTGCGAGCCAATCAATACGCTATTAAGACACTGACAGCACTGAGATAGGATTACACGGTGAAGAAATTGTGAAACCTTTAACGTTTTCATTTTCAGCAAGAAGAATTGAAGGAAGTGGCTTCTTAAAATTTATTTTTATCTGAATAGCCTTAGGTCATACAATTTTTTCATCTTAGAGCAGGAAATTCACCCTCAGTCCACAAATAACCAAGAGATCAAGTTAACTCCATATCTTTTCTTATAACATGACTTTATCCCCAAGTCTGGCCAGGCTTCCTGGTTTGCTGGAAAAACGCAGCTACTTACCTGGTAAAGACTCCTGCCAATTATTGCCTTTATTCCATTATCAAAGATAGAGGAGCTTTAACCAGATGAACGTACAGAGTAATTTGGCTGCACCTACACATGAACTTGAGCTCTGAAACTCCTTATAAGTAGGTATCAGTAGTCTAGGAGAGATTTTTAAGGCTGGAAGTATCTGTAGAAGTCATTGTATTCCACCCCTAATTTCACAGATAATAAAACAGAGACCCAGAGTGGTTAACTGACTTAAGACCACACAGATGGACAGATAATATTGGAGTTGAAAATCACGGTAAAGCCCTGATGCTTAGAAGAGATCACTGACTTTCTACTCTGGGCGTACCTTAGCATCACTTCAGGGAGCTTTAAAAAATCCTGGTGCTCAAGCTGCACCTCAAACTAATTAAATTAGAATCCCTGGAGTGGGACCCAGGCATCAGTGTTTTGCAAACTTTCCAGGAGATCCCCATGTTTACTCTCCAAGTGCAGAGAACCGTCGGGTAGATCCTCTAGATACTGTGTCTGCTTTTTAAAAGTCAGCCTTACCAGAAGCATTTGACGTGTGTGATTTTGAACATACTACAGGTCAAAATTTGCCCTGTCAATCTTAATGACATGTGGAAGTCATTAGTACTATTTTACAAATATTCTCAGCTGCCTTTCAGGTACTTGGTAGGATTATACTTCCTGGGCCCTTGTGATTGAATGGAGCACATGACCACTGCTGGCCAACGAGTTGTGAGCAAACGTTACTCTGGGCTGGAGCATTTAATTGCTGATTCAAGTCCTTCCAAAGCTCTTATTCTCTGTCACAATGATCAGACCTGTTCCTTAGAGCAGCCATCCTGTAATCCTGTGTTCCAGAGTGAAGTCAACACTCATAATGGGTACGTTCCATGGATGAAAAATAGACCTTGGTTGTTTTAAGCCACTGAGATTTTGAGGTTGTTTGTTTCTGCAGGACAACCTAACCCATCCTGAATGATTCACTACATAGTCCTGAAGTTAGTATTATGTGGCAAGTAAATTATCTTTAAAAGAGGAATCAGTCTTCTCCCCCAAAATCAGTATTCAAGATTTCATTGTCCTCCCCCTCCACTCTTCTTTTTAGGCTGGATCATAAATATTTAATCTCAAACTCAAACTTTTGAAAGTCTTGTCTTGCTCCAACATTGGCACTGCTATTTCCACACATCATCAAAAAGTCAACTAGAAGAATCACAAAGAAGATTCTCAAAAGTTCAGAAATGAGAAGCTATCTTTAAGAGACTAGAGTCTTCTCAACACACACACACACACACACACACACAGGGACTTCTCCTAACATTACTGCTTTTTTACTATCTACTGGTAGACTTACACCTGAACTCATTTTTGTCTCTTTACACTACTGACTTGTTGCTTTAAAGTTGTTTTTAAAAGTCTCCAATGCGGGTTCTCAATGGCTGTTAGAATCCATATGGTTATGACTTGTCATCCAAGTCACCTGCAGACAATCACACTAGGGTCTGGAAAGATGCCCTCTAGCTTCCTCCTTGGGCTCATAGCTTAACATTCTTATTCCTGACTACAATACCTGCCCTTTTTTCTTCTCCACCAGTTATGGTAACGATGGAGGCCTATTAGAGCCCATGTAGATGAAGGGATGGTCTTGGAGGAAAGACTCTCCCGTCTCCAACTCAGAACCTGCAGGTAGAAGAAGCAAAAGGCACCAGCACCAATTATGGGCTTAAATCCAACCAAGATGATGCCATAGGGTGGGAAGGAATAGATTATGGGGAATTGCAGGTCACAGTCATGGGGAAGAGTGGCTGAGAAAAGGCTGAGGAGATGCCACACCAGTTCTCATAACCCCCCGCTAATCAATAATAAATGAATTTCCCATGCAGCCCAACACAGCTGGGAGAACAACCCAGCATTGTACAGCGAGGTGGAGTGAACTCGCCGACCTCATAATGAGCTTCTTCCTTTTCTAACATGTCTGAGTCTATGACTAGCCCTGGAGCCTTGTTATGCTGTGCTACAGTTACAGACTTCTAAGTCGGGGTGGTCCTTCAGAGACTTCTTTGACTCTGTAGGGTCTCATTTTATGTGGTTGCTGAAACAGATCCATTTTCAAGCATTTACCCTCATTCCTTTGATTCCTCTGGGAAATTTCTCCCCACATCTAGTAACCAATCCTGCAACCCAATGGTGGCTCTACAACTTTAAGAATAAACAATGTGGAGAAAGGAAGCAAAGTCTGTTTGCAAAATAATCAAGAAGTTTCTGAGAATGTTTTTCTTTTTCTTCTGAAGACAGAATATATTTCTATTGGCTAAAGTTAGAATCTGCAGTTTGCTCCAAGAAAAAAAAAAGATCAATTGATTGTTGCTATTGGAAAATTATCATGGTGTAGAGAAGAGACGATAAGATATGGAAAATGAAAAGCTTCAGGTTCAAGCCTCACTCATCAGTTCTGCAACTGTGAGAAAAGTAGATATACTTTCGGACCTTAGGTTTTGCATTCTGTAAAATGGGATGATAATAAACTGCTCTATCTTAGCTATTGCATTGAGATCCAATTGGATAACGTAATTTTCAAACTCTGGGCTTAATATTGATATGAGAGTACCTGAAAATTTAATCATAATCATTAACAAAAATGAGCTTTGAGAAGCAATAAAAGAAAGTCTTATGATGGCTGCAACTTACTTTTAAAATTTCAAAATTGACGATGTTCTATAAATGTGTGTTAGTTTTAATAAATACTCTGAGTCTACTATGACCCTAGTAGAACTTGCATATTTTGGGGGTGTCATCTAATATTTAATAAGAAGGCCACACTCCAGAAGCAGCTGCTGTAAGCACTTCAGCTCTATTTATCTCTGATCTACACCAGAGGTTTTGCTAATTAGCAAAATGGATATTAGCAATGGGTTTTCATTGCTGAAAACAGTCATGCTTAGTATATGTGGGTTGGCTAATGCAGGGGTCAGAAAACTTTTTTTTTTCCTGAAACGGGTCAGATGGTAAATTATTTCTGGCTTTGCGGGCAAACCATCTTTGTCACAATCACTCAACTCTGCCGTTATAGCACAAAAGCAGCCACAAACAATACTAAATGAATTGGCATGGTTGTGTTCCAGTACAACTTTATTTACAAAATAGGCACAGACCAGATTTGGCCTTTGCACCAAGTTTGCCAGCTACTAGGCTAGAATAAGCAGAAACACTGCCTGTCCTTGAATGGACAGGGTTTAAGAATATAAATCTCTTCACACAATAAAATGGTTCCTAAGGCTGAATTCCAAAATAGTCCCAAGTCCACTGCTGGCTTGGAGGATTCTGGTTGCCTGATAACGACAAGGTTAACTGAACTGCAACTCTAGGATGTTGCGGCATTTGCCCCAAATGTGCCATTCAAACCGGAAGTAATGGGAGCATACAAGAGGGCAAGAACTAGAAGTCATTAAGTTACATGCTTTGATGCCTGCTTGTCAATAAATACATTTTATAAATAATAACTAATTGTGTGGGAGCAGAATTTGTCTGAGCCTTGCTTTTATTACCTGTAGTGTGATGACGGGCTCAGAGATCTGCAGTCCTCACCTACTTCTGATCATTGATATACACCCACTGTAAATAAAAAGAACCTGAGAATGCTATGCTGCTACATTGGCTTAGGTCAGTTCACAACAGAAGTAGAAACTAGAAAGGAGAAAGTATCACCAATTAAGGGAAGAACTGATTCTAGAGAAAGGGATACAGCAAGCAAAGAAGCCCTGTTCCATGAAGCCGTAACCACACAGAACCCTGTCCCTCAGAGTCAAAGGTGACATTATCTCTGTGTGTCTTTGTAGCTGGAGAGACCACCCCCAGATTTAATAGCCCTTTCAGCTGGGGGAAGGGTGGGGGGAACAGTTCTTTGACTTGGGGCAGCAATTACTTTTACAAAGCGTGTTATTGTTGGCAACTTTGCTGCTTCAAATCGTGGTCTGTGCTTAGAATGATCTCCTCCTTTCCAGTTGCTGGACACCATGCAAAATTTCCCACACCCGTTTTATAGGGGTTGGAAGGATCAAGTGAAACAAGCCATGTAGGCCTGGCCCTTAGTCAACACCCTATAAATGTGAGGTGTTTATTATCATCCTCCAAGTATAATGTGATTCCTGTCCCACAGGAATCCCGGGCTTTTTTTTTTTAACCTCTGCTCTCCCCTTGTGCTTTTATTCTCAAAATTCTATAATTTTAGGCCAAAGGGGGGCATTTGAGATCATTTACCTCAATTTCCTCATTTAATTTCAAAAACCCTAATCATTGAGAAAGTTTGAGGAATTTCCTCCTTATCTGTGTATTTCCATATGGAGACATAAACTACATTAAGACGTAAAACAGACTTTAGAAATATGTGGCCAACAACATATGTGTTAATTTATCCCAAGCAAAACATAGGTCAAAAAATAGTTAAACATACAAAAAAGTAAAATATAGAATAACTTTGTCAACTGTTCAAGTCACTGTAACATAAATATTTCAAATAAAAATAATCTTTTTCTTCCTCTCGGGTTGGGGGAACTCATCGACTTCGTGAAATACTTTCTGAAGTTCATTCATTCATTCATCCATTCATTTATGCAATCGACAAATTTTCATAAAATATCTGCATTGCTAGGTTTTCCTTATAAAGAATGATTAGGACTAATAATTATGAGTGTGTAACTCTCAAAACTCTATCTCCAGCCTTAACCAGGCTCTCTGGTTAATTTCCTTCTCTCTTTGGTTCATTTCCTTCCTCAGTGGAGTAGAGATGGCCTGAACTTCCCTCCTTCAGTGAATGTTCATCGGGCACCTGTTCAGCACCGGCCACAATTCTGGGCTCAGCAGACACAGCAGCGAACAAGCCAGACACAGCTCCAGTTCTTATGGAGTTGATGTCCCGATGAACTTTCTGAAGTTAGTATTCCTTTGTGCCTAGACATGTTGAAACGTAAATTCATTCAGATTCCACTAACCTTTGTTAAGTTCACCCCAATGTTCATAGCAGCACTATTTACGATAGCCAAGACACGGAAGCAACCTAAAGGTCCATCAACAGATGAATGGATAAAGAAGATGTGGTGTGTGTGTGTATAAATATATATATATATAATGCAATGTAATATTACTCAGCTATGAGAAAGAAAGAAATAATGCCATTTGCAGCAACATGGATGGACCTAGAGATGATCATACTAAGTGAAGTAAGCCAGACAGAGAAAGACAAATATCATATGATACTGCTTATATGTGGAACCAAAAAAAAAGGATACAAATGATCTTATTTACAAAACAGAGAGACTCACAAACATAGAAAACAAACTTATGGTTACCAGAAGGGAAAGTGCAGGGTTGGGGGAGAGGGATAAATGAGGAGTTTGGGACTCACAGATACACACAACTATATGTCAAATAGATAACTGACTATATAGCACAGGGAACTCTGCTCAATATTTTATAATAACCTATAAGGGAAAAGAATCTGAAAAAGAATACATATATACATATATATATATATATAACTGAGTCACTGTGCTGTACACCTGAAACTAATGCAACATTGTAAATCCACTCTACTTCAATAAAAAAATAATAAATAATGAAGTAAATAGAAAAAAAGTTCAAACTGTTAACCAAGCATTTTCACATGCACCCTTTCTGTATCACCCACAACAACCTTGCCTTGATAATTGGTCCCAGATTCACACAGCTCTCGTAAGTGGTGGAGCTGGAGTTCAAAGCTGGGTCTTGTAACTCCAGGCTCCGTGTTCAGTCTCTGTCTCTGTCTCTCTCTGTCTCTCCCCTTCACTACAACTGCACAATGATCTTTTCCAGGTAGCTGCCCTTCCCTAACCTGTGCATTTCCTGGCATCTTCAGCCAGGTGGTCTTAATTCTATATGTCATTAGCCCATTCCGCTCACCCCTGTCTTAGCTGCCCCACCCCAAGCTCCCAGATGTCTCTGCGTCCTGCAAATTCATTTCTGGTTGACCATCGTTAGGTCTAGGCTCTTGTACCTACTTAGCCCTTCAGCAAGGTCCAGAGAGGCCAAGCGAATTGCTGGCTCCTTGCATCATGAGAATTCCTCCCAAGTGGAAGAGTCCAACATTGGTCATTATAAAGACATGATTGTATGATCATAGTCTTTTATGTATCTCTCAGAATAAAAATGCTCATATCTTCTGCTCCTTGGTATTTGGTTAACAGACAGGCACTCTCATATGTGCAAAGTGACATTCCTGGGCAAATATATCCATTGCAATATTATAAGAGCAAAAGATTGGAAACCACATAAATGTCCGTTAATAGGCACTGGTTAAACAGAACATGGTACATCCCTAAAATGGATGGAATACTATACAGAAAGGGAAAAAGTCCTTTATATGTTGATATGGAAAGATCTTCTGGATGATATTGTTAGGTTAAAAAAGAAAGGTTCCAAAAAAGCATTTAAGTATAATATCATATTTGTGTGGGAAAATAAATATATACATGTTTATTTAAATAGACATAGAATACCTTTGAAAAGATATATAAGAAATGGGTAATAGTGGTAGTTTTCAGAGAAATTGGGTTTCTAGAAGGCAAGGGAAGGAGACGGACTTGCTTTTTCACTAGATGATCTTTTACGTTGTTTGGATATTGTCTGCATTACATTATCTATTCAAACAATAAATTAAATTATAAAACTAATTTTAAGTGTGTCATATGCTTCCTTGAAGCTTAACTGTTGGGAACCTAGGAATGTAGTTACAGTCTTTTGTTTGCCCATATGCCTATGTAAAAGGCTAAAAGTCAAACAATATTGATGCATTAGCTACTGACAAGTATATTGAGGTTAAAAAAGAACTGCATATGTTACAGGTGTGATTTTGGTTTGAACTTCTATAATCATCAACTTCATTAAGCTTCTAAACCCACTGCTCTCCAATAACGTACAAGCAAATACATAGAACATCATTAGGAGCCCATTAAAATAGAACTGTGGGAAAATATTCTGTTAAATCAGGAAGAGAAAGGGAAAGAAAAAGTGATTTTCAGCTAAACTTATAACAAGAAGCGTATGCTTGGCCACTGGTAATCACAATCTCTTCACTCATTTAATTACCAAATTTGATGAACACATCAGAATTTTTTTGCTTTAAAACCAACTTAAAAAATAAATATATGGCTTCCCTTGTGGCGCAGTGGTTAAGAATCCGCCAGCCAATGCAGGGGACACGGGTTCAAGCCCTGGTCCGGGAAGATCCCACATGCTGCGGAGCAACTAGGCGCACATGCCACAACTACTGAGCCTGTTCTCTAGAGCCAGTGCTCTGCAACAAGAGAGGCCACATCAATGAGAAGCCCGCAGGCACCGCAAAGAAGAGTAGCCCCTGCTTGCCCAAAGACCCAATGCAGCCGAAAATAAATAAATTTATAAAGAAAAATAATAAATAAATGTATATATTTTTTAGAAGTAATGGCTTCCCCAGTGAAAGAAATATTAATTTTGAAAGGAAAAAGACAGAGTGCTATGGAGTTCTCCATGGCTCACTGCTTTAAGTCTCCTGGTTAAAGAGCTGGTCAGCTGGGTGTTTTTACACAACTGTGGTGTACATAGGCAGTTGCTACTTCATGCCACTTTTATGAGCAACCACACCAGCTGCATTATGTCCCTTCCCAAGCTGAACTTGGATACAGCCGAGGGAGAACGCAGTCTGAGAATGTTGGGGAACGAGGTGCTCTCATTCTGCTGAATCCCAAGGAGCCCTCGCTGAGCATCACAAAGGAGAAAGTCCAGCAGCGGGATGCCTGCCAGTGAGACTTGCCAACCTGAGTGTCAGAATGTTAACATCAGCACGAATGTTAACTTCCTCCCTACTTACCTTCCTGTGGAAGCAAATCGGTAGTAGACTAACTGTTGAAACAATTGTTTATTTCCCTCTCACATCACAGGTTAATGTGAATTGATGGGAGAATGAGCGAGGGAGTAGAAGAAGGGGAGGGGTCTGCTCCAAGCAGTCATTCAGGACTCCAGGATCCTTCTATCTCATGGGCCCACCACCCACAAGGCAGGAACTCAAATTTTTTTGTGTCATGGACCCACCCACTTGGCAGTCTGGTGAAACTTAAGGACCAACCCCAGAATAATAATTTTTAAATATTATTTTTAAATGCATACAGTGAATGACTTCAGATAGCAACATCAAAAATACTGAAATACTGTTATCAAAATATTAAAGAAATGGTGATATAGGCACTTGTTATAATAAGAACTACCATAACGTCACAGTGGTGATGATCACACAGCATTTTGGGATCTCATCAACCACTGTAATGTGATATGAAAATATCTGTCATTTCTATTAGTGACAAAGTTACAGATGCTATTAATTTTACTGTGTTTGTTGCTTTCATTCATAATCGAAGAAACTATTAAATGTCTGTTAGCTGGAGAAAATAAAGATGCATATTAATTCCCCTTTCAACTTCTCATGTCTCCTGAATTCTGTCCACAGACCTCTTTGGGAGTCTGAGGACCCCAGGTTAAACCCCCCATCTTCTCCTGGCTCCTCTGCTTCCAGCCAGTGATCAGTAAAAGAGGGAGCCCGGAAGATTGCAAAGGAGGTTTTACGGACCAGGCTTGGGGGTGGCAGTGGAAGCAAACATCACTTTTGCCCACGTTGCGTGGAACTCAGTCTCATGGTTGCACCTGACTGCAGGGGAGGCTGGGACACGCACCCCAGCCGCGTGCCTGGGAAGAAAATGGAAATGGTTTGGTGAGAGATCACATAGTCTCTGCCACAAGTGACTTCATGATTCAAGCAAGACAGTGGAAGAAAGTCCTAAAGTGGTGCTTACTGTGCAGTTCAGGGGAGGAAACATACTTCTATAAACAACAAGCCTCTTTTCTAGATACTTTGATGTTAAGGAAAATGATTTCATATGAATGAACTGTTTTTTAAAAAGAATTTATCCAAATTTGGTAATTTAGATACCAAGGAGCCATTTTTGAAGAATCTGAGCCCTAGGATGAAGGTCCAGCCTTTTGATCGATACTTATTCAAGATTGTCCTTGGTCCCCCTCGTGCTGCCAAGGTCTCCCTCTGATGCTGCTGTCCTGCCCTGCATTTGGCAAGACCCGATGGTTGCAAAGAAATAACACATGAGGGTCACAACAGAGTGAACCGGCACTGAGCTGTTTTGAAGACTAAATCTGAAGGCCTCCCTTCTCATTCTCACAATGAAAGAATGTGTGTGTTTTGGTCATTGACTCTTTTATAGTCTGAATGTTTAGAAATTCTCTATAGGCTAATTCATGGACAGAGCATGATTCTGATCACAGAAATATTTGTGGATGGAGCAGGGTCAAGTCCTTAAGCAGGGGTGTCTGCCCCGGGCTTTAGGATTTCAGCCCCCATTTAGCCAGCACCAGAACCACGGGGACTTCTTTCCACAGCAAACACACTTGCTCCATTTCAAATAGACCCCATATCCTATCCCTTCTTGGCCCCCAGCAGTTACCCCTGTTCCTACGCATGACAGAAGGCAGTCTATGGCACATCAATCCAAGTGTTTGTTTTCATTGTTTCCAAAGTTGTTGCCTCTCCCGTAACCTGACAGATCAGCAGAGAAGAGAATTACCGGGGAGTAAGGCAGTGATGGAGCCCTACACAACGTGAGCTGGGCTTCCTGGAAATCAAGAGTCCAGCCTCACGCCGGTATCTGGGACCACGCCAGTGCCTGCTCCCGGCTTCACCTCCAGCCCAGGGCTGAGTTCTCACCTCCTGTGGGATGAAGGAGGTGACAGAATGACCTCTGGGAAAAACACCTCATTCCATTCCCAGACTAAGGAGAAAGGCCAAAGATTTGGAAATGTAGCAGTGGCTGCTGACCCCATTTATTCTCAGAAAGCATTAATTTCTCCGTGCCCACACGCTTCTGAAACGGTACTGGCATCTGCCCTGTACTAATGAGCCCGTTGACACGTGGTTTCTGCTGCAGAGTAAAAGAAATCACAGCCTTCATAGCACAAGCACTGACTGATAGGATTATTTATTCCATTGCAGTGGTGTCCAGAAGAATACAAGAATTGGAGGGATTTTATATTTTACTGATTCTTGTGGGAGTTTAAATACCCATTTTTATGCAGAAGTCAAGATAGCAAAACCAACTCCAGTAAAATCTAAATAGATTTCACTTAATTATATATTCATTTATTTTCTAAATCTATATTAATTTATAATTAGATGTATTATATATATTTAATTTATAATTAGATTCATGATATATATGTAATACATATTATAGATTTCACTAAATAATTATACTATTGCCTGTTACTAAATTCATGGCCTAAAAATCATTCCATTGACACTTTTTCAGGAAATCAAGTGGAAATATTTTCTTAATTCTGCTTCAGGTAAGTGACGTATGCAGACAGGTAGCCTGATTTTCCCTGCAGTCATTAGAAACCACGGCAGACTTGTATTTTAAACATGAGTGATGTAGACACAATGAACACACACAGAGCTTGCTGCACCAAAGGCAGATCAGACTGTGCTGGACTTGGTGGAGTTTGCGTCAAGGTCAAATCCTCATCCCTGTGTTTGGGGCCAGGCGAGGGGGGTGTGGGTACACAATGCCTCGCTGTGTGTCCAGCTCTCTTACTAGCATGAAGCGGTGCTGCAGAAGCCGGCAGCTCTCAATTATTCAGGGGCTGATTGTTCAGCTTTTGAATTATCCCAAACCTCCATACTGTTTTCTTTTTCCCCTCATTAGCATTGCCCCAAGACGGTGATGTTGTAACCCATGATTTTACCTCTTTACAAACGTTTTGGTGGGGCAGATATTGGAAACTATTGCGGATGAAGGAGAGAAAGAGAAAACTATTAGCTATTCATTATGATTCTTTTCGTTGAAATTGATTCAGCATTTTAGCCAGTAAACAAATATTTCCTATATGTGCAAAACAATTTACAGTCTTCAAAGCACTTTCTTTCTCTCTCTTCCTCCTCCTCCTCCTTCTTCCTCTTCTCCTTCTCCTTCTTCTTCTTCTCTCTCTCCCCGCCTTCCTTCCTTTTCTTTGTTGCCCCACTTCCTTCAGTGTTCCTTTTCCATTTACAAATTCTGTATGCTCATATACACTCTCTGATTTGATCCTAACAAGAAAGCAGGATTTCCTTACGTTACTAATGAGGAAATTGAGCATCAGAGAGGCTAAGGAAATTGCCCAAGGTAACACAGCTAATAAATAGCAGAGATGAGATGCAAATGCAGGCTTGGTGTGACACCTGCTGCCGACTTCTGTCCACCAGAGAGCCACCCCATGCAAAATAGCATAAACCTCAGTGTCACCTGTTGGCTAATGGTGAGGGGGCCAGGCGTGGCTTTATGCTGAGTGATAACTTTCTGCAGTAGGATAGGTTGACCTTAAGCTATTTTCATTCCACAACATTCACCATCCGTGGAGAGTCTGGGAAATATCTAGAGCTGAGGCGGAAAGGCGAACGCAGATGCTAAGTGTCGTTTCCTCTGACTTGAGTGGAGAAGGGACAGTTGAGGCAGAAATCAACACAGAGAACACGTGTTCTTTGAATTTGACAAAATCCTACTGTTAAAGATCACTGTCCCTCCCTTTACCTTTGTAGGTCTCGAGAGCCACCTTATTCCTGACCTTTCCAAGTCTGCAAACGTTACAGCTACTTATTTTATGAAAGTATGGGCTTTTAAAATATCAACAAGATGAAAGAAGAATAATTAAATGGGGTAATATCAATTACTTAACACTGTGCTGGGCACACAGTAGATGCCCAATATCATAGCTGCTACTACTGCCATTATCATTACTGTTGTTGTTAGAATTATTCTGCTTTTCTCCTCATTATGCAAAAGCCAAGCTCTGTTTCTTTCCTTTGTATCTGATATGACATACAAATGCTTTAACTGAAATTTTATATTTTATTATTAAAGATTAGTGTGGTAACTGATGGTAGTCATCAAACCAACTTTCATAAAAAGTCCATTTTGCTCTAGATCACCTTATAATCCCAATGCTTGGATACTCCAACTAGAATTGCTGCTAAATATACAAATAGATAGTTAGAGAGGTATTATAACAGAGCCACAAACTATGCCAAACAATATACTTTCTTTCCTTCCTCTCTTCTCCCTCCCTCTTCCTTCCTCCTTCCCTTATTGTCTGCCCCCATCATGATGGTTCACAGTATGTCACAGTTAAATACCTTGAAAGATGAAACAGAAAATATCTGTGAGCAGTCATCAGATTTGTAAACAGTGGTTTGGTTGATGTTTTTCTTAGTCCTGTAATTGTTTATGATTATTGTCCCCACTGGGATTCGAGGGAGAAAAGCCACTCCCCCCAAATCTTCCCCATGGGAATTTGGGTTGGGAACTGTCTTCCCTTTTCCCAGAACTCTCTTTATAAAGTCAAACAGTCCTGGGAAGGGTGTCACTTAAGCCCTTATAGCTTGGTGTAGAGAAGTTTGTCTGATGCTTTTTTTTTTTTTTTTTGACCACGCCTTGGCATTCAGGATCTTAGTTCCCCGACCAGGGATCAAACCCATGCTCCCTGCAGTGGAAGCTCGGAGTCTCAACCACTGGATCGCCAGGGAAGTCCTGATGCTTTCTTTTTGACCTGAGTTATCAACGTCCTTTGAGAGCGCTGAACAAAGGGGTGAGGAGGTGAAGGAGTTGGGGGAGGGAGGGTTTCTAAAGATAAGCCTTATCTACCTCACCATTTGCTCAGTGCGCATCTTAGCTTTGAGCTCATCTGCAATACAAACGCCTTGAGCAATGCCAAATGGAACTTCCGACTCTCCCAGAACAGCTGACTTTTATAGACAGGTTTCCCATAGGATTATCAAATAAACAAAACAAGTGGGTTTAGAGCGAGTGACTCAAGCCAAACTCTCTCATCTTCCCACATCACATCTACCAGTCTGCAGCCTCTGCGCATGCACAGTGTGTCCGCACTCTGGTCAGCCACAAAGCTTTCCCTGTTCCTATGAGAGACCAACTCTCCTTTGTGCTTGGATCTCTCCTCCCTCACCTTTTCAAGGACTTTGCTTCTGTGGTTACTTCCTTTTTCTTCTGCCTTTTTTTCCCCTCTATTCCCATCGGCATGCTCTAAGCACGTGTGAACATGCTGACCCCTCCCGGTTTTCCTGTCAATGGCATCTCCTTCTCAGCCTCCTTTGCCAGCGCCATCTTGTCTACCAATTCTCCAAACAGGGATTATCCAGGGCTTTGCCTTTACCCACTTGATTTTCCCAGCTACCCTTCTCTCCCTGATGTCAGCCAGCCCCATGGTTTTAAATAGCATCAATGTGCTGACGATGCCTCTATTTACATTTCTAGCCTTGACCTCTCTCCTCAACTCCACACTTGTATCCTTCTTTGGACTTGATATATCTGTGTGGATGACTCATAGGATCTCAAAAGACGACTATTGATTTCTACATCTCCCTAACACAAAGGTATTCCCCACTCCTTCTTAACCATCTCAGTAAATGACTCTATTTTCCAACTGGGTAATCAAGACGAAAAGCTAAGAGAACCCGGATTTTCTCACCACTTCCCAGGACTAATCCACTGGGACATCCTGTCATCTCTCCTTCCAAAGCACATCCCAAATCCATCTACTTATCTTTATCACTACTGTTGCCACCTTTGTCCACGCCGCCATAATTTTTTTCCTAAAATAACCTCCTACAGGCCTCCCAGATTCCATGTTTGTCTACACAACCCATTCTTCATGAACCTGTCAGAATTATCTTTTTAAAACATAAATAATGTCATGCCTTTTCTTGAAATCCGCCAACAGTTTCCCATTGCACTTAGAATAAAATAAAAACTCCTTATTGTGATGACCAGGCCTACCATAGAAAACCCCTAAATGCATATAATTGGAAAACTCCTAAGCTCAGCAGCACAGATATAGATAATAAGAGATTGTCCTAATGCTGGCAGAGCAAAAATTCTCCTTCCCTTAATCCAGCCATTACACCTGGGTGGCACCACTACCTTAATGGCAGAGTGATTGCCTCATGTTATAGTTGAGCCTCCTCACAGTATGGAGGCTGGGACAGGTACAAGTACACTGGGAGGTGGGAGTGCCAGATAGAAGTATATTCTTTTTATGACCTAGACTTGGAGCTCACAAATATCATTTCCACTGTACTCTGTGGGCCAGAGCTGCCACAAATTCCTGCCCAGATTCAAGGGGAGGTAACAAAGAGCTCACTTCTCAGTGAAAGGAGTGTCAGACACATTATAAAAAGAACATATGGGAAGGGATATGTAGTTGGGTGTGGCCATCTTTGGGAAAGACAATCTGCTACTCATGTGGTCATGGTTGTGATTTTATATTGCATGGCCAAGTTTTCTTTTAGTAAAATTGTTCCTGGAATTAACTGAATAGTTCTGTATTCTATAGCTTTCCACAAAGGCTCATAGGTACTCTGCCTCCCAAACAATTTTGAGAACCATTGATCTTGTCCAACCGATTCATTTTGTAGCTGAAGGACCAAAAGGCTAAAGAGATAATTGTGATTTGCCTAAAGAAAAGCTATTCCTAATCTCTCACTTTGCCTGCTTCTAGAGGACATTCTAGAGCAGGGGGAATTAGAGACTGATTCCAAAGGATGGAAGAATTGGAGTTGGAATAATTGGGAAATTGGGTGCTGATGACATGTGTGATGGACTTGGAGAAAGTTTGGGGCCCCTGGCTTTCCCCTTGATATGAATCCTGAAAGAATTCTGTCTGGCGGTGGGAAATGGAGGGAGGGCAGGACATGCAGAAGGGGACAGCAACTAGAAGGGGAGGAGGCAAGGCAGGGTTTCTCAAAGTGCCGTTGGTGGACCAGCTGCATCAGAATCAGAATCACCTAGAGCATTTGTCACAATGCAGGTTCCTTGGTCCCACATCTGAATCAGAATCGCTGGTAGTAGGGCTCAAGAAGCCACAATCTAACAGGCTTTCAAAGGAACCCTCCTACACTGCTGGTGGGAATGTAAATTGGTGCAGCCACTATGGACAACAGTGTGGAGGTTCCTTAAAAAACTACAAATAGAGCTACCATATGATCCTGCAATCCCGCTTCTGGACATATATCCAGAGAAAACCATAATGCGAAAAGACACATGCACCCCAATGTTCACTGCAGCACTATTTACAATAGCCAGGACATGGAAGCAACCTAAATGTCCATCGACAGATGAATGGATAAAGAAGATGTGGCATATATATATATATATATATATATATATATACACATATAGTGGAATATTACTCAGCCATAAGAAAGAATGAAATAATGTCACCTGTAGCAACATGGATAGACCTAGAGACTATCATACCAAGTAAAGTAAGTCTCTGTCTGGCTAGACAGAGAAAGACAAATATCATACGATATTGTTTATATGTGGAATCTTAAAAGAAAAAAAGATACAAATCAACTTATTTATGAAACAGGAAGAGACTCACAGACATAGAAAACAAACTTATGGTTACCAAAGGGGAAAGTGAGAGTGGGAAGGGATAAATTAAGAGTTTGGGATTAACATATACACATTACTCTATATAAATAGATAACCAACAAGGACCTACTGTTTAGCACAGGGAACTATACTCGATATTATGTAATAACCTAAAAGGAAAAAGAATCTGAAAAAGAATATATATATGTATGTATAACAGAATTGTTGTGCTGTACACCTGAAACTTACACAATATTGTAAATCAGCTCTACTTCAATTAAAAAAACCAAAAAACAAACAAATGAAAACAGGCTTTCAATGGGTACTGACACATTCCAATATTTGAGAATTACTGAGACGGATGGTAAAACTAACTGGTCTATAAAATGGAGCCTGGCTCAGAAATATGAAACCAGCAAAAGTGTCACAAATATCTGTGAGTCACCTGGACAAAGCTCATCAAATAAAGTGGAAAGATATTCTAGCAATGAGGAAAAAAATAAAGATTTACGTTTCCTTAAAATAGAATGTAAGTGACTGACTAAACCTCTAAGAATTCAATTTTGAAACATTATTCAACAATATTTGAAGACTTTTGTTATTTTCAGCAAGTGAATCTTACCAAAAGAAAGGTTACAGTTTGATTTCAAAACACCCCTCCATCTAGTGCTTCACAGAACTCAGTAGGAGAGAGAACACATCTCTTTCTCTGACGTCTGGCTGATTTGCACATGTGAATCGGGAGGCGTACATTTCCACAGAAGCCTAAAGATGAAAGGCCAGAACACTATTCGTATTGGGGGCACTTGAAATAATCCCATTCTGCTTTGTCTCACAACCCACCCATGGGCTAATAACGTCTCTGCCTCAGCTCTGAAATTCTTCATCATCAATGGCTTATTGTAAAATACTCTCTGTAGCTTCAGGCCATTTTTACCAGCCGGCTCCATATTCCCCTGCCCCCAACCAAAACTCCTTTCTTCCCCCCTGCCCCACCACTAAAGAATTAACTTTCTGATGATGTGCAGCTAGTTTCAAGGATGTTAAGGCTGTCTGGCCATGCCAATGGGATTGACTCCTTGGGATCTTATAGGGCTGGTAAGACACCCTCACCCATCTAATGGACACCCCAGAATGTCACAAAGACTCCCAGAGAGCTTCACCCTAGGCAGCTAACTATCTCCATGGAAACAGCCATCCACCTGCTTAACTTTTCCAGATAAGATTTCTCCCTGGGAGGTCCTGATGCTGGAGCCTATATTATTAGATCACAATTTGCATTCTTACCCCAAGTATCTTTTGGAAAAAAAAGGTGCTCTTTAATTTGTTTCTGAAATCAAAATTGTTGCTCTTTCTTTGGGTGTCTATGCTTGTCTCTCTACCCCTCCCCCACCCTCTGACCACCCCCCATCTCCCACCGTGCAATTGGTGGACTGTACATTGGCGGGCTATTAAACAACTTCAACACAGCTGCACTTTGTTTGCTCCATAACTATTTTTTTGGCTTTCTGAGAGGAGGTATTGTGCTAGGCAGGACAATTTGATTGGAGAATTGTTTAGACTGTGACAAGTAGAACAGTTATAGAGGATATTTTATGGAGTTAAACTTCAAGGAGGAAAGAAGCCATCATTAATGCATAAAAAAGAAAAAAATGAAAAAGTTGGCATGGATAGGATACTTAGGTCATACTGAAACAAGAGTCAACTCAGATCTTCATCTTAACTTCACTGAATTGGAATTTTAACTTTGAAATGGAATCCAACGGGTGCACATTTCAGTCTGTGAAGAGGTAGAACTGAAAACATGAAAAATTTGCTTGGAAATGTTCATGAGCATAAATCAAAGCCTTGATATCCGTACTTCTTACAACCCGATGTCTTCATTTTTTTCATAATTCTTCCTCATTTTTCCCATCATGTGGGTTTAGCCAGCAGGGTGGCATTTCTTTTTCCAATGCCCTTTATGCAACATACAAAGATTGGAAGCCTATATCTGTTAAGGTTTATGTCAAGATGATCCCCAAATTCTGATTCTGCAGTGAAGCACAGTGAAGAGATCCTAGTGGAAGAGAGAGGTTGTATGACCTCAAACCCTGGCTGCAGGTAGAGCGAGGCAATATAGTCTAGCGAAACAAATACTCAGCTGGGAACTAAGAGACCAGGGTTCTGAGCTTGACCCTCCCACTGCCTGCACAATCTTCAGCAAAGCTTTTGACTTATGTAGGTATTGATTTTCTCATCTATGAAAAGGTCGAATGAATTCAAGTTTCCTTTCAGCTCCAGATTTGGAAGTTACTACCATTCCAGGCTTCATATTTCTTTTTACATTTCTGATCCATCTTGCAGAGGAAACTAAGCATGGTTTTCTGAGCTCATGGTGTTACAGGAAATCACTCGCCAGTGTTATTAGAATGAATCAAAAATATTTTGTTCATTTCATTTTCATTTGCTGTTGAAAAGTCTCCTCATGCTCAAAATGCTTCACATTGAGATAGAAGAGCTACACGCATGGCAACTTCATTTTCTATGACACCTTCCCTATAAACCGTATCTCCAAGCACTTTACAAAGCGTCTGTAATTACGGAACTATAGAAACAGGGGAGAAAGGAGGGTGGGGAAAATGCAAGGAAGAAATGACATGAAATGCAGATCTTTTTCACATTTTTCATGTGTATAATGATATAAAGAAATTCTGCCCCACAAGAGAATAGTGTGGGCTAAAAATCCCGCTTTCCCAGGGCTTCAGACATGATGGGGCTTCTTCTCTTTGCTATGGGATGCATTATGAGTTCCAACAACTAAGGCAAAATCTTATTAATTTGAAAGCTCGCATTTCCAAATGCATATACTAGATGTTGCAAAGATTGTCAGCTTTCTATAGAAACCTGGGTAGCATTTAGGTCTCTGAATCTCAAACCAGAGCACACCAGAGTTAATACTGGTGGGTCAGGGAAACAAATTTCCATAACAAAAAACTTGCCTCAAACCAGAGGCTTACTGGATAGCAAAACTGTGCTTTTCAGTTCAGTTAATAATTACTAAGGGGTTGGATATACCAAGCACAGATGTTCACATGATATGACAAACTTTTGGAAGCAAGAAGCTCACATGTCCTGATGGCCCAGATGCCAGAAATACCTTCTACCCTTCAGTACACATCTGGAAAAAGATGACTACATCCCAGGCCATAGCTAATGCTCATTCATTCTTGGCATTCTCAATAATTCATATAAATTAACTATTTTAATTATTAATTTAATAATTATTTTTAAATTATAATTGTGTATAATTATATGCATGTATAATTATTGTCATTATTATAAAACAATTGTAAATAATTAATAAAGAATTAATGGTGTATATTACGTTGCCACCTCTTTTTTCAGCACACGAGTTAATTTTGTCAAAAAGGAGTAGCTATTGCCGTCTCTGATTATAAAAGCAATACATACCAAAGGTAAAAAAAAAAAAAATTTAGAGAATATTCGAAGGAATGACATCATTTAGCCCACAAAGCCTTCTCATTCCTCTAAACTCCTGAAATATGTTAACCACATGTACTACTCATTTGGATACCTCAAAATATAGTTCCTGACTCCTGAGACTTTTCCCAGGAGGGTCCCTGCCTCTGTCTTTGCTCAAGAAGGAGGGGGTTCCTGCATTTTCCAAAGCCTCTTATCCCATTCTAGCCCTAGAGCCTCCTTTGTCTCCTATATACAACATGAGTGCAAGGTCACACTCCATCTTTTCCCACCCACTCAGCTTCTTGAGAGACCCCACTCTCTCCTGCCTTGACTCCAGAAGAGTTGGCCTAGGAAACTTGGCCCATGGCTTGTAAAAGCTTGTCCATATCTATGGCATCTGGGAGGTGAGATGCTCATAAGAGGTTAGGGACAAAGGTCACTACTTTGTACAACTCCCAGGAGCACACTCAGGCTGCGTTCTGTCTGAAGAGCACCAATGCAGCCCTTAACAGAAGTGGATGGTCCCTTGGGAGCTGTGCACCATGGGGCCTGGCAGCCAACATTCTCAGAGGAGGATTGTCGGCTGGCACAGCGTCGGTGCTCAGGGCACATTTGCTGCTATCGGGGAGGGGTCAGGGCAGCAGCTCGCACTGTCACGTGGCTCGTCCGCTGCTCAGACACCTGGCCCTCTAATGTGGCTGACATTTGCTTTGTCTTTGCTTGTCACACAAAAGGCCACCTACACCTTAGATGGCCCGTGGCTCATCTTAAAACAGACATTAGTTGCCCATTCTAGAAGAGTGCGAAACCCCTCCAACTTGTACTGATAAAATAACTCCACCCAACGCCCAAATGTGGTGAAAGTTTACCCATAAGAGCCACAGGATTCTTGTGCCCATCAGATGTCCTGCACTGTAAACTGAAGAATGCAACCCGAAGGTATTCTCATGAAAAGTGGGAAGGGAAAAAAATAAATGGCTTATGGGGACAACACATCATGCTTACAATTCAAATAATATCTGTTGCCCGCCCCTCACCTTTATCGGTGCCAAGTTGAATCCTTTTCAGACTGAATTGACAAAAATAACAAAATGCTCCACCTCTCTCTTTTACAACCTTAATCTTAAAACTCATACCAATCCTGGGTCTGACTGACACAATTTTGTGTTGTTCCCCCCTCATCCTCCTTTTTTTCTCTTTCAGTTCTCCCTCAACCCCAGGAACCTTGAACCCTGGCCACTTCGTGTTCTCTATTTGCAGGAAATGTCCATGTATGAACCTTTCCCCACATTCCTTTTCAAAATATATCTCTCTTAGGCCACATTCATTTACCTTCCAGGGAATAAAACTTGATGCATTGGTTTTTATTGTGATTGCTAATAACTTAACTCTCTACCCTTCCTAAAACAATACACCCTCATGCATTTGCATGCACACATATTCTAATAAGAACTTTTACTATCTGACCCAAGGAATGAGCAGTGATAGAATTTTTAAGTGGCCACAAGAGCAGATATGTGGGGATAAGATCACCTAAAACTAGTATAACTGAAATAACAACAGGGCAATGTGGATTGCTGTCCTCTCCATTCAGAGAGAACCTTGTTCCCCTCCTGTTCCTTGTCCATCTCCCCTGTACCCTCTATCACTCCTCTTCCACAGCACAGGGAGAAGTCATCTTCCCATGACAAAAACAATGAAGATCCCACCCCTGAGAAGGAAGGAGTTTTATTTTTTTATTATTTTTTTTTTTTGCGGTACGCGGGCCTCTCACTGTTGTGGCCTCTCCCGTCGCGGAGCACAGGCTCCGGACGCGCAGGCTCAGTGGCCATGGCTCACGGGCCTAGTCGCTCCACGGCATGTGGGATCTTCCCGGACCAGGGCACGAACCCGTGTCCCCTGCATCGGCAGGCGGACTCTCAACCACTGCACCACCAGGGAAGGCCTATTTTTAAATTTTTTTAAACCTTTTTATTTTATATTGGAGTATAGCCAGTTAACAATGTTGTGGTAGTTTCAGGTGCACAGCAAAGCCACTCAGCCGTACATATTCATGTATTCATTGTCCTTCAAACTCCCCTCCCATCCAGGCTGCCACATAACACTGAGCAGAGTTCCCTGTGCTATACAGTAGGTCCTTGTTGGTTATCTGTTTTAAATATAACAGTGTGTACATGTCAATCCCAAACTCCCTAACTATCCCTTCCCTCCACCCTTCCCTGCTGGTAACCATGAGTTCATTCTCTAAGTTTGTGAGTCTGTTTCTGTTTTGTAAATAAGTTCATTTGTATCATTTCTTTTTAGATTCCACATGTAAGTGATATCATGATACTTCTCTTTCTCTGTCTGACTTACTTCACTCAGTATGACAATCTCTAGGTCCATCCACGTTGCTGCAAATGGCATTATTTCATTGTTTTAAATGGCTGAGTAATATTCCATTGTATATAGGTACCACATCTTCTTTATCCATTCCTCTGTCGATGGACATTTAGGTTGCTTCCATGTCCTGGCTATTGTAAACACTGCTGCAGTGAACACTGGGGTGCATGTATCCTTTCAGACCATGTTTTTCTCCGGATATATGCCCAGGAGTGTGATTGAAGGATGGAGTTTTATTTTTAAGACTCTAGAATTTGACCTGAAGAGAATCGTAATGGGCTGTGTCATTAGTCAGGGTAGGCTAGCTGGTGCTTCGGTAACAAACAGCTCCAAATCTCAGTGGCTTAAAAAAACAAAACAAACCAGGTGTATTGAATGCTTATGCTCCATGGGGGACAACCAGGGGTACTGCCCTGCCTTATCTGCACTCTGAGACCCACTTCTTAAAACATTTTTGGTTGCCATGGTAGAGAGAAAAACGGGGAAAGAGAATGAAGAAATGTGTGCACAGGCTATTAAAGTTTGATCAGAAGTTGCAATGTGCCACCTCCTCTAACATTTCATTCACCAAAGCAAGTTCATGGCCACACTTACTTCCCAGTTGGTGTGGAAGCACACTTCTACCATGTGCCTGCAAGGACAGAGTCAGAATATTTACGAAAAGCCCAATGATTAACTCAGAATATCAAACAGCATTATTTTATAGTAAAATGCCAAGAACAGAGCCTGGCATTTAGCAAGAGCTATTGTTACTATTATCATTATTATAGTTGTTACCTATGGGAAAACAGATCCAGGAACATGAAATGATTGACCTTAGATCACACAGCTCGTTAGGAACAGAACAGAGATGAGAACACATATTTATTAAAGCCAAGATTGGAATTCTTTTCCCTCAATTCATTTGAATGCCTAAAAAGACATGATCAAACACAGTTACTGAACCACCACATTCAACTAGATGACCAGGAGTTTGGCTTTGTTTTCCTGATAGGTTACCGTCAAGAACACGGGTCAGCAAACTTTTTCTGTGGAGTCAGATAGTAAATATGTTGCGGGCCACGTGGCCTCTGTCACACCAGTCAACGCTACCATTTTAGTGCAAAAACAGCCACAGACAATGTGTCAAAAGCAGGCATTGCTGCCATCCTAAAACTTCTTTACACAAACAGACAGTGGGCTGAATTTGGCCAGGGAGCAGTACTTTGCCCACACTTGTCCTTCACCAGAGAAGGACTGGTCGAGGCAAAGTCAGAGAAGAACCTAAACAAAGAAACCTTGGGCAGGTTACCTCACCTTTCTGTGCCTCGGCTTTCTCTTCAGTACAAAACCTACCCGACAGCGTTGTTGTGATGATGAAACAGGTTGCTATAGCGCGCTTAGAAGAGTGCCCAGCAAGCAATACTAATCGAGCAGGACCGTATGGAGTCTTCCCCCATATCCTAAGCTTTAGCTCCTCTGAAGTACCTAGATAATAGCATTTGATGCACATTTCCTGAGTTGTTTCGCAGATGTGAAACTCCCCCCCCCCACAAATGGAAGATGTTAAGTACTTGATGACCAAGAGCACATGGCCCCAGGCCTCCTGGAGCCTAAGGACTGATAATGTTAACCCTTGTGACACCACCCTGCTACCTCACCATCAGCCAATCAGAGAACTGTGCACAAGCTGATCACATACCCTGCAAACCCCTCCCTCACCTGGCTTTTGAAAGTGCTTTAAGGAAACCCTTCGGGGAGTTCGGGGCTTTTAGGGCATGAGCCACCCGTCTCCTTGCATGGCCTTGCAATAAACCTTTCTCTGCTCCAAACTCTGATGTTTCCGTTAGTTTGGCCTCACTGCGCGTTGGGCACAAGAGCTTGCGTTAACAGGCTCACCTGCACAGAGATTTACTGCCCCTGACTGTGACCAGCCACTGTCCTCGGTGCTGGAGGTCCCATCGCCAGCAAAACCAAGTCCCTGCTGTCTTGCATCTCAAATTCTGGTACAGCAAGTCAGAGAAAGAAACAGATATGAAAGATGTCAGGAGGTGATAAAGGCTGAAAAGGAAAATAAAACAGGATTAAGAGTGGGTGGGAGAGGTGTGTTTGTAAAGTTTTATGTAGGGTGGGCCTGAGGAGAGACGTGGAGCAGAAAACTTCCAGAAGGGAGGAAGTGAGCCAGGTAAATACCTGGAGGAAGCCTGTTTCAATGCAGATGAGATCAATGCAAAATCCCTGAAGCAAGAACCTGCGGGCTGTGCTCCCTGATGGAGGTGAGGTGGGCATGGCCATAGCACTGTGGGAATTCTCGGGCCGAGTTTGAGGAAATGTGAAGAGGACAGGTTATGGGCCTTGGGTTTTTTTTTTGTTTTTTTTTTGCGGTATGCGGGCCTCTCTTACTGCTGCGCTCCCGTTGCGGAGCACAGGCTCCGGACCCGCAGGCTCAGCGGCCATGGCTCACAGGCCCAGCCGCTCCGTGGCATGTGGGATCTTCCCGGACCGGAGCACGAACCCGTGTCCCCTGCATCGGCAGGCGGACTCTCAACCACTGCACCACCAGGGAAGCCTGGGCCCTGGTTTTAATTCTGCAGGAGATGGGGAATGCTATACTTATCATTAATTGTAATTATTACCTTGTATCACTGGCACTTTTTCTTCACTCTTCCTTCCTCCTACCTCCCAACTCCTCCTCCCATCTTCTCTCTCCCCATCTATCTAGGCCTCTTCACCTGTGCTCCTCTAGACCCTTTTTTACCCTTCGATAACTCTTCTTCTTTTAGGTAACACTTCACTCTGTTGGTGGCATATGAAACTAAGGAGGTCACTGCCCCTGGAACGATGCAGCGAGAAGGTTGGTCCAGGCCAGAGCTTTCCAGGAGGATTCACCTTATTCCTCAGATGCTGGGCATCAGACAGAAAAGGTTTGGGAAGGACCAGATGAGAATTAAAGCAAAGACCATCAGGAATATTTGGTTGCTATTTTTAAAGCAAGATCCCAAAGCATTTAAAGAAATATGCAAGTGGTATTGGATTGATGTGAACGTGGTAGGGAAGAAACAGATGCGTAATCAGTTTTTTTCATCCTTTTCGCAGTGTGAGTTTGTAAGTGGGTGTATGTTTATCCCAGGATTCAGAATATAACCAGCTCTTGATTACCAGGGCTAATGGATGTGACACCAATATTCCAAGGAGCTGAAAATTGAAAAAATGCTTTTTCAGGGACACCTTTGTAAGGTAACCTGTTGTGTTCTGGTTAAACAAATATTATATATGGATCCTTGATATAGATACCATAGAGAGAGTGGAATGGAAGGTGGGAAGGAGAAAGGAGAGAGAGAGAGGACAGAATCTAACTGTCAATAAATCAATCATCAAGGTCACTGTGTAATGTGCCGATTAAACCCCAGCACAAGAGCCCCTGGTGCAGATTAAACCCCAGCACAAGAACCCCAGCACACATGCCAGCAGGGGCTGAAAACCCGCTGTGCTCAGAACCTTACAGCTGCATCTGCCTGCACTTTTTAAAGAAAATTTATAGGAAGACCACAAATGGGCTCTCGTGCGCTTCTCAACCTGAAATTGGATCCCACAAGTCACTGGGGAATCTTATTCAAATGCAGATCCTGACCCAGTGGGTCCGGAGCAGATCCTGAAATCCGGCATCTCGAGTAAGTCCCCAGGTTTTGCCCATAGTGCTGCGACGTGAGCCATGCTTGAGTAGTATAGTGGGACTTTTAATGTAATAATAAACTCCAAAGTTTGTTACAATAAATACCTATTTCATTGCATTAAATGGTAACACCTGTAATAATAGATCTTGGCCAGAGGTAGACAGGCGTGTCATTTCTGGAAATGACGGGAGTTTCCAAGGTAAATTTATTTGGTTTGGGAAAATGTTAACAAATTTATGGGAAAAAAATTCCAAATATAGTCCCAGTGTTGGCCTAGGTGTCCAGATGTCCGGAACCCCATGGATGTTGATCGGTTCTTCCAGCTTGGACCCTCTGGTGTCAGCAACGTGTGAGGCCTGTTGTGAAAGTGCCAGAATATCTGGCAAAGTTGTGCTGGGAAGTGACTTAAGGTCAAACAGGGGCAGCTTGTTAGAGCTTGTTGGCCTTGGGCGCCATCTTGTGGCCAAAAGCAAGAAAACCTTTTTTTAAAAAAAGATCTAGAAACAATCAAATGTAATGTAGTTCTCACCTAGGCACAATGCTGTTGTGTTAGGTAAGCTAATTAAGAACAATGAATCTTAAAAATAGTAAACTTCTGAAGTGTGTGGGTTGGAGTTTATAAATTCCCTCTTGGGGACTTTCTTTTCTAATTGTAAAGTTGAAATCCTTGCTAAGTTCAATAGTTTCAGCTTCAGCAAACATCCTGTATCTGCTCTTGTTTGCTATGTGACCATGGCTAGATTACTTAATATTGCAAGGTCTTGAGTTCTATATCTGTAAAATGGGGATAATAAACCTACTTCATGACATTGTGGGGAAGATTAAACCCATGGAAGGTGCTTGGCCCCAGTGGCTGGTAAGAGCTCAATAATAAGAGAGCAAAAAGTGGAAGTAATTATTATTATTGGTTAGAGTAGAAAATAATAATAATTTTAAAAACATGAAATTTTATTATTTCCAGTTTACAAACAAGGAAGATGAGGTCGAGATGTCAAGTGATATACCCAAGGTAACGAGTCCAATGTCAAATCTAGATTTCAAATGGAGGTCTTTTAACTCTAGATCATGGACTCTTCCATGATAGAGTCGCTTTCACTGTATGTATTAGTGTGATAAACTAAAAGGAAACATATATTAGTCAGCTTTCGCTAGGTTATCCTGCAGTAACAAATAACTCCAAAATCTCAGTGGTGAACAGAACACAAGGGTTTATTTCTTACTCGTGTTACGTGACCTTCACGTGTCTGAGCTGTGGTTGCTTCTGTCAGCCATGTGTGAGCACAGCTGTAAGTCCATTGGTGAAATTGGAGGGGAAATGAGGTATTTTTTTAATTGCTTCAATATTGTCTACAAAGTTATAAAGTAAGGTCATCCCATGACCATGAGGCAAGGAAGAAATATTGGAAATGTGAGGAGAGATAAGGTAGGAAAGTGCATTTATTAGGAGATTACAGAACAACTGCCCAGTAGTGGTAAGAGCCCATTGGAGCTTTTGGTCCTAAGTTTGAGGTGGGCTGGGCAAGCCTGCTGTGTGATTCCCTTCAGGATAACGAGCTGGCTTGGGTTTAGGTGTGACACAGGCAGAAAGTTGGGTTAAGGTCTTGCTAGGTGAATCTAGCTTTGGGAGAGTGGGACAAGGGAAGGAAAGATATTTTAAGAATTTTTTTTCAAAAACAAACTCCTCAGTGTGAAGGGAACCCAGAGTTCATGCAGTTCATACTGTTCTTTCTACCCCCTTGCGCCCATTCTACAGGTTAAACACGGAGGCTCTAAGTAGACAAGTGACAACCTGAAGGTTACAAAAAGAGGCAGATAGTGTCCTGGAAAGTGATCCTTTGTGAGAAGAGTGCTGACTGGTGTCTCATTGCCAGGGACACTCCTGTGCCCACTTTCCTTCACACCCCACTGCCTCTGCCTCAGGAGGGCTCCTTATGCCACCAGAGTTTAATCAAAGTGAAGGTTTCATCTAATTGCTGGCTATTCAAGGCTTTAAATGCAGCAGCTACTGTCCCAGGAGTGGTAGGTTGAATTCAGTTGCCCCATTTCCTCAGCCTTCCCCGTACTCAGACCCTTTATCCTGTGACTTTGCAGTTCCTCCTACTAGAAGCAAAGTATCCTTCCCGACCCCTTAACACTGGGCTTGGCCAAGGGAGGTGCTTTGCCCAGTGGGATGTTACACGATATGATGCAAACAGAAGCTTGAACTGGGCTTGGCCAGTTGGACTTCCGTCCTTTCTATGAGAAGAACGTTTCCAAGAATCTCATTGATCCAAGGATGAGGAAAGACTCATAGAACAGAAACAGAACCAGCCTACAGCTTGGAGCCCAGCCCGGCCCAGCCCGGATCAGCCACCCTGCAGCTGACTTGCAGCTGAGTGAGCAGAATTCAACAAGTATTTACTGTACTGAGTTTTGCAGTTATTTGTTATACATCATTTTGTGTGGCAATAGGTTACTATATAGGAGTATCCTTTCAAAATTCAAATTTTCAAAATTCATGATGCTTGCTGTCTTGTCAGTTACCTTTCTCCTAAAAATACGGCACTGCAAAACATATAGGTAATTGAGGAACTCAGTTAATAGCTTCTGCTTATCAAAGCTTTGCCATGGCATGAAACCATTTCCAACTAAAAATGTACAAGCCTTGTGGGAAAAGAAAAACGTTTACATGCATATTCCAACTCTCCGGAAAAAAGAGTTAGAAGAAGGGAGGAAGTCACTTTTAGTCAGATTTCTGGTTTGTCATTGTCATTTGCCATCACGTAGCAGTTTTAAAAGAGAGATGAGGGCTTCCCTGGTGGCACAGTGGTTGAGAGTCCACCTGCCGATGCAGGGGACACGGGTTCGTGCCCCGGTCCGGGATGATCCCACATGCCGCGGAGCGGCTGGGTCCGTGAGCCATGGCCGCTGAGCCTGCGCGTCCGGAGCCTGTGCTCCGCAACTGGAGAGGCCACAACAGTGAGAGGCCCGCATACCGCAAAAAAAAAAAAAAGAGATGAGGTGGAAAGGGGCAGCAAGATGAGAATATGAGGTAAGGGAAGGAATACAGGACAGAAAAACGGGAGGTGGGGTGATAAGAGCAGGAGGGAACTGGGAGGACTGGAAAGGAAGTCCGGACAGAAGGGAAATGGACAGAGATTTCTCACTGGAAACTCCAGGGAGTTGGGGATGGAGAAGAGTGGGGTAGGTCCCCCCATTCCCCGTACTCAGGGCTAACAGAGGGGCACACTTATTTTGACAAACACAGTGTACAATATAGCACCACAACTAAATTTCTGAACTCCATTTTGGTGATTTCATGTACTTTCATATTTCATGTTGTGCTCCTTTTCAGTTACAATTTCCCCACCTTGGGACATGACATTGGAACTTGGCGGGTTATAACGTGGTGACAGGGGCCTCCACTGCCGACACCGTTGTTACTGGGAAGTGGCTGCCGAGATGGAAGGCGATGAGAACAGGAAAGGTAGGACGGGAGAGCAGGGAAAGGGGACCACAGGAGACCCAAGAGCCAGACTGGTCACCAGAGAGATGATTACTGATTCTGCTCCACCAGTCGCTTTGCCCTCCTGGCTGTCAGTCCAGCCTCAGCCCCCCACCCAGAACCAACGGTTGGCTGGACTCCTTCTGCAGCCTGAGTCTAGGAGTAGAGCATGGATTTGCCAAGCTGGAAATCTGGGGAGATGACATGACCAAGTTCTTCTCAACCACGCCTGATGTGTGCTTGCAAGATCTGGGTTTGTGCAGTCATACCTCTGTCCTTTTCCTCACTCCCGTTTTTCTTTCTTTTCTTTTTCTTAACTTTTTGGCTGCACCGTGCGGCATGCGGGATCTTAGTTCCGCGACCAGGGAACAAGCCCGTGGCCCCTGCAATGGAAGCTCAGAGTCTTAACCACTGGACCACCAGGGAAGTCCCATCTCCCGTTTTTCTATCCCAGGGAAGTCCCATCTCCTGTTTTTTGATCAAGAAGTATGCCAACTCTCACGGTAGAGCCGTAGGTATGACTACACCCACAGATACCCTGCAGGGAGCATGGGAAGGTCAGGTTCCCCTTGGAGATAGCCCACCGGGGTCACCAGAACAATGCTCTCTAGAGTTATTTGGTCCAAAGACATTACTTAATTCACTTAATTTCCAGTGGGCTTCCCTGAGCGGAGGAGTAGAAGACAGATCTATAGGTCAGGGCCAGAATTTGTACACAAACCTAAACATACCCCGTGGAAGTCACCCACCACATATGTCTGCTGTGAACAAAGGAAGGCTGAGAACCATATTCCCAATACATCTTCTGCCTTAAGGTGTGCCATTCCCAGTGCCAACTACAAACTGGTACTTGCCATCTACCTCTACAAGGATTAAATCACGAGCTGCTGCAGCCGCTGCCCTTCAACACCCCTGAAAGGAGTTCAGGCTGGAGATCAGGAATGAGGCACTCTGTGCTCCGGGAAAACCTGGCAGAACAGGCCTTCAGATAGTTACATATTCTCAGGAGAAAATTTGATGAGCCCAATTCTTGCATCTCCTCGTATCTAGAAAAGCACTAAAATCCTTCAAGGTGACGTCTGCTCCTCGTGACCAGCAGTAACCTTCATGACATTAGCAGTAGCCTTCTGCAAAAAGTACGCGCTTGTAGGGCTTCCCTGGTGGCGCTGTGGTTGAAAGTCTGCCTACTGATGCAGGGGACATGGGTTTGAGCCCTGGTCTGGGAGGATCCCACATGCCGTGGAGCAACTAAGCCCGTGTGCCACAACTACTGAGCCTGCGCGTCTGGAGCCTGTGCTCCGCAACAAGAGAGGCCGCGATAGTGAGAGGCCCGCGCACCGTGATGAAGAGTGGCCTCCGCTTGCCGCAACTAGAGAAAGCCCTCGCACAGAAACGAAGACCCAACACAGCAAAAATAAATAAATTTTTTTTTAAAAAGTATGCACTTGAGTGCATGTACACCCCCTTCACCAGAATCACATATATACTGACTTTCCCCTCTACCTCTTTGGAGCAGTTTCTCAGAACTATCTGAAATGCTGTCTCTTGGCCTAACGTCCTCATTTTGCTCCAAATAAAACTTAACTCACAGCTCTCACACTGTGCTTTTTTTTTTCAGTTGACACCAGCCTTTTCCAGATATTATGTGCCCCATTCTAAAAGTTTGGGGAAGAAAGAGGGCCCATACTGCTCCTCAATGACACAAGCCTTTGAATTTTTCCTTTTGTCTAGACAAATTCCTTTCAGTATTTTTCAGGTAGGCTCTATCTCCCAGCCCTCATAGAAGTAGGTGACGTGTCTGCTAGACTCATCTTGCGGCCCCTCCCTTCAATTCTTCCACTCTTAAGTGTGCCGACAGTTGAATTTTGGGTTTGCCCCTTTCTAGCCCTTTAGCTTTGGGAAACATGCTTTAAGTCTCTGGCTCCATTTCCTCATCCTTAAAATGAGGTATTAATACCTATTTCATAGGGTGGTTGCAATGATGAAATAGCAAAATAAGTGCCCAGAACAATACCTAGAATAGTATGTGTTCAGTAAACATCAGCCATCGTGATTCGCTGATCTGGGCAACAAAACAAACCTAATAATAGTAATAATGAAAACAATAGCAGTAATAACTACCATTGTTGGAGGAACTTACTATCTGCCAGGAAGTGTCCTAAGCACTTTGCCCACATTAGGTTGGTGGTTGCAAGTGAGTGGTTCAGGTTCTGGAGCCCAAACTGTCTGATCAGAGAGGGGGACTGAGCATGACGAGAGAAGCAAAATCAACGCGATAGATTTCTCAGGAATAAGGACTCAAGAACCAGACGGAAAGGAAAAAATGACTTATTGTTGGTGGAATTTAGGCATCAACCACAATGGAAGACAAGGGTTGTGGTGTAGAGAATGACATTTATGCCTGGCCATCCCCAGCATCCTTCAGATAGCACCTCATATTGCTTGGCCACAGAACAAGTCTTTTCCAGCCAAACCCAAGATGAGCTTCCTGGGGCTCTATTTTCAGGTGGTTGGGGGCCAATACGGGGCTCGTGATGGAAGGAGTCTCCCCTCTCTACCAGGGTGCATAAGTTACTCTGAGAAAGGAGATCTGCTCCTATAACATCGGCCCCTGAGGCAAGAAGCGGCACCAGTGGAAAATCAAATAACAAACAGGTGGGAAAAAGTAACAACTTGAGCCTTGCCTGGATTGCATTCAGCTTCTGCCTGCGGCATTTCAGTTTTAACTCGCTAAACCTTGGTGGCAGTCTTGGGAGAGCAGGCAGTACAATTCTGAAAAGCAATCAAAACGCGACTGCCAAGCTGTTGGGAGGCTCTGTGGTGCATTTTTGAACAAGTGCTAATCTAATAAATGTTCACGCAATGAACTGTGAAATTGAGAACACGGTTGTCCACATTCTCTAAGCCAGAGGAATAAAAAGGTCATTTTCCCATTTATTTCCTATGAAAAAGGAATCACAGATAATCTGCTCTTTTGTACCTTTGTATAAAACATGGCCGTCTGGATGTCTAATGGCATTTGTCAGCAGGGAAAAAAGATTTAGAGAAATCCAATCCTTGACTTACCAGAACCCAACTTCAGACAAAAGGCAAGAAAGAATGCTGGACTTTGGCGTTAGTATTTTGGGTAGGAGCCCAAACTCTGCCTTTTGGTACTGTTTGTAAGTGAGGGTATCAATTCCTATTTCTCATCATCAATGTGAGGTTTAAATGAGATAATGTTTGCAGAAAGCACTGTTTTAAGTGTATGAAAGAACGAGTGTAAGGCAGGAATTAGGGTGTACAAATACTTTCATTTCAGTTTGGGGAATTATGGATAGAATTTTCTTTTTTTTTTGCAATTTAACCACAGTTCTTTTTTAACCCCCAAATTTACTCATTGCTATGAGTACAACTACGACAGCAGAGCCAAGGCAATAGAATCTTGATGAGTGACGATACCATAAGATCGTAGGTTCCCGTTTGGAACAGCAATTCAGATCAACTGATATTTTCTCAGAACATCAACTGAGTTCATGGTACCGAGCTAGTTGCTGTAGGAGATTAAAAAAATGACTGCAATTCGGTGATTGCTTTCAGTGTGTTTACATCTAATGGAAATCGAGTGGGACAGAATAAGTGAATTTTATACAAGATGGAAAATCACAAATGTCAAAAGATGTTTGAAAAGCATTAAATAATCGCAAATAGTTTGTATATTACTGCTGGATGGGAGATCAGATAAGACTTCAGGGAGGGGAGGGTGTTCGGGATGTGCTTTTTAAAATGGATAGTGTATCGTTCAGGGGTCCGATCCGGAAAGCTGATACCAAGCTGAACATTTCTAACTAAGGATTTCATTCAGGAAATTGTTTACAAAAACATGGAATCGGCCAAGAAAGCAAGATCAGGGAGGCCAGGCAATGCAGAGAAACGTAGCTGAAGGAAGAAGTTTCTATCCCCACGGCTGCAGAAACAAAGAAGAGGAGGTGGTTTCATCCACAGCCAGGAGCTCCTCGTCCCCGCTGCCGGGGGCGTCTCGCAGCCAGCGGGACTGCTGCAGAGGGGCTGCCACCTGGAGCAGTCCCAGAACAAGGGGTTCCCACAGCTGGTGCTGGGACATCCCTAATGGGAAGCACAGATGGCAACGCTGGCTTGCCAAGGGGACACTGTGGCTAGTGTTGGCACCACTGAGAGGGCACCATGTTCCACTGTAGGCTCCAGGAAATCTCCACGCTGCAATGCTGCACCTGTCAAAGGCCACCAGAGCATAGAGGTGTCCATTACTATCTGCTGGAAAGATACCTCCAGCACCTAGAAACAGCACAAGTGTGTCCTCTGCCCTGCTCACTTTCCAATATCCAGTCAGTGCTCCCTAGTAGGACCCAACCAGACCGCAGCTGGCAAGAGTCCAGGAAACGGAGACGCTTCTGCCTGTTCACCCAGTAGGACGTGCAGCCCAAACTGACCAGGTGGCATGCTCAGCTTCCAAGTCCATGTGGCTCTTGTTGGTTTCCCTGGGGGAAGTCCTCTTTCCCTGCTTAAAACAACTTCTACAGCAACAGAGGCTGGAGCTTCAGAGAGGGGAGGCGAAGTTTTGCGGTTAGCTCTACATCTTCTCCTCAGATCTCTAACCATGTCGTGGGAAAAACTGCATAATATGCTCATTGGTTTTGACTGGTGTCTCCACCTTCAGGAGAGCGCACCAAACTGGCACTGTAATTGCCTACTGCCTAAGCCACCTTACCATTCCACAGAGCACACTGCTTCTGGGTGATGGGACACTTGGTAAAGAGGAAGTATCAGTCAGCATAGGCTAAGTAATGCAGGAACAAGCGACAAAAGTTTCTTGCTCACTCACTGGGAGCCGGGTGGGTGGAACGGCCTCTTTCTGCAACATTGTTGGTCTCAAGACAGGAAGGTCAATACTGGTGGCTTAGTTATATTGTTGGAGTGAGCCAGAGGGAGAAGACCGGGAAGTGTCCACTGGATCTTTGGGGTTCCCTGGAGGAATGCGGTCAGCACCTAGAGGAACGCTAACTAGAAGCGAGACCCTCAGGCAACATCCATTTGTAAAATATGCTGTCAAACCGCTTCCAGGGAAGATGGGTGTTTCTGCCTGTTCCCACCGCACTGAGCCCTGGAGGGATAGCTGTTAAGGAGGGCTCACCCACTGACAACTGCTTCTTTGTTTGCTATCCTGTGGAACCTGTGAACGCCATCCCACTGGCTTTCAGAGCTAGGTGATGTGCAGCTCTGTTTCTTGAGTGTATTTTCAGAGCATCCACGGGAGGAGGGAAATGCTATCTTGGTCTGGTAGCCCCAGCACCCACCTGGAACAGGCCGCCCAGCCTCTCAGGCCAAAGGCCTCTTGGTAGAAGGTGTAAAGGCACTGACAAAACTTCACCCTGGAGGAGATATCCTGATGTGCCCCAGACCACTGAAGCCCCAAGGGAATGTTGAGGTGGAAAGCTCTTATACTGGGGGGGATTTACTTTTCATTCTCTTACCTAAACTCTAGGATCCCTGTGTCCAACTAAAATGATCAATGTAGTGACAGCATTTTAGGTGTAATCCCTGATTAAGCCTCAAATAACCTATAGTAATTCTTCAAGATCTGGGTGTCTTCTGCACACCCCCATGCAGACTTAAATAGGATTTGTAATTATTAATCATTGTGGAAATAGTAGCTAAGTTTTATTAAGGGATTATAGTTTGCCATGTATTAACTCATTTAATGATCGCAATATCGCTCTGAGGTAAATATCCTCATTTTGGAGAATCACCACCTCTGGATCTTTCAAGTAGCACTAATTTATATGAATACCTCCATCCCTTAACCCAGGAAATTTGTATTACTTTTTTTTGCCAGTTTGGTAGGGCTCTTTGAATCTTCTTTGGGTCCTTCTTACCATGAGATATCTTACTACACAGATTGGGATTTTTCTAACTGTTAAAATATTAATTTTAACTATATTCCCAGGGGCTGGTGAAATAACCATAATATGCTTGGGATCTCACTAAGCTGTATCCAAGGTGGATTTGGACAAACTGTCACTTATCACATGGCTTCCACAAGCCCCCTCTCTAATCTCTAAGAATCTGTTAGCTTAGAGTCAGTGTCAAAATAATGTTTTTCCCAAGTACCCAGTTACCTTGGTAAATGGTCTTCAGAGATCTTTGGAAAACTAGGAGGAAGAAGCCATACTGTGTCCTCGACATGTTATTGCAGGGTCCTTCCTACGGTACCCAACTCCTTCATGTATTTTTCTGTCTACTATTACTTTCTGCCATTGTAGCTTAGCTCAAATCAGACACATGGTCACAAGATATGGAAATTATTTAATTATATTTGATGACTTTTATTGATAACTTTTAGGCATCAGGACCTAAGAGAGATGTTTTCAACTTAGTTTATCAAAATAGTTCAGGTTTTTAGCTGAGTCAGGGATTTTTGCTTTGCCACCAGGTTTGCATTAGGAGTGTATTGAATATTTGCCCAAGCACACTATCTCATTCACTATTCTGCCAGCAGGAGGGTCTTCCATTGTAAACTGTCTTTGGAAATTCCTTTTTCATCAATAGGAAAGAGAGTTCTAAGACTGTGGCCTGAGTTCTCTTAGACGATAATTCTTTGAGATCTGATGGGTTGAGCCTGAATAAAGTGAGATCTTCCCAGGTCCAAGTCCCTTCTGTGTATGAGGAATATTACCCCATGCTAAACAGGTCAACTGTGAATCAGCAGGACATGCTATCACTTTGGTGTTTATAGACCGAAAGTCTCAATTCTGTCACTAAATTGATCATTTTAGCTGGACACAAAAATGTGAAATCAAGAAAAAAAACCATATTTTCCCTGTGACTAGTTAAATTAAGCTCTTCAAATTCATTTATCCCAGCTGTTCTTTCCCAATAACTTGGACATGTTGGCTTTGCTGAAGGGCAGGCGGTGGGCAGGTACAGGCGCCCCCGACGCCTCTCTGGTGTCCAAGTGTCTGCCTGTGTCAAAGTGGCACTCCTTTCCTCCCTCCTTGGGCCTCTGAAGGGAGTCAGGAATTGAGAGGGCAGTGGTGTTTCACTGTTGCTTCTCCCCGGCCACATGTTTATATCACCCCAAATTGGGCAAATCTACAGTGTCTCACCCTGAAAATTATTTTCAGTTATGCAAATAGGGCTGTGATAATACACATACACATGGAACTTCACAATCGGTAAACTTCTGCCAAAAATTCTTTTAAAATTTTTTTGGCCACGCAGCTTGCGGAATCTTGGTTCCCTCACCAGGGACTGAACCCAGCCCCTGGCAGTGAAAGCACCAAATCCTAACCACTGGACTGCCAGGGAATTCTCTACCAAAAATGCTTGTTTGATCACTCCTATTACAAGTCAACTCTTCTGCTTATCATGGTGAACACCCTCCCCTTTGTCTCCGTCTGGTAAGGGCTTCTCCTCTGCCCCCCCCCCTCCACTAGCCCCCTCCTACTGCCTCTCCACCCCACTGAAGTCAGGGACCCTGTTTCAATTGTAGAACCTTCCACTCACACACCCAGCCCATAGGTACTGTTCAAAGATGGTGGGGCTCCCCTCCTGCGTTATTTCTAAAGGTCTTGGTGAAGAGCATGGTAACGGGGGCCTCTTCAGAAACACAGAGGATGGGTGCTGATCAAACGGGCTGAATCCACTCCTGCATTCCCATCCCTCCGGGTCTTTTGAGCTCTAAAGTCACAGACTAAAATTATGCCCTTCCCTCCTTGGGCAGACAAGCTGAGAATACATTCTTAAGTGATTCTTCACATGTTTGCTGATAAAATTAGAAAACTGTCACATCTTTTAAAGTTGGGGGGGAACATAAACTTTCATCTAGATTTACCTTTATAAGTACATCCCAAGGGTGTTGGCACTCCCGGGGGTTGGTACTCATCACCTCTTGCTGGTTTTCGTAACCTCCTTAACCCTGCCCATACCTCTGTAAATAGTCTCTTCCTTAAGATCTTTTCAGTTAAAACCTTTAAGTGTTTCATCTGATACCATGTCACTCCCTCAAAATTCAGAATCCTGGGGAGGGTTTGGGATTGGCCAAGCCTTGACCATTTGCCTACATCCCAGTGTCCACGGACCGGGAAAAAGAACCTTGTGCTCCCACTTCTGTGTGAAGAGAGTCCTGTTTCTCACCAAGACCCACAGTCATGGGGATTTCTCCCAACAAGAAGGACGTTACAATAATCAGTCATTAAAAAAAAAAAACAATTATCTACTTTATTGTGGGACTGGCAAGTAGCTCTGCTTGCAGAAAGGAGTGTCTGTGGGGTGGAGGAAATTAGGCTGCGAGAGGAGGTGAGGCCCTTATTAACTAAGGAGGGCCTGAATGTAGGCAAAGGAACATATATCTCATGAGATGAGAAGTGGGGAGCCGCTGACGGTCTTGAGGAGGGAAATGTCACGAGTGATCTATGCTTTAGCAAGATTCATTGGGCAGAAGAGTACAAATAAATCACTGGAAGCAGAGAATTTAAGTTGCTCTGTCATACTATGAGTTTCTCGGGCGCAGGGCCCTGTGGAATTGTTCAATGTTTCTCTTTGTAGTGGTCAACTTATTTAATGGGTATTCAATCCATACTAGTGATGGAGAGCAAAGGAACGAGGGCTAACTGGGAGGCTGTTAAGTTATCCCTGGTGAGAAACAACAAGGCTTGAATGGAAGGAAAGAGGAATAACATACGCTGAGCACCTACCACATGCCAGACGTTTAACCTATATTATCCTACTGAGTTCATCATCAATCTTCCATTGTACAATGAGGCTTGAATACATTAAGTAAAACATCCACACCCGTACATATAATAAACAACAGAGCTGGGACTTGACTGACTCTGAAACGGGCGCTCATCCACTGCACCGTGCCATCCGGGGCAGTGAGGGTGGGAAGCAGGAAGAAGGGGACACGTGGAGGCCATCTCTGCAAGTGACTAGATCCAGTGGGTGGCGCAGGAGCGTGAAGCAAAGTGGAGGAATTTCAGGTTTTGAGCTGGAATCACAGGGAGATGGTGAAGCTGGTGAAAGAAATCGAGACGTCGAGGGGAGGCACCTCCAGGGACAGGACACTCTGGTCTACCCTGGACATGCTGAGTGGGGTCCTGGGGGACAACTGGATGGGGCTTGCCACGGGGCAGCTGGATGCAAGTTGGGACCCCAGGACAGAGGCAGCAGTAAGGAAATGGATTTGCACGTGGCCCCTGTGGAGACAACGATTTGAAGGTGTAGGCGTGGACCAGAAACATTACCCAAGGACAGGATATGAATGTTCATCATCCAGGTATGACCTGTGGCTGGGGCTAAGTACAGATCCTAAGTGTGTCCTGAAAGTAGGTCTGTTCTACTAACTCTTCCTATCAGCAGTTTTCTTGCAATTTTTCACACTGATATGAGCAAAGTGTGTTAGCAGGGGATGAAAACTACAGAGGATTTCTGATCAGTAAAGCATTTACTGTTGGTGTGACCAACGTCCTGTGCACGCATAACTTGCTTGATCTTCTCAAGAAGGGAAACTTTAAATGGCCAAATGAAGAGCTTCCAGTGCTGATCATTCTCCATCTGGGGGCTGAAAACCCAACCTCCAGAGGCCATGACTCCGCAGATCTCCCACCTGTTACCAGGGGCTTCATCTGGGCAATTCCCGGACAAGCCTCCAGGCCCAGACCAGGGGTTTCTGTGGCTGCAGACGGGAGATCCCTTGCCTCTGTCATCTTTCCCTCTCCCCCCACCCCCCCACCCACGAAGACTTACTGGATCACCTTGTCTGAGGGGTCCTCTTGGCTGGGGTTTAATAAGAAGCCAGGTTACTCCTGAATTGTAGTAACTAATGAAACACTTTCTCAGGCCAAGCTGTCCGATTACAACCACGTCAGACGTGGTCACCTTCATCTTTCTACATCAAACCAAAAAATGACTTCAGATTTCTTTTCGAACACAGATTATCCAAAATGGCTGAACTTTAAAAATAAGAATCTTCTTGCATGCAGCGTTCTATAGTGGAAGAATACCCTGATTAATTAAGGCGAACATTTTACCCTAACTTAGTTATAAACGACTGAAAATGTGCTTTTGCATCTGTTTAGGATGACATTTCATGGGCATCCATGCTACATCACAATTTCCATGACAATAACACATAGACTTGATAGTTACATAATTGTGGTTTTCTTCTGCTTATTCTCATACAGGTGGAGAGCTGCCTGTGTGCTTTTTGTTCTCCCTTCTGTTTTTTTTTTTCCTCCAAGAGGAAAGACACACCAAGCCAGAGGGAAAGAAATAGTCAATATGACACTGCCTCATGTAAGCTGCACATTTATTTGCCAGTTTACTCTGAGTTCCGTGAAACGCTTTGCCAGCGCGTTAGGGTCAGTGCACTTTGAGTGGCAATACTCTCTAATGACCACCAGAGGGCAGTGACAGCCTCATAATACCTCATGAAGGCATCCGGGAGTGAATGGCTCTTACAATCCATAACTTCAACCACCTCTCTCAACCACTGTATAAATAACTACCATGACGGAAGATGATTTGCATGTGCTTTGCAGTCAGACTGCCTGGGTTAAAATCCCAGCTCTGCCACTTACTAGCTGTGTGACCTTGGACAACTTACTTCACCTCTCTGGGCCTGTTTCCACCTCATTTCTAAAATGAGACTATAAAAAATCCCGATTTTGTAGGCTTGTTGTGAAACTTTAATGAGTTAGTATTTGTTATGTACTCAGAACCTGGCACATGGTAAGCTGTTTATTGTTATTACTAAGAATATTACATTAAACCCTTTCATTTTCTTTCAGGGTCCCAACCGAAATGTCAAGGAGAAGGGACATGACTCAGGAGGAAGGAGGGAAAACTTCGCTGAATCTCAGGCCATGCCAGGAATCTGATGGAGAAGGGGATGTCGGAGATGTCTACAGTCTGGCAGAAGAGCAGGAAAACGGTTCTAAGGGAGGTTGGGAGGGGCAAAGCCTGACCTAGGTGTGCCTGCCTCTTCCCCAAAGGCAGAATGACAGACCTGAGCTTGGGCCAAGGGAAGGTCAGCAGGCATCAGGCCCAGGAAGGGCTGGAGGCAGGTGAAGAGCTGTGCCTCCCAGCAGCAGTCAAGCCCAGTGCAATTAGCTGCAGCCAGGGGAGGCCGTCCTGAGGGGTCTGCTGCCTGGGCACCTCTCCGTGCAGTCTGGGCGAAGGACAAAGGCAGGACACCAGCTCTGAAAGAGAGGCCTTGGGGTTATTTTACAACCAGTGTGGCAGAGGCCAAGGAAGCAGGTGGGTGTTCCACCTGCCTTTAGCACAGGCATTCCTGAGATGGGACTGAGTGCAGCCCAGCCCAGGAGAAGGCGTGGGGCAGAGGTGGGGGAGGGAATCTGGGGCGGAAGGTGCATGCGCTCTTCTGGAACCTCTGGGGCAGGATCTGGAGGTAAGTTCTGGGTAAGCTCCTTGAAGGCAGGGACCACATCTTATCCAGCCTTGTAGAACAGCAACTGTGCCTGCCATAGGGCTGTGAATAAAGAGCCCAGATCTCTCTTCTTCTGACGCGTAGTAGGATCGCACTTCCCCACCCACCTGAAGTCGATAGGGCCATGTGACTTTCTTGGGCTAATGAACTAGAAGCAGAAGCTTTAAGAGCCAATGCAGTTCTTTATTTCCCTCTGACTCAGCGGTGGATGGCTGTTCCACCAGCCTGTGTCCTACTGTGACTACAATGAGCAGAGTTCCCCCTAGGTTGACCTGTGGTAGACCTGTAGCAGGAGTGAGAAATCTACCTTTGTTGCTTTAAGCCATAGAATGCTGGGGTTATGGGCTATTTGTTACTGCGGCATAACCCAGCCTACCCTGACTGAGACAACAGCTCTCCTTTGTATTGCCCTCTGCCATATACATATGCCTTTTGCACATTGCACCACGTCACTTGATCCTCTGGAAAGAGCTGTGTAGTAGGTCTCTTACCCCAGTTTTCCAAATAGTGAAACTGGGTTTCAGAACGCTCAAGCACTCAAGTCCCAGAGCAAAGTGACAGAACTGGGAATCCAACTCAAGCACCTGGACTCCATCACCCTCCCTAGTGTGATGCCTGACACCTACCAAACGTGTGCATGGAAATGATAATGCTGACCAACACAACTGCAGTCATCATCGTCATAATGCTTTCTGGAGAACGACTCTTTTTCTTGGTGTCCTGAACATATATGTAAGGAGAGCTATATATAAAGAGCAAAAATCGATAAGAAATGATATGTACAGTGTCTTGCAGAGAGGACAGACATCAGCCAACATCACCTTGGGAGGGCTATCTTATTGTTATTGATAACCTCACATTGAATACAAGTGTTTTAAAAAAAACAGCTTCCGTAATATTACTTCCCTCCCCAAGTCCCTAACCACCATCGTTCTGACACCAATTTTGCTCATTCTTTGTACTAAACTCTGCTCCAATAACATGGACCTGTTCAAGTTCCTCACTCAGGACACTTTTTTCTCCTGGAAAACTGGCAAACCGTTCCAGCCAACTCATGAGAAGGCAGGTGATGTGCTGTTGCTCCTATAGGGCACATTTCTATTTGAACCTGGCTCTCTGCATGCCATTCCAGAAATGGGATTTCAGAGCAACTCTTCAGGCTGGTAGGCGAGGTAACTCTGCACTGGCCGCCTTTTCATTACACCTCAAATCACATCCTGTAACTGGCAGCTGATTCCACTCAGCCTAAGACGGCTTTCTGCATCCATCCATCCTTTGCTGCTGACTTTGAAGGGATCAAAAGAGCCCTGTGTATTTTCCTAATCTCCCTAATCCTCAGAACGATCCCTGTGAGGATACAGGTATCATCACCACCATTTTTCAGATGAAACGAAGGCCCAGAACGTTTTAGTGACAGGCCCAAGGTCACCCCCATGAGCTGGTGGCAGAGATGGGGATAGAACTCAGACCGGCAGATCTCCCGGGCCATCAGTCTCCATTAGACCCTGCTGTCTCGCTGAATTCCCCCTGCAGTTTTAATTGAATATCATGTTCTTCTTTGCTTCCTGCCCTAAACAGAGGAACAGCTGCCACTTTACCCTCCCGAGCCGGCTGGCGGTACTTCAGTGGTGGGTGAAGTTATCCTGGGATATAAAGTGGGTGAAGCATTTCAGGATAAAAGGGCCCTTCAAAACGGAAGATATTCACCAAGGTATAAAAGGGATGCCCCGACTTTACTGCTTTCCCTGACTTTCAAATGACATCGTGTCGGGCACCAGGCTAAGAGGGAAAACTGCGTGGGAGGGTGAGTATGGGGATTAGAAGGAGGGGATCTTATGGAGGGAAAAAAAGAAAGAAAGAAAAAAGGCGCAATGTTGTTGGTGAGAAGCCGATGCATGGCATTGTTGCACTGTCTCGGGTTCATCGTTTTTTCTTGCGAATGATGCTGTATGGCTTCAGGAGGATTAGTCCCCCTAAAGGTAGGGGGACTAAGATTTGCTTTGCCCCATTCTGTCTCCTGTACAGTGACTACAGCAGTTGGTCTAGAACTTTGGGGTGCATCAGAACCATCTGGGCCACTGGGGGAAGGCATCGGTTTCCGGCCCTGTCCTAGGAGATTGTGGCTTAGGAGAACTGGTGACTGACTTGGAGGGGACACTTAGGGAAGGCTGGCTGATGGCTGTCATTATGCCCCTGCCCCTCCTGTGCATTTTGGAAAGGAGGAGGCCTGCCAGGGAGGGGCTTTCTGTCTGCTCCACCCTCAAAGCATTTGCAGAGGCCTGTCTGCAATGAAGTGAGCCTCCTAGCCAGGAGGAGAGGGAAATCTCACCCTTGGAAATCTGAGCAGTTTGGTCCAAGCCAGGAGGAAATTGAAAAACTTCCCAACCAAAACGTTTACTTCCCGAAGAGATAAAAAAGCAGCTCAGGGTCATAAATCCGTGCCAACATCAGGACCCAGGTCAGGCTGGAGGCCTGGGGGGGACAAGCATGCCCGCCCCGGGGTGAGGAACGCAAGGCGGGAGGTTCGGTGGGGCGCAGGGACACCCACAAACGCTGGGGTCCCAGGAGCCTCTGGGCAGCAGCAAACGCCCCCTGGGAGGCGGGGCTTCGGGGTCCACGCGGCACCCACGCGGGGGCAGCAGGGTCCTGGGGAAGCCGTCTCCCCGGCACCCCGCGCGGCCACTGCTTGTCTGTATTGAAGAATGTCGCGCGCCTGTCATTCTTCTTGGAAGCCAGTTTAGGCAAGTTCACCGAAAGGAAGCAAACCCTCCGGGAAGACGGGTCAGTGTCTGGCAGCCTCTTACTTTCTAAACCCAGAACCTGAGCTGATCCAAGAGGCCGGCTGACCGGGTGCCCAGCCTCAATCCCCAGGGGCCCATTTGGGGCAAATGGGCCCCTGAGAAGGCAGCCCTAATTACCCTCAGGAAACCATGAACTATGACTGGACGCAGGACGCCTTTGGCTGTGAACTCCCATTTGCAGGGGCTACTTATTTTAACATGCCCACATTTCCGCTCTGGGGAGTGGTTCCCTTGCCCCCTCTCACCTTGGACTCTCAGTCACCCCAAATTATGAAAATTTTCGGAAAGTTGTTCTTAGAACCAAGGAAACGCTTTATACTTTTCTCACAGAGGCTGGTGGTGGGAAGGGCATTTCCAAGGGCAAAAGGTATGGCTGGGACTAAAACTTCTATATTTTAATCACTTTCCACTGCTAGGGAATGAGACAGACCATCGTCGTCTGCTGAAGTGAGGGAGGGGGTGGAGAAGTTTTAAATAATTTGACCTTAAAATAAAGCGTCTTCCCCTCCAGGATGACATTGTAATGTTAGATAGGCCCTTTAACCTTTCTAGACCTCAGCATTTTTCTCTTTATAATATAGCTGTCATGTCATCCAGTAAGCAAATCATGAATCTTAACTGCCTTGGAAGGGCCCCTGAGCTCCACAATTGAGAGGCAGCAAAAGCTGAACGCAGTATTAATGTGTGATTGCTTGCAATAAAATCAGGAACTCATTTATAGACGTCTGATGGGCAAGCCTCACAAAGATATAAGGCAATATTTGAAGCAGAAGCATCATGGTTCAACAAAGAGGTGATTCTCCCCTAGAGCAATCATCACTAAAGGCCATCTCACATCTCTGAAATGGTGTTACAAATAAAACAAATCAGCAGAAGGAGGTGGCAAGGTGTAGAGAAAAGGCCTATGATCTGGACTTGGCCAGCCCCTGTTCTAGCCCCAGCACTAACTAGTTCATGATCTTGGGTAAGTCATTCCATCATCCTGGACCTTGCTTTCATCATGTTTTTTTTTGTTTTTTAGTTGTAAAAAAACACACAGCATAAATTTACCCTCTTAATAATGTTTAAGTGCACAGTACAGCATTGTTAACTATATGCCATTCATGGTGTTATACAACAGATTTCTAGAATATTTTCATCTTGTATTACTAAAATTCTATACCCATTGAAAAGCAAAGTCTTATTTTCCCCTCCCCTCAGGCCCTGGCAGCCACCATCCTACTTTCCGTTTCTATAAGTTTGATTACTTTAGCTACCTCGTATAAGTGGAATCATGCAGTATTTGTCTTTTTGTGACCAGCTTATTTAACTTAGCATAATGTCCTCAAGTTTATCCACGTTGTAGCACATGCCAGGATTTCCTTCTTTATTAAAGCTGAATAGTATTCCATTACATGTGTATACACATTTTCTTTATCTGTTCATCTGTTGATGAACATTTAGGATGCTTCCAGATCTTGGCTATTGTGAATAATGTTGCAATGAATGTGGGTGTGCAACTATCTCTTCGAGATCCTATTTTCAGTTCTTTTGGATATATACCCAGAAGTGGTATTGCTGGATCATATGGTAGTTCTATTTTTAATTTCTTGTGAAACCCCCATATTGTTTTTCATAATGGCTACACCATTTTATAACCCCGTCAACAGTGCACAAAAACTCCAAGTTCTTCATATCCAACACTCATTATTTTCTGGGGTTTGGTTTGGTTTGGTTTGTATAGTGGCCATCCTAACAGTTTTGAGGTGATATCTCATGTTTTTATTTGTATTTTCTTGAAGATTAGTGGTATTGAGCATCTTTTCATATATTTGTTGGCCATTTGTATATCTTCTTTGGAGAAATACCTGTTCAAGTCCTTTGCCCATTTTTAATCAGGTTATTTGTTTTGTTGTTGTTGGGTTGTAGGAGTTCTTTGTATATTTTGAAGATTAATCCCTTATTCAGTATGTGGTTTGCAAATATTTTCTCCCATTCTGTAGGTTGCCTATTACTCTGATAATTGTACCCTTTGCTGTGCATAAGTTTTAAAGTTTGATGTAGTACCACTTGTCTGTTTTTGCTTTTGTTGCTTGTGCATTTGGTGTTATATCTAAGAAATCATTGCCTACTCCAATGTCATGAAGTCTTTCCCTGTGTTTTCTTCTAGGAGTTTTATAGTTTCAGGTCTTACATTTAGGACTTTAATTTTTGTATATAGTGTAAGATAAGGGTCCATCTTCATTCCTTTGCATGTGGATATTCAGTTTTCTCAACACCATTTATTGAAGAGATTATCCTTTTTCCATTTTGTAGCCTTAGTATCCTTGTCAAAGATCATTTGACCACATACATGAGAGTTTATCTGGGGGCTCTCTATTTAGTTCCACTGGTCTATATGTCTGTATTTATGCCAGCACTATACAATTTTGATTACTATAGCTTTGTAATATGTTTTGAAATCAGAAAGTGTGCAGCCTCCAGCTTTGTTCTTCTTTCTCAAGATTTTTGGCTATTTGGGATTTTTTGAGATGCTATGTGTATTTTATGAATTTTTTCCTTTCTACAAAAAATGCCATTGAGATTTTGATGGGGATTTTATCAAATTTGTATATGGGTCTGGGCAGTATGGACGTCTTAACAATATTAAGTCTTCCAATCCATGAACATGGGATTTCTTTCCACTTATTTGTGTCTTCTTTAATTTCTTTTATCACTGTTTTGTAGTTTTCAGTGTACAAGTCTTTTACCTCCTTGGTTAAGTTTATTCCAGGGTATTTTATTCTTTTTGATGTTATTGTTTGCTTAATTTTCTTTTTGGATCATTCACTGTTGTTGCATAAAAATGCAACTGATTTTTGAGTGCTGGTTTTATATCCTGCAACTTTGCTGGATTAGTTTATTAATTCTAACAATTTTGTTTTTTGTGGAATCTTTAGGGTTTTCTACATATAAGATCATGTAATCTGCAAACAGATAATTTTACTTCTTCTTTTCCAATTTGAATGCCTTCTATTTATTTTTCTTGCCTAATTGCTCTGGCTTGGACTTCCAGTACTATGTTGAATAGAAATGGCAAGAGTGGATATTAGTCCTTTTTCTATCTCAGAGGAGAAGCTTTCAGCTTTTCACTGTTGAGTATGATGTTAGCTATATAGGATTTTAGTGTATGACCTTTATTGATATAGTTTCCCTCTATTCATAGTCTGTTCAATGTTTTCATCAAAAAAGGATTTTTAATTATGTCAAATGCTTTCTCTGCATCAGTTGAGGTGATCATGTAAATTTTGTCTATTATTCTATCAACGTAGTGTGTTACATTCATTGATTTTTTTTTTTTTTTTTTTGCGGTACGCGGGCCTCTCACTGTTGTGGCCTCTTCCGCTGCGGAGCACAGGCTCCGGATGTGCAGGCCCAGCGGCCATGGCTCACGGGCCCAGCCACTCTGCAGCATGTGGGATCCTCCCGGACCGGGGCACGAACCCGTGTCCCCTGCATCGGCAGGCGGACTCCCAGCCACTGTGCCACCAGGGAAGCCCACATTCATTGATTTTTGTATGTTGAACCAGCCTTACATCCAAGGGATAAATGCCACTTGGTTATGGTGTATAATCCTTTTAATGTGCTATTGAACTTGGTTAGCTAATATTTTGTTGAGGATTTTTACATCAATATTCATCAGGGATATTGGTCTGTAGTTTTCTTTTCTTTTAGTCTCTTTGTCTGGCTTTGGTATCAGGGTAATATTGGCCTTGTAAAAGAAGTTTGAAAGTATTCCCTCCTCTTCATTTTTTGGAAGAGTTTGAGAAGGATTGACACTAATTCTTCTTTAAATGTTTGGTAGAATTATTCAGTGAAGCCATCCGGTCCTGGACTTTTCTTTGTTGAGAGGTTTTTGATTACTAATTCAATCTCCTTACTAGCTAGCTATAGGTATGTTCAGATTTTCTGTTTCTTCCTGATTCAGTCTTCATAGTTTGTGTGTTTCTAAGAATGTATCCTTTCTTCTAGGTTATCCAATTTGTTGGCGTATAATTGTTTATAGTAGTCTCTTATATTCCTTTTTATTTCTGTGCCATTAGTTACAATGCCTCCTCTTCCATTTCTGATTTTAGTTATTTGTCATCATGTTTAAAGGGAGATTGTTGAACTAGATGATTTCTAAGGCCTTTCTAGCTCTGCAATTCTTTGGCATCGCAAAGGAATATTTTTTAAGTGTATTATAAAATATTTAAGGCATACAAAATGATATAAAGAAGAATACAATGAATACCCACCCAGCTTAAGAAATACAAGTTATCAAAATAATAGATAACTTTCTGTGTATCCTTCCCATCCCAGAACATGTGTGTTCTCCATCCCAGAACAACTCACCATCCTGATTTTGTGCTTTTCATTTTCATGCATGTCTTTACACTTTTATTATATGCACATATGTGGATCCCTGAGAAACATGTGGTATTTTGCCTGTTTTAACTATGTATCAGTAATATCATACTGTATTTATTAGTCTACACATGGCTTCTGTTCTCTTACTTTTTGTTTGTGGCCTTCATCCATGTTGATGCATGTTGCTCTTGTTCATTTTCACCCCTATATAGTACTTCATTATAAGAAGGCACCACCATTTATTTATGCACTGTTGATGGACATTGAGTTGTTTCCATTGTTTTGTTTTAACCAGTAATCTTATCCAGATGTCCGTGTACATATCTCCTTTGCACTCGTGTGAGACTTGTTCTAATAGTGGACTACCTAAGGCAAAGGGGAGGCACATCTTCACCGTGACTAAATAATGCCAAATTTTTCTCTAAAGTAACTGAACCAGTGTATACTCCCAACAGCAGGGTATAAGATTTCCCATTGTTCAACATCCATACCATCACTTAGTGTCATTTTATACCCCATCTAATGGCAAAAAATGGTAACCTGTTGTAGTTTTCACTTGCATTTCCCTGACAACCACCATGATAATTCATTTTGTCATATGTTTAGTAGCCATTTATGTTTCCTCCTCTGTGAAATGCTTCTTCATATTTTTTTTGCCTACCCTTGATTTTAACATAGATGAACTATGTTCACTACCTATCCAGGGAAAGTCATAGATTGCATGACCAGATCTCACTATTGTGGATTGCGTGTGGGAAGTTATAACGTAGCTCCCATCTGTACCACAGGAATGTGTGGATGAGCATTACCTTTCCTTAGGTACATTCAGTGTAGCCATATTTTCTTCACACCGGTCAGTTCAGGTGGAGAACGTGAGTCTCCTGTTAGAAAATTGAAAGCTGGGGTCTTCACAGGACTTGTTGCTGAGCTGATACTGATTCTCTCCAGATGGCCACCTGCACCACCCGATCTGGAGAGGCCTAAGCATGCACTGGAGGGAGGCCGTGCACACTCATTCTCCAGTAAAGAGTCAGAGTTATGGCTCATGCTCTAATACTGAGAATTTCCTGGGTTTTATGGAGAAATGTTTACTTCTGGTATTTTTCAAAGCTGCAAAATGCTAACATTTATTTAGAGACGTGTCACAAGTGAAGCCAAAAGAAACATGCCCAAGGTTGAATTTGAGATTTTTCTAACTGCAATTTTGGAGCAGAGTGTTCACCAAAGAAGGGTCGGAAGTGAAGAGGCAAAGAGCCTCTTGTGTTCATTCTTGTTTAACTCTTCTCGTGGAAACTTGATTTTGTCCACAAGGGGTTTAAACAAGTGAGGATACAAGAGGTGGTGGGCACATAGGATCAGTCAACCTCAGCTTCCACACCTGACTAGTGTCTGATTTATGTGAATTCCTGCTGCTGCCACTGCAGATTGTCCCAGCTATAGTCAGGTTGGGATGGTTTGCAAAGTGTGATGCTAGTGTAGACAGTGTGTCCAAAGTGGGTGCATCGCCATTGGAGAAGACCAATGTAAAATAAAATAAAAATCTGACTATTTATTGTCAGAGCCCAATGTAAAAATAGAAATTGTGGCTTTGGAGTTGACACAGTTTACAGGACATCAAGAGATAGAGAGGAGAGGTTCCCCCCTGCCCCAGGCCCCAGCCACCTTCCAAAATATGTATATACATGTAAACACACACACACACACATCAGTTCAGAAAAGCATATCTACTCCATGCAGCCCTCATTCTGCTGATTTTAGTTTCTCCTATTTCTACTTTTAAGCCAAAATTCAGATGAATGAAAAAAAAAAAGGCAAGAAAAATTCTAACTCTCAGACCTGAAATTCATGAAAGAATGAACAAACGTGTTCACCAGCAGATCGTGAAGCAAACCAACATACCATCAATAAGTTAGTCAATTGATGCATAATTATTGAGTTTAAGGCGTTGTGTGTATTCTGGATTGGGAGGCTCCTGTGGCTTCCCCAGGGTCCTCTAGAACAGGTATTTAGGAATGTCCCACACCTGGAAGGCTGTTTCTGTTTTCAATCAGCATCTTAGACACAGCCAATAAAAGAACAGATAGAGCTTATAGAAAAGATAGAGCTAAGTAGAGAATAAATAGAAGACTATGGAAAGACCTGGGCAAAGGGAATCTTTGAAATAAATGAACCTTGACCAGTCAATCCATTCGCAAATATTTACTGAAGAGCTGGTATACGCCGTCAGTGCCTATGTTCTATTGGCGATATAAGAGCATTCTTCCCTCTGTGCCTCAGTCTTCTCAGCTGTAAATTGGGGATAATAATAGCACCTTCCTTGAAGGATTGTTGTGAGTGTTAAACGGAATAACATATTTGAGGCATGTAGCACAGTGCCTGACAGGTGGTAATTATGCCATCAGCATTAAGGAAGGAGACAAATCATAAGCACGTAGAAACTGAACAACAATAAAGACATCAATGAAGAGATGTGACAAGGCAGTGTATTATTAATTGCCAAACAAGTGCTTCTCACCCCTGAATTCAAAGGCGAGGGCATAGAGCTAAGAGCCGAAAGAGTTTGGTTTCTCTCACTAGCCAAGCACCTGCTTTTTGCACATGTCTGAGATGCTGCAAACTGGGTCCCTCCAGAGACACCATGGGTCATGACGGGCTTTTGGGAAAGGACCCAGACCTGCCTCTTAGCACGGAGGTGGTGCAGTGGAGTGCTGGAGGGTGGAGCCGTGGCGCCAGACCGCCCAAGTTCAAAGCCCAGCACTGGCGCTTACTAGTTGGAGGCTCCTGGGAAGGTTATTTAACTCTTTCAAGTCTCTGTTTCCTTGAATGTCAGTGAGGACTGATAATAGTCTCTATTTCACACGTTGGCATGAGAATTAAATACGAGAGTTCACATAACTCTTGTGATAGAGTACCTGGCATATACAAGTTAAATTGCTTATCTAAATGGGATGCTAAGCCAGCCGCTTCTTCAAGACCTCCAAAGAAAGCAATTCCACAGCCTGCCACATGGTTTGACCTGCTCCGGTGTTCAAAACTTCCTCCTGTTAGGAAATCCTCCCTGATCTAAGTTTATATAAGTTGAGAGGGCCGTTAGAGATTTTTATAAACCAACTCATTCTACAGATGAGGAAACTGACCTGGAAGATTTAAGCGACCTTCCCAAAGTCATCCAGAGCCCAGGTGGCTCCCAATTCTAACTCAGATCCATGCTTTTCCTACAAAGTCTACATTAATTGTTTCCCTCTACAGGTCCTCTCATCCCACGCTCATTGTAGCAGGGACCCTTTGGTTCACAACATTCTAAATCGGTAGGCAGACCATTCCAAGCCCTCCATGGTCCGGCCCCTATCTACCTGGTGGGGCACCCAACGCAAAGCATATCCCTCTTCCCCATGTGGGCTCTGGACAAATTGCAAAATCAAACGAAAGGTGCAAACATGGCTGGAACATCACCTACACTACTGATCAAGGCTAAAGTGGAGAATAGAGCTTAGTAAGAGAGCCAAGGGGCCTGCCAGCTGACCCCCAATTAGGCAGATTCCTGCACGCAGGCCCTAGGCATGTGGACTGGCGCACAGAGAAGCAGATTTCCATGTGGCAGACATTCCGGATCCCAAAAGGAAGAAGAAGGACAGGGCTGAGCAGAATACATGCTCTCTATTCTCCAATTTACCCGTCAGAGAAGTCACTGCACCTCCCCAAGAATGGAGAGAAGTCAGGAGAGTGTGTGGGAAAAATCCCCTTTCTTAGAAACAGAGTGGGAAAGATTTCCTTTTCTAGTTTCACCTCTATCTAACCACTCCTCCCTTGCTCCTTACTCTCTGGCCCTACAAACCACTTGTAAGCCTTTAGCCCTGCTCTCTTGCTGGTTCTGTTCACATTTGCCCTCTGGAACACAGTACCCGGGCATTTTGAGTCCCCAAATGTCACATACCCACTTATCTTTCAAAACATAGTTCATGCCTCAGCTTCTGTATGAAGCTCGTCCTTCCTCTTCTCATTTCCACCCTCAACCCCCAATGGGGTAGAATTGGCCAAGCCCTTCCTTGTGTTCCCATCGTGTTCAGTACAGACGCTCCTCTTAGCCCTTTTAGCACTTCATTCCACTTAATTTCCTGAAGGTAGAGGCCACTCATCTACGTTCAAAGCCTTACACAAGACTTTGGACATGGCAGGTCTTCAATAACTTTTTATTGAATAAATGATGTTGAATACTCTTCCTAGGTATATGATATAGCCAAGTCCTTGTCTTTTTCCCATACTATTGGAATCGCATTCTTCCATTTACCCATTAAGTGTCAGTAGGCGCGTGACCCTGTGTTAGGTACTGCAAAGATACATAGTTTGTAGCCTCCCCTTTCTAGAATCATAGAGTCTACTTGTAAAGATCAGGTATGTTCACATGAAATAATCATGTATGTTTGTTCACATACAGACATGTATGTGCATGATGGATACAAGTACTTCTTTGCACCCATTGAACACTTTATAATTTCCAAAGCTAAATCTGCACAGTCTGCCATTTGGTCTAATGACCACCCTGTGAGTCAGAGTGCACTCACTAGCCCTAGTTGACAGTTTAGGAAATTGGGCTTGAGAAGCATCAGATGATTTACCCAAACCTACACAGCCGACCGATGACAGAGCTGGAGCTTGAATCCAGACATCTGGCTCTTAATCCAGTGTGGTCTTCACATTAAGCAGCCGAACAAGTGATACAGTGGAGGCTGTTTGGTTACACCGTGAGGGGAGAGTGGCAAGTACACCCTGCTTGTGTCCCTCTAACTTCTGGCTAGGCTCCAAGGCCAGTGTGTGTGTGTGCTGGCCTCCTGAATCCCAGCACCCCACCCTTTGATCAAAATCTGCCAGCAGATGAAGCCCAGAGTCTTTCTGCCAAACTTTCTGGGAAAAGTTAAAGAAGTTTAGGGGCTGAGAAAAGTATTATCTAAGGTGGAATGTTAGCTATCCAGCTGCACTGAACAAACCTGAGTTTGAAAGAAATGCAAATATATATGTATATAATATTAAAGGTTTAATAGAGTCCTGCTGTCCTAGCACTGAAGCTTCAGGTTTCTATGAAAATCTTTATATCAAAAATGCCTCTTGGAGACTGGGTGGGATGGTGGTGGAATGAGCAAATTTGAGTGGGAACTGAGTGACTTCCTGGCCGAAAGAGGGATTATGATAAACAAGCCAGGAAATGGAAATCATTCAGATCTGAGAAAGAGAGTGTTGTTTGTTCCTCTGTCTGAACAAGTGACTGCAATTTCCTATATTTAGATTTTACAGTCTTCTGCCTAACTGTCCTTGTTATAGTGCCTGTAATGTCCCTTAAAACACTTCAGCGTAGACAACATGATGTGTATGGTGAGTGCAAGTTAACTATAATCGACATTCATGAACATTGGAGACATACTCAGAGATGAACACCACAGAAGAAGGACATAAAACACCTCAGCTCTCCTGATCTAAACCTGTATCTGAGAATTGGTTAATTAGCATACAGGATGGCGAAATATTTTTTCACTGGTGAAGTAAATGGTGTTCAAGATAAATGATTGCCTAGAAAATGTGTAAAGGCATGTCTTCCCTTGCATGATTCTGGTGATCTACCACCTTCAGAGGGCTGCTCTTGACCTGGAACTTCATTTATCCTCTGTACCCCACACTTGGTAGAAGATGTGTGTGCTGCTTCTGCTGTCAGAACGTTTGATGCATTTGCCTTGGCTCGCTTGGGGTAAATCCTTCATGCAGTGTGCTTGTCAGATTGCCTGAAAGGATTGAGAGTGGGGTCATCCCGAGCTTATGGATCGGCTGACATGATTGTTTGGGGACCTGAGTGCTGATCAATGTGGTAGAATGGGGTGCGAGACTTGCTGTTCTTGTTGCCTACCACCAGGGAGCCAGGCTGTGGAGGAAGAAGACATGGAGTTCCACCCACCCCTAACTGTTGGAGGCGATCAAAATTTACCACTAGGTTCTGTCAACTACTAATGGCCAAAGTGGCTTTAGGTCCTTTTGCAAAAGCCCTTAACAGTCCTCTCCATTCTAAACAACCCCTCCATCCTTAACAATCCCCTTCATGCTTTTCATCTTCCTTCCTCATACAGTTCTGTCAAATGACACCCAATCAAGGGAAGGGGTGCCAACAATTTTTACTGAACACTTATTCTGTGCCCTTTATATGCATTATTTCCTTTAATCCACATTTCTAAAAATGTAGTATCACTATCCCATTTAACAAAAGTTGAATCCCAGAGGGATTAAGAAACCACCCCAACACTGCACAGCTAGCACACGATAAAGCTGAGATGTCAAAAGCTCGGAATCAAGAACTCACGGTCTTTTCGGCAGACAACTTCACAGACTACTTTGAAGAGGGCTAATAATTGTTGGCACTTTATGCTCTTACATCCGATGGCTTCACCTGGGGTTTCTGAAAAAGAGAAAAACAATCATAATGACCTGTGGTCACCTTTTCCTTTCAAGACCATCCTTCTTCTGAAAACAAGGAGAACTCACTCCCTCTGAGTAGAAAAGCTTTGCTTATGCTCTCCAGAAAACCTTACCAATGGTCAGACCATGAAGGAGTGACAATTAGACAAGATGGAAGGGAATCCATATGGTGTCAAGAAGTACCTGAGGCCCATAAAGAAATGCTTCATTCAGTTAGTTTGAACCATTATTACCTCCAAAGCCAAAGCATGGCTGGCCCTCCTGTTTCCACAGACTCCCTCCCACTGGCCTTTGACAACTTCTTTTCCCCTTTGAGGCTTCTTACCTGGAATTTGGCCTGATTTCCCCTGGATCAAGAAGCATTATTTACTAAGGCCTGCAGACCCTACAGATGGCCCTGAGCCCTGCATAGTTTAGGCCTACTCATTAACTGCCTCAAAGAAATTTATCTAGTGTCTTCCTTTTATCCTTTTATAGATGCATCTGTAAAAGAACATGAGTTGTTAGAATCCTGTTTGCTAAGTGTTCTCTGTCTTTAAGACTGACTTTCCAAGCATGCTCTGGACTATTCTGCATTCAGTTCTGGGGATCATTGAATGAGTGCAGAGGATAGGATCCTGATAAGGAAAGCTCAGGAGATCAGGCGTATGAGGTCAGTTCAAGGACTACAGGGGGAAGGTCAAGACAGAGAGTTAAGTTCCCATTTTGAGGCCATTATTATTCTGAAGAGATAACCAGAGCAACTAGAATATAAAAGGAGAACATTAAAAGGAAAAGCTGTACTATAAATTAAGGTAGACATTTTTGTGCAATTCATATTTAATAGAAAGATAAAGTTTTCCATGGCTGGAAGCCAAATTCTGGAGCAGAAAGAGGTGGACTGGAGTTCAGCTGCTGTGGAATAATAGGGAATTAAAATATATAGATACGAGCAAATAAAACAATATTGGGTAAACACTACATTGGTCATAGTTAAAGAGAGAATTTGTGAATTGGAAGACAGTTCTGAGGAATTCACTCAGAACACAGCTCAGAAAGACAAAGAGATAAATATGAAAGAGTTGTAAGAGACAGACGGGGAAGGTAGATTGAGAAGGTTCTGACACATATATAATCATTTCAATGAAAGAAAAAGAGTGACTGGGGGAGAAGCAATACTTAAAGAAGTCATGGCTAAGAATTTTTAAGAACGGAAGAAAGTCATGAAATTTCAGATTAAAAGCACATACTGTATACAGGCAGCATTTAAAAAACAAAACAAAATATTTCATGGCAAAATTAAAGTACACCAAAGATAAGGAGAAAATCTTAAACTGAACGTGTTGGGGTTAGGGTAGTGAGAAAGGGACCTGTCTTCAGATATCTGAAAAGCTGTGTCTTGGAAGAAGAGTTAGTCAGGATGCCTCTGAGTCCCTCAGAGGGTGACCCAGGACCTAGGAGTAAAAATCACAGGGAAGCAGATTTTAAGTGAGTTTAAGGAAGAACATTCCAATAATAGGGGTGCTCCAGAACGTACAGCTTGCCTTATAATAAGGAAATGAGTTCTCTGTCACTAGAAAGTTTCCTTCCTACATAGAGTGCCCCCATTCAAAAGGGCACTGGAGGGAAGGCAGGCAGATTTGGGAGGGATTGGATGGCTGAGGCTGGGGTAGTGGGACTTGGGCTATTTGAGCAGCTTAAACATTGTGGGAAATGGGGACTGGAGGATGCAGGGAAATGGAGAGAAAACAGCAGTGCCCAGAGGGGAAATGTGATTTTACCTCTGCAATGATTTGTTTGGGTCTGTCCACTTGCTTGTCATTGTTGAGATGAACTATATACCTTTCTTCAAATTCTACTCCACAACCTCCCCTAGAGTTAGGCAATTTTCTCTTTCATCAACCTGTTTCTTCTCCCACCTGGACCTTTTAGCAGAGTTATTCACCATATTGAAACTGCCCACCCTCATCACCTTTTCCAGAGATTAGACAGCCAACATAAAACTTAACAGATATTTCCATATATGAAGGTGTCATCGGAAGGTATCTGTTCCTGAGCCCTTTTTCCCTTAATTCCCTGATGTAGAAGACAGAGTGACTGCTCTAAAATCATGACGACTCAGATCAGTAGGCTGTTCTGTTTTACAAGGCTCTGTTATGGACACTAACCTCATTTAATTTTTCACAAAAGAGGTGAAGCAGTCATTATCACTACCAGGAAATCCAAGATCAGGAAGGTTATATTATATAACATGTCTACGGACAAAAACCAACACTCAGCAATGAATCAAGTGCCTAGGTTTCCAAATCAAGAGATGGCTGGTCACCCCAGGTGACTGAGGCCGTCTGGTCTACAAGCAAATTGAGAGATGGTTCTAACGACCACATTGCCTCCAGGAGGGAGGTTTTGTCTACTGGGCATTGCCTCTCATCTGCCTGCCACTGTGCTACCCTGAGTGGGCTCTGTAGTCTCTTGCACCCCTAGCTGATACTCCAAAGAGATATTCCCAGAGAGCCATGGTTATGGAAGTCAAGAGAATGAGTCTCAGCCCTAACCCCTGGCAGAGAGTCAGCACCCAGTAAATGTGTCTTGCATTGAATTAGAATTACAGCTAAATTGACCACCAGTGCGCTGGCCAGGAAACCAACCAGTATATTTCACTCCCAGTGCTCACTGGGCTCTAGCTACTCTGGCCTTTTGTTGGTGCTTGAACAGACCAACTTCGCTCTTGCCTTGAGTCCGGATTTTCCTCGCCCACTCTCTCTCCTTCAGTTTTCCCTCCAATAGCTTTCCCAGGCCACCCTATTTATAATCCCAGCCCCATTCCAGTACTCCTTATTCCCTTTCCCTGTTGTATTCCTTTCAATGGCACTTAGGACCATCTGCCATATATAGTTTACTTGTTTATTTGTGGGTTATCTGTCTCCCCTGACTAGGAAATACGCCCCTTGAGGACAAGGGCTTTTTGTTCCCCACAGGTTGGTCAGCACAGTGACTGCCTTTTGTTCAGATGTATTTGTTGAATGAATGAATGAACGAATTCATTTATAATACTGTTTCTATGGACTTCCAGATTCAAACCACTAATTTATAAGCTGACTTTTGGAAGATAAGTCAGTTCACAAATAGGGACGTTCTGGACATGTGTGTGTGTTCATGATGAAATACAGAAATGACGTTTACTAAGTCATATAAACCTAGTCTCACCTCAGGTTGAACTGTGGACCACCCAAACCTTGAGATAGGAACAGGGAAGAAGATTCACAGGGCCCCGAGGTCAGTTTGAAGCTATGTGGGGACAGAGCGGGGGCTTTGCCAATTGGAAGTTGAAGCAGAAAGCCTGGAACTAAAGAGGAGAAGAGGGAGCACAGCCATCCAGCTGTGGAAACAGAAAATCCACTGTGAGTCTAGGGCAGCAAGGGCCAAAGAAAGTCTCCGTTATGATACCAAGGAGGGACCCTCCGGGTGAGGGGGCCATTTAGGGAAGGAGCACAAGGTGCACAGGGAGAGTGGGGGAGTGCTGAACTGTGTGTGAGGGTGAGAGCACGCGGGAGGAAGAGAGGGCTGGACGTGGGGGTTTCCAGAGGAGGCTCGTGTGGCCGGTGGTCCTGCAGCTGACCTTGAAACGTGGGCGGGTCTACAGCCTCAGCGGGGAAGGAGCGCTTGTCCTAACCTGGGCCAGGAGAACTGGTGCTGCAGAAACAGGGACCAGGGCGCCACAGCACAAAGCCCTGTGCTAGCAAATCTAAAAATACCCGCCCTCTCTATTTTTTTCTTTCCCTCTTGGTCTCTTTTCTTCTCACCCTCCTTCCTATTTTCTTCCTTCTCTGATGATCCTTTCTGGCAATGCTGGGACTCACTTGCTTATTCCCCCCCTCGGGAAGCTCCCCACCCCCATTGGTGGGCCAAACCTTTACAGGACTCCCTGCTGTTCAGGTACAGGCCAGCAGCTGCTCCAAAGGCCCCCAACCCCCTCGACTCAGTTCTCTCAAATGCCAATTAACAGGTGTCAGAAATGCTGGCCCTGACTAAGAGACCCACGTCTGCATAACAACCCAACTATTTTGGCTGTCCACCCCGCGAGCATAAAATATCGTGGTGTTTGAGCCCCTGGGGCCTGTGGAGTTTACAAGTATGCTGTCAAGATCTCTTCATTGGGCAAGCGCTTGAAGTGCTGCCAGAAAGCCAGGGGACTCCTGTGCTTTTATGTGTTCCCAAGCGCAGGCCGCCCTGGCTCCTGGAGGGGCCCTCTGGGGACCCAGTGTCGGTGTGAATCTCAAACAGCAAGCTGACATTCCGGTTGGGAGTGTGACAGTGCATGCCTGGGTGATGATGCCAGGGCGGCAGGTGACACGGGTCCACCGCAGAGGGGGAGAGTAACTGGAGTGGCTTCTAGTTACATGTCCTCAGAGCTCCGAAGGATGGAATCAGGGTTGGGGGAATGGTTGTAAAATGATGTTACAAAATCCGGATGTCCTGATCAAATAGAGACCACTGAGATGGGGCATTCAGAGATGAGCGTTCCCAAAAAAAGGCATCCGACTTGGGCTAATCTAGGATTAAGGCCGTTACAAGCCAGAGAGACAGACCACTGTCAGCCAGTGAAAACACACACGCACACGCACGCACAGTCTGCCAGACACCAAGAGAAAGAGTAGGCAACCATCTGATGCCCCCTAGATGCCTCCCAGAGGCATTTCTCTTTCTGGGCACTCTCCCTCCTCCCTCCCTCAGGCCTCATGCCGGCCACTGAGGTTCTAACTCAGGGTAAACATCTGAAAACAGAGTGGCTGCCAGGGAGGAGAAAAAAGAGGCCAGGGTGGAATGGGATGGGGTGGGGCATGGCGACAGGAAGAGCTCAAAAGATTCTCAAGTTGGGTGGCTACCAAGGTTGGCTTGTCCCTGAGGGCACTTGGGTCCTGGCCTGGCAGGTGTAGGGGAGCGGGTATAATGCAGCTTCTGCCGGTGAGGGCAGCCTTTCCTCTCTCTTGCTCCGCTTGGGGTTCAGATCTGGTAGAGTTGTTGGACCGTTTATAAACTTGGTTCCACCCAGACAAGAACTGTATCACATGGTTTGAGTAGACTTTGCCTCACCCACTTTGGGGTCTGCACAGCAAGTTGGAAAAATCCACAAAAGAGGCATGATTCGGGGGCTACTGAGATCTCCCCACAGGATCAGCCTGGTTATGCCTTTGTGATCATTGTTCTAAAAACTCCAATGAGGAAGGCTTTCCAGATTTCCCTAGCTCTGTCACCACTTGTCACAGAAGCCCCGGATATAACAGAGTTTACATTTGTGGGAACCAACTCCCAGAGAGAGGCACTGAAGTATACAAGATCACATACTTCTCTGGTGGCAAAATCCAGCTCCTTGGTCCCTAATAAAAACTCTTTCTGCTACACTAGTCCTTGTTCTCTCAGCCTCGTAAACAACTCCCTAGCTTAGCAAGATGCGACGATAAAGTACCATAAGTAAATGCATCCTTTGGAATATTTCCTCTTCCCTGAAGTAGGCTATAAACCCTTTGTGAGCAAAGAGAGGTGGCCTTTATTCCTTTGCTGCCTGGTCCTGAGTTAATTTTATACTCTCGGTGCAGTGTTTACCTCATGTGCTCCTGGCCGCTGACCATTTAAGGGGAAAACAGCCCTGAACTGCCCTGAGAAATGCCTGGATGAGCCTAACAGGAATCCTACAATGATGTCGAGTCCTGTCCCTCAATTGTTAGGATTTGCAAGAAGTCGTCTGCCTCTAAGAGAAAGCCAGATGCCAGTAGAAGTGAAATAGGAAGTTTTCAAAAGGATCAGGTCAGCTCTCCTGAAATCTTGTCAGATGAAGATAGAAAACAAATAAATTTCACCCAACACAAGAAAACAATTTATTTCTCTGCTCCTTGGTGGCCAGAGGCCCCCGAGCTATAAAATCTGAAGGGAGCGTAGGTTTCAGAAGGTGGTTGGTGGGGTCATTTTTATCGTACAGTTCATGGCCCCAGGATGGCCAAAGGGGAGTGTCAGACTCACGAATCGCCCTTTTCGGGGGAGGGCCGCTCTGGGCAGACATTTCGCTGATCATAATCACTTTTATATGTAACTGGACCTTAATTCATTTGGTAGTCTGAGCTACGGAAGGGCGGCACAGATTAGAGAGCTATGTCTGTAACTGTTGAAATCTGTGCCTGGCGTGCATTTGTGGGGAAATTAAAAATAAAATGAAGCTCATCTGAAAAATGTGTGGACTAGAATTAGCCATCTCCTGACCGGTCACGCATGGAGCTTGTCGGAGATGACAAGGACAGAAAAGTGAGACCTGGGCAGCAGATCGGGCCGCGCTGCCCGCCAGACCCTTCGGAGCCTGTCATAATTTATAATGGATTATCTTAGGAAATAGATGAGGACGGCTTGTGTTCAGGAGCCAGGAAAGACTACTTTGGTTTAAAAAAAAAAGAGCCCAGAAAACACGTCTCAGAAACGCGTGACCCATTGTTATTTATTCCGCAAGGTATTTAATGACTTGACGTGGTTGAATTAACTCATCAAATCCTCTGCTATGAACACGACGTTTGAAGGGAGTAAACACCGTCAGGCCAGGTGAATGGTATCCCTTTTTAGTGCTGGAGTTGGGCCTCCTGCTTGCACACTTTGCCATAAGGTCGCTTTTCAAATGTACTGGAGTTTTTATAGTTTATACCTTGAGTTTCAAAAACTGGGTCTTACACACACACACACACACACACACCCCTGAGGGTATTTTCCCTCTGTGACTTCTCTCTTCTTCCAAAGCTGCCCTTAATGGCCACTTCATTTGGTTTCAGCAAATGTAATTGCTCTGGACCAACGACATTTGGGTGCATACAGAGAGAAAAGGGCAGTAGCATCTGCTGACTCTCCTCTGCGCAATGTGATGGTACCTTATATAAATTCTGTTTACCTTCACAAAGACCCTTGGATCACTATCATTCTGCTGATTTTACTGGTGAGGCAATTGATGTGTGGAGCGATTACATGACTTGCCAAGGTCTACCATCCTATAAGTGGCCTCACTGGGCTTTGAACCCAGATCACTGCGGCTTCAAGCCTGGAAGGGTACACCCGGTAGAGGTGAAGTCAGAAGCCTACTGTAACTGGGCAGGATCTGTGGTATCGGAGGAATTTTGATGCAGGAGCCAGCTCCATCTCAGTCCTTCTCTCATCCAACCTAGTCCTCAAATCCAGGTTTCTTTTCCTGGAAACAATTATGCGGGAAAAAATGCACTTCAAACTTGCAAAGGTAATAGCAATTAAACAACTCCCTTTCCGTTGTCAGCTGGTTTCTCTGCCTTAGTAGAGAGTCTAATGGGCTGTTTTACAGGGATGACAGAGACAGATAATGAAAGTCAAGCTTGTGCACAAAGCTTCTGTGAAAGCTTGGTAATTAGCGGCTTTGCATTGTTCTTTAATAACAGTCACCTTTTAGCACCATGCCATCAAGGCACAAACTCCGAAGTGTATTTGCATTTCAGCCACGTTCTTTGTGAACACAGCCGCCAGTTTTTCATTCAGAGGAGCTGCATTTCAACCTCTGTAGAAAGAAGGACCGAGAGGTAGCTGTTTTGTCCAAAATGTATCCAAACACTTAGTGCATCAGAGGTGAGATACGAACATTCACAACTAGGTTTCCAGGCAAGCTTCAGGATTGAAACCAAAAAAAAAAAAAAAAAAAAAAGCCTAAAGGTTCTAGATTCCACAAAGGGAAAGAAAGAGCACAGAAAAAGGGGATGGTAACCACAAAGACACACGTCAGTCGCTTACTGATTTTGTTCAGTCGCGAATATCTCTGGTGGCCTCGACAGGGCAGGTGACAGGGGAAAGGAAGTGTGCAATACAGTGTCTTTCTTCAACTCTCATTTCTGAGAAGAGAGTGAAGGATGGAAAAGCTGCTAATGTTCCAGGAGAAGGAAGAGAAGGCTTATTTTTTTTATTTTTATTTTTTTTGCGGTACGCGGGCCTCTCACTGTTGTGGCCTCTCCAGTTGCGGAGCACAGGCTCCGGACACACAGGCTCAGTGGCCATGGCTCACGGGCCCAGCCGCTCCGCGGCATGTGGGATCTTCCCGGACCGGGGCACGAACCCGTGTCCCCCGCTTCGGCAGGCGGACTCTCAACCACTGCGCCACCAGGGAAGCCCGAGAGGGCTTATTTTTAATTTAGGGTAGTACAACTCAGGATACAAAAGCAGCGCCCCTACCTAGGCTGCAGCATGGACCGGGGTCTGCAGAGCCTCCGGGCTGAGTGGGTCTGGGAGTTATACCCCGGTTGCTTTCCTCAGACCCCTCTGCTCAGCACCACTCGTTTGGCCCCTGGGATGTAAGAACTGGCTGTCTCCCTTCCGAGCTATGTGGGCTCCAGCATGTGGCTTGCCCTCTCTGTTTCTTCGTCAGTGAAGTGGAAATCAGAATGCCTACCTCACAATATCCTTGTGAGAATCCAATAAGATAACGTGCCAGTAGCACTTAGTAAATGGTAACTAATGTGACTGTATAATCTGTGGTCAGGATATAAGCGGAATTTTGATCAGAAAGCTTTGGGGTCAAGTTGACCTTAGCCATCAACAAAACTTTCACTTGCTACACTGTGTAAACTGAGGGGTGACAGAAGGACTTTCATCTCTCAACTCCAAACTATCTCCTTTATGCAAAAGCCACAATGTCTGAAATTTCACATTCAGGATATATTCCTTTGATAATTCCTTTGCCCCAAACATCCTTTTCTTAATTCTTTTGATGGGTAACACGTTAAATTGGTGGCTACCAACACTGGCTGCCCATTGGAATTGTCTGGGGAGCTTTTAATAAATGCTGTTGTCTGGGCCGCGCCCCAGATCCCCCAAATTAGAATCTCTGGGAGGAACCCAGGCATTAAAAAAAATACTTGCCAAGTGTTTCCAAGTCGCCAAAGTTGAGAACCCCTGCATTAAATTATTTTACTCCATTAGAATGCAAGCACCAGGAGACCAAACTATACAGCGTGGTGTCCTCAAAGCTTACCTACAAGTTTACTGTTGTTGTTATTGATTTAAAAAGATGTTGGTGACTCTAAATTCTACTTTAGCAAGAGCCAGAGGTGAGGTGAAGAACAAGGAGCTAAAAGGCACAGAATGGAGAAATAAGCTCTAGGTAATTACAGAACAAGTCATACTTCTAAGGAAATTCAGCTGTTTATCATTCTGATGATATTTCTAACAGGAAAGGACAGATCTCTTGGAAAGAGGGACAGACACTACACTAGGATGGAAAAAAAAATTTTAATTTTAAATCCTTTTTTGTGGTTTCTATTTCCTGCTGAAATGTCCCATCTTTTCATTAATTCTGAACCTATTTTTCTTCATATCACTGAACATATTTAAAATAGCCGATTTAAATATTCATCTGCTAACTCCAAAACGTAAGCTACCTTAGGATTTCTTTCTCAAAACATGGGTCACATTTTCCTGTTTCTTTCTTCGTTAGGTAACTTTGTTTGTCTCTTGATTATTGCAATGTTAAGTTGTAGACACTCTGCATTTAATTTTTTTGTTTTAGCAACAATCAAGATGGTTGCATTCGAACTTGACACTCTATCTCTTGGGTAGCACCGCAAATCTCAGTTCCATTCTTTTAGCCTTAGATGGGCCTCTCAGTCTGCTCTTGTAATAGCTGAGGGGTCAGCCAGAGATTTGAGCAGTTCATACTCAGACCTTGGAGCTCTCCCTTTCTGGCTCTTTCCAGGAATCTCTTTACTTTCTTGTGGCTGCGGTTGCCCTGAATCCTCCAGTTCTACAAGCCAATAAGATTGAGAGTTTCTTTCAGAGTTTTTGCCACCCTGTATGTTATAGACTGAGACCAGCCTTCAGAAAAAAGAGGAGGGAACTCACCCCATAATGTTCCCTTCTTCTAAGTGACTATCCAAAATCTGTCCCCTGAATCTACCTTTCCAGTGCCTTCGAGCGGTTGATTTTATTTGGTCTGTAGTTTATGGTTGGTCTGGTAGGGGATTACTTGTTTATACTGTAAGCAGAACCAGTCTATACATTTATTTTAGGTTTTCAACTTTGCTGCCATTGGGAAATGATCTCATAATTACTTTAATTTCATTAGAATCTATATTACATTTCCATCTTCATTCCTAACCTTTTTGCTCTTTTTAACCTTAATCAGGCTTACAAGGGTTGTTTTTTTGTTTGTTTGTTTTCCTTCTTCTATTTTGTAGATATTTTCAAAGAACTGATTTGGGAATTTATCCTCTTTTCTAATTTTTTTCTTTCTCTATGTCAGCTTAAATATTTAATTCTGGGAGGAAATTATAAGAAATAGTTGTGTGTAAGAATTTGGGCTGGAATAAGGAGATGTGAAAAGTAAGTTTTTCATTTTAATTCGTCTATGACCCAGAAGTTAGAGGGGTGCTTAGGAATACAGAGAAGCAGTAGGGAAGACGATCCTATTCCCACTGTCTTACTGGTCTTGGACCATTTTATCTGCATCTTAGAACAATTTCCTTGCTTTCTATGAGGTCTGTAGTCATCTTGTTCTAAAAGGCCTACTTAAAGGCCTTTGTTGAAACATTGATGACAAGAAACTGGAATAATCCAGCCAAGCTCTGACATCAAAGAGGAATAAGGACATAATCAATGAGACTGGAAGAATGGAACTGTTTCTCCAAGATAACATAAATGGGCTGGAACTAAAGCATTTCCAAATGCAACCATGTCTAAGAAACTGACGGTGAAATTGTACATGTGACAAAGACTTCTCCCCATGACGGAGCTTTTCTCAAAGCTGATAAAATACTATTTTTTGTGACCATTTACAAAGCCTGGATATTGTTAAGTGGTAGCAATGAAATGTCAAAGGGAAGCTTAGCTATAAGCTTTAGTACTGGCCAGCTCCTGAGTACTCCAACTCCCCAAACCTGGAGAGGACAATACAGCAGGAGAAACAAGGGATCCCTGAATAGGTCATTAGTCTGCCAACTGTTCCTGAGTACAACTAACATTTGGGACCCCTACCCATCCTGTCTGAAGGAAGATATACTCCCTCAGCTCTAGCAAAAGTGACTTATTCATTGTTTTGGGGACATGCCTGTGGGTTCAGGGCACTCTGTATGCAAAGCACAGAAGGGGTGCCAAGACATGCTCTAGACTGTGATCAAAGCATTTTATCTAAAAGGCACAAGAACGTCTATTCCTCCAAGCGAACGATGGGTGAATGTGCAAACTTTAGTTATTTGTGTATGTGCTTTGCCTCCAAAGTTTGAAGCTCTTTAAAAGTAAGGCTCAAAAAAAAAAAAAAAGAAGTAAGGCTCATTGCGGGGGGTGGGAGGGAGGGATAAATTAGGAGTTTAGGATGAACATATATACACTATTATACATAAAATAGATAACCAACAAGGACCTACTGTTTAGCACAGGGAACTCTACTCAATATTTTGTAATAATCTATAAGGGAAAAGAATCTGAAAAAAAATAGGTATATATGTATATACAGCCGAATCATTTTGCTGTACACCTGAAACTAACACAACATTGTAAATCAACTCTACTTCAATTAAAAAAAAGTAAGGCTTGTGCCTGCTTCTGTTTTTTTGTTGTCCACAGCGTTTAGCATAAAGCCTAGCACACAGTAAGTATTTGATAAATACTTCTTGTTTCCAGCTAGGTCCTTTCAAATAATTAATGAATAAATCACTGCCTTTACTACTGCCATAGTCTATTATCATCCCCTCCCCATCAATTTACTCACCAATCAAAACTATAACAATTTCACTAATAAAAGCTCCAGAGGCAAGTCCTGAAAAGACATGGATTACTAAGTAATAGAAGCCAATCTAAAAAGGTTACATATTGTATGATTCCAACTGTATGACATTCTGGGAAAAGCAAAACCACGGAGACAGTAAAAAGATCAGTGGTTTCCAGGGTTTAAAGGGGAGGGATGAACAAGCAGAGAGCAGAGGATTTTTAGAGCGGTGAAACTATTCCATATGAAACTATAATGGTCGATGCTTGTTATTATAAGTTTGTCAAAACCCATAAAATGTAAAATATGCAAGAGTGAACTCTAATGTAAACTATGGACTGGGATAATGATGATAATGATGTGTGATAATGATGTGTCAATGTAGTTTGTAACAATTGTACCACTCTGGAGTGAGACGCTCATGGCGGGGATGCTGTGCATGCATGAGAGCAAGGATATGTGGGAACTCACTGTACTTTTGCTGTGAACCTAAAACTGCTCTAAAAAAATAAATTCTATTTTTTTAAAAAGTCATCTGTTTTCAATGCCTTTAATGGATCCTCTCTGTATTTGTCATAAATACCAAACCCCTTAGCCTTGCCCCAAAGGCCAACCATGAGTTGCCAACTTCTTTCAGGGAAAGGAGATCTCTTTTCCGTGCTTCTCATCTCCCCACGAAACCCTTATGTCTCACTTGTCCTTTCCCCTGTTGCCACCTCAGAGTCCTTCAAGACACATTCAAATACCACCTTCTCCACCATTCTCTTTCCATTCTCTACATTTTTCAGAAGTTATAGTTCCTACCTCTAAACTCCAGTAGCCAGCCACATCTCTATGGCATCACGTTCTACCTTGTTTTTTGTGCACATAGCTCACTCAAACCAAATGATTGTCAGTAGGGAATATTTATGATGTATTCTTGTATCTCCCATGGCACCTAGCATACTGTCTTGCTATTAGATGCTTTAAAAAAGTTGCTAAATAAATATTAAACAAATATCCTGTTTACTGTGCTATATCACTCCAAAATTTCACGTGCATTTTATTAGGTACTTTTATTCTGGATAAAATAATTTAACCCAAAGGAATAAGGTAAGACTTTTCAGAAGACTCATTAGTGAGACATTTTGGGAAGGTGAGCATGTTCCATTAATCATAACTTAATAGCCCCATGCCTTTACTTACAAGCCACCCTTACAAAAACTCACCTCACACACCTTGAACACATCTTTCCCCACTGCAGTGGCAAAAGAAGCTAGGTTCCTAGGAAGGCAGTTGGAGCAGATGTTTTCCGGTTTCTCGGCCATCGTCCATGCCTCCCTTCCTTTGCTTTGGTTCAGGCCTGCACCCTTTCTTTACATGACTCAGGGAGCAAATTTTGATTAATCTTTACTATTATAATTTCATCTCCCTTGCCAGTTATTGGTTTAGAAAGGAGCATGGATCCAATCTTGGCCAGTAATACATAAGAATTTTCGTGGGGGGTTCTGAGAAAGTTTCTTTACAGATAGGAAAAGATACACAGCAAAAGCAGCCTCTCTTCTGCTGGACATCCTGTAGATGTCATATAGATCCTATGAAAGTCTAGATAATCTATTCTATAGATGTCGACTATTATAAAGTTGTCAAATATCATACATTTAGGCTTTATTAATTTGGTATTTTCAATAAGACAGTGACTGAACTGAATTTCACCTTTGCTTTAAAAGAATTTTAGAGGGCTTCCCTGGCAGCACAGCGCTTGGGAGTCCGCCTGCCGATGCAGGGGATGCGGGTTCGTGCCCCGGTCCGGGAAGATCCCACATGCCGCGGAGAGGCTAGGCCCGTGAGCCATGGCCGCTGAGCCTGCGCGTCCGGAGCCTGTGCTCCGCAACTGGAGAGGCCACAACAGTGAGAGGCCCGCGTACCACAAAAAAAAAAAAAAAAAAAAAAAAGAATTTTATAAAACCAATTCACAGTGTAAATAATATTTTAGGAAGCATAATTAAAGAGAGAGGTACTAAAGATGATAAATGAATGGATAGATTGATGATATTATATTCTGTTCACTCATTCAATTAATCAAGAATTGATAAGCTCCCTTCAGCTGTGATTACAAAGCCCCATCCTTGAGGACCCACAGAGAATCACTAAGACCAAATTGTGCCAAAATAAACTTTTCTTTTTTTAAAAAAACATGCTTTCTCTTGGAATGGTAGGTGAAGGCAGTGCTAATTATAGTATATCTAATTTTTAAAATTTTTTTCTTGCTAAATAAATAAATTTATATCTTTAAATCTATAAATGTATGAACAATGAATGGAAGGGCATATATTAAATATGAAGGAGTAGAAGTTGAAGGGACAGGGAGATGGTAGATGAAGAGAACAGCAAAACAATTAAATGAGTAAAGTTCTCCCCCAGGGATGATCACTTGTCCTGATACCAGGAATGTGATCAACTTTAGGACAGATATCTGAGGTCTGATTTCGGGTTTTTTTTAGATGTTACTGTATTTTTTTTGTTTTAAGTTTTGAATTTTATTTTATGTTTTTATACAGCAGGTGCTTATTAGTCATCAATTTTATACACCTCAGTGTATACATGTCAATCCCAATCGCCCAGTTCAGCACACCACCATCCCCACCCCACCGCGGTTTTCCCCCCTTGGTGTCCATACATTTGTTCTCTACATCTGTGTCTCAACTTCTGCCCTGCAAACTGGTTCATCTGTACCAATATTCTAGGTTCCACATACATGCGTTAATATACGATATTTGTTTTTCTCTTTCTGACTTACTTCACTCTGTATGACAGTCTCTATATCCATCCACGTCTCAACAAATGATTCAATTTCGTTCTTTTTTATGGCTGAGTAATATTCCATTGTGTATATGTACTACATCTTCTTTATCCATTTGTCTGTCGATGGGCATTTAGGCTGCTTCCATGACCTGGCTATTGTAAATAGTGCTGCAGTGAACATTGGGGTGCATGTGTCTTTTTGAATTATGGTTTTCTCTGGGTATATGCCCAGTAGTGGGATTGCTGGATCATATGGTAATTCTATTTTTCGTTATTTAAGGAACCTCCATAGTGGATGTATCAATTTACATTCCCACAACAGTGCAAGAGGGTTCCCTTTTCTCCACACTCTCTCCAGCATTTGTTGTTTGGAGATTTTCTGATGATGCCCATTCTAACTGGTGTGAGGTGATACCTCATTGTAGTTTTGATTTGCATTTCTCTAGTAATTAGTGATGTTGAGCAGCTTTTCATGTGCTTCTTGGCCATCTGTATGTCTTCTTTGGAGAAATGTCTATTTAGGTCTTCTCCCCATTTTTGGATTGGGTTGTTTGTTTCTTTAATATTGAGCTGCATGAGCTGTTTATATATTTTGGAGATTAATCCTTTGTCCATTGATTCATTTGCAAATATTTTCTCCCATTCTGAGGTTTGTCTTTTCATCTTTTTTATGGTTTCCTTTGCTGTGCAAAAGTTTTGAAGTTTCATTAGGTCCCATTTGTTTATTTTTGTTTTTATTTGCATTTCTCTAGGAGGTGGGTCAAAAAGGATCTTGCTGTGATTTATGTCATACAGTGTTCTGCCTATGTTTTCCTCTAAGAGTTTTATAGTATCCGGTCTTACATTTAGCTCTTAAATCCATTTTGAGTTTATTTTTGTGTATGGTGTTAGGGAGTGTTCTAATTTCATTCTCTTACATGTAGCTGTCCAGTTTTCCCAGCACCACTTATTGAAGAGACTGTCTTTTCTCCATTGTCTATCCTTGCCTCCTTGGTCATAGATTAGCTGACGATAGGTGCATGGGTTTATCTCTGGGCTTTCTATCCTGTTCCATTGATCTATGTTTCTGTTTTTGTGCCAGTACAATACTGTCTTGATTACTGTAGCTTTGTAGAGTCTAGTCTGAAGTTAGGCAGTCTGATTTCTCCAGCTCTGTTTTTCTCCCTGAAGACTGCTTTGGCTATTCAGGGTCTTTTGTGTCTCCATACAAATTTTAAGATTTTTTGTTCTAGTTCCATAAAAAATGCCATTGGTAATTTGATAGGGATTGCACTGAATCTGTAGATTGCTTTGGGTAGTATAGTCATTTTCACAATGTTGATTCTTCCAATCCAAGAACTTGGCATATCTCTCCATCTGTTTGTATCATCTTTAATTTCTTTCATCAGTGTCTTACAGTTTTCTGCATACAAGTCTTTTGTCTCCCTAGGTAGGTTTATTCCTAGGTATTTTATTCTTTTTGTTGCAATGCTAAATGGGAGTGTTTCCTTAATTTCTCTTTCAGATTTTTCATCATTAGTGTATAGGAACGCAAGAGCTTTCTGTGCATTAATTTTGTATCCTGCTACTTTACCAAACTCATTAATTAGCTCTAGTAGTTTTCTGTTAACATCTTTAGGATTCTCTATGTATAGTATCATGTCATCTGCAAACAGTGACAGCTTTACATTTTCTTTTCCAATTTGCATTCCTTTTATTTCTTTTTCTTCTTTGATTTCCAAGGCTAGGATTTCCAAAACTCTGTTAAATAATAGTAGCAAGAGTGAACATCCTTGCCTTGTTCCTGATCTTAGAGAAAATGGTTTCAGTTTTTCACCATTGAGAATGATGTTGGCTGTGAGTTTGTCGTAATTGGTCTTTATTATGTTGAGGTAGGCTCCCTCTATGCCCACTTCCTGGAGAGTTTTTATCATAAATGGGTGTTGAATTTTGTCAAAAGCTTTTTCTGCATCTATTGAGATGATCATATGGTTGTTATTCTTCAATTTGTTAACATGGTGTATCACATTGATTGATTTGTGTATATTGAAGAATCCTTGCATCCCTGGGATAAATCCCACTTGATCTTGGTGTATGATCCTTTTAATGTGTGGTTAGATTCTGTTTGCTATTATTTTGTTGAGGTTTTTTGAATCTATATTCATCAGTGATATTGGTCTGCAATTTTCTTTTTTTGTAGTATCTTTGTCTGGTTTTGGTATCAGGGTGATGGTGGCCTCATAGAATGAGTTTGGGAGTGTTCCTTCCTCTGCAAATTTTTGGAAGAGTTTGAGAAGGATGGGTGTTAGCTATTCTCTAAATGTTTGATAGAATTCACCTGTGAAGCCACCTGGTCCTGGATTTTTGTTTGTTGGAAGATTTTTAATCACAGTTTCAATTTCATTACTTGTGATTGGTCTGTTCATATTTTCTATTTCATCCTGGTTCAGTCTTGGAAGGTTATACCTTTCTAAGAATTTGTCCATTTCTTCCAGGTTGTCTATTTTATTTGCATAGAGTTGCTTTTAGTAGTCTTTTAGGATGCTTTCTATTTCTGCAGTGTCTGTTATAACTTCTCCTATTTCATTTCTAATTTTATTGATTTGAGTCCTCTCCCTCTTTTTCTTGATGAGTCTGGCTAATGGTTTATCAATTTTGTTTACCTTCTCAAAGAACCAGATTTTAGTTTTATTGATCTTTGCTATTGTTTTCTTTGTTTCTATTTCACTTATTTCTGCTCTGATCTTTGATTTCTTTCCTTCTGCTAACTTTGGGTTTTGTTTGTTCTTCTTTCTCTAGTTCCTTTAAGTGTAAAGTTAAATTTTTTATTTGAGATTTTTCTTGTTTCTTGAGGTAGGCTTGTATAGCTATAAACTTCCATCTTAGAACTGATTTTGCTGCATCCCGTAGGTTTTGGATCATCGTGTTTTCATTGTCATTTGTCTCAGGTATTTTTTGATTTCCTCTTTGATGTCTTCAGTGAGCACTTGGTTATTTAGTAACGTATTGTTTAGCCTCCATGTATTTGTGTTTTTTACGTTTTTTTCCCTGTAATTGATTTCTAATCTCATCACGTTGTAGTCAGAAAAGATGCTTGATATGATTTCAATTTTCCTAAATGTACTGAGGCTTGATTTGTGACCCAAGATATGATCTGTCCTGGAGAATGTTCCATGTGCACTTGAGAAGAAAGTGTAATCTGCTGTTTTTGGGTGGAATGTCCTATAAATATCAATTAAATCTATCTGGTCTATTGTGTCATTTAAAGATTCTGGTTCCTTATTTATTTTCATTTTGGATGATCTGCCCATTGGTGTAAGTGAGGTGTTAAAGTCCCCCACTATTATTGTGTTACTGTCGATTTCCTCTTTTATAGCTGTTAGCATTTTCCTTATATGTGGAGGTGCTCCTATGTTGGGTGCATATATATATATATATATATAATTGTTATATCTTCTTCTTGGATTGATCCCTTGATCATTTCGTAGTGTCCTTCCTTGTCTCTTGTAACATTTTTTATTTTAAAGTCTATTTTATCTGATATGAGTATAGCTACTCCAGCTTTCTTTTGATTTCCATTTGCTGGAATATATTATTCCATCGCCTCACTTTCAGTCTGTATGTGTCCCTAGGTCTGAAGTGGGTCTCTTGTAGACAGCATATATATGGGTCTTGTTTTTGTATCCATTCAGCAGTCCTGTGTCTTTTGGTTGGAGCATTAATCCATTCTCGCTTAAGGTAATTACTGATATGTATGTTCCTATGACCATTTTCTTAATTGTTTTGGGTTTGTTTTTGTAGGTCCTTTTCTTCTCTTGTGTTTCCTACTTAGAGAAATTCCTTTAGCATTTGTTGTAGAGCTGGTTTCGTGGTGCTGAATTCTCTTAGCTTTTGCTTGTCTGTAAAGCTTTTGATTTCTCCTTCGAATCTGAATGAGATCCTTGCCGGGTAGAGTTATCTTGGTTGTAGCTTCTTCCCTTTCATCACTTTAAGTATATCATGCCACTCCCTTCTGGCTTGTAGAGTCTGCTGAGAAATCAACTGTTAACCTTATGGGAGTTCCCTTGTATGTTATTTGTCATTTTTCCCTTGCTACTTTCAATAATTTGTTTTTAATTTTTGCCAATTTGATTACTATGTGTCTCGGCGTGTTTCTCCTTGGGTTTATCCTGTATGGGACTCTCTGTGCCTCCTGGACTTGGGTGGCTATTTCCTTTCCCATGTTAGGGAAGTTTTCGACTATAATCTCTTCAAATATTTTCTTGGGTCTTTTCTCTCTCTCTTCTCCTTCTGGGACCCCTATAATGAGAATGTTGTTGCGTTTGATGTTGTCGCAGAGGTCTCTTAGGCTGTCTTCATTTCTTTTCATTCTTTTCTCTTTATTCTGTTCCACAGAAGTGAATTCCACCATTCTGTCTTCCAGGTCACTTATCCGTTCTTCTGCTTCAGTTATTCTGCTATTGATTCCTTCTAGTGTAGTTTTCATTTCATTTATTGTATTGTTCACCTCTGTTTGTTTGTGCTTTAATTCTTCTAGGTCTTTGTTAAACATTTCTTGCATCTTCTCCATCTTTGCCTCCATTCTTTTTCTGAGGTCCTGGATCATCTTCACTATCATTATTCTGAATTCTTTTTCTGGAAGGTTGCCTATCTCCACTTCATTTCGTTGTTTTTCTGGGGTTTTATCTTGTTCCTTCATCTGGTACATATCCCTCTGCCTTTTCATCTTGTCTATCTTTCTATGAATGTGGTTTTCGTTTTACAGGCTGCAAGATTGTAGTTCTTCTTGCTTCTGCTGTCTGCCCTCTCCTGATTTCTTTTTTTATGAGTTAAGCATTTGGTTCAAGTAAAGTTCAGCAGCTTGAAAAGTACAGTAGTACAGTACAGCAGCTGGCATACAGGGGCTGGCATGCACATTCCCATCTTTGAAAGTTCTCAACTTGAAGGTTCATATGTAGGGGACTTATTGTAGTGCTGAGGCTTGTCTTGGGCAGAGGCAAGATGAGTAGATCGCCACACCCAGACACCAGAATCTTAAAAGTTCATATAGGGGTTCAGTCCTGTATTTAGTTCAGATGGTCTCAACACCACCTTACTCTCTCAAGGCTGCATCCTTAAAACAGCATCTACTTTTTAAAATTAATTAATTTTTATTTTTGGTTGAGTTGTGTCTTTGTTGCTGCATGTGGGCTTTCTCTAGTTGTGGCGAGCAGGGGCTACTCTTCGTTGTGGTGTACGGGCTTCTCTTTGCAGTGGCTTCTCTTGTTGCAGAGCATGGGCTCCTGGCACGCAGGCTCAGTAGTTGTGGCACGTGGGCTCAGTAGTTGTGGTGCTCAGGCTTAGTTGCTCCGCAGCATGTGGGATCTTCCCGGACCAGGGCTCCAACCCGTGTGCACTGCATTGGCAGGCAATTTCTTAACCACTGTACCACCAGGGAAGTCCATATATCTAAATTTTAATCAAGGCATTTGAAACACCTTTTAGGGTAGCATTTCTTTTAATATGAATTTTTGTACAAAGTACTCTGAAATTCAGTCAATTCACGATTAGAATTATTAAGATTGAACTTCCAATAACTCAAAATTCATGAGATACAAACTGAGTTTCTAGTGATTCTAGTCATCAAAGAAGGCCTTTCTTAAGTGTAAGGTGCTATCAATTATTTCTGTCTTTGGAATAATTAGACATGACATTGATCGATTCTCATTTCTCAAGGAATTAAGGGACAAAGGAGGTAAAAATTCAGCTGATCTGTTTCAGACAAATCATCAGATTTGGCCCATATGTCACAGTAGTTCCCTTCCTCTTCCCAGAAATGCTTTTAGTATTAATTGGGGGAGATTATAAAACAGTTGAACTTTGGAAAGTCTGTACATCATTAGCATCAGTGAGTTCACAATAGAGTAATCATCACATGAGTACAGCCTGTCACAGGATTGGCACTCCTTCTGAAAAAATCAAACAGAAGAAAAGAGAAAGTCATGGTAGTGGATTCATCCCTTGGGTATCTCTCCTTATGGGCAACTAGATGGTCTTCAAAGCCTGGGCTCCACCAACTGGCACTGGTTGGTCAGGAGTGACTTCTCCCGATGCTGCTCCCATGACACAAGTAAACAAACACTACTTTTGTTCCCTTTCACCCCCACGCCCGAAAGTCACAAATGTCTTCTTGATGGATTGCCTCCTGGGGTTGTGCAGCCGCCACAGCTGGCTTCCTTCCTGGCAAGCTGCCTCCTGGTAACCATCAATGGGCTGAGCAAGAGGATGCGTGGGTACAGAGCAGTGAAATAGGGCTGTGACTATGATTATGTGACTATCATCATCATCATTTCCAAACTGCATGTCATGAACACAGATTGTATTGGGGATGGTGGGGATGGAGGGGATGACTCGTTCATTTCTGTTCAGGAACTAGTTATCAGAGTTTACCATTTCCAAAGGTGGTATTTGACTGTGCCTTGAAGGACTCTAAAACAGAGACAGGGGAAGGGACAGTGGAGGAGAAAGGAGGCAGAGTAGAGTCTTCCTGTGCTCGGAAAATAATGAGAGATTAATTTCTGGTTTAGCTGTATCATCATCCCCTCCCTCTTGGTTTTCTTTTAGAGACCTTAAACCCAAACTAGAAGATAAACGTGTTTCCTTGTTTTAAGGACATTTTTCTAGATGCAGGTTCTGAAATGAAGATTTGTTTCATAAGGGGGTAGAGGAAGATGGATGGTGGATAGGGAAGGGGGAAGTCCAAGTAGGGCTATGATTTTAGGGAAAATTTCACAAAGGTTATTTGAGCCTGATCTTTCAGCAGAACTCTGGAGTGTGAATTACACCACCAAGTTTATTCCAAATTGAGGCGATGGATCTGGGCTTTCACTCTCCTTTGCCAGTCAGTCATTGGGTAGGGGTGGCATAGGGATATATAAGCCCTCAGGTACTTCTGGCTTTCAAGCTCAAAGGCAAAGAGGCAGTCTTTGGAGAGAGTCACAGGTGTGAACACAGAAACAAAATCACACAGAAGCCAGGGGAAAGAAGGGCACACCAAAATGGAAAAATGAACCAGAGAGGATCTGAGTAATGCAGGGCAGTGTCTCCTACGCTCCTGGTCAGAGATGCTGGATCCTTTAGCTCAGGGTTGTTCTATAGCTTTCAGTGCTATCTCAGGAACCTATCAGAATCTGGTTTTGTGAGAGTCACACCGGGACTCAAACTCAGTACAATCAGTACATACAGAGCATAAGTTACAAAGTGCACTTGGAAACTGACCTGACCAAAACATTTCAAGGAATCTGGAAAACCATTAGATTTATTGGTATTGGTTTTGCCCCTTTCTCTGCACCCCTGATCCACCAAAGTTAGTTTTCTCCACTTGCTTTAGCTTCACTAATCCTTTATATTCATAAACACATCCTCGTCTGGAAAGGCTTCCCTGATACAGTGAGGTGGTATCACCATTGCCTGAACTCCTACCATTTAATGGGTACTCAGAATCTACCCCGTATTATTCACTTTTATATACACCTTTAATTTCCCAAATAGACTACAAGATCCTTAATGGGAAGAAGACCTAAACAGACATTTCTCCAAAGAAAGACATACACATGAAAATGAAAACATGAAAACATGCTCATCATTGCTAATTATTAGAGAAATGCAGATCAAAACTGCAATAAGGTATCACCTCACACTGGTCAGAATGGCCATCATCAAAAAGTCTACAAATCATAAATGCTGGAGAGGGTGTGGAGAAAAGGGAACCCTCCTTCAATGTTGGTGGGGATGTAAATTGGTGCAGCCACTATGGATAAGAGTATGGAGGTTCTTTTAAAAACTAAAACTAGAGTTACCATATGATGCAGCAATCCCACTCCTGGACATATATCTGGAAAAGATGAAAACTCTAATTCAAAAAAAATATATGCACCTCAGTGTTCATAGCAGCGCTATTTACAGTAGCCAAGACATAGAAGCAACCTAAATGTCCACTGACAGATGAATGCATAACAAAGTTGTGGTGTATATATACAATGGAATATTACTCAGCCATAAAAAAGAATGAAATACTGCCATTTGCAGCAACATGGATGGACCTAGTGTTTATTATACTAAATGAAGCAAGCCAGACAGGGAAAGACAAATATCATATGCTATCACTTATATGTGCAACCTAAAAAATGATACAAATGAACTTATTTACAAAACAGAAACAGACTCATAGAGATAGAAAACAAACGTATGGTTAGCAAAGGGGAAAGGGGCTGGGGAGGGATAAATTAGGAGTTTGGGATTAACAGATACACACTACTATATATAAAATAGATAATCAACAAGGACCTGCTGTATCACACAGGGAACTATATTCTATATCTTATAATGAAATATAATGGAAAGGAATCTGAAAAAGAATATATATATGTGTGTGTGTATATATTTACATAAAACCAAATCACTTTGCTGTACACCTGAAGCTAACACAACATTGTAAATCAACTGTATTTCAATTAAAAAAATAATAAATAAAAAATTTAAAAAATAAGATCTTTGAAAGAAAGCTCAGTTACCACCTCTGCTCAAGTAGCACATTGTACTTGTCCCATTTGCCTCAGGCAATATTTATGAGGACATAAAGGTATTTGGGGTCAGTAAATGTAAAAGAACTATATAGTATGAGGTGATGTGTTTATTAACTAGTAAATATAACGTCATTCATCCATATGAAATTGCTTCTTTCTCTAAAGGAAAAAGTATGAACTGGCTAACTTTTTTGTAATTTGTTTTGCCAGTTGCTTTCTTGCTTTGCAAGTTTTCTGCGTTTTGAAAAAATCAACCTAGTTGCTCATCAAATTGCTATATAGTTTTATGTGTTATACTTTCTCATTCCCTTGTTCCACCTCCGAAAAGACGGAAATACATTTTGGGGAATGAGAAGGGAGATAAGCTAAGTTTATTTAATAAGGACTAGTGAAAAGTTAGCCAAAGTATTTCCCATCTAGGTCACAAAAGTATGATCTCCTGCAAACAACTGAACGTAAAAGACCCAACAGATGGCCAGCAAGTAACTGAAAATGCTTACTGTATAAAAATATTGAGTCATGATGTTGTACACCTAAAACTAATATAATATTGTATGTCAATTATAATTCAATTTGTAAAAAACCCTTGCTCTAAAAATCAGAAAGAGAAAGAAGACTTGAGGAAGTTCAGATCTGACAATTCTGACCCTTGGGAAATCAAGTCCCCAAGGAAAGGTGCTGTCAGAGATGTGAACGAGGCCATTGACAATGTAATCACTCCTAATTCTTCAGTCCTTTATCCATTCACTCACTCTTTCAACATTCACTGAGCATCTAGTACGTGACAAAGGCTGTGTGAGGGACTGAGCAGAACCTCATCAGGCTTCTAACTGAAAGTTTGAATCATTTGTGGACCCGGGCAGTTACTGAGATCACAGAGCAGGGAAGCACATCCCATCAAGGTAACACCAAATTGAACAAAGCCACCTTTTCAAGGCTACCTTGTAATATCAGGTTGACCAGCTCTTTCTATTTGCCCATCGGCTAAACTTTAGAAACATTCCTCTCATCGCTGATCAGGCCAGTCACCCCAGTGATCGCCCAGTATATAGTGCACAAAGGGCGTCTTTGTTTTGCTCAGTGTGAATTCAGAGGCAAGCCCAGAAAACAGTGAAACAGCCAGGATGGAAATGAGGTATCTTTGTGACAGTAAGCTCCTTCTTTGGCCCCCATTATCGAGATCAACATGACTGAGTCACCAGTGGATGAAATCAGTGAGTGTTCTACTCTCCCTACCCAGAGTCACTTACTGAGTCAGTGAGTAAACTGGGATCAGAACGCAGCCTTGTCCTATGGAGGCTGAGCGATCTGACTGTATTTGTCCAGCGTCTCATGATCCTTAGAGCTTTCTGCTCTGCCCTCTAATTTGCACTGTGCCTGCTGTGATATCTAAACGGGAAGTTGCCAGCTAAAATGGTCCTTATCCAAGAAATCTATTTAAACATGTTTATAAGGTCAAACGAAGTGGGTGGTGGATAAGCTAGACAGAAAACAACGAAAGCTTTGGCTCAGTGTAGCCAGCAAGGCTAAAGCTAAAGAAAGCAGAGGTTTAATGTCAAACCAGCACATGACGGGAAAAGGCAACCTCACCAAAATTATATCTAAATGCAGGAATGAGCTGTTAAAATATTCAACGAAGCAACTGATTTCTAGTGAAGAAGTTGAATAAGGGATTTGGCCTATTTTAACTCAATGGGTTGACAGTTGGAGGCAGTATGTCAATAGGGCGCCAAATCCAAACTTTGGAAATGATCTTTCCATTCATAATGCATTCGAACAAGAGGAAGCGTTGGAATAATTAGGAAGGCTGCCAGAATCAACCAAATAATCTCTGATGGACTTAATAGGTAGCAGTGTAGGACCAGAGGGAAATAAGGAAACTGGGGGAAACCCTAATGTCCCTCGGAGCCAAGGCTGGGCTTCCTGTACATTCGAGACTTTGAAGGATAGCTTTCAGCTCCAACAAAACCCACAGCTCACAGTTTTGAGACAACCACCTCATTCTGTGACCGCTCAGGCTCTGCTCAGCTGTCTTAGAACATCAGAGAAGAAGAAGGAAGATGGAGCAGGGGAGAGAAACTCTTCCCTCATTCCTCTTTTCTAAGAAACATGGTTGTGAGTTGGGAGTCTTCTATTGACAAAGAGGAGTGTAGCAATTGAGAACGCGTCGTACACCTTCTGCGTGAGCTTGGATGCTAGTTCATAAAGAGAAGAGAGTGAGCAACTACATAGATTCAATGCAACTAAAAGAAATTCAGTGTTGGTAAAGAAAACCAGTATGGTTATCACTGGAAAATTTGACACATGTGGGCATGGAGTAATTAAATCACAGAGGAGAGTATTTCTTTTCATTATAAATGAAACTCATTTAATGAACTCCTTTCTGTACAAAATTCACTGAGAAATATTATTTCTTCCTGGAGCTTGAGGTGGTGTGATTTGGGCTAAACTTGCACACCATTTGTCACATATTCCTTCTATTATACCACAAAATTAAGCTCTTTTTGTCCCTTTTTTCCTGGTCCAAGTCCTGGCCCTCTTCTCATTTCTAAAGAGCCCAGAAGTGATTTATACAGGTCGTTGATATAAGAAAGAAAAGGAGGGAGAGACGGAGTGGAGAATATTGGAAAAGAAGTTAGGGAAAAGGGGGCAAGTAGAAAGAAGGGAAAGATTTCAAAATGACCAGCGAGAGATGGAGGATACGGGGAAGAGATTTGAAAGTAGCTTTGATATACTGAAGCAATGGACCTTCGTACAGCTGTGCTGATCGATATGGCAGCCACTAGCAAGTGTGACCATTGAGCCCTTGAATGCAGCTGCTCTGAAGTGCAATGTGCTGTCAGTAGACAATACACACCAGATTTTATAGACTTTATGCAAAAAAAGAGAAAAGATTGTAAAGTATCTCATTAATATTTCACATTGATTACATTTTGAAATGATACTATTCTGGATATATAGGGTTAAAAAAATACATTATTATTAATGTTAATTTCACCTGTGTCTTTTTACTTTTTGAATCGTGCCTACTGGAAAAGTCGAAATCACATGCGCGGCTCACGCTGTGTTCCTGTTACACTGTTCTGTTCTCCATCTTCGTGGGAACTGGTAGAATAGCATTCCAGATCCTCCATCGTCTCCGCCACAACCACCCCCAAACTCTTAGCCCCAAATTCAAGTCCTGACACAATTATGAACCCTTCAACAGCAATGTTGATGCCTGAAGTTTCTTTCTGGAGGCAGGTAACGTGTCTAGCAGCTTCTAGTTTGGAGGATGCAGGTCCATGGCTGACGCGCAGAGGCTGTCGGGAAAGGCAGTGCTCAGACCCCACCCTGTGGAGTTTCTGACTGAGGTGATGCCCAGCTCTCAGTCCTGCTGTGCTCTTGAGGACTCTCCCCACTCCAGCCCCAGAGGCCCCTTGCACAGCGGAGTTTTTTGTCTTCCCCATAGCACTCCTGTCATGATATTCTCTCCCCCAGTTACCTTTCCAAGAATTTATCTTTTTTTTTCAATTATAGGTACTTTCAGCACAGTTTTGGGCAAACCATAAAAATCTTCTCCAACTCAGAGAGCACAATATATCAAAGGAAACACAGGCCTGGTCTAGAGTATGTTTAGCGGACAATGACCTGATGGTGATTTAGGTACCAAAGATCAGAATAACAAAAGGCTCTATGTGGAAGGAAAAAGGAAAGAGAAAGAGGAAGGAGGAGGTAGAACTGGTAAAGCAAGTACAATCCAAAGACTTTAGGAAGGAGGTAGCAGCTGTCAATCGTTCTGATTTATTGGGTGGGTCCTATCTCTGTAAAGTCACAACAAGTCACAGACAGCAGGGGACTGTCCCTGGCAGTGTCGCCACCACAAGTTCAGCCTACCTGTTTCCAGGATGCTTGCAGCCATGGCAGATCCTAAACCAGTTTTCGAACATGAGTACGAGTATCAGAGTGGAAATTCTACACCACTACTGGAGACGTAGCACAAATCATTTGCCTCAGCCAGGATGGGGCAGTAGCATCAGGGTTTGGAAGAGCTACTCATCAGGCAGGAAGTTCATCCTTTGCACTGAGCACTTTCCACTCCCATCGTGCTTCTCGTGCTGAAGTTTAGGCTTCATGCGAAAAGACCCATCTCCTCACCCCAAACCTGCCAACTCAGCTGAGAGCTCAAATGATCCAACAGTTTATGCTGTAACTTGATACAACTATTTACACTGCATCACAAATAATTCCATATCTGAGCTAAATCTCGGCAACGGTATATGAGAAAAAGATATGTATTTTCACGGTCATCCCTGGAAGTTTGGGGAATGATAATCATCTGCTTTCTTCAGCTCTCTTTTCTGTCACGCTCTATCGTTATGACTTGGGATTGGGGTATGTCTGGTGACTCTCAGGCAAATATTAGCGTGAAGGCCAAAGAAATCTCTTCCACCAGCTTCTCACTATTCATCCAAAGTAGAAAGGCTTCTATGACTTTAGACTGATAGCAGTCCTCTGGGTTGTCAATGTCTCTTTTTTAGGCCCGTGACATGAGAACTCATCCTTTTCGTAAGTGCCCAAAGGAGGGCGTTGAGTTTCCTTCTTCACTTAAAATTTTGGCCCCGATGTACCCAAATTCAGGATTTTGGTACAATGATGTGGCCGAGGCTGTCTACTCATTATCTCTTTCCTTCTTACCAAACTAACCCTAATTTTATTCAGAAAGCAATGTGTCCAACTGAAAGAATGTATTTCTCAGCCTCCCTTGCAGTTAGGATGGCTTCTGAGATGTAAGTGGCATTTGTCAGGTGGGACTTTAAGGGAAACTCCTTAACAGAGGGACAGGCAGCTGGTACATGCCCTTTTGTCCTTTCCTCCCATCTCCCTTTTACCTTCTTCCTGTCTAAAACCTAGAAGTGATGGCTGGAGCTTTAGTAGCCATCTTGGACCATGCAGTGACCCCGAGGATGTAAGGCAACCCCTAAGGACAGTCAAGAAGAAAGATAGTAGGAGCCTGGAACACTGATGATCTTACAGTCATCCATCACAGCCCTGTTAAGAAAACCTCCTTCACCTTTTGCAGAAGAGAAAAAGAAGCCCCTATCTTAAGCCACATTGTGTATTCTTTATAAGCTATCCAACCTAATTCTAACTGCTACATGAAGAAAGAATTCTAGATCAATTTTCCAGAAAGCAATTTCTGTAAACCCATTCATCAATTTAGTAATTTGCTAAATTATCTGTTTGCTTAAAACTTGTTTCTAATAATAACTTATGAAGTTTATGCCAATTTTTATTTTGCTGGAGGCTTTTCAAAATCACTGTATTTTGGGGTATGGTAATTTCTTGCCAAGTGTTGAACATATAATGAATTTCAAGGATTTTATAAACAATAAAGTAGGTCTCTTTCTTTTAAAAATGTTTAACTTTATGTCTACCACCTTTCCTAAAGTCACAGAGAAATAAAAGCTTAGAGTCATAGGTGAGAATTGGGAAACTGTGACTAGGAATACCTTTATATGTATCCTCTGAGCACAAACACCCACTATCCCTGTAAGTGCTGAAGAAAACATACACTTATGCACACACAGACACCTCAGACCCACATGTAAACTCCACATTTAGATTCATACGGTCTTGGTTTGTCCATTGGACAAAAGAAAGTTTCCGCTTCATCTATGACAAACAAATTGCATTGAAGGGAAAGTCATCCCATTCATAAAAGAAATATTCACCTTTGGAGAAGTGCTCAGAAGTAGGGAAACCTGAAACACACATGAAATTGACATTCAGTAGAATGGCACTGACAAATGTGTGCATTAAGGAGGAAAGATAGTGAATCCTGCTGAAAGGATAACTTCATCAGATTTGGCGTACCATTTATGTTTCTTTATAATAACTTTTTCTGGACATTTTCTTTCTGCTATTTTGAAGGTTCCACACTATTTTATGAACTAGCTAGTTTCTTCCTATGAATGGCTAAGTCAGTTGTTCTGCTATTTTTTTGTAAAACAGGAATACAGACAACCTGATAGGACTAGAGCAAGGATGAGGTGAGATAACGCACACATGAGTAGAGCGCTGTCCCTTGCATATACGAGATGGATGCTCAGTAACTATTGGCCTTGTTAGTGCTCATAAGGATGACTGGATATTGGATGAATGCAGGCTCCTGAGCCAGTCCCTTTTCTAATTCTGCACCCTGTGCTCTGAGCAGCCCATCTCTGCTCTGGATCACTCTCTGCTGCTCCCTGAGTGTCCTCATCAAGGCAAACAACTCCCTTCATCAACTTCCAGTCTTAACTCTCCACACGGCCCCACTCAGCTGCCTCTCCCACCCCCTCCCTTGGCTTCGCGAGAGCTCCCAGCACATGCTGAGCCAGCCTCTCTCATGGCACACACCACACGGTTTTATAATTTCCCTGTTAACTTGTCTGTCTCCTCCCATTTTATTCTTCTTTGTATCTCCAGTGTCTACTGTAATCATCTCCTGGTAGTCTTGAGAGATGCATTCTGAGACTGTCACAAATCTCTAGATTTTTTAGTAATTTTTTCTTTCTTTTTGTTAACTATCCAACCTAATATTTTTAGGTTCCATGTCAATCATTAATTCTACTCCCACAGCTTTGAGTTCAAACCTCAGCTCCACCACCTACAAACTGAGACTTTGGGCAAGTCATTTCATCTCTCTGTGCTTCAGTTTTCTCAGCTGTTCCATGGGGATAAGAACAGTGCTTATCTCAAAGGGTTTTTATATGGATTAAATATGTCTTTTATAAGGACATAAAAAGTCCTTGGGACAGTGCCCAGTACATAGGAAGCATTATAAGTGTTTACTTATCTCCAACAGATACTTGTTGAGTGCCAATCTCATGACAGGCACTGTGCCAGGCAGTGGGGATACAGCAGTGGAGGGAAAACAGAGAATCCCTGTCCTTCTGGGGCTCACATTACCCTAGCAGATTGCCTCAGCTCTCCCCCCAGAGATTTGGATTTTAAATGTATCACTGGAGTCTAGGAATTTACATTTTTAACAAACACCCCAAGGGCTTTGATGTAGGTGGTCACTGAACCTAACTTTAAGAAACACTGAAAACTAATCCACTCCTGCATATGTAGGATTTAAATTCCTGCTTCAGTTCAATCACAGAGCGTCGTATATCCTGAACCTTTGAGAAGGGCCAAAATTTGGAATGCCAAGGGGCTCAAGGACAGAGGTTGGCACATAGTGGGAGGATGGAAGTTCATTTGTAGGAAAGGTTTGAGCACATGTACGTATGTCTGTGGAGGGATGAAGAGCATGGACGGCAGGGGGAAGTTTCTCCAAGTACTAATGATTCCCAGATTTCTCCTTGGGAAATGAGCGAGGACCACAGACAACAGTGAAGTTCCAGAGCTGGTTGCCAACTATGCTCTTCCTTATCGTCCCAAAAGAGACTAACGGAAAAAACCACTTTCGAGTTTGTTTCTACCATTATTGACTTTTCCCTCAAAAAGTAGATTGGCTGGGCTCCCCAGGTGGCACAGTGGTTGAGAGTCCGCCTGCCGATGCAGGGGACGCGAGCTCGAGCCCCAGTCCGGGAGGATCCCACATGCCGCGGAGCAGCTGGGCCCGTGAGCCATGGCCGCTGAGCCTGCACGTCCAGAGCCTGTGCTCCGCAAAGGGAGAGGCCACAACAGTGAGAGGCTCGCGTACCGCAAAAAAAAAAAAAAAAAAAAAAAAAAATGTAGATGGGCTGAAAGTAGAAAGAGATTCGAGCAAGTTCTAGATACATTCAGGACTATTCGTCCATAGTGAGGTGTTAATTTCCAGGGATGTTTAGTATGCTTTCTGTACCTTTACTTTGAAGTGATATTGGAGCAGACGTGCTAGTCACTGCCCTTCTTCCTCACAAACCTTAATTTTATTGGGAGGTGCAATGCTCCCAGCTATAAATCCACACTTCCCAGCGCCTCTTGCAGACCGAGTTCTAGCGCAGCGGGTGTGAGCAGAAGTCTGACAGGTGGAGCTTAAGGAGGACAGACCTGAGGGCCTGCACCATTTACCTCTTTATTCCTCCCTGATCTTCCCAGATACCTTAGCCTTGGTACCTTTAAGCCATTGAGCCAAAGCCATTAACCACTTACTTCTGGACTTTTTGAAAGGTGAGGAAAATGAAACTTGTAGTTTGTATAAGCCACTGTTTGAGGGGCGAGGTGGGGGGTGGGTGTTTCTGAACACATTTCCTGTTACAGATATCAGGAAATAAACATCTTTGCTTTCCCATAAACAGCTTTGCTGCCATGACTGGCAATAAATACAGACCTATCTATTTCTCTAGAAATACGTTGAACCAAATGAAAATTTAACTCTGCATGTTAGAGAAAGAAAAAAAAAAACTTTCTTTATCTGTGATTTTCCTTCACATCTTTAATGTAACTTATTACTCTCAGTATTTAGGTTATTACTTAAATTGTATATAACAGAAATAATACTGCTAATAAAAATCACAATTTTTTACATAAATTCAGGCAAAGGAAAACCTTCAAATGGCCTACAGCTTTAGAAAATATATAGCACCTTTCCTTATAAAATCATAGACTAGGAATTATTTCATTGTTAATTGGGGGCTCAAAAATGGGCAGCTGTAGTTGAAGATTTCAGGAAATGTCTCTTGCCAAACAAACTTTCAGAAAGTTTCTAGGCCAAAAGTCTGTGTAGCTAATGTGGGAATAACCAGAGACCACCATTTATCCCATTAAATGACTGGATTCTATGAGTCTGAAGGTCAGCTGAGGTTGATGAAGCCCACCTGTGTCCTTAAGGGCCCCTGTAAATCAACCTCAGGTGGAGTCACTTGTTAATGTAAAGGTAACCAGTAGAGATCGACATTTTTTCTCCTTCTGGGCAGCAGAGATGATGTTCACAAACAATTTCAAGGTAATTCTGGAAACAATGTCATACAATTTAGGGAAGCATTAAATTCATCTCCCCAGACACGTAATGGGACTTGATTCCAGGTCCAACTCTAAACTGAAGGGAAAGAATTTCAACCTTACATGTAGGTGTCTATGGAGCATCTCAGTAATGGAAACGAATACAATTCTAAACTAAGTTTTTCCCATATAGAAAATTCAACTGCTGGTTCTTTCTATAAACTATATCTTCAAAGGCCCAACACTATTTTTCCTCTCCTGACTGCTATTATGAGACAATAAATCTCTTATATGGAAATAATGCAAATATAACTACATGGCATATGTAGGCCATGTGTTCTAGCAAATCCATAAAATGTTTCATTTATGTTTTGTTGAAAGGCACAACAATTTTCCAAGAACATTAATCACTAATTTTGGAAATACAGGATTAATATGTGACTTAGCTCAGTACTAGAATATCTTAGTAAATATCTGTCAAAGATTCATTCTTTCAACAAATATTTAGGGAGCCCCTATTATGCTGGAATTTAAGTATCATGCCTTTCCTGGCTAAGTGGCATTTGTATGTAATAATGTGAATGATATTCATAAGACATTTTAAAAATGTGTTAATAGTTTGAGGTTTTCTAAAACAAAATATGCAAGAAAAACTATTTTAGGGCTCAAGAGGGCTATTTTACAATGAAAGAGAGCCATCCGATCTCTTCTCATCTACAGACTTCCAAGATTTTGGTTAAGGCTTGTTGGATTGAAAGTAATATAAACCTGCTGAAACTAGCTTAAGCAAATTTATTCATCTTAGGACAGGAAGTGTAGCTGGGCCTTACAAGGAATTAGACCAGAAACTGTAAAGCTGTCAGAACCAGTCTGTTTCTCCATCTCTCTGGGGCCATGTGATCTCATTTCTGCTTTTTTCTGCATATCTGCATCATTCTGTTTTTTCCCTTTCTGCAGACCAGCTTTCTCTGCTTCTGCCTGAGACGCAATTATACATCATAGCATGGCTCAAAAGTTCAGATGAATCTGGCCAGCACCTTAGAATCCTAATTCCAGATTCTGGGAAAAGAAGATTTGATTAGTTCAGCCTGTGTTGGGTGTCCCCCACTGGTCCAATCATCTTTGACTATCAAGGAGAGGTCACACAATAAAGATATGCCATTGGATCCCATCCCAATGGATGGTGGCAGGAGGGGTTCTCAGAGATGGGGAACATGGATTGAGCAGATGCCTCCAAACTTTTTCTTCACTTGGACTCAACAGAAAACATTTTCAGTTGTGGGCTTTAGTACAAAGATAACAGTCTCCTTCTAAACTTCACTCAGTTTTGCAGAAAATCTACCAGAACAAATGCATTTCTCTCTCTTAGCTAGAGGAAAGGTGGAATTCATTCCTCCTTGGTCCTCTAAGGCAAACTAGCTTTACTGAGCATGACAGAAGCATTGGACTTTTTCTCTTTAAGGACATATAAAGAGTTGTGCATTCCTGTGCAATCTTAGCTTCATTCAAGTTTTTACTCACTTCATTCAAGTACTTTGCAGCTGGGAGTTTCTTTGTGTATTTCTGTAGTTCTTCAGCCTGACTGCTCTCCTAAGACATATCAGTCCACTTGGCTATGGGTACATTTGATACAATTTCCATGATTGCACTGGCTTGGAAATCTGTTACTGCTACCATAACATAATATAATCCTCAGAGACATCCCGTCAGTTCAAATTAAAACCAAGAAGTCAAATTGTCCCATCTTCCTATATTCAGATCAACAGTTCACGTTTATTTCAAGTTTTCCAATATCATTTTCTGGCACCAACTCTTTGCCACAAGGCAGACCCTTTCCAGTGGTTGCATGAAGGGAACGCTTACCCTGGCATCATGGCAGCTCAGTTTCACTTTATGCCTTCTTCTTCCTATTTAGGAAATCATGTCAAAGCTTTTCCCTTACTGCTCCAGCTCTTACAAACTAATCTCAGTGAAAAATTACAGAGCTGATGAATTTTTAAAATATACATGGAAACAGTTTATTAAATACAGCTTCCCTCCTGGACATGAAAAACTGATTTAACTCCCCTATCCTCATCAGCCGATGTTTATCAGACAAGAGCAATGGGTATCCACTCTAATGATGTGACCCCCACCCAGGGTCTCAGACTTTCTCAGTAGAGAAAAAAACCTTTGCAGAATAAAATGAATTTGAGTGTGCATGTGTTTAGGAAAAATACCATTTATTTAGCTCTTCTAAAGTTTATTCAAAACACATCTATATAGATCATCTTACTTTATCCTCACAACAATTCTATGAATGAAGCAATAGCAATGAAGGGAAAATATTATCCATCCCATTTTAAGGATGAACCAACCAAGGCTTGAAATAACTAGCTTTGTGAATTGGTCACAGCCTTCTAAACGAGATCTGCCTTATCTGCAGAATGAAAGGGTTGAACCAAGCAAGGTTTCCCTGAAGTTCCGTCCAGCCTTATTTAATTTTTATTTAGTATTTTCTAAACGGATCGCACAGTTTCGTAATAGGGTCAAGGCTTAGAATTCAGACTCGTATCCAGGTTCTTTGTAGAGGAGTAGGGAGACTTCGTGAGACTGAACAAATATAGGATGTTACAACTCAAAAAGTTTGAAGTTGCTGAATAAGAGGTTCCATTTCTAAGGTTATGACAATACCCAGAGTGAATTACAGAAGACAGTGTAAATAATTCTCAGGGTGAAGCTCAACTTTTACTGGCAGAATCTTAGGAACAAGTGGAATATTTGAGGCAGAACCAAAAAAAAAAAGTTTATCTTTCAAGCTTTAAAATGGTCATGTTGAAAAATTCCATCCATTTTCCAGCCAAATGGCCCAAATAAAGTTACAAGTGCAGGTGGACCTGGAGCAATTTTTCAAAATGGAAAGGTTTTTATACAAGTAATGTAGTTCTTACAGAGATCCTCTTTGGATCGTGGCTTACTGCCTGGGCCAGATTTAGCTAACGAGTCAGAGGCAAACACTCTAAGCTCAGCACGGGACTGCTGAAATTCTGCCCTCAAGTGTGTGCTGGAGCTGCAGTGATGCTTACCCTCTGGGGTGCAGGGGCCCAATCACTCAGGGACATTGAGACTCTCGGTTCAGGAAGCCTGTCACCAGATAACTTACTCTCCTAGACCAGCTGTGAACTTGGCATTGCTTGGCAGAATCTCTAACCATCATTAAATAAAAACCCTGGCCCAAGCTACTAGGCTCTATCTCAATGAGGATGTCCAGTTTGGAGGGTCTGCCCTTGTGATTTTTTATTATGGGCTTACAGTTGAAATAACTATTTATTTTTTTCTGTCCAGAGTGGCTTTAAAAAAAAAAAAAAGCTTTACCGAGATATAATTTGCATATTATAAAATCCACCCCTGTGACAGGTACAATGGTTTTTAGTATGTTCAGAATTGTGCAACGATCACCATAATCTAATGTTAGAACATTTTCATCATCCCCAAAAGAAATCTCAAACCCACTTATAATCACTCTCCAGCCCCTCCCACCCCAGCCCTAAGCAACCGCTAATCTACTCTCTGGATCTCTGTCTCTGTAGAGCTGCCTATTCAATATATGGTCTTCTGGGACCAGCTTCTTTAAGTAGCATAATGTTTTTAAGGCTCATCCGCATTGTAGCATGTATCAGTACTGCATTCCTTTTTGCTGCTGAATAATATTCCATGCTATATCATATTTTGTTTATCCATTCATCACTTAATGGGTATTTGGGTTGTTTCCATTTGGGGGCTATTATAAGTAAGGCTGCTTTGGACATTCACATATAAGGCCTTGTGTAAACATATCTTTTTTTTTTTTTTTAACATATCTTTTCATTTATCTTGAGCAGATAACTAGGAGTGAAATTGCTTTGTTATATAGTAATTCTATGGTTAACAATGAGGACTTGCCACCCTGCTTCCTTTCACCATTTTATATCCCCACCAGCAGTGTATGTGGGTTCTGATTTCCCCACATCTTTGCCAACACTTGTCATTTTCTGTGTTACCCATGTTTTCTTAATACAAATGGCGCATCTCTCCCAGTTGGCTCTTCACTGAAGTTTTGGTGACCCTGGAAGAGGACTGTCCATCTCTTGGATGGCATTTCTTTGAGGACTCCCAAAGTGCCTGCAGTCAGTCCACCCCAAACATACCTGGAGAAAAGTTTCTCACTCTTGTATGTTGTGATAACATCATTTAATTTCATTGATATACTTAGATTTTAACCATTTAATACCTTTTGGTCTCCTTATCTCTGGGGTCCCATAACTCAGAGATCCAAGTGCAGAGAAGAGAACAGATTATTCAGCCAACAAAGAGTTTCAGACAACTCCAAAACTGCAGTTAACTCAGAAACTCACAGTACAATCACTACTTATTATTTTGATATTTAATACTGGTACTACCTGGTCTTTACATTTTTTAAATAAGGATGTAATCTAAAGACTGTTAAGCATCATTTCTCAAAATGATGTCTGTGAGCCACCTGCACCAGAATCACCTGGAAGGAGAGGTGGCTCGCTACTTATCAGATGCCTTACTCTACTCCCAAGCTATCATATTAGGATCTCTAGAAATGGAATAAAGGAATAGGCACTTCTAACAAGAGAAGAGGCAATTCTGGTGTGTCCTAACGTGAGAATCTCTGCTGTCAAGCCTGGAGTATGTGTCTGAGCCTAGCCATGCTCTGGAGAAAAGAGTGGAAGAGCTCAGGGCCATAAGCCCCAGTGGTTGTTTGCATACCTGTATACCACAGCTAGGGCAGTAGCGGGGCTGAATGGGGAAATGTGGCCTAGCAAAGAAGAGCATGGGCAGCAGCTCTCTTACTAAGGAGAATCTTAGAGGCAAGGCCCTTTCACTGATTTAAGATGGGTGAGGGCGTACATACCATCCCTAATTTAAGGTTTGGGACTATTGCGTCCATCACCTTGAGCTGAGCCCCTTCAAGAAGACTTGAGTTGTGGTTCTCTCGGTGAGGAGAAGTGGAAGATCCACCATGGGACACCCAGGCCCTGGGTGGAGAGGCCAAGAGAAGACCTGAGATGCTGGAAAGAACTAACAGGGTAGTTCTGCCAACTCGGCTCTTCAGGTCAAGCGGCGCAGACACCTCCGGGGTGGCAAACCCCGAAGAGCAGCATTTGGATACGTCTCTGGGATTTACCTCCCAATCCCCAGCGGAGAGGGGATTTGGAGAGTGGTAGCAGCTGCAGGGGCCAGGAGAGGCACAGCCAGTGAGCCACGGCCACTGCTCCAAAGCGCACTTCCCCACCCATGGCAGGCATGGTGACAGTTGGGTAGCTGCTCCTGGTAGAGTGGACTCTGGGAAGGGCCATGTTGGGGGACAGGAGGCAGCTAGGCAGCTGTTTCCAGAAGAAGGTCCCCAGGGCCTGTAGCTGCCAGGGGCGGCAGCAGCAAGAAGAGAATGGCCATTCCTCATGTTGGAGAAGGGATACACTTCCTTTCTCTGAACCCCACACAAATGACCAAAATCCCATCCCAGCAGCTACAGCCAAGGGTGGGTTCTGAGTCCAAATGGCTGGTCCAAGGCAGGAGGAGCCAGTGAGGTGAATCTGAGCTAAAAATCTCACCTGGGGACCCTGATGAAGCTCAGAGGTCAAGTCCGCAAAGGGCTGATGTGGCCTCCTAAATGGGCAGAGTCAGAAGGCAGATGAAGCCTGGATTGAAACAGATGAGGCTGAACCCGGGTGACAACTGTGGGCACTACCAAGGTGTGGGTACCTTTATCCCCTGGCAGGTGAGGGCACAGAGCCAGGGGAAAAGCACGGACCGGTTGGGCACTTATGTTCCCTGGGCTTCCTGGGGCTGGTCCCTGATAAGGGCTTACTTGGGAGGAGAGACATCAGGACTGGGTTTTTCCTGGGCCCAGCATGTTCCACCTGAGAATGAGCCTGAGCCTTTCTGGATCTCTCTGGAAGGAGACACTTGAGGGACAGGAAAGGAATTCTCAGAGCCCTAAATGCTGGCATTGTCAGTCAATAGAAGCCCAAGGTGGTGCTACTGACTGTTCACTGTTTTGAATTCCCCACTAGGGTCATAAGTATAAACCTAGTGAATTTATGATTTGGAAGATTCTCACTCCAGTCTATGCTGTGTGTGTGAACGCACATACACACACACACACACACACACACACACACTCAGACACCCACCCATGAACACACAGACTCATAATCAGATACCACAGACCACACAGATTACGAATGCTGCTCTAGAGAATCTAGAAAAGAGGAGACGCCAATTTGTCTGAATCTGACCTGAGAGAAAATTCTTTTTCATCCAAGAGACAAAGGGAGGGAGGCAGCTTTGTTCTCAGCAAGACTAGTGAGGGCTGGGATACCAAAGCTATCTGGGCTGGAAACCTCGAGAGATCAGGTTCCCTTACCAAACTTGAAGTATTTCCTGGTCTGAGCCGACCCTAAAACGCCAGAAGTGCCCTGGAGCTCCTGGCATTTTGGTACTTCCAGCAATTAGTGGTGTTGAAAAATCTTTGAGGGGGAAAAAGAACCCAGGCAGTGATTTCATGATGGGAAAACAAACAAACAAATCCCCCCAAGCAGGGGTGAGAAGGTGAGCCAGATTTCTACCTTAACTTTAGAAAACAGTTCTATTCTGCATTATATCTGCTCCAGCTGGCTCTCTAGGACTTGGGAGTATGACGGCAAGGCCGTTGCCCCTCAGGTCAGGCTGTGGATCCAATTTTGAGCCTCTGTCAATTACGGCACTTCAAGTCTTCAGGCAGACTTAAAATCATGACTTGGGAATCTTAATGTGAACAGAGGCTTAAAAGTGGCCTCCTTCTGATGCTGCCGAGAAGGCCGCGCCGGGACAAGCCTGAGTGGGGAGTGAGTGTCGATTACTGGAGAGTGGTGAATTTATGAAGTGAGCAGCTCATCAAAAACACAAGTCACTCTGAATTCATCGAAGCAGGTGCGAAATGACCAGGTTTCAACAGCTGAGGTAGGATGATACTTTGTAATAAGAGAAGCCATTCCTGAGACAGGGTTGAGTGAGAGCAAGACTAATCAGGGCAGGCTGTGGCTGAGGCCAGCGCTCCGGAGCTGGTGAGCCCACGCGGATGTGACCCGCCCGGGGCTCAGCAGGGAATGCAGTGCAGCCCGCGGGGGGCTGCCACAGACCCCAAGGCCCCAGCAGCAGAGGGCGACGAGTGCCACAGGGTGCACGCTGGTGCTTTATTCAATAAAAAATATTGTAAATGCGGTTCTAAAGACCCTGCAGGCCCAAAAATATCAGAACCGTTTTCTCTTTCTTGCAAAAGATTAAGTCAAGAATGAGCCTGCTGTGCGTCTTCCATTTTAAATGTTCAGTTTCCTCAAAAGTAATTCAGAATGCAAAGCAAACTTTTTTTTTCTTTTAAAGAGCACACCAACACAGCAAACAGGTGAATTTTTTTGATGCCACTTTTTGGAGTTGAGTAAAGCCACTAAAAAAAGAGAGAGAGAGAGAGCAATCTGATGGGGCACACATCTTAAAGGCATAGGACCTAGAAAGTGGAGAGTGGGACAGTCTCTCCCAGGGTCTGATAACACCAGGTTGCTGTGAACTCTTTGAGAGAAGGGGCACACATGTGTCCCCACAGTCCCCATTAGGGACAGGAACATCGCCCGCCAGCCACACTCCAGAAGAACCACATAACTGGAGGAGGAGACGACATTGATCCGTAAGCTGAGTGCCAGCCACCATCAGCCTCCAATGTTGTTGAGGTAACTATGTGTTTTTAATGTACAGAGATAGTGTGAGATGCTACAGAGGAAATACAGTGTTCCGAGGACACTCAACCTGGGATGTTGCAAACTGGGCGTTTGAAGTAGTGGAAAAACTAAGCTATTGTTTTACTCTTTTTGTTTTTCTTTTATAAACATAGATTCTGCTCTTGAGAGGTCAGGGTTTCAGGCAAGACCAGCTACGTCACTTGCAGGGCCCAGGGAAAAATGAAAGAGCAGGGTTCTGTTCAAAAATTAGTAAGAATTTCAACATGGTGACAACAGAACACCAGCCAAGCATGGGGACCTTCCAGAGGCTTCTGTGGCTTCAGGGGTCACTTTAGCCTCTTTGATCTTTAGGTACGAAGCCTAAGGGCGGTCAGACCTCTGTCTCTTTGTTGGACAAGGCGGCTGGAAGGAACTCTTCAGGCTCTGCCATCTTGCTGGAGACGTCTCCCCTCGGCCCCTGCCAGGCCAGCCGAGGAAACCAGGGGGTCTCAGCCTCAAAACCAAGGAGGCAAAGTGGCTCACTGACCTGCAGCCATGGAAAACACTGGGGTTTCCACTTCAGTTCCTAAGAGTACCATTGTTGTGGGATTTTTCTTTCTGATTATAAAAAAGTAATGTTTATTGAAGAAAATGCAAAAAAATACAAAAAAACCCAAAGTAAACAAAATCACCAGTAATCCAACCACCCCGATATAACAACCGGTCACATATTATTACGTATCCTAATTTTTGCTTATGTATTTTTTCCGCATGTGTGTGTGTTTGTGTGTAATTTTACAAACCTAGGATCATACTCTAATACCATTTTACAACTTTTTCACCTCCTTATTTTGCTATCTCCCCTTGTCATTGAAGAATCCTTAATCACTTTAAAAAAAAAATTTATTGGAGTATAGTTGATCTACAATGTTGTGCTAGTTTCAGGTGTACAGCAAAGTGAATCACTTATACATATACATATATCCACTCTTTTTTAGATTCTCTTCCCATGTAGGCCATTACAGAATACTGAGTAGTGTTCCCTGTGCTATACAGTAGGTCCTTATTAGTTATCTATTTTATATATAGTAGTGTGTAAATGTCAATCTCAATCTCCCAATTTATCCCCTCCCCCTTTTACCCCTGGTAACCATAAGTTTGTTTTCTACATCTGTGACTCTATCTCCATTTTGTAAATAAGTTCATTTGTATCATTTTTTTAGAGTCCACATATAAGTGATATCATATGATATTTGTCTTTCTCTGTCCTACTTTGCTTAGTATGATAATCTCTAGGTCCATCCATGGTGCTGCAAATGGCATTATTTCATTCTTCTTTATGGCTGAGTAATATTCTGTTGTATATATATACCACATCTTCTTTATCCATTCATCTGTCGATGGACATTTAGGTTGCTTCCATGACCTGGCTATTATAAACAGCACTGCTATGAACATTGGGGTGCATGTATCTTTTAGAATTAGAGTTTTGTCTGGATATATGCCCAGGAGTTGGATTGCTGGATCATGTGGCAGCTCTATTTTTAGTTTTTTAAGGAACCTCCATACTGTTTTCCACAGTGGCTGTATCAATTTACATTCCCACCAACAGTGCAAGAGGGTTCCCTTTTCTCCACACCCTCTCCAGCATTTATTGTTTGTAGACTTTTTGATGATGGCCATTCTGACCGGTGTGAAGTAATACCTTATTGTAGTTTTGATTTGCATTTCTCTAATAATTAGTGATGTTGAGCATTTTTTCATTAATCACTTAATTTTTAGGGGTTGTCCAGTAATCAAATATATACAGAGAGATAATTTTAAATATTTATAGCACAAAGTATTGAACAATTTTTTGTGTATATGTAATTGATATTTATATTCTAACATATACACATATATGGGTAGACACACACCAAAATACACTTACACTGGACCGTGTGAATTTGGTTGTTATTCACAAAAACAACACAATCTAGGTCTGGCCACAGTGATCAGGCTGAAAATAAAATTCTCTCCTCTGTTTATGGGCATTTAAAAACAAGAAGACAAATTCGTTATTTCAATCATAAATTAAAAAGAAAATTAGGGCAACCCCAGCTTCTGAAACAAATCTCTCCCTGCTTCATTGGCACATTTTGTCAAACAATTAGTTCACTGAGTAAAAGTCTGTTGGGTCTAATCGGTAAATGGCATTTCTTGATATTCCAAAGCGATGATTCATTTGGAATCAACAAATGTTCACGGAGGAGATAACCAGCGATACTCTGCTCAACACACTGGAGTATTTCCTCATTCAGTCACGCAGGCGGGGGCGGCAAAGAGCCTGCAGATTAAAATGAGTACTGTTAATAACACCTCAAAATGTTTCTAGACATGCAGAGATGTTTCAGAAGTGGCTTTTCATGTCAACATTCTTTCAACAGTCCAGTCAACTTCTCGTAAAATTAACAGTAAATAGTTTTTTAAGGGATGTGTGTGTGCTGGTATTTTTGTGCGATTTGTTTTGTGTTATTGAAGTACGCTCCCCTGGCAAATGCTCAGCTATAAATGCCATTCTTCATAAACATGAGCTGGGTGCCGATACATGGCTCTGCAGTTCTCTCTGAGCGGCAGTGTTTGCTGCTTTCTGTAGCCTTCTTCCCTCAGAGCACGTGTGTGGGAATAAGGACTGGAGACGGGGAGACCTTGAAGTTGTCACGGAAACAGCCTCTCCCCACCCCCCATACGCAGAACTGGCTGATCAGCAGTTTTCTCAGGCCAGGCACGGTGCCAGGCCCTGACCTGCAACTTCTCATTAACCCTCCAGCAGCCCTCGTAAGTATTGCTAGCTCAGTGTTGAGAGTGGAAAACTAAGTCAGGCCAGCCGCTGGTCTTGCCAGGAGTCCTCCCACTGTTAGGTGGCAAAACCGAGATGCAAATCAACTCTTACTCTCCAAGCGACATTGCTTTTCGGACTACTCTGCCCCCGTCTCCTTGGAGGGACAAAAACAGGGGCCCACCTTGTCCCGTTTCTCTGAAGTATCCCGAGGGCAGTTCTGCTGAATGGTGGTATGTGGTAGCTTTCAGAATGGTATTTCCTGTTTCCTCATTTGACAGCATTCGCTAGTGACCGGTCCTTGTCGAGTGTATTCCTTTAGAGATGATAAACTGGGCTAGACAACCCCAGAGGAATGAGCCGACCTTCTCCTGGTGATCTTAACAGGGACCCAGACTTTTAGACTTTGTGTAAGAGTTGAAAAAAGAAAGCGTTAAGTGTGTGAAGGTGTGCGTGCGCACACGTGCACAGTGACTATGAAGCAATGGGGCTGGGGGAAGGATCTGGCTGATAGAAGGAGCCAAAGCCTCAACAACTCCACTCAGTAATGTGACACACCTTCCCCCTTCCCCTTCCCCCCAGCTCCACACCAGCGCCACAGACCCCATCTGATCTATTTCTACAGGCTTCCTGTCACACATGTACGCACATCCATCCACGCCATCTGTTTCACACGTATGCACCTCTGCAAAAATCCCATGATTCTCTTCAGGGCTAAAGTGGCTGCTCTAAGGGGTCTAAAATCCTTTCTGCGTTAGATTACTTCTGATGATCAAAGTCCAGCTTCCATTGGGCAAAGAGAGGCTGCCAAGTCAGATGGGGTCCTAAATAGACATTTCTCCAAAGAAGACACACAGATGGCCAACAAACACGTGAAAAGATGCTCATCATCGCAAATTTTGAGAGAAATGCAAATCAAAACTACAATGAGGTACCGCCTCACACCAGTCAGAATGGCCATTATTAAGAAGTCTACAAATGATAAATGCCGGGGAGGGTGTGGAAAAAAGGGAACCCTCTTGCACTGTTGGTGGCAATGTAAATTGGTGCAGCCACTCTGGAAAACAGTAGGGAGGTTCCTCAGAAAACTGAAAATAGAGTTTCCTTATGATCGAGAAATCCCAATCCTGGGCATACATCCAGGTAAAACTATAATTCGAAAAGATATAGGCACCCCTATGTTCCTAGCAGCACTACTTACTACAGTCAAGACATGGAAACAACCTAAATGTCCATCAATAGATGAATGAATAAAGAAGATGTGAGATATATATATATATATATATATATATATATATGCAACAAACTACTACTCAGCCACAAAAGGGAATGAAATAATGCCATTTGCTGCAATATGGGTGGACCAGAGATGGTCATTTACTAAGTGAAGTAAGTCAGACGGAGAAAGACAAATGCCATATGCTATCACTTATATGTGGAATCTAAAATATGACACAAATGAACATTTCTATGAAACAGAAACAGACTCCCAGATACAGAGAACAGACTTGTGGTTGCCAAGGGGGAAGAGGGTAGGGCAGGGATGCATTGGGAGTTTGGGGTTAGCAGAGGCAAACTCTTATGTACAGGATGGATAAACAACAACGTCCTACTGTATAGCACAGGGAACAGTATTCAATATCCTGCGATAAACCATAATGGAAAGGAATATGAAAGAATACATATATGTGTGTGTGTATAACTGAATCACTTTGCTGTACAGCAGAAATGCACACAGCACTGTGAATCAGCTGTACTTCAATAAAATAAGTTAAAAAAAGATCAAGTCAGGTGGGGTCAGAGTGTAGCTCCTTGGGAGGCGGGGGGCTGCGTCTGCCATTGCTTCCCACATCCCAGAGCTCATCTCCAGATACACACACCGGGTTTTGCTCCCTGCACCCAGGTACACCCTATACTCAGCAAGGAAACCAGTAGGGGCTTGTTAAGACAAGGTGGACAAAGCAGCTGTTCCTCTTACCTGGTACCAGAGCAGTGCCAGTGAGAAGAAGGCCAGGAAAATGCACCAAACTCCTATGGACAGTCGTGGATGGTGAGGGGGCACTGATACTCTCTCAATAGCTGTAGGGTTTCACCCCAACCCCATCTAGCATTGTCTAACCGACAGGCACTCCTAAACAGCTCTTCAGCAAAAAAGGTCCGTGACCTGTGGGCCCACATCATCCGGAGCTTGTTAGAAACACAGAATCGCAAGCCCCACCCCAAAGGCTAGAATCAGCACATGGACAAAGCCCAGATGATCTACATAAAATTTAAGCTTGAGACGCTTCACTCTAGACTGGGGGTGTGGGCAGGCAGGGATCCTCAACACTGGCAGCACATTAGAATCACCTGGATTCTGAACCCGACCAAGAGAGAGGTCCCACCCGGCAAGGGTATGTCTCCAAAGCTCCCCAGGTAAGGCTGCCAGATTTAACAAACAGAATTACAGAATATGCAGTTAAATTTGAATTTTGGATAAACAACAATTTTTTTTTTTACTGTAAGTGTATCCTATGCAGTATTTGGAACATACTTACAGTAAGAAATTTTTCCTGTGTTTCTGAAATTTAAATCTTACCGGCATCCTGTTTTTTGTTTTTTTTTTGGTAATACAATCCCCAGGTGACACTAATATACATCCAGGGTTGAAGACTTCTGCCATAAAGAAAGCCTGCTGTTATGCAATACTCTTCCTGGAATTTCCCGAATGGTCCTGATTTCCAGTATTCTCTCCCAAGGTGGTCATGGATCACACCTGTGGAAGGAAAGTGTTTCTCATCATGACCATGAACGCCACTAGGCTGGTGGAAGTCTAGTAACGCCAATGGATGGAGAAATAGAGTTGCCAGGCCTGTATACACAGGAGAGGACCTGTATTTAATGATTTTCTTCTGTGTCATATGTTAACCTTGTCAGGACTCCTCAAATGTCCTGTGTTCAGATATTTTTGAAATAAATTACAAAAATTTGGCAGTCAAAGCTATTTTTCAAATTGAATTGGGTGTCCTATGTTTTTATTTGCAAAATCTGTCAACTCTATGGAGAAACCACTCTGCTAAAATCCTGGGGAATTTACCCTGAGAAACTTGTCCTCCCAGATTCGGTACTTGTCTGAACTTCTGTTAAGGTTTTTTACTCCAGACCTCTGAACTTCAGCAGGTCAAGTCTGCTGGAAAAATGTGGCTACTCTACTAGCCAAGAATTCAGTTCATTCTTTGCTGTTCCTGTTATTTAAGTTGAATTTAATAGTTTGGCACTTAACTCACTCATATATCTCACATGGGATAAATTAATGTTGACAGACATTTGTTGCTAATAAAATGATCCCAAACTTCTCAGTATTTTCTTCCTGCACTATTTTGAAAAGAATAAAATTAAGACAAGCAGTGGCTATAAAAACAGGGAACTGGGACCCACAGATAAGCCAGGATGGACATGAAGTGACTATTCATGACTGCTGGCTTCCATATGGATCCCAGGGCTGGAGATGCTACAGAAGAAATGAGAAGTTTGATGGATCTCAAGTGCGCTCGGCCAGATAACACAAACATCGTGAGAAATGCTCGGGGAGAGTCTTGATTGGGACCCAGTAGCTGGGAGTGGGGGTTGGGGGATGGGGATGATGACGGTCTTACGCTAGAGAGAGCCTGGGACACCGCTGAAGCACCAGCCAGCCTCCAGGAGACAGCTTTTATTTGTGTCATTTTCTCTCCTTCATGTTTCCTGGCATGATTCCTACCCCCATGCTCACTGGGGGCCTGGAAACAGCAGATACAAATTCTAAATTTGCAAACTGGATGTTCAGGTTGAAGAATTATCCCAGTACGTGTCAAGAAAGTCTGAAGAGATGAAAAGAATGAGAGAAGAGTTAGAGATGAAAGATAAACAGAAATGTCAACATCATTCTAATAGGAATCTCAGAAGGAAAAGTGAGGGAAGTAAACAGAGGGAAGGAAATAGTGGGTCTAGCAGAGAGCAAACAAACACATGTTCAGAAGATTTTAATAACATGGTTAAGAGGTGCTAAGATAGATTAATATAACTGCTATTATATACATATTCAATACCATAAGCACTAACATATATACATGTATACCTTCACTTCCAACAAACAAAAGTCATGTCCTTTCAAGCGCATATGAAACTTCACAAAAATTGGACATGTTCTTGGCTGAAGAAAAGAAAAAAGATTCAAGGCACCAGTGTCACACAGACTAACTTCACTGACCCAGTGCAATAAAATTAAAAATTCATAAAATGACAGTTTTTAAAAATTCCATATGTCTGGAAACCAAAAAAGATACCACTAAAGAACATTTGGATGTAAGAGCAAATCAGATAGAAAAGTTACTAAAAATATAGAGCTTTATGGCAAGGAAAGCATTACATTTCAGCATGAGTCGGATGCAGCTAAAGCAGTGCTTAGAGGGCTAGGGAGAGCTTTAAATATATGTAATGAAAAACAAGAAAGGTGGAAAATGAGCTAAGAATTCAACTCAGGAAGGTAAAGAGTAATAGGGTATATATAAAGAAATAAGAAGGATGGAAAGAAGAAAGATCATGGGTATAAACAAAGAGACAGAAAGAGAATAATAGGATGAAAAGTGAAAGCTGGTTTTTTTAAAAACTCTATGATTGATTAAATGGGGGAGGTAATTGCAAATAATATAAAGAGAGAAAAGAGCTTCTAGTTATAGAAATATCAGTTTTTAAAATTATTAAAATATAATACGTGACTTAAAGACAGCACACCTGAAGTATATACATTAGTATGTAGCTAGATAGAGAGATGGATGGACAGTTATACGGCAGTCGTTCACAAAATGTGGTCCTGGGATCACTAGCAGCATCACCGCCTGGGAAATTCTGAAAAATGCAAATTCTCAGGGCCCTCCCCAGACCTTCTGAATCAGAAACTGGGAGCAGAGCCAGGAATCTGGGTTTTTTGTTTGTTTGTTTGTTTGTTTGTTTTGCGGTACGGGGGCCTCTCACTGTTGTGACCTCTCCCATTGCGGAGCACAGGCTCCGGACGTGCAGGCCCAGCAGCCATGGCTCACGGGCCCAGCTGCTCCACGGCATGGGGGATCTTCCCGGACCGGGGCACGAACCCATGTCCCCCACGTCGGCAGGCGGACTCTCAACTACTGCGCCACCAGGGAAGCCCAGGAATCTGGGTTTTAATATGCTTCCCTGCCTAACCCCAGGTGTTTCTGATACCTGCTATAGTTTGAGAACCTTTGGAATAGGTGATAAGGGCTATGGAGGAAAAAGCAGGGAAGTGGAATACAATGGAGAAGGACTTGTTCTTTTAAATAGAATACTTAGGGAAGGCTTCACTGATATGGGTGACTTTTGAGTAGAGCACCTAAAAGAGATAAGGAAGAGATTAAGCAGATGTATGAGTAAAAAGTGTTCTAGGTAGATGGAACGGCAAGTGCAAAGGTCCTGAGGCAAGATCATACTTAACGTGTCCAAGAAACAGCAAAGAGGTCAGTGTAGCTGGAGCAAACGAGCCAGGGAGAGAGTACTAGAAAATGAATTTAGAAACTTAGAATGGTGAAGAGGGATTGGTATGGGGGGCAGATCCTGTTGGACCTATACCTGAGTAACTCACCTATACCTGAGTAATATTTCCCCTCACCCTGGAGGTGCTTTGGTGCCTCAGCTCATCTTATTCCTTAAAGACTCCTGAAGTCAACTGCCACAGGGAGAATTTATGTAGGGAGCTGATTACAAAAGGATGGAAGCCTGGAGAAGCTACACATATGGGTCAAACATCATAAGGGGCACCTCGGAACTCCCCCAAATATTCCACTTTTTTTTGCAGCCTGGTGCCAGGCCAGGCTGTCCGTGGGCCTCCTCAGGACTGTTCTCAGTCACTGTACTGTCTAGCTGAGCCTCTTGCCCCTTGCTTCTAAGGAATGGCAGGAAATTTCAACGTGGTTACTCATTCATTCTTCATTCTGGAGAGAAGACAAAATTAATTCTAGAACTATTAGCAAGTTGGCCCAGAGGGCAGAATATTTTTCATGTTTCCCTTCTCCAGTCATCACCCCGTTCCTCCCATCTTCTCTGTGACATGTTGGTTGGGGGTGACTCACATTTCCATGGCTTTCTGGGGGTCACAGTCAGCCAGGTGGGAAGCAGTAGCAGCAGGGAGAGAATTCCTTTTGGTCTCACAAAACTGTTAGTCTCAATTTTCCTTTCTGAGAAGCAGCAAACCTCATGGTCAGGAGCACAGACTCCGGTGGGGGGTGGCAGGGGTAGGTGTGCCCAGATGCCAATTCTGGCTCTGCCATTTACAAGCTGGGACAAGCCACTTAACTGAGCTTCCTTCTCCCTGTCTTTAAAACTACTCAGTCACAGTAACACCACTGGGTCTTTCCATGAATTTAAACCACATAACATGCAAAGAGCCTAGTAGTCTCCTTCACATATATCTAATCCTCAGTAATTGTAAAACTGTTACCATTATGGAATTTGTTATTGTAACAGCACACCCCAAATCAGATCCCTTCACTCCAATGATGGGAGGGTCCTGCTTTCCTTGTGTGCAACTCCCGGGCCTCTATATAGCCTGAGCTCCATTCTGCAGCACCCTTCTTTGCTCTGCTTTCCATCATCAGTGGGGGTTAGGGGAGGGGAAAGACAGAGGGAACAGGGAGGGCCCCTGCAGACAGCATTCCCATGAGCATTCTCAGAACAGGTGACTTCTGACTAGGTTCAGCTAGTGGTGGGGTAGCACTTGGTGGGAGAAGCTGGGGTATCTCTCCCCTTCCTGTTTGGACTTGGGTGGCATTTTTGCAGAGGCTGCATCTCCCCTGTAGCTCCACCTCCTACCTGATAATCCCCAGCTTTCACAGGACAATACTGATCCCTAGGCTTTGGGAACATTGCTTCTTCCCTTTGCCCATAATAGAGAGTGGCAGTGGGTTTTCAGCTCTTTTTCGTCTTTGGGATATCTCTACTCTTTGTTCAGTTTCCCCATTTGTCCATTCCTTTGTAACTGTTCCCTGAATTCAGTTCTCTCTGTGGCAATATCTGAAGTGGTTTCCATATTCTTGGTTAGAACCTGACAGATACTCATATCCTCTCATTAACATTTGCTCCCTTATTTGGGCCAGTTCTGAATCCTCCATTCCTTAACTGTAGTTGGGGGCAGGGGAAGGCAAAAAACCCAATACCCTAGTTCCTGTAGAGAGACCTCAAAGCATTTATTCCAGGCTTTCACTTAGTCCTGCCCCAGCTAAAACTGATGGGCTTCCCTCTGCCCCACTGTGACCTAAACTAGAGCCAATCTTGGAACAAGAACGGAGACCCACAGGCTGGCAGGGAAATTTGTATTCAGTATAGGAATAATTTCTATGAAGAGGAAAAGGTATGACTTCAAAATGAATGTCTTCTTTGCATTTTAAACTCTGTAGCTTCCTCATTTCAACTTACTACAGAGCTACAATAATCAAAACAGTGTGGTACTGGCATAACGATAGACATACAGATCAATGGGAGAGGATTGGCAGCTCAGAAATAAATCCTCACATTTATGGTCAGTTGATTTTCAACAAAGGTGCCAAGAACATTCAATGAGGAAAAGACAGTCTTTTCAAACATGGTGCTAGGAAAACTGGCTATCCGCATGCAAACCAATGAAGTTTGACTCTTGCCTCATATCATGTGCAAAAATTAAATTAAGTCCAAGATCTGAATTTAAGAGCTAAAACTATAAAACCCCTAGAGGAAACAAAGGAAAATCTTCATAACTTTGGATTTAACAGTAGTTTCTTAAATATGATACCAAAGCACAGGCTATAAAAGAAATAGATAAATTGAAGTTTGTTAAAATTAAAAGCTTTCATACGTCAAAGGACACTGTTGAAAGAGTGAAAATACACCTTACAGAATGGAAGAAAATATTTGAAAAATCATATATCTAATAAGGGATTAATATCTATAACATATGAAGAGCTCCTACAATTCAACAAAAAGACAACCCAATTTAAAAATAGACAAAGGACTTGAACAGACATTTTCCTAAAAAAAAAAAAATACACACACACACACAAAAATGGCCAGCAGCACATGAAACAATATTCAAAATCATTAGTAATTAAGGAAATCAAAACCATGATGAGATACCACTTCACACGTACTAGGATGACTATAATAAAATTTTAAAAAAACAACAGAAAATAAATGTTTGTGAGGATGTGGAGAAATTGGAACCCTTGTACATTGCTGGTGGGAATGTAAAATGGTGCAATCACCGTGGAAAACATTCTGGTGTTTCCTCAAAAATTTAAACATAGAACTACCATATGATGCAGCAATTCCTCTCCTAAGTATATATCCCAGGAAAATGAAAAGAGACACTCCAACAGATACTTGCATGCTGATGTTCATAGCAGCATTATTCACAATAGTCAAAAGGTGGAAACAACCATCCCCATCAACAGATGAATGGATAAACAAAATGTGGTATATACGTGCAATGGAATATTATGCAGCCATAGAAAGAAACAAACTTCTGATACACACTACAATATGGATGAACCCTGAAAACATTAGGCTAAGTGAAAGAAGCAAGCTATAAAAGGACAAATAATGTATAATTCTACTTATAAGACATATCCAGAATAAGAAAATTCAGAGAGACAAAACGTAGATTAGAGGTTACCAGACGCTGGAGGGAGGGAGGGCGGAATGGGGAGTTATTGCTTAATGGGTATAGAGTTTCTGTTTAGGGTGATCAAAAAGTTTTAGAGGGCTTCTCTGGTGGCACAGTGGTAAGAATCCGCCTGCCAATGCAGGGGACACGGGTTCGAGCCCTGGTCTGGGAAGATCCCACATGCCACGAAGCAACTAAGCCCGTGCGCCACAACTACTGAGCCTGCGCTCTAGAGCCCGCAAGCCACAACTACTGATCCCACGTGCCACAACTACTGAAGCCCATGCGCCTAGAGCCCGTGCTCTGCAACAAGAGAAGCCACTGCAGTGAGAAGCCTGTGCACCTCAATGAAGACCCAATGCAGCCAAAAATAAAATAAATAAAACAAATAAGTAAATTTTTAAAAACACGCCATAATATTAAAAAAAATTTTTAGAAATATATAGTGGTGACGGTTGCAAAACACTGTGAATATAATTAATGCCACTGACTTGTACACTTAAAAACAAAGTGGCAAATTTTATCATATATATATCACAATAAAACAACTTTTAAGTCTGTAGGTTGATGGACTAGATGTGAACAGAGATAAAAGTGATTTATATATGAGTTTCTCAGTCACCCATCTCCCCCACCCCTGCAGCCAGTCTCATCAAATCAGCTCCCAGCTCTTCTTTCCTGGGTAGATTTCTTGAGTCAAGTCAATAATTGAGGATCTGTGCACACACAGAGAGAGAGGGTACAGGCTTGGAGAAAGCTGTGATGTGTATGAACACAGAATCCGGGGAGTCAGCAGGATGGAAGCATGTTGTTTGGGGGATAGAGAGGAAGATGTTTCAGCGGCTGCCGAGAGGGTAAGATATCTAAAAAGGTTATAAGCAGCCTTCAAGAAAATCTATGGTAAAGATGGGTGTTAATTCTCAAGGAGGGCCTGAGCAGGATACCTATTTCTTTGAATGCAATGCTGCGTAAGTAGGGACGGAGCTACAAGGAATGTCTGATTTTGTGCAATCTTCCTGCGCAACAAATGGTCATTTGTCCCCAGAAGGAGACACCCCAGCCCCACCCTACCCCACCAGTAACATTTTCAACCAATGAACTGAGAGCTTCTTATCTGTAAGCATTAGAGGCAAGACCGTGCTGCCAACAACAACAAACATGTTCCACCAGGAAAATTCATGAAGTAAAACCTCTCTTGTCAGACACCATTTTGCTCTCAGAGGTGCATTTTTGAATGCTACCATTCCAAGAATTCAAGCAGCAGCTTTCCAAATGTACTCCAAACTCAGGTTTCTTCACTGGCGGGCCCTCCCACCCCCAAACACACATGCATTTTTGTTTCAGCCTTTGACATTCCCTTGCCCCAGATCTGCAGTGTTCTCCCACCTGGAATGTCCTCTCTGCTCAGTTAAATCCCACCCAGCCCGAAAACACACCTCTTTCTTGAAGCCCTCCCCAGACTCCAAACTGCAATAATCTGTTCTCCCCCTGCTCTCCCCTGGACGTTATTTTCTCTACCACACAGTTTAGTCCTCAGTAATGTTCTGATTCCTACTGTTCTCTCATTGGTACCACAACAGCTTGCAATTCCCTTGCAGATGAGGCTCACAGCACACATTTGTGGGGCTTTGGAATCTGACACTAGCCCAGCACTATGTCAGGCACATAAGAGGTACTTAGGAAAGTTGTTTCTTGGCTTTCAGCTGGTCCACGTGATCTTCCCTTTTCTTAACACTACCCCACCATCACCACCACCATCACCACCACATACATTGTTTTTGTCTCCTGGTTCCTCCTTTTTAATCTTATAATATGAAGCCATGCCACATACTGAAGGTTACTTTGTAAAGTGATTTGCCAGTGGAAGGTGTTATTAACTACACCAGGGCAGTCCCTGGAGGTTGCCTCTTGGCAGTCAGTCCTTCAACTTCCTCAGCAGCAGAGCCCCAGTTTTGGCCAGGTATCATATGCTCGGCCGCAAGAGATGAACGCATCTGGTCTAAACCAATTACAATAGGCCTATTCAACTTTCCCTGTGAAGTCAGTGGCAGTCATGTGACCCAGTTCTGAGTCAGGTGACCCAATGAGACACAAAAGGAAGTCGGCTCAGGGTTTCTGGGAAAGATTTTTTTCCTGATAGAAAGTAGTCAGTCAAAGAAGGAAAGCCTTTTTTAAAAAATTGAGGTACAGTTGATGTACAATATTATGTAAGTTTCAGGTGTACAACTTAGTGATTAATAATTTTTAATGGTTATATTCCATTTATAGTTATTATAAAATATTGGCTATATTTCCTGTGTTGTACTATATATCTTTGTAGCTTATAGTAGTCTATACCTCTTAATCCCCTACCCCTACTTTGCCCCACCTGCTCCCCTCTCCCCACTAGTTATCCTCTGTATCTGTGACTCTGTTTCTGTTTTGTTACATTCACTAGTTTCTTTTATTTTTTAGATTCCACATATAAGTGAGATCATGTAGTATTTGTCTTTCTCTGTCTATTTCACTTAGCATAATACTCTCCAAGTCCATCCATGTTGTTGCAAATGGTGTACTCTGTGTGTGTGTGTGTGTGTGTGTGTGTGTGTGTGTGTGTGTATATATATATCACATCTTTATCTATTTAGCTGTTGATGGACATTTAGGTTGCTTACATATCTTGGCCATTGTAAACAATGCTGCTAGGAACACTGGGGTGCATGTACTTTTCAAATTAGTGTTTTCATATAAATACTCAGGAGTGGAATTCCTGGGTCATATGGTAGTTCTATTTTTACTTAGAAGGAAAGCCTGTTGCCCTCTTCCCTCCCTTCTGCTTGAAAGGCTGTCATGTGAGAACATGATTTTGGAGGCCCTGCAGCCATCTTGCAGTCATGAGGGAAATGTAAGTCACAGAGGATGGTAGAGAGCCATCTGGAGTGTGGAAACTTACCATGGAGCCTTCTCTTTTTGAAATTTTTGATGAAAAATACATATCTAAATTAATTGCAAGTGTCCATAATGGTGCCCTCACCCCGCTCTGGACCTTTAGGGGCAGCTCAGGTGGGCCAGGCTACTGAAGGCAAGTTCTACATGCAGCCGTCTTCTCCCTTTCTGCTCTCCTGCCCTCCCCAGCCCTGTAAAGCTACAAGATAGAACCTTAGGACAGGACAGACATGAATTCAAACAGAGCCTGTCTCGGGTGTTCCCAGCTATTTTACAAGCTCATCATGATTCTAAGAACTAATGAAATCACCAGGAATGTTTTGAGACCTCAGACTCAACACACTTGAGTCTTTTTTTGGACTTACCAAATCCACTGCAAAAGGGACATTTGTGATAAGCCTTATGAATTGGAACCATCTGGCTGTATAAATGTACAGAATAGTAAGGGTGGAGGAGAAAGCGGAAGGAGTACCTAAAAAGAGATTTTGGTCTTGTCTGCATTTGATCCTTAATGCCTTCTTTGGCTTACATAATGAAACAATCATTAATGATAAGGTTCCTTTTTTTTTTTTTTTCCCCACAGATTTCTTCTCCTGATTAAGGTGACGGTCTCAAGTTCAAGGAGCCAAAAACTGCTTTAGCCTCAACTGATTTTTCTTTAGAAACATAAAACCTAGGACTTTCTGACCTGGCACATCAAGAGTTATTTAAAGATAATTAAAAACCCCATAATTTTGATATCTTCCTGGACTTACCCATAAACAGCCCAGGCTGTGCACTCTGATAGCTAATCTTTGATAGGTTTATTCCTCTGTCTACATGAGGTAAGTTTTTTCTTCTAGTACTAATCAACCGGCAGCTAGTGAAAGACAGTGTCCCCAACTCCCACACAAGACAAAGAGATTTTTTTAGTACTTCACAAATCAAAGCTTTTAAATCATGTTTAATAAAGGGAAATTTTAAGACTTTTATATGGAGATTTTATGGTTTTTTTTAACATTCTTTTGGAATAAGATTCAAATCTTTGGCACACTAAAGAGGCACATGAAGTATAAACTGAAACCATTTGCATTATTCAAGGGAACAAATGCTTTTACTTAACTATATGGTTATTTCAGAACCTTGCAAAGTGTTCTGGTATGAGGGAGTGTAGACGGGTGCTTTCAAAAAATTCACATAAAAAAAACCCCAATCAATAAATGACTGATAGAAACAAAGGTTCAGTTCACAGAAGGGCAAATACAAATATCTGATCACTAATATGTTCAGAACATTTGCAAGTTAAAAAAGAAAAGTAAATTAAAATGACAAAAAGATACAGTTTTTTACCTATCAAATTTTGGAGGAGATAGAGAGAGAGAGAGAGAGAGAGAGAGATGGATAAATAGATGCTAGATACAGGATTGAGGTACAAACACAGACCTCATGAGGGTATAAATTGGTAACATTTCAGGTAAGAAGTTTGGCCATTTCTGTTAAGAACTTTTAACATATGCATACTTTTGGACCCAGGAATTTCATTTCTAGGAACCTTCATATAATGGGCGCAGGTTTAGGTGGATGCTGTGCTCACAGTGCCTCCCCTGGAGAGAGAGAGAGAGAGAGAGAGAGAGAGTGTGTGTGTGTCTGTGTGCCTTATCTGCTGACTGATTCAGGGTCTGACTTCAGCTAATCAGACTCTTGCAGCAGGGCTCAGGGAGACCGAGCCTGAAGAGCACTCTAGGTCCTGCCTTCCTGATTCTAGGTTATCTGCCATGTTCTTCAACTTCCAGAGCTCCTCCTAGCTCCTTCCAATAATCCCATTTTTGCATGACTAGCCAGAATTGCTATACCTGTAAAATGTTCATACTCCTTGACTCGGTCTTTCTACTTTTAGGAATCTGGCCTATGAAATTAATTTGAAATTTGGACACAAAGAATACCGGGATCATTTAATATAAAAAAGCAAAAAAATATAAGTGCTCAAAGATTAGTACATTATATTTCAGCCATGGAAATTAAAAATTATGAAGCCATTTAGAACTGTGTTTCCAAAGACATTTTAATGACACAGAGAAATTCTCATGATATAATGTCAGATGAAAAGTAAAATTATAAATATAGCATGATATCAACCACATGTCATATATGCATGTACTTTAAAATAAAGAGAAAAATACAACCAAATGATTATCCACAGTAGTAATATTTTGAGTGAGTTTGATGTTCTTTTGTCCTTTTTCAATTTCAAAATTTTCAATAATGAACATCTATTACTTTTATAGTCAGAAAAATATACCTTATTTTAAATAATTAGAATTAGGTGAACTGAGAGACCATCAAGATGGCGGAAGAGTGAGACGCGGAGATCACCTTCCTCCCCATAAATACATTGGAAATACATCTACATGTGGAACAACTCCTACAGAACACCTACTGAACTCTGGCAGAAGACCTCAGACTTCACAAAAGGCAAGAAACTCTCCACGTACCTGGGTAGGGCAAAAGAAAAAAGAATAAACAGAGACAAAAGAATAGGGACGGGACCTGCACCAGTGGGAGGGAGCTGTGAAGGAGGAAAGGTTCCCACACACTAGGAAGCCCCTTCGCGGGCGGAGACTGCAGGTGGCGGAGGGGGGAAGCCCCGGAGCCGCAGAGGAGAGCACAGCAACAGGGGTGTGGAGGGCAAAGCGGAGAGATTCCCGCACAGAGGATCAGGGCCGACCGGCACTCACCAGGCCGAGAGGCTTGTCTGCTCACCCTCCAGGGCGGGCGGGGCTGGGGGCTGAGGCTCGGGCTTTGGTCGGAGCGCAGTGAGAGGACTGGGGTTGGCGGCGTGAACACAGCCTGAAAGGGTTAGTGCACCACGGCTAGTCGGGAGGGAGTCCGGGAAAAGGTCTGGAGCTGCCGAAGAGGCAAGAGACCATTGTTTCGCGGTGTGCGAGGAGTGGGGATTCAGAGCACCACCTAAATGAGCTCCAGAGACGGGCGCGAGCCACGGCTATCAGCGCGGACCCCAGAGATGGGCGTGAGACGCTAAGGCCGCTGCTGCCGCCAACACGAAGCCTGTGTGCAAGCACAGGTCACTACCCACACCTCCCCTCCCGGGGGCGGGAGCCTGTGCAGCCCGCCACTGCCAGGGTCCTGTGATCCAGGGACAACTTCCCCGGGAGAACACACAGTGCGCCTAAGGCTGGTGCAACGTCATGCTGGCTTCTGCAACCGCAGGCTTGCCCTGCATTCCATGCCCCTCTTTTCCCCTGGCCTGAGTGAGCCAGAGCCCCCTAAGCAGCTGCTCCTTTAACCCTGTCCTGTCTGAGCGGGAACAGACGCCCTCAGGCTACCTACATGCAGAGGGGGGTCCAAATCCAAAGCTGAACCCCAGGAACTGTGCGAACAAAGAAGAGAAAGGGAAATCTCTCCCAGCAGCCTCAGGAGCAGCAGATTAAATCTCCACAATCAACTTGATGTACCCTGCAATTGTGGAATACCTAAATAGACAATGAACCATTCCAAAATTGAGGCGGTGGACTTCGGGAGCAACGATATATATATTTTTTTCCTTTTTCTCGTTTTGTGAGTGTGTATGTGTATGCTTCTTTGTGTGATTTTGTCTGTATAGCTTTGTTTTATCATTTGTCCTGGGTTCTGTCTGTCCGTTTTTGTTTGTTTGTTTTGTATAGTTTTTAGCACTTGTTATCATTGGTGGATTTGTTTTTTGGTTTGGTTGCTCTCTTCTTTCTCTCTCTTTTCTTTCTTCTTTTGACTACATTTTAATTTTTTTATTTTTAATGATTATTTTTTATTTTAATGACTTTCTTTTCTTTTTTTCTTTCTTTCTTTCTTTTTTTCTCCCTTTTCTTCTGAGCCTTGTGGCTGATAGGGTCTTGGTGCTCTGGCCGGGTGTCACGCCTGTGCCTCTGAGGTGGGAGAGCCGAGTTCAGGACACTGGTCCACCAGAGGCCTTCTGGCTCCATGTGATATGAAATGGCAAAAATCTCCCAGAGATCTCCATCTCAACACTAAGACCCAGCTCCATTCAAAGACCAGCAAGCTACAGTGCAGGACACCCTATGCCAAACAACTAGCAAGACAGGAACACAGCCCCGCCCATTAGCAGAGAGGCTGCCTAAAATCATAATAAGGCCACAGACACCCCAAAACACACCACCGGATGTGGTCATGCCCACCAGAAAGACAAGATCCAGCTTCATCCACCACAACACAGGCACTAGTCCCCTCCACCAGGAAGCCTACACAACCCACTGAACCAACCTTAGCCACTGGGGACAGACACCAAAAACAACGGAAACTACAAACCTGCAGCCTGCTAAAAGGAGACCCCAAACACAGTAAGTTAAGCAAAATGAGAAGACAGAGAAACACAGCAGATGAAGGAGCAAGATAAAAACCCACCAGACCTAACAAATGAAGAGGAAATAGGCAGTCTACCTGAAAAAGAATTCAGAATAATGATAGTAAAGATGATGCAAAATCTTGGAAATAGAATGGAGAAAATACAAGAAACGTTTAACAAGGACCTAGAAGAACTAAAGAGCAAACATAGAGAGATGAACAACACAATAAATGAAATTAAAAATTCTCTAGAAGGGATCAATAGCAGAATAACTGAAGCAGAAGAACGGATAAGTGACCTGGAAGATAAAATAGTGGAAATAACTACTGCAGAGAGAATAAAGAATGAAAAGAATTGAGGACAGTCTCAGAGACCTCTGGGACCACATTAAACACACCAACATTCAAATTATAGGGGTCCCAGAAGAAGAAGAGAAAAAGAAAGGGACTGAGAAAATATTTGAAGAGATTATAGTTGAAAACTTGCCTAATATGGGAAAGGAAATAGTTAATCAAGTCCAGCAAGCACAGAGAATCCCATACAGGATAAATCCAAGGAGAAACATGCCAAGACACATATTAATCAAACCATCAAAAATTAAATACAAAGAACAAATTTTAAAAGCAGCAAGGGAAAAAAAACAAGTAACACATAAGGGAATCCTCATAAGGTTAAAAGCTGATCTTTCAGCAGAAACTCTGCAAGCCAGAAGGGAGTGGCAGGACATATTTAAAGTGATGAAAGAGAAAAACCTACAATCAAGATTACTGTACCCAGCAAGGATCTCACTCAGACTTGACGGAGAAATTAAAAGCTTTACAGACAAGCAAAAGCTAAGAGAATTCAGCACCACTAAACCAGCTTTACAACAAATGCTAAAGGAACTTCTCTAGGCAGGAAACACAAGAGAAGGAAAAGACCTACAATAATAAATCCAAAACAATTAAGAAAATGGGAATAGGAATGTACATATAGATAATTACCTTAAATGTAAATGGATTAAATGCTCCAACCAAAAGACATAGACTGGCTGAATGGATACAAAAACAAGACCTGTATATATGCTGTCCTCAAGAGACCCACTTCAGACCTAGGGACACATACAGACTGAAAGTGAGGGGAGGGAAAAAGATATTCCATGCAAATGGAAATCAAAAGAAAGCTGGAGTAGCAATTCTCATATCAGACAAAATAGACTTTAAAACAAAGACTATTACAAGAGACAAAGAAGGACACTGTATACTGATCAAGGGATCAATCCAAGAAGGAGATATAACAATTGTAAATATTTATGCACCCAACGTAGGAGCACCTCAATACATACGGCAAACACTAACAGCCATAAAAGGGGAAATCGACAGTAACACAATCACAGTGGGGAACTTTAACACCCCACTTTCACCAATGGACAGATCATCCAAAATGAAAATAAATAAGGAAACACAAGCTTTAAATGATACATTAAACAAGGTGGACTTTATTGATATTTATAGGACATTCCATCCAAAAACAACAGAATACACATTCTTCTCAAGTGCTCATATAACATTCTCCAGGATAGATTATATCTTGGGTCACAAATAAAGCCTTGGTAAATTTAAGAAAATTGAAATCATATCAAGTATCTTTTCCGACCACAACGCTATGAGACTAGATATCAATTACAGGAAAAAATCTGTAGGAAATACAAACACATGGAGGCTAAACAACACACTACTTAATAAGTGTCCATCGACAGATGAATGGATAAAGAAGATGTGGCACATATAAACAATGGAATATTACTCAGCCATAAAAAGAAACGAAATTGAGTTCTTTGTAGTGAGGTGGATGGACCTCGAGTCTGTCGAACAGAGTAAAGTCAGTCAGACAGAGAAAAACAAATACTGTATGCTAACACATATACATGGAATCTAAAAAAAAAAAAAAAGGTTCTGAAGAACTTAGAGGCAGGACAGGAATAAAGACACAGACGTAGAGAATGGACTTGAGGACGTGGGGAGGGGGAAGGATAAGCTGGGACAAAGTGAGAGAGTGGCATGGACATATATACACTACCAAATGTAAAATAGATAGCTAGTGGGAAGCAGCTGCATAGCACAGGGAGATCAGCTCAGTGCTTTGTGACCACCTACAGAGGTGGGATAGGGAGGGTGGGCGGGAGACGCAAGAGGGAGGAGATATGGGGATATATGTATATGTATAGCTGATTCACTTTGTTTTACAGCAGAAACTAACTCACCATTGTAATGCAATTATACTCCAATAAAGGTGTTAAAAAAAAAAAGAATTAGGTGAACTCTGTTTTACTTGCATTCATAGTGAATACAGTGTTCAATTGGACAGTTTGGGACACTCGTGTCCACCCAGCTTCATATTAAAGTCACTTGGACTACTTTTATCTATTCATCTATTTTTTGCTTTTATTTTGAGGATGAGTTTGCTTTTCTATAGTCAAAGATGAGCTACGTTCACCACATGCTATTAAAAAGCATTAATATTCCATCAGGTTCCTGGCATCCTGAGCTCCTCTCCTTGCACTTCTGGGCCACTTGCCTGCCACCAGCAGGTTCAGTTCTACTTCTGTCATGGGGGCCAATACTGGCTTTAGAAAAAAGGGTTAAATAAGGCTCCATACAATATTTAGGGTCTAAGCATTAAGCCTTGCTATTGTCCGTTGCAGATACTATGTGGGTCCAGTAATTTGCCCTGATTAACCAAAGAGCGGACTTTCTCTTTTGCTCCAGGCAAGGTGATGGGCACAATACCACAGCCTTTCTAGGACTAGGGCTTGGCATTCCCCTTCCACTTCCTTTTCCCTTTTTCTATTGCAAAGTTTATGATCTATTGATAAGCTTCCCAGGTATTGCTTACCTGTCAGATTGGCTGGCATGGGGGGAACTTAAAAATTATATACTCATGCCCAGATGATTCTAATTTAATCATGGATAGGGAGAGAAGAAGCCTGCAATCAGCATTTTTAAAACTCCCCAGGTGACTTTAAGGTACAGCCAGTGTCCAGAACCACTGGTTTATTTGGATTAGATCTGTATGGTTAAAGCCTGCCGAGTATGATAGGATCTAACTGAATGATTCAAACTGATGAAAATGAGGCACCTGTCCATTTCAGGTATATGGACCCAGCCCTCATGTCACTCTACACTTCCTCCATGACTTTAACTAGTTTCTCTAGTTAAAGAGAAACCATTTCTAGGTCCTGGGCTTCAGGCTATATTTGCATAACTACTGGCCATCTACAAGTCTGCCCCATAGATCTCTAACTTCCACATAGAGGCTGACCAATTAGTCCTCTCTTCCTGGCCTCTCCCTATGCTAGGTCGCATCAGTGATGGCACTACCACCCATGCTGCTCTCAAGCTAGACATCTCCGATGCATCTCTGACTCATTCATTTATCCCTAACATCAAATTCTATGCAACAGGGATCATAAATGTATTAGCCTCCAAAAGTCAGGCTGGAGAGAGAAATACAGGAAGGGTCTGGGTGTGACTATGGGAAAACAGAGAGTGCATCCTCCGTCAAAATGCATTCAAAGCTCAATATGTAAACCACCGCAGGCCAGACGGTGAGGTCGATGCCCTGGTTTACAATTCTTGTACGGAGTCTCCCTCCTTTGTATCTTTCTCTCCACTCCATCTCCTCTGCCTTCTCTCTGCCACTGACCCAGTGAGACCCTTGTTGTTTCTTACCTGAGCTACTGGGACAGCGTGACTGCTGTCTGTCCTCCGCATTAATGCCTGGGTCATCAGAGCCACATCACTACTCTTCTGAGTACCCTGGAGTCCTCAGACCTTGGAGCCGGTCTGCCTTGGTTTCACTCCCTTCTTCACCACTTTCTAGCAGTGTGATTTCAGACAACCTACAGAACCTATCTGTGCTTCAGTTTCCTCACTTGTGAAATGAGAATAATAATATATACGGACTAACTTAATCTATATATGAAATTTAATTTATATATGTATTATATTTAATATATATTAAATTAGTCCATGTAATATATATAAACTTCTTAGACCAATTCCTAGCACAAAAAAGCATTATATATATGTCTGTGTGTGTATATCTATATCTATATGTTATTATTATTTGTATGGATACTATTCTATCATTAAATAAAGCCCAGCTCCTTCAAAAGCCTTCCAGGGCCCCCTACACTCTGGGCCCTCCCTACCGTCTAGCATGATCTGTCACTACCTCACTCCCACACAGCAAAATTTACCACACTGGATTATTCATCTGTAATTTCCTGCCTCCTGGCCTTTTCGTACCCTTTGTTCCCTGAGATTGCCCTTATCCTTACAGCTGGCTATGGAAATTCTGTGAATTCTTCAAGTCCAGCTCATAGCAAACTTATTCTTGACCTCTTTATGGGGGCTCCAACGTGGAGTTAGTTTTGCCCTCCTAGGAAATGTATTTGCCCTTCGCTTTTTTCATTTCACAATCGTGCCTTATATGACAGGAGGCCTCCTTCTTTTGCCTACCTCGCCTACAACCCCCTACTGTCCAGGAGACTGTAAGCTCCTAAAGGCCGGGTTCTTGTCTTGTTCATGTTTTGAACACATTTACTATTTTACATTTATATTTTATGACCTTGCACTTAGCCAAGTGCCTGGTGTAAAGAAAGTTTTGCTAAAGTTTGTTGAAGAGAATTGTCTCATGTCCATTCCGAGCTGAAACAGACACTGGGTAATTATCTGGTGACTATAAACAGGGTGTGAAATTGGACACTCAGGACAAAATCACCTCTCTCAGATCCAAGTGGTCTGACCTGAGTGTCTACACTGATGAGACTAATGCTACATATCTAAGATACCCATTGCTCTGTGTGTGTCCTTTTGGACCTTTTCAGTTGCAAGTAATACTAAAACCTGATTCAAACAGATTTAAACAGTGGGGGCAATGTGGTGCCACCTGCTAATGAAATAGAAAGGTTCATCAAGGCTTGACACTAGCTCAACAGTGTCACCAAAGGCCCAGTTCCATCCTAGCTCTCCAATCTGTCATCTTCATGTGGTGTTGAACCCTAAGGCTCGCTGCCCCCCCCAAGATGGCTGCCAGAAGTTTCTGGGGAATATATGCTTCCTCACGTGTGTCCTCTGGCAGGTCTGCCATGTTGCACAACTCCAGGGTACACCACTGATGAAAAACTGAATTCAACACAATGCCAACAGTGTCCTCTGGATTTGTGCAATGCAATGGCCCTGGAAGAGGGAATCTCTCTAGGTGGCCGCCATAGAAGAGACAGGAAATTTCTCTACCAGCAGCCTTTAGAAAACATCTTGTTACATTTATGCATCCCATCTTCTCTGCCAGTCAGAGCCATTAGTGGGACCACTTGGATTGATCGTGTCAGGCTCCAAATTTGGGAGACCCTGAGTTACTATCAAAACAAGAAAGATGGTCAGTGATTCAGCTAGAAGAGACCAGGGAAGACAGAGTCTTCTCCATCCAACCAATGATATACATGTAATACATCAATATATGCATATATTTAATATATGCATACATATATAAGACAGTAATGTTCCTTTACTCAGCAAATCTTTGCCTGCTCTGTGCCTGATACAATGAACACTATTCATTCCCTGCCCTCAAGGAGGTAGTAGTCCTTTCTCATTTCTTCCTCTCTTTCATTACTAAGTTGAAATGGCTGAACCCTTCTCTTACCCTTGATGTAATCTCTTCAGAATCTGTTTCCAGTATGTACCATTCTTTCATCTTTAAGTGGCTCATGGGATCACATTTAAGCCATTGACATGTGTTTAGAGACTGAGGTGCTGTAAGGAAGTTATGCCTGTGGCCCAGTGGGCATCTTTCTAAGGGTGACCAAGGTCTCCCCAGCCATAGAGACGGGATTGCTTAGGCTGACAGACACCACCTTGGACCCTCTGTTGAGCCCTGGGAGACAGGCAGATTTCCATAACTAAATGCTCTCAGGGCTATTCCAGCCATTCTACTCACGTTGCTACTCAACCTGGAAGATACATTTGGCCTCTTTTTAAATGAATGATGTATTTATATTGGATCCCAGGCATTTTGAGATAGAATTAAAACAATGATTTTCCCATGTGTAGTGCTATTTCTGACCACCTACAAAGTCCATATTTCCAGTTTTACTGGAGGTAAATCTATCAGATGAGACTGAGGAGACCAGAAGTCTGGGCTCTGTCATTTATTAGTTCTTTTACTCTGAGCAAGGCACTTCACCTCTTTAGGCTTCAACTTCATTCATCAACAGCAGGATGCAGAAAATATTTATTGGGTGCCTGTTATGGGCCAGATTCTGTGCTAGATGCTCAGGATATGACCATAAAGGGAATTTCCTCACCTACAAAGTGAATGGGAGGCCTAGACAATGTCAGCCTTCCTGTGGCTATAAAGACCACATGCTTTGGAGATGGAGACAGCAGGTATACGTCCCCAGGTTCTGCAGCAGTTACTCGTCAGCAGCAAGTTGTGATGAGTACAGAGACCATCCCCACCTGTCATAACCATCTCTCTCGTCTTCCTCTCGTGCTGGGACCACATGATCAGGGTGTACACTCTATCCTGCCAGGGCCTGCAGAACTCTGACTTTAGGTAATTCATCATTTAGTTTATAGATTAGTAGGTTATAAATATCCTATCCAAAATAAGTCATATATTCTCCTTTCCTTAAAGTATATTCCCAGAAGAACAGGTGTACTTTATCTCCTTTCATATAAACATCAGAGCCTGATCCTGTAGAGTTCATTTAAAAAAAGAATCCATTGGTGGGTGGTAACATTCCTTTTGGACTCTCTGGCTGCTCGTGGAGTTGTTCTCAGAGTGATCAGTGATCATCCAGACAGCAAGGAGAAATTAATCACATTGGAAGTTTGTCTGCTGCTATAAACCAACCAAAGATAATGGTGCCTGTGGCTGTGAGGCACAGGGGAAGGAGGAATGGAACTGGAGCCGGAGAAGCTGGGTTTGTTTAAGTCTCAGCTCAGCCAACTTAGCAGAGAGATCTTGGGTATGTCTCTGAGCCTCAATTTTTTTTTTTTACCTGCAGATGAGGATGCCTACTCTACTTCTCAGAGTTGTTATAAAGATTACAAGAGATAACGTGTGTGAAATGTACTCTACAGGTGTTAATTATCATTCTCTGTATTTCAGGATTTCAAGTACTTTCCTTTACAATAAAGATGAGAAAGATGCTCCAGAGGCAACAGCCGGAATCACAGAGTTATGGACCTGGATAGGACCATGACGGCCAGTCAGCTCACCCATGCTCTTTCACAGAAACTAAACCCCAGAAAGGTTGAGTGACTCACCCAAGAGAACAGTATGGAACGCTATATAAAAAAAAAAAGCTAAAAATAATTTTTAAACTGAGGGTTCATCATCGCACATAACAAGAAGTCTAGAGAATGGGCTATTTTAGAAAGTCAACACTATTAAGACTCAGACCATCCCCCTTCATGTTGGCAAGGTGGTTGCCACAGTCCCAAGCATCACAGCCTCACACTATAATATCCAAAGGGAGGAAGGGGTGTGTGTGTGTGTGTGTGTGTGTGTGTGTGTGTGTGTGTGTGTGTGTGTGTGTTGGGGAAAGTAGTGGGAGGAAACTCCCCTTGTACATCTTTCTTCTGCTGTGAGAATGTGAATATTTCCCAGAGGCACCCAGTAGACCTTCCCTCAGAGCCCATTAACCAGGACTGAGTTGTTACATGCCCACCTTTAAACCAATTACTGACAAAAAAAGGATGAGGATTACTATTATACGGTTAGATGATTTATGATTTTTACCCTGGGACCAGCTTCCCTGAACATATTGCTCGCCCATGCCTAAATAGTACCTGAGTTGCTAGTACCAAAGAAAAAGTGGGGAACAGCCATTGGGCAGGCAGCCAACAGGGTCTGCCATCCTGTCAAAAAGATCCCATGCTTTCTAGCTTTTGTTACAGGATAACTAGTGACTCTTATCACATAGAGGAATGACTCCATGATATCCATGGTCTAGTTCCTCCTATACACAGGCTAATTCCGTCAAGGTCTGTGATCTTTTGCAATATACATGAATATTTCAATCTATTCTTCATTATCCAAATATAAGGAAGTACTAGATTAAACCCACATTAACTCCTAAATAAGAACATAGCTAAAATATCTATTCATTGATTCCAAACATTTTTTTTTGTTGCTACTATGTACTAGGAACTATTTTTGGTGTGATTTATACATGGTACTGGGATAAATGTTCATCTATTTGGAAAGGCAAAGTAATTAATGCGTAAAGTCTTAAAGAATTAGATATTTTAAAAACAATATTTATGGAAACTTGAGATTAGTAAGACCTATTATAAAGGAAAGGAATAAAATCATAAAGGAAAATTTTAAGTTGCAAAAAAGTTTTAAAATTCCAGTGCATCTGAAAAAAAATATGTTAAAAGATAAAGAAAAAAACTAAGAAAAATTATTGTAGTATCTTTGAGAGGATGTTATTCTTTAATATATATACAGCTTTATAAATCAGTAAGAAAAGGAGGACAACCTAAAAAAATGGTCAAAGGACATAATCATATGTCATAAAATAAGAAATATAAATGGTCAATAAATAGACTTAAAATGCTCAACCTCACTAGTAAAGTGCATAAAGTTGTATGTTTAAAGCAACACGATACCATTTTCACTTATTAGACAAATGATATTAACAAGTGTTGGTATGAGTATTTGGGAAATGAGCCTTCTTATCTACTGCTGGTGAGAATAGGAACTGGTTCAGATTTTTAGGAATTCAAGTTTATGATATTCAACAAAACCTTAATAAGAGGCACACCTTTTAATCCCGTCATTCTCCTTCTGATCATTTATCCTAAAGAAAAAATCAAGGTACACGCAAAGATGTTTTGAATCAATACACTCACCATGGTTACTTTTTTTTTTTTTTTTGCGGTACGCGGGCCTCTCACTGCTGTGGCCTCTCCTGTTGCGGAGCACAGGCTCCCGACGCGCAGGCTCAGCGGCCATGGCTCACGGGCCCAGCCACTCCGCAGCATGTGGGATCTTCCCGGACCGGGGCACGAACCCGTGTCCCCTGAATCGGCAGGCGGACTCTCAACCACTGTGCCACCAGGGAAGCCCACCATGGTTACTTTTAATGGCACTTGAAACTCAGGCTGTGGGTCCCAAGTACGCAAACCAAACTTAACTGTAAATTGGTTGAACTTAGGTCTGGAATCCACTAGAATTTTATAGACTGTGCAGCAGAAAATCTTCTAAAATACTTTTCAAAAAGCAAGGTATTTAAATTGTTTATGCTTTCTCTTTGATAACCCCAATGACCCTTTTGTGGGAAAGAATAGCCAAAAAAAAATAAGAAGAAGAAAAAATTACCTTCACCTTCAAATTTTAAAAAATGTTTTAGAAATGATGTTTTAAATTGGATCATCTTGTGAAAATTAACCTTAAAAGGTGATATTAAAAAAATGTTTAAAGATGAACCTACAGGTGCTACAGAATTAAAGAGAAAAATAAAGGCATGAAACAGTTTAAATGAGCGGAAAAGCAAGCTTCAGAACAGATAGCTACATAGCAGGATTTTCTGTTTTGTTTTAGATTTTTTGTTTTATAATTATTACTATTTAACATTTACTTATTAAAATTCAAAAAAATATTTTAATTCGAAAATTTTGGATTGCTCATATTTAAAGTTGTGGTTTATATGTGACTTAAGAATTAATGAAGATACTTTTGAAAAGAATTCAAATCTTTGTTAATAGTTTGTAAGACTTCCTCAAGGTAGGACATAAGCTACAAAATGAGTAGACCTAATAGTAGCTACCATTTATTGAGTGTTCACTGTGTGTTCGGCACTGCATATATCAGCTTTGCATGGATTAACTCACTGAATCCACACAGCAATTCCATGAGGAGGCACCATTATTATCCTCATTTTACAGATGAGGAAACAGAGCACAGGGAGGTGATAAACCTCCCCGGGTATGCACTAGTCGTGCCTGGAAAAGCAGTTTGAACCCAGAGGCCAAGCTCTAACCATGAGGCACAGCTGCCTCTGCTACCTAAACAAGATTGGGTACCTGGCTGCCAAAGACAACCCCATAGAACAGAAGGAGGAGGTATACACAGGGCTTCCAAATCTGTTCACTAGACAAATCATCAGGGGCAAGCTGTGAAAATACAGATTCCAGAATCAAAATCTCCTGAGATGGGAGCTGGGAACTGCCCTTTTTTTTAGACCAAGTCACGGAATAATAGCTAATTTTTCAGTGTTTACTATGTGCTAAGCGCTGAGCTAACTGCCTTGCACGCCTGGCCTCATTTAACCTCACACCAACCCCATGTGGCTCATATGCTCTTTATCCTCTTCCCCTTTTAGGGATGAGGCGACAGAAGCCTTAGAGAGGTTAGGTAACGTGCTCGCGGTCACACAGCCCACGGGCAGTCGGTTTTGGAACTGCCTGAGCCTCCAAGCCTTGACCTCCTGCACCAGGCATTCTGCACAAGGGCAGGGTTCATGGAGAAAATGCCACTTTTGGCTGCACCAAAGGGCATTCCCAGGCCTCTGGTAAGGAGGGCAGGCCCTAGGGAGTGTAGGGCCCACCTCCCAACACACAGAAGTTTCTCCAGGCTGAGGGACCAGTCGGTGGGCTCTGGACTAGAGGACAGAGAAAACGCAAACCAAAGCAGGGCCCCATGAGCCACGCAGAGGACTTCGAGCCGCAGAGACAGCTGCAAACTCCACGTTTGGGCTGGCACGCAAAGGGTGTGCCCGGCCTGGACCAAGCCTCTGCTAGGATACAACCTGAAATCTGGAACATTCTCAGACCCTCAGGGCCTGCTAAGAATATCAGATGCGTTAAGCTGCCCTGTTCCTCCAACACTCATGAAATTTAAAACAAAAACAAAACTAGACAATAAATTAAACTCAACAAAGCTCTGTTTTTTCCTCATCCTCATGACTTCAGTGCTATGTTGAAATATCATCAAATACCAATTTCTTATCAACTGCCCTAATCACGAGCTTCGTCTGCACTGGGGCACCAGCTTTTCAACACTGCTAAGGTCCCATTCTGCTACATCTCTGCCAACAATCAAAGTTTCCTTGTGGTAAATTATGGCCAGTGTGTTTATGTGGGAAGGGGGAAATTTCCTGCCTCAATTTAGACTGAGGTGTCAATATGATAAATATCAGGATAACAAGGATATGAGACAGATTCTTCCACCATCTCGCGCTCTCTCTGTCTCTCCCTCTCTCTCTCTCTCTCTCTCTCTCTCTCTCTCTCTCTCTCTCTCTCACACACACACACACACACACACACACACACACACTTTCAAGGAATGGCTATGAGAACCTGGAGCATAAAACAGGAATCAGAGGGCTTCCCTGGTGGCGCAGTGGTTGAGAGTCCGCCTGCCGATGCAGGGGACGCGGGTTTGTGCCCCGGTCCGGGAAGATCCCACATGCCGCGGAGCGGCTGGGCCCGTGAGCCATGGCCGCTGAGCCTGTGTGTCCGGAGCCTGTGCTCTGCAACGGGAGAGGCCGCAACAGTGAGAGGCCCGCGTATGGCAATAATAAAAAAAAAAAGCACAGGAATTAGAGAATGGAATGAAGAGAATGTTATAAGGAAATCTTTGGAAAAACCTGCGCTTTGAACACTCTTGTCCCACCTTCCCAGTGGGATTGGGGAGGGCCTCATGAGGGTCTTTCCCGATGCCCTTCACAGAGCCGGGTGTGTCCCTGCAGTGGGAGGGTCTGCATTGTCATGGGCTGGGGCCACGCGGAGGAAGACTTCATTAGGGAACACAAGAGGCTGGAGGTGGCCGGCCAGCTGCCCTGGACTGATGAAGGCAGCACAAGGCCGAGTCAGAACAGACGTGGGGCCACCTGTGTCGAGGGAGCTGAAGGAGAGAGAGAGGAGCCCTGTAGAGTCCCCCAGGAGGGAAAGTCTCAGTCATCCTCCAGGTCCCAAGAATCTCATTAGGAACTTCTCTGCCCTTATCTCATTCCCCCACCCCACCTTATCCCATCCCACCTCTCTGGCAAGGGGATCTGGGGGAATAGTCTTTGATGGAGTGGGGGGAAGGAGGAAAACAGCTGAGGCGAGAAAGACTGCAGGACCACTGCAGGGCATCAAGGGTGTGAGAGAGGTTGGGACCTGGGACCTTGGACCCTTTGCTGCAGTGCTGCAGGGCTTGCACCTGGACAAACATCTCCTCAAGCAACAAAATACAAAGAAACTATAAGGGACTAAAAATAACTGTATGCATGCACAGTTGGGACAAATTATGGAGGACAGATACAAAAAGACTAAAAAGACCAACTGCCACTTCTCAGGTGCCAGAAGCAAAAACAGGGTGCTGGGAGCAAAAGCAGGGTACGACGTATGGCCCCTGCACTCAATACTACCAAAGGGGTGGGCAGGCCACCTACGCCAACCCTCTGGCCTGACCTCCGGACACACCCCTCCCCTCACCCCATATAAGGAACCAACTTCTCCCCCACCCCTGCTCAGAGAGTTAGCAAGGGAACCTGTTACTTTTTCTTGCCCCCCCCCCCTTGCTGCAGCGGGGGCCCCAATAAAGCCTTGCCTGAATTTCCTGTCTGGCCTCTTATCAATTTCTATTGGTTAAGGAAGGCCAAGAACTCTGGTCGGTAACAGGTGGAGGGGAGATTTGCTGCCAGGTCAAGGGTAGAATATTCACTATTACCAGTGTAGGCTTTTTTGTCTTCTGATTCAAGACTACGTGACTTAAGGGAACTCAAGGCTGTCATTACGGAATGAGCATAAAAGTCACAGGCCTGCCTGATTTTCATCTGGCTTAAGGGAACATTACCATCCCAAATAAAGTTTAAACGCACCAAGGGAAGGAAAAATAAAGTTGTGCCTCAAATATATCACAAGTTGTGCCTGTTCAATTTACTGCTCTCACTAACATTTATCCGGCACCTACACTATGATAGAAGAACCACTTGTTAGCTTCCTTAAAGCTCAAAACAGTTCTTTTAGGAGGAGGCATAAACCTCCTCATCTTTACAGACAAACAATACAATGGAGGCTCAGAGAGGGTAGGTGATTGGCTGAGCTGAATTTTGAGCCCAGTTGCATTGTCTGCACTACAAATGCCACAGTGCCCGGGGGTGGGAGTGCCTGTAGCCTCCAGCAGAAAGATTTCCCTGTTGGAGGCTTGGGACAGTGGACATGCTGATAATTATTAGAATTGCAGAGACAAGAGTTTCCATCAGCGTACAGAGACAGCAACACAGACACTCCTGGGAGGTCATCTGATTTGAATTGTATTTCAGGCAGCAGCGGGGGATGGATGCTGGAACCACTCACTCTTCTGCATGACTCATCCTGGCACAGTGGTACAGAGACACTTCCCCCACCTCCCATGGTGGTTAAAAGATACCAGTCTTGTCCCCATTGACACCATGCTGGTGTCTGTATAGACTGTGCAAGCCACACAAATACAGCCAGAAGATAGATAGATAATAGATAGATAGATAGATACAGATAAAGCATGGTGTCCAAATCAGCAGACAGACAAGAAAAAGTAGAGCAAGTTTAGAATTTTACAAAAAGATGCTGTTTAAAACTCCCATGAAACATAAGCTGTGATAGGAGTAGGGTCTTTCAGTAATCAGGGTCAGGGTTTGAAACAGAAAAACTTCATTTTCATCAATCTTTAACCTAATGTGTCAGGAAACTGGATAGGTGACATTTTTTTTTAACTTTTCATAAAGTCTCAATAAATCAGGTTCACACGACTTGTAAATTTCCAGGCAATCCACATGTCACCCCCCACCCCACTCCTCACAACTCCTACCCACTCGCCACCTCCGGAAGTCACGTAAACATATCAACAGAAGCAGGTTCCTCTCAAGGACAGGCTGCTGCATTCTTCAGATTATTAAATCGGCATGAAAAGCCACCATTGTCCTGGCAAGACATTCATGCCACCCAGATTGACCGAATCTCCTACTGAACCACCCAGTTCAGGCCAGAGGGGCCTCCCAGCCAGCCATGGGGAGATAATTGCACCAGAGTATGGGGGCAGGGGTGGGGTTGGAGGAAGGTCACTAATTTATCTTAGTGGGGTGCTAACTTTGAAGCACATTGAAGGCTACTTAAATGTTAACATTTCCAAGGGGAAAGCACAAACACCTAGCTTTCAAGCCATCAAATTTTTCTTTTAAGAGATAACCACCTCTGACTCAGAAGACAAATATTAAAAATAAAAATACCCAATCCAAACAAAAACCAGACTAGCTCTCCACCAACCGTACGATCTTGGTGGTCTCCAGGTGAAAGAAGTAGTGCATGCCTCTGTGTGTGTGTGTGTGTGTGTGTGTGTGTGTGTGTGTGTGTGTGTCTGAGTTCAGTCCAGCACAGGTTTTCTTTTTTAAACTGTTTCCTTTTCCCCACCTTTCAAAGGTTAGCTAAGTTATACAAATTCATCTGGCCAAAGAAAATCCCATTTATAAGTGATGAAACATGGTCTTATGAAAGATAAATAGAAAGAGAGATTTCATTAGCATGAAGCAAAAAGAAAAAAACACAACAGTCCCTCACCTAATCCTCCATTCAATAAGGGGAAATTGTCTTAAAGAATTTAAACAATGAGGTTTAAATCAGAGCACCGTTGCATGTTTTAGAAGTTATTTGTTGCTCCTTCCATGTACCTTTCCCCACACACACACAAAAAAAGGTTGCAGAAGAATGTTTCAAAGAAAGAACAAAATAGATGTTATTTATTTGCATTCAAAGGTGAAATTTTAGTTGTTAAAGCCAGAGTATAAACTTAAAACTGGAAGTTACAAGGCCCAGATTTTGCCTTTTCTCCTCCTGCCAAGGTCTCTTCATTAGAAACCACTTGTATCTCTCATTAGGTTGCTGGCCTCTCTGCTTTCAGTCGAGTGGTTCACCCACAGGGAGAGCTGAACCCAGCCAGCTCCTCCAGCAATAATGCTTTCACTGCCCCTGCAGGGACTCCTTTTGTGGCAGCTGCAAAAATCAGCTGCACCTTTCCGGCCTGACCAGGACAAAGCTTGGAGGAAAGAGAGCAGGACCAAACTGTCATTCCAATTCCTCTACCACAATAAAATCCCAAAAGATTTTGAATGGTATAGGGCTTAGATGTTGAACAAAACAAGGCAATCTTTCTATTATAAGCGGGTTTAATAGCCTAATTAAACGTCTGGGGTTTCCTTGCTTCTCTCCCACCACCACTAACCGGAAAACTGAAAAGGGGAGGGACGATCGCTACAGAGGGTGTGATACCATCTCAGAAAGTTTGAGCCTGAAAGGGTTCCTTATTTTGTACATAGGGACACAGCACATGTGGATGTTAGAAAAGGTTCTAGTGCAACTTTGGTGAGTGTAGAACTTCAGCACTGTAGAATCAAAGCAAAACATGAAGTCTGGGTTATTATTTTTTTCCTTTCAATTCACATCCTTGTCCAGACAAAGTTCTGTCTTGACACCATGTCTTTGTCTCCTGAGACCATCCAAGGAAGAAAAACCTAACCCACCCAAACAAACAAAAACCAACCAACTCTGGCTTTGATATAACTTTCAAACGCTCAAGTCATAAATAATGGCAACCACTACGGTCTAACATCTGTTTGCCTGCCTTCTCCCACCCCCCTCTCCCCACCCCCCCAACCTGAAGCCTGTCTTACTTGTTTCCCTTGCCCTTCTTTGCTATTTCAGCCAGAGGAATGAACTTTGTATTGGAAATTCCAGGCCAGGTGTGAGGTATTTAGATTAACCTTGACAGAGATAGCAATGACTAATTTAAGAAAAATATAAACTGGCAGAAGACATTGCAGTAGATGTTTCCCCAGGAACAGGATTAACAAAGAAAAATAAAAGAAAAAGACGTTACATCCGGCATATTTCAAAGATATGAGAAAACACACCGATTGTATAAACCAAGAGAAAGCTCCAAGTTGTCTCAATTCACATAGAATTAAGGCGGCAGCAATAAAACTGCGAGACTATAAATACAGCCACAGCCTTCCCTCATCCTGCAGCCCCACTGGCACAAACAAACTTTATTAGAACATTCTTCTTGGGACTTTCTTTTCACTCGCCGCTGACAACCTCCCAGTTCTTTGACACCCACAGTTCCAGTCTTTGCATCAGCCAACATGGCCCAGTTCCACACTAGTTCTTTTCATCACTCAAAACGTCTCCACCACCAAGATCGCCAGCTCTGGAGTTCTCCTCACACACCGCTACCTCTTTGTCTGCCATCTTTCTTTCTAATTCTATTGAGCCAAACCTCCCCCAATCTAAGCCTCTCTCTACTATTCTCATCCTTTAGCACCACTGGTTTCATTTCTATCCCCATTCAGCCCAAACTTCAAATCCCTCAGTTCAATCATGCCCTGTTTATTAGACCATCTCAACCGGAGAATCCCCAGGTTCTTCATTCTCCACTTCCCTCCAAGATCAGCCGAATATCACCGGAAAAGGCAATTTAATACAAATGCCTACTATTTCACTCCCATGTTCTCTCCCTTATGCCCAGGAACACTCTTCTTGCAGTATTTCCCAGGGGTACTCAAAACGCATCATTATGTTCTTTCTCCGTATCCCAGTTCTCTTGCAATTATCTTTGATGCCTAAACCCACATCTTCTTTCTTCACCTATTCATCTAACGAGGTGCCAGGTCCTGCTGACTTTATCTCCACAATAATTTTTAAATTGTTCTCTTCCTCTCAGTTTCAGTTCCTATCCCACTTCATGGCCCCATGATCTCTGCTTAGCAGTCTCTGTAGACCCCATCCTGTTCACCCAACTCCCAGCCTCCACTTTCCAATCATTCACGCCTGCAATCATTTCAATCCCACAAAGAAGCCTCCAGTGGCCCCCCGCTGGCTACCAACTGAAATACAAACCCCAAAGCCCAGCACAAATCCAGCTACAACACAGCCCCAGCATACTTTTCCAGCCTCAGCCCTCACTATTCCACCATTCTTTGGCCAAACTGGAAAAAACACATTGTTTTCACACCTCTGCACTTTTTGATCAATTCCCACCCACCCCTATTTGTCTTTCAAGCTTCTGCCATCTTTCTAGGCTCCTCTCAAATGCCTTCTCCTCCATGAAGCCAGTGATCTTTCTTCCCGTCAGGATCCACAATAGGTTGGTGGCCACCTACAGTCACTTCATCTCACTCTGCCTTGGAGTTTAGGTCTATACTTGTCTCTATTGGATGCTTGCTTCCCGAGGAGCCCTATTTTTTTTAGCTTTGAATTCCTACAGGGTTTGTAAAGTGCCTTCCACGGTATAGGGGCCGAGTAAGTATTTGTGCAAAGTAAAAAGGAACGAGTAAAACAAGCAGCTGGATCTGGCATTTCAAGTCTCCACTCTGCTCTTAATTGGGGAGGGGAGGGGGGCTCCAGGAGGTCCCTTTACTTCTCTGGGTCTTGAAAAAGAAGAGCTTTTAAGTTGGAGCTCTCTAAACTAATAGTCTGACTCAATTGCAATAATATTCTTCTGCTAACTGAATAAATTTGGAAAAATACTGCCACTTCCATAAGAAAAATCGCCCCAAATAGGTAGTTCTAGGAACTTCCAAGCATAGCCTTGTCACCATCAGGGCTGACTGCATATAAACGTATTTAATGGGGAAAGGTCTGGGGAGCAAGGTTGTGATCCCAACACCGTCTGACATCTCCTGACCTACCCACCTACCCCAACATTTTTATGTGCAGATATTAGATTGCATGTTGTTTCTCCAAGACTTAAAATAAATTCCACAGAGTCCTCCTTTCAAAGTCTTATTGGGTCTAGTGAGAAATGATGACGGGATCAGGGTCTGCCATTATTTATAGTTTAATTTAATTTCCTGAGTCAGTCTCACCTCTCCCCACTCTCACCTCTTCCCACTCCCAGTCCAAGGGTAAGTGGTGACCCCTGTTCTGAAAGTGGCACAGAATTTTATTTATTTATTTTTTATTTATTGAATTTAGGTAGCTCCTACTACAAAAGACCATACTGAAGCTCTGCCATTCTGCTAACTCACAGAAACATGTTTTGCTTTATCCTTTTCATAAACCACACAGCAACTGAGAGTGTAAAGGATATTTTTGGACTGTTGGAGACAATACTGAGCATTATGACACACCGTTGAGTTTGTAGGATGAATGATACTATATTAAATATTATTGTTATGTATGCTATAAACAGATCAATATGTCATAGCAACACTACAACATTCATCTAACCTCTTCATCTAAAAGAACAGGAAGGAGCTAGGGAAAGTAAGACTCTCCGGGAAAGTCATTCAAGCCCCATGGCCCTTGGTAATGAACTTTAGAGCTGGGCAACACTATTACTAGCTTTACTTCCCAACTCAGTCTCATTTAATCCAGGTGACATTCTGATGAAACCAGCAGAGCAGGTGTTATTATCCCCAATGAACAGATGAGAGGACTGAGTCCCAACCTACTTGTCAAAGGGCACACTGGGGAGAGCCGGAGCCACCAGCCAGGAGCCCTGGGTCCTGGTCCTATCATTCTGTCACCATGTGGCACTGCCCCGGAAAAGCACCTGGAAAATATTAATTCCAAAGCCTGCATTTCCAAAATGAGAAAAAGAAGGCATAGACTCTGACAAGGCCCCCCACCTACTTGGTCAGAGAATGGGTGAGAGCCAGGCCTTGCGACTCCCCAGCCGCAGATGGTCTCTGCTCGCCAAAAGGGAGCAAATTACATAAAAACTAAACTGTTCTGAGAAGGTATTAATCATGCATAGACCAAAGGCATTATACACTTGCAATAGTCCACATAAGTAATATTTAAACTGTGAGAAAAATCATCATATGCCTGAGCAGGCAACAGGGCTACTTGAACAATTAAGAAAATAATACTGACCTATGAGGACGGCGCTTACAGCTGCATTCCAATCAAATTTACAATAAAGTTAACTTGGCAAATTTAGTGATTTTATATATTATATATGTAATATACATGATGATATGTATTATATATTATCAAATTTAGTGATCTTATATATAATTATATACCCTATAATTATATCTAATCAATTTCTTGATTATATAAAATTGATGATATATGATTTATATCATTATATATATTATATATACACACACATCCTGTTGGGCAGATGAATATTAAGTAAAAATAAAAAGTAGGTCACTTGAATGACTTTAATTAGCATCATACAATCCGACGTATACTTCTTCTCCTCTTTATTAAGTCTTCCCGCATGTTTTCAGCATCAGCGACATCAGTTTGCCCTGCTAGCCTGCACTCTTTATCCTGATCTCTTATGCTCCGTTTTCCCTTAATGTAGCACTATGGCCACCCTCGTGTACTACTTTCTTCCCCACCCCCAAGACACTCACACACACACACACACACACACACACACACACACACACACACACACGCGTGCTTCACTGCTTTTGCTCTTGCTATCTCTTCCAGTTAGGATACTCTTCCCACCCGTTTTTGCCTGGCTAAATATCACTTATCCTATGAGACTCAAGCTTCATCTCTGACAACTTTACCTCAGCTCTCAACTAGAATAATGCCTTCCCTTATTGATACACCGAACGTACATGAATCTCAAAATAATGACGCTGAGTGAAAAAAAAACACAAAAAAGTATATGCTGTATGATTCCATTTATATGAAATTCTAGAAAATGGAAACTAATTTATAGGGAAAGAAACCAGATCATTGATTGCCTGGGGACAGTGTAACAGCAGTAGAGGTGGGATAAGGAGAGGAAAGAGGGAGGGATTATCAAGAAGCACAAGAAAACTTGGGGGGTGATAATGTGTATTATACTGATCTTGTTGATGTCTTCACAAGTGTCTAAATGCCTAAAATTATCAACTTGTACACTTCAAATATGTACAGTTCATTCTACGTCAGTTATATCTCAATTAAACTGCTAAAAAGTAAAAAAAATTAAAAAAAAAGTTTTTCCTGTGTACTCTTTCCATATATATTCTGTATATACCTCTATCTTATCCCTCACTGTGTTTCAATCACGTTACCTGTTTACATTCTCTGTCCAGTTAACCAGAATGCAGTTGATTAAGGATTTCACTAGTCCTTGGTGACAAAGAGTTGGTGATTAATATTGGGGCACCAGAATATAGGCTGTCGTGAGCGGTGGTAACTCACATCAACAGCACCTCTTGTAGAAGACTACTTATCTTAGCTGGTTGATGTATTTAAGAGCCCTATTCAGTATCCTTCATCTTTGTCATCTCTCCATTTTTGTAAAATTCTCCCCCTTTTAAAATTTTCCCTTATGTTTTCATCATAAGTTATGCCACCCCTCATAACCCTTGGCAGTATATTTTCAGTCCCATAATCTGATGATCTACGACAACAGTGAGGCTTTTTTAATTTAAAATTTGCAATCATTTAAGGTGTCTTTAACAGCGATTTGGTGAATAAAATCTGTTTTCACTTATGAAATTGAAAGTCAAGCATTTGACTTGCCAGGCTCAATATTTTCCTTGAAAATACTTAATAAACTGTAATGCACTTAATAAAAATTACATAAGCAGATTCAGATTGTGCCTTATTTCAGATTCAGAGTTGGTACTTTCAACAAGTGTTTTTTAAAAAGAATAAATGAAATGAAAATGGTTAAATATTTCCTAAACTTCTTCAAAGATTAGTACTTGTCTTCTCTCCTCCCTCTGTTCTGAATAAACTTTCCCAAACATTTTATCCGTTGTGGGCATCTTTCAAAGAAATATTATTCTGACACATGTTTTCCTCTTCTACTGCTTGGCCCCCACTGATGCCATCCCTGCCAAGCCTGCTAAGCTGTGTGCAGGTCGCTGCCACCATCTCCAGTGCCTAAAGATGTGTCACCACCATTGCACACACTTGTGTCTGCTGGGCTTAGCTGCCTCTGCCCCTCCCTGTGCACTGCCCTCTGGACCTTCTAGATCTGGCTCCCACCACAGGGCAGTGCTCCCTCTCCCACTGGGTACTTCCATTCCACCCATGCTGACACATCGAGGTTCTGGAAGTGGCCGAGTTTCTGCTGTGGTTAAGTGGGGAACACTGCCCTCTCCACATCATATGGCTTTGCCCCAAGTCTCTCCCAGAGTTTTGATTCCCAATCTCCTCTGTCCCCAGGACTTAACATATTATTTCATGGAGGGACTGGCTTCTTACTGGGACACACATGTCCTGCTTCACTCTCCTTTTAGGAAAAATTCTGCCCAAGAAAGTGTCTCCATCCCCTGTGCACATAGGCTTCTGCAAATGTGCCCTCAGAGGCACGGTTTAAGCATGTGAATCAGGAACCTAGCTTAGGCTCCGTCTAGGACAAGGGATGCTATGCACATTTTTGTCCAAAATTTTGTCCAGGTGCAAAATGAATGTGAACATTCAGTTTATCATTGCAAACACGGTCTTAGATTTATCACATCGCAAGCAGATTCTCAGAATACATATTTGGCTTTTATTAAGATTTCCCTCCAAAAAGACAGTTTTCTATGAAACATGACTTTTAAAAGACCTATAAAATTAGAATATTTTTAAAACATTTGAGCATGTGGTTCTGGAGGAAAAGCAGGAGAAGCTGGCACGGGAAATCTGAACATTCACAGGATTCGATCCAGATGATCTCAGCTATTATGGGAATTACTTAATGGCCATTCTCATGTACTTGTCACTCTATTTAGCTTTGATGTGAATACACTAGCTTTGCTGTCTTTGATTATAAACAGAGCACTACTGGAAAACTGGGAGTTTGGAAAAGAGTAACAATGGTGATTGAACGAATGGCAACAGACTATATAAGGAAACATTTGAGATAAATGTCTATATTTACATGAAATATATTTAGCATAAACTCACATCTGAAATGTATATATTTGCATATATTGAATAGTTACTGATAAACAAATATTTCATTTTTACATATGACATCTATTATGTTGTTCTGTGAAAGACTAGACTTCAGGAGCTAGAAGCGACTGGAACACACCATTTCAGCCATTTGCCTCCATTTAGGCAGGTCCTCTGCACCATTCATGAAATCTTAGATGAGGCATTTAAGCAGTTTTCCAGCTGGGCAAATTGCTGGCATAACCACATCAGCTATCAACTTCCTCTATACTTATCCTTACCCATTAACATCTCCTTGGTGTTCTGGGGCCAGGCATAACTGCAGCTAGGTATATTTCATTCTTTTCAATCAGTAAACATTTATTGACATCCTATGCATAAACTATCAGGCTTGATGCTTGGGGGGAATTTGAAGAAGTTAGCAATACCTTAATCTATATTTAATTTACCTATCTATTTATATACATATATATATATACATGTATATATATATATATATATACATATATATATATACATGTATATATATATATATATATAATTTACAAAGCACTTTCATACATGTTATTTCATTTAATATTCACAACAATCTCTTTAAAGATGAAAAAGGTAGAGCTCAGGGAAGGTAAGCCACTTACCCAAACACCCAAGGTGGCGAAGTTGACCTTGAACTGAGGCTTTACAATACTTAAGTCCAAGTTTACTATATCACAACTTCCCCTAAATGCTACAACTTCCCATAACCTTGGTCCCCACCCCACAAGGAACTGACAGTCTTGGGTCAGGTTAAGACATGTTCACAATGATCAAATGTGAAGAGTAATAAAAAATGATAAGATTTTAGAGAAGGCAGGAAAGAATCACTTCCAAATCAGTGGATTATGAAAAGTTCGTGGAGGAGATAAAATTTGTTTTGGCCTTTGAAAAACTGGTAAAATTTTGATAGATGAAATGGGAGAAAGGGCCTTGCATGAAAAGTTTTCAACATTGGAAAGAACAGGGCATGCTTAGTAATAGACTTTGGTTGGAATTTAAGGTGAGAGACAGCGGAAAACTAAGCTTCACATTAAAAACTGGGTTAAGATTATGGAGGTCTTTGAATATCAGGAAAAGGTGTTAGGTACTCATGGAAGGTTTAGAGCAAGATATCTCTGAAGCCATGTGGAGCATTTATTAGAGGAAGAAATTAGAAGAGGGAGACCAGTTAAATGTCTATTACAAAGTTCAAGTGAAAAAAATACAAACTTATTCTAGAATAATGGCAGTGGAAATAAAGAGGAGGAAAAATCCAGTTGAAAGGATTCATTAACTAATTGGATAAAGAAAGAAGAGAATCAGAGAAGACCCCAGGCTTTTGCACCTGAAAAACTGAGAGCAAACTAAATAGAAGGAAGGATTGGTTTGGAACAAAATACAGTAAGCTTGCTTGTGGATATTTTAAGTTTAAGGTTGTAGTGGGATGGTCATACAGTAAGACATCCAGCGAAGAGCTGAAAATGAGACCAGCCCATAGAAGACAGGTGAGGGCATGAAATATAAATTTGAGTGATATCTGCCTAGACATTACTAATGAGGCATGGGAGTGAATTAGGAGGTTATAAAAGAGCATATTAAGAGATTAGATCAGAGAATAAGGGAGATGAGGGGATGGGAAAGAGAAGGGGGATGCAAAATGACCTTTGAAAATGTCTTAATTGGTATAGGCAAGGAAGCCAGAAAGGAGACTGAGAGGCAGTAAGAAAGGGGGTTGGGGAGCAGAAAAACAACTTTTAAAAGATATCAAGAGAGGAAAGAGCAGGCAGGACCTCCAGGTTGCACAAGTAGAATGAAGCCATTTCATAAGAATATCCCTCCCCCTATCTCTTGAAATCAACAAAATGATACATTAAAAAAACAGGCCCCCAAACTTCCACTGCAGCAACCAAACCAGAGAGGGATGTAGTCCTGTATCATAAGCTTAAAAAAACTGGCCAATGAAAGAGACAGAAAATGCTATAGCAGAGTGGCACAGTCCACCATGGCAAGGCTCCTAACTCTTTGTCCATCCCCAGGAGCCACACAGGTGTACCAACTAAATCCAGGGACATCTCATTCTCATCCCAAAATTGGGAGAAAGCTTACTGAGAAGGTAACTCTGAATAAGAAGTCATAGAAAAGGTTGGAACATATTGGAAATGAACAGTGAGTTATACGCTCTGTAATGGCATTGAAGGCTCCAAGACTAAACATGAAATTGGGGAACAGATTCCAAGTTTGAGGATATCCTCCCCTAGGACTAGAACACATTCCTCAACCCAGTGAAGAAAGCCTTCACACATTTAATAAACATTTAACAACTTTAGAAATGACTGCTGAACCCTGGTATTCTAACCCAGGGTATGCTAACCCTGGTATTCTATGCAGGTACCCTGCATAGTACCTCAGCTGGGCTCTGTCATGTCCTGCTATGCCTAAAGAAAAAGTGGAAACAACACGAAAGTCCCAGCCCTAAAATTGTGGCTTGTCAGGAAGAAAATGAATGCCAAAAGGGAAGAGAGGCAAGAAGCCATCTACACTACATTAGGGCAAATAACCGGTGTGGACCAAGAGGACAGTTGAGCAAAATGAAAATTAGCCTCCAGAAACCATCCACATGAACACACACACACACACACACACACACACACACACACGCAGACCTACATATCTAGAATGCAAAAGATATAGAAACCAACTTGCATGCAAAAACAAATAAAAATCAGAGGGAAATTCTTCACAAGTGCTCTGAGCTACAGAAAACTCAGTGAGAAGATAAATTCAAGAAAACAAGGGCCCATAGTCAAGATGATTAAACAACAGACTGAAGGTTCCCTCGTTGCCTAGTGGTTAGGATTCGGTGCTCTCTCACAACAGAATGAAATAAACAGAAAAGTTACAGAACCATGAGAACAAACTGAAGGAGAAAATAGCATCATCTATGATTAAATTTGAGACTACAAGAAATAGACTAGACCCACCTAAAAATAAACTTAACGGTATATAAGACAGTGACTGCGAATTCAAAAAATAAAAGGCAAAAAGCCAAATGCAATAAAAGAAGCTAACTGATATAGAAAACAAAATTAATACAACAAAAGAATAATTAGTGTTCCTGGAAGAATTTTAAATATGGGATAGAAAATGTATTAAATGATCTAATACAAGCAAATTTTACTGGAATGAAAAAAAAGTCAACCTGCAGATCATATCAATATGTTAAAATTTTTTTAATGGAGACCACTTATACTACAAAGATAATGAATTTCTAGATAATTCTTATCTATCTATACAGAAAAATAACCAATCACCTCAAGGGGTGGGGAGGTGGCTTTTACAATTGACCTCTATCTTCTCTGCAGCAACATTTGATGCCAGAAGATAATGTAAAAATGGCTACAAAGTTAGAAGAAAAAACAACAGTGTGTTTCAAAAATATCAGAACTCGGCAAGACACTGGGTAATAATAATAACCAGATGTTTTCAAATATGAAAAAAATTATTACAATAGGGCTTTTATGAGGTTTTTTTAAAATTTTTAATGCTAAGAGTATACTGAGATTTAATTTATATAGAGTGGAATTAATAAATTTTAGTGTACAGCTCAATGAACTTTGACCTGTGTAACCATCACTCCTACAAAGATTTAGAATATTTCAATCACCTCAGAAAACTTCCTGATATCTCTTTCTAGTAAATAACCCTGTATCCTTTTCAGATTTCTAGCACCATAAATTAATTGTGCCTGTTCTTAAAATTTATATAAATGAAATTATACAGTATTACTATTTTATCTAGCTTCTTTAGCTCAAAATAGTGTCCTTGTGTTTCATTCATGTTGTAGTGTATGTCAGAACTTCTTTCGTGTTTATTGCTGAATAGTATACAACAGCTTTTCCATTTTAATGTTGATGGACATTTGGGTTGTTTCCAATCTGGGGCTCTTATAAATAAAATTGATGTGAACATTCTTGAATAAGTCTTTTTGTAGGATAGATACATTCCTTTCTTTTGGCAATAGAGTTAGGAATGGAAATACTGGGTCATAGGATAGATACATGTTTAGCTTCACTCAAAAGTGAGAAGCTGCTTTCCAAAGGGGTCGAATTATTTTATATTCCCACAAGAACTGTATGCGCCACATCCACAGCAGCAGTCTTGTTATTTTTAATCATTTTGGTATCTCATCCTGGTCTTTATTTGCATTGCCCTGTTGACTAATGATGCTCAGTACCTTTTCACAGGCTATTGGCCATTCTCCTTTTGTGAAGTGCCTATTCAAGTCATCTCCCTATTTTTTGTTTAGATTATTTGTCCTTTTAAAGTTTAATTTTTAGGAGTTCTTGTACATTCAGCATACCAGTTCTTTATCAGATATATGTTTATGAATATTTTCTCCCAGATTGTGGCTTGGTTTTTCACTTTCTTAACAATGTCTCTTGATGAACAGAAGCTTTAAATGTTGATGAAGTCTAATTTATCATTTTTCTTTTATAATTAGTGTTTTATATATCTTGAGAAATCTTTATCTCAAGATCATCAAAATATTCCTCCCTCTTTCCTTTAGAAAGCTTTAGTTTAAGCTTTCACATTTGAAGTTATTTTCATGCATTGTGTGATGTAAGAGTCAAAGTTGCTTTTTTTTCCCCTGTACAGGTACCCAGTTGTTTCAGCTTCATCATTTATTGAAGACTTTCCTTTCCCTATTGAACTGACTGTTTAAAAATCTAATGGACTGTATATGTATACGTCTATTCCAGATTCTCTTTTCTGTTCCATTAATTTATGACTTTATTTGTCTACCCTTACATCAACTACACTGTCTTAATTATTGAAGCTTTTTAGTAAGTCTTGAAATCTAATAGTGTGAGTCCTTCAATTTTGTTCTTCTTTTTCAAGGTATGATAGCTATTTTAAGTCTTTGCATTTCTATATAAATTTTAGAATCAGCTTGTCAATTTCTCCAAAACACCTGCTGGGATTTTGATTGGAATTGCATTCAGTCAATAGATCAATTTGGGGAGAATTAACTAATCTTAAAAATATTGAGTTTTCCAATCCATAAGCATCATATATCTTTCTACATACTTCAGTTTTTAAAAATTTCTATCAGCAATGTTTTATAGTTTTCAATATATAGGTCTTTGCACATATTTCACTAACTATATTCCTAGATATGCATAAATGGCATTTTCTTTAATTTTTCAATTGTTTGTTGCAAGTAAACAGAGATGCAAATGATTTTTGACTTTTTATTCCTTGGTCCTGACAAATTGGATTTTTAATTGCAGTGGCCTTCCTTCCTTCCTTCCTTCCTTCCTTCCTTCCTTCCTTTTTATCTTTTCTGTAGATTCCACTGGATTTTCTATGTACACCAGTGTGTTATTTGTAAATAAACAGAGTTGATAGTTTTACTTGTTCTTTCCTATGTTTATGCCTTTTACTTCTTATTCTTGCCTTATTGTACTGGCTATCTCCAGTGCAATGTCGAATTGAAATGATAAGAGGGAACATTTTTGCCTTAAAGGGAAAACAACAGTTTTCCATTAGATTTTATGGTTGCTCTAGGTTTTTTGAAAATGCTTTTATCAGATCAGAAAAGTTCTCTTCAATTCCGACTTTTCAGAGATTTTTTTTTCATGAACATGTGGTGAGTTTTATCAAGTGTTTTTCTGCATCTACTAATATGATCAGGATTGGTTCAAGATGGTGGAGTAGAAGGACGTACACTCACTCCCACGTGCGAGAGCACCAGAATCACAACTAACTGTTGAACAATCATCGACAAGAAGACACTGGAACTCACCAGAAAGATACCCCACATACAAAGACAGAGGAGAAGCCACAGTGAGATGGTAGGAGAGGCACAACCACAGTAAAATTAAATCCATAACCACTGGGTGGGTGACTCACACGCTGGAGAACAACTACACCACAGAAGTCCACCCACTGGAGTGAAGGTTCTGGGTCCCACATCAGACTTCCCAACCAAGGGTCTGGCAATGGGAGGAGGAATTCCCAGAGAATCAGACTTCGAAGGCTAATGGGATTTGCTTGCACGACTTCCACAGGACTCAGGGAAACAGAGACTCCACTCCTGGAGGGCACACACAAAGTAGTGTGCCTGTGAGGACCCAGGGGGAAGGAGCAGTGATCTCATAGGAGACTGAACCAGACCTACCTGCTGGTGTTGGAGGGTCTCCTGCAGGGGTGGGGGTGGTTGTGGCTCACCACAGGGACAAGGACACTGGCAGCAGAAGTTCTGGGAAGTACTCCTTGGCATAAGCCCTCCTGGAGTCCACAGTTAGCCCCACCAAAGAGCCTGTAGCCTCCAGTGCTGGGTTGCCTCAGGCCAAACAACCAACAGGGAGGGAACTCAGCCCCAACCAGCAGCAGAAAAATGGATTAAAGTTTTACTGAGCTCTGCCCACCAGATCAACACCCAGCTCTACCCACCACCAGTCCCTCCCATCAGGAAGCTTGCACAAGCCTCTTAGATAGCCTCATCCACCAGAGGGCACACAGCAGAAGCAAGAAGAACTACAATCCTGCAGCCTGTGGAATGAAAGCCACATTCACAGAAAGACAGACAAAATGAAAAGGCAGAGAACTATGAACTACATGAAGGAACAAGATAAAACCCCAGAAAAAAAACTAAATGAAGTGGAGATAGGTAACCTTCCAGAAAAAAGAATTCAGAATAATGATGGTGAAGATCCAGGACCTCAGAAAAAGAATGGAGGCAAAGATTGAGAAGATGCAAGAAATATTAAACAAAGACCTAGAAGAACTAAAGAACAAACAAACAGAGATGAACAATGCAATAACTGAAATGAAAAATACACTAGAAGAAATCAAGAGCAAAATAAATGAGGCAGGAGAATGGATAAGTGACCTGGAAGACAGAATAGTGGAATTCACTGCGGCGTAACAGAATAAAGAAAGAAGAATGAAAAGAAATGAAGATACACTAAGAGACCTCTGGGACAACATTAAATGCACCAACGTTTGCATTATAAGGGTCCCAGAAGGAGAAGAGAGAGAGAAAGGACCCAAGAAAATATTTGAAGAGATTAGAGTTGAACACTTCCCTAATATGGGAAAGAAAATAGCCACCAAACTTCAGGAAGTGCAGAGAGTCCCAGGCAGGATAAACACAAGGAGAAACATGCCAAAACACATAGTAATAAAATTGATAAAAATTAAAGAAAAATTATTAAAAGCAGCAAGGGAAACACAACAAATACAAGGGAACTCCCATAAGGTTAACAGATGATTTCTCAGCAGAAACTCTACAAGCCAGAAGGGAGTGCTATGATATATTTAAAGTGAGGAAAGGGAAAAACCTACAACCAAGATTATTCTACCCAGCAAGGATCTCATTCAGATTTGATGGAGAAATCAAAATCTTTACAGAAAAGCAAAAGTTAAGAGAATTCAACACCACCAATCCAGCTCTACAACAAATGTTAAAGGAACTTCTCTAAGTGGGAAACACAAGAGAAGAAAAGGACCTACAAAACACCCAAAACAATTAAGAAAATGGTAATAGGAACATACATATCAATAATTACGTTAAATGTGAATGGATTAGATGCTCCAACCAAAAGACACAGACTGGCTGAATGGATACAAAAACAAGACCTGTATATATGTTGTCCTCAAGAGACCCACTTCAGACCTAGGGACACATACAGACTGGAAGTGAGGGGAGGGAAAAGATATTCCATGCAAATAGAAATCAAAAGAAAGCTGTAGTAGCAATAGTCATACCAGATAAAATAGACTTTAAAATAAAGAATGTTACAAGAGACAAGGAAGGACACTACATAATGATCAAGGGATCGATCCAAGAAGAGGATATAACAATTATAAATATACATGCACCCAACATAGGAGCACCTCAATACATAAGGAAAATGCTAACAGCTATAAAAAGGGAAATCAACAGTAACACAATAATAGTGGGGGACTTTAACACCTCACACCAATGGACAGATCATCCAGACAGAAAATAAATAAGGAAACAGAAGCTTTAAATGACACAATAGACCAGAAAGATTTAATTGATATGTATAGGACATTCCATCCAAAAACAACAGATTACACTTTCTTCTCAAGTGCACACGGAACATTCCCCAGGATAGGTCACATTTTGGGTCACAAATCAAGCCTCGGTAAATTAAAGAAAATGGAAATCATATAAAGCATCATTTCCAACCGCAACGCTATGAGATTAGAAACCAATTACAGCAAAAAAACACAAACACATGGAGATTAAACAATACATTACTAAATAAGCAAGAGATCATTGAGGAAATCAAAGAAGAAATCAAAAAATACCTAGAGACAAATAACAATGAAAACACGACGATCCAAAACCTATGGGATGCAGCAAAAGTAGTTCCAACAGGGAAGTTTATAGCAATACAATTCTACATCAAGAAACAAGAAAAATCTCAAATAAACAATCTAAACTTACACCTAAAGGAACCAGAGAAAGAAGAACAAACAAAACACAAAGTTAGTAGAAGGAAAGAAATCATAAAGATCAGAGCAGAAATAAATGAAATAGAAACAAAGAAGACAATAGCAAAGATCAATAAAACTAAAAGCTGGTTCTTTGAGAAGATAAACAAAACTGATAAACATTTAGCCAGACTCATCAGGAAAAAAAGGGAGAAGACTCAAATCAACAGAACTAGAAACAAAAAAGAAGTAACAACTGACACTGCAGAAATACAAAGGATCATGAGATTACTACAAGCAACTATATGTCAATAAAATGGACAGCCTGGAAGAAATGGACAAATTTTTAGAAAAGCACAACCTTCCAAGACGGAACCAGGAAGAAGTAGAAAACATGAACAGATCAATCATGAGTAATGAAATTGAAACTGTGATTAAAAATTTTCCAACAAACGAAAGTCCAGGACCAGAAGGCTTTATAGGTGAATTCTATCAAACATTTAGAGAAGAGCTAACACCCATCCTTCTCAAACTCTTCCAGAAAATTGCAGAGGAAGGAACACTCCCAAACTCATTCTATAAGGCCACCATCACTCTGATACCAAAACCAGACAAAGATACTACCAAAAAAGAAAATTACAGACCAATATTACTGATGAATATAGGTGCAAAAATCATCAACAAAATACTAGCAAACAGAATCCAACAACACATTAAAGGATCATACACCATGATCAAGTGGGATTTATCCCACGGATGCAAGGATTCTTTAATATATGTAAATCTATCAATGTGATACACCATATTAAAAAATTGAAGAATAAAAACCATATGGTCATCTCAACAGATGCAGAAAAATCTTTTGACAAAATTCAACACTCATTTATGATTAAAAAAAACTCTCCAGGAAGTGGGCATAGAGGGAACCTACCTCAACATAATACAGGCCATATACGACAAACCAACAGCAAACATCATTCTCAAAGGTGAAAAACTGAAAGCATTTCCTCTAAGATCTGGAACAAGACAAGAATGTCCACTCTCACCACTCTTATTCAACATAGTTTTGGAAGTCCTAGCCATGGCAATCAGAGAAGAAAAAGAAATAAAAGGAATACAAATTGGAAAAGAAGAAGTAAAATTGTCACTGTTTGCAGATGCCATGATACTATACATAGAGAATCCTAAAGATGCCACCAGAAAACTACTAGTGCTAATCAATGAATCTGGTAAAGTTTCAGGATACAAAATTAATGCACAGGAATCTCTGGCATTCCTATACACTAACAATGAAATATCAGAAAGAGAAATGAAGGAAACAATCCAATTCACCACTGCAACAAAAAGAATAAAAAACCTGGGAATAAACCTACCTAAGGAGGTAAAAGACCTGTACTCAGAAAACTATAAGACACTGATGAAAGAAATCAGAGATGACACAAACAGATGGAGAGATATGCCATGTTCTTGGATTGGAAGAATCAATATTGTGAAAATGACTATACTAACCAAAGCAATCTACGGATTCAATGCAAGCTCTATCAAATTACCAGTGGCATTTTTTACAGAACTAAAACAAAAAGTCTTAAAATTTGTATGGAGACACAAAAGACCCCGAATAGCCAAAGCAGTCTTGAGGGGAAAAAACATAGCTGAAGGAATCAGACTCCCTGACTTCAGACTATACTACAAAGCTACAGCAATGAAGACAATATGGTACTGGCACAAAAACAGAAATATAGATCAATGGAACAGGATAGAAAACCCAGAGATAAACCCATGCATCTATGTGGTCAACTAATCTATGACCAAGGAGGCAAGGATATACAATGGAGAAAAGACAGTCTCTTCAATAAGTGGTGCTGGGAAAACTGGACAGCTACATGTAAATGAATGAAAGTAGAACACTCCCTAACACCATATACAAAAATTAGCTCAAAATGGATTAAAGACCTAAATGTAAGTCCAGACACTATAAAACTCTTAGAGGAAATCATAGGAAGAACACTCTTTGACATAAATCACAGCAAGGTCTTTTTTGACCCACCTCCTAGAGTAATGGAAATAAAAACAAAAATAAACAAATGGGACCTAATGAAACTTAAAAGCTTTTGCACAGCAAAGGAAACCATAAACAAGATGAAAAGACAATCCTCAGAATGGGAGAAAATATTTGCCAATGAATCAACGGACAAAGGATTAATGTTGAAAATAAATAAACAGCTCATGCAGATCAATATTAAAAAAACAAGCAACCCAATCCAAAAATGGGCAGAAGACCTAAATAGACATTTCTCCAAAGAAGACATACAGATGGCCAAGAGGCACATGGAAAACTGCTCAACATCACTAATTATTAGAGAAATGCAAATCAGAACTACAATGAGGTTATCACCTCACACCGGTTAGAATGGGCATCATCAGAAAATCTACAGAAAACAAATGCTGGAGAGGGTGTGGAGAAAAGGGAACCCTCTTGCACAGTTGGTGGGAGTATAAATTGATACAGCCACTATGGAGCCCAGTATGGAGGTTCCTTGAAAAACTAAAAGTAGAATTACCATATGAACCAGCAATCCCACTACTTGGCATATACCCAGAGAAAACCACAATTCAAAAAGACACATGCACCCCAATGTTCATTGCAGCACTATTTACCATAGCCAGGTCATGGAAGCAAACTAAATGCCCATCGACAGACAAATGGACAAAGGTTTGGTACATATATATAATGGAATATTAGTCAGGCATAAAAAGGAACGAAATTGGGTCATTTGTAGAGACATGGATGGACCTAGAGACTGTGAAGTAAGTCAGAAAGAGAAAAACAAATATCGCATATTAATGCATATATGTGGAATCTAGAAAAGTGGTACAGATGAACCGGTTTGCAGGGCGGAAATAGCGACACAGATGTAGAGAACAAACGTATGGACACCAAGGGGGAAAGCGGGGGAGGGGGGTGCGGTGGTGGTGGGATGAATTGGGAGATTGGGATTGACATATATACACTAATATGTATAAATAGATATATAATAACAACCTGCTGTATAAAATAAATTTCAAAAAATACATATGATCACAGTTTTTCCTCTTTATTTTTTGATGTGGTGAATTACACTGATTAAATTTTTTTGATACTGTACCAAACTTGCATGACCCTTCTTGGTCATTATGTTTTACCTTTTTTTATATATTGCTATTTGCTTGTATTTGTTTAGAATTTTTTCATTGATGTTCATGAGCTTCACAGGGTCCATTGTTTTCTTATTTTTATTTTCCTTGTCCAGTTTTGGTAGTAAGGTTTTTTCTGGCCTCATAAAATAAATGGGAAAGTGTTCCCTCTTCTTATTCTCTGAAAGGGTTTTAATCCTTGTATTATTTCTTCCTTAAATGTTTGGTATTATTCACAAATGAATTATATGCTTGGGTCTGGGATTTCCTTTTTGGGTAGTCTTCTAATTACTTGAATTCTTTAACAAATATAGGAATAGTCACATTTTCTGTTTTTACTTTTAATAATTTCAGGGAGTCGATTTTTGCAAGCAAATTGTCCATTGTTCGAAGTTGTCAAATGTATCATCATAAAATCATTTATAATATCTCCCTTGTCGCTCTCTTAATGTCTGTAGGGTATATACAGATGTCATCTAATTTATGTTTCTCTCTTTTCTTCTTTATCAGTCTCCCTGTGGGATTATTAATTTTATTAATACTTTAAAGAACCAACTTTTGTTTTTATTGGTTTTCTCTATTTTGCCTGTTTTTTATTCCATTGAATTTTGTTCTTTTCTTTATTGTTTTCTTCTTCTACTTTTTTTGTTTTGCAAAAACAATAACTCAATTTCTTTTTAGGAAGGAAGGAAGGGAGGGAGGAAGGGAGGGAGGGAGAGAGGAAGGAAGAAAGGAAAGAGATATATTCAATAGTGTCAAATCTTTATAGCAGTTAAAAAAGGATGAGAAATAAAGTCATTAAAATTGGCAAATAGGAGATCATTAGTGACTTTCAAGGTGTTTCACTGTATAAAGGAAAGACTCGGAGTCAGACACATTTGAGCTCTGGTAATGGAATTTGTTTCTCTTTTTGACCGTCCAATATATGAAAACAACTTCCTTTATTTGAGACCCCTATCCCCCAATACATATACAAACGCAAACTATGATTCTTAAAGGGATGCAAAACCTATTTCCCATTACAGACATGGAAAATTCCAGAAACTTACTTTGCCAAGAAACCTTGTAGGCCCTAGGATGCAGGCCCATGACCTAGGTTCTGCCAGTCAGACAAACATACCTCATATCAGAGAACCACAAGAAATTCTCTGTAGCAGTAGTTACAGAAATATTAAGTTCCTAGGGTAGTGACAAGATTGGTGCTGATGAGGGCATCCAGTGTCCATTTGGCAGTGTTGGCAGTGTCAACAGTAAAAGCTACAATATCCAAAGCTGCCAGAATTGTCTTCATCCATGCACCTCTGGCTGGATTAGGATCACCCCTAGCTATACAGCCCTAAATCCATGTCTCTAGACTTGCATGGGGTTCTGTGAACTACCTAACAATATGATCAATTCATTCTCTGCTGAAATCAGTCAGCCGTAGTTTCTGTTGCTTGCAACTAGGAGTCCTGACTTGTTACAGGCTGAATCCAAGCTCTATGCTTACTAGATGGGTGACTTTGTCACCAGACGGGTGACATTTGTGCAATGTTCTGAACATCTTTTTCCTCTACTATTAAATGAAAGAAATGGTACCCACCTCAGTATAGTTATGATTATTATACAAGAGAACACATATGGAGCACCTGAAATATAGTTGGTGCTAAGTAAAGTTAACGATGAAAATAAGAACTTATAAGCCCCTAAAACATTGATTCAATCTCATTTAAAATCATTATTGAATAATGTCATGGACCACAATGGTGAATAAGAAATTTGCGGGTAGAGATAAACAGTGTATGTAGCCTTTACCTTCAAGATTTTAAGAATAAGAAAAGGCAAGCATGCAGGGTTGAGCTAAGATTTTTTTCTTTTTAGGAATTGGAAGACCTGAGCTTGTTTGTAAGATAACAAGCAGGAACTAATAAAGAAAGAGTAATTTGGACAGAAAAGACTGTTGACAGAAGTTCTTTAAAGACATCAAGGTTTTGGATTAGAATCATCTTTGTTTGTAAAAATATAGAGAATTTTACACACCAGTTACTATAAGACACAAAGAATAAGAAGTAATATCCAGGTGGGGGAAGTTTCTGTTTAAGTTAAATCTATACATACTCTGTATCTTGTCATCATAAAGTTGAATTGTTTATTGAAAAAGGCAAGAAGCTCTCTTGAGATTTTTCTGCTTTTAACCACACAAGTATTATAGTTATCTCCCATGAAATGTAAACCTTGACTACAAAGCTATGATAACTGCAAATCTTCCTTTACCTAGTCATTGTAAAAACTATATTTGGACACTATGTTTATTATAAAAGTACTTTTTGCTAGAATATGTTTGTTGTAGTAAATGGAATTTACTCTCCTAAATTATACTGTACACCCCAGCTCTGTGTTGATGGTCACACCAACTTTTATTTTTATTGAAGGACAGTTGATTTACAATGTTGTGTTAGTTTCAGATGAACAGCAAAGTGAGTCAGATATATATATTCTATATATCTATTCTTTTTCAGATTCTTTTCCATTAGAGGTTATTACAGGATATTGAATATAGTTCCCTGGGGTGACAGATTTACTTCTAGACACAGCATGAAGCTCTTTGCCTGTTTTCTTCCCCTTCCTCCCCTCAAGATAGCAGTTTTGGTAGAGCAGTGGGGATCACAGCAGTGGGATTATTTGTTAATCCCAGACTGAAAGGGATTCGGGGAATAGCAGTGAGAAAATGGAGGCAGGCAATTAGCCCTCACTGTAAGTTGCTGGGGGGTAAATGATAGGGCAGAGATAAGGTGCAAACTCAAGAGAGTGGAGAGTTAAGGTAAAAAATTATGTGTAGATGGGATGGCCTGCCCTTGTTTGTAAGACAAGGAGTGAGAGGAAATAAGAATAGTGAAACAAAATCCTGGAAAAACTAGGAAAAGATGGGATCAAGGACCTATGTATAATATGAGACTGATGTTTGGGAGGAGAAGGGATACTTTTTCCTCTGAGGAAAAAAAAGGAGAAGATGATGGAAATTTTAGGATGGACATGAAAGCTCGGGTTCAGATATTTCTAATATTCCATTAGGAGCCACGGGTAGAGAAGTGAGTTTGAGGGCTAGAGGAAACTGGAGAGTGTTTGGAAATTGTTCAGAGGAGAATGCTACAGAGAAGACTTGAGTTGAATAAAATGATTATTGGGCAGCATTGCAGCTACAAATGAAATGACAGTGGGTCCAATTAGCAAAGTTCCTTGAATTTTTCTAGCGACATGTGGGTGTAGAGAATCTCTAACACCAGCTGAAATATTAGGGACAATGGTCTTCCCATGAAGCTACAGAGCTTTTAGAAAGACCCAAGAAGGAAACAGAACCACACAGAATTAAAATAGTGGAGCTGAGAGGGACACCTGGTAGACATGGGGTCCACTTGGTAGACATGGGGTCCACTTGGTAGACATGGGGTCCACTTGGTAGACATGGGGTCCTCCAAGCAGAGGGATGGCTGGACGACCCGCTGGCAGTACTTAATGGTAAGACAGTGTCCCCTAAGACCTTGAAAATGAGAGAAACGGAATCATCCATAACATTTTAAAATTTGAAATCAATATACAATAGATCAGAATAGAAATATGCATTGTCACCTTAAGAGTCAGAGGGGCTCCCAGGCCTGCTAGACTAGATGGTGTGATCTGACTAAATATATTATCATATCTACAGAGAGCTGTCAACCAGCCTAAGAAACAGAGAAAGGAAGAGTACTGTCCAAAGGGAAAGGGCACCTTGGCCAGTGGACTTTGAGTTTTCTGGTCCCATCAGGAAGATCATCCCTAAAACAGAGCAAGAAGAGTAACAGGCAGTCTTTGCCTCATGCCATCCAATGGTTCAATCATCTGATTTGGGGCTGACCTAGAGGTATTCTCATCATAATTTGGCTTCCTTCAATTGTAAGTCTTTCTACAGGGAGACTATGCTTAAGTCCTGTGTATTCAAGGCACTGCGATAATAATTTTTTATTGTAACTATATTAACTCATGACCAGTTTTACATATCAGTCATATGAACCTGGCTAACACAAGCCCACCTCTGAAAACCTGGGTGAGCTGATCATGAGTTTCTGAATCTGCAAAGCTGACGTTAGATGGAATTCACTTTGGTGAATTCCATCCTTCAAGTTTTCAGGGGAGACAACAGGCTGGCCTTGCTGTGGTGATAACCATGTCTACATAGCTTTTTCCATCTTGAAACAAAAATTGGTATATGGCAGATTGGACAAGGTCTTGGTGTGTTTCACCCTTACTTGCCATATGGATGTCCTTCGCAGGCCTTCTAGATGGCATGGATGGTACAGTCCCTTACTGCAAAGGGAAATTGCCCTGAGGCTGATGGGTCAATATCATTGTACGCAGCCTCTGAAGAGCAAGTAGTGAGCAGCTTTTTTTTTTTTCTTTTTCGGTAATACTCCAGGCTGATGGCTGTAGATTGGGTATTTCTTTCTCTGCAAGAGCCCAGTTAACAGTTTGCAGGAAACATAAAAAAGAGGAGCCATTCCTTCAAAATGCCCACACAAGCTGTGCTCCTGAAAGGTCTTCCAAACACGAGGTACAAATTTCTCTCCAGGATCTGGGAGGTCTCACCTACTTAAGAAAACAACTGTTTGCCAGGCAGGTGGAATGCCTCGAGGAAGGGATTCAGTTTTTCATCCTGAATGCTGATATCTTTGTGCATGACAGCTCCCCCATCCCGCCCCATGTCCTCTGCCCTGCTAAAAGATAAACACAGGGTGCTTAGCATTTTCCAAAAGTGCACATCCATCTGGATGTCCTCTCATTTTCCCCACCTCCAACTTTCATGCTGGTCTTTTTATGTGTGTTGAGGGTCAGGTGTGGGAAGGAAGGGGATGGAGGGGCTGTATTTTGTTAAGATAAAAACTGTGATTGATCTACCTGAGATTTCCTCTAGCTATGTAACAAGAAAAGGGATAAAGGAGTCCACTAATGGATATACTTGGGCCGTGGGTGGCCAAAGACAAGGCTGGCTGGGGTGACCCCAAGGAGTGGGGCTTAGACAGGAGTGTGTGAGGCAGATCAGGAGCTATATGATACATGAAAAAGTGGAGGCGGAGAGACCTATTGCTCCTAGGAGGGAATCAATAGAAATTAGACTCCGGGGAAACAAGAAAGGAGCCTGGACCAAAGGACATGACCACTCAGGCAGGATGTAGAAGAGACAGAAATGCCAGGGTAGAAATGTCCCTGGGCTTAGCTTTGAAGAGATAGTATAACCGATGAACGCAGGATTCAGGTGAAGTCTGACAGAGGTTCTTCTGTATAGAGAAAGCCTATTTTTCTTGATTAGATCTGTAAGGTCAAAGATATTTATAGCAAAGTAATTTTGTGATAAAGCAAACATAAACTATGGCAATTTAATGAATCAAGACAATATGAAGAAGTTTTAAATGTTAAAACAAATTTAGAAAGGTTTTTGTTGTCATTGGAAATTGGGCCCAGGGACCAGAGCGGCACAGGGATATTGGGTGGGGTTTGTGGTAGAGGGTGGGGTTTATGGTTTCTCCCTCTACCCTGCTGTTTCAGAGTCTCTAGAAAAGATATGGTGTCCTTCTAACTCCCCCATGAGAGCTTGTGCTCTGGCCCCAGTGGTGCTGTTATCCAAAAGACTGAGGATCCTCACAGGGGACCACTCCAGTGTTTACCAACAATAAGCCTTGTCGATGACAACAATCAATATTCACGTGGGCCTCTCAAGTCCAGAGCTCTAACAGTCTTAACAGCACTCAATTTTCAATGAATTCAGCATAATGGTTACAAACTAGACTGCCTAGAATTGGACTCTGGTTCCCACACTGACTTACTTAGCCAAAACACAATAGCTTAAATAGTTAAAAAAAAAAAAAAAGTTAGAAGGTGAGCCACTTCCAGGGTTGTTTCAGCAGCTGAATGATGTGGTCAGAAACCTAGGGCCTTTTCAGCTTTCCATTCTTTCCAGTGTGATAGATTGCTGTTCCTAGGCTTCTTGCCTTATGGTCACAAAAGGGCTGCTGTTGCTCCAGTGTCTATTTTTAATGATAGTGTTCAAAGCAGATAGGGAAGAAAGGAGAAGATCTCTATCTCATTGCTAGGTTCTTTCTTTTCATAAAGGAAAATGTTTCTCAGAATTATTTCCCTCCCCACATACCCTCCCACCAAGTTGACTTCCCTGTACATCTACTAGAACTGAATCACCCTAACTGCAAAAATGTTTGAAAAGTGAGCATACGCCATTTAAACCTCTGTTGTGGGAAGCAGATTTTGCCTTCAAAGCAGAGAGAAGAAATGACTGGGGAGGCAACTGTACCTGTTATCTATGGCCACAATAATGCTGCATAACAAATCACCCTAAAACTCAGTGGATTGTCTGCATGGTTCTGCTGATCTGAGCCAGGGTTGGCCAGTTTTGGCTGGGTTTGCTCGTAGATCTGCAGTCAGTAGGTTGGTGGGCTGGTGAGGGGCTGGCTGGTCTAGATTGGCCTCAGCTAGGATGCTTCAGCTCAGCTCCATGTGGCCCCTCAACCTCCATCAGACTAGCCCAGGCTTGTTCCCAAGGTAGAAGCAGGAGCTCAAAAGAGAAAGCAGAAGCATGCATGTCCTCTTGAGGCCTGGGCACCACATGCAGTCACCTCCACCATATCTGTTGGCCAAAGAAAGTCACAAGGCCAGCTTCAATTCAACAGGCAGAGAAATAGGCTTCACTTCCCTGTAGTAGGAGTGGCAGTCACATTGCAAGGGATGCAAATACAGGTTTTTGGAAGAACTGGGGCTATTTCTGCAGTCAATCTACCACAGCAATCAATAGAGCTCTTATTAGATGAATGACCATGGACAAGTTATTTAACCTCTCAGTCTAAATTTCCCCAATTGCAAAATGGAGATAATAATAAAAATCTAAGGGTTTGTTATGAGGATTATAAGTATCAATCTATATCAAAGAGCTTACAAGAATATGTTCATGTGGTAAGTTACCACGTACTAACCAACGGTAGCTCTCATGATTATTGGCCAATGACTGATCATAGCAGCCCTGGTCTCAACTACCTTATTGACAGAGTCATAACTAACTAGAAATTCTGATGCTTAATAAAGGGCAAGAATTTCACCCTCACATTTTGTCAAATTCACTTTCTAATTCATGATACTGCTGACAGATTGGTCTTAGAGACAATGTTGTACTGGTCTATAATTTAACCAATTCTTCTTGCTAACTAGGATCTATCTCTATTGTTCCTGTCCACTGGAAAAGGGCTCATGTTCTGTCAACATGTGAATGTCACTAATATTTAAATTACACACTGCTTTTGTAAGCAATTATTCCACTTTTTCTGTACCCTGTAAACGTGGAGATTCCCCAGGGATGAGGCCTGGTTAGTCTGGCCCAAGTTGCTACCCTGCCTTCAGGGTGTGCTAAATGGAGGGGGCAGGGGGAAAGTGGAGGAGAACATCTGCTGGGAGCACAGCTTTGCCTGTGGGGCCTCTGCTTCTCTAGTAGTCAGGCCAGGAGTCCTAAGCAGAGGGTTGGGTTGAACTCAGGCCAGGGTAGCTATCTACCAGCTCTCTGCTCCTCTAGGGCCAGATAAAGGAGGAAGTAGATTAATCCAGCACCCAAGTGTGAAACAAAGTCATCTGACCCTGACCCACAATTAAGAGTACATTGTCTGGGGGCAGGGAGGGGAGGAGGGATAAATTAGGAGTTTGCGATTAACAGATACACACTACTATATATAAAATAAACAATAAAGACCTATTGTATAGCACAGAGAACTATATTCAATATCCTATAATAACCTACAACAGAAAAGAATCTGAAGGATATATATATATATATATATATATATATATATATATATAAAAATCAGTTTGCCATACACCTGAAACTAACACAACATTGTAAATCAACTATACTTCAATTAAAAAAAAAAAAGGAGTACACTGTCTGTGCAATTTTACAGACGTCAGTACTCACGTACAAATATGTATGCATATACAGATACATTAACCATACAACACACAAATATATGCACATATATAAAACTGAAATAGAAGTTTACTAGAACAACATTTACTTTTGTATATGCCATGCCCTCTGGTATTTTCTCTTCTATTGCATTCTTTTTTATTTGCATTTTTAATTTTTTGAAATACTGCTCACAACCAATTACATTCAACCAAACTATTGTGAAAAGCAGTGACTTATGAGGCATCATATAAGGAGCATTGAGCAAAACTTTTCTCTTTTCCAGAAGTTTTCTCTCTTTCAAGACTTACCAAGAGGGCAGTGTCTGAAGGTTCTGTGGCTGAAGCAGTCTTGCATGGTGGTTAAGAGCAAACAGTCTGTAGGGAAAATGCTTGGGTTTAAAATCTGGCTTGGCCACTTGTTAAAGATGTGAACCTAGCAGAGTTACTTAATCCCTTTAGATGTGATTTCCTCCTGAAAAAATGGGGATGATATTACTCCTGCATCACGGTTGTGAAGATGAAGTGAAATCACCTGGCACAGCACATAGGCATTAAGAGGTGTTGTCAACATTTAACCCCCCTGTGAAGCTATGTGGTCCATCTTTTTTTTAGTGGAGAACTAGTGGCAGGGTGGTACATGATGGACACAACATAAATCTTGGTACAGAATGGTTAGCATATCAGGGCAGCCCTAGAAGTGACCAGCAGGGGAGGGACAATGAGATAGGGGTGGAGCTGGTGAGAGGGAAAAGTCCCACTAGCCAGGAGAGGTTCTGAAGAAAGAACCATGCGGAGGCCAGCAGTTCTTGCACAGATGTGCCTAGGTCTTTGATCTTGTGGGGGACTGAAAAAGTTCTTAAAGGTCTCCACGAAGTAGGTGTAGAGCCCCTCTTTCTACGAGAGTGGCTCTATTAGCATATGTGACTGAACTTCGAACAAACGCATTGGAATCCAGGTCTTAGCGCTAACATTTGTACAAATGAGAAGGAGCGATTTCTCTGGGAAAGGCAGCCCTGCCCAGGGAATGCAGCCTAATGAGCAAACTGGGGGCTGGATCTCAGCCCCCATTACCAGATGGCCTGGTGCAATGCACAACCTGCTCAGTCATCTTTGGTGACCCTGCTGGAATTCTACAAATTCAGGATGTTTTTAGGATGTTTCTTCCAGGATTGCCTTCAAACCCCAGGGGGCATTCATTTACTGTTCCCAGTGGTAGCAAATCCTAGACTGTTCAAGCTAAATTTGATTTGGGACACAGTCAAAATTATTTTGGGACTTCCCTGGTGGTGCAGTGGTTGAGAGTCCGCCTGCCGATGCAGGGGACACGGGTTCGTGCCCCGGTCCGGGAAGATCCCACATGCCGCGGAGCGGCTGGTCCCGTGAGCCATGGCCGCCGAGCCTGCACGTCCAGAGCCTGTTGCTCCGCAACGGGAGAGGCCACAACAGTGAGAGGCCCGCCTACCGCAAAAACAAAAACAAAAACAAAATTATTTTGATCCCAGAGGTGGCAACAGTGAAAATGTGCCACTCAGATCTCCTGCTGCTGGGAGTATAACTGAATGATGGCCCCAGTTACTGCCCCTTGGGATGTACCACACTTCTGCCATAACTGAGCATGGAGGGAAATGAAGGCAGGCCTATCCCAGCGAGACATGGGACTCAAGGGCTCCCCATCAGGCTGGCTGAACATTTCTCAGAACTGTACTGCCGTCTGAGATTCTTCTCACCCAGGCCTTCTTCCTTCCTTCTCTCTTTCCACAAGTGTCAGACCTACAATACAGCCTCAAGGCTTTTCCTGCCTTCCTTGCTTCCTCTTTTTCCTTGTACATCTGCTCCTCAGCAGATCCAGACTACACTAGCAGGTTTAGTGAAAGGGTGTGTGTGGGCGGCTGGTCAACCTGTTTAATACATATTTAGGGGAAATGCTAGAAGCAGCTGTTAGATGAATAAGATGAATTTTCTGGCATAACTGATAAAAGGGGATCAATGAATATTGGCTAACTATTGAATGAGTGAAAATGTTCTGAAATAAAACAATATCTTCTATAGTTTTGCCTAAATGTCTACTGGCTTGGGGGCATAGGGTGGACCTCCAAGTTATTCTTGGAAGTGTCCAAAAGGATTCCTCACATGTGCTTGTCTTGTTCTCATTCTGCTCTGGCTCTCACTTTTTTACATCTGCCTAGAAAGCCACTGGAAAAAGTCCTATGACTACTATTGCCTGTCCTGGGAACACCAAGGCCCAACTGTGCCCCAGGGGCAATTCAAGTTGCTCCAAATCTTCTAATTCCTCTTAAATCTGAAAGGGGCCAAATCACATAGAGAGGCCAAGAGAGAAGATGGGGAAGGATGGTTTTCTCTCCAACTCCATGCCACAGTTTTTGTTTGGACCTACCTGTAAGCATCTCTTGTGACTAGATAAGGAAAGTTTCATCATTGTCTGCTACACATCCCTTTTATTCACTAGGATCTCAAAATCAGTCCAGGGGACTAGGTAAGGACAGATGCCTTCCACTCCAGCTAAAATTCTAGATTTCCATCCTCATCCAAACTTTCTTAGCCTCCCTCTAGGTAACAAACAATGAAACTAAAGATGCTATAAATATGAAATGGTATATTAACTATATTTTCTTATTTTCTGTATTCTTAATGCTCTGGCATCTGGGGCCTTGCTGATTCTGGAGAAACTGCCCTTCCCAGGACTAGCTAATTCCAAGAGGTAGTAAATAACTCCCCTGAGAGAATACCTTCCATCCAATATCTCCAAATATCTCCAGATTTTGTCTCTAAAATGAAGACAACTGCTGACAGAATTAAATCAGTTGAGAAGGTGTACATGAGATCTTCTGCAAACAAAAAAGGACTATTCAAATATAATAAACCAACCAATCCAGAGCCCATACCTACCAACTAACACCTTTATCTAGACCTCACAGGATGAGCCATATCACTCTGCCTTCATCACACTGCCTTCATCACTCCAGGTACCAGGCAATTAGGGACAGTCAGTCCCTACATCCTGGAGCCTGCTGAAATTATTCAAACTAGCCAATCCTAATCTGTCCAGCCCGCTTACCCAGCCTTGTCCATTCCTTCCCGCAAAAACCACCACAAAGCTCTTGCCCATGTTTCCCCCTCATTACCTCTGTCTCCTGAATAACCCTGGTTCTTCCCCAAGTGGCCCTATAGGACATGACATCCCCCCTCCTCCTGAGAACTGTGAGTGACAAACTATCTTTTCAATGGCCATTAACTCCTGATCTGTCGGCCTCACCATACCTGACTAATAGTAAAACCTACATTTTAAAACAGGTGGATATTGGGGCGATTTCATTGTGAAGGTGTCTACACTAGCAACAAGCAACCCTCAATTTTTTGTTATATTCGAATAGCCCTCTTTTGTTTACAAAGTACCTCTGGTACATATCTCAATTACTTTAATTCTATCAGCAATTGTCTTCATTTTAGAGACAATATTTGGAGATATTTGAGCAATAGCAACATTATGGAAAGACATTTATATGTTTTATGAGGCTGTGTGTGAGGTACAGGGGCAGAAGGCCCAGCACGGGCTCTGTGGTATTGGTTTCAAAGAGGTCTCTAAACACATACCAATAAAAAGAACAATCACAGCCTCTAATACTTCCTGAGAACATCCTATGTGCCAGGCACCAGTGTAGGCAATTTTCATATATTAACTCATTTAATCCTCATGTCAATGCTGAGGTTGATACCCAAGGTACCTACTATTATTTTCCCTGTTTTACACACAATGTGAAATTAACAGGTTAAAAATAGATCTCTGTCATACAATGGTGGAGCTGCAAGTAACTTCAGAGATCAATCCTCCCCATTTTACTGGTGAAGTAAATATGTTTATGTGTTCTACTCCACTGAAAGATTTTGTCATTTTTGAACATATTCCCCAAATAAGGCACATGTACCCTGATTTTGCTAACCGTGAGTTCCGACTCCTGTAACCTCTAGCCCAGCTATGTCATACCAGGGAAGTGACACTTCCTATAATAATCTCAAACTCCATAATCCATCACATGTACTTTGAAAGTACTAAAGGGAAATGTGTTACAATAACCAAACACACCTAGTGTATATCCCAAGGCTTGCCTAAATATTTCCCATTTATGCTATTTTGAGAACTGGCTTCTAGCCCAGTTCCGACAACAGTGTTCAAGATTAAGCGGAAGGCCATGTGAGCATGGTAATTGAAAATACAATTTTCCCCCCAAAGGGCTATTAGTTATGAGTTTATTTTCTTGTGTGTGTGAGATCTCCTTTTGAGCATTTATGAAATATGGATTCTGCAACTGTCTCACTTACTGGAAAAAAAATGTGTGTCCTATTAGGTTTCTAGAGGACCATGGTATGTCAACTCTAATTAGCCTGCCCTCAGAAGATTCTGGGGAAGCTGGGTCCAGGAGCCCCTCTTAGACTACCTCTCCATAGCAACCCCCTCACTCTAGGCAAAGGCACTAACAGTTTTCTCTACTCAACCCTGGTGACGTTAGTTGCATTAATAAGCTCAGGGTCCTAGACAACAGCAGTCACCACAGAGCTGTCTGAGGCCAGCTCGAGGGGCAGCAGGAGCTCAGTTCCTGGACACAATCCCACTGTGTTTTTGGATTAGAGCCCTTGGTGGTATAGCTCCATCTCTGGGCATAGCCCATCTTGGGCCCACTGGCCGATGACAACCTGATGCATTCATTTGGCTGGAATGTTCTGAGCAAGATGGTAATCAAATTTCAATGACTTGGATGAGCCTTGTCTTTCCTCCCATCCCTGCCTGTTTCTGCACCAAGTCTAAAACTTACAGGGAAGTGGAATACTTGGGATATGATATTTTCTAAGATTGAATAGCTGGCTTATATTTATTAAATTACAGTTTTAAATTAATATACTCTATACTTCCCCCATAAACCAAGGAAAACAGCAAAGAACCAAAGAACTGGAAAGGTTTTTGAGTTCTTTTAAATTGTGCCTAAAGGTTTCTAATTCCAGTTTTGAAAAAGGAAAGGATCTTGGTCGCGAGTCATTGAGTGTGTATGCCAAGCAAATTCATTAGGTTCTCTGATATGATAGTTGTGCTTTAGATTCTTCCAATTAGAATTATCTACTCTACTGCATAAAATAAAGTTATAACTTGGAGTTCAACCTGCAGCCATTCAATAACCCCATCAGAGAAAGCATAACATCTATCGTCAGAGTTCAATATTCATATTCATAATTAATATTCAACATTTTCACAGTTATGGGGTGAGTAACTGATCCAAGTAGTTGTTCCTCTAGTTGCGCACTTCATTACTTTAGCCGTTATTGGTTAAGCCAGGAATATAGTAGCATGTCTGTAGTCAGCCCCTTACCTCCTACTGAAACTTTGATCTGAATCCATAAGTTTAGGGGCTCAAAAAAGAGGAAAATTCCAAGTAAACCCAGAAAATATCATTTATTAAATTCTCAAAGGCTATGTGTGTCTATGTATATCATCACGAAGGCTCCTTTGCAGGCAACTGCCTGGTGGAATGGATCAAGCAACATGTCCACAATTCTTTACTGAGGCCCAGCTGTAAACTAGTTCTAAGGTCCACAGGAAAATGGGACCAATATTGAAAAACAGGGAGTTGGTGACTCTTCATTGTGAACTTTTTTCCATTTTGCTTTGCTTTGTTTTTTCAATTCTACAGACATGGCCAGAATTTGAACCTGCGTTGCCTGGATCAGACCATGAATAACTAAATGCCTTGACTGGGAAGATGTGCCAGACCCTTGTTCTCTTCTTCCACCCCAGGAAGAGGCTGTGCTTCCTTCCTGTGAGTGGCCTAACACAATGTGGCAGTGACTTTTCCCGCATCTTCTGGCAGGAAATACGAAAAAGAATATGTATGGAAAACGTGTGTGTGTACACACATGTGCGTGCGTGCATGTGTGTAATGGGGTATTTTTCTCAAATGATTTTTCTATCTTTGAGCCTCCAGGGTAGAACAGTACTAACCAATCCAGCTCTGTTTATTTGCTAGGTCCTAGGATTCATTTTCAAGTTGGTGTTTCAAAACCTATTTTCAACAAGCTTTTTTAGTTATTCTGCCAATGAGGTTCAAAGCAATAAAACAGAGTAAGAATGCGTCCTTGAAGGTGGAATTTGCTCCTATACTCTTAATGCTTTAATTGCTCAGAATAAGGGTGTGGTGAAAGGACATTAAAAAGAAAGTTCAGCTTAAAAATGAGAATATAGAAGGAAGGAAATATAATCTGGAGGTAGATTTAGATGAGGATTAGCAGCTGCCCTGTCTCCTTTGATGAAGGGCTTAACTAACAGTAAGAAGAACTGAGGATACATCTTAAGAAAAAACTTCCTATTTTAAGTCCTGGCAATGTCTTACCAAAAGGGGTTGCCCAGTGTACCTCTGGGGTTTTTGTTTGTTTTGTTTTGTTTTTTTAGTGTGATGTTGTTTTTGTAAATTGGGTTTTTGTTTTATTATTCATTCTAAATTGTAGAAGTTTTAGACTTCTATGTTTTCTCATCATTACCCAAGTAATGCATGTTTATTGTAGAAAAAAGGTGGAAAATACTGATAATAATGAGAAAAAAATTATCTGTAATTCCACCACCCAGAGACAAACACTGTTATTCTGGGGCATGTGTTTTCAGACATTTTTCTCTGGGAGACTGGTTAAGTAAATGCTGGTACAGTCATAAAATGTAGCTACTAAGAATGATACATACATGATACACTGCCTTTGGACCTTGGCCTCACTCAGTATTTATCCAAAACCTGCTCTTTGGTTTTATCTCTGGCCTTGGCCTTGAAGACAACCTTGAAGTCCTGCATGTTTGGTGATTGTGTGATAGAACAGATTACCATTACATCTAGCTGACAATAATGTCAGTAACTTGAATAAGACATAATCAAATTTCCAGTTGATATCTGAATATTCACCTAAAATTATACAGAAGCCTTGTTCAAGGCTTCTGGTACAGCTTTTTCTCTATGATCACCACATGTTTACACACATACAGAAAAGAGAAATAGTAAAAAGAGGAAACATGCTTAGGGATTAGTAGTCAGAGCCATAATTCCATTTTCTTGAGATCTGTGTTCTTTACAATCATGTCCTATCACAGAGCAATTATCCTCTTTTATAATCTATGTAACATGCATCTGTGTGTGTGCACACACACATACACATGAAATACACAAATAGGCATTTCTTGACATTTTAAACCATTTCCAGATTGGCTCAATTTCAGTTAATCATATTAAAATGTCAAGAAAACTAGTATTAAAGATACAATCTGGTCCTTCTTGAACTTATTTACTTGTTCTTCAAAAAAAAAAAAGATATGGCAGGGAGCAGCTGACTGCTTCCTTCCTTTCAGCAGACAGTCTAATTATATCTTTATGCCTTTACTCAAGCAATATATTTTATCATGTATAAAAAGATGGAGAGGTGGAGGATCTCAGACTTATATGAGAAAGTGTGGCCATGTGTGCTATTTTTCCCTGAGGTTTAAAATGCTAGGGCAAGGCCACTGAGAGAGACACTTGTGGGTTTCTCATCTCTGAGTCATCTTGGGGGTGCCAGTAGCATTTGAGATGTTACGCCAAAAAATTATTAGGAAGCAAAACATTAAAATCACTCCCATGTGAGTGTGAAACTCAATCTTCTTAACTTTTGAAGGAGAGATGTTTCCTTTACAATTCCACCATTTTCAGTGCCAATAATTGCACACTGGATTAAAAGACTGATGAGGAATGGAATTGGGAACCTGGAGATAATTTAAGAATAGCTTACGTAACTAGACCCAGTCTTTGAAGAAGAACTCGAAGGGGGAGGTCTTCAATGATATTAAGTCTTGACCACAATTCCTTGGACACCACCACAGAAAAAGAAAACACCACTTATGTTCACATGGCATTTGAAAATTCGGCTATGTCAGCTTGAGTTAATTTTTCCAGCCATTTTCACAGGTGATTTAAGTCACTAATTAATTGGCAAATGTTCAATTCCCATCCACTCTAGTGATCTAGGTCAAGAGAAAAAAACATGTCAATGTAGCCTGCAAAGAAAGAATTAGAGAACTCCTTCATCACTCTGTAAGACATATTCCTTTGCTATAGTGAATCAAATAACACTTAGCATGATCAACTCACAGTTTAGAAGTAGGTGTACTTCCTACTTTATATGTAGCCTTATGTTTTAAATCTGATTTAAGACAAATTCCTGGAGTTCAAGGGCTTTGTACTAAAGACTTTAGAAAGCAAAATAAATAGATAGAGGATGATGATGAAGAAGATGATAGGTAGGTAGGTAGGTATGTAGGTAGATAAGAAGATAGATAGATAGGACACAGGAACCATCTACAGAATAGATCCCAGGTTAAAAAAAATTACAATTTTCTCCAAATTCATTAATGTGTTATCCATTCATTCTACACACTTTATTTAATGCCAGTCCCTGTTCTAGGCATTGAAGATGAAATGGTGATCCAGAAAACAAACATTTTTCTCTGCCCTCATTGGACCTTCTTGTCTAATGGAGGATATTGCCAATAAATAGATAATCTTACAAATACAAAATTCAACACTGGGTCAAGTAACCACGAGTGAGAGGAAAACAGATAGGAGGATTTGAAAAAGTCAGAGCGGTCAGAGAAGTCTTCTCTGAGAAGCGATCATTGAGGAGATATCTGAAAGGAAAAAACGACAGGCAACGACTACGTAAAAACAGGAATGAAGGCTATCCCAAGGAGAGAGATCAGGATGTGCAAAGAGGCTGTGAGGTGGGAGAAAGCAAAGAGAGTAGGGATTAAGAGAAAGCCAGTGGAACACTGGAAAACAGGGGGTAGGATACAAGATAGAGCCAGTGAGCCCATGCTGAGGAGTTTTGTCTGTACCTTAAGAGCAATGGGAAGTCATTGAAAGAATTTAAGCAGGAGGGTGATGTGGTCAGAATTACTTTTTTGTAACAATTAGTCTGAATTCAGTGTGAAGACTGGATTAGAGGGGACCCAGAGGGGCTATGGGGAAACCAGCTAGAATATCAGGAAGAAGCTGTGGCTATTATCTGGCGATGATGGTAGCGTACATCAAATTGTACCAGAGGAGCTGGATTGAAGGAAAACTCACTAGGATTTCAATTAGATTTGAAGAAGGAAAGGGGCATAAAGAATAAGCATATGCAGTAAAACTAATTGCTTTTGGTGCAGGGAGGGAGGGTTAAAACAACAGTAATACTTTACAAGGCCAAATACTGCTCATGACTCAGGCAACTGGCATTCAAAATCTAAATAAGTCTAAATCCAGGATTGTGATTACTTTATGTTGCTCTGAGGCCTTACACTTGCTTCCCAGAGCTAATCTAAGACAAAATTCTAAGAAACCATGGGCATGCTACTTCTGGCTATGATATAGAAAGCCATAAAGATTATCACTTTTATCATAACAAAAGAAAATCATACATAAACTAAAAATTCTATTCTTCTTTTCTTCTTAAAAGCCTTCAAAGTCTACGAGACACACACATAAGTCTAAGTAAACTAATTCCAAAGAGGGACATGCCCTTGGAAGAAGAGCAAAAAAATGGTGATTCTTTTCATACTTGGGGCAAATTGCGCAGCCTGAGTACAGGGGGATGGAAAAGTAAACTGGACATAGACATGGCAAGTTTTGCTGGAATGAGGAGAAAGCACCTGAACTTTTAACAACAGTGTTGGCTAGCATGAAATACTGAAATCTGGATGAGTCCCAAACACAAAAATACATCTCTCAAAACAGCAATTCTCCCCCCTGGGAATTCTGCTGAGACAGCAGCAGTTGGGGCTGAGCTGGAGGTATAGAGTGATCTCCCAGTCCCTTGTGCTACTTAGGGTCCAGAGGCCTCCTAGAGTTGAATCTGTAGGTGAAATCAAACTAACTAAAACTGCAAACAAATCCCCTTCTAGTTCAAATATTGAAAATCCCGAATTCATCAGCCCCTGAGATACGAAGCAAGAAGCTAGGAGTTAGACTAAAAGGCCAAGAGAGATCATAATCATAATCTCATTGGCAAGAGGTAAACTAAAACTAATTAAAGTTATATCCCAACCCCAGCTCAGCTAAACTCATGATAAGATCTGGATAAAATTCCCTTCCTGAGCTTCTAGACAAAGGAAAGGAGAAGCCCTCTCTGGGAAAAACAAAACAAAAAGATAAAATCCAGTTTAGTCCCTATTATTCTTTTAGGCAAAATGTCTGACATATAATTAAAAATTATGAGACATACAAAGAAGAATGAAAGACCCACAATCAATAAAAGAGTCAATAGAGGCAGACCCGCTGATGACCAGATTTTGCAATCAGTAGATGAGGTCTCTAAAATAACTATTTTAAATATGCTAAAGAATTATGTTAAATATATAAAGATGGACAAGATGGGTGAACAGAAAGGAATTTCACCAGAGAGACTCAAGCTCTAAAGAAGAGAAATTCTAGAATAGAAAAGAGAAATTCTAGAATAGAAAAAGAGAAATTCTAGAATAGAAAATTCTAGAAATAGAAATTCTAGAATAGAAAAATATGATAGCTAAAAAAAAAAATGTAATGAATAAGTTTAAAAGCAGAGTGGAACAAAAGAAAGATCAGTGAACTCAAAGATAAGTCAATAGAAAAGAGCCAAAGTTAAGTACACAAAGAAAAAGAATTAAAATGTCAGACATAAGTGGGTAAATATCAAATAATCTGACGTACATGAAATTAAAACTCTGAGAGTATATTTTTTTTCCAAAATGGAACTCAATTAGAAGTCAATAATAAACTGATAACTAGAAAAACCTCAAATATTTAGAAATTAAGCCACACACTTCTAAATAATCTTTGGGTCAAAGAAGAAATAGAGTATATAAAATATTTGGTACTGAATGATAATGAAAACACAAATATCAAAATTTGTGAGACGTAGGTAAAGCAATGCTTAGAAGAAAAGTGATAGCTTTAAATGCATGTGCCAGAAAAAAAAGAAAGATTTAAAACAAAGAATAAAAGGCATAAAGATTGGCGAGGAAGAAATAATCTTTGTTTCAGGCAATATAATTATGGATGTAGAAAATGCAAAGGAATGAAAAAAACTACTATAACTACTGAGTGCATTTGCAAGGTCATAAGATAAAAATAGCAATATATAAAAATCAACTGTATTTCTTTTCTATATCCTAGCAACAAAAAAACCTGGAAAATAAAATTTTAAAAATATCATTTATAATGGCAGCAAATACCTAAACATATATATATATATATATATATATATATATATATATATATATATTTTTTTTTTTTTTTTGTGGTACACTGGCCTCTCACTGCTGTGGTCTCCCCCATTGCGGAGCACAGGCTCCGGATGCGCAGGCTCAGCGGCCATGGCTCATGGGCCCAGCCGCTCCGCGGCACGTGGGATCCTCCCGGACCAGGGCACGAACCCGTGTCCCCTGCATCGGCAGGCGGACCCTCAACCACTGCACCACCAGGGAAGCCCCAACATATTTTTTTAATATATGTTTAAGCCCTCTATTATTGAAAACTACAAAAACATTGCTGAGAAAAATTCAAAATAAATGGAGAGATATACCATGTTCAATGTTCAAGGACTGAAAAATTCATTACTGCTAAGATATCTATTCTCCCTAAATTAATTTATAGATTAAAATAATCCCAAGCAAAATCTTAACAGGTTTTTTTTTGCAGATAGTAAGACATTATAAATTTGCATTAATTAAGATATTGTGTTGGCAGGAGGAAAAGCAAATAGAAAATGGAAAAGAATAGAGTCCATTATAGGACTCCACAGAGATATGATCAATAGATTTTCAACAAAATTCAGTGAACTTGATGGAGAAATAGCAATGGTGCTATAATGTCAAATGGTGCTAGACCAAATGAATATGTGTGTAGAAAAAAACTAATGTTTATTCTTTACATTATAGCATGCAAAAAACAATTATATGGGAATGATCATGGAGTGACCATGTCAAGTGTTAGTGAGAATATGGAGCAGCTGGAACTCCCATACGTTGCTTGTGGGATTGTAAAGATACCACGACTTTGGAGAACAGTTTGGCAGGTTTTTATATAGTTCAACATACCCTACCTATGATATGACAATTTCACTCCTAGGAATATACTTAAGAGAAATGAAAGCTGATGCTTACAGAAAGACTTGTATACAAATGTTCATAGCAGCTTTATTCATAATCACCGAAAACTCAATGAACCAGATGTCCATCAAAAAGAAAGAATAAGTCAATGGTGTTATATTCATACAATGGGTTTCTCATCAGGAATGAAAAAGAACTAAAGACACACGCAACAATATAGGTGACTATACTGAGTAAGAGAAGCTAGACACAAAAGACTATGGACTGTCCGATTTCATTTATATTACGTCCAAGAACAGGCAAAACAAATATATGATGATAGAAATCAGAACTGGATTGCCTCTGGGGGAATGAAGAAATGGACTAGAAAGTGGCACTAAAGACCTTTCATGATAATGAATATTAATGTAACACAGGAGTAGCTGCATTCATCAAAACCCATTATACTTAGATCTGTGCATTTCACTGTAGTATGTAAGTTATTAATATAGGAAGGAGAAAAAAAAATGATCATGAAAGCAAGCACACTTAACCACATGAAAAACACACAGCTACACTAAACTGTAGAATCTATTCTCTACCCAGAATATTGAATCTATTATAAAACATGACTTCACAATGCAAGGGAAAAGCACAAAAAAAGTAATATAAAATTAAGCAAATGCTCAAAGTTTTACTTTAAAAAACAGACACACATAGAACAAGATTCTCCAAGAGATAAGTTTTTACACAGCCTGAGATATTCACCCTCCAGCAATCTGACTATGTTTGCTATCAGAGTCTGCCCAAGGGGAATTTCTTAACATTTTTATCATAAAAAATGACAAAAAAAATTTAGTGTCAGTGATCACCCTCAAAGATAATGAGTGGCAGCCTGATGGAAAGAGCTGGGCTCTGGAGCCAAGCAAACCTAAATTCACAAAGCTTGTCTGTGCCTGTGAGTTGCTCTGTGACTTAGGCTGGAATCCCTGCCTCTCTGGGCCTCAATTTCATCATCAATAAAATGGAGAAAGGATTGTTATGAATGTTAAAGAAGACAATCTATGGGAAGCACACAGTGTCTGGCATATCGGCAATTCTCACATAAGTAGTTACTGATTATTATTAATGGAGAGAAGATAGCCTGAGAGAAAGATGGTGGAAGTAGGCAGGAGCTGAAGTTGTCAGGAGGGAGGTGTTTGTTTTCTGAGCAACCAACCCCAGTGTCACCTTTACTGATGGTTGAACCCCAGGGTTATGGAACTAGCACATCTTCCCTCAGTTGATGGCTCCAGGGGTCTGATTCTAGGTTGGCCCCTTAACACCCATGAAACCAAGCAGGATCCTATAGGGCTCTGGGCATGGAAGCCTTTCTGTTCAGCCTTCCTGACCTTCCCTGAGTTACAAAGAGCAGGTTCAAAGAGTTGCTAATCAGGGAAGGGAGGGGAGAGACAAGGGAGGAGCAGTCAAGAAACAATAGTGCAGCCTTGGGACAAGATCCTGGTTCTGCCTTGGGGAATACACATAACAGTATCTTTGAGCTCTTCTGCAGAAATAAAACCCCCAACAAATGGAAGATGTTAATTACTTGATGAAGCGTTCTTTATTCCAGAGAGAAAGTCACAGTTTGATAACCTCTAGAACCACAGACACTCATCAGGAGACCACCTAAGTCCAGATTAAAGGAATGCAGGTCCTGCACACACCCTGCCCCTTATCAGCAACCCCACCCTTGAATCATTGTTATAAAACTCCTCACGAAATCCCCCCCCCCACCCCGGGTTGGGACACACAGTTTTGAGGGAATTAGCCTTCTGTGTCCCCCTTTGCCTGACAAAGTAATAAAGCTATTCTTTTCTACTTAGCCCCAAACTCTGTCTCTGAGATTTGATTCAGCACCAGTGTACAGGGGCTGGGTTTTCAGCATCGCTAGAACTGTCGAGCATAACATGTCTGTGACTGGATCGGGCTCGCAGGCAACCATTTTACAAGGCCTCTTTTAATCCTCCCTTCCTGAACATAGTTTCCAGATCCCTTATCTCCCTCTCCTGGACATATTCCAGTGTGTCAGTGTTGCTCTTGAAGTTTGCTTCATAGACCAGGAGTCACAGCATGTGGAGCCCAGGAGACATGGGGCTGTTATCTTCTGTGGTCTGGATAGTAAACGGTTCTCTGAGCAGCCCAGAAGGCATGGGGTCTCTCAGCAGATGTCCTACGTTGTTGTTGGCTCCAATTGAGTTTGCAATCAATATGCTTTTTTTTTTTTACCATGAGCTGATGACAGGCCACTTAATAATATTTATGAAACAGCCTAAACAAAGATCTCTGGCCTTGGAAGAATTCAGACATTTCTTGATGATGTTTTCCTTCAGCACAAGTCTTGACAAGAAGAACAGGATTCCCCAATGCCCTGATTTCCCACAGACAGATGCGGCCCAAGCAACCAATCCAACCACAAAGGAATAATCTAATCGGTTGCTCTTCCTGACCAAGGTAATTATACTAGACCAATAGTTTCCACATCCTGATGCATACTAGAATCATCTCTGGCCCCATCCCTGGAGATTCTGACGGACGAAGTCTGGGGCACACAGAATCTGTACTATCAACAAGTTCCCCAGATGATGTGGCACATCCAAGGACCAGAACTGGGGAACCACCCTCTAGACTAGCAGCATCAGCATCACAATTCTCAAAACTCTGGAACTGAGGTCTTCTAAGTGGCAGATGTATCCTAAAATTTGAGAGCCAATGATTTAGATCAAGGTTGACAAACTTTTTACTGAAGAGTCAGATAGCAAATATTTTAGACTTTGTGCGCCAAGAGGCAAAATTGAGGATATTTTGTTGGTACTTATATATAACTGTTTAAAATTTACAGTTCTTGGGGGCTAAACCATGTCCCATCCTCCTCCTCCCCAGCAAAGATAGATGTCCTAATTTCCAGTACCTCAGAGTGTGGCCCTGTTTGGAAATAGGGGCTTCGCAGAGGTCATCAAGTTAAGATGAGGTCATTAGAATGGACCCTAATTCAATGTGACCAGTGTCTTTATAAAAAGGGGAAATTTGTACACAGAGACAAACACATAGAGGGAAGATGTGAGACACAGGAGACCACTGCTTACAAGCCAAGGAATGCCTGAGGCTACAATAAACTAGGAACAGATCCTCCCTCACAGCCCTCAGGAGGAACCAACCCTGCTGACACCTTGATTTTGGACTAAGCCTCCATAACTGTGAGATAATAAATCTGTTGTTTAAGCCACTCGGTTTGTGATACTTTATTATGGCAGTCCTAGAAAACTAATACCCCATTTAAAATGTAAAACAATTCTTAGCTCAAGGGCCATACAAAAACAGGCAAGCAGCAGGCTAAATAAGACCCATGGGCTGTATCTAGGCTGTGCCCCACCATATTGCTCAACATCCTGGTAATCAATCCATTGTTCATAATCTCATAGTAGACCCAGTCTTAGGTCTGCAAGTACCACTCAGATATTATCTCTTTGGAGTGGTTTTCCATAACCTCTATGTAATGCTGACCCTGTACTTCAGAAGCCTTGCCAGCCTTGCTCACTGCTCTAAGAACCTGACACGTATCAACTTTCAATAATTATTCAATGAATGAATTTAAGACAGATAATCAGAAGCACTTCCAGCTAGAAGAGACTGCAGATTTCATTCATCACAGTCCTTCAGTTTTCAGAGAGGCAGCTTAAATCTACAGTGTGTCAGTGACTGCCCAAAGTAACATGGCAGAAAACCCGGGATTAAAACCCACTTGTCTAGACTCCCAAACTTACAGCCCCTTCCTCGCACCACCTATCCTGAAACATTAGCACTTAAGACACAACACTTTATCCCCATTTTTACACGACAGACTTGCAAATAAGAAGGGATGTGTTAGGAACATAGGTGTGGTTAGCAAACTGGCCATAAAGCAGCCAAAGACAGGGTGAGCAGGAGGTACACCAGAACATTCACTGAGGAAAACTCTGTGGTAGACATTTACCTGGGCTACCTACTTGCCATCCCTTTTCTGGTAACCACATCCCAATTTCCTTTTGGGAAATCAGCACTTTCCCACAGTGTGTAACCATGGAAGAAGGGAATTCTTAGAGCCTACCTTCCAACTACAAAGAAAACGACCCTTCTGCACAATATCCACACCAGGGTACAGTCAGGGACCTGTATGTGCCCTAAGCTCCCTTAATGGGACACTATCTCCCAGACTCTGTAAGTCCCAAGTGACACGGGACAAGTGTATTGGTTACCGATTGCTGTATAGCAAATGACCACAAACTTAGTGTCTCAAAACAACACAAGTTTATTTATTCATAGTTCTGTAGGTCATATTCTGGGATGTTTTCACGGGGCTGTAAGCTTAGGACCTGTGATGATTAATTTTCTATGCCAGCTTGACTAGGGTAAGGGATGCCCATATACATGCAAAACATGATTTCTGGGTGTGTCTCTGAGGGTGTTCCTGGAAGAGATTAGCATTTGAATCAGTAAAGAAGATGACCCTCCCTGGAGTGGGTGGGCATCATCCAACTGAGGGCCCAAATAGAACAAAAAGATGGAGGAAGGGACCGGGAAGCCTATACAAGCCACTGAACCAACCTCACACACTGGGGGCAGACAACAAAAACAATGGGAACTATGAACTTGCAGCTTGCAAAAAGGAGACCCCAAACACAGTAAGTTAAACAAAATGAGAAGACAGAGAAATATGCAGCAGATGAAGGATCAAGGTAAAAACCCACGAGACCAAACAAATGAAGAGGAAATAGGCAGTCTACCTGAAAAAGAATTCAGAGTAACGATAGAAAAGATGATCCAAAATCTTGGAAATACAATGGAAGAAATACAAGAAACGTTTAACAAGGACCTAGAAGAACTAAAGAGCAAACAAACAATGATGAACAACACAATAAATGAAATTAAAAATTCTCTAGAAGGAATCAATAGCAGAATAACTGAGGCAGAAGAACGGATAAAGGACCTGGAAGATAAAATAGTGGAAAAACTACTGCAGAGCAGAATAAAGAAAAAAGAATGAAAAGAATTGAGGACAGTCTCAGAGACCTCTAGGACAACATTAAACACATCAACATTTGAATTATAGGGGTCCCAGAAGAAGAAGACAAAGAGAAAGGGTCTGAGAAAATATTTGAAGAGATTATAGTGGAAAACATCCCTAACACGGGAAAGGAAATAGTTAATCAAGTCCAGGAAGCGCAGAGTCCTAGGCAAGATAAATCCAAGGAGAAACACGCCAAGACACAGGTTAATCAAACTATCAAAAATTAAATACAAAGAAAAAATATTAAAAGCAACAAAGGAAAAGCAACAAATAACATACAAGGGAATCTCTATCAGGTTAACAGCTGATGCTTCAGCAGAAACTCTGCAGGCCAGAAGGGAGCGGCAGGACATATTTAAAGTAAAGAAAGGGAAAAACCTACAACCAAGATTACTCTAGCTAGCAAGGATCTCATTCAGATTTGACCGAGAAATTAAAACCTTTACAGACAAGCAAAAGTTAAGAGAATTCAGCACCACCAAACCAGCTTTACAAAAAATGCTAAAGGAACTTCTCTAGGCAGGAAACAAAACAGAAGGAAAAGACCTACAAAAACACACCCAAAACAATTAAGAAAATGGGAATAGGAATATACATATCAATAATTACCTTAAATGTAAATGGATTAAATGCTCCAACCAAAAGACATAGACTGGCTGAAGGGATACAAAAACAAGACCCATATATATGCTGTCTACAAGAGACCCACTTCAGACCTAGGGACATATACAGACTGAAAGTGAGGGGATGAAAAAAGATATTCCATGCAAATGGAAATCAAAAGAAAGCTGGAGTAGCAATACTCATATCAGACAAAACAGACTTTAAAATAAAGACTATTACAAGAGACAAGGAAGGACACTACATAGTGATCAAGGGATCAATCCAAGAAGAAGATATAACAATTATAAATATACATGCACCCAACATAGGAGCACCTCAATACATAAGGCAAATGCTAACAGCTATAAAAGAGGAAATCGACAGTAACACAGTAATAGTGGGGGGCTGTAACACCTCACTTACACCAATGGACAGATCATCCAAACATAAAATGAATAAGGAAACACAAGCTCTAAATGACACAATAGACCAGATATATTTAATTGATATTTATAGGACATCCCATTCAAAAAGAGCAGATTACACTTTCTTCTGAAGAGCACATGGAATATTCTGCAGGATAGATCACATCTTGGGTCACAAATCAAGCCTTGGTAAATTTAAGAAAACTGAAATCATAGCAAGCATCTTTTCCGACCACGATGCTATGAGATCAGAATTCAATTACAGGGAAAAAAACGTAAAAAAAACTAACACGTGAAGGCTAAACAATACTTTACTAAGTAACCAAGAGATCATTGAGGAAATCAGAAAATACCTAGAGACAAATGACAATGAAAACACGATGATCCAAAACCTATGGGATGCAACAAAAGCAGTTCTAAGAGCGAAGTGTATAGCAATAAAATCCTACATGAAGAAAGAAAAAAAATCTCAAATAAACAATCTAACCCTACACGTAAAGGAACTAGAGAAAGAAGAACAAACAAAACCCAAAGTTAGTAGAAGCAAAGAAATCATAAAGCTCAGAGGAGAAATAAATAAAATAGAAACAAAGAAAACAATAGCAAAGATCAATAAATCTAAAAGCTGGTTCTTTGAGAAGATAAACAAAACTGATAAACCATTAACCAGACTCATCAGGAAAAAATGGGAGAAGACTCAAATCAATAGAATTAGAAATGAAAAAGGAGAAGTAACAACTGACACTGAAGAAATACAAAGGATCATGAAAGATTACTACAAGCAATTATATGTCAATAAAATGGACAACCTGGAAGAAATGGACAAATTCTTAGAAATGCACAACCATCCAAGACTGAACCAGGAAGAAACAGAAAACATAAACAGACTAATCACAAGCACTGAAATTGAAACTGTGATTAAATATCTTCCAACAAACAAAAGCCCAGGGCCAGATGGCTTCACAGGCAAATTCTATCAAACATTTAGAGAAGAGCCAACACCTATCCCTCTCAAGCTCTTCCAAAATATTGCAGAGAGAGGAACACTCCCCAACTCATTCTACAAGGCCACCATCACCCTGATACCAAAACCAGACAAAGATGTCACAAAAAAGGAAAACTACAGGCCAATATCACTGATGAACATAGATGCAAAAATCCTCAACAAAATACTAGCAAACAGAATCCAACAGCACATTAAAAGGATCATACACCATGACCAAGTGGGGTTTATCCCAGGAATGCAAGGATTCTTCAATATACGCAAATCAAACAATGTGACACACCGTATTAACAAATTGAAGGAGAAAAACCATACGATAATCTCAACAGATTCAGAAAAAGATTCTGACAAAATCCAACACCCATTTATGACAAAAACTCTCCAGAAAGTAGGCATAGAGGGAACCTACCTCAACATAATAAAGGCCATATATGAGAAACTCACAGCCAACATCATTCTCAATGGTGAAAAACTGAAACCATTTCCTCTAAGATGAGGAACAAGACAAGGTTGCCCACTCTCACCACTCTTATTCAACATAGTTTTGGAAGTTTTAGCCACAGAAACCAGAGAAGAAAGAGAAATAAAAGGAATACAGATCAGAAAAGAAGAAATAAAACTGTCATTATTTGCAGATGACACGATACTACACATAGAGAATCCTAAAGATGCTACAGAAAACTACTAGAGCTAATCAATGAATTTGGTAAAGTAGCAGGATACCAAATTAATGCACAGAAATCTCTTGCATTCCTATACACTAATGATGAAAAATCTGAATGAGCAATTGAGGAAACACTCCCATTTACCACTGCAACAGAAAGAATAAAATACCTAGGGATAAACCTACCTAAGGAGACAAAAGACCTGTATGCAGAAAACTATAAGACACTGATGAAAGAAATTAAAGATGAGACAAACAGATGGAGAGATACACCATGTTCTTGGTTTGGAAGAATCAACATTGTGAAAATGACTATACTACCCAAAGCAATATCTACAGATTCAATGCAATCCCTATCAAACTACCAATAGCATTTTTCACAGAACTGGAACAAAAAATTTCACAATTTGTATGGAAACACAAAAGACCCCAAATACCCAAAGCAATCTTGAGGGGAAAAAAACAGAGCTGGAGGAATCAGGCTTCCTGACTTCAGACAATACTACAAAGCTACAGTAATGAAGACAATATGGTACTGGCACAAAATCAGAAATATAGATCAATGGAACAGGATAGAAAGCCCAGAGGTAAACTCATGCACATATGGTCACCTTATTTTTGATAAAGGAGAAAAGAATATACAATGGGAAAAAACAGCCTCTTCAATAAGCAGTGCTGGGAAAACTGGATAGCTACATGTAAAAGAATGAAATTAGAACACTTTCTAACACCATACACAAAAATAAACTCAAAATGGATTAAAGACCTATATGTAAGGCCAGACACTATAAAACGTTTAGAGGAAAACATAGGCAGAACACTGTATGACATAAATCACAGCAAGATCCTTTGTGATCCACCTCCTAGAAAATTGCAAATAAAAACAAAAATAAACAAATGGGACCTAATGAAACTTGAAAGCTTTTGCAAAGCAAAGGAAACCATAAACAAGATGAAAAGACAACCCTCAGAACGGGAGAAAATATTTGCAAACAAAGCAACTGACAAAGGATTAATCTCCAAAATATACAAGCAGCTCATGCAGCTCAATATCAAAAAAACAAACAACCCAATCCAAAAATGGGCAGAAGACCTAAATAGACATTTCTCCAAAGAAGATATACAGATTGCCAACAAACACATGAAAGGATTCTCAACATCACTAATCATTACAGAAACGCACATCAAAGCTACAGTGAGGTATCACCTCACACCAGTCAGAATGGCCACCATCAAACAAATCTACAAAGAATAAATTCTGGAGAAGGTGTGGAGAAAAGGGAACCCTCTTGCACTGTGGGTGGGAATGTAAATTGATACAGCCACTATGGAGAACAGTATGGAAGTTCCTTAAAAAACTAAAAATAGAGCTACCATATGACCCAGCAATCCCACTACTGGGCATATACCCTGAGAAAACCATAATTCAAAAAGAGTCACGTACCACAATGTTCATCGCAGCACTATTTACAAGAGCCAGGACATGGAAGCAACCTAACTGTCCATCAACAGATGAATGGATAAAGAAGATGTGGCACATATATACAATGGAATATTACTCAGCCATAAAAAGAAACGAAATTGAGTTATTTGTAGTGAGGTGGATGGACCTAGAGTTTGTCATACAGAGTGAAGTAAGTCAGAAAGAGAAAAACAAATACCGTATGCTAACACATATATATGGAATCTATAAAAAAAATGTTTCTGATGAACCTAGGGGCAGGACAGGAATAAAGACACAGATGTAGAGAATGAACTTGAGGACATGGGGAGGGGGAAGGGTAAGCTGGGACAAAGTGAGAGAGTAGCATTGACATATATACACTGTGAAATGCAAAATAGATAGCTAGTGGGAAGCAGCCGCATAGCACGGGGAGATCAGCTCAATGCTTTGTGACCACCTAGAGGGGTGGGATAGGGAGGGTGGGAGGGAGATGCAACAGGGAGGGGATATGAGGTTATATGTTTATGTATAGCTGATTCACTTTGTTATACAGCAGAAACTAACACAACATTGTCAAGCAATTATACTCCAATAAAGATGTTAAAAAAAAAGAAAAAGAAAGAAAAGATGGAGGAAGGGCAAATTTGCTTTCTGCTTGAGCTGGGACATCCGTCTTCTCCTGCCCTTGGACTTTGGTACTCTTGGTTCTTGGGCATTCAGACTTGGACTAGGACTTACACTTTGGACACAGGCTGAATTACACCCCAGCTTTCCTGGGTCTCTGGCTTACAGATCACGTGACATGATCTGCCTCTCAGCCTCCATCATCATGTTAGACAATTCCTACAGTAAATATCCTCTTATATATACAGTTAACCCTTGAACAACATGGTTTTGAACTGTGTGAGTTCACAATTCAAATTCAGGTAAGATATGCACATTTTTTTCAATAAATATGTAATACGGCACTACACGATCTGAGGTTGTTTGAATCTGCAGATGTGGGAATGCAGATATGGAGGACCAACCGTAAAGTTATAATATATGCTGATTTGCAACTATTTGGAGGGTTGGCCTGTGCCCCAACCTTCGAGTTATTCAAGTGTCAACTGTAACTATGTATATCCTGTTCGTTCTGTTCCTCTGGAGAACCCTGGCTTATACAGGATCTCACAAGATGTTGCCCGGCTATGTTCTCATCTTACAGACCTCTTCCTGTTACTAGCAGAATTCAGTTCCTTGCAGTTGTAGGACTGAGTTCCTTGTTTCCTTTTTGGCTGTTGGCCAGGGGTCACTCTCAACTTCTTGCAGTCATTTTATGGTCCTGGCATATGACACCCTCCATCTTCAAAGCCAGCAGTAGCACACAGCACCCTTTTGACGCCTTGAATCTGACTTCCCCTTCTGCCTTATTCTTCTGCTTTAAAGGGATCTTATGATTAGATCAGGCCAATCCTGATAATCTCCAGATCTTAAGGTCAACTGACTTTGGACTTCTTATCTGCAAAATCCTTTCACATCAGTACCTAGATTAGTGTGCCAGTGAATAACCATGGGATGGGAATCTTGGAGCCTCTGTAGAATTCTACCTACCACAGCTAGGGATATCTGGAGGTCACCTTACTTTCAAAGGCAGCAGTGGTGATAGCTTCCTGCCACTTGGTTCCTGCTAGGAGACAGAGACAGTTGCTTTTTTTCCCCACTTCCTGCTTTCTGGGTCTGTGGTGGTTCCTATCATTTTCAAACTTGGTCTCTCAGCCTCTCGTCAAAGCTGATGACTCCTGGGACTTCCCTGGCTGTCCAGTGGTTAAGGCTCCATGCTTCCTCAAAAGGAGGCACAGGTTCAATCCCTGGTGGTCAGGGGACTAACATCCCATATGCAACGTGGCGTGGCCAAAAAAAAAAAAAAAAAAAAGCTGATGACTCCTAACATAAACAAATCTCCATTTACCTGACATTGACCAAAGCCTACTTCCGTTGCTTACAATCAAGAAACTTGGTTGTCTCAAGCTTCAATAAATATCCAGCAATTCACCAGAAAACAAAAACAAAATCCAGGGTTGTAGAATTGGAAAGATCAGAGGTACATGGAAAGCTTTGTGAAACCACAAACCTCATGCCCCCAAATCTGGCACGCTGATTTGAAATACTTGAATTCTACTGTGCCATAGGAAATCAACCATTTTCTTATTTAAACAAAGGTAGTCAGTGGTCATTGTGGTAGAAACAAATTAACTGGTCAATTTAAAACAAAGACTCTAATTTTCTTTTAATTTCAAAAATGTGGACTAGAGAGAAGCTGAAGTTTAATACTAGCTGAAAAGTGAAAATTCTGTCCGAAAGTCTTTTGACCTCATATAGTTGTTATACTAAATTTTTAAGTTCACATTTTCCTAAAGTGAACAACTTCTTCCCACAGACTCAGCCAGACCACACATGCCTCAAGATTCAGATTTTGTACCTGAGCTCGTGTGCAAGGTCACCTTTCCACACAAACACGGGCAGGGTTTCTGGGGTAGCTTCAGTAGAAGCATACACGTCCCACTGTATCCCCTTCTAGTGCAAAATCTCCTTGCAGGGATTTCTTTGTTCTATGGGGTGAAGAGACTCGGTCGGTCAGCTCCTTTGAATCACATTTGGCCACAAGAGCCTAATCTGCTACCTGCCCACCTAGGTTTTCTGACCCTGGACAAATCCAAGGAGTATAACTGCCCTGGGCCCTGGATGGGACAGGGTGACTATCCTAGGTAAGAGTGGCTGAGCAGTCCACAATGCACAGAAAAGGGAAACCAAAGCAGCCCTCATTCCCCTGAACCTTGATTTTGTTTATAGATGGCAAACTTTATGTGGAAAAACGTGTTTGTGCCAGCCTCCTTGGGCAGCCCTGTGACAGTTCATTCCTCCACTGCTGAACTGAGCTTAGGCAAAAAGCACCACGTTGCGAGCAATGGCTGGCAATGGGCAGAACGCGCTGTGTGTTTCCACAGTCTACTCCGGCATAAATGGACCTCGCTTATTAGTTAGTGACGAGCCAGGAACTCCCCTGCTTGGGAAGACAGGAGCAGGCAGGGAAAAGTGAAGGAGATACTTCCTACTCTGAGTTCTTGATTAGTGAACACAGAGGATGTTTGATCAGTACAGAGATGAGGTATCCAGACTCCGGAGACTGATGGCCTAGGTTTGAGTCTAGCTCCATCACTATATTTGTCAGGGAAAGTGCTATAATTAACAAGTAAACCCCCAAATCTCAGTGACTAAACGTAACACAGGTACTGGTCACTCAGGTCGCTGTACAGTGTGCTTTTGGCTAAGAGGCCTGGCTCCATGAAGTTATTCAGGGACTCAGGCTCATTCCATCCATGGCCCTGCCAGTACCCAGAGCCTTGGAGTCAGCAGATCAGGGAAGAGTGAGCACGGTCTGGAGATGTGTATTTCACTCTCACCCACCAGCCATGGACCAGACTCAGTTATATGACCTCACCGATCGGCAAGGGAGGCTGGGAAGTGTCCTCTAGCTTGGCCCAGAGGGAAAAGGAAACCGGCGTGGTGAACAAACCCAGTCTCTGCCATATCTGCTTACTTAAGAAAATGCCTGTGTTTTATGTTTTCTATTTTCACGTGTTTATGTTGTTTCTTCCCCTGTTAATTGGGTATACAAGTCAGCGTCCTCCAGAGGAACAACACATGACATACGTGTGTGTGTGGAGACAGAGAGACAGAGACAGAGACAGAGACAGACAGAAAGATGGATTGATTTTAAGGAATTAGCTCACGGGATTGTTCCAGCTGCCAAGTCTGAAATCAGAGCAGACTGGCAGGCAAGAGTTTTACAGTTCAAGTCTGAGTCTGAAGGCAGTCTGGAGGCTCAATTCCTCCTTCCTTAGGAAATCTCAGAATTTTAAGGCCTTCGACTGATTAGATGAGGCCCATCCCATTAGGGAGGTACCCTGCTTTCCTCAAAGTCTACTGATTTCAACGTTAATCTCATCTGAAAAATACCTTCATAGCAACATCTGGATTACCGTGTGACCAAATATCTGGGTACTGTGGCCCAGCCAAGTTAATACATAAAATTAACCATTACAAGGGGTATGATAAGTTAATAGTATAAAGCACCAGCACCATAGCTGACAACTAGAAAGCTCTCTGTACAAATTAGTTTACTGTCACTACTGGAGTTGTTATTACCATCAGTACTACTACTAATTGAGGCCTGAACACAGCCCCATAGAACCACCCCATCGAACCATCTAGGGAGTGACTGACCTAGAAAGGTCTTACCTTAGACAAGTGTTCTCATTATTTTTTTCAAAGCGCTTTTCCATTTACTATCTCACTCAGGCCTTCAGTCAATCCTATGAAGCGGGCAGGGCAACATCATTCCTACTATTTTTTATTTTACAGCTGAGGTTCAGAGAGTATGGCTGCACTCCCTCCCCACCCTTTCCTAATCTGTGCCCCGTCCCATCCTCCAGACTCTGTTCTAGGAGAGCCACCCCTGTCCTCTACGGGAGATACCTTTCTTCTAACCTGATTTAAAATTCATTATATATTATATTCCCATATAACTAATAATGTAACAATTGTCAGGTAGTGTTACAGGCAGGCAGGTGGCTAGATATGAGCAGAGAAAGGGGGGCAGGGGCCGGGCGGCAGGAAATTACGCATCTTGTAAACAGCAGGGGTCCATGGGCAGACAAAGAAAAGCAGGAACCCCCACAGGAAACCACACATTTTGGGTGATAAGTGTCCTGAAGGCAGACAAAGAAAGGTGGGGAAAGGCGGGAACCTCCTGCATCCAAATGCAACCTGTTGCTCATTACGCTGTCATTACAGTAAAATTAGACTTGCAGATAAGAAGTACCCATTATGCACCGACGCCATGACACTTCTGATCTAAGCTAAATAAGGAGAAAAATCCCTCCTCCCCTCGGGAAGATGGAGCTGGGATGAAAATCAGGGAATATGACCCGCAAACTCCTCCTTCCCCAGAGAATATTCCGCCCCTTCATTTGTAGGCCCCTCATAACCGGCTTGCAAAAGAAGCCCAGGGCAGCAACTCCTCACCTGTCTGCCTGCTCTCCCGCTGAGTGTATTCTTATTTAAATAAATCCTCACTTCACGTTCTTGACCTCCCTGTCTCATTTCTGAATTCTTTCTGTGATGAGACAAGAACCTTAAATTCACCGGGAACAGCAGGATTAATTGAAATGCTCTAATTAATACTTCCCTTCAGGTACTGCATGAATGAAACAGGTTTCCATAGAAAGGTCTTGGGAACCTAATTCACCATTTAAAACATTTCAACTAGTATTTCCACAGGAAAACAAGCCCCATGATTCAAGAAATAAACCTAAGAATGAACTTTTGGAGTAGGACTCGGTTTATACGCACGGATTGCCTGCATGAGCGCTGACACCAGGGCTGGCCTCAGGTGCAGCTGGGAAGCAGTCAGAGTTTGTCTTTGGTGCCTTTCCAGTCCCTGTGTTCCAGGCTTCACTGTTCTGCAGCATCTGTGTTCTTCAGCATTGCTTATACCAAATAAATAAGACAGAAGCAGAAGTCGAAAGCCTGGGTATCGGGCTTGGCTCTGTCCTAACCGGTCGTGTGACCTTAGACAAGTCTTTTTACTTTGGTTTCCTTGACTGTAAGTCAAAGGGGTTAGAAAAACTCACGGCAGGTTGCCTTTCAACCTCACCGTTCCTCAGCCTACTCTGTGTCACCCCTTCAGGGGATCTCATTGTCAGCTGCCTGATAACAGAGACCCACCGGCTTCCTCTCATCCTACCCAGGTGTCCTGAAGTCTCCAAGGGGGATGATAATGACCCACCCCAAAGCCTTCAGCACACAAAAGAATTCCTTGCTAATGGTGGGAGTTCAGGCATAGAACCACCATATTGGAGGATTCTTTGAGGACAGTTGCCCCTTAAATCCTATCAGTTGGGAGGCAGCACACTCTCCACCCTCTCACCAGTCAGCCTGGGATTCTGTACCCAGCCGCCCATGGCTAGAGAGAGAATATTTATGCAGGCTGGAATGATGGGGTAACAGGAGCCACGTGGAGTTCAGAGGAGAGAGTCATTCAATCGCAGATATTGTCCCTCAAAACCCAAAGCCCTTAGAGGGCAAATTCTTTCAGCTGCCTGAGCTGGTGTGCTTTACAACGCAGTTGGTGTATGCCTCCTGCCCGGCAAGAAGCACGATCCCCTTTCCCCAAGGACACTGGTGACCCCCCCCACAACCTTGTCTCCCTGACCTGAGTGTGGGCCAGTCATGCTCTTCTGAAACTAGATACTGGGAGGCCAGAGCGGTGCATAGCAGAAGAGGCCAGCCCAGTTCACTAATCCAATGAAAGGGTAGCTTTCCACAGGGCACATAGCGTTCCCCTCCGCCCATAACGCCTGCCTGTGTCTGGGGGTGGCACTGCTGCGAAATACCCAAGAAAAATCTAAGGCTGCTGGGAAGTCCTCCCACTCCTGTCAACCCTGAGCGAAATAAGTCATCCAGTGCAGTGTAACACAGCCCCGATGGTCCTAAGACCTAGGGTTCAGTGCAATTTCTATAACTCGCTTAACAGGTGACCTTGGACAAGTCATTTAAATGCTGTGCGACCTTCTGGCTTTAGGATTCTATCAATAAACCCACACATTGCCACAGAGCCAGGACAGTCCTCACTTTCACTATTTTCTCTCCAAAGGAACAAAGTTAAAAAACAAAAGAAAACAAACATCAGATACCTTTGGTGCACCATATATCTTTCAATCCTACCACTAACGCAATGAGACAAACGTTATTATCCTCATTTTACAGACGAGGAAACAAGCTTTCAGGTAGGTTTAGTAACTGCTATGGACTGACCTATGTCCTCCCCAAATTCATAAATTGAAGCCCTAACCCTCAATGTGACTGTATTTGGACATAGGGTCTTTAGGAAGTAATTAAGGTTAAACGAGGTCAAGAGGGTAGAACCCTAATCCCCTAGGACCAGAGGCCTTATAAGAAGAGGGAGAGCCCTTCCCCCGTCACAGGCACAGAAGGAAGGCCAGGGGAGCACACAGTGAGACAGCACCTGACACAGCACGTGCTCAAAAATTATGCTTGACTGATGGCTTCAGGACATTCATTTGGACCTGAAGAGTGAACTGAACCTCTAAACAGTCTCTGGACTCAGGAAGTTTGAAAATAGTTTTAAATCTCCTATCACTTAATGAAGACATCACTCCATACTTCAATTTGAAGAAAAGACATAAACCATTCAACTAGAACTGGAAAATTACAAGTCTCTGGAATGGTTATTTTTTAACTTATCTACCAATTTTAAGTCTAAACTTGCTTTAATGTTAGTTCCAGGGTAGCACTGCCATTAACACTGAGATAATCAATAGAAAGCAGACTTCACGGGTTTACAACATCTACCATCATTCCTTCTATTTATATTTTACCACAACCTTCTTTGGTCAGGGTAGAGAATAATTCAGGCTATCACTTATGTTATAATACATAAAACTTATATACCAAAACATCTAACAACCTCCAAGATTGTTGAGGAAAAAACCCGAAAGGAACAAAACAGTTGGTATAAAAAGCTACCATCTATTTATAAAACAGCAAAAAAAATTACATACACACCTTTAAATATCCATGCATGTACATATATATGCATTTGTCTATACTTGCACAAAATATCCTTGAAAGGGTTCACCAAAAACAGTGAAAATACTGGTTATCTATAGGGAGGAGAGCTTGGAAAATAGGAAGAGACTTTTTAAAATGTTTTTGTGGGTGTGTTTTTAACATTATTATTTACTATTCTATTGAGGTAAAGTGTGCAAATCTTAAGTGAACAGCTCAGTGAATTTTCACATAAGTATTCACCCTTATAACCACAACCTTGGTCAAACACAGAACATTTCCAGTACCCCAGAGGACACCACCCCCTGCTCCTATCCAGTCAATTCCCAGACCCAAAAGACAACTGGCCTCTGACCTAGATCACAATATAGATGGATTCATACAGTATCTAATCTCTCATGTCTGGCTTCTTTCATTGGACATTATGGCTATGAGATTCAACCATGTTCTTGCATGTGGCAGTCCTTTTTCATTACCATGTAGTATTCCATTGCATATGAATAAATGATGTATCAATATACCATAGTTTGTATATACACTACTTATGGTGAACATTGCATTGTTTTCAGTTTAGAGACATAATGAATAAAATTTGCTAGGAGTATTCTGGTAGTATTCAAGGAGTCTTTTGGAGGACATACAAAAACTCACTTCTGAGGAATTGTTAGATCCACAGGTAAAAGTATTTAAGATTTAGTAGATATTTCCAAGCAGCTTTTCCAAGTGTTTGTACCAATTTACACTCCCAAGTACAAGAGAGTTCCAGTTAGTTGCTCCACATCGTTGCCAACATTTGGTATTGTTTTTTTAATTTATTTTTCTATACAGCAGGTTCTTATTAGCTATCTATTTTATACATATTAGTGTACCTGTGTCAATCCCAATCTCCCAATTCATCCCACCACCACCACCCCCGCAGCTTCCCCCCTTGGTGTCCATACGTTTGTCCTCTACATCTGTGTCTCTATTTCTGCCCTGCAAACCGGTTCACCTGTACCATTCTTCTAGGTTCCACATATATGCTTTAATATACGATATTTGTTTTTCTCTTTCGAAGTTACTTCACCCTGTATGACAAGTCTCTAGATCCATCCACATCTCTACAAATGACCCAATTTCATTCCTTTTTATGGCTGGGTAATATTCTATTGTATGTATGTACCATATCTTCTTTATCCATTCGTCTGTCGATGGGCATTTAGGTTGCTTCCATGACCTGACTATTGTAAATAGTGCTGCAATGAATATTGGGGTGCATGTGTCTTTTTGAATTATGGTTTTCTCTGGGTATATGCCAAGTAGTGGGATTGCTGGGTCATAGGGTGATTCTATTTTTAGTTTTTTAAGGAATCTCCATACTGTTCTCCATAGTGGCTGTATCAATTTACATTCCCACCAACAGTACAAGAGGGTTCCCTTTTCTCCACACCCTTTCCAGCATTTGTTGTTTGTAGATTTGTTGTTTGTAGATGATGCCCATTCTAACCAGTGTGAACTGATACCTCACTGTAGTTTTGATTTGCATTTCTCTAATAATTAGTGATGTTGAGCAGTTTTTCATGGGCCTCTTGGCCATCTGTAAGTCTTCTTTGGAGAAATGTCTATTTAGGTCTTCTGCCCATTTTTGGATTGGGTTGTATGTTTTTTTAATATTGAGCTACATGAGCTGTTTATATATTTTGGATATTAATCCTTTGTCCATTGAATTGTTGGCAAATATTTTCTCCCATTCTGAGAGTTGTTTCTTCATCTTGTTTATAGTTTCCTTTGCTGTGCAAAAGCTTTTAAGTTTCATTAGGTCTCATTTGTTTATTTTTGTTTTTATTTCCATTACTCTAAGAGGCAGGTCAAAAGAGATCTTGCTGTGATTTATGTCAAAGAGTGCTCTTCCTATGTTTTCCTCTAAGAGTTTTATAGTATCCGGTCTTACATTTAGGTCTTAAATCCATTTTGAGTTTATTTTTGTGTATGGTGTTAGGGAGTGTTCTAATTTCATTCTTTTACATGTAGCTGTCCAGTTATCCTTAGTGAAGAGACTGTCTTTTCTCCATTGTCTATCCTTGCCTTATTTGTCATAGATTAGTTGACCATAGGTGCGTGGGTTTATCTCTGGGCTTTCTAAACCTGTTCCATTGATGTCTATTTCTGTTCTTGTGCCAGTACCATATTGTCTTGATTACTGTAGCTTTGTAGTATAGGCTGAAGTCAGGGAGTCTGATTCCTCCAGCTACGTTTTTTTCCCTCAAGACTGCTTTGGCTATTTGGGGTCTTTTGTGTCTCCATACAAATTTTAAGACTTTTTGTTCTAGTTCTGTGAAAAATGCCATTGGTAATTTGATAGGGATTGCATTGAATCTGTAGATTGCTTTGGTTAGTATAGTCATTTTCACAATATTGATTCTTCCAATCCAAGAACATGGTATATCTCTCCATCTGTTAGTGTCATCTTTGATTTCCTTCATCAGGGTCTTACAGTTTTATGAGTACAGGTTTTCACCTCCTTCGGTGGGTTTATTCCTAGGTAATTTATTCTTGTTGTTGCAGTGGTGAATGGGATTCTTTCCTTCATTTCTCTTTCCGATCTTTCATTGTTAGTGTATAGGAATGCCAGAGATTTCTGTGCATTAATTTTGTATCCTGCAACTTTACCAGATTCATTGATTAGCGCTAGTAGTTTTCTGGTAGAGTCTTTAGGGTTCTCTACGTATAGTATCATGTCATCTGCAAACAGTGACAGTTTTACTTCTTCTTTTCCAATTTGTATTCCTTTTATTTCTTTTTCTTCTCTGATTGCCATGGCTAGGACTTCCAAAACTATGTTGAATAATAGTGGTGAGAGTGGACATCCTTGTCTTGTTCCTGATCTTAGAGGAAATGTTTTCAGTTTTTCACCATTGAGAATGTTTTCTGTGGGTTTGTCATATATGGCCTTTATTATGTTGAGGTAGGTTCCCTCTATGCCCACTTCCTGGAGAGTTTCTTTTATCATAAATGGGTGTTGAATTTTGTCCAGAGCTTTTTCTGCATCTATTGAGATGATCATACGGTTTTTATTCTTCAATTTTTTAATATGGTGTATCACATTGATTGATTTGCATATACTGAAGAATCCTTGCATCCCTGGGATAAATCCCATTTGATTATGGTGTATGATCCTTTTGTGTTGCTGGATTCTGTTTGCTAGTATTTTGTTGATGATTTCTGCATCTGTATTCATCAGTGATATTCGTCTGTAACTGTCTATTTTTGTAGCATCTTTGGTTTTGGTATCAGGGTGACCATGCCCTCGTAGAATGAGCTTGGGAGTGTTCCTTCCTCTGCAAATTTTTGGAAGAGTTTGAGAAGGATGAGTGTTAGCTATTCTCTAAATGTTTTATAGAATTCACCTGTGAAGTCATCTGGTCCTGGATTTTTGTTTGTTGGAAGATTTTTAATCACAGTTTCAATTTCATTACTTGTGATTGGTCTGTTCATATTTTCTATTTCTTTCTGGTTCAGTGTTGGAAGGTTATACCTTTCTAAGAATTTGTGCATTTCTTTCAGGTTGTCCATTTTATTGGCATAGAGTTGCTTGTAGTAGTCTCGTAGGATGCTTTGTATTTCTGCAGTGTCCATTGGAACTTCTCCTTTCTCATTGCTAATTTTATTTATTTGAGTCCTCTCCCTCTTTTTCTTGAAAAGTCTGGCTAATGGTCTGTCAATTTTGTTTATCTTCTCAAAGAACCAGCTTTTAGTTTTATTGATCTTTGCTACTGTTTTCTTTGTTTCTATTTCATTTATTTCTGCTCTGATCTTTATGATTACTTTCCTTCTACTAACTTTGGGTTTTTTTTTCTTCTTTCTCTAGTTCCTTTAGGTGTAAGGTTAGATTGTTTGAGATTTTTCTTGTTTCTTGACGTAGGATTGTTTCAGTATACACTTCCCTCTTGGAACTGCTTTTGTTGCATCCCATAGGTTTTTGATTGTCGTGTGTTCATTGTTATTTGTTTCTAGGTATTTTTGATTTCTTCAATGATCTCTTGGTTATGTAGTAACGTATTGTTTAGCCTCCATGTGTTTGTGTTTTTTACGGTTTTTTCCCTGCAATTGATTTCTAATCTCATAGTGCTGTGGTCAGAAAAGATGTTTGCTATGATTTCAGTTTTCTTAAATTTACCGAGGCTTTATTTGTGACCCAAGATGTGATCTATCCTGCAGAATGTTCCATATGCACTTCAGAAGAAAGTGTAATCTGCTGTTTTCAGATGGCATCCTATAAATATCAATTAAATCTTTCTGGTCTATTGTGTCATTTAAAGCTTGTGTTTCCTTATTAATATTCTGTCTGGATGATCTGTCCATCGGTGTAAGTGAGGTGTTAAAGTGCCCCACTATTATTGTGTTAATTTCGATTTCCTCTTTTATAGCCATTAGCATTTGCCTTATGTATTGAGGTGCTCCTATGTTGGGTGCATATATATTTATAATTGTTATATCTTCTTGGATTGATCCCTTGATCATTATGTAGTGTCCTTCCTTGTCTCTTGTAATAGTCTTTATTTTAAAGTCTATTTTATCTGATATGGGTATTGCTACTCCAGCTTTCTTTTGATTTTCATTTGCATGGAATATCTTTTTCCATCCCCTCACTTTCAGTCTGTATGTGTCCCTAGGTCTGAAGTGGGTCTCTTGTAGACAGCATATATATGGGTCTTGTTTTTTATCCATTCAGTGAGGCTATGTCTTTTGGTTCGAGCATTTAATCCATTCACATTTAAGGTAATTATCGATATGTATGTTCCTATTACAATTTTCTTAATTGTTTTGGGTTTGTTTTGTTGTTCCTTTTCTTCTCTTGTGTTTCCCACTTAGAGAAGTTCCTTTAGCATTTGTTGTAGAGCTGGTTTGGTGATGCTGAATTCTCTAAGCTTTTGCTTCTCTGTGAAGCTACTGAGTTCTCCACTGAATCTGAATGAGATCCTTGACGGGTAGAATAACCTTGGTTGTAAGTTCTTCCCTCTCATCACTTTAAATATATCATGCCACTCTCTTCTGGCTTGTAGTTTCTGCTGAAAGATCAGCTGTTAACCTTATGGGAGTTTCCTTGTATATTATTTGTCATTTTTCTCTTGTTTCTTTTAATAATTTTTCTTTGTCTAATTTTGTCAATTTTATTACTATGTGTCTCAGTGTGTTTCTTCTTACGTTTATCCTTCCTGAGACTCTCTGTGCTTCCCGGACTTGGGTGGCTATTTCCTTTCCCATGTTAGAGAAGTTTTCAGCTATAATATCTTCAAAGATTTTCTCAGGTCCCTTCCCTTCTCTTCTCTTTCTGGAACACCTATAATGCGAATGTTGGTGCATTTAACGTTGTCCCAGAGGTCTCTTACAGTGTCTTCATTTCTTTTCATTCTTCTTTTTTTATTCTGTTCCACAGCAGTGAATTCCACCATTCTGTCTTCCAGGTCACTTATCTGTTCTTCTGCCTCAGTTATTCTGCTATTGATCCCTTCTAGTGTATTTTTCCTTTCAGTTATTTTATTGTTCATCTCTTTAATTCTTTTGTTTATTTGTTCTTTAATTCTTCTAGGTGTTTGTTCTTTAATTCTTCTAGGTCTTTGTTAAACATTTGTTGCATATTCTCAATCTTTGCCTCCATTCTTTTTCCGGGGTCCTGAATCATCCTCAGTATCATTATTCTGAATTCTTTTTTCTGGAAGGTTGCCTATCTCCACTTCATTTAGTTGTTTTCCTGCGTTTTATCTTGTTCCTTCATCTGGGACATAGTCCTCTGCCTTTTCATTTTGTCTATCTTTCTGTGACTGTGTTTTTTGTTCCACAGGCTGCAGGACTGCAGTCCTTCTTGCTTCTGATGTCTGCCCTCTGGTGGATGAGGCTATCTAAAAGGTTTGTGCAAGCTTCCTGATGGAAGGGACTGCTGGTGGGTAGACCTGGGTGTTGCTCTGGTGGGCAGAGCTCAGTAAAACTTTAATCCACTTGTCTGCTGATGGGTGGGGCTGTGTTCCTTCCATGTTGGGTGTTTGGCCTGAGGCAACCCAGCACTGGAGGCTACAGGCTCTTTGGTGGGGCTAACTGTGGACTCCAGGAGGGCTCATGCCAAGGAGTACTTCTCAGAACGTCTGCCGCCAGTGTCCTTGTCCCTGTGGTGAGCCACAGCCACCTCCCGCCTCTGTAGGAGACCCTCCAACACTAACAGGTAAGTCTGGTTCAGTCTCTTATGGGGCCACTGCTCCTTCCCCCGTGTCCTGATGTGCACACTACTTTGTGTGTGCCTTCCAAGAGAAGAGTCTCTGTTTCCCTCAGTCCTGTCCAAGTCCTGCTAGCAAATCACGCTAGATTTCGAAGTCTGATTCTCTGGGAATTCCTACTCCTGTTGCCAGACCCCCAGGTTGGGAAGCCTGATATGGGGCTCAGAACCTTCACTCCAGTGGGTGGACTTCTGTGGTATAATTGTTCTCCATTTTGTGAGTCACCCACCCAGCAGTTATGGGATTTGATTTTATTGTGATTGCGCCTCTCCTACCGTCTCACTGCAGTTTCTTCTCTGTCTTTCGATGTGGGGTACCCTTTTGGTGAGTTCCAGTGTCTTCTTGTCGATGATTGTTCAACAGTTAGTTGTGATTCCGGTGCTCTCAGAAGAGGGAGTGAGCGCACATCCTTCTACTCTGCCATCTTGAACCAATCTCCCCCAACATTTGGTATTGTTAAAATGAGGCTTTTAGGAAGAATCTTTTCACTATATATCCTTCTCACCTTTTGAATTTAAACCATATGCACACATTGCTTATTCATAATTAATTAAATAAAAATATAACATGAACACTTAACAAAAAATGAAAGACATGAGCTAGCAAAAGTGATTTCATTTATTTTTTCTTAAGATAGATGAATGGCTAGGAAATCTCTTGACAAGGTGTACAGAAAGGGAACTGATGTAATGATGTTACCAGAGCATTTAAATATTGCCAGTTCTCTCAAAATGAACCATAAACTTCCAGAGAGAACACATAAGAAAAAGAACTAGTACAGAGCTTACTAGCAAAACCAATATGCTATGGGAAAGCTCCACACAGAATTCTCAATCAAGAGGTCCCAATAACAGAAAATGCTGGTGCATGTATCCTCAATAAATTCCATCTCTTTTGTCTAGTTTGGTCTGGTTATCACTTCACATCCACTGTTTTCCTCAGCCATAAAGCAGGGCTGCATTGATCTCCAAATGTACTTACTCAACACTTAGAGCATCTTCTACAATCCAGGAATATTGACATTAGACACATAAAGGCCAATAAGACACTGTCCTTGCTCTCAAGCATCTTGTGACTCCAGTGAGGCAAAATGATAGAGTGTGATAAGTGTCATAACCCAGATATGCCCAGGATGCTGAGGGAGCAAAGGAAGCACAGCTAAACCAGATGTGTGGAGCAGAAAGATCACCAGAGAAAACTTTGTTGGGCTGAGTTTTGAAGGATGAATGGTAATTAATTAAAAAGAAAAGGAGGAAGAGTGTACCAGGCAGACAGAACAGCATATGCAAAGGCATGGAAGCATAAAAAAGCAGATATCTTTAGGAACTTTAATATCACAATACGATTGCAATGAAGAGTATGTTTCAGGTGGAGACAGTAATCAGGGGAGGCCAGAGAGGTAGGCAGGAGAAAGATCATTATAAACCTTAATTCCTAAGCTAAGAAATTCCAACTTCATCCTGAAAGCTTTGGTAGACCACGGAATATTTTAGGCTGAGGACGAATCTGATTTTCATAATGAAAAGATGAAAGGTTTTCTTATGCTGCTTATTTGGACAGAGAAACAGAGGGGAAAAAAGAAGTAAGGAAAGGAGAAACAGGAAAGGGGGGAGTCATAGAAAGCAAGAAAAGTAAGGAAAGTAAAGGTAAGAAGAAAAGGCAGAAAAGAAGGAATTGGACCTTTTTAAAAAACTGTTAAAACATAGGAGAATATTTTCGTGACTTTGGAGTAGGCAAAAAGCTCTTAAAGAGGACACAGAAAACATTAAACATAAAATTGATAAATTAGACAATATTAAATCTAAGAGCACCTGTTCATCAAAAGACATTATTAAGAGAATTAAAAGGCAACTCCACAGTGGAAAGGATATTTGCAATTGCATACATCAGATAAGGGACTCACATCCAGAATAACTTTCATAAATCAATAAGAAAATGACAGACAACCCAATAGAAAAAATGTATAGACGATTCACAAAATAAGCTATCCAAATAACCAATAAGCCCAGGAAAGATTCTCAACTCCATTCGCCATCAGGGAAATGCAAAATAAAACCACATGAAATGCTATTACACAATCACCAGAATGGCTGAAATGAAAAAGTTCATTTTCAGAATCTACTAAAGCTGAATATATATTCCCTACGATTCATTAATTCTGCTCCTAGGTATACATCCTAGAAGGTACTAGGATGTTCACAGCAGCACTATTTGCAATAGGTAAACCGTAGAAACCACCCAAATACCCTCAGTAGTCGAATGGAGGACTAATTTGTGGTATATTCACAAAAGTGTGATACTTTACAGCAAATGAGAACAAATGATCTACAGGAACATGCAAAAATATGGATGAACTTCATGAACATAATGATGAATAAAAGGACCCAGACACAGAAAAGCACAACCTGTACAGTTCCACTTACATAAAGTGCAAAAAGAGACAAGGTGATTCTACGTGGTTGGAGTCAAGATAGAGGTTGTTGGGGAGGGTAGCACTTGAACCTGAGGAAAGTGGGCAGGATTTGCAGACAGAACAAATTTGGAGTCAAACACAAGAGGTTTTAGGGTTCTATACAGCATTTAAGACTCTAGCTTGCAGTGTTTGGGGACATTGATAAGATGACTATCTAAGGGGGAGGATTTGGGGTAGGGACAGGGCCCAAGGAATGACAGGAAATTACACCTCTCCTCTCAATAGCCACAGAATCTAAAAATTCCCATTAAGTGGCTCATTCCTTTGGGTTAAGAACTTCCCTTTCTGGACAGAGCAAAAGAGAGGTAGGGCTATGGTCCCTGGTGTAATGCAGACCTGTTTCCCTTACATATCTATAAAGGACAGTATCTGAGCCAGAGGGCTCAGCAGCGCCCTGTGACTTGCCCTCTGTAAGTAATGCTGGGAATCCTACTGAGTTGTCAGCCTGAGAAAGAGGCAGAAACCACCTGAGATATGAGAAATCCCAAGGACCTTAAAAGTCCGCTGCTCTAGTGAACCCTCACTGTTGGCCACAGGAAGCCCTGGCTAACAGGAGAAACCACAGGTAGGCTTAGGGGGTGGTGTTTGCAAAAGAAAAATCTAGAAGCATCTCACTCTTCCACCTGCAAGCCTGCTTTACCACCAAGAAGTCTCTTTTGGGAGGCATTGGCATGAACAGTAGACAGGAGGGTCAGACCAGAGAAGCCCCATTACCTAAGAGCTCTGACACTATTACCATCCCGGCTGAATCATCTCCAACATCCAAAGAGAGACTACATCGAGATGACTAGTTTTGGAATGCATACTTCCCTGTGGAGGGAGGATAGCCATTCCTCATCAGGAAATGGGGTGACATTGGAGGCTCAGAAATTCTATGTATAGTCTACAGGCAGCAAGAGACTAACTGTCCAACTTCCAGTGGAGAAGGCAACCTGGAAAGGCTGGGTTAAATCAAGTCTGCTTCTAGCTCTTTCAGCCATGACCCACAAAGAGAAACACATTTTACGTTGAAACCCAATATACACATACACAAATCTGAGTTGTCATCAATTGCAAGATAAACCATAATTTTACCACTGAGAAAGAAAAAAATGTTGTCTATAACAAAACTCATCCTGATTTAAGAGATTTATGATGAAAAAATGTATATCTTATATGGAATGCTACATCTTAGATGGAATATAGAGAACGTTTCAAGCATCAATACTAATCTTTATTATGTGTAGTCCACTTTGATATTTACTACTCTCTTCTACTCTATTTAATGTCATTTCTCCCCAAAACACCAGTAATGGCCCATTCAATTGATTTCAAATCCATTAATGGGTGGCAAGCTACAATTTGAAAAACACTGGATTAGAATTAAGGTATAGGACTTCTGGATAATTTTATTGAGAACTCCGAAAAGTTGAAATGGAATCTACTGGTAGGACAACTGTAATTATGGTACAGCATATCAGTACCCATCTCTGGGCTGAATAGCTAGAAACCTGAGGGAGACCAGAGTGTAGATATTGCTATGGGAATCATTCAAGACACTGGTGCTGTGCTGCGGATGTGCACGGCTATAATTAAGCCACGAGACATGTCAGCCAGGGCATTTCTGAGTGCTGATTCGTGCATGCCTCCTGTATGTTGTAAGGTATGTGTCCAAACTTAGAGCGACCGAAAGGCCCTAAAAAAGTGCAATACTTCTTCCCTGTAACACCCTTGCCCGGGGTGTTGGGCTATTCTTTATAAACCTGGTTGAAGAAGGAAAATACCCTAACTTGTTTTATAAGTTCTTCCAGATCCAAGTATAATGGCCAATCAGAACCCTACTTTGGTGCCATAGTTATACTCCTATTTTGGAGTCATATCTGTTCTATTCACATGAGAGTCCAGGGAGAAATCAGATGAGGGTTTATTAGTTGGCCTACTTGAACACTTTGCTATGCACTGAGCCTCATTTGAAGGAGATGTTAGCTGAGGCATGCAGATTACTGAATGACTTTCTATAGGAATTACAGACAAGTTGAACACCTTATCAAGAGTTTAACCAGAAGGTTAAAACCTGGGGCTTCAGAAGCAGATTAGAGCTTTTATTGATCCCAACGAAGTCTTCCTCTTTCTCTGGCAGTTCAGGCCTAATTGCTTTGTCCTTTGATATTTGTTTTAGTTCTCCTTTGTCAGTTAACACCCTGCTTCTCATAAAATATGACCATATGAAATGCACATATCCATATCTCAATGATTATCTGAAATGCGACTGTTTGGATCCTTGACTCACCTCACTCCACATTTTCCCTTTGGCCCCAGCCAAGAGGATAACTAGAGGTTGAGATCCAGCTCAGGCTTGTCCAATGAGCATCCTGGCACAAAGCGTCTTCTGCTTGGGGGGAGAGGCCCCTTTTTGAGTTTGTACCAAGAGACCATATGTATTAGTGGAGGGCCCTGTAAATGGGGAGAGAAGAGGTGAAACAGTCATTAGTTCTATCATATTTCAGATCTATCATAAGAACATGTAGAGTTGGACAAAGGCTCAGATTTCTGAGTTAAAATACCAAGTGATTCCATAGAGCGGGTCGATATTTAGGAAGAACTGAGAGTGATTTGAAATTTAAATAAGTGTTACCATAAGAATAATCATCATTATTCTTTAATAAACGATGTCACTTTTACTATAAAACTAAGATCTTACTGTAACACAGTGGTCAAGAAATCCACAGCCCTGGGTCCAAATTCTACAGGTGCCCCTTACCACCTGTGTGGTCTTGGGGACAGTGTTCAACTTCCACTGAACTCAGAATTCTCATCTGTTAATTGAAAGTAATTATGCCTACTTCATAAGATTGTTCTGAAGAGTAAATGAGATCATACATATAAAATGTCTGGCACAAGGCTTAGCATTACTGTTGTATAATCATGTTTTCTAGAGTAGAATTTGTTAGAAGTACAGGTACTAAAATAAAACAAAACAGCAAGGACTAGAATCTGTTTGAGAGTAGGATTTGTTGCAGCCTACTATGGTGTTTGATTCCAAGGAACACCAAGGAGGGGGGAAGCCAAGGAGGAAGTTGAGAATTAAATTGTCCACCAAAGATGCAATCAGAATAAGGAGAGTAATCAGAAGTGCTCGCTGCCTAAGTGCTTCCAGGTGAAGGAGGGAAGGCAGACTGGGAAACAGAGAAAAAAATCTAGTAGATTCAACAACCTCTATTTTCCAGTTGACTTTGCCGTGAAAATCACAGAAAATGGCAGTATCTGTGAGATATTACAACCCTCATTTTTTACACAATCACATGTTAATATTTCTCCTGTTGACTATATTGTAAAATTCACACAATTTCAGTTTTGGTCCAAAAACTCTTCAAATTTCCCTCTGGTGACCTTACAGAGCACACCTCCCTTGAATGCTTTCCTGACTCTACAGTATTAAATTAATGTTGGGTGAAACTAGGAATTCATCTGACCCCCCTATTCTGACCTTGGTTCTGAGGCAGGAGATAGATGGGCCCTCAGGGCAAACGTTTTGATTTCGTTCCTTGTGGACCGATACTCCAAGATGGGAATAACAGGACAACTGAGAGAGAAGGCTGGGCCCTGCCCAGATAGAAGATAAGAGACCACATATTCCTCATTCTCAAAGTCAGGAGACCTCCGCAACTACACATGTGTAGAAAGGCTCCTTGACGGTCAAAAGGGGAGTGACGCCAAGTGGTCAAACCTACCCATAGGCCTCTTCGGTAGACTCCATCTTGGCTAAGAGATGTGCATGCACACATGGGAAAATCCTGAGATACACCAAATATGGACTCTGAACCAGGCAAATCAAAATGATTGGTCAAAGGAAACCCAGAAGAAATGCCCCATAGAAGTGATTCAAACTGCCACAAGGGCGCGACTCTCTCTCTGAGCCCGCCCGTGTGTCTATCCACACATACTGTACTTCTTTTTTTCTTCCTAATAAATTCTTTACTTGTTTCACTACTTTCCGTCTTTGCAGGAATTCTTTTTCTGCAAAGCTGTAGGGCCAGGGCCTTGTCACTGACCACTAGCCTAGTGGCTAGAATTCGGTGCTCTCACCCCTGTGACCTGACCTCAGTCACTGGCTGGGAACTGAAACCCTGCTTCAAGCCACTGCAGGCCAAGGCCACCTGAGATCAGTTCTTGGTCATTCCTTATACATTCCTATATATTTTATAGCCTGTGTCCTGAAAAATCCATTCTCAGTACACAGTTCATATGCCCCTTAAGAACAGAATAATGAAGAGATAGTCCCATCTAATCCCACAGTCTGCTAAGGATCCTCCAGTTACCTGGGATCAGACATGGGTCCTCTGGTCCAGGATAGATCCTGTAGGTTTGGTGTTGTTTGTGTATATTCCTACCAGGGGAATCCACTACATGAGAGCTCCTTCAATCTATGAGTTCACATGGAGAGATAAATAAAGAAGCACTCTGGGTGTTTTCATTATTGTCATTATATTTATCATCCTGGTTAGAGAGGACTCAGAAAGCCACAACCATGTCTTCCTCTGCTCAGATGTCATTATTACCAAAAGACATTGCAGCAAACGTACAAAAGCAGGATTTCTCAACACAGTCTAAAGAGGCAAGGTAAAAAGGATAAATCACCTCCATCCTGGACCCTTAGCTTGTAATTTCTGACATCAATGACGACGAAGGCAAGTTTACTACCTCAGTTGCTGCATTTGTTCTCACACTATGCCATCTTCCGATGCCAGCTTAACTTAATATTTTTCAAATCATTTTGACCACCTCATGCCATCCAAACTCCAAAGGAAATAGTATCTATGCCCCAACTCTGAGGACACGTGGTTGTGGGTCAGCCCTCTTCCAGAAGGTCACCACTGTGTAATTCAGATTTAGGCCACTTTATGTAACTGTTAGTCCTCTCACTCCAGAATCCATCTGGGATCAATTCAGCCTATGACAGCAACACTGTTCTTTGGAATAGTTGGCCAGGACTGGTTTTCTTAGTTTAACATGTAAGAGACCCACTTCTCCAAAAGTGTTAGGTTGAAAAATCTGTTACAAATAAAAACCATGAGAGAGTCAAATCAGGCCAATTGTATCTATCCAGGAATGATGAGAGGGCACATTTTTTTCGATACATGAAAGGGCTAAATGAGTGCTCAGTAATACTAACACCGGGAAACCTTAGGATCAAGACAAATCAAAACTATTCCAAATGAGTCTGATTCATGTTAAATATTTCCTGTCTCACTGACCAACAGTCCATGTTAAAACCAGTCCTAACTCCTTTTGGAAGTCTTGTGCTGTTACCCACATGAAAGGTAATGTAAGAATTTTGACTGGTGATGCAAGATTGCTAATTCTCATTGGGTAGTTCTCCCCATTAGTCAGAGATCAGCCATGCCAACTTGGAGGTCTCACATGATTTGTGGCGGGCTGCCATTGGGAACTGGCTGTCAAACACTAGCACTAACGGAAATATAGTCTAAAGGCCAAATCCATCCCTTGCTTACATGGGGACAGTTCCTAACCACACAAGGAAGCTTCAACTGCATCCCAAGTTCTGAGATCTCCAGTCTTTTCTTTGTGACCACCTTCTTCTCATCATCAGCAAATCCCCACTGACAATCTCTCTCTCTTTTCCCTTGGAAAATGCCAAAATACTCCCAAGAGAAAATACTATTTTTCTAAATTCTTAGTTGAATTGGAAAGGAGAGATTTGAGATTTAAAATTCATGGCAGGTGCCCAGAATAGAGCCTGCGTTTCCACAGAGCTGGAACTCCTGGCTCGGGGTCTCTTCCCTCTGCCGTCACTGAACTTCCCCGGAGCCCGAGGGGAGGGTGGCCTCACAGAGGCTGCGGGCTCTGGAGGGGCCTCACCAGCCAAAACCATGACGATCCTTGGGACCGCGGGCCAGCCGTGTGGAGGACAGCTCTTGGTGCTCCAGGCAGGCGTCAGTGCTCTGCCACTGAGCTGGGAGAGCCAAGTTCAGGACACTGGTCCACAAGAGACCTTCCAGCTCCATAATATCAAATGGCGAAAATCTCCAAGAGATCTCCATCTCAATGCCAAGACCCAGTTCCACTCAACGACCAGCAAGCTACAGTGAAGGACACCCTATGCCAAAAAACTAGCAAGACAGGAACACAACCCCATCCATTAGCACAGAGGCTGCCTAAAATCATAATAAGGCCACAGACACCCCAAAACACACCACCGGACGCGGTCATGCCCACCAGAAAGACAAGATCCAGCCTCATCCACCAGAATACAGGCACTAGTCCCCTCCACCAGGAAGCCTACACACCCACTGAACCAACCTTAGCCACTGGGGACAGACACCAAAAACAATGGAAACTACAAATCTGCAGCCTAGGAAAAGGAGACCCCAAACAATAAGATAAGCAAAATGAGAAGACAGAGAAACACACAGCACATGAAGGAGCAAGATAAAAACCCACCAGACCTAACAAATGAGGAGGAAATAGGCAGTCTACCTGAAAAAGAATTCAGAGTAATGATAGTAAAGATGATGCAAAATCTTGGAAATAGAATGGAGAAAATACAAGAAACGTTTAACAAGGACCTAGAAGAACTAAAGAGCAAACAAACAGAGATGAACAACACAATAAATGAAATTAAAAATTCTCTAGAAGGGATCAATAGCAAAATAACTGAAGCAGAAGAACGGATAAGTGACCTGGAAGATAAAATAGTGGAAATAACTACTGCAGAGCAGAATAAAGAAAAAAGAATGAAAAGAATTGAGGACAGTCTCAGAGACTTCTGGGACAACATTAAACGCACCAACATTCGAAATATAGGGGTCCCAGAAGAAGAAGAGAAAAAGAAAGGGACTGAGAAAATATGTGAAGAGATTACAGTTGAAAACTTCCCTAATATGGGAAAGGAAATAGTTAACCAAGTCCAGGAAGCACAGAGAGTCCCATACAGGATAAATCCAAGGAGAAACATTCCAAGACACATATTAATCAAACCATCAAAAATTAAATACAAAGAACAAATTTTAAAAGTAGCAAGGGAAAAACAACAAGTAACACATAAGGGAATCCTCATAAGGTTAAAAGCTGATCTTTCAGCAGAAACTCTGCAAGCCAGAAGGAAGTGGCAGGACATATTTAAAGTGATGAAAGAGAAAAACCTACAACCAAGATTACTGTACCCAGCAAGGATCTCATTCAGATTTGACGGAGAAATTAAAAGCTTCACAGACAAGCAAAAGCTAAAAGAATTCAGCACCACCAAACCAGCTTTACAACAAATGCTAAAGGAACTTCTCTAAGCAGGAAACACAAGAGAAGGAAAAGACCTACAATAACAAACCCAAAACCATTAAGAAAATGGGAATAGGAACATACATATCAATAATTACCTTAAATGTAAATAAATTAAATGCTCCAACCAAAAGACACAGACTGGCTGAATGGATACAAAAACAAGACCTGTATATATGCTGTCCTCAAGAGACCCACTTCAGACCTAGGGACACACACAGACTGGAAGTGAGGGGATGGAAAAAGATATTCCATGCAAATGGAAATCAAAAGAAAGCTGGAGTAGCAATTCTCCAATCAGACAAAATAGACTTTAAAACAAAGACTATTAGAAGAGAGAAAGAAGGACACTACACAATGATCAAGGACACTACATAATGATCACTACATAATGATCAAGGACACTACAAATTGATCAATCCAAGAAGAAGATATAACAATTGTAAATATTTATGCACCCAACATAGGAGCACCTCCATACATAAGGCAAACACTAACAGCCATAAAAGGGGAAATCGACAGTAACACAATCATAGTAGGGGACTTTAACACCCCACTTTCACCAATGGACAGATCATCCAAAATGAAAATAAATAAGAAAACACAAGCTTTAAATGATACATTAAACAAGGTCAACTTAATTGATATTTATAGGACATTCCATCCAAAAACAACAGAATACACATTCTTCTCAAGTGCTCATAGAATATTCTCCAGGATAGATCATACCTTGGGTCAGAAATCAAGCCTTGGTAAATTTAAGAAAGTTGAAATCATATCAAGTATTTTTCTGACCACGACGCTATGAGACTAGATATCAATTACAGGAAAAAATCTGTAAGAAATACAAACACACTGAGTCTAAACAACACACTACTTAATAACCAAGAGATCACTGAAGAAATCAAAGAGGAAATCAAAAAACACCTAGAAACAAATGACAATGAAAACACGATGACCCAAAACCTATGGGATGCAGCAGAAGAAGTTCTAAGAGGGAAGTTTATAGCTATACAAGCCTACTTTAAGAAACGAGAAACATTTCAAATAAACAACCTAAACTTACACCTAAAGCAATTAGAGAAAGAAGAACAAAAAAAACGAAAGTTAAGAGAAGGAAAGAAATCATAAAGATCAGATCAGAAATAAATGAAGAAGAAATTAAGGAAACGATAGCAAAGATCAATAAAAGTAAAAGCTGGTTGTTTGAGAAGATAAAGAAAATTGATAAACCATTAGCCAGACTCATCAAGAAAAAAAGGGAGAAGACTCAAATCAATAGAATTAGAAATGAAAAAGAAGAAGTAACAACTGACACTGCAGAAATATAAAGCATCATGAGAGATTACTACAAGCAACTATATGCCAATAAAATGGACAACCTGGAAGAAATGGACAAATTCTTAGAAATGTACAACCTTCTGATACTGAACCAGGAAGAAATAGAAAATATGAACAGCCCAATCACAAGCACTGAAATTGAAACTGTGATTAAATATCTTCCAACAAACAAAAGCCCAGGACCAGATGGCTTCACAGTCGAATTCTATCAAACATTTAGAGAAGAGCTAACATCTACCCTTCTCAAACTCTTCCAAAATATAGCAGAGGAAGGAACACTCCCAAACTCATTCTACGAGGTCACCATCACCCTGATACGAAAACCAGACAAAGATGTCACAACGAAAGAAAACTACAGGCCAATATCACTGTTGAACATAGATGCAAAAATCCTCAACAAAATATTAACAAATAGAATCCAACAGCACATTAAAAGGATCATACATTATGATCAAGTGGGGTTTATCCCAGGAATGCAAGGACTCTTCAATATACGCAAATCAATCAACATGATACACCATATTAACAAATTGAAGGAGAAAAACCATATGATCATCTCAATAGATGCAGAGAAAGCTTTCGACAATATTCAACACCCATTTACGATAAAAACCCTCTGGAAAGTAGGCATAGAAGGAAAGTTCCTCAACATAGTAAAGGCCATATATGACAAACCCACAGCCAACATCGTCCTCAATGGTGAAAAACTGAAACCATTTCCACTAAGATCAGGAACAAGACAACGTTTCCCACTCTCACAACTATCACAACTATTTCCCACTCTCAAACTATTCAGCATAGTTTTGGAAGTTTTCACCACAGAAGTCAGAGAAGAAAAAGAAATAAAAGGAATTCAAATCAGAAAAGAAGAAGTAAAGCTGTCACTGTTTGCAAATGACATGATACTATACATAGAGAATCCTAAAGATTCTACCAGAAAACTACTAGAGCTAATCAATGAATTTGGTAAAGTAGTAGGATACAAAATTAATGCACAGAAATCTCTTGCGATCCTATACACTAATGATGAAAAATCTGAATGAGAAATTAAGAAAACACTCCCATTTACCATTGCAACAGAAAGAATAAAATACCTAGGGATAAACCTACCTAAGGAGACAAAAGACCTGTATGCAGAAAACTATAAGACACTGATGAAAGAAATTAAAGATGAGACAAACAGATGGAGAGATACACCATGTTCTTGGTTTGGAAGAATCAACATTGTGAAAATGACTATACTACCCAAAGCAATCTACAGATTCAATGCAATCCCTATCAAACTACCACTGGCATTTTTCACAGAACTAGAACAAAAAATTTCACAATTTGTATGGAAACACAAAAGACCCCGAATAGCCAGAGCAACCTTGAGTAAGAAAAACGGAGCTGGAGGATACAGGCTTCCTGACTTCAGACTATACTACAAAGCTACAGTAATAAAGACAGTATGGTAGTGGCACAAAAACAGAAATATCGATCAATGGCACAGTATAGAAAGCCCAGAGATAAACCCACACACATATGGTCACCTTATCTTTGATAAAGGAGGCAAGAATATACAGTGGAGAAAAGACAGCCTCTTCAATAAGTGGTGCTGGGAAAACTGGACAGCTACATGTAAAAGAATGAAATTCTAACACCATGCACAAAAATATACTCCAAATGGATTAAAGACCTAAATGTAAGGCCAGACACCATCAAACTCTTAGAGGAAAACATAGTCAGAACACTGTATGACATAAACCACAGCAAGGTCCTTTTGACCCACCTCCTAGAGAAATGTAAATAAAAACAAAAATAAACAAATGGGACCTAATGAAACTTAAAAGCTTTTGCACAGCAAAGGAAACAATAAACAAGACGAAAAGACAACCCTCAGATTGGGAGAAAATACTTGCAAACAAATCAACGGACAAAGGATTAATCTCCAAAATATACAAGCAGCTCATGCAACATGCAGTCAATATCAAAAAAACAAACAACCCAATCTAAAAATGGGCAGAAGACCTAAATAGACATTTCTCCAAAGAAGACACACAGATTGCCAACAAACACATGAAAGAATGCTCAACATCATTAATCATTAGAGAAATGCAAATCAAAACTACAATGAGATATCATCTCACACTGGTCAGAATGGCCATGATCAAAAAATCTACAAATAATAAATGCTGGAGAGGGTGTGGAGAAACCTCTTGCACTGTTGGTGGGAATGTAAATTGATACAGCCACTATGAAGAACGGTATGGAGGTTCCTTAAAAAACTACAAATAGAACTACCATATGACCCAGCAATCCCACTACTGGGCATATACCCTGATAAAACCAGAATTCAAAAAGAGTCATGTACCAAAATGTTCATTGCAGCTCTATTTACAATAGCCCGGAGATGGAAACAACCTAAGTGCCCATCATCGGATGAATGGATAAAGAAGATGTGGCACATATATACAATGGAATATTACTCAGCCATAAAAAGAAACGAAATTGAGCTATTTGTAATGAGGTGTCATACACCTGTGAAGTAAGTCATACAGAGTGAAGTAAGTCATACAGAGTCTGTCATACAGAGTGAAGTAAGTCAGAAAGAAAAAGACAAATACTGTATGCTAACACATATATATGGAATTTAAGAAAAAAAATGTCATGAAGAACCTAGGGGTAAGACAGGAATAAAGACACAGACCTACTGGAGAACAGACTGGAGGATATGGGGATGGGGAAGGGTGAGCTGTGACAGGGCAAGAGAGAGGCATGGACATATATACACTAACAAACGTAAGGTAGATAGCTAGTGGGAAGCAGCCGCATGGCACAGGGATATCGGCTCGGTGCTTTGTGACCGCCTGGAGGGGTGGGATAGGGAGGGTGGGAGGGAGGGAGACACAAGAGGGGAGAGATATGGGAACATATGTATATGTATAACTGATTCACTTTGTTATAAAGCAGAAACTAACACACCATTGTAAAACAATTATACCCCAATAAAGATGTTAAAAAAAAAAGATGTGGCATATATATACAATGGAATATTACTCAGCCATAAAAAGGAACGAAACTGAGTTATTTACAGTGAGGTGGATGGACTTAGAGACTGTCATACAGAGTGAAGTAAGTCAGAAAGAGAAAAACAAATACCGTATGCTAACACATATATATGGAATCTAAAAAAAGTAAAAGAAAATGGTCAGAAGAACCTAGGGGCAAGACGGGAATAAAGATGCAGACCTACTAGAGAATGGACTTGAGGATACAGGGAAGGGGAACGGTAAACTGGGACAAAGTAAGAGAGTGGCATGGACATATATACACTACCAACCATAAAATAGATAGCTAGTGGGAAGCAGCTGCATAGCACAGGGAGATCAGCTCAGTGCTTTGTGACCACCTACAGGGGTGGGATAGGGAGGGTGGGAGGGAGAGAGATGCAAGAGGGAAGAGATATGGGGACATATGTATATATATAACTGATTCACTTTGTTATAAAGTAGAAAATGATACACCATTGTAAAGCAATTATACTCTAATAAAGATGTTTAAAAATAAAAAAATAAAAATAAATAAATAAAATAAAATTCATGGCAGAGGCAGACTCATTCAGTACACCTTCAAAGGCTATGATTTGGGCTAATGAGAAAATAGGCCAATCATACATGGGAGGTATTCTGTACCCTCCTTTGCTGAAAATCTATTTCAAGAAGCCAAAAATACACATCCAGGAATAAACAGGCTGGCTCTTTCCAATGTCTTCTCAACTGACAGTTCAAGTGGTATGATAGTGATGTTCGGGTAAAGGTTGTAGATTAGCATGCCAAACACAAGTAAAACAGGGCCAACACCATCAGGGATGTCTATAAGCAATTCCCCTGCTTCCGATCTGAAGAAACCCAACTAGAGGCCCGTCATAGAGTCTATACAAGTGCCTAGAGAAATCTATAAAACCCAGAGATCTATGTATCTTGGTGAGCCAACTCTAATTCACATGCAGCAATTAAAAACCCTCCTTCTTCCTCTGCCCCATGGCAAAAAGTGAGTCTGTTCCATCTTTTTACAATGATTGCTGTTACTTTCCAGCATAACTATAATCTTATTTTGTAAATCCTATTCCTGACACACCTCAAACCATCTGTCTATTCTTCTTGGGTTAGCTTGGGGCTGTTTAGCAAATGTATGGCATTACCTGTAAGTGGAATATTTTTGAGGAGAGTACATGCCCCTTCTATGTTGCCATGGCTGCTAGGTGTTCCTAAATAATCTCCTTTGGTTCTTCCTCTAAACCCAATATGCCTTTAGTAATTTTTAATACGTGTAAAATAAGGGCCAAGAGACAAAAGGCATGCAGGCAACTATTTGGGTTTAAGATTCAAAGTAATTTTGCACGTGCTCTTGAATACAAAAAAATCAGTTGAAATTTTACTAATAAATTACACATGTCAATTTGAGAAAAAAAGTTAGCCTGTGTTTCAGATTCAGACTTGCCAAGAATTTTAGGAAAAAAGGTGATAAAATCTGAGTGGTAGAAATTCCACCATTCTTGTCCTTGTGGAGCTGGGCCAGGTTCTCACCAAATCTCTTCAATTTATCTCTCCTTTATCATTTTACCATTTCTCCCGTGTTTAGAACTACAAGAGGTTGGTAAAGGCCTTAGAACTCCAAACTAGAGAAGGATATGTTGATTCAAAGAGCACAGATACACAGGGACAAACATGAGAAAAGATAACTCACATCATTAGTAACCAAAGGAATACAGAATAAAATAATAATGAGATTACTGTTGGCTCCCCAAAATGGCAAAGATTAAAAACAGGGAAAACATTTAGTGAGGCTGCGGGGAAATGGGTACTCTTAGACACTGCTGGAGAAAGTAGAGTTTTTACAACCGTCGCAGAGGCACTCTGGAAGAATCTAGCAAAAACTTCCTGGTTCACACCTTTCATATCTTTACCTTTACTTCTAAGTCTCTATTCTAGAGAAATTACTAGCATGTATACACACATGCAAAAAAAAATGTGAGTACAGAAATATTGATAGCAGCATTGTTTAAAAGATCCAAAAATTGAAAACAACCTATCAATAGGGAAATGGCTAAACTACAGCTGATCTACCTGACGGAATCTTGCTTTCATTAAAATGAATGAGGCAGTTCGGCATCATCTGACGTGAAAAGATTGCTAAGTAGTTAAGACAGCAATTTGCAGAACATTAATATGTTCCAATTTATGGAAAACGATACAATTTCTAGGTCTGTAACAAGAGATTAAAATGAAACTCTTTTTCAGCTTTGTCTAAGGCTCCAAGAGACTCAGAACAAAGCAATAGGTGATTAGGGCTCTCACATTTCAAAATGAGCTGCTAGACAGCCTAGACGGACTTGGAAAGGAGGCATCCACTACAACGGTTAGCCCATCACCCACCCCAAGAGTAGAAAAGGACTGAAATTGACAAGGCTGAGAAAGAATTTCTTTAGAATGATATGTTGGGGTAGTACTTCCATCTTTACCTCCATCTAAATAAGGGGCGCTTCAAGGAGATAGCTCAGAACACTGGAGTGTATAGGAGTACTGACTAATCTATGATCAAAATTCATCTACTGGCAAGAGACTGGATCCAGCGGCCCAGGGAGGGCCAGGCACTGAAGGCACTGCATTGAAGCAGACTGCCCTCCTCCTAAGGGCAGCAGCCAAACTGCATGTATGTCCTCTCTGGACCACATGTGAGGGAGCCAGCCAGGATCATTTTAAAAGGGGCCCCACCTGTAGAGATGCAGTCAGCACTCCCTGCTCATATCCTTCTGATCTCTTGATGATATTCGCACACCTGCTCCAGGGGTTAGCTTTCATTCTCCCCGGCAACACCTGTATCTTTTGTCAGAGGATGCCCTCAAGCTGTCGGAACCCCTTATGTGCAGAGAGCCAGAGAGCCTGGGGATTTTGCTTGGGACTTGAAAGGACTGGAGGAATTGTTATCTAGATGAGTATCCAAGAAAGTTGAAGTGAACCTGCTTATCACATTGATAGAGACAGCAAAGGGAATCTGTTTTCTACCTGTACTCTATCGAGTCCCACTCCTTCAATACAATGTTGACAATTACACATAGATAACCTGAGAAAAGTCTGGAAGTTTACCCACAAAACTGTGATCTCTAGAGATCAGAATGATTAGGGTCGAATGATAAGAACTTGTACATTGCATTCTATACATTTGTCTATAGTTTGATTTCTAAAAACAACAAATAAATATGCTCATCTTTCTGGTAAACACAACCTTAAGATCTATAGAGACACACATACATTCATTGTATAAGAATTCAGAAAAGAAAAAGAAAACAGACAAACCATAAACATAACTCCACTCCTCTCACACCCCACCTTTGTTAGTACAACATTTGGGGGGGGTTTCATTCCCATCTTTTTGCCTTGGGTGGGCAGGCCCTCAATGGGCTCCACCGACCTAGTTAAATTCAACAAGGAAGAGTTTCGAGGGTTGTTTAATCCCTCTACCCAAATCTTCTGTGGCTATTTTGGCTATATGAAAATTTAGATATAGATGCAAAGAAAACAATTTGATACTTATAAGTCTCCCTTATTTACCTTAAAATGCTCACAATCTAGGTGGAGATGTGAAATAGTTAGCTAGTGGGAAGCAGCAGCATAGCACAGGGAGATCAGCTTTGCGATGACCTAGAGACGTGGGATAGGGAGGGTGGGAGGGAGGCTCAAGAGGGAGGGATATGGGGATATATGTATGCACATGGCTGATTCACTTTGTTGTACAACAGAAACTAACACAGCATTGTGAAACAATTATACTCCAATAAAGATCTATTAAAAAATAATAATATAGTCACTGGAGATTGGTATTAAAAAAAATAGTCTTCAGTGTGACATCTCATGCACTGCCTCCAGACAGTAGCAAAGTGGAAGGCTAGAAGATTGAAATTTACTGTTCCTCTTATGAAACCAGAAGTACACATTCCTTGCCTGGAAATGAGTACTCAAGTCAAACTTGACAAGGCTTACCGTGTCTGCCCAGAAAGCGCAGCTGAATGCAAATCCAAGAGGAGACTTCATTTCCTTCCTGAGATTTATACAAAAATCTAAGCTGCTGCAAACTCATCTCTTAAAATACACAAATATACAGTTTGGCAAATGAAATGGCTGCTAGACATGTGGAAATTACCTCCTTGTTTGTTTTCAGTCTCCCTGTTTCCCCTAGTAACCAGAGAGAAAATTCAATTTCTAAACCTTGAAGCAGCATGAACAATGAACAATTGTTAGCCTAGAAATAGCAGACGAAGCCTATTACTACACAATGGAAAGTACATGGCATTGTCTTGAGATTGTGTTTACTATACCGGCTTGGTGGGTAAAATGACACAGTAGAGAGTGGGACTGGTGTCCTACTCATTAGAAATCTCTGAGAAACCCTCTACACCAAGGGTAGCGTCCAATTCCTTTCTGTTGAGTATAGGTTAGGATAATTACATGTAATTTCTCTTGACTGACTACATGAAACTTCTTACCAGTTTCCACCAAACCCTCTACCAAATCAATGAAGATAGGATCAATGGAAAGCCAGTACGATGCAAATATGCAGCAAAGGTGCTCATTTATTTCATTTAAGTGGCAAACCAAAAGTCTTGAAGAGGCAACAATTTCATGATCCACTAAAACAGCAACAGAACACACAAATGTGCTCTTGGCTTGGAATATGAAAACATTTTTCATGAGTAACTGAAATTGAGCTGAAATCTTCAAACCAGGAATGGCAAAGTGTACTTTTTACCACATTTGTTGGAAGCCAGTCATACACTGAGGATAAACCCAAACTCAAACTGGTGCTAAAGTCTAATTTCCTTTTAACATTTTTTGAAAAAGGAGAAAGGAAAGAAAGGGAAGGAAGGAAGGAAGGAAGGAAGGAAGGGAGAAAAGTAAACTTCCTAGACTTTAAAATGCAGCTTTTAAAAGAAGTTTCCAAGGGCTACTTGGATACTGGCTGGCGCTTACAAAACAATACCAACAAGTTGAGTGTAAGTGAATCAAAACCAGACAGATTCCATTTCCCTTCAGGAAAATGGGTGTTTGGGGACACAAAATATAAATAAATAAAAGCTTCCCCCAAAGTATCTGAGTTTTAGCAAAACCACAGTGTTCTGAATAAAAACTGGAGGAATGTCTTCTGTGCTTCGACCAGGGCTGGGTTTCAAAGAGGTGACAGGGAGGGGTAAGAGTGACCCCTCCATGCCAGGCACTGAGCCTCAGGGACACTGTTTTGATTTCATCCTCACAATAACCCGCATGGTAGGTAGGGTTTCTCTCCCCACTTTACAGATGAGAAAATGAAACTCAAGAACTGGAGTCACTTGCTCTAAGTCATTCAGCTAAGAAGTTACCCTATAGGATGTCTGTTTTAGGAAACTTCCCACACCACCCACACTCCTGCTACATAAGAACCACTGATTTCTTTATCAGTGAGTACGCAAGTATGACTTGTTGATGTTTTAATAAGGCGATTTTGGCGCACACTATAGAGCAATGCTACATCTTGTCAAGGCCAACACATTGCTGGCTGAGACAGTGGCAGTGGCAGAACCAGATGGGGGGAGGGGGAAGCCTTGTCTTGCTATAACTTAGGGTCACTTTGTTTTTGTTTTTGCGGTACGCGGGCCTCTCACTGTTGTGGCCTCTCCCCTTGTGGAGCACAGGCTCCGGACGCGCAGGCTCAGCGGCCATGGCTCACGGGCCCAGCCGCTCCGCGGCATGTGGGATCTTCCCGGACCGGGGCACAAACCCGTGTCCCCTGCATCTGCAGGCGGACTCTCAACCACTGCGCCACCAGGGGAGCCCTAGGGTCACTTTGAATTCATGTCCTAACTCCAAGTTACTCAGCTTTGGGGCAGGTCTATGCTAAGTGCTTCATCTCCATTCACTTCTTTCATTCTCAAAATGACGCTAGGAGTTTTGTAGCACTTTTATCCCTATTTTATATCTAAGAAGACTGAGGCACGGAAGGTCTAAGGCAGAGGCAGAGGCTAGAGGATTCTAACCCAGCCTGTCCGAGCCCTCTGGGTCCAGAGTCATGTGTCTGACTCCCCTCACCAAGCTGAAAGGGCACATCGTCCATGTGTGACAGAACTGAGTTCAGGTGACTATAACCCCAGAAATGATGCAGCACTGGCTTCTTGCCTGAGTCCATTCAGACTGCTAGAACAAGATACTACATACAGACTGGGTAGCTTACAAACAACAGAAATTTATTTCTCACAGTTCTGGAGGCTGAAGGTATGAGATCAAGGCAATAGCCTTCGGTAAGGGCTCTTCTCACTGTGTCCTCACATGGTGAAAGGAGCTAGGGGGTCTCCCGGAGCCTTCTATAAGAGCACTGATGCCATTCATGAGGACTCCGCCCTCAGGACTCAAGCACCTCCCAAAGCCCACCACCTACTAATACCATCATCTTTAGGGATTAGGATTTCAACACGAATCTGGGGGAGATACATACCACTTCTCAAGGTATGTGACCATCTGAACTTGATAGCATCTTCCCACACATTCATTCATTCATCCAACAGTATTAAGTGCCTATGCTATATAAAAATAGGGGTTATAAAAAGATATTCAGGTCCTTGTCTTCAGGAAATGCAAAAAACGTAACAGCCTCAAGTTGGTCACGTGTCAAACTTACTTGGTTCTGAATTTGCTCCTGGCTTTCTTTCTGTGTTTACTTATCTTTTCAATTCACTTATTATTATTTACTTGTTATTTGGGACACATCCAAATTTATGGTTTAAGTTAGTTTGTCCTTTAGACTAGTGAACCTCATTGAGTCAAATGAATGGAAAAATAACGTGAAACCAAGGGCCTCTTTGGATTCATAAAATATTAGAATTTGAAGGGACCCTAGAGATGTATTGGTCAGAGTAGGCTAACTGCTGTAACAAACAACCCCAGAAGTTTATTTCTTGTTCTCACAAAATCCAATGTGTATGTTCCTGGTTAGACCACCCTCCTCCAAGTAGTGATCTGTGGGATCCAGGCTACTTCCACACTGTAGCTTCACCATCTCAAAAAAGTTTCAAGGCACCCTAGGCTTCATCCAGCCAGCAGTCAGAGGGAAGAGGGAAACTTCAGAGAAGGTACACTCAGTCCTAACTGCGACCTCCCACTGCACTGGGGTGAGTTAGTCACGTGGGCCAATTAGGCACCAGGTTACCAGGAAAACTAAGTAGATTTAGTGAGCATGCAGCCCACCTCTACACAGACTCCAATCACCACCACTGTGCAGGGGAAAAGAACTATGCCTCCCAGCAGCTAAATGAGTCATCTAACCAGGGCTGGGTTTCAAAGCGGTGACAGTAGATTCCAAGGCAGTGCTCTTTGCCTCCAATATTGATACTTTCTAAAAAGTCAAAGACTGTTTTTATTTATTATCTCATGCTTACTATAGAAAATTTGAAAAATACAGAACTTGAAGAAAATAATTGTTTATAATCTTCCAACAGTAATCATCGTTTATATTTTGATACCTATCTGCCAGTCTCTTCCATATATATTGCTGTATATATTTATATATATATACATAAAATTTTAATTATAAAATATTTCAAACGTACAGAAGAGTAGTATAAAAGAAACCTATATACCACCCTACATACACCACTCAGTTTAACACACGTTAACACTTTGCCATATGTGCTTCGATTCTCTCTCTTTAAAAATAAAATGGGGCCACAGCTAAGACCCAACTGTATCCAATTCTCCTTCCTAAGAGAAGCCAAGAAGTGCCACCCTGAAGCTGGTGTGTATAGATCCTGCAGGTATTTTTACACTTTTACTACGTATTTATACATCCATAACAATGTATATTGCTTTTGTACGCGTTAAATTTTTGCATAAATGATATAATGTCATATGCATCATTTGTACCTTGCTTTGTTTTGTCAGCAGCATGTTTTAGGACTTACCCATGTTGATACACAGCAACCACTCTCACTCTGTTGGACTAGGTGTGGTATTCCATTGGAAGACTAAGCCTTAGTCCATCTACTAATACACCGTTAGATTGTCTTCACTTTCTTCCCTTTATCATCGTTAAAAAAAATTGACATCAAATTATACATACAGACTTGTTGCCTGCTTTCTCCACGTAACATTACCTAGTACCCATATCTGTTACTTGAGAATATTCTTTTTCACAGCTGCATAGTGTTCTCTCATAGGAACATACAAAAATTTATTCAACCATTTCCTCTGGTAGAACATTTAGATATTTTCCAATAATGTGCTATATAAATGATACTTCCCTGAACATCCTTTTATGGGCATTTTGGTATGATGACAAAGAAAAGACCACACAGTGCCTGTAAAGAGGGAAAGTACTACAGTGGGGAAGCAGCCATGCTCTGGTCCCACAGTCCCTGGGTTCAAATACCACCATTTCCACTCCTAACAGTGTGACTTTGGGCAAATTCCTTAACTTCCTTGTGTTTCTATAAAAAACGATTGATAATAACACTTGCTTTGAATCCAATAGTAGCAGGTTTATATGCTTTGTGGCTTATTGGTTTTTTAATTCCATTGTAGGCAAGCAAGGGTAATCCTGCATCTGCAAGTCCAGCTTGCTTACAGAAAGCTAAGCACAACCCAGAGGACAGAAGGTCTTGTGAGATTGAAATCACTGACTCTAGAACAGTGCCTGGTACAGAGTAAGCATTCAGTAAGAATTAGGTTAAAAATGTTTATATTTGTAGTGACTACACATGCACACAGCACACACACGCATATTCGTAACCCTGTCATACTTCAGCTATGTGATATGGTGCTGGCACACTTTAGTTCTCTCCTAATTTTTCCTTATTGATAAGGTTACCCCCATCTTCTCCCTACTTATTGTTCCATCTGGCTCACCTTCCATTTTTGTTACCTTTTGCCGGGAATCCTTTAGACTCCCCAGCTAGTCCTCACAATCTGACACACCATACACCCACAGAGAGTCACAAAAACCTGTCATTGACTTGATGAAATTCTCAGACTCTCCCTTCCCAGTTCAACCAAACGATCTGTCTATCCCAGCATGTTCAAGTGTCACCTCCCACAGGCTCCTCCTCTCTTTTTGTCCTATTAATGATGTCTCACTTCTCGACGGACATCAACCAGCTTGAACCTCAGTACAGGTTAACTTTTCAAAGGGATATAAAGAAACAATAAAGCACAAAATAAAGAAATCCACTTAATTTTTTAAGTCCTTCCAGATATGGCTCAACAAAAACTTCATTGGCCTTGGGAGACTTCTCCTAATTCAGCTAAACAAACACTCTTCCTTCTACTTTTAGGAATGCTGTTGTGCTTTGAAAAACTATGAAGCTCCTGAACAGGAAAGGCAATAAAAGGAAGGTATGGTTGAGCAGTGAAGCAGTCAAGCTCAAAGCCCTGCCCTCACCTCGGCAATCACCCCAAATCTGATGAGAACCATAAGTTCACAAGGAAGGACTTTACCACACAATTTGTCACTACAATTTCCAAATGGACGGGGATGATCATGGCACCTGTAATCTCTGTAGAGCCAGGGGAATACTCACAGGCCCTTAACTGTTGAACACCATCATGGTTGGAACTATTTACATATTATCAAATATGGTCTAAATTAGCCTCAAAAGAAACAAGAAAGAAGTATCTAGAGAAGATGAAATACACACACACACACACACACACACACACACACACCTGTATGTGATAAACCTAGTAGAAAAGGGGATTAGGTCCCACCCCTCCTTTTATGGGGAAAATTCACATCTTTTAATCTCTCCAAATGTATTTGTTTTCCTTAAATGCAAGTTTAGTTACATTCTTCCAACTCATTAGTATTAATTCCTTTTCCTACTGCAGCCTGAGCGGAACTAATTCTGTTTTGGTTTTAACAATGAAATCCAAATGGATTTCTGCCCTCTGGCTTATAACAAGTGGTATTGTTCCTATGAGGCCATGTCTAGACTCTTTAGGATAGTCAGGGAAGAGGTCATCCTTGAGTGACTTGCGTTTTTTGAATCTGTGGAAGTTCAGTAACTCTGCTGCCCCCTTTCCTACCCTCAGGAGTCCCAGATTTTGTCTTAAAATTGTGAGGCTGCATGGAGAAAGTACAATAACTCTTACCTAGTTTATGATCATGTCATCCATGATCACACTTTCTTCATAAGAACGCCATTAGGAACTGAGGATTTCACAATATGAGGTGGATGCCTATTAATGTCTTTGCTACATACCTTCTTTTTCTAACAGTTGACTTGGGTTTTTTCTCTGTTTTGTTTGTGTGTTTGTTTTTAGTCTGTGGGGCAAATAAAGTGTTTTATTTGAAGGCAATTAGCATTGGTTGAACCATAAACATATTCTCTACCTTCATCCTGACAACTCACTCCCAACCATTTCTTTATCAAAGAAGGGAAAGCAGAGAAGGAGGAGGGGATACGAAGTAGAAGATGTAGAGAAGGAGGAGGAAGGAGAGATGGAAGGAAAGAAAGGAAGAAGGTGGGGAGGGAAAGAAGGAAGAAAGGAAGGGAGGAGGGAAGAGTATCCATTGCCATAGTATCTCAAAGAAAACGATGTATGGAATACAAAGACTTCAACTTTATGCCCAGTAAGGCCCCCAACTCTCAGTACATTCTACTGAGAGGTACAGATTCACAAAGTTTATGCCACCCTTAAGGCATAAAACAACTAGCTCCCTTAAATACAGCAAGACTTACAGACCATGATAATGAACAAAAAGAGTCCCATAGAGTCCCTTTGAAGTGTCAATATTCCTTAGCATTTTAAAATGACTCAGACTTACATTTCTAGGCTCTTCTTAATATGATGAGATTTGCTTATACCAAACAAAATGGAGTTGTCTCGATTGGAATTGAATCTGCCTCATGGTAACTGTTGCCTAAGCACGACCTTGTAGGGAGGTAGCATGGTGCCAGGAAGAGCAGAGTCATGGCCACCTGGAAGTGGCCCCACCCTACCTGACAACTGCGTCCACCTTGCACAATCCATTTAACCCCCTCGGAGCCCATTTCCTCCTCTGAAAAACTTACTACACAATCTCTCAGGGTCCTCCCTGCACTGAGAGGTCGAAAAGCTTGAAAACTAATTCACTTCTAATGTTCCCTTCATCAGTAAAATTGAAAAACAATACCTATTCTAATAGCATGGCATGTGAAATACCATAGACATGTAAATCCATTGCATAAATTTTAGAGAACTTTCAGTACATTCTACTTAGAGGTTGACAGTCACAAAGCCTAGGAATCACAGCTTCCAAGAGTCCATGGTTTATGGTTCCAGGATTCATGGTTCTATGACTCCAGGATCTTGCTCTAAGAGAATAAATTACTTGAGACACTAAAAGAGAACGTCCTTGAATTAGACACATATTGAGTAGCCAGGATAGTGATGAGCCTTGGAGACAGTCCTGGAAGGATCTATTGCCACTCTGTAATTCAGCCCTTGATATACGAGGATTTGGCACAGGTGGCTGTAGGGAGGTGGTGGTTGGATAAGATACGAGCAATTGAGTTTCAGGACATTGCTGCCATTAGCATTATTCCCACTCTCTGACTTCTGAGAACTACCACCCACTTACATACGGCTATTTGGGGGAACACAAGGCAGAAAGATGCCAGAATGGGACATTTTCTTATCTTGAACCCCCATCTAGCGCCCCCAGCTGACTTGGAGGTGGAATGACAGTGACAGCAAAGGTCACACAGCTAGAAGTAGACTGAGTATAAGGACAGGACACATCCAGAAATGCAGTAGGAGCCTGGTGATGCAGATGTCACTCACTGCATGTAAAGGACAGTAATGAGAAATCACTGGGTTCATCCTTCTACGTGATAGATGTTAATCTTGCTCCAAGCATTACAAAAAGGTTGCATTAATGGTCTGCTGTTGATTTTCTGGGTCAGGTTGACTCCTGTCCTCCAGCTCAAGAGAGGAGGGACCAGCAGGAATCCTGAGAACACAAGAGGAAGACTGTGCTCCAAGCTGAAAATGATGAATAGAATACCGGCTTGTTAGAGTTATGATGGTTCAAGAACAGCACAGCGTATGCTCCAGTGGATTGGAAGGCTGTTTCTGGCTGAATTACACAAGACTGCAGCACTTTTGCAGTAGAAAAGGTAAATATTGAAGTCAGCCAAAAGATAAGAATATCTGACCCGTAGGCAAATAACAATGTATAAAGATCGTCTTTTTTTTTTTTCATTTTAAGATTGTTCAGATTAGCACACTGAATCTTTTCTTTTGGCTGACAGAGTCGGAAGGCAACTGACACCCAAAGGGGAAGAAATACCCAAAGAGAAGGGCAAGTTTTTGAGAAGTTAAATCATCTCTTCCATTTCTTCCCTATTTAATAGGAAAGCCACAAGGAACAAAGCCACAAATATACAGTTGGCTTTCACTTTGCATGTTCACAGTCCCTTGAGAGTTAACAAACTAGCTAAGGTGCAAAAAGTCTTGTCAGTACATGGTCAGGATTTAGATTAAAAGGCCTGGAAGGGCCTGGTGAAAGTTCTGTGGATGGAGATGTTCTGGTGAGCTCCCAGATCTGGGAAGCCGGGTTCACCAACAGTCAAACACTCAGCATTTCCTACTGGCAAATTCCTAGGTAGTCACCGTGCTGGAAATCCTGAGTAGTCCCATGGCATCATCCCTATTTTCCAGGCCAAGAGATGAGGATGAAAGTTGAATAAGTCATCCACCCACCACCTGCAGCATCAGGGAGTATCGGGACCAGGTCTCAGCCTCTTCTGCCAGGACCACACCCACAAGTCTGCTCCCATCAGGGCTCCCAGAGCTTCACTTGGTGCCCACTCGCTTCCACTGACTGCCCCTGTCTGCCCTGCCAGGAGACACTCACCGGGAGCAGAGAACAGCTACGATCAGAATGCTTGCAAATCCCTAAGCGTTTCTGAAATCCCCAAGGTACTACTATAACCACCCCTCCCCACAAACCCTGAGGAATTGGACAGGCAGGCAGGGAGGCTCTTTGGTGGGAAATGGAGGAGTAACTTGGCTATTCTCTCTTCTCCTTGCCTCCCAAGAAGTGGAGTCATAGCATAACGCTCCCCTCCTTGTCAACGGTCCACCACCAGTGTCCAGGAACCAGAAAATTCACTTATGTAGTTTGTGTCTCCTCACCCTGGATGCCAACCAATTAGCAGTACGAGATATATTGGGGGAAGCAAAACCGAGGTTTCCTTGTTTTCTTAAGATGTGAGGCAAATGTATACTCACTTTACACTTTCACAAGAATTCTTCAGAAAGAAACGAGGAGGATTGGGGGCTGGGATATGCCGTCTCTTCGGGAGCCTGGATGACGGTCAACAAGGCAAATTAAAGGCACCTGTACTGGGCTCTGGCCCACACTCTCCACTGCTCCCTCCTTTAGCCACATGTTTTCACTTTTTACAATAATTCTTCATGGAAGAAGGATGAACGTTGCCCTCAATGAAGTTTCAGAAAAGGAATCTGATCCTTGCTCTGCCACTCAGATGCAGCATCTTTGTAAACAGCATGGCAAGGGTCTTTGTAAGATTTATAGGAAATGGCAATTGGCAGAGCAAACATTAGCTCCTAATCTGGCCCCATAAAGCTGTCCTGTTGTCTTTGTAGAGGTCTCAGGGAATGTTATTGAAAACAAAGGAGAGATCAACACCATGCAGTCCACTGCCAGCTGTGGGCCTCCAAAGTGAATGCACCTGGGTTCACCTACCTCTCAGAAGAAGAGAGTTTTAGTTTGTGTTGGCTTCGACCACACTGCAATATGTTCATAGCTTCCTCCCCACATCCTTAGAAGAAAACTGTCCCTGAAATTAGTCTGCAAAGACTCTTATCTAGAAGGTGGTGGAGAGGCAAAGATTTTTAATTAAGAGGAAAATGATAGGAAAGAAATGGTCATTCTCTGCGTATCATGTAGTGAATTTGATACTAATACTTGTTAGATGTGAGACAGCCCTCCAAGGTGAGTATCTGAAAGGCAGCTCTACCGGTAAATGTCTCCAATTACAAAGAACTGAGTCATTAATAGGGAGTGGCCAGATTAATTATGAGTGTGGAAAGGAAAGAAACGAGAAGCAACATTCCCTGAGAATCGGGTTTTGTGTAACAGAATATAAAGTCTTTATTTCAGACTTTATTACAGAGAAGGGAATGATTAATGACCGAACACCTTCCTCCCACCTTGAAAAAGAAATGTTCCAAGTGATTATTTCACAGACCTTGCCCTTAGAACCTCCTCCTTTCCTGCCCCATATGAAACAGCGTACAGGTTAACATGCCAACTAAGTTCCCCAGGGCAACCTTCCTGGACACTCTCTTCTGTAGGAGATGTGAATGAGACGCTGTGCAGGGGCTTTTGCCGAATGAAAGAGAGTTTGTGCTTCTGAAGTCACAACCAGCCCTCCCTCACCCCCAGCAATTCCTTTAATTTAGACTTGACAGTCTGTCTCTTCACCCTTCACTCTGCCAATGCTTATTCTCTCATCGCGAGAGGGAAATGTCAAGGTCTCAGCAGAAGGGGGAAAAGTTTCTGCTATGCATCTAAATGTACTCATCACACAAAAGAGTCCCAGAGCTGACGTGCCCCAGTTGGCTTTGGGGGACAAGCTTTGGCCCTCACCACCCTGAGGACAAAAGCAGGCACACAGAAACGCCACAGCAGCTCCTGGCATGGCCCCCATCAGGCCAAGCATTCATGCCGGGAGTGTGGAATTTCCCTGTCACATAAAACCACAGCGGGGTCAAGAGGCAGATACACCAATCAAGGAGCAGAGTGGGATCTTTCAATGCTTCAATGCTGGGGGAGGTGAAGCAGTCCTTCTGGCAGGTTTAAATGTCCAGGCAAAATAACTTTACTCCTTTAGTGAATCACCCAGCAGATTGACAATGAAATTAATAATAAAAATGTACAGGGCTTCCCTGGTGGTGCAGTGGTTGAGAGTCTGCCTGCAGATGCAGGGCACACGGGTTCGTGTCCCAGTCTGGGAAGATCCCACATGCTGCGGAGCCGCTGGGCCCATGAGCCATGGCCACTGAGCCTGCATGTCCGGAGCCTGTGCTCTGCAACGGGAGAGGCCACAACACTGAGAGGCCCGCGTACCACACACACACAAAAAATGTACTGAATGCCTACTCTGTGCCTGGCACTAAGATAAGAACTTGCCAGGGCTATAAAGAAGTGGAGCAGAGTCTCACTCTAATGAGGGTGTAAATCCAGGCAATTGCGATCAACCGTACATGGCAGCATATGGATATCCCATGAGTGACAGGGGCCTTTCCAATAGCAATTACCCTTCCTCCCCTGCTAAGAGAACCTTGACTCTGTTCACCTATCAGGTGATTATGTGTTTTCCTAAAGGGTGAGCTTCCTCACAGCCTTAGTGGGGGAAGCTTGATTGGCCAAAACCAATGTTTCTGAATTCTGCCCACTCAATAGAATCACCTGGGGAGGGGTTTAACCATCCCAGTGATTAAGCCCAATCCCAAGATTCTGATTTAATTGGTTGGACATGGGTCCCAGCACCCCATAGGCTTAAAAGTCCTCCATGTGATTCTAATGTATGCCAAGGGTGAGAACCACTGGTCTAAGTCAAGCCAATTATTTTATTCCGTAGTTAGTGACTGGCACAGGGTTGGTCATGTGACTTAGTTCAGGTCAAAGATATGAGATGGTATCTGCTGGGAAGCTTCTGGGAAGTTTTTCTTTAGGTTTAAAAAGACAAAAGGAAAGAAGGTGCTTTCTCCTTCTTTTCTGAGCTTTGGACAGTATTTTGAAAGGACATGTGGTTTGAATAGGTGCAAGCAACTTGCAACAGTGAAGGGAAGAGTCAACAACAACCAACACCCAGAGGAAGGTAGAAGAGAAAGACAGAAGAAGCATGGTCCATGACGACACTGCTGGATTCATGAAATAACCAAAACTGCTAGACCGGTGGATCTAAACCTTGGTTGCACATGGTAAACACCTGGAGTGTTCTTAAAACTACTGATGCCTGAGAACACTCTGACATAAATTGCAGCAAGATCCTTTGTGACCCCCCTCCTAGAGTAACGCAAATAAAAACAAAAATAAACAAATGGGACCTAATGAAACTTCAAAGCTTTTGCACAGCAAAGGAAACCATAAACAAGATGAAAACACAACCCTCAGAATGAGAGAAAATATTTGCAAACAAAGCAACTGACAAGGGATTAATCTCCAAAATATACAAACAGTTCATGCAGCTCAATATCACAAAAACAAACAACCCAATCAAAAAATGGGCGGAATACCAAAATAGACATTTCTCCAAAGAAGACATATAGATGGCCAACAAAAACATGAAAAGATGCTCAACATCACTAATTATTAGAGAAATGCAAATCAAAACTACAATGAGGTATCACCTCACACTGGTCAGAATGGCCATCATCAAAAAAATCTAGAAACAGCAAATGCTGGAGAGGGTGTGGAGAAAAGGGAACACTCCTATACTGTTGGTGGGAATGCAAATTGATACAGCCACTATGGAGAACAGTATGGAGGCTCCTTAAGAAACTAAAAATAGGGCTTCCCTGGTGGCGCAGTGGTTGGGAGTCCGCCTGCCGATGCAGGTCACGAGGGTTCGTGCCCCGGTCCGGGAGGATCCCGCGTGCCACGGAGCGGCTGGGCCCATGCGCCATGGCTGCTGAGCCTGCGCGTCCGGAGCCTGTGCTCCGCAACGGGAGAGGCCACAGCAGTGAGAGGCCCGCGTACCGAAAAAAAAAAAAAAAGAAACTAAAAATAGAACTACCATATGACCCAGCAAATCCCCCTCCTAGGCATATACCCAGGGAAAACCATAATTCCAAAAGATACACACACCCCAATGTTCACTGCAGCACTATTTACAATAGCCAGGACATGGAAGCAACCTAAGTGTCCATCAGCAGAGGAATGGATAAAGAAGATGTGGTACATATATACAATGGAATATTACTTAGCCATAAAAAGGAACTAAATCGCACCATTTGCAGAGACATGGATGGACCTAGAGAATGTCATACAGAGTGAAGTAAGTCAGAAAGAGAAAAATAAATATCATATAATATTGCTTATATGTGGAGTCTAGAAAAAAGATACAGACGAACTTATTTGCAAAGCAGAAATAGAGACACAGACATAAAGAACAAACGTATGGGGGGTGAGATAAATTGGGAGACTGGGATTGACATATGTACACTACTATGTATAAAATAGATCACTAATGAAAACCTACTGTATAGCACAGGGAATTCTATTCAATGCTCTGTGGTGACCTAAATGGGAAGGAAATCCGAAAAAGAGGGGATATATGTATACGTATAACTGATTCACTTTGCTGTACAGCAGAAACTAACACAACATTGTAAAACAACTATACTCCAGTATAAATTAATTTTAAAAATATATTTTTAAAAAAACTACTGTTGCCTGGGCCTCAGCCCTAGAGGATCTGATTTAATTGGTAAGTGGTGAGGTATGATTATCAGGATTTTAAAAAGTAGTCCCAGTTTTTTATATTGTACAGCCAAGTCTGAGAACCACTGCTCTAGATTTCCTGTTGAGTGTGACAACACATTTCCTGTTATTTACGTCAGTGTTTCTCAAAGTGTGTTTCCCCAACCAGCAGCATCAGTATCACCTGGGAACTTGTTTGAAATGCACACTTTAGGTCTCACCCCTGCCCTAGTGAATCAGAAAATGCAGGAGTATAACCCAGCAATATGTGGCTTAACACGCCTCCAGGGGTCTCTGATGCATGCTAAAGCTTAAAAACCACTGGTTTAGGCTAACCTGACCCCTGGTTTTCGATTACTCACGGCCCAAAGCATCCTGATCCTGTATTTGTAACTGATGCAGAAACTCAGAGTAAGATAGGACTACCTTAGCTAATTGGATTTGGATGAATGAGGTGGAAGGAAACAGCACGTGCAGAGCTCTCACAGAATTTCTACAGCACATTTAGGGAGTGCAGGGAGTAGAGGGAAGCAGTGGGAACCAATCAAGCTGAGGCAGAAGGAGTTCCTAAAGAGTCGAGGAAATTAAGTCCAAAAAGACAGATCAGAGCCACAGTCCTCAGTGTGAGGCTCCTAAGTGAGAGGTTAAAGAGATCATATTTTATCCTGTAGGTAATGGGAAGCCGCTGAAGAATCTGAAAGACAAGAGTTTTAAGGGAACAAAAGCAAAACTGAAAGTGTAGGATGATTAAACTGAATATGGTAAATTGGACAGAATGAAGGGAAAAGAAACCAGGCACAGGGATACCAGTTTAGAGACCATCCTAGCTGTGCGTAAGTTCTGGTTTTCCTTCTCAGCACCTGAACTATCCATTCTGAAGCCAAGGAGTAAGATGCATCATCAAGAAGACCTTTGACCTAATCCTCAGCATCTCTGCCTGTTTGGATGTGGGACTCAGTAAAGCTTCCATTCAACCTCTCCTCTCTTGGGCACCTGAAAAGGAAAAGAGTAGTTTCCTCCACAAAGGGAGACTTCGGTTGAAATTGTAAGTTACCAGCAATGTATAGCCGCACCTGTTCCCTTGTGCCGAAGAGGATGAGATCTGCCATCCCCTAGGAAATAGGAGAGGAATTGGGGTCATGGGACTGTGTAAAGGGGAGATCTTAGCTGCTGTGAGTGCTATTCTCCAAGCTGGGCTAGAAATGAAACGTGGGACAGTGGTAGAATTATCTGTCTTCTCTCAGGTTCTGATTTTTGGGCTGGTACCTACACAGTCTGAAGCTCTAGGCACCACAGAATGTAACTTACAACCTTTTCACTGGACTGATATCAGTGATATGACCCCACTCACACTGCCATCACTGGAACCAGCCGGATGATTGTCGCCCTCGAGAGTGGCGTAAGGTCATCCAAGTTTTCAGGAATTCAGTTTACAAAAAAAGTTTCAATACTGTATGTGAATTAAAGTAACATGTTTGATATACACTCTTCCATTTCAGATAAAGATTTGCCTTTCCAGTTACATTGCCCTGATAACATGAGAACTGTCATACAGAAAAGTTGAAAGAACTGTACAGTGAACAGGTAACATTTTTGCTATGTTTGTTTTACCATGTATCTCTACAACTACCCAACTCTATCCAACCATCTACTCATTTAATTTCTTTGATGTATTTCAAAGTAAGTTGCAGACATCAAAGCATTTAACTCCTAAAAACTTCAGTATGCATGTCTCAAACCAGAGTTTGGTATTTGTTTATTGTTCCTTTTTTAGGTTAAATTCACATTAAATAAAATGTACAATTCTTAACTGTACCGTTCCATGAGTTTCTAATTATCTTATGCTTATATTTTAATGAAATTAATATTCATTAAATTGCACGTCGTAAGCATCTTATTGTAGTGTCTTTATCAACTGTATAACAAGAAGTAAATACAGTGAAATGTATTATTAACTTCTTACAGTTTTCACATTCATAAAATATGAGTGCTTTCACATCTGACTTTTGAGATTATGAGTATTGTCAGGCATTCCAAGTTATTAGTGATTAAAATGTGAATAAAAAATGTTCTCTCATGTTTCTCATCTTCTGGATGTGTTTAACTGCTGGGTTCCCTGAAATGACAAGGTGATGTGTTTAAAAAAGAAAACCTGCTCCTATTTGCAAATAGTCTCTGTGTGAATCGGAGCTTTCTCAGTATTGTATAACCTAAGCGGAACACAGCAATGAATAGGATGCTGATGTACTAGTTGCAGTTAAAACCCCTGACTTCCATGTTTGCGTTCATAAAGAAAGCCTCACTGCATGTGCCAAGTGACTTGTAATAACCATGATAAACGTAAACTTTTAAAATAGAAATTTTAATAAACTCTTGCCTACTGGTACTTTAGATAAAACAAGACTTCATGTGGAAAAAAATGTTCCACTGTTAAAAAAAAAATTGAAACCACTGTATTTCATCCATTACCCTCATCATATTGATGAAAACACCGAGGCATGGGGACCAGTACTCTTGCTTCTTTTGGTCCTAGTCCCTTCTCACTACATAATATAAAATTTGAATTAATCCATAACTATTTATTGTGCATGATTTTGTGGATCCTGTGAGGTTCAGAAAAGTAAAGGAAGACCAGGTACCTTCCTAACTCCAGACAACTAGCCCAGAGGAAAGCGTATGATTCCAATGAAGAGGAAGAACTGACATGGATAGAACAATGCAGGGATGGTGTAAAGTCCAAACTGCATGGACTACAGCAGTACTACTTGAATCCACAGAGGGGGACAGAAATTGCTGGGAAAATTAAGTTGTGTAAGGAAAGGGGAGGTGAGGGGAAGGCGCCTGACAGGACAGTCTGGGAGGCAGAAGACAAAGACTTGTGCAATCACTTGTACAATGCTCTCCTACGATGCCTTTGGGAGTTATTTAAGCTAATTGTTTATTTCACTTACTGTGGGAAAATTCTAAGTCCTCCACTTTTCCCTTGACCTGGTATCCAGACCTTTGGATTCACCTTCAAATTTGACTAATGCCAACTCTAAAGTCAAACATACAGGGGGCCCATTATGCTAATCTAAAATAGACTGGATTGGTTTTTTTTCTTCCCCTTTCTTTCTTTCTTTCTTTCTTTCCTTCTTTCTTTCAACTTGGGAATGAAAGTCATGAGGATAGGGACAAGATAACAGCAAAACAGATTTTTCTAAAACAGGATTAAAAATCTTGCTGCAGAAAGGTAAGAAATAAAGCCATATCAAGATTCTGTCAGATCCAGGCAGAGGAGGACGGCAACTGGATCCAATTAGCTTTGTACAAAAGTCCCCCAGTAGAACGTTTGCCTTCTAAAGTGATAAGCGTTACCAGTGTTAAAAAGATTATTTAATTTTCTAAGATCTTGCTCCTTGGCATTGTTCACATTTAGTTCCCTAATACTGGAAGCTCCAGGCCTCCTGGTTCACTGCTTTGAAAATCTAAAACATATGACAGGGAAATTCTAGTGAATTCAACAAGAAATCCTCCTCATTTAAAATTACCAGTCAGGGACTTCCCTGGTGGCGCAGTGGTTGAGAGTCCTCCTGCCAATGCAGGGGACACGGGTTCGAGCCCTGGTCCAGGAGGATCCCACATGCCGCAGAGCAACTAAGCCCGTGCACCACAACTACTGAGCCTGCACTCTAGAGCCCACGCTCCACAACTACTGAAGCCCAGTGCCCTAGAGCCCGTGAGCTTCAACTATTGAGCCTGCGTGCTGCAACTACTGAAGCCCGCATGCCTAGAACCCATCCTCCGCAATAAGAGAAGCCACTGCAATGAGAAGCCCGCGCACCATAACAGAGTAGCCCCCGCTCACCACAACTAGAGAAAGCCCGCGCACAGTAACAAAGACCCAACGCAGCGGAAAATAACATTTAAAAAAAGTAATTAAAAAAAAAAATTACCAGTCAATTCAACTGCCCAATGCGTGTGGAGTGCCACACGTTCAAAGCCTGAAAATTTAGATGTTGTTTACCCAAGCAGCTTGCTTAGATAGCAAGCTAGACAAAAAAATGTCGGCACTCCCTCCTGTAACTGTACACTGCCCTCGCTCCCAACCTGGAACTGGCCATTGATATTCAAGAGTGCCCCCAGGGTCCTGGGAAAGTTCTTAAATAAACCTGCTTGCTGTAAGCACACAGACCTACACTTTTCAGACCAGTGCTTGTAGCTGTGTAGCCTCAAGAATGCTAATTAGATCACTCACAAAAGGCAGGTACTCTCAGATGACTTGGCTATTCCCAAAAGTAATCCTGCTCTCCTGAACGTTTGCTTTTTAGGTGGAACCATCAGGCCGTGGCTGCATCATTATCAGTGTGAATAACACATAAGTGAATAACACTTAAATCCCAGTTCTTGGGTCTAGGTTCCAAATTGAGCCACACCGTCTGATTTTTGTATTTCTATATCTTCTAAATGTCTCTGACAACATCCATACAAACTCAACGCCCTGCAGAGGCAAATTTCTAAGTAAACATTATCTATCATGGGACGATATATTCATCAAGAGCTAGGAGAGTGGGTAATGTAGGGGGAATTTACTACTGCTTCCTCCTCGATCAAGGAAGATTTAATAAGGAATTCAGGTATACACAAAAGAAAATGTGCAGCAGATGCAAACTATTATATATAGGATGGATAAACAACAAGGTCCTACTGTATAGCACAGGGAACTATATTCAATATCCTGTGATCAACCACAATGGAAAAGAATATAAAGAAAGAATGTCTATATGTGTACAACTGAGTCACGTTGCTGTACAGCAGATTGGCACAGCACTGTAAATCAACTGTACTTCGATTTAAAAACATTAAAAAAAAAAAGAAAATGTGTTTCACTTGAGACAAGATGATTCTTGAATTCTACATAAAAAAGTAAACATCAGGGTCCAATGTCATGCCTTGGTTGCTCCGGTCATACAGAGACATCTCAGAGCACAGGACTCCAAGACTGTAGGAGGGTAGCAAGATTGTAGCTTAACCAGTTTTCTTCAGCACTGAATCTATTCTTTGCCAGTTCATAACAGCCTCCTTATATCACCGTAACACCCGCCTTTGGGGTCAGTGAATCCTGTTGTACGTGCCGCTGAAAGGAGGTGATAAACTAAAGACATCGGAATTCAATATAGGTCCTTATGAGTTCTAGGCATGACCTGGGTCCCTAACATCTGCCTGGAGCTGATACATTGAATTAACCAGCTTCCTGGAAGCAGCAGGTGACCAACTCCATTAAGCTAGTCGACATTTTATTGTCATCTTTGACGAGTTATTCATGGAATTCCTCTGCTCTTTGAGATTCCACTCACTTAAACCCCTCTTATGTATGCAGCCCACATGAGGATAACATGGCTTGATTCTCCCTGATGCAGCAGGATAATGCCTACTGACATTGATTATATTCGTGGTCCGACTTTAAGTGAGAGTTGAGCTTAGGATATTGATCTCAGTTTGCAAAGTGTTTCTTTAATCACTTGATGAGCTATTCTTTGAGATACTTAAGCTGGCTTTCTGCTCCTGGGTGGAGTATTAGAACCAAATCGCAGGTCCATTTCTAAGATGATTAGGGCAGAAGCAGTTACGGTCAGTGGTCTAAGGACTACAGACCCAATCCTCGGGAACAGATCAAGATGCTCTGCAGCTATTGGGGAAGGAAAGTGAAAGAGACGACGTGAAAGACCACCAATACTGCCGGGCAAATATCCGTCCACCCGTATCAGAAGAGACGTATCTTTCAAAACACTGAGGCAGCATCCTGCCAACAGGGTGTTCAATAGTAAACAGCTGCTCTATCAATAAAGAATGAGGGCAGCTTCAGGAAAAGGGAGATCCACAGACAGGAGATATCCAGGAAGCGCCTGAGCTGAGTGCAGGCGCCCACTGTCCGCATCCAAGAATCTGATATGGGACCAGTCCCTGCAGATCAGCCACGGAGCAGCCGCACAAAACCACATGGCTTTTGAGCTCGTGGACGTCTCTGTAAGCCCCACACAACTGAGAAAGGGCAGTCACAAGGCCACTCCACCGAAAGACCTCCAAGCCCCCAAACGTGCTTCACTTGGGCTTTCAGAACCAGGAGCTTGTGTTCAGGGAACAGTTCCTTCAGCACAGAAAAAGGTCCTCAATCCTCAGAGTGGGTGGGGACGGGGACAGGGATGGGGCTGGGGGTGGGGATGGCATGTGTGCATGCACACCCATGTGTGTGTGTGTGTGTGTGTGTGTGTGTGTGTGTGTGTGTCTTTGAACCTATTGGAGGACTTAAGACAGTGTAACATTAGGAAGAGCTCCAGCTCGAGTGAGAAAAACCTGAATCTGAATCCTGACTTTGCCAATTACTAGCTGTGTGACCCTGAACAAGTTGCTTCCCCTTCTGAAACACCAAGTTCCTCATCTGTAAAATGAGAGTCATGATAATGCCGGCCTCACAGCTATTGTGAGAACCTGAGCGGTGGATGCAACGATGCCTGCAAGGCCATGGTAGAGTGCCTGGCACATCACAAGCACTCAAGGCACCGCGACTACTGCCTTCTTTATCCAAAGGTTCCTCAGAATCTAAGACACACATGTGCACGTGTGCATATAAACACACACACACGTGGTCTCTTTCCTCTGTTATTAACCTCCAGTTGTCTGAAAAGTACCTATAGGCAGCATGGGATATTCTTTACTACTCTGAACCATGAAAACTTAACAATATTTAAGGAGGGTTCAATTCATAAAAACTACTGAGCTAGACACTATGTCAGGTGCTTTAAAGACGGACTCAAAGTTTATGCTAAAGAATTGGAAAATAGAGTTGGATAGAGAGCTTGAGTCACCAAGACACCTCTTTTCCTTTATTTAAGCGGTTCCTGAAATCTTATCTTCTCTATAGAATCTTTCTTAAATAAGTGGGGAGGGTGATGTTGGAAACCTTCTGCAAGCCATTCCGTTAATGCAGATATTCAGACGGAGGCAGGCTGATGAGTGAGGGGACCAGTGTAAACAGAACTTGAAGCTCCCAGAGAAAACGTAGGAACATATGTGGTTATTTGTGACAACTGTGTATCAACAAGTGATACCCCTATGTCTAGTACCTACCTACCCCAGCCTCATGAATGGCATAACTGTCCTCCTTGAAGGCACCACTATACCATTCTGGCTTTTTCTGAGGATCTGTAATCTTCAGGATCCTGTTGGAAGCCACACAGGCAGAAAGCAGAATTAACCTACAAACCACTATGGAGGGAAACAGAGTATTCACACCCTTCCCCTCAATTCCCAAAGCAATATATATAAATATCGTACCTATGAAAACAGACATCCACATATACCACAGAAATATATCATGCCCCTGCTCTTGGCAGGCACCCAACTAGCCCCAGCTGCAGGCTTAAGCAAAATCTCTTAGCAGCTACTTGTGGTGGCCATGAAATATGATCAGACGGGAGTCATATTCCTCATACCTGTTCAACTTTGAAACCAAATTCCTGGAGAAACCAATGAATAAGAGCTCGCCTATTCAAAGAGTCAGTGATTGCAAAGCAGCAGGATTTTCTCTGTTGGCATAGATTTGTAAACTGGTGTCAACCAAAGTTAAAGTGGGAGCTTTCTGAGAGTATGTGTTTCACAGGAAGGCAATAAGGGAACTTAAGCCCATGACAACCCTGCTTAGGTTGGCGGAGATATTCTGCAAAAGAAGGCAAGTGGGCACATGCCAAGCCCCGAGACTCCTGAAATGGTCAGGAGAACATATAAAAGTCAGCCTGTCCTGTGGGCAGTGTGAATCTCCTGTTACAAATCTCTAGTTACAAATCTGTAACTGCGTTTGCTGACTCCCTCCACTAAGGCACTGCGCTATTTCAATTCAATTCAGCGTGTATGTGTTTAGTCACTAATGTGTGCCCGTGGATGCTGTTTGTTTGAGGTGTCAGGAGTGGTGAGGGGAGGCCAGGGGAAAACTCAGGAAAAGTGTAAGGCACAGCTCCTGCCTTCCAGAGTTTATAGTCTTGTCTCTCTCTCTCTCTCTCTCTCTCTCTCTCACACACACACACACACACACACACACACACACACAGTACTATGAAATATCAGTACAAGGGAGAATGTGATAAAGTTTCCAAAAATAGGTCAGGCGGTGAATTTAAGAGAGAAATCAGAATGGGTTAGAGAAATCTCTAATCCATTAGAAGACTTGAACTGAGACTTAGTGTTTCTCCCTTCTTTCCTTCCTTCCTACCTTCCTTCCTTCCTTCCTTCCTTCCTTCCTTCCTTCTTTCCTCCCTCCCTCCCTCCCTCCCTCTCTCCCTCCCTTCCTTCCTTCCTTCACCAAACGGTCACACCCTATACACTACTGTATGCCAAGCACTGGAAATACGACGTTGAGCAAAATAAGACACAGGACCCATTCTCATGGAGTTTACTAGCTAAGAGGTGACTGGACTTTCATCAAATTTCTTTATAACGCAAATAGTAGCAATTCTTGCAGCCTTGCTTTTGGCCTTCATATGTTCCATCCAGTCAGTCATCTATTTCTATTTCTCCTGGTGCTTCCCTGATAATCATCCTAAAAGCTCCCATTCATTGAAGGTTTACCATGTGTTCGATACTAAAATCTTTACTTGTATTATCTCATTGAATCCTTGAATCAGTCTTACAAAATCGGTGTGATTATCCCCACTTTGAGTTTAGGGAATCAGGCCCAGAGAGGTTACAATTTTCCCAAAGGTCACACAGCTTGGAAGGATTGAGATCGAAGCCTCTCGGATTCCAAAGCCACCTATTCTATGAGGTATTCCTTGAAGATCTAGCTGTTCAGGTTAAGGGTATCAGGAAGAAGCATTTTGTGGTCACCTCCATTAGAATAAAAAGGGAAATGTGGCACATGAAGTATTAAAAGCTTTTTTTAGTAGGTAATCCAGCCAAATGACAATTATACCTTTATTTCTCCTTGGCCAACAAATGAACAACAAATATTCGTTCTTTTTAACACTAAAAATCTAACAAAAACATCCTCTATTTAGCCTTGTATGATTCTTTTTATCATTGATACTCTGAAACATCAACTTCCTTCCTCCTGGGATCCCCATGAAGGTTGATCCAAAGAAAGATGTGGTGTTTGCTCCAAAGTGTTGATTCCCAGGTACTCTTTCTCTCCCTCCCCACTAAATGCTCAACCTCAACGGACGCCATCAACAGCATTTGGCAGGCGATTCTCCTGAGAGCCTCAGAAGCCTCCTGCAGAATTTCTGCTCAACCCAATCCTCCCCAAGGTGACCCAGCAAAGGAGGGGAGACCCGCCGCAGCGCCCTGACATTCTCCACGGCTTCTTTTAAGGAACAGCTGGGCCATAATAGAAGGTTACTCAGGGATACCCACAGGTTTGACAGGAGCCCATATTTTAAACAGGGCGGATACTAAATCCATCCAACTCCTGGAATGTTACTACTCTCTCAGGAACCTGAGAGAAGTTTCTGATGCTGATCTATAAATCTCCCTGGCCTAAAATACCCCAAATTAGTTTCTGTGCCATGGGAACATAAAAATGATATGGCTTTCTTCTTTGACATGTCAGTTAATAATGAGTGGGCCGTGGAGCCCAGATGCTGCCTGACAGGTCTCTGAAGGGTTTATTCGTTAAAAATGGGAAACACTTTAATTACCTGTTTGGTTTTTTGTTATATGTGTGCATTATATGTTTAAAGAAAAAAAGCAGGTCCTTTGGACATTCAGGAAATTATATCATTAATTATGTCTGTCAGAACACTATGTGGCCTAAAGTAAATGGAAATTTCTTCTTCCCTTTCTTCTTCCTTTTAAAATGTTTTAAAAATATTGTTTTTGTAATATTTCCACAGACGCTACTAAGTACTTGATTAATGAGGAGAGTAGATTTAGCAAAATTGCTGCATTTTGTTAATTGATGGCTTGCTTAACAGAAAATCTACTTTCCCTTTGTATGTGTTACTCAAACTAATATTGATGCTAATTTGCATTCCTAACATACAGTAGCCATGGGGGAAGGGGGAGCTGACCCAGGAGCCTAAATGGTATGGGGTTGGGATCATGATTCTGGAAGGCATCCCCCACTTAATCCCGGAGACAGGAATGCCATTCCCTTGCAAAGTGTCATCGCTTGATGTGAAGACCCACTGGCTTTGCAGCCAGGAAGGACTGATGAGACCATACAGTCCAGGAAACTCTGGACTAAGCCCAGGAGTGGGTAACCACCTCTGGCCAATGCAGAGAAGAACATTCTGGTGTGAGGCCATATACTGCCTGTCCCAGATCCTAGTTCCCACTGGACCCCACTGGGTTGGGAAGTCAAGAGTATGGTCCCTGTATCTTTAGGAGATAAACTCTACAATAGGCTTGGAGGAGAACCCACACCCCATGATTTCAACCTAGAGCTGGTTTTGTAGGGAGTCCCCAGGGAAGAAGCTATGCTGATTCTTAGAGCAATTCAAAGAAAAGAAGGGATAATTGGAGCCCTGGTGCACTTGGAGAGAAGAAAAATTTAGCCAATATGCTCTAAAGCCAACAAGATTCTTCGAAATGCTCTGTAGAACTCTCACCTCTTCTAGGGCTCAGTGGTTGGCAACCATGGTCACTGCCATTCTTACTGGATGGTTCAGCATGGCAAAGGATTCATAAATATCCCCGTCTGTGAGGCTGTGCATGAAGAAAGAGGGTGCCCTCTGAAACTGTAAAGGCTTCAAAGAATGGATGAGACCCTCAAATGCACTGCAGGTGGGAAAATACATTAATGCCACCTTCCTGGAAATCTACTTGGCATAATATATCAAAATGTATAAAAATGTTCACATACTCTAAGTCAGCATTCTCCTCACTAGGAAGCTACCTTAAGGAAATAATCAGAGATAGGAACACAGATTTACGTTCAGGAATGTTTATCTCTGCATTATCATAACAAAAAAATTGGAAACTAAAATATCAACAATAGGAGATTGGTCAAATGCATTCTGAAACATCCAGACTATGGAATTTGAAAAGGCTACGTAATGTTTTTGAAAAATACTTAATGACATGGAAAACTGTCCATGTTAATGGTGACTGAGTTATTGGATTCTGGTGATTTTTATTTTCTTCAGCATAGTTGTGTGTGTTTTTTAAATTTTCCACAATGAGCAACAATTATTTATATTCAGGGGAAAAAACCCACACTATTATAGAACAAAAAGAAAGAAAGAATGTTGAGTGTAACCTTTGATCAAATAATGATTTGGTCTCCATATTCTTCCCTAAGACAGATGGTAGGCCCTCTTTTATTTGATTGGAAGGTCATCACCATTCACCTTGGAGAGCTGCACTGAAGCTGACATTAGTCAAGTTCTCTAGCTCCTCTTGGACACAGGCAGTCTCTTCTAGAGGAACCCCAAAAGGCATCCTATACATACTATAGCCAGTGAACTGTAGATGAACCAAAGTTTATGCAGAGACCAGTGCCTTGGCAGCCAAGCTCAGAAGGGCTGGCTTTCCTTCTGAGTTCTTTACAGGCTGCCTAGCAAAGGTCACACCAATATTGATGGCGGTCTTGGACTGAGAGGGTAGGACACCAGTCATTAAAACAGAGCCAGCTGTCCCGTAGCACTTGTCGCCAGTGTAATTGGTGTCTTGCATTCCCATGCCCTTATTCCAGGAAAAAACTGTTTAGTTGGGTTTGGGGTTTTTGTAAACTGCAGTGACCCCTCCAACGAAGGTCCATGTTCTCCTCTCCTTTCATAAACTCAATACATATTCGCCAGAAGGCAAAATTTCCCCTGCCACCCTCTGAGTGTACATTAGGGCTATGTCAATCACATCACACAGGGGCACGTGGAAGAAGATAAAACTCCTCAAACATGAAAAAAAAAGCTCCATCTTTATCCAAATCCCAGGCACACTTTGCCAAACACTTTCCCCTGAAATTTTCAAGGCCACGTGTTTGAAAGGGAAATTTAATCCACATGTTTCTGATTCATATGTACACTTAATGCATCAAAATACCATCTCTTTGAAGTCCAAATGGCTTTTTTATAGACTTCTTCCTTAGGAATGGAAGGTTGTGTTTGGCCAAGAACTAACAAATTCGAACCCTCCAAAATCCAAGTTCCTTTCCAAGTCCCCAACTCCGAAGATTGAACCAGGCTTTTAAATACACCCTCCGTCCCCCTAGCCACCCCAACATAACTGTAAATCTTGGGATACTTATTTCCACCATGCTTTCTCAATCTTGATCATATACTTTCATGGAAGCTTCCAATGAAGCAAATTAAGAGCCATCTTCCAGTGAAGTACCACAATCACACCGTGAGGGAGGGCAGGTGGAGGAAGGGCTAGCCCTCACCGCCCCCTCCAGGGACCTGAAGGAAAATCAAGTGATTGGCCAGGAGTAACAGAGCAGTTGGGGACAGAGCCAACAATTCAGTCCCAACTGAAGACCAGCCTTGGGGATTCCAGGTTTCCCCTGGGAACCCAGATGGTAAAACATCACAGGTGGGAAGATCTGGATTCAGAGCTTCCACAGTTCTAGTCTCAAATGTTCCATTACAGACATGGCTCCTAACCTCATGATGAATGGATAGCACTATAAGCCCATGGAGCCTCCTCAAGTCTCCTGTCTGAAGATGATTTGAAACGTGAGTCAATGCTGTCAAAACTGGAAGTTGGGGAAGAGTACTGAAAAAGATGAGGGAGGATTATCCATTTCATGCAATGTTTTCATCAAGCTGAGCCCTCCCCGCTAGCTGGGCCCCAAGTTGCTAATGGTCGGTGGGCCAGAGAAGGGTGGTATCTTCTGAGTTAAACAGAGAGAATCCATTCTTTGCCTCTGAACTCCTCTCCGGACAGTGGGTCCCTTGAATACAAGTCTCTGTCTCATTAATCCATTGTCATATCCACCACAGTGCTTGGTATATGGGGGTTAATACGCTCTCACTGAATAAACTGAGTATGCCTATCTAAAATAAAATTTAATGGACTCTTCTATTATTCCCTTGACCATCCCTTCTACTTCTTCACTCACTTGTACTTCCAAAATTTAACTGTAGAAAAATTATCAGTACCATCTCTCCAATGTACTCACCATTAAGCATTATTTAGTAAAAATAAATCAAATCTGTACTTAAGCAATTTGCCTGCCTTCTATCATTAGTCTTTTCGAGTGGGCAGATGAACGGTCATTTGTAAATGGGCATAAAACACAGCGAATGTGAACTGCAAATTCAGTTAAGCTTGCCTTCTTAAGATAATGACTGAAAATGTTTATCAACTCAAAGATAATGCATCTAAAAATAGCCAGTCGTGTCTACATTAGGGAGTCAGGAAAAACTGTGGCTTATTATTTCCACCCTTTTTAGGCTTTTCTAACGAACTTCACCAGTTAAAACCATACTGATCTACTCTTGAGTATGTTAAGTAATACTGATTTCAAACTGTTTTTAGAGAATTGCTTATCAAAGCTCTGTCAACCCCAAGGGTTGACGTGAAAGTAATAAGATGCTTCTCACCTTTCAGCTTCCCTGGTGGAATCCATGTCTGTGAGTTTTTAGTAAGCCAAAAATTGGAATAAACCAGCCAGGCTACCATTCCTTCTCCAAATAGTAAATATTGCCATAACTATCATATGTTTTGGAGAACCCAGTTATGTGCCACTTCTGCTGTCCAGATGGGAAAACTGAAACAGGTGGACTATTACATAATATGCCAACAAGCTGGATTTAGAATTTGACGATCAGCATCTCCTGTCTATGGCTTAAACGTCTGAGTAGTATCAGATCCCAAAAGCTCTTCCTTCCTTTTAGTCTCATGGGACAGTAAGGGATCTTGGGGATGATCTGATTCTATGGCTTTTCAAAAAATGCTTAGTAGCCAGTCCTTTCTATCCATTAAAATCTTATGCAAATGGTCACTATGTAAAGTCCATACTCTTGAGGGGCCTCTGGTTGAAGATCAAGTAGTGGGGTACTAGGAACCCCTTGTCTATTTGATCCTGAAAGGACTCAAAGACTGACCAGAACTCCTCAAAGCACAGGTTGAAAACTTGTTAAACAGTTCACTCCTCAAAGTCCCCAGTGGTGAATTAACTTACTAGAGTCTCTAGGCTAATGAAAGAATCACGTTTAAAGCCCAGGGGTCCTAACTTTGCGAGTGCTCTGCCCACTATATCACACTGAAATCATTTAGCAGGGGAAGATTCATTTTCTAAATCAACAACCCCATGATTGCTACAGCCTAAACAACAGAATCAAAAATGGTTAATGCGTGGAAAACAGAACTTTCTTGGATCAAGATAAAATCATAAGTAGGAGATAGTGTCAGAGTTCAGGAATTGGCAAACGTTTTTCTGGAAAGGGCCAGATAGTAAATAGTTGAGGCTTTGCCACACGGTCTCTGTTGCGAGTATTCAACTTTCATTGTAGTCATAGGCAATATGTAAATGAATGAGTGTGGCTGTATTCCAATAAAATTTTATTTATGGACTCTGAAATGTGAATTTCATATAATTTCACATGTAACAAAATACTGTTTCTTCTTTTGATTTTTTCCCCCCAAATGTTTAAAAAATAATAACCATTACTAGCTTACAGGCTACAGAAGAACAGGCAGCGGGCTGATTTTGGCCAATGGGCTGAACTATGCAGACTTCCATCTAGAAGAAAACTTTGCTCTACAAAATGCTTAAGCAGGACTGAATAAGAGCCACAGGCTCTTTAAGTGCTTAGCACGTAGTTCTTAGAAGAGCTCAGACAAGGTACTCACTTCTAAGTGTGAGCATCTGGGCTGCCTTTTATTCAGGTCCTGAAGGCCTAGCAGAACCCCACTGGGGAAAAGTAATGTCTCCTTGCCTTTGATTGGGAAGCAGTGGGGTCGGTGCCCTGTTAAGGGGCATGGTAGGAGGTGGTGAACTTAACGAAGGGTCTGTGGCTCGACGTGGAGGAAGGAAGGTGAAGCCCTGGACTCTGGGGCTTCACCTATCTGATGCTGAGACCATTTAAGCAGTTCACTTGCAGTGTTTCATTTCACTGTAGATTCGGGGTGATAATAGGAGCCAGGATCACGTATTTGGCTCTTATATCAGAATCATTAATTCACTGGCTTGCAATGCTTTTAACCATCATAGTATTACCTAACATGGGCAAATAGGGAGTGTTGATATGCTGTATTCCATCTTTTGGGAACTGGGTGAGTTTTTCTCATGGAAACAATTTTAAGAATAATTAGTGGTGTCACCACTACATTAAACAAGCATAACTCAGAGGATTTAGCCATAAAATGACTTACTCAGTGGAGCTTAATTGGTGGATACCCTTGGATGAAAATTTGGGCAGTCTCTCAACTTTTCTGATAAGCTTTAAGAAATTTAAATAGTCTCAATCCATTATTATAAATGTCTAATCCCATGTAAATGTCAGGCTTGCTATAAGGTTAAACCTTTCCCCCCTCCCCCCATCACCCCTACCCCAAGCTAGGGCCTAACTATACAGAAGAAGCCCAGGAAAGGGGCTAAAGAAAATGTCTTGCCTCTTCCATGGCCCAGCACTTTTATTCCTCCTCCCTCAGTTTGTTAAATGTGTTTTCTGACACCTCAGAATGAGAAGTCATGGAAGAAGTAAAGGAAGTCAGGCAGGTATGTTCTTACTTGACTGATCTTATTGTGATACTTCAGCATTGCCGCTCTCGCGACCTGGCAGGTGTCTCAAGATAAATCTCTCATGGGCACTTTTCTGGGTTCTTTGGAAGTGCTCCATAACTGTAGGTCTGCACCAGCAGAACGCACTTCTCTGCCAGCTTCTCTGCCAGTGGTGGCTTACTCCTTCCTTAGCCCTAAGAAATCCAGCTGCGCCTCCAGCTTCCCTCTGCTGTGATCTGGGTGCCCCTCCTTTCAGAGAGGACGTAAGGAGACACCACACTAGTTATCTCTTGCTGCAACCCTGTTATCTGCCCCGACAACTCTGAAAGTGCTAATCAGTCTCACCGCAGAGCAAACTCTCCTTCACCCCTCAGGTCAAAGCAACGAGCCTGTCTATCTCAGCTTTTGGGCTTTCCGGGTGATGTCAGGCACAAGAACAGCCTAAAGGGACACAGAAGTCCAATGGGTGTCCTAGAAGCCCGTTTCTCTTTATTTGAAAAGGATGCGGAACAACTCCTCTGGGGGATTCCTTTGGGTTGAACTTCCTCTCCCCAAAAACGATCTCCACAAATTTTCAAATGTACTCCTCTCCTAGACCATTTTATATCCTCAATGTGGATGAAGGGTTCAAGGTCTTAGGTTTTCAGTCAACTGCTTTGTAAATCCTGGTCTTACACTTCAGTTTGGAATGTTATTTCCATTGTCATTGGGTGTCAACAGAAACTTCCATGGGAACCTCCTTTTTCAGTCATTTATGAGGAGAGTTTCCCAGCACACCTTTGCTATAATATAATGAAACCAGTGTGAACAGCACCATGGCTATAGAAGCTGGTCACGGCGACAGCCCTGTCCTCACGTGAAAGTTTCCACAGCATCAAGGCCCTGCTTCTCCTGATTTACATGGCACTAAGGTAGCCAGTGGACTATGCATTGCCCCGAGCAAACTACATGCTTCCTTTCTCACAGTATTTGCTCATGCTGTTTCCTCAATCTGCAGGGCCCTCCCTTTCTTTCCCATCTGAAAATCTTACAGATATTTATCCACCACTGCCATGAATTTTCCCTCAAAGCTCCGTTTTGAATTCTCTACTCCTCCTCTTGTGTTTGCATAGCACTGTGCTTCGTAGCCCCAATGTTGTTGTCTTTAGGAATTATTTTAGCCAACTGTATACATGGCTGCCTCTCCCACAAGCCAGTGAGCTCTGCAAATGGCAGAGACAGACCTTGACTCACTCCCCTTCATATACCCGCTGTCTCGGCACCAGGCCAAGGTTCTGCTTTATCAAGGCGGAAAGAGGACAGAGGGAGAAAAGGATCCCAGGTGCCCTCAAAAGTGGCAGGAGCCACAGCTTTAGAGCAGTGAGGGTCTGCCCTGAGCAGTCTTGCCAGGCAGCCGTTCCTATAGCACAGGACACGCCCACAGTGCATTAGATAAATGGGGAAATGATTCCCGCATTGCACAGGCCCCTGCCTGTGCTCTGGCCAGACCCTCAGACCTGGTTGGCCAGTTCTGTGTGTCCCAAAGTCCCTGTGTTCTTGATGTTTTAGTGACTAACACCGGCAACACCACTTTGTCACATGTGCAGATCACATGGACTTTTGCATCCCCTCTTTTCGCCTCCATTTCCTGGCCCTTAGCCAATAGTTGACCAGTGAGGGAGTATCAAAGTTCAGCAATCTTACCTCAAGGCAGGACAAAGCTAAAGTGTCATTTAGGCTACAGAGCTCCCTGTGCGACTGGGCTGAGTGACTTACCTGGGGTCACACAGCTAGTAAGTGGCTGAAATGGAATTTGAACCCAGGCACTATTTACCATTCCCATGGACGGCTTGTGATTTTAAGTATTACAGCTACCACATTAGGTCTAGAGACAAAGGGGGTGACTCACACCATTTACAAAACAAAAAAGAGGAAAGCAGAATATTTCTATATTCAACTACAGTATGGAAAATGGCTAGATTAATCCCCCAATTATTCGCATTGCACAGATATTACTTGCCGAGTGAAAAAATGAAAAATTAAGATCTTTAAACCCAGAAAGAACTGGCATTGAAACCCAAGTCTGTTACAAGTCAGCTGTGAGGCCCCAGCTAGATTATTTTATTTCTTCCACTCTCAGTTTTTCCATATATAAAATAGATATAATAACACCTAACTTGCTCTGTTATAGAAAGGATTAACTATAGTATATACAAAGTGCCTAGCACATGGTCCACAGTCAATAAGTGGCCACTGTAGTAGTATTAGTGGCAATAATATAGACCTGGCCTCTGTGATTTGTGTAACTTTGAGGCTCACAAGTACAAATATAAAACCTCACCATGCATAGTGATAATCCCTAAATATAATGGAGAGTTATTGGTAAAAGTTAAACCTTTGAAGACTGCATTTGGGAAAAAAGAATATCTATTTAGAGAGACCCGTGTACTTACACTCCGGCTGGCATGTTAGGGATGACCTATCTGCCAGTAATCAATGTCTGTTGGGAAATGAAAATAATTATAAACATCATCGTGTGAGAACTAGGGAATGAGTCCTTCCCAAGATGGGTTGCAACTGCACAATTTCAAGCTGACATTTTATTTCACTTTAAAGAAATAATTGTATTTAATAAGGTAGTTAACACTAAAGGGTCGGGGTCTGGAAACCAAGCTTCTATTATCTGATGCATAACAGTTACAAGCAAGATCTGTTTGGGGTTGAGAAAATCATAGAGAGCCCCCAACACTACTTTTCCAAAATGTGTTAGAACCCCAACAAAAGTATGTAGGTACTGAGACCTTAAACTTCACTGGAGTCAAATATCAAGTTTACTCTTAGAATAGGTGTACATACTTCCATTTGCCTTTTTGTTTTCTGGTTATAGATCGTGTTTGTTTGTTACACAGATTGTAGGAAAACAACTCTGGATAGCCTTGACCATAGCCTTGACCATTCTAGAGGTGACAGAACAGTACATGGTAGATTTGACTCATGAAGACAACCAAATATGGCCATAAATATTTACTCTATTTTATACGCCCATTTGACTATCTATGGAGAAGAAAATTAGCCAAATAAAAGCAAAATCGCCATTTACTTTGGGCCCAAATGCCACTGACTCTGTCTCTGGTTCCAGGTTAACCTGATAGACACACTCTTTCCCCACCCCAGAAGACTGATTAACCATTCCAAGTTTCTAAACAAATCTAGAAACACAGCCCCACTGAGGACCCATGGCCAGTCAACATTCGCCAGCCTCTCAACCTCAAGTGAGAGGAACAAGCCAGATGTTCATAGGTCTCTCTGAGCAGGTCAGGTTGACGCAAAAAAGCTGATTTATGGAGAGTGGAGTGGGAGACATTTCAAAAATATATCTTCTTTTATTACTTGGCCTTTGAGTTGAACTTAATTACATATGAGATAGAGGTTATTGCTCCCCTCTGTCTTCCTTGTATTTGTTTATGCCAAAGCAATCAGATGTCCTCAGAGCAGGAACAATAGTAATTTGAGAAGTAAATATTTCTGTCAACCCACCTGCTGGGCACCATGGAGGCCAACAAAAATCAATCTTTTAACTGAATTAAATTTGTTTGGGTTTTTGTTATTTTATGCAATTCAGACACTCTGACCTGTGAATGCCTCAAATTGTTTGGCATAGCATAAAAGAATACAAGTAATAAAAATCATCCTTCAGCCCTGAGTGAGAGGTAATTTACAAAGATAATCTCTCAAAGACAGACACAGGGAAGGGGCTACCACACACCATGGATGAAATTTGAAGATCCTGGATTAGATGCCTGGCTTGGCTATTAGATGGATCTTGACTCTGGACACGTTTTTTCATTTCCTTTATTTTTATATGTAAATTGAGAGATACAGATTCACCCGCTGAAATCTAAGACTGCTTCTAGCTGCATGACTCTGATCTGGGGGAGGGTGGGGAACAGCCATGTTACACATGTAGGATAATTACAAATTCCATAAGAAGCCTAGCTCCATTTGTAAATAGAATCATTGTAAAATAACAGTTAATATCTTCCCAAATGCATGGTTTCTCACTGCAAAACAATGAAGTTAATAAATACAATTTATATTAAATTGATGGCAAGTCTTTGAAAATTCGATTAATTTTTAAACATTTATTTATGCTCTTATTATTTCTAGTTTTACTCCATTTTTCAAATTCATTTAGAAAACTCAAATTAGTAATGGTCTTTTATCAACATTATGGTATATTCCGTTTCCATCAGGCAGTACCCATCAGTAATTTTTCAAAGTTTTTGCATGTAAGAAAATAAGACATACATACATGTTAAAACTATCCTAATTGTGGTTTCATGTATCGCTCTCTGAATAAGGTGGTAGATCCTACCTGAATGCAAAGCGACACCTTAGTCACTGATTCTTTTTAAGATCCTCATTTGAAAATAACAACAACAACAGTAATAATTACATGCCTCTGGTTTCAAATATGCAGGCATTAAAAAACTTGCCAAAACATGAACAACTTCCTTTTCTTCCAAACACATCAAACAAAGCTCAGAACCTTCAAATCGTTTATTAGTTTTACCTTATCACACAGTTCCTGTTGCAGGTTGAATTCCCAGGAAAACACCCTGAGATAAGTGTGTAGGAAGTTTATTAGGGAGTGCTCCCAAGATGGGCACCTAAGGAAAAGAAGGGACTCCGAAGCAGGGATTGAGAAGAGGGAGAAGCTGGGCTGTGATATAGTCTTAACAGACACCTCTACCAAACCCTCTGGGAGCCCTGAAAGCCAGGTGGTCCTTCAGAGCTATCCCAAGTTAAGGTAAACAGATGGAGGAATAAGTCCTTTAGCCCTGAAGTTGGATCTATGTAGCTCTTCACAGCATCCACTATAGTTCCTAATGGAGCCAGTTTTAAGTATGTTAACAGTCCAGCTGGTGTGTTATCAACAATATTTGTTGAATATATACCATGTACTCATTACTACAGAGACTGCCAAATTTTATATAGGTACCTTTGCTATCAAGAAACTTATAATTTACTTGAGGAGAACAGATTAAAATGCAAACAAAAATATTTGCACAATAAAATTTTAAAATAACAGGTAAAGACAACAACAGCTGAGAATTGAGGGTAATCAGACAGAGGTCATTTTAAAATTTGAAGGACAGAGGAATGACTTAATTCTGTGAAGCTTGGAACAGGAGAACTTGAGTTATGTCTTTAAGGTTACTAGGATTTTGATGGGTGGAGAGCAGAAGGAAAGTCATTCTGGGTAGCAAGGTAGCAACAACAATCAGAGGGCAAAATGCAAAGCACTTGGGAGTAATCTTTGTAAAAGGACCATAACTCTTTGAAGAAAAGCATACTAGGACTGGAGGTAAGAGAAGTGCACAGTGAGATGTGGAGGCCACTCAGGTGGGCCCAGTTTTTCTGGGAAGCATGAAGGTGGGAGCATTTGGCTCTTCCAGGAATGGCAACAGCAATGACCACTTCTGATTTATCAAGTTCTGATGAGGGCAGAGGCAACCTGGTGCTGGGACTCAATGTGGCAGCATCTCTCTTAGCAGGTCAGTTCCAGCCCAGCCTAGAAGACCATTCTTTCTGCATTCCCAACAATTCTGTGAGCTAATATCCCTTAACAAATACCTTTCTCCTTAAATTAGTGAAAGCAAATTCTGTTGTACGCAATGAAGAACCCTAATATACACACATTTTCCTATCTAACATTCACAACGATTGCATGAGCAGACAGTATTATCCTCATCTTACAGGTAAGGAAACTGAAGCTATGAGCTTAAATAAATGGTCCAAGGTTTTCTGGTAAGTATGTGGTCAAGCTCAGATTTGAAGCTAGGACAATCTCGTGCTTAAATCCATGCCATTTCCACAATATCATAACTGTTTCCTGAAGGCAGAGACATGAATGAGTCTCAATATTTTCCAGATGAGTGTGGGTATCTACAAACAGAATAGTTTCCATAATGGGTCATGAAATATTACATTCAGACTCTGGACTGAAATACATAGTACTAGATGTGAATCATTCTGATGGCAGAGCAACACCAAAAAGTAGAAAGTTGCTTGCAACCCATGTCCAAGGCAGAAAAGGATGAGTCCCTGGGGCCAGTGGGCCATCCTAGCTCCGCCCAATTCTACTTTCTGTGATTGTTTACCAAGTTAACAACCAAACTAAACAGTCATCTCCGTAGCCGCATAAATAAATTCAAGGCCACAATGTAAAGCAAGTTTTGCCCTACTCAACCCATGTTTTTCCATATATTGAATTTGATCATCTCATGAAGGTCAAATTCCTCCCCACAAATAACAGGCAATTTAACCACCTGTCTTAGCCCTTTCAGCTTCAAGATCAATTTTATCAGTCAGACTCACTAGACAGTGGCCAAGAGTGTGTATTTCTAAGACCAAGTGTCCATGGTTAAAAGCAGAATCTGTGGCAGGATAAGAAAATAAATGATACAATATGACCATTAACCTCCTCCTAAGCCCAAGGAAATACGATCACCCTGGACTCCGTACCATAGGCTTCACCTTGGTAAACTAGCAGGAAGACTTACAGTCAATAAGTCTCAGTGCAGCCGTTCTGTACCTACCACAACTAGCTTTCTGAAACTCTGCCAGAGAATGACATAGGCTCCAGGGGAAAGAGAACTTACCCTCTGACCTCAACACTTCAAACCTGACTTCACACCGGTTTAAAACACTTTATGGCGCCCTTCCATTCATACAGTGTTCAGGATGTTCCTTTCTGTCCTCAATTCCATCTTTAGCACAGCTGACAAATGCTGCATGGACACACAGCTGTCTCCCGAGAGGAGCCCCATACTTTTTAAACAGCTTTGCTTTGTGACCTGACCTGCAGGCAGGCTGCATACTTCAGTGCACTGACAGCTAAGTCATGTCTTTTGTCCCAGGCACACAGATACAGCAGGGTAGGGAAAGTTCACAGGCAACGCTCACATTTCAAAATGTAAATAAATGGCTCACACCAGAGGCCCAGTGCACTTAAGTTTGGAAGACAAAACCTCCCAAAGAAAAGAGTGACCCGAAGGGTACTATTCAGAAATCCCTCCAGCACCTTGTGGCTATGACAGCTGCACCTGGAGGGCTGAAAATGAGGCAGATCTACCACCAGCAGGAGACCAGATGTCCCGCGCTGGGTAGGACAGGTCAACAGTCTTAACTTCTATTCCTTCCTGACTTGTTCGCTACATATCTTCCTGATATATCTTTTCCCTACTGAGCCCTATTCCTTTCTTCCTTTCTTTTTTTTCCTTTATCCCTCTTCTCTCTCTATTATACTTTGTACTTCTTATTCCTCCAGATTTTGCTCATGTTTCCTGATTCTGCAGCTCCTATTTCTTCTTATACTTGCAAACCTTTTATTTTCTTCCAGTTTTCCAAAGACCTTTCACAGCTGTTCCCATCTGTTTCTCCTAAATGCCCCTCCCCTCTTTAATCATACACATATCCTCTCTGGTTCCACCTGCCTTTAATAGGCTGGACCCTACAATCTCCTCACCCTAAATCCTACTAACAAATATAAGCTTGGGATAGGGGTGGTTAGGGGCCCTGAATTCTATCACCCTTTGAACACCAGCCACAGATAACAGAATCACTAATAGGTACCAACTTTATCCTTTTCCTGCAGTTATCTGGGGTTTTTTTTTAATTTACCTTTTGATAGTTAACTCATTTCAAACTTTTACAATTTTGCAACACAGATAATTCCTGTTCACTGTAGAAAAGTAAGTCACAACAGATAAGTAGAAAGAAATGAAAAGTCATCTGCAAATCCACCCTTCAGAGAATATCCTGTGTTTCATGATTGACTTGATGAACACTTTTAAAGATACAAAGATGAATGAGAGAGACATCCTCTGAGGAAGAAAATAAATAAGCAAATACAATACAGCATATTTAGTAAACAGCAAGAATCAGTAGGACCAAGGACAAATAATTCACACCTTGGGAAAGCCTCCTGGAGAAAGTGTCATCTAAGACGAGCCCTGAAAGAAGAGCAGCAATTAGCCAGGCACAAAAGAGGGAAAGGGAACTTCCCACAGTAAGTCCTTAAAGACAGATAGAGTTTGGCACTTTCAGAAAACCAAAGGGAGTTCAACGTGGTTGAAAGCAAGGGGCAATGTTAGTCCACAGGTAACGTAAGGAGAGGTAAGGAGTGGCCAGAGGGCACAGGACTTTGTAAACCACGTGAAGAATTTTCCCTGAAGGCAATGGGAACACTGAAGGATATTAAGCAAGGGAATGACATGATCAGAGTTGTACTTTTAATAGAACCATAAGCCTAAAAGATAGAACCACAATACGCAATAGGTGCCACCCTCGTAATCAGAACTGGGAGGGAGGGCGGGAGGGAGGGAGACACAGGTAGTAAGTAGTAGAAGCAGGATACAATCGCAAGCAGTCAACTATGCTATACTCTCTCATGATGTCTGTTAATGAGTCTTAACCACTCTGGGTGATCGATCAGGAAACGCAGGCAAATATGTTTTGTATGGGAACTACACCTCTTCCTTCTTAGGATGGAATTAGCCCTTTGCCTTGGACTTGAGGAGTGACTGATTTCCCTGGTTGAGAGCTGGGTAAGCTGGAGCTGTGTGTGAGGAGAGGCCTTTTAAGGGCCACTCCACAAGCACTCTCAGTACCCGAGACCAGAAATGAGCGCATGAAATTACCCAGGTTGCTGTTCTGACTGCCCCCGAATCACAAGTGATTATTCAACCTCAGGCTTTCATTTCTCTGTGCGGCTCTTATCACAGCATACTTCTACGAATTATTATTATTATTGAAAGTTGGCTCAGATCCTGAAAGAACTTATTATTTCCCTACTCTTGACAAAGACTTTTCTATTACTCACTGACATCAGGGCAATTTCTGTTGCTTGTTAAAGCAGTACAGTCAATATAATTGCTTGGACTTGAGTCTTAAGATTAGACAAGTGCTTCTTAAACTTCTTTATGGAAACTCAGAAAAAAAAAGGAATACATTTCATATTAAGATCTAGTACAAACATAAATATCTATATAATTGAAATGAAACTTTGAAGAAACAATAATTACCACTACAGCATGTGAAGCAGGCTTCCATTTTCTTTTCCATTCCATTCTATTCTATTTCTATTTATTCTATGGTATTCTATTCTGAGTTGGGACAACCGCTTTGGGAAACTCTTTGGTAGGGTCCACTAAAGTGGAATATACCATATCCAATGACCCAACAATTTCACTCTTAGGTACATACTCGGGAGAAATGAATACATGTGTCCACCATTGGACTTGTTTAGAATGTTCACAGAAGTGATCATGAAGTGAATATGAACAGAAGAAATGTTCATAAGGCCAAATGTCAGCAACTACACAAAGGCTCAAGAACAGTAGAATGGATAAATAAAGGATAGTATATTCATACAATAAAGCACTACAATTGTTTGCAATAATATAAATGAATTTCCCACACATAATGGTAGATACAAAAGAGTTCATACTTTATGATTCTAGTTATAGAAAGTTCAAAACCAGCCAAAACGAAAATCTACGCTGTTCTAAGTCAGGACAGTGGGTTAGCTTTGGAGGGGTAGTGCTTTGAAGGAGTCACTGTTGGGGGCAGTGTTTCTAGGGAGCTGGTGCCTCTTGATCTCAGTGCTGGTTACATGTGTGTTCAATTTGTGGAGATGTATCAAACTGTATGTGCACTTTTCTGTATGTAAATCACACTTCAGTAAAACATTAAGAAAAAATACTGGTCACAAACCATTAAATTAGATTATCCCACTCACTAGTCACTCGCAACCTGAAATTTAAAATACCTTACATTAGATACCAAGAATACAAAGGGAAGACATACAGTGATATATCAAAATATTTAAATGTTATTCATAATAAAATAGAAAGCTCAAAAGTCTTGTTTATGAACCACTAGATACAACCAAAATAAAAAGAATCCAGAAAAAATGAAACAGCTAAAAATAAGAAAATACTGCCCCTTCTTACTTGATTTTTAATAATTTTACAGCTGCTTTCAATTCAAATTTTTATTGACTCTTACATATTAATCTACACTTGCTGCCAATCGTTTTGTTAAGAAACACAGTTTTGAATATGCTTACCTGGCTTTTTCCATACTGTCCAAGCCACTAGTCTCTTCTTAATGAAATACTCAAGAGGAGTCCACTGGTAAAGGAAATCTCCCCTAATGCTCTGCTTTAGGGCTGTGCCTTTTACACTGGAATCTGTTTTTCCCCTTAGAGCTTCCATCTCTGGCAACATGTCCTCAGAATCTCCAACCTGCTCTAAACCCATCGTTAGGCGAGTAGCGATGTCACCCAACCATGGCTGATTACCATCAACGTTTACACATTTATTAATGAGTGAGGTGCTTGGTATTTTAAAGAGACCCAGATGTATTTCTATTCACAACCATGCTCTTTCTCAAGCAAAATATAGATTACAAGCTACACTGTATATGATTTTTCTTTTTCAAACAGAAGATTATTACACGCATGGACAGGGCAGATGTCTTCCAGGACATTTCTCGGCTGACACCTTTATTCCGTGATTCTATGAGAGTTTTCTTCAAATTCTACAAAGTGGTCAGATCTCCCGCTATCTTGGGAAAGGGGTTTCTGTTCTAGCTGGTGTGTAAGTGTCAAACTAGCAGGGGCCGCGGGTGCCACTGCTTGGCTTGAGAGCCCCCAACGCCTCACTGTGGAACCGATAAATGCCTTTGGGGCGTTACAGTCTCTGCTGAAACCTAGATTGCATCAGTTTCCAAGAATGTATGACTTGGTCTGGCTGTCCGAAATATCTGCTCAAGTCCCCCTTACTCTTCACATCTGTCCAAACACTAGGGTAAGAGGTACGTTGTACGTGATGCAAAGCCGAGTCAGTGCAACGCTCTTCAAACTCAGAGTCAACAGTGAGAACGACATGAAACAAACGCAACCTGCTCTCCACAAAAGCCGCATTTAAATTTTCTGTCTGCTGAGAGTACATTTGAAAAATGAAATCTTTCCATATGGCTTTATTTTCCTCTGTATAAAAGGGTTAGACTGAATTCTGCTTTATTTAAAAAAAAAATAGAGCTCTAGGTACATAGTGCTGACATATACACTAAAGTCATCTGGAAAAAATACAAGCTACTATAATGAATGCCAAATGCCAAAAGTAACCGTTTCATTCTATTGAGACAAATGATTGAAGGGGAAACATGTTTAGTTGACAGAATGAATAGAGAAAATCGATCTCCTATCGTCAAATATGCTGTTACCAGACACGAGGGTTGGGAAACTCTGAAACGTTGTATTTTGCACACAGAATAAACTTAAAGCCTTCAAATGAACATATTTCAAAAGCCTCTTATATCCAAGGATGAAATGATTCACACCAGACTAAGTGTTTACATTGGCTATTCCTCTTCAGTTCTTGAGAGAAAGGAAAGCCATCCTGTACACAAAGTTTTGAATCTCAAATGGACAGAAACAGCATATTTTGTGAAAAGAACATTTAGCACCTAATGTTCAAAACACCAAGCCTGGGTTCCCCCTTTTACGAGTGCACAGTTGTATCAGAGCCCAGACATTTAATATTATATAGTGAACTTGTAATAGAACCACATTTCCTTTTGGAATACAATACAGCTGCAAACAAAAAATATCATATTTCCTCCAGTTATTTGCCAAATGGCCATATCCTCACACCAATTGTAGAGTCTAGTGGAATCCGGACACCACCAGGAAAAGGGGCAGGGATAAAAGGTCAGGGTAATCAGACCCTTGTCTTCCATTTGCCATAGAATAAATCCAAGAAGAAAGAAAAGGAGAAGCATTTTTAAGACAAAAGATCATATTTTAAAACATAACGGTTAGTTTCTTTTTTTAATATGCCCTATTTTTTCCTTTTTGGTTAAGAAACAGGACCTTATTTTTGCTGTAACACAAGAAAGCATTTCACAAAGGCCCTGAATTGCACATAAAATTTTAAAAAAGCACTTCATGGGCTCCTTAGCATAACCTCCACAGTCTCGGCTCTTTCAAATAACAGGCTAATTCCATTTCCTTCCATTCTGCTACCAAATTCTGCCTCTCTCCATTGCTACCATTTCACCTACTTTGTTTTGTCTTTTCCTTCAGTAAACTCAGCACCCTGGTAATTCAATCTCCTGTTCAATGTCATGGTTGAATCAAATTGCTGTCACTCAAAATATAACCCGAGGCTTGAACTATGGCATGGTTGAGTGATCAAATCAAATATTCCCAAATCTGGAATTTCGGGGTTTTCAGCTACTGAGCTCCTAAGTGTCTTTAGACAAGATTTCCCTCTGCCTCAGGAGAACAGGTCGAATCCTGTTTGTACAGCCTGGGACTCCATAGGGTAGGACACTGCAAGTGAGGAGAGCTCCACCTGTGACTGGGCTCTCTGTGCGTTAGTGGAGAATTGGTTGTAATAGGATTTAAGCAACAAATTGGTGACAGCAGCGTTGACCTCCCAAGATGGACATGGGAATTAACAAATAAAGGAAAAGATTAACAAAATGTTACTTTCACACCAGGAGAGAAATTGGAAAAGACCAGTAGGGAGCCCTGTTTAAAGATGCCTTTCCTCGTGCAGTATAAATAGTCAGGTTTCCCAGAAAAAGACATTTCCATTCCCACCACTAGCTCTACTTAAACAAGTTTGAAGGCCAATAAAAACACAGTGCTGGTTTACAAGGGTTAGGAGAAATGAAGGGAGATAGTGAATCTTCCTTGAGTTCAGAAGTTTAAAGAGGAAATGCTAAGTGTGGGAAGTGACAAATCGTATTGATACTGACATTTTTTTTTTAATAATTCAAGACATGAACCAGGACCAAGCACATTATACAAATGTTATGAGACAAAGAGTAGAAACTAGTCTAAGGACTATGATAGAAGAACACCTGAAGAAACAGGGCTAGATCATGAATTAGAAGTTACAGACACACGAATGACGGCAGCCAACCGACGTGATGCACATTTGCTGTGCATGGTGAGAGATGTGTGGAAAGGAACCCAGGAGTTGAAACTGGTGTTGGAAAACCATCTGATAGGATCCAGAGCTAAGACGCCCTGCTCAGAGATCAGAGACCTTTGCCCAGCAAACTCATTCCAAAGGGCAAGCAGATAGCTCTTAGCTGATTCCTATCACAAAGTGGGCACTCCATAAATCTTTGTAGAATTGAATTGTTCAAATAAAACCATACTCAGCTAGAAGAACTGGGATTTTTCAAATTGGAACAGCTGCCTTTATGAGTTGCACTGTTCATACAGAGAGTGGTGTGGGAAGGAAGGGACAGCAGAACCCATTCTCTTTTGCAACTGATAGTAAAATTAGAGGGAAAGCAAATGGGCAGAGCAGACAACCAAAATCAAATGGATGTGGACCACTTAAGTAATTGGGTCAAGGGATAGTAAATGCAGTTCAATTTAGGTAATGTTCAGTAAATTGCTTTAAGAAATAACCTAGGGAATACAGGTTAAATGGAACAACCATGTCAGAGATTGATCTACAAATCACAATAAAGAAAATCGTTGAAACTCACCACCAGAGCATTACCAACATCAGTAAAAAAGGCCATAGGAACCCTACCAGCGAAAATGCAAACAGACCCGCTCAGACCACAGGGCAGCTGTCCTCCATTCATGCACTTCTCTCTGCTCTCCCTGTGCTAATGAGAAGTTAACCATTTCCCAAGCAGCTCTTCAAACTTAATATATTTCAATATTGCTATGGCCTCCCCCTAACTTCTCTCCAAATTTCCTTTTTTTTTTTGGCTTGGCAACTTTGGCAGTTACATTCACAGACCAAACGGACATGTTACAAACGTTACTACCCACTTGTCAAATTCTTTGGTGGACCATGAGGCATGGCACTGGGAATCCATGTACCTCAGCTAGAGGGCTTTCCCCTAAAGAAGGTGGGGTACGTATGGCACAAAGACAATGCCCTCCCTTCAGGTAAAACTAAGTAACACTCAAAGTAAACCAAGCCCACACTTTCCCCAGGAACAGAGAGAGCTGGAAATGACTTGATTGGCATTAGTCTATTTGAATTTTTTTAACATCTTTATTGGAGTATAATTGCTTGACAATGGTGTGTTAGTTTCTGCTTTATAACAGAGAAAGTCTATTTGAATTTAAATTTAATTTCTTTAGTCATGGACAAGATTGGGGATACCAGTTCATTTCAATGGACATTTGCTGAGCTGTGTGCCAGATACTGTGCTGGATGCTTGCGATCCTATGATGACTGAGCTGTACCCCCTGCCCCCTGGAGACCCACAGTCAGATAAATTACAGCACAACACACGGGGCAAGAACAACTTCTGCTGTGTGTAAGGCAATCACGCACATTCTCTGTAGACTTGGCCCAGACATACATTTGGAACAAGCTTTCAAAACCACAGAAAATTTCTTTTTAATTTTTAATGTTTTATTGGTATCTTTAAGGTCCAGCTGAAGGGAAAACAGGGTAATGAACTTCGATCATTGGCTAAACAAAAATGGTGTGTTCTTGCCAGTAAGACAGCAGCTTGAGCAACAACATTCCAGCCAACTTCCTTTCTCAGCTCCAATCTGTCCCATTTTGCCCCAGCCCTGGAGGAGTCTGCTCTTCCAGACAGCTGAAACTCACCTAGATTTCTGAAAGGCGCAGGGCTAACCCAACCGGACTAATTAGTGTCTGGATCTCACCAGCTCAAGTAAAAACATTTTGGTGGAAGGCAGCATGGACATGGCAGTCTAAGGAGGGGTTTGAATCCTGCCTCTACATTTTATCAGCTGTTACTTAGCCTCTCCCAACCTCAACCTACTCATCTTTATAATGTCTCATTGTTGGCTTGCTCCTTATGCAAAATGAGGTAATATATGTAACAGTGCTTGGCACATAATTCATTAAGACCCATTCCATGCCACTACTCCTGCCAAATGCTGGGAGAAAAAACTTCCCTACCTTCCATTCTTCCATTCAGAATGTCTCTAAAGTGTAGTAGACGATGGAGACGACCTCAGCTGGGCACGGAATTCTAAGGGATACCTAAGCTTCCATCTGTGAGTAAAAACATGGAGTGCCTGCCATGCGGAAGCCATCTCTCCTTCTAGCAAGTACTTTCTGAGTCATCCTTCTGCAAGAAGCCTCAGAAAGGAGAAGCTCTTGGTATATTTCACACCTGGTTTTGTCAAAGATGAATCATGTCCTAGCCACAGTGAAAGAACTGGATATGGCAGAATTTTGCCAGAGGGTAGGAATGAAGAGTGAAAGGGGGGAAAACACTACTATGCTCATTCTCATTATAGGTCAGGAATTTCATAGAAGAGACAGGTTGAATAACTGGCCAAAGACACACAGCATTTCAGAAGCAAAGCTGACAAGTGGCGTGCCTCAGTTTCCAGGGCTGCACTCTATTTTGGCATGAATTAAGTCTGCCTTTTTTCGCTGTCATAGCCTAAACACCTAGCCCCTAGCAACACTCAGAGCCTGCAATTCCCGGCAATATCTAGCAACACTTCACCGTGGCACTCAATAAGTGCTTGCAAATAAATGATCTTTAAAAAGGTAAAATTCAAAGCATGCAGCAGCTCAGAACCTGCACTTAAACCAAAACCTAATAAAAGAGATACAGAGAAAAGGAGATTATCCTGCTCCCAAACAGAAAAAATCAGATGTTTTGTTCCAAACTAACAAAAACTTTTAAGTTCCCCTGTCCTACCCAACCATTATCTTGTAATATTTTTCCCCGTTTTTTTTTTTTTTTTTTTTTTTCCGGACGTGGGCCTCTCACTGCCGCCGCGGAGCACAGGCTCCGGACGCGCAGGCTCAGCGGCCATGGCTCACGGGCCTAGCCGCTCCGCGGCATGTGGGATCCTCCCGGACCGGGGCACGAACCCGCGTCCCCTACTTCGGCAGGCGGACTCTCAACCACTGCGTCACTAGGGAAGCCCTCCCCTTTTTCTTTTCAGGACAATTTGCTATCCATTCTCAAAAGCAACTCTCCAAATAAAATAGATTTCATCATGATTCAAACTTACAACATATTTTAGTAAAGAAACACCAGATAAACACTAGGAGAGCTTAGACTTTGGTGTCAACCAACCAAACAGATGTGATTCCTACCACTTCCTATCTCTCCAAAAGACGTGATAAATGGGGAATTATAGGAATATTCTAATTCTTGTTGAAAAGCTTGATCGATTTATTTGTGCTTCCAGCCAAACAATAACCAGGTCCATGTTTCAAACCACTGCAGATGACCCAGAATCTGGGGCTCATCATGATTCTACACTTTGCTACAAGACCAGTGTCAAGAAAATTTCTTCCAAGCTCAGTAATCCTCCTTCCTTTCTGGATCAATTCTACATAGCTTTCCCTTTGCTCCTGCCCTGGGTTAAGATTCCTTGCAGCAGCCTTGTAAATGACTTCCATCTTTGGAAGATTCGTTAAAGCTACACTGTATCTCTGATTCCCACCCTTATAACAGTATCTACTTTCTACCCACATAGGACCCTGCACAGAAGTCTCAGCCCAGCATGGATCACCTCAGGAAACCATCACTGATCCTTCTGCCCCTAGACTAGGATAGGTCCTTCTGCTCTGTGTTCTCGCAATATTTGTATCTCCCCAATCGCAACATCTTCACATGTTATTAATTTCTATTTAATTGCCTATCTTTCCAGCTGGACTGTATGACCATGAGGAAAACATCATTTCCTCAGTACATGGCAGCTGTTAAATAAATGAATGCCTCCCAAAGTTTATCAGCCCTTAACATCCAAATTTCATTCCTTCTCCTGAGAGAACCCATAGCACTTTCACTTCAGCTAATCGTTTCCTGATAGCCATTCTAATTTTTGCTCTTTGGGGTAACTGAACCCCAGGAGTTTTGCCAGGGAACAAGGCCACACAGCTAGAGATGTTTCCAGCTTCCCTTGCAGCTAGGCTCTGGCCACCTGAATGTGAGCTAAAGAGCATGTTCAACATGCAGGTCATGTTAAAATAGCTGCTTCTCTTCTTCTTCTGCTCCTTTCTCTTCCTAAAGGCTGGAAAACAAACATAGTGGTGGTGAGACAGCTTCAGCCTGGGAGATGAGGAGAACAACCTAAGGGATGACAGAACCACAAGACAGAAGAAACCTAGTCCTGGGTGACCTCAGAGAGTAGACCCACTATCCACCCTGGACCACTCACCTGTTTCTAGACTTACATCAGAGAGAAGCAATCTTGTCTATTGTTTATGCCTCTGAATTTTGGTCTCTCTCTCTCTCTCTCTCTCTCTCTCTCTTTAGCATCTTGAACTGAACCTTTAATAACTCACATTAGTTGTAAATTTCTATAACTTAATTTTGCAAGAGAAGGGGACATTTTTGAAGTTTCTTATTCCTATGTCCAAGCACTATTTTCACTAACACCATGGATACTGAAAACTCACAATTATCTGCTCTTCATGTAGCTACTATCTAAGAACAATAAGTAATTTAGTAGAATATAACTATGTTTACCATCTGCACTAGAGTAAATTCTTTGTTTACTTAACTGATGGCTGCTGTCTTAATTTGGAGTTGTAAAAAAATATCATGCTAAGTGATGTAAATTGGCAAAGTGACAAATTGTCCTTCTCGACAACAATTTGGAGCACAGAGAGTCCTTTTGTACAATCAGTGTATCTGACAAGGTCTAAAGCATTGTGCAATATTTGTTACCATCCGTAGGACCTTAGGAGGCTACAACTAAAAGAAATACAACCAACTTGCACAGGGTGCTTGTGGAATCAATCCAGCCTTCAAGCCACACCTTGCATATTTGGATGTTTTAGAAAATCAATATTTTGCTGTTAAGAATAATAAGTCCCAAGGGACATTACAACTAGACTTGGTCCTGCTCTTTCTTTTTCATAGCACTGAAGCCGCAAAGTCAGAGAGAGTGCTCATAAAGCTTATAATGTCTCAGCTTTTAAAGTTTTTAAAGACACGTTCAGCTTGTCGTGAGTTAGACTCGACCTTTGCCACAACTCATTTCCTGCAAACAGATTCAGTGGTTCACAGAGTTCTCCAGGTGTCCAAGATGGACGTGGAAATAAACCAATTTCCCTTCAAAGACAAAAGCTTCTAGCTATAACTCCCTCAGGAAACAGAGAGCCTCCTCTATAGGTAAGTTTTCTGGCTTTTAACCCATTTGTGCTTCCAGTTAGACCCAGACCGGATACCGTGTTCCCATTAGGACTCACTACATGAAGAACTGCATCATTTCCTTTGGGTCTTTATGCAAATGTCACCTGACTGGTGGGGCCCTGTCTGCCCTCTCCATCTGAAACTCCAGGCCTCCTGATACTCCCTCTCCTTGGAATATTATCCAACGTACTCTACATTTTACCCATTTCTCTTGTTTATTATCTGTCTCCCTTACTAGAAATATAAACTCCATTGAGGGCAGGAAAGCACGTCTTTTTTATCTAGTGCTGTATTCCCAATGCCTAGAACGGTATCTGGCACACTGGGGAGGAGGGGATGTTAGGAAATACATGTTGAATCAATGAATGAATGGTGGCCCATTCTGAACATTTTACTGAGCACCTCGGCAGTGCATATTCTAATCCTACTGCTTGCTCCACCCTCTGGTCACGCCAGCCACATTAGCTCAGAGACAGCAAGTCCCCCACTTGCTTTGCTTGTTCTGTCTTGTTTTATCCATAGCCACAGATCAAGGAACTGGTAAGTAAGATGACATTGCAGACAACACAGAGTCTCAACCCAAATATCCTTAAGCCAGAACAGACTTTTTTCCTATCATAAATGAATAGATGTGGCTTCTGTTATGGGTTGTTTTATGCCCCTCCAGAAATACATGTTTAAGTCCTAACCTCGACTACCTCAGGATGTGACCTTATTTGGAAACAGGGTCGTTACAGAGGTAATCAAGTTAAAATGAGGTCATTAGGATGGGCCCTAATCCAATATGACTGACGTCCTTATAAAAAGGGGAAATATGGACATAGCCACAGAGGTGCACAGAGGCAAGAAGATGTGAAGACACACAGAGAGAAGATGGCCATGGGACTAGAGTAATGCATCTACAAGCCAAGGAATGCCAAAGATTGTCAACAAATACCAGAAGCTAGAAGAGGTAAGGAACGATTTCCACCTGCCCCAACCCCCAGGGCAATCCAGGAACACTTGGCCCTGCTGACCCCATGACCTCAGACTTGTGGCCTCCAGAACTGTGAGACAGTAGAATTCTATTGTTTTAAGCCACCTTGTTTTCGATACTTTATCACAGCAGCCCTTAGCAGCCTGTATACAGCTTTGTATGAACCTTAATGCAGGGCTCAGTTAGTTCCTATGATCGGGACCCTGTTTCTCTCCTCCAGTCTCAGCCACACGTCCTCAGACTCGGGTTGCTCCCAAGATGGCCACCAGCAATTTCCAGGGCTTCCTGCTTCTTCACATTTAATGGAGAAGAGAGGGTCAGCTCTTGCAACAGCTGACTAAAGTCTGGAATTTGAGTTGCATTTCTGACATAGACTGATTTGAGTCAGGTGCCCAAACAGCAAATCAATCACAGTGTCTAAGGGGAGGGACTGTGTCAATTGCTTTGAGCCAATCAAGGCCCCCCTCCTGAGATGGGGGTGCAGTCAGGTCCTGCTGAGTCACTGTTGGTGCCCATACATCTCCCCCTCAACTCTCAATCTACTCACCCAAGGCTTCTCACTGCAAACACCCACTACTTTCTGCTTGAGAGCTTTTTTTCCACCCCGACCACAAGAAAATGTTTGGCCCATGCACAGAGCAAGCTAGAAACTCCAGAATTAGTGCTCCCAGAAGCAGCCTTCAACTAAGGATTAGCAGGGAATTGGCAGACAAATATCCCAGCATCCTCACTCTTCAGTTGGAAGGATTCTGAGGTGTGTTCTACAGAGTATTCCAGAGTTCCCAGGGGCATTGAGCACCAGGTGCCCACAGTGATTGGTTAATACACCCTTTACTGACTTTCCGCCTCCCTGCCATACTTCCCCACTTCCCCACCAGTGTCCCTCCCAAATAAACCACTTTTACTTAAATCTTTGTGTCAGGTTTGCTTCCAGGGGTATCTAAACCAGGATAAGTCCCAATAAGTTGCAAGGGAGGAAATTCAGAATTCCATTAGAAAAGAGAAAGGGTAAGCCTGGAAAGCACTAGAAAGTCAACCAATGAATGCCCACTATAGTCATTCCTGTTTCCTCTCTTTCAATTAATTAATAAGCCAACTAGGTTTTCTCCTACAGTTCTGTTAAACAGATGAGAGCACAGCACTGCCTGGAAGATCAGGAAGCAGGCACAATGGGTTCCACTTTTGCTATTCCCTCCCCTACCTGCTGTGTTTCTTGTCGTAAGTAATTTCCCTTCATCATGTCTCAAGTTCCTACTTAATGAAGATTGAGAATGATGATCCTTGTCCCTATAAAGTATGACCCCAGAAAAGCAGAGCATGGCGTAAGGTAGATCCATCTTAGACCTCTTTCCAAGTGGGTCTCTTGCTAAAAGTGTCAGACAGGCATATTAAACATCATTCCTGGGGACTTCATTGGTGGTCCACTGGTTGAGACTTCACCTTCCAATGCAGGGGGTGCAGGTTCGATCCCTGGTTGGGGAGTTAAGATCCCTCATGCCTCACGGACAAAAAACCAAAACATAAAACAGAAGCAATATGGTAACAAATTCAATAAAGACTTTTAAAAAATGGTCCACTTCAAAAAAAAATCTTAAAAAAAAAGAAAACAAACAAAAACATCATTCACTATCACTTGGTTCCAGAGGACAACATTCTAGATAAGAGCAGATTAGAGCAAAGATCCAAGTCAGAAAAACGCATTACCTCCGGAGTATTTGCCACCATTGGGAAATCACAGACTCTTATTTAATAAACTAACTTAAAAATACAACTATGTATTATTTATACGTTTTTAAGATTTTTTCCAGCTTTATTGAGATGTAATTGATATATACTATTATGTAAGTTTAAGGTGTATGACATGTTGATTTGATACATGTATATATTACAAAAGGATTACCACCACAGCATTAGCTAACACCTCCACATCACTAATCATCAGAGAAATGCAAATCAAAACCACAATGAGATATCACCTCACACCTGTTAGAATGGCTATTATCAAAAAGACAAGAGATAACTAGTGTTGGCAAGGATGTGGAGAAAAGGGAACCCTTGTGCACGGTTGGTGGGAATGTAAATTAGTACAACCACCATGGAAAACAGTATGGAGGTTCCTCAAAGAATTAAAAATTGAGTTGCCATATGATCCAGCAATCCCACTTCTGGTTATATATCCAAAGAAATTGAAATCAAGATTTCACAGAGATATCTGCACTCCCATGTTCACTGCAGCGCTATTCTCAACAGCCACGATATGGAAACAACCTAAAGCTCCATCAGTGGACGAATGGATAAAGAAGATGAAGTATACATATACAACGTAATATTTTTCAGCCACGATAAAGAAGGAAATCCTGCCATCTGCGACAACTTAGATGAACCATGAGGGCGTTACACAAAGTGAAGTAAGTCAGAGAAAGACAAATGCTGTATGATCTTACCTATACGTGGAATCTAAAAAAGCCAAACAGAGAGACAGAGAGTAGATCAGTGATTATCAGAGTCAGCAGCGGGGTGGAGGGTCGGGAGATAGTGGCCAAAGTGTACAAACTTCCAGTTATACGATGAACAAGCTCTGGGTATATAATGTACAGCACGGTGATTACAGCTGATGATAGTGTATTATATTCTTGACTGTTGCTCAAAGAGTAAACCTTAAACGCTCTTGCCACAAAAAAAGAAATGGTCATTAAAAACACAGTCTTGAACTATTCTGGAGGAGCTCACACATGGTTCCCCGAATGAGGTAATGAGCTCAGTCTAGCTAAGTCCCCAGAATGAGCAGCCTATCTATGGTAAGCTTTCTCCAACCTCTTCTGGATCATTTTGCTCTTGCCCCCGGATGGCAGACAACAATCGATGAGAAAAGCCACCCTGTGTCTCCAGCAAGTAAAGGCGGTGCTTCACAAGTGTTGCAGGATGCAGCCTTCCAATTCTCCCTTGTTTTCTGAGTATAAGCAGATGTTAGAGACTCATCTCGTTATCTTCAGATACTGTATAATATTATTATGGTGTCAGGCTATCAGAGGCAGCAAACGCTATACAACAACAGCTTTAATTGAGGCTTAGAGCTGAATTGTAAATATGTAACCTTACTTGGGGGTGTTTCCAAATGCTTTCTGGAAACAGTTTAAAAAGATGTTTTCAATTGTTAGAACAATGGCTTGCCCTGCCAAGATCAAGTAAAAGCTTCTTAAGATATGGGTACCATAAACATATTTCTTAATTCTTCAGTTTTTTTGTTGTTGTTTTTCCAGAAGCACAGCAAATCTGTGAGCCGGGAAGCCTCATGCATGCCACTTCCTGGACTGTTGCAGGGAAAACTAATGAAACACTGCAGAAGTTGCACTCAGATCTACCGTGATCTCACGGCCACAGAATTCCCCTCCTTCTTTGACGTTACTTTACTATGATAATAATTATCTGTCCATGAGTCTGGACTTGGCACTGGCCTATCCCTAGGGATGGGGATTTGGGGGCATGTAACAACAGCCCATCTTCAGCAAGGAAGCTCCTGACACAGAAGGCTGCCCATCGATCTTAGCTGACACACTTGTCACCATACACACAAAGCGACTGGTCTTGAGCTCCCCGGGGTGAATTACAGCTCTCAAACATATGGTGGAGGCGCATTATGATTCCGATGTATAGGATAAAAGACAGAAAAGGCTGGGTCATTTGAGATTGATCCCAGGCAGAAACTGTTAAACAACAGTCTGAGTCTCCTTTACTGGACAGAGTAAAAGAAAACAGAAACTGAACACTTTGAAAAGTACATTCAGAACAGAGTCCAGAGGCAAATTACCCAGGCTGTAGATTACGCAGGCCATTTTGTCCAAAGTCTGATCCCAAAGAATTGACTACAGTGGGTTTTTTTTTTTTTTTTTATGACTGTTAGCATGTGCACAAGAAAGGGACAAGTTCAGCATTTTGTTGCTTGTTGGTGACAATGATCAAAAGTGTATGGACAGATGACCAACAGGCATATAAAAAGATTCTCAACATTGCTAATTATTAGAGAAATGCAAATCAAAACTACAATGAGGTATCACCTCACACCGGTCAGAATGGCCATCATCAAAAAGTCAACAAATAATAAATGCTGGAGAGGGTGTGGAGAAAAGGGAACCCTCCTACACTATCGGTGGGAATGTAAATTGATGCAGCCACTATGGAGAACAGTATGGACGTTCCTAAAAAACTAAAAATAGAGTTACCATATGATCCAGCAATCCTATTCCTAGGCATATTTCCAGAAAAGATGAAAACTCTAATTCAAAAAGCTACATGCACCCCAGTGTTCATAGCAGTACTATTCACAATAGCCAAGACATGGAAGCAACCTAAATGTCCATCAAAAAATATGAAATAATGCCATCTGCAGCATCATGGACTGACCTAGAGATTATCATACTAAGTGAAGTAAGTCAGACAGAGAAAGATAAATATCATATGATATCACTCATATGTGGAATATAAGACAATGATACTAATGAACTTATTTACAAAACAGCAATAGACTCACAACATAGAAAACAAACTTATGGTTACCAAAGAGGAAAGAGAAGTGGGAAGGGACAAATTAGGGGTATGGGATTAATAGATACACACTACCATATATCAAATAGATAAACAACAAGGACCTACTGTATAGCATGGAGAACTATATTCAATTATCTTGTAATAACCTGTAATGGAAAAGAATCTGAAAAAGAATATAAATGTGTGTGTGTGTGTGTGTCTGTTTATAAGCTGAATCACTTTGCTGTACACCTGAAACTAACACAACATTGTAAATCAACTATACTTCAATTTAAAAAACCATAAAATTAACAACAAAAAAAGTGAATGCTAGTCCAAATCGAGATGTACTATAAGATTAAATCCACACTGGATTTAGCATAAAAATGTAAAATATTCTTAATAATTTTTATGCTGATTACATGTTGAAGTAATAATATTTTGGAGATATTGGGGTAAATAAGATATATTATTAAAACTAAAAAAACAGTTGTGTGGAAAATCCAGAGGAATGAGGGATTATAAAATCTCAGTAATATAGATTCTAGAGTCCAGAATTTAGGATCATTCTATCATTATTGTCTTGCCAAAGAAATTAACAATGAGCAATGACTGGATGTTGTGTTTAAGCAGTTTATCCCATTACAATTCCATAGCCTTCAGCAGGGGATGGGGAACAAGTGAGAGCTAAATATTAATTATTATAACTGCACAGCAGAAGCTATAAACAACAGTATTTGCCATGAAAACACTATTTACCTAAGTAAAACTGTACTTCTTTGAAAAATAAATCTATAATTCAAATACTGTAAGTTCATTTAGGTTTATTCCCCCACTCCATCCTCAAACTCAGCAATAGGTCTGGTTTAATGAAGTGTTTACTGTATTTAATAGATGAGATTTACCCAATGTGGTTTTCATTTATCTTCATTTCCCATGACCAAAACTGATGTATATAAACAGGATTTTAATGTCAAGGTACCCTTGGCAAGTAAAAGGGGATACACAGCACTTGCACAGTTTACATTTTCTCTGTTACATCCTCTTCTTCCCTGTTAATATTATTTAGATTTCTAAATTTATTTTTAAAAATTATACTTGAGGTACAAGACTGAAATTTGGACCAAAAGTCCAAAAGAAAGCCCAAATGGGTAAGATGCTATGGCAATGTATTTATAATAGTGATCATAAACATGGCCAGACTGAGATTCATAATCTTGGCTCTGCCACTTACTGTGATACTGTGCAAGTTTCTTAACTTCTCTGAGCCTTGGTATCAACGTCTACTAAATGGGTGTAATATTATCTACTTCATAAATATCTACATAATATCTCTACTTCATTTTATTTAACATATTTACTAGTGCCAGGCACTATTATGAGTGAAACAAATTTAAAAACTGGGATTTGAACCCCAGGCAGCCTGGTTCTGAAGCCAAGCGCCTAATTCACTATTCTGAACAGCTTCAATATACACTCGAATGGGGAAATATTTCTAAATAGTAATGATTATGGCTGCAATTAAGGTTGAATCTGTTAGCTATTGCAATATAACAAAACATCCCAATGCATAGTGTCTTAAAGTAATGATAATTTGGTATTTCTCCCTAGTCTATATGTCAGCTGGTAGTTCTGCTGACCCAGCTCGTGCTTGGCTGATCTTGGCTGATCTTGGCTAGGCTCACTTGTGAGTCTATGGACAGCTGGCAGGTTGGCTAGAGGGTGACTGGTCCTAGATAGCCTCAGATGACCTGAATCTTTTATAGGCATCTTTTACAGTCTTTTAGTGGGCTAGCATGGTCATGTTCTCATCGTTATGGCAAAGATGCAACAGCAGCAAAGACTGAGTCCAGAGTGCATACTTTGTACCACATTTATTAAGACCCCATTGGCCAAAGCAAATCATGTGGCTGACCACAGAGTCAAGAGCTGGGGGAAAATGTCCCTCCCAAAGTAGGAGGAGTGGAAACTTGGGGCTTTCAGTGCAATTAATCCACTGCAGAAATACTCAGAATTATAGAGACAGCAGAATTAAACCTGAAAAATGAATTCTTTAAACAAATATGTTATCAGAAACCTACACGAACCCATGAGGAACAAACACGCCTAAAACTGTTTTATGAATGCTTAATAAAATACAATATGAAGTTAAACTATTAACATTTGATTAGGACTCTAACATAAGTGACACCACATGTATTTTTACATGTTATCCTCATAATACACCACAGAGAAGACAGGGCAGAAAAAGTTTCAGGAAAGTTTCAGGAGCCAAGTTCCCTTTAGTTACTTTTACAGCACAGATTATGCTAGTGAAAACTGGTAGATTTTGTAATACCATACCTTATTAAGAGAGAGCAAACTGTTTATAATGAGAATCAGTCCTACTGATCACAATGATGGTTGTGATGGCTTCAAATTCAACTTGCAAAATATTTCATCAAATTAAGAATTTAGATCTGATATTTCTGGGTTAAAAACCAAGATAGTATTTTAGGATACTAGGTATCCTATACTAGGTAAATGATTTTTACCTAGATACTAGGTAAAATGATTTTTCTGTTAACATGAGTATAGCTCTAAAATATAGAGTAGAAATTTTTTATGTAGATGTCATTTAAAGACAAGAATAACCATCATAATATTTCTCTTATACACCAAAAGCAGATATAATATGCATACTCTGAGCAAGAGGAAGATTCTTCAACAAGAAATATTTGAATATTTACCACTACAAGATGTTTAGGCTTGGATAAACTACTTATCCTATCTGTACCTTAGTGTTCTCATCTGTAAAATGGGAGTAATGATAGTGCTTATTTCATAGGGCTGGTATGAGGATCAATGATTTAACATACGTTGTAAAGTATTTCCAATAACATCTGGAACATAGTAAGCACTCAATAATAGTTAACAGTTTTAATCATCATAATTATTAAAACAAGACAGTTTATGGCAAGATTTTACTCCGCTGTCTGCTCTTAAATTATTCCCTCTGATTAAGTAAATTATATATAGAATTTAAACTAACCAAATTGTATTTGCATTTCACAGAATCTAAAGCCTCCAATTAAGGAGATGTACAGATGGGAGTCTTTCATTTGTCAGACATCTTCTGTGGAGGTACAATATCACAGCCCAGCTTTAGGGGACCCTAAATAAGCAAACTAAAGGAAAAGGGAAGCAGAGTTTCAGAGAACTGAGTATGAAGTCAGGGAATTTCTAGGTATTGTGTAAATTCCTAGGGGTATTATGGGCTAAGAAAGGATGGGAGTTGAAGGGTCATAGGAGAATTGAGAAAGGTGATGTAATGGGGAAGGGTATGGTTTAAGTGGAGACTGCAAACTCCAGGAATCCCACAATTCCTACCATGCCACCCTATGCCATTCTTCCTTTCCACACACTTCCTGCCAGAATTTTTCAACTCAGTCTATGGGAGGGTTTTCTCCTGATGAATAAACCTCCAGATAGTAATGGAAAATAATGTCTGCTTTATAATAAATGCTTGCTAGAGTGCTTTTGCAGGGTATACTGAAGGAGGCCTACATTTTCTAAGGATGTATATGATGCACAAAAAAGAAGTACTGTAGAAACTCTTCAGCATAAATGAGGCAAGACAAAGAACAAAGATATTTTGAGAATTCGTACGGCACCTGTTTGCTTTGAGCAGAGTAGTAAGCTTGTCAGCAAGTAGTTAAGAAAAAACACCACTGAAATGAAATGTAGCTCTAAGCATTTGTTATTACTTTAAAAACACTCAAGACGTTACCTAGAACCCAGCAAACTGTCTGTGTTGGAATGTTTTCGTTCTCACTTATAAGGACCGCAGAATATCTGCAGGAGGCACCCAACCTTCAGCTGACAGTTACTTCGCAGAGAAAGCCCCTCACCAATACCCGTTGTTTAAGGGGCGAGTCCAATTTGGTGAAAGTCTGAACGAGAAATGTTTTGATAAAATTATTTTATAGGAATATATGCTAAGATACAGCAAAATATGCTTTTTCCAGCAATGAATCTGATATCTACTTTAAATATAATGTATAAGTAGTCTATTACATATGCAAAGGCATTAAACTCAGGTCACTGGAAGAGTCCTTCAAACATTTGTTCTTTCAAGTAATCTCAACATCCCTCTTTTCTTTTTCTTCTTTATACACATCTTTATTTCCTTAGAATCAATTCCTACAAGTGGAATTGTAGGTCAAAGGGTACAAACATTTTAAAGATTCTCCTAGTATAATGTGGCCCTCCAAGAAACAATCCCAATTAACGCTCTGCTAGCAGTGTATGTGGGTATACATTTTCCCGTGGCTTTATCAACTTAAGAGTATTTTCTTTTATCTTTTCCATAGCTAGTGGGAAGCAGCTGCATAGCACAGGGAGATCAGCTAGGTGCTTTGAGACCACCTAGAGGGGTGGGATAGGGAGGGTGGGAGGGAGACGCAAGAGGGAGGGGATATGGAGATATACATATGCATATAGCTGATTCACTTTGTTATACAGCAGAAACTAACACACAATTGTCAAGCAATTATACTCCAATAAAGATGTTAAAAAAAAAATGAGAAGCCTGCGCACTGCAACAAAGACCCAATGCAGCCTAAAAATAAATTTAAAAAAATTATTTTAATGGTCCACATCAAAATTTTAAAAAATGCAAATTGAAACAAACTTCACCGAACAAACAGATCAAAGTCAGTGGGATCAATTTTTATATACTCATTTGCATAAAGTTCTAAGTGGTGGTGTTATTTGCTAGGTAGATTTTTTTTTCAGTATGCTTTGGTGAGAAAGCAAAAGCAAACATAAGCCCAGCCCATGTCTGTTTTACTCTGAATTCCCTTCTAGTGGGCTCCAAATTGAAGAGATTTTACCTTCATAAACGTTCTCTGACAGTGACCCTCAGGTGTAGTTCTGGAATAAAGAAGACAGGACACAGAAAGCAGTGAGAAGAAGGGAGGGGAAAGGAGAAGGATGATGGGAAAGATGCAGCCAGCCAATACTGCTTGCTTTTGGAAGCTCCAACTTAGAGTTGAGTCACCCATCCCAGGGAAGGAATACTTCAAGGCTCCAAACACAAAGGAACAATTTCAGTCATTCATGTATATTCAAAACACGTTTATGGAGAACCTAATATTCACCAAGTACTGCACTATGCCCTGGAAAAAATACCAAGAGCAGTATTATCATGGCCCCTATTCTCCAGGGGTCACAGGAGAGCAAGGAATATGAACATAGAAACTAGTTACGATGATCTGCAATAGGTAAGGTAATGCTAGTTGCGATAACAAACCAACCCCCCAAATCTCTGTGACAGATATTTCTTTCCTGCTCATGTAACAATATGATACAGGTTTTCTGATTAGTTGGCAGCTCTCTACCAATATGTGATTCAAAGACCAAGGTTTATTCCATCTTGTGGCTTCAGCATCATCAACATTTGGTCTCCAAAGTTTCATTAAGAACACAAATTGCCAATACCAAGAATAAAAGAAGTGTTATCACCACAAATCCAATACATCAAATGGGTAAGAAATGAACATTATAAAAAACTTTATGCCAACAAATTCCACAACTTAGATAAAATGAACAAATTCTTGAAAAATACATCTTACCAATACTGAGGCAAAATGACGTAAAAGTTTTTAATAGCTCCATTGCTATTAAGTAAATTGAATTCATTATTTAAAACGTTGCTGCAAACAAAACCCCAGGCCCTGACGGTTTCACTGGTGAATTCTATCAAATATTTATGGAAGTAATAATTACAGCATTACACAAACTCTTTTAGAAAATAGAAGAGGAGGGAATACTTTCCAAAAAATTTTATGAGGCCAGCATAACCCAAATACTTAAACTAAATAAAGACATTATAACAAAAGAAAATTACAGAATTTCACTGGGCATCATCTCCCTTTCAGCCAGCTGGAAGGGGAAACTAGCATAGATGATTTCACGTGATAAGTTTTCTTATAAGCCAGGCGTGTATATGGAATACACTACATCCATCCATATTCCTTGAGAAGCTAACAATACAACGTGTAAGGAAAACACACACAGACCACCGGTCTAGCACAAGGACAAGACTGTGGCTGATGAAATGAAGGAATGAATGAACGAACCAGCAGTTAGCTAATGATATAAATAAGCCCCCTTAAAATTGCCTCTACCTAGTTCTAGATGAAGTAGTAACTGTACCAACAACAATAATGGTTTACAAGTCACTAATGGGCCCTGGTTCAGGGTTAACTTGTGGCTAGAACACCGGGTGTGTATTTGCTTTCTGCAGGACTTGGTGGCAAGCCTGGCCTAGCGTTAAATGTCTCAGTTCCAGTTGTACGTGAAGCTAGTGGGATTCTTCTGTAGTCACTTAGCCTCTCACCACCCCGATTCGCTTCCTTTTTTGTTTCTTTGAGAGGGTGGGGTCCATGGGAATAGAGAGAGTGGGGGAAGTCCAGAAATCTATGCTACTGACTTTTATGACAAACACTGTGTGGTCTCCCTGTATATATGAAAAGTTGGAAAATTTGTTTTAAAAGATAGGAAACTTGTCTCATTTCAGTGGATGCCACATGCCTCCCCTGCTTAACCCTCTTCCATTTTCCGTAGGTCTGTTTTTCCTTATTTCCATTCCCCATCCTACTATTTTTCTTTCCTCATTTCTTGACCTACCACAAAATATCCTGTTTCCCTCTAAAGAGCTAAAGGGAAGTAGACTTTCTGGAGGTTTCTGAGCACGGCTCAAATTCAGATTGTCATTCTCTGAAAATCGTGATAACGGTTTCCTCCAAACAGCAGCAGGTATTTGGACAGCAGGTATATCACCATGGTGAAGAAACGTGAAAACCCTGGCTGCGGAACCAAAGTGGAGTGCAGTGACATTGCTGTGTCCTCACGCCTCCTTTATAATTTTCTCAGTCCCCTGGCCGCGCCTGCAAGCATGAGTGAGGATTTCCACCGGGGTTCCCCACCTACCACCACTACCTCCTCCACCCTCCACATCTCTCTGGGTCACAGCTTCGCTGAGACCACGCCCACCATCCAGCAGAATCATGGAGCATCTTTATGAAGCACCTGGAAGAGCCGAGCATGGCAGCAGAAAAATGCCCTTCTAGCCACCCCTGACATTTCATCTTGGCGGTGAGTTTACCTTCATAAGATACCCTACGTTCAAAACCAACAGTTTACCATTAAACTTGTATTTTATTGTTTCTAATGTATATTAGGCTCCTCTGCCTGCTAAATTTTTTTCTAATTTCTTATTGGAGTAGAGTTGATTTACAATGTTGTGTTAGTTTCAGGTGTAGAGCAAAGTGAATCAGTTATACATATATATAAATCTACTCTTTTTTAGATTCTTTTCCCATATAGGCCATTACGGAGTACTGAGTAGAGTTCCTGGTGCTATACAGTAGGTCCTTATTAGTTAACTATTTTATATATAGTGCCCAGCTAAACTTTAAGTTCCTTGGGGGCAAGTCATGTCTAACACTGCTTTGGCCCTTCCACAGGCCCTCACACGGCCTTGCGCGTGGTAGAGTCTCAATAAATATATAGTGATTTGATTTAGGTCAAAGGTGCAATCACTAGTTAAAAGACCAATATTCCTGAGAAAGGCAATACTATAAGCCTGCTGTATCGTTAAACACCTGCATTTGCATGGTGTTTCTTGTAATGGTGTTTGCATTGGGACTGACAGAGAGGAAAACTCAGTACTGAAAAGAAGGGGTACGGGAAAAGGGAGCCCCTCCCCGAGTGGGGGAAATGGAAAGTTGAGGGAAGTTGAGACTATTTTTTACACTGATAAGACTATCAGAGTTCCAAGAAAAAATTACTCCATAGTAGTCAGAGTGGTCAGAAAAGATTCTGTGGGAGAAGTAGGACTTGTTGAAGGAATATGATTTTCTTAGATAAAAAGTCAGAGAGCTTTTCTGGCTCGGGGAACAGACTAAGCAAAGGCAAGGAAGCTTGATACGGTTTGATAAGTCAGGGCCTTGAAGAGATGGTGCTGGCTTAGGCCAAGAATGTTGGGGGCTTATGGGAGGATGGTTGGGATAGTTACTGTGAGGTCCATTTACGGGGAACTTTGAAAGCCAAACATGGGAGTAGGAAGCCATGATAGGTTCTTAAGCTGGGGAAGGCCCTGGTGAAAGTATCATTCGGGGAAGATCCCCTCCACGGGTAACTTCTACTTAAACTCTTACTTCTACTTGCTATTTCAATATACAGTTGCCTTGTGAGACCAAGAGTAGTTTAATCAATCAGAGTCCTAATCTTTGTAAGCTCAACCTCAACCAAAGACAACCTTGACTCTTTCCCTCTTGGCCTCAGATTAACCTGTTCCTCACAACCCAGTCCTACTTTTAGAGTGCTCTATAACATAGCCTATTAATTGATTATTTGTACAGTGCTTTTTTTTTCTCATTCTACAGTACCTGAGCAAGCTGGGGAAGACCAGGTTAGAAATTTCTCAGATAGCATCAGTGTTGCAAAAATATATTTATTCATTTAGCTAATGCCACACCAGTGCTGCCCCCCCAAAAAAATACACCAGCACTGGGATATATGTATGAAAAGGACACCCACATAAAAGAAAGGCAATCATAAAAAAATAGCATCTGAGACTTCAGAAGCTAGATTATAAGAAGTTCTACAGCTTCTGCCCAAGTCTTTGGGAACATCTACGCTTGGAACCCAAACACCATACTGTAAGGAAGCCCAAGCAAATGGGCCCATATGGAGAGGTACCAAGACACCAGTTGACAGCCCTAGCTGAGCACCAACTTGCTCACAGGCAGCGAGTAATTTTGGAAGCATATCTTTCAGTCTCAACTGGACCAACCTAGCTGGTGCTATGTGGAGCAGAAACAAGCTGTCCTCACCAAACACAGCCTAAATGATAGATTTATGAGCAAAAATAAATGATTGTTCTTTTAAGCCATTAAATCTTGGGGGTAGTCTGCTATATAGCAATACATAACCATAACATATGTGTAGAAATCAACCCTGTCTCGCCTCACACAATTCACACACACACATACCACTAATGCTACACAGGAATTTCTGCTAATGTAATTAATCTGCATTGTGTATGTGTGTGTGTGTGTGTGTGTGTGTGTGTGTCTGTGTGTGTCTGTGTGTGTGTGTGTGTGTGTGTGCGCCTTGTGCCATGGGTTCCCACTACATATCAGGTAAGGTAGGCAAGCTCTCTACAGACTTCCTTAAGGAACCCATATGGTCCCAAGGTCCTCAGGTTCTAATACAGTAATCAGATAACGTAATCAAGGCCTCAGTGTGGCACCCAAATGTCTTATTCCTGCTAAAAGGCTGTGTTTCTTGAAAAGTCAAGCTAATGAGCACTCCAGGCACCATGGCAAATTTAGATAAGATATATTTAGTTAGGGTATCTCAAATTTCAGGGCATGAACAGCTTTCTTTTGGATCCATACTTAAACCTGACTCTAGACCCTGGAGTACAGGCCAAATAACCTTCTACTAGTCAGCTAAACATTGACCTCCCTTATCTTATATGCAGCTAAAGGCTGAGATTCCCTCAGGGGGAGGAGGCAGGGCAGGAACACGAGGCCACGAGAGTAAAGGGTATTTGTAGCTATTTCTCCTTTAGACCAGTGCTTCTGGAACTTTAATGTACATATAAGTCACCTGGGAGTACTGCTAAAATGCAGATTCTGATTCAGTTGGTCTGAGATGGAACCTAAGCTTTTACATTTCTAACAAAGAGCTGGATGGTGGTCACTGCCACAAGTCTATGGACCACACCTTAAACAGTAACGGTTTGACTACCATCATTAATAGTAAGCCTTCAGTGCCTCCTATATATAACTCCCTCCAAAGACTGAGCCTGGCAAAATAGTCTCGCCATCCCATCACCACTTTCTCCATCACCTCCACCACCACTTCACTAGCTCCACCATCTCCATCACCACCACCATCACCTCTACTATTATCTCCGCCACCACCATCTCCAATATTATCTCTGCCACCACCACCTCCAGTAACACCACCATCTCCATCACCAATTGTCACTAACACCACTACCATCTCTACCACCATAATATTGCCCATTATAAACCATCAGAATTACTTAAATGACAGATCATTTATCTATCCAAGTAGACTCTTCCTGGGCGTCCAAGAGATGATTTAGCCAATAGATACAAGCACTGAAATCAAAGAGTGTGATCACTAACCAAACAATAATGATGATAAGAACTGAAGACTGGTAGTTCATCAAGCACAGTCATGACAGCAGGGAATACCAGCTTCTTCTGAAATATGGAGTTCAACTGATTAAAACAGCTAAAGCACAGAAGGAGATCCAAGAGCAAGGCAAATCCTAATGACAATAACATGGTTGTCATGAGACTTCTGCTAAAATTGTATCGGCACATTTTGGACTTGTAGAAGAGTTCCTACATTTGGAAGGTTAAAAATGTTAAGTAGGTGGGCTTAGATTACAGCTGAGACAGGTAACTCCTCTGCTACATAAAATTAAAAAGAGAAAACTGGGGTTTCTTTCCTAATCATTCATTCTTCCCTAAGATGATCTCTAAGATGAAATGCCAAGTGTGCTTAACTTCTGTGTCCACCAAACTCCAATCCCTGGCGAACATAATTTTCATTCTGGAAATGAGAAATCTGCCCAAGCAGTAGCAGCACGAAGTTCAAAACCATCTGTACTGCTAGGTAAAGATGATCTGTATACATGATGTGGGCAGTGGTGATTTCCTCTACTCAGCTTCCGAAACGAGAAAGCCTAGGAAGGAAGCAACTCAGCCCAGCCGATGTAAACTTCCTGGGGTTTCAGAAGTGATTACAACCAAGTTCTCTAATTGCTTGTGTGTCTTATTAAGTAGATCCCATTTGAGTCTAAAATCACACGCAATGTTTAAATGCTATTTCTGTAAACCATACAAAACTATAATCTTCCCGTAAAGAAAAAAAAAGATGCTGTCAAGTAAGAGATATGAAATGAGATCGTTCCCCTTATTTTCAAGACAGATGTTATTTTTGGCTCTTCTGTATAATACATTCCATATTATAGTCTCTTTCTAACCAAACAGTAGGAATAGCACACGCTTGCACAAAGTGCACCAAAACCATTATCAGGAAAACTTCTTTTTATTAACACTGACAACTCTTCAGGTCCCTGGTGCAGAAACCTCACGGTGTCAGCTGCAAACAGGGCCCATTATGCCAAGGCTGGATTTTTTTCATCTATCTCACATATAACTGCAATAGAAATAAAGCTGTACATTTCCTTCAGAACCTGCCCTGGGGGTTGACAAATGATTTTTTTCCCTCTTTCCTGCGAAGCTCTTGTCCTCTTACACTGACAGATTTCATAAGACTTAAGGTTTTTTTTCTCATCTTTAAAGAAATGTAGAAAAAGAAAACAGTAAGGATGGCATAAACTTTCACAGAAAAAAAAAAAGGATTCCATCACACCAACTGGCTACTCTACTTGTATTTATCTCCAAAAAGTGTGATGCTGAGTAAGTATCAGCTGAAACTAATTAGCTCCAGGACAAAAATTTCCATATTGAACTGGGATGACAAGAATGCAACCAGAAATGAGTAAAATGTACTGGCTGGAAGCAGAAGGCAGTTTTACCAACTAGTGTGTACTGTGGGAGAAACAAATGGTTATTATTAGGCTGATTTAATTTTCATTTGGAGGTTCTTCTTCATGATGGAGAAGCTGATGTTCATTTAAATAACCTGACCTCAGGCAACTGCTAATGCCTTCTGGGCTTGCTGAGGTCCTGCTTTATTCTGCAGAGTTTTTAAAGATAGCACCTTGCCCTTCAACAGCCTGGGGGCACTGCCAGCTAAGATACAGAACAAACAAATATTCCTTGAAGAGACAAGAGCCTGGATACGTGAAATACAGAGCTGCTCCCTGTAAAGTCTGACATTCTTTCCTGTTGCTGATGTGGTGTAAGGGGTTACAGTGGCAATGTTTAGGATTTAGAGAAGACACGGCTTCCCTGTTTCAAAGAAGAATGTGTGAGAGTTTGGGGAGATTTCTGGGAACACAGTTGGGTCCCTCTTTCCCATGGAGTGAAAGTGGGTAGTGGTGAGGACCCAATAGGCAGACATTCTCCCAAATCACTAGTCAATATTCCAGGGGACTAGTCAATGGTTAAGACTATTTCCCTTCAGTTCCCCCGCACCCTGGGCTGCAGCTCCCACCCCCACTCCAGTATAAGACCAGTCACCGGAGAACAGGGTAGAGTAGGGGAGCTGACCTCCTGTTCATTCCCTCCCATACAGCCCTGGCAGGAGTGGAGTCCTTGTGCTCTACCAGGACGTTGGGGAGGCTCTTCTGCTGGGGGCTGGCCAGTCTGCCCTGCTGTAGGTCCAGCCCCGGCCATATTCCCTGAGGTTACTTGGAAGGCATCTGTGGCTCCAGCAGACGGTTCTCAAACATGCTGAAGCCTTCCTTCCTCAAGGACCTGCATCTCTCTCTACCTATGGTTTTTCTCTAGACTCAGGAGCATGCCTGGCCTTTGCAACCAGTGAGGTATTCATTCACCAACTCATGAATGAATACCTCAGCTTTCATGTCCTTTGGTGAGACAATTCTTAGGTGTGTCCTACCCAGCCCCTCAGAAGGTCTGCAAAAGGATTAGCCGTCCCCAGAGGTAATGTACCCATTAACATCCCTTTGACTTGCTTTTTCAGAGTTTTGTAGTACAAGAGGGGCAGCACCTGAAGCTGAAGGATTTCAGAGACCGGTCCTCTTAATGTCTAGGTTAATGAGAATAGCTGAAGAGCTGCCATATCTGGGTTAAAAATCTTTGTAAGTGGCCAGTTGTTTGAAACCTGGACAGGCAAATGTATGATGAACGCATCTCTTCCCAACTCCTTGTTTAATGGCCTCATGTTGGTAGTTGGACCATGGTAGGAGTATTCACACCACAATAATCAGCAAACACTATACATTTCCCCAAAGAGCCTGTTGTTAAACATTTACCAGCACACCAACAAAACCATCCCTGAGACCATAGTAATTTCTCATAGCCTTTTTATACAAGAGAGGGAAATACATCAAAAAATACTTAGGCCACCCACTTCTCTTGAATACCACTATCGTTACTAACATAATAATCATTATGCGAATTAGTAATGCTTCTAATAGGAGATGGCTTATTGAAGGGACCTTTGAAGTGTGGCTTTTCTGATTAAATACAAGCTGACTACCCCAGAGTATATATTCCTGATTAGAGCAACTGATCATCTCTAGACTGTAGCTTAAACCAGCACTCAGAAAATACCGTTATATCAATGCCGAAATAGTTGAAAGTAAGTTGCAGACATCACACCAGGAGGCTTACCAGGTACCAGGCACTAGGCAAGACACATCTCTACAAGCCCCCAGATCTCACTTCTAGAAGTTTTCTGAGGAGCCATTCACCAAGCAAATATTTTTTTGAGGAATTACTGCATGTGAGTACCTGTGCAAAGGGCTGTGAGAAATCCAAAGATAAGAAAAATGAGGGGCCTTGTCCTAGCAATGCTCAATTCCCATGAGGGACTTGTGAGTCCCACAAGAATAACGACCCCCCAAAACTCCTCTAATTCACCTGTTGGAGGCTGAGGTGTAAGAACAGAGAGTGTAGTGGGAACTGAGCTCCAAAGGCAGCCCTGCCCCATGGAGCTCAAGTGCAAAGCAGATCTTGGTGAGCAGTGGGAAGGAAATGGTAGATGGACAGGAGAGAGTGAGGTAGGTAAGGAGGACCTGTCACTAGGTTAATGCAGATTATGAAGAGGCTTAAAAATTATACGATTTGGGGGAAGGGGGCTAAATTAGGAGCTTGGGATTAACAAATATACACTCCTACATATAAAATAGATGAACAACAAGGACCTACCGTATAGCACAGGGAACTATATTCATTATCTTATACTAAACCTATAATGGAAAAAAAAATCTTTAAAAGAATATATATATATATAAAAAAAAAAAAGAATATATATATAATATTTATATAACTGAATCACTTTGCTGTACACCAGCAACTTAACAACATTGTAAACCAAATATACTTCAATAAAAAAATTTTATGATTTGAAGACTTAACCCTCAGGTCAAACACAAACCCAACACCACCTTCCCCAAGTTCTTGAAATTGCTACTTTCAAGTCAAGAAAAGCATCAGATCAGATGAGTAGGGTGAAGTGAGGGTGGGGACGCTTTAACAGGGTTGAAGTGGGCAGGCATGTTGGCCTGTGGTCCCAAGGAAGGGGAATGGCATCTGCAAAATACAGAAGCATGTGCCAGCATGTCCATTTGGGGGGATTTTGAGAACGTCAAGTAAGAAGTCTTGAGTCCTGAGTTCTAATCTAACCTTTGTTACTGAATAGCTTCATGACCTTGGACAAGTCACTGAAATTGTATGGATCTCAGTTTCTTCATCTATGAAATAGGGGGATTGGACTATGCTGATTCCGATGCAGATACCTATTCTTCCCATCTTCCATACTAGCAGAGCTCCTATTTATCAGGGAAGCCATGTACCCAGGTGAGGAACTTGACTCTGGTGACCTCCCTGAGCAGCAGCCCCAGCCTGACTCTCTGCCTCTGGACTTATTACTTGGGAATTCAGCAGAACCTTATTGGGTTAGGCCATTGTATTTATGCTTCTGTTACATTCAGCCAAATGCAAACCCAAATTGTGCACTATGTATCAGTGATTCTCCCTAGTAGACTACATCTCCATAGGAGAAGCACATCAGAATGGGGGTAGGGGCATGTCAACGTTCTCATTGTTTTGATCACAAATACTACACAGTTAAAGGCAAACAAAAACCACTTGGCTGGTAGGGATATTCAAAAGATGAAAGTCAGAAAGCTCTCTGTGGGGAGCACGGATTTAAAGTGTTGAGGACAGTGAATGTGATGATTTCTCAGACTGCTTTTAGATCCCAGAATTCTAAATTCGAAGCATTTATCTAATTAGTTATCTGGTTTTTGCATATAGTAGAGATATAAGGTCATGCATGAGACATGGGACTAATAAGTTGGATGGAGGAAGAAGTGGCTAGAATTTAGGGTCCCATTCTAGCTCAGTGGGATCCAAAGTGGAATGCACTAGGTACTTCATGGTGCTGAAAAGGGTTAGGAATGTGACAACATATGCAAAAACTGACCTTTGCAAATTTTCTCAGGGCCACCCATTTTGTAGAGCATGAAGTGGAGGTGAGAAGCCAAGTACACGAATCGAAAGAAAAGCAGGAGTGCCCACCTCACCTAAACCCTTACGGCCCCATGGGCAGGGCTTCATAGACTCTGAAGTAAATCCACATTCCTCTCCTCTGCAGGGCTCACTCACAAAAGAAGGATTTCATCCCTAAGAAAGAAACCCATGGGTTTATAAGTACCAGATTTTTGACAGTACATTCAAGAGTACTGGGGTTTGCACACCCTTCCAAGTGTACAATTCTACAGGCTGTATTCAAATTTTCTAACGTATCATCGGTAGACTTCAATAGAACAAACAGATAAATGCCACCTGCCACAGCAAAGTAGTACTTTATATTCAATATTCAGGGCCTCTGAGTAGTGATGTAGTAGGATGCCCATTGGGTTTGATGGAGGTGGAAGGAGGAAGAATGGGATGAGGATATGAGACCAGAATGCACAGGCCTTTGCAAAGAATCAGCTTTTGTTTTCTACAGGGCAACTCTACTAACTTATTTGTTAATTTCTGTGTAAATAATTTCTACCTTAATCTTTACCAATTCCTTCACTTCACATTCTTTGAGTTTGTTTTTCTCGTATGTATCCAGCTTCTTGATTTCAAAGATTAGTTCATTCATTTTTTGGTCTTCCTTGTTTTTCCCAATAAGTACAATTATAACAAATGTTAATCCAAGTGCTGTCTTGGCCATATCAATGGTTTTAACACATTGTATTTTGTTATATTGCATTTCTAAATAGTTTTTATTTCCTCTTTTTTTTTTTTTTTTTTTTGCGGTATGCAGGCCTCTCCCGTTGCGGAGCACAGGCTCCGGACGCGCAGGCTCAGCGGCCATGGCTCACGGGCCCAGCCGCTCCGCGGCATGTGGGATCTTCCCAGACCGGGGCACAAACCCGTGTCCCCTGCATCGGCAGGCAGACTCTCAACCACTGCGCCACCAGGGAAGCCCCTATTTCCTCTTTAACTCAGATGTTACAAAGACATGGGCTTTGTATAGTATAGTTTTATATTTAAGAAACATAGTTTGGCTTTTGGTTTGGGGGGGTTGTTTTTTGCCTTCTCAATTTCTAATTTTAATGCATCACGATCAATGAATGTGGCCTATGTGATTTCTATTTTTTAATTTGTTAACATTTTCTAATCCATGTCACTTTTTTCTGAAAGTTGAATGTTCTTGTGAATAAAGGGAATGCTGTTCATTGGAGATATATACGTAAAATGTATTCACTGTGTTATTCAAATCTTTTATATCCTCACTTATTTTTAGTGTATTTGATTTCTGAATTTCTAAAAAATATATGTTAAAGGCTATTGGGATTGTGGATCTGTTTATTTATCCTGTCATTTCTATTTGCTTTTGTTTTATATATTTAGAAGCAATGTTGTCAGGGTTATAAAGGTTTGTTTGATAACTTTTTTAACTTTTATTATTCTGAAATAGTCCTCTTTGGCTATTTTAATAACATCTACCTTGAATCTCCTTTTGTCTGATCTTAGTATTGCCAAATTTGCTCTATTCTGGTTAGCGTTTTCCCTTTATATATTTTTTCCATTCTTTTCATTTCAGCCTTTGTGTGTCTTTAGCCTGCTTGGGGGAGAGAGCCGGACATGCCATTCTGTGCAGTGTGACCTCTAGCCTGTCTCCTGTGACCTGGATGAGGAACAGTATGTGCTGTCCCTCAGGACAGATGTTCAGTTATCTCCTGATGTGGGAGCTCACTGATTCACCTGCATGTCACAGCCACCAAAGGCCCCACCCAGCCTCTCACTCACTGTTCCTGCCTAAGGGGACAGACATATGGGTTGCTCATTGCCTGGGAGTGGTAGAGGCAGGGGAGAGGGAGACTGCAGATGGTCAACAGACCTGATGACTTCTGCTGCAGAACCCCAACTGATCACCCTATCAGTTGCCCTGGGAGACTGCTTCCCTGACCTCTGAAAGTCACCAAATTTTCAGCTAGAAGCATCCTTGGAGCCACACGCACCATTACGGGAGTTCTCTCCTGCACAGGTTTTGGGCTGTAATTTCCTTCTTCAATCTGATCCCGAATATCTTCCATCTTTCTGAAATTCAACAAATACATTTTAGCCAGTTGAAGACTCCTGTTTTCAAGCATAGTTTTTAAAACAAGATTTTTTCCATTTCTGAAGATTTGGAGTGGGAAGGAGAGGTTGCAAGGATTTCCATAATACTTGTTCTGTCTTTTCCATTATTTCTTTAGGCCAGTTTACCAAACATGGGATTTTGAAGCAAAGCATATGAACATTTTTACAGACCTTGATACATATTTTCAACTGCATTCTAGAAGGAGTATAATAATTTACACTACCATCAGTAATTCCCTCATTAGAAATTTTGTTCATTGTTTAGAACAAGAAGAGAAATTAGATACCAAGTAGTCTGATGATTACATTTTTTAAAACAGCTTTACAAAGGTTTAACTGACATACAATAAAGTGCACATATTTAAAGTACATAATTTGATAAGTTTTGACATATGCATCCACCTGTGAAACCATCACCACAATCAAGAGAGTAAACACACTCAACGATCCCCAAAATCTCCTAATACCCTTTTGCAGTCTCTCTCTCCCACTCTCACCTGCCTCACTCTCCCATCCCCAAGTAACCGATGGTCTGATTTCTGTCACTGTTGATTAATTTACATTTTCTAGAATTTTATATAAACAGAATCATAACTATGTACACATCTTTCTCTGGTCCTTCACTCAGCATAATTATTTTAAGATTTATCCATATAATTGCATGTGTCACCAGTTTACTCCTGTTCATTGCTGAGTAGTATTCCACTGTGAAGTTAAACCACAATTTATTTATTCATTTTTCTTTGTCTGACTTGGATTAATTTTTTTTTTCTTTTGCGGTACGCGGGCCTCTCACTGCTGTGGCCTCTCCCATTGCGGAGCACACACTCCGGACACGCAGGCTCAGCGGCCATGGCTCACGGGCCCAGCTGCTCTGCGGCATGTGGAATCTTCCCGGACCGGGGCACGAACCCGTGTCCCCTGCATCAGCAGGCAGACTCTCAACCACCGCGCCACCAGGGAAGCCCTGGATTAATTATTTTTAATGATTCCATTTTATCTTCTTTATTGGTCTTTCAGCTATAATTCTTTGTTTTGTTATTTTAGTGGTTGCTTTAGGATATTGTGTATATCTTTAACTTATCACAGTCTACCTTCATGTTATACTATACCTCATTATGTATAGTATAAGAACCTTGACAATCGCATGCTTCTACTTCTTCTCCCTTCCTGGTGTTTGTGGTATTGTCATCATACATTTTCCTTTTACATACTTTAAAAGCTAATAACTACATAGCTATTATTTTTGACTGTCAATTATATTTTTAAAAGATTACTAATAAGGAGCAAAATCTTACTATTTACCCATGTAGTTACCATTTCTGCCGTTCTTTAGTGTAGATCCAGATTTCCATCTGGGATCTTTCTCTTTCTGCTTGAAGGACTTTAAACATTTCTTGTAGTTATGGTCTGCTGGTGATGAATGCTTTTAGCTTTTGTAGGTCTGAAAATGCCTATTTGCCTTCATTTTCAAAGGATATTTTTGCTGGGTATAGTCAAGGTTGACAGATTTTGTCTTTCAGTACTTTAAAGATGTTGTTCCACTGTCTTCTCACTTACGTTGTTTCTGATTAGAAATCTGCTTTTTTATCTTTGTTCCTCTGTATTTAAGGTGTCTTTTTTCCTCTGGCTGCTTTTAGGATTTCTCTCTTTATCAGTGATTTTTGACAATGTAATCCTGATATGGCTTGGTGTAAATCTCTTCGTGTTTCTTGGGCTTGGGGTCTCCTGAGCTTCTTGGATGGTTGGTAGAATAATAGCCCCCCAAGAATATCCACATTCTAATCCTTGAAACCTATTGCATTAGTTTGTTAGGGCTGCCACAGACTAGGTGGCTCAAACAACAGAAATTTATTCTTTCATAGTTCTGGAGGTTAGAAGCCCCAAATCAAGATGCTGGCAGGGCCATGCTCCCTCCAAAACCTATGGGAGGACACTCCCTTGCCTTTTCTAGCTTCTGGTAGCCCCAGGTGTCCTTTGGCTTGTGGCAGTTTGACTCCAGTCTCTACCTGTCTTCACATGGTCATCTGTCCTCTGTGTCTGTGTTTTAACATTGTGTCCCCCTTTCTTTAACATCTGTCTTCTCTCTTACCTACAAGTCATATTGGATTAAGAGCCCACCCTATTCCAGTATGACCTCATTTTAATTTGTATCTTATCTACATCCTCAAAGACCCTATTTCCAAATAAGGTCACATTCAGAGTTACCATAGGTTAGGACTTCAACATACCTTGTGCAGGGACACAATTCACACCATAATACCTGTGATTATGTAATTGTAAACTGCAAAATGGACGTGCATAGGTAATTAAATTAAGGATTTTATATGGGAATATTGTCCTGAATGATACAAGTGGACATGATATAATCACAAGGGCCCTTATAAGAGGAATACAGGAGAGCCAGAGTCAGAGAAGATGTGACAGTGGAAGAAGCTGCAGTGATGCAAACACAAGCCAAGGACTGCAAACCCTCTAGAAGCTGGAATAAACAAGGAACAGGTTTTCCTCTAGAGCCTCCAGAAGGAATGTAGCTCTGCTGATACCTTTATTTTAGTCCCTAAGATCCATTTCAGACTTCCGACCTCTAGAACTATAGGCATACCTCATTTTACTGTGCTTCATAGATACTGCATTTTTTACAAATTGAAGATTTGTGATGGAGCAAGTCTATCAGCACCATTTGTCTAACAGCATTATTTTTAAATTAAGGTGTATACATTGTTTTTTTAGACAGTATAATATAAATATACACACTGAGAAATTGAAAAATTTGTGTGACTCACTTTATTGTGATATTTGCTTTATTGCAGTGGTCTGGAACTGAACCTGTAATATCTCTAAGGTGCCTGTATAAGATAATTTATGTCATTTTTAAGCCACTAAGTTTGTGGTAATTAGTTATTACAAGAGAAAAGTAATATATTAGGGTTTATAGTTTCATCAAATTGTTTCTTCAAATATTTTTTGTCCTTCCCCTTCCTCTCCTTCAGAGACTCCAAATATACTTACACACACACACACACATCGTCTTGAAGTTGCCCCACAGCTCACTGATGCTCTTTATTTTTTTAATTCTTTTTTCTCTGTGTGTTTCTGTTTCATTTTTGATCGTTTCTATTGTTATGTCTTCAAATTCACCAGTCTTTTCTTCTGCAATGTCTAGCCTGCTATTAATTCCATCCAATGTATTTTTCACCTCAGACATTATAGCTTTCATATCTAGAAGTTTGATTTGGGCTTTTAAAAAATATCTTCTATGTCTCTAGTTTACTTTCTGAACATGTGGCATGTAGTTATAATAATTGTTTTAATGTCCTTGTCTGCTAGTTCTGACATTTGTGCCAATTCTAGGTCAGTTTTATTTTTCTCCTCATTATGGGTTGTATTTTCCTGGTTTTTTGCATGCTTGGTAATTTTTTATTGGATTCCAATCATTGTGAATTTTACTTTGCTGTTAGATATTTTGTATTCCTATAAATATTTTTGCGCTTACTCAGAGATACAATTAAATTACAAGGAAACAATTTGGCCTTTTATTCTTGCTTTCAAGACTTGTTAGACAGCACCAGAGCAGTGCTTACTCTAGGGCCAGTTATTTCCCACTACTGAGACAAGACTTCTCTGAGTACTTTACCCAATGCTCCATGAATTGTAAGGCTCTCCAATCTGGCTGGTGGGGACAGGCATTATTTCTGATCCTGTGTCAGCTTATTCCTCCTAATCCTTTAGGATGGTTCTTTCTCTGGATTCGGGTAATTTCCACACATGCATGGGCTGAAGTCCACTGTCTTGAAAACTCTTGTTTCATATGTTATACCTTTGTTTCAGGTGGAATGAGAAATTCAATCTCTTTTAATCCATTTTGACAGAGCAAAACTAAACTTTTTTGTGTGAGAGGTCTTTTTTCAAATAATGCCCTATTTAACACAGATTAAAAGCAAAGCTCCTATGATTGAAAATGAGGTAAAGGATTGATGGCCTGAGGCAATCTGCTGATGTAGCTTCTTCTTTGATGCTCTCAGAAGCTCCTAAGGAGTCTCCCCTGATGCTTAGAGACTCACAGGATCCAGTTAAAAACCACTAGATCTAGTCAAACTGCTCCTTTTTATATTTAATGGAACTTAGACCCAGAATGATTATGTCACTTGCCCAAGGTCACACAGCTAAAACCTAGGTCATAGGTTAAAAGGGTGTAATGACTGCACATAAGTAAAGGCCTTGAGAATGGTAGCAATTATTACTAGGTCTGTTTTTGTATTTTAAAAATTCCAAAAGCCTGTAATAGTGGCTAGAGAGGAGGGGAAAACTATGAGCTTACAGAAAGGATCCAGTGCTAAAGGGCCCAGTTATGCTTTTCCTTACAAATCAAGTTCATTTCCGGAATCCCCATCTCCTGGGGAAGGTTCTCACGGCTCCAGATCAACTCACAGATCTCTCTTGAAACTAGAACCCAGATCCCTGAATCACAGCTAAGTGTTCTTCTGTCCATTCTATCCCATCACCTCCCTTCCATTGGTAAAATTCTAGAATCCAGTGAATCCTTATTCTTGCTATCCACCAAATATTTAAAAAGAGACTGACCCAGAACAATGTGTTTGTGATTGTTCGCAAAATTCCCTGTGAGCACAAAATAGTCTCAATCCCTCACTAAAGAGCACAGATTCCATTTTTGCCTTGAACCTCATGCAATAGAGTGTGACCTGACAGTGTTTAGGCAGCAAGCTAGAAGGAAGAAAGTTGATCAAATAAAAATGAAGGCTCTAGGCCCCCACTGAAAACAACAAAAGAGGAAGGACATGGGTGCCAAGAGGGTCTAACTCAGACACTGACATCCTGGGTGAGTCTGGATTTGCCACTCAGTGAATCTCAAATTCCTTGTCTTTAAACAGTGTTCATAGAACCTGTCCCTGCTTGCTTCCCAGAGAATCTGGGAGCTACAAGTGGATTTAAAAATAATTTGTAAATCACTTAGCACTCCTTGGAGATAGGATGATACATAAATATGTGGTATTACTATTCTGTTAACCATACTTAAATATTTATAATATTACCATTGAGAGGGATTACCTACAAAATTAGTAGTGTCTTTTCCAATTAATTTTCCAAATGATAGAGAAGTTAATTACGCTGGATGCTTGCTATATTATAATCTACTGAGGTACATTCAGAACCCTTTCTGTATCAGTGAGAACTGAAAGAATTTCAATATAACATAGCATTCCCATGCCACAGCATCACAGTATGCCCTAGGAGACAACAGCAATAAGAAGAGTTAAGCATCTTTCCTGACGATTCAGTCTTGTCATTTTACCCCACACAAGAGGTAAAAATTACCAATTTGTTTGATTCATCTTTGTGATCTTATTGTTATTTTTCATATATATTTGTTTGCAAATTCAGCACTCAGAAGATGGTTTGTTTCACCTAAAGCTTTAGGATGCCTTCAGTTTAGGATGGCAAGATGTCATTAGGTGGGTAGTGACTTGATCTGAACTGCAAGATTGCTCCTTATAGCTGACCAGGTATAAATAAGCCCTTGAGAACTATGCTGTGTACAACTTTCTCCATCACACATGGTTTCCTTTATTCTACTTTAGTATTAGAGGAAAACAGTGAGTCAAGGAAGAGAATATGGGAAGTGAGGAAATAAGGAATATGAGGAAGCCAGGCAACAGAATTCCTCCAAAAAATATGCATACACAGATAATAGAGCTGTTATATATTCTACATTCACCAGAATATATTACATTTACCTGCATAAACACAATATATTACACTTACCCATAAAAATATTTAGCCCATATATATTATATGTAAAAATTGATTGAGCCCCTGTACTAGACCTATAATAGGTACTCCCTAAATATTTCAACTAGATGAATGAAAATATACTTACCGTCACAGCTGTACACTGTGGCTATGAAACTAAGATGAACTGCTAATTTTCATCAGGATAAAGATAAATGGTTGGTAATTTTCATCCAGTTAGAAATGGCCCACCAGGTTCAGAAGACTCCAGAGGAACCTATAACCTAGAGTCACAAGTACAACCAAGTGTGACCTAATTGGCACAAATTAACTGATTTTTCTGTAACATGTGCCAGAATCCGTTTAATTCTAAAAATCCTGTTCCTGGGCCTTAGCGCCATCTTCTGAGAAACCTCCGTGCCATGCAAGCGAAGTGGAGGAAGAAGTGAGTGTGCGGCGTGAAGCACAAAAGAAGAAAAGTGAGACAAAGGTCCAAGTAAACCTGTACACCCATGGAAGCCACAGGAGCAGAAACAAGGGAAGCCAGAGGCCAAGGATGCTGGTAAAAGTTGCTGGACTGCATGCTCACTGTCTAGAACTTGTCTCAATGGATCTAGAACATCAATGGCCATTTGGATCACCTTGACCACCTTGCTCATATCAAAACAGTCCCTTTTGGTCCTTTGCCCTGGACCTGTGACTTTCTGGACTAGTTCTGTTCTCAGTTGTGGCTGAATGTAACACGTATACAATGCATCATCTCTTCTGCTGTCTTAGCTGAAGGAAAAAAGAATACTGCTCCTGCAACTCAAGCACACACTGTTGCTTTGTCCCCGTTGTCATAGGTAAACTCCACTCTCTAAGAAGGGCAGTCATCGTGGAATAGAGGAACAAGTATTTGCCTCGAATCAGAAGTCAGGGCTCTGTAACTCACAAGCTGAGGCTACCTGTTCCAGTCCCTTCTGTCCAGATCTTTACTGCTTAGTCTGTAAACTGCATAGTTGGATTTAACAATCCATAAGGTCCCTTCAAGTTATGCGTAATTTCATTTAGTTTTTGCATTTACTTACACCCTGCCAAATCAACAAGGTTAATAAAATACAAAAGTAGGACTAAAGGGCAAAAGGAAAAGGAAAATATGCTAACAATCAGCCTAACACAATTGGCAATTAAATTTCTATTGGCTCTGAGCAATCAGGGCAAAATTATACACGTAAGTTTCACAACTTTCATTTTTAGAAAGGGAGAAACTTTCCTTTTTCTTAAGGTATAATCTTCTATGGTTATAATTCTTGCCCTAGTTGAGAAGATAAACTGTGACCCTAGTTCACAGAATCCTCCCCCAGCAAGAAACACTTCTGTATATTCCTCTAGGTAAAGCCTAAACATTCCAATGACACCATTTTTCACAGGCAATGAAATGTCACGGAGAGGTCACTCGGTGCCACACAACTGGGGAAATCAGAACACAGAGAAATTAAATAATATTTCAGAGGCCACCCAGCTAGGCATGAACAGCAGAGAGATTAAACACCCAAGAGCTCCTGACCTCAGGTCAGCGCCTGGTTTTAGGTAACACACCCCTGGCAGTGGAGGGGCAGCCCAGGTACACGTGCACAGAGCTGAGGATCCAAGGAATCTGACACGAGCTGCAGAAAGCACAAGAGATGTGAAAGGCAGAGAGCACTGGGGTCTTCTGGGGGCACGTGCGGGTCCCTTTCACTCCATCCCATTGCTTTCACCACAGCGCAGTTTTAACCTGAATTAAGTGTGAAGTTTACTTCTTCTGCGCAAGACTCTTCCAGGTGGGGCACCCATGGGGGCTGAAGCATCAGTACATCTGCAAGACGGCACTGGGTGTTGTCCGAGACTCTTATTGGACATCACCATGGGTTAAAGGCTGGGAAACATCTGGCTCCAGTGGAGACAGCGACGGCCCCCTACCAACCTCAGACACAATCCAGGCCTGTCAACTCCCCGCTTAAGGCATCCTTTTGCCCCAAGGAGGTGACTCCAGGGATTGAGGTCACCAAAACAATGATTACAAGGAACACCTATTAAGAATAAATTTTGACAGCAATTGGAAGGAACATTTCCCTCCTTTCCTGGTCTCAGGGAAGAGTCCTGAGGCTCCTCAGTGAATTAATATTCGCTGGCCCTTCTTCTGATCTCAGTAGCGGTAAAGTCTGAGAAAGAGCGCTGGAATACAGCTTCCAGAGAAAACCTACTATTCAGGTGACCACCCTGAAGAGCGATTTTTTCCAAAATAACTTGCCTACCAGTGCTTCCATCCCTCACTCAAGTCTTTTCCCCATTAGCCAGCAGGGGCGACACTTCCAATAAGCATCCCAAAATCGTCATTTTATACTTCTACCATATCTGTACAGGGTCTTAGAAATGAAAGGAACCTTAAGAAACACGTGTGGCCACTGGAATAGCAAAACAGCTAAGCCACAGCTTGTTAGTGGAAACTGGTTAATAGGCCTTGGCTATCCCAGTTTAACTGGGGCTTTCTCCTTTCATTCATCTTTTCTCAACAAACATTTATTGCATGTCTACAAAGGCAAAAGGTAACACAGGCATTCATGCTCTGACTCTGAAAACTCCTGTCTCAGAAGTGGCACACACCCTTTCTGCTCACACTTCATGTGACAAAGCAAGTCACTGGCCAACTGCAACAGTCAGGGATAGATTAACCTCCCCTGGAAAAGGCATCAAATTTGTTCACAGTAAGATAGTCCTCCACCAGATCCTGAGATCCAGGACAAGGCTTGATTTCACGCAGACTATTTAAGGAGCTAGGACCCCAGGAGACGAATCATCCACTAAAATGGGGGCAATGACAACTCTTCCTTCCTCAACCCAAACTAGAGACATTCTGAAGGCATGGACACCAGTCAGGAGCACGGGGAGGGAAGAGTTCTCTGGAAGCTCTTTGGGGAGAAGAACGCTTTTTCCATTCTGGGAATTTAAGGACATACATACATGAGCCCCTGACACATGACCTGAAATTTTCCATGTATACACAACTGTTCAACCAGATGGGTACAAAGTTGTGAGGATGAAACATACCACCATGATGGCGTCCAGTCTTGTCCCTCTCCAATATTCTAGACCCTGGAGCCAGAATGATCTTTTTAAAATAGAAATCTGGATGCAGACATAGAGAATGGACTTGAGGACACGGGGAGTGGGATGCGTAAGCTGGGATGAAGTGAGAGAGTGGCCTGGACATATATACACTACCAAATGTAAAATAGATACCTAGTGGGAAGCAGCCTCATAGCACAGGGAGATCAGCTTGGTGCTTTGTGACCACCTAGAGGGGTGGGATAGGGAGGATGGGAGGGAGGGAGATGCAAGAGGGAAGAGATATGGGAACATATGTCTATGTATAGTTGATTCACTTTGTTATAAAGCAGAAACTAACACACCTTGTAATGCAGTTATACTCCAATAAAGATGTTAAAAAAAAAAAGAAATCTGGTTGTATTTTCCCACTCCGTCATCCACCTTCCCATGCCCAACTTTCCATTGATCAACACACGTCCATAGCTTCTTCATATTTTTACTCTAAATATTAAAATCTTAACTAATGGTTTCCTGCTCTCTCTGCCCCCGGCACACTGGCCTTCCTTTAGTTCCTCAAGATGATCATGCTTCTTCCATCTGCAGAGCCATTCCACATACCACTTCCACTTTCTGGAATGCTCTTCCCTACCTTCTTCATCCAGATAATTCCTACCTTTTTTAGATCTTGGCTTATAGCTGTTCTCTTCTGAAAGTTTTCCTTGGTCTCCCCAACCAAGTCAATTTCTCTAGATTACTCATACAACAAATCTTTTTTAACACCTACTAAGTGCCAGGCATTATCCTACTTGCTGGGAGCATAAAGGAAACACAACAGTCAGTATGGCATCAGGGACAATAAACAATAGATATAAATCTTCTATGGGTATGATAAGTGCAACGACCACAAATAAATAGGGTAAAAGGCAAAAGAACAGGAGCACTATCTTAGATAAAGTGGTCAGGGAATTCTCTTCTAAGGAGGAGACAACTAACAAAGCTCCAAATGCAGTGAAGGACCACGCAATGCTTTCTGGAAGGAAAAGTTCCAGGGAGAGGGAACGATGAGTGACAAGTTCCTAAAGGTAGACTGTCAGAAGAACAGCCACAGGTTATGATTTATCTCCATGCTGTGTATCTTGTCTTAGCACTTATCACAGTTGTTATTAAAAACATTTGTATTATCTGATTAATGCTCATTGCTCTTCTAGACTGTTACTTCTAATGACATAGGACAGGAACTGTGTCCATTTTTTTGCTCGCCATTGAACACTGGATCTCCTGTGTCTTGCCTGCTGCCCAGAATATAATAGATCTTTGATAAACATTTGTAGAATGAATGAAGAAATGATGACAAAATGAATGAATGATGAAGCAGATCCCTAGATGGCCACAAAAAGTAGGTGTTGCCTGGGCCCCACCCATATACCCTCAGAACTTACTATAAATGCCAAGAGCTATTTACTTGGCAAATCTCTGCCCGTGGACTTTTATTCTGACCAAGATAGCATGTTTGGCCAATGAGTTTCAGAGAGATAATGTCCCCAGAAACAACCCTCTACCAAAGCTGGATGGAATAACTCTTAGGCAATGGTTCTCAGCCCTGGGCAATTTTGCCCCCTAGGGGACATTTGGCAACGTCTGGAGACCTTTTGGGTTGTCACAACCCTGGAGGGGGGTGGGGGTAGTGGGAACAGGAAGATGCTACTGGCATTCAGTGGGTAGAGGCCAGGGATGCTGCTTAAACATCTGACAACACGACCCCTACAACAATAAATGATGCAGCCCAAAATGTCAACCGTGCTGAGGGTGAGAAAGCCTACTCTAAGGACATATATTCTACACAGTCTCCCAAAGAGCCGAGCTCCAGGTGCCCACAGTGGTAGCTGGTGTGATCACACACCACTTCCCGGCTTTCTTCCCTTCCCTGTCTCACTTCCCGCTCCCCTAGTGGTGTTTTCCAGATCACCTCCCAAACCAACTATTTGCCCGCAAATCACTGTTTCGGGTTTAGCTTCTGTCCAAACCCAAACCATAAAATATTCCTCAAACCTTGTATTTCTCAGCAACCAGTCTCTCCTACCCTTTGGCTATGTAATAAGCCATAGGGCTGGCCTAGGAAACCCCAAGGAATAAGCAAGTGATATTGGCTTCTGAAAATGGCAACAGATGGGCTGCAGCTCTTAAGGAAAGGCTGTGCCACTTGATAAAGTGTCTGGTTTGGGAAAAGACACTCTTTTCCCACAGGTATCTCTGGAGAGTCACTCCGTTTAGATAGTTACCTGGCATAAGACTGTGAAAGGAGAAAGAATGCTGGAGCAGGAGATCAAAGACCTGGTTTAAATCCCGCCTCTGCTGCTAATTAGATCCCTCTCCTGGCCAGATGGCTAACTTGTCTTATATTCAGTTTGCCCATCTTAAAATGAGTTTGCTGGGTGTGATGACCACTGAGGATTCTTTGAGCCCTAGCATTCTACAATTGCAAAGAAAATCACTCACCTTCCATGCCCCCTCCACCATGGCGCGAGCACTGTCTGCTCTGCCCAGATGGCTCTTCCCTTCTCGACCAACCACGCTTTCCCAGGGCAGCACTCCAGGTGCCAGGCCTCTCTTCCCCTCTCCTCTTCTGTTAACACTGATCGCACCCACAAGCTTGCAGTTCAGTTCAGCTCTTAAAAATCGGCACGTCTCTGGGCTTCATTTCCTAGAGGCAAACCAAGGCACAAAGACATTTGTTCACTTTCTCAAGGTCGCAAAATTACAAAACTCATTCCAAGTCCATGATCCCACCTCCACCCCACCCTCACTTGAACAACTGGACAAATACACCTGAGCATGCGCTTGTTATATATTGGGTGTGGGGGTTCAAGGGCAAAGGGAAAAATAACTTAAACCCTTTCTCCTATTTAATGGAAATAGTTAGGGGATAGAGTATTCTGACTGAGAATTACCAAGCATGTGCTGTATAGATGATCAATTTTTGAAGAATTAGAAAACAAAAGCCCACCTACTTTGAAACCCACACTACAGATAAGTATATATTTTCTTAATGGTTCCAAAGGTGTTTCAAGATGACAGAAATATTAAGAATGCCTACCATGGGTTTGGCTCCATGTCATTTATAGTCTCAGTTTTCAAAAGGTTTGTATCACAGCCACTATGGAGAACAGTATGGAGGTTCCTTAAAAAACTAAAAATAGGACTACCATACAACCCAGCAATCCCACTACTGGGCATATACCCTGAGAAAACCATAATTCAAAAAGAGTCATGTACCACAATGTTCATTGCAGCTCTATTTACAATAGCCAGGACATGGACGCAACCTAAGTGTCCATCCACAGAGGAATGGATAAAGAAGATGTGGCACATATATATACAATGGAATATTACTCAGCCATAAAAAGAAATGAAATTGAGTTATTTGTAGTGAGGTGGATGGACCTAGAGTCTGTCATACAGAGTGAAGTAAGTTAGAAAGAGAAAAACAAATAATACAAATAATGTATGCTAATACATATATATGGAATCTAAAAAAAAAAAAAAAAAGAACATGAAGAACCTAGGGGCAAGACAGGAATAAAGACGCAGACCTACTAGAGAATGGACTTGAGGACATGGGGAGGGGGAAGGGTAAGCTGGGACAGAGTGAGAGAGTGGTAGTGTATATATGGACACATATATACTACCAAATGTAAAATAGATAGCTAGTGGGAAGCAGTCGCATAGCACAGGGAAATCAGCTCAGTGCTTTGCGACCAGCTAGAAGGGTGGGATAGGGAGGGTGGGTGGGAGGGACGGAGATGCAAGAGGGAAGAGATATGGAGATATATGTATAACTGATTCATTTTGTTATAAAGCAGAAACTAACACACCATTGCAAAGCAATTATACTCCAATGAAACTGTTAAAAAAATAAATAAAATTAAAAATTTTTTTAAAATGGTAAATGGTTTTATAAAAAAGTTCTAAATACTTTATTACTAAAGTAATATACTCACTTAGAAATATTTAATTTATAAAAAAGTACATAAAATACATGAAAATAAAATTGCCTACAATTTCACACCTAGAGACCACCATTGTTTATGTTTTCATGTAATTTTCTTCCAACTGTTCAGACATTTTTAATGAAAATTGAGATAATTATTGTCTAATATACATACATTTCCTGTATCTTACACTTTTCACTTCTCACTGTATCATGAGCATTTAAGCAAAGATTCCTATTTGTTTAATCGTTGCATAATATTCCATTTACCAGTCAATGACAAATTGATTTAACTCAGCCCTTATTACTAATGCTTAGGTTGAATCCTATTTCTCAACTTGTATAGAACTCTCTCTGAGTCTCTGATAGATTCCAAGAAACAAAATCATTGGGTCAAAGGAAATAAACCTTTTTAAGGTTTAGAGAAGGTTTAAAAGCAATTAAAGCCAGGAATTATTTAGTACTTGTCTCATTCATCCTTAACTTGCTGAGCACAAATTAACCTAATCCTGGGGTGAGGCACAGATTTGACTGAATTCTTCTTCTTCACCTTGAGACCTATACTAGAGTTATGGTCTCTTCGAACTGGGTCTTTAGGAAGAGTTTAGCAATGCCATTTTTAGAGAAAGGGGATTCCTGGGGTACTGCTGATATTCTCTTTCTTCATCTGATGGGGTTACATAGTTGTATTCAGTTTATAAAAATTCATTGAGGGGCTTCCCTGGTGGCGTAGTGGTTGAGAGTCTGCCTGCCAATGCAGAGGACACGGGTTCGTGCCCCGGTCCGGGAGGATTCCACATGCCGTGAAGCGGCTGGGCCCGTGAGCCATGGCCGCTGGGCCTGTGCGTCCGGAGCCTGTGCTCCGCAACGGGAGAGGCCACAGTAGTGAGAGGCCCGTGTACCACAAAAAAAAATAAATAAATTCATTGAGCTCTACACCTACAATTTGTATACTTTTATGGATATATGTTATACTTCAATAGAAAGTATGCTTAGAAAAAAAGTTAATGCTTCTTGGAGTCATTAACTATGAATTTCCTCAAGAAAGTCCTCAGCAGCCAAGAAACCCTTGCAATCTTGGGAATAAAATACTGTGTGTATTTGAAAACCATTAGGTATTTTTTAGATGTAAAGAATTACCACTATCATTGCCTGAGTGAAGTCATTCAATGCTAATACATGAATAAGGCAATACTCTCAGAGGGCATTTTTATTTTGTAGTCAACTTAAGTGATTCTGAAATCGGTGAGTTGATAGGTAGGGTGACAGAACCTTTGAAGAGGGTTCTTTCCTGTCCAGACCTCCTCTGGCTCCCTCTCCCAAAGAATAAGTACATGTCATCAGTCCACTCAGACTCTAGTTTTAGAATCTAGAATTCCAAATCCAGAATTCTACATTCAGAAAGGGCACACCCTTTGGCAAGATCATCAATAACCGGAGTCAGTTTCTCACCTATAAAACAGTGAACAAAGCCAATACCTAAGGTTGGGAAGGGTGCTTACAACAAGAGGACACCTGGCTAAGGTGTCTGGTGAGGGGTGACTTCCAGTACTCACCATGCATCCTGGCTAGAGGTTACACCCACTTAGAGGAAGGGGGACCTTTTTCTAACCTAGACAAAGATGCCAAATGTGCTACCAGAGGTTCTGCCTCGGAGTACCCTCACCTTAACCTTCTGTGATTTAGGTACATGAATCTATGCTGCCACCTAGCATCCTCCATCTCCCTCACTTTCAGGCCAGGCCCTGTAGATAGACGAGATTGATCCGCCATGACATACAGTGTGTATTAGTTAGGTAAGAGGTCACAACCATACAACATGGGTTTGACATTAGTTCTAAGACAAGCCCTGTCATCCTTCTGCTCTGAACATGATCCCCAGAGACCCTGGGCTCTGCCTGGACATCTGTGATGGCTGATCTTATGTGTCAACTTAAATAAACTATGGTGCCCAACTGTTTGGTCAAACACTAATCTAGATATTGCTATGGAGGTATTTTTAGAATGTGATTAACATTTATGATCAGCAGACTTTAAGTAAAGCAGAGTGCCCTCTATAATGTGGGTGGGCCTCATCCAATCAGTTGAAGGGCTCAAGAGAAAAGACCGAGGTTTCCTGAAGAAGAAATTCTGCCTCCAGACTGCAATATAGAAATTCTGCATGAGTATCTAGCCTGGTGGCCTCCCTACAGATTTCAGACTTGCTAGCCACTGCAACCTCATGATTAATAAATCAGTAAAACAATAAATTAATAAATCCCTCTCTCTCTCACACATACCCACACACACAGAGATATATATCAACAGGATACACATGTATCCTATTAATTCTGTTCTCTGGAGAACACTGACTAATATAGCATCTGCGAACTGCAGCCTCTCCAGTGGAGCAAGGCCCACTGAGAAACCTCCACGTTCTCAGGAGACCTCTCATTGGAAGAAATGGCCAGGAGCACAGTGATGCATCGCAATCCAAAAAAGTAGAAACCTACAAATGCAGGAACCCCATTTTAACAGTCATTTTAGAGGCCTTTGCAAAGCTTCTAATAACAAATACAATCTCAGGATAGATCATTTAAACAAAATATCCAAGCAGGAAGGGTAAGGCTTTGGGGGTCAGTGTCATAACGTGATTTCATGACCATTTTTAATCCTTTAGGAAGTGATTTTTACATGCGTGCTTTCAGTTGATCTGGCAGTACATCTCGGGAATAAAGTCATGAACTCAAATCTCATTAAATTCTGGTCATTTGAGACAAATGGAATAAAACATTTGGAGAAAAAGATAGTGTTCTGCCACTGGAGCCCATATGATTTCATAGGGCTTTCTCTAGATCCCTGGGAAGTCTGCATTTTAAAAGCAAAGGGAACATCCAAAAATAGTTCAAATAAGAACACCTTCCCTTGATTTTTATGAGCAGGCCCAGAGTATGAAATGGCATGTAAGGTCTACTAAAAAAAAAAAAAAAAGATATATTTAGGAATTACAATCAATCATTTTCCTTCCTCCCCTCCCTGCCCTCCTTAATCTTTCTGGCAGATTAATCTGAAGAACTCTGCCCAACCATCTCATTTCCTGTGTGCACACACCCTGTAGACACATATAAGCAGATCACTATCACTCTGGGAGTGATCATGGACCAAATGTTATTTTCACCTTCTCCAGCTTCACACTGTCTCATTCTGAAGACTCTGGCTATCAGTCTGTCCTTCACATCTTGGTGGTATTTTTAGCACCATTTCCCTTCAGATCTGCCTTTCTCCTGTCAGAATACCCTGGCAAAGGGATAGATGCCTTCTACTTTTTCTACCTTCAGCAGTTAATGTTCATTCAGAGGAAAAATTCTTGAGTCTTGGTAGAGTAGCCCCAGTCATCTGTTATGTCTGCCATTGAGGATGAAGGTGAGGAGGAGGAGAAAGTGGCAGTAAAGAAGCCAAGATACAGGCTTCCCTGGTGGCGCCGTGGTTAGGGGTCCACCTGCCAATGCAGAGGACACGGGTTCGTGCCCTGGTCTGGGAAGATCCCACATGCCGCGGAGCGTCTGGGCCCGTGAGCCATGGCCGCTGAGCCTGCGTGTCCGGAGCCTGTGCTCCGCAACGGGAGAGACCACAACAGTGAGAGGCCCGCGTACCGCAAAAAGAAAAAACAAAAAAAAAGACTGGTGCTGAATCACCGTCTACTCATACAAATGTTTTACAAAATTACTACCCTGGGGTTATTTTTTATAGGTCTTTGGCCCTCCTCTTCCCTCTCCTATCCCATGGAGCTAATCTTATAACCTTTCACCCAGATCAGAATCATGTGCCTGATGAACAAGATATTTTTTTTTTAATTTATTTATTTATTTTTGGCTGTGTTGGGTCTTCGTTTCTGTACGAGGGCTTTCTCTAGTTGTGGCAAGCGGAGGCCACTCTTCATCGCGGTGCACGGGCCTCTCACTATCGTGGCCTCTCTTGTTGCGGAGCACAGGCTCCAGACGCGCAGGCTCAGTAGTTGTGGCTCACGGGCCTAGTTGCTCTGTGGCATGTGGGATCTTCCCAGACCAGGGCTCGAACCCGTGTGCCCTGCATTGGCAGGTGGACTCTCAACCACTGCGCCACCAGGGAAACCCAAGATATTTTTTAAGTGAAAGAAAAAAAAATAATGACCACCTATGTCATGGTACACAAGGTTTACAGATTGTAGAAAACACATTACTGTTAGTGTTTGATTGTAATAAACCTTCTCCAAATCAGTGATACTCATCATTACAACAGTCTTTCTTTGAAACTCCAGGAATGAAGCTCTGAACCAGAGCAGCTCATCTCAACTACACATAATAATTATAATGACAGCGCTCCTATTTGACAAGTTAAATTCACAAGCAAGGAACTCTACATCCATTTACAATAGTGAAAGAAACAACAAAAAAATCCTGCTACCTAATAAAGAGCAGTTTAACAAGCAACAGTTTTCCTTTGACATAGACTGACAGGGAAGGAGCTTAAAGAGGAAGTCACAGCCTCCAGAGGATATCCTGCTCACCTGAGGCTGAGATGTGGTCAGTCAACCTAGAATTCACTAGCTAGGAATTCCTCAAAAAAATGCCCATCCTTCACAGTGCTGGATAAGCTCAGATCCTGAGTCACAGCTTGAGGGACTGTCTTAGTCTGTTCGGGCTGTTGTAACACAAATACGATACACTGGGCAGCTCAAACGACAGACAGTTATTTCTCACAGTTCTGGAGGCTGGGAAGTCCAATATCACAGCATCTGCAGATTTGATGTTTGGTGAGAACCTGCTTCCTGGGTCATAGACCTCCATCGTCTCACTGTGTCCTCACATGGCAGAATGGCCAAAGAGCTCTCTAGGGACTCTTCTAAAGGGCACTAATCCCATTCATGAGGACTCCACCCTCATGACCTAATCACCTCCCAAAGGCCCCACCTCCAAATACCATCACATTGGGGGTTAGGCTTTAACATATGAATTTGAGGGACACAAACATTTAGTCCATTGCAGAAACTGAGTCCCCAGACTTGCCAGTGCTGAGTGAACTTGAGCAGCTTACTAAAACTTGCTGCTGCCTTGTTCTCTCCATCTGCGAAATGGAGAAACTACCCACATTACAGCACTGTTATGGGAACAAATGGTTTCATGTGTGAGGACATCTAGTAAACTAGCAAGATAACATTCAGCAATTAGGGAAGGCATCATGGCAGAGGGATTCTCCAGAGTTTTAAAAAGGAACAGGGTCTTAACAGGTAAAAGGAAGGGGAACCACGTGACAGGTAATGATCATGAGAGTAGCAAAGACAATATAAGCACCATGGGTGAATTAGACTCATGGGGGCAGGGCAGAGTACTGGAGTCATGGGAAATAGGCTTCCTATTTGGATGTCCAAGGAATCTTGGGATTAATATTTTACAAAGTATTATTTTGCATAAAAGTTTCAGAAAATCTTAAACCACACAAAATGCTAATTTTCCATAAGACATGCATGTTCCCACACAATTTTATCGACAAGCAATCTTCCCCTTCACTCTGCAGCCTTTGATTAGTCCCTTGAGTCACTAAACCAGAGGTTCTCAAAACATGGACCTCAGACCAGTAGCACCAACATCACCTGTTACAGTGTAGGCAGAATAATGTTCCTCAGAGATGTCCATGTCCTAACCCCTGGGACCTGTGAATACATCATGTTTCACAGCAAGGAGGAATTAAGTTTGGAGATGAAATTAAGGCTGTGAATCAGCTTGCTTTAAAATAAGGAGATTACCCAGGTGAGTCCAATGTCATCACAAGGATCCTTATACAAGGGAAGAGGAGAGCAGAAGAGTTAAGAACCAGAGAGATGATGTCCTGAGAAAGACTCAACTCAACTGCTGGCTTTGAAGATGGAAGGGAGCCATGGGAAGGCAGGCAGCCTCTAGAAGCTGGAAGGTGCAAGGAAATGGATTCTCCCCCAGAGCCTCCACAAAACCCTACCGACACCTTGATTTTAGCCCAGTGAGACCCATTTTGGACTTCTGTCACTCCAGAACTCTAAGATAATAAATCTGTGTTGTTTTAAGCCACTGAGTTTGTGATAATTTGTTACAGCAGCATTAGAAAACTAATACACCTGGAAAGTTGCTAAAAAGGTACATTCTCTGGCCACATTCCAGACCTACTGAATCAGAAAATCTGAGGGCGGGGCTCAGCAGTCTGTCTTTAAACAAGCCTGGAAGTAATTCTAATGCATGCTGAGGTTTCAGAACCGTGCACTAGACTAAACAATCAGTTATTTCCCTGAGGCAAACGCACTCCAACACACACACCCATGAAAACTCAACACTGACAATTAATGACTTGATTAACCATGATAAAATCTACCAGTGTCATGTCCTGCCTTGACAAGTATAGAATAGGAAGTCCAGCCAAATCATTGGTGATTCAGAATCCTTCCCAACCCAGGTCTTCATTTGGAATACCTGTAATAAATGTGTCCTAGTCCCTGGGAGCTCCGTTTTTAATTCATTTTGGATGCCAAATAGACTGTTATTGGAGGTGGAGTCACTTGCTTCTTTCTTACTAAACTTGAGTAACGGGGGGAAATGTGGGTGGATGAGGGCCCCAGTAAATCATGGATTTATGATGGCGTATTCCAGAAAGAAGAGGTAGACTTGATTTCATAGACTCTTAGTCATGGAGGGATGGGGATTCTTATGAAGAACCATGAAGCTGGTTTCTCCACCTAGAGTGTAGGTCCTGCTCGCCCCACAACCATAGCATTGCCATCAAGTGGTCAGTTAGCCTCAGCTTGAATATCTCCCATGATGAGGAACTCACTACCGTCTGTGGCAAACTATTCCATTCTGAGAGGGCTCTAATGGGAGACCTAAGTTCCCTTCATGTGACAGCTGCTGTTCTTTGGACCTCATGCTTGATTTCATTTTGGCCTACACAGCCTTCTTTGAAGTCTCAGGTATACACTCACATGCAAGACTGAAATAAGACTAGGTTGCAACCTCCAATACATACATTGGCTTGTTTTCTCGGCACTATTAGCCTCTACTGACCTCAAAGGGAGGCATGTGTGTGAGCTGGGCAGGAGGTAGACGTGGGCCCTGTTAAAGACAAAGTGCTTTAAAAGCCTTTGATGAAAGGCATTACAGCTTGAAAGGGTTGTTTCTGAAATACTACACCTCCCTTTTAAGAACTCTTAAGATCTGGAGGGTGATACTCTCTCACCCCAGAAGAATTCAAGCATGAATTTTCTTAGAGCCACCAATTAAGAATCCAATTCCATCTCCCTCAGATGCTCATTTCCACCAAAATTACCTACTTGGATTTTTTTTTCATTTTTTTTTTAAGAAATAAACTAAACCATGTTGAAAATATCTCAGAATTAAATAACCATTAGATGGGACAAATTAAGATCTAAAAGCCCAATAGCTCTACTTAATACACATAACTATAAATAGAAAGAAAACCCCAAGTCATCCTAGCTTTACTTATTATCAATCCAATTATTTTGTGCATCTATTATGTGCCAGTCACTAAGATAGGTACCAGAATACAATGACGAACTAGACACGGTACCTGCCCTCCTGAGGCTTGGAGATCCATTTAAACATCAACCCGTCTATATTCACATGATCCTGTGGCATTAAACTTCCAGACACTTCTACCATTTATAAAATAATTCAGGGAAATGTGGTTGTTGGATCGGGGTGCCCCTGGATACTTGAATCAGATGGCTAAATGATGTGATGCATTATTTTTAGAGAAGGAAGCTAGAAACCCAAGATTAAATGGTCCTTGGATTTTTCTGGATGTTGCATGTTAAATACATAAAAGAATCTCATTTTTGTCCATCGCTATATGGGTTTCTTTATGAAAATAACTGCACTAGGGTCCAAGAGAGGCTTATTTAACAGAATTCATGGGGTTTTTTCTTTCTTACTCTGTCCCAATGTTTATTCCATCCACACAGAGTTCAAACTTGCTGGCCAGTGTCGCTGGATATCAGCAGTAATTTGTGAGCCCACAGTATTCCCTGTGACCCCTGCCAATCACTGGGGCCTAGCTTCCCTCATTCCACTTTTTACCAAAAAAAAAAAAATGTATGAACTACCAACTGCTGTCAAAGCACTAGCCCTCACATCACTACCCTGGAGTGCTGCATCATCTGTGGATTCTCCTACACACCTAATCCTGAGAGATCAGAAGATGCTTGAGGCTTGTGAATTCTTCTATAAAAACAGAAAAGCTGCTCTTCTGGGTCAGGATACTAGCTGTGACAGAGACCCCAAAAAGCATCTTATGGAAGGTCAGAGGTGTCCTCTTTGTTGTGAACTCAAAAACTCAGATCAGAGCTCAAAAACAAAACAAAAAACCTCTTCCCTCCACAGTCAGTTCTATCAACCACAAACATATAAGCCTTATGGATTTATATTTTCAGAGATTGCCTCAATTCTTGAGTAGTGAGAAACAAAAGTGTATTATCCACTATATGAAGTGGGACTTCCTTATATTATGCAAAGCTTACCTTTCAAGGACTACTTCTTTAGAAATTCAGGACATCTGAATTTCTTCATTATGGCATCCTCTAAGACTTTACCTTTTTGGGCTGAATAATACTGACCTTTTCACTCTGTTTTCATAAAACCAGCTCCTGCCTCTCCCCACCCACTTCCATCTCTTCACTCTCCCATATTCATGCTTAGATCTTATTTATGTCCCCATAACCATTCTCTTCCAGAAGCATTTTTTCTTTCTTGTGGCACAGTGTTTGGGCTCAAAAGCAGCACCACAGTTGCTGGGGTGAACCCATCTTTCTCTTCCATGATGGTAAGACAATGCTGTTTAGTTTCCGACACCCTTAAATGACAACCAGAATTCGTTGGCTTTTTGCAGCCAATGTCCTCATTGGTTCACATGCCCTTTTCTAGATTGTATCTGGTAATCCAGAGTCTATTATTCCACCTGAATGGTTTGGATTATTTTCCCACAAATTCAAGATGTTTATCTATTTTTGAACAAGAAAATGTTATGATCTTCATCACGTTATTGTTTGAGATGGCATCTAGGCTAGAAGAAACAATGGCTGATATGCTCACTAAAGCAAGCTGCCATGTCATAGGGACAAGAAACAGCCCTGGGAGAAGGCAGCATGTAGAGAGGCCCATATGGAGAGGAAACATCTTGCCAGTCCCCTCTTGACAGCCATGTGGGTGAGCCACCAGAGAAGTGGGTCCTCCAGCCCCTGCCAAGCCTTCAGGTGATTCCAGCACCCCAGGATCTGAGTCTTCCAGCTGAAATCACAGAAAACATCATGGAGCAGAGACAAGCCACCCATACTATGCCCTCTCTGAATTCCTGACCCACAGTAACTCTAAGATAATAAATGATAATTGTTGTTTTAAGATACAAGCATTTGGGGGTAATTTTCTACACCATGGTTGATAACTATATCATGATGTATATGTATGCAAAGATAACTTTTCCTAAAAAGCAAAAAAAAATTACAGTTCAAAATTCAATATAGTGGCTACCTCTGCAGGGAAGGCAAAAGACCAGGATAGGATAAGAGGACACAAATAATTGCTAAATAATTGGTAAAGATTTGCCTATTGGTTGGATGGTATGTTTTTAATAGGTAAATAGATGAATGGCTGGCTAGATAGATGGATGGAATGTCCAGACAGATAGATAGATAGGGACGACCTTGTATGGTCCAATGATGAGAGTGTGTCATGAGCCAAGGATTGTGTTTAATCCAATTTAAACACCTGAGATCCAATGATAAGGAAAGAAGAGAAGAGAGGGAAGAGAAAGGAGAAGTGATGAAGGACGGAAGAGAGGAAGGAAGGGAGGGAAGGACGGAGGGAGAGAGGGAGAAGAAAGTGAAGATATTAGTTCTTACCTGATAAAATTTGCAAATGTTTCCACCCTTCACCCAACATGTCTACTCTTGGGTGTATACCCTAGAGCAGCTCTTACACAAGAGAATATGTATAATATTCACAGAAGCATTTTATAGAAGCAAAAAACTAGAAATATACCAAATATCCAGCAATTGTAAAATGAATAAACGCATGGTGGTTATTCAGAGAGTAGAACACTACACAGCAATGAATACTAATGATAAACAGCACGGGTGAATCTCCACTCAACTTCAGGGATAAACATCTAGATAAATATCTAAATATATGGCTTTCTGCAATGATAATAATGTTCTAGAGCATGATGTTAAGCAAAAGAAGCAAGACAAGAAACGATTCCATTTCTATGAAGTTAAAACACAGACAAAAATAAACAATATACTGATTAGAGATGAATCTATGGTTGTAAAACTGCAGTGAAAAGCATGAAAATAGGCAAGATTCAGACTGGTGGCTGGGGAGACAGGGAGATTCAATAGTATTGGAAATATTCTCATTCTTAAGCAGGGTTGGGGAGAGATCCACAGGTGTTCATAATTTTTATTATTAAACCGTGTGCAGATGTTGTACACACTGTATGTACCATGAATTTTAAAAATAAAGATATGGATGTAAAGCAACAAAACAGGGACTTAGCATCACATGAAAGGACTCAAACAGCAGAATTTCCTTCTAGCACAGTGAACGCCTTGTCCTTTCAATGTCCCCAGAATCAGGTCTGCAAGAAACCCCCGCATCCCATGTTTTATCTTTGCTCCTCGGAATATAAAAAGAAAACAAAACACGTTTATTCCATAACTTTACAATAGCAGCACCGTGTTACACCTTCATACCAGTAGTTCTGCAGCTCTGCTCTGTGGGTTGTCAGGTCAGTATTTAATGACACATGGTGCAATGAACAGAATATTGGATTGGGGATGAGAGGCCAGAACTCTGGGGCCTGCCGAATCCCTCCCCAGCCTGGATGACTTTGGCAAAATCAGTTCACCTCTCTACCCGGCTGCTTCAGAAGAGCCACTAGGGATAACCAGAGCTGCTCCATTTATAAATTATTTCATGTTGGACTTCTTGGTTTGATTCCTTTTGAAGAAAAGATTGCACTGCTTTAAAAAGAGAAAAATTTCAAAAACCTCTAGACTGAATGATCCCTAATATTTTCTTGCTCTAACATTTTAGAATTCTGTGCTTTGTCAAAGCCATGTTACCGCACCTGGCACAATGTTAGAAGGGCTGATCAAAAGGGTACTTACAACTAGGTCACAGAGTTGGCCTCTTCTAGAAAAATTCTAAATATTTTGGGCCAACAACAATGGATTATTCCAGAAGTTCTCTAGCAAGGCAACTCAGGCTTCGCTTCCTTGGTTCCCCTTCAGAACCTACCTGACCCTTACTCTACTGGGGAATCTGACAGCAAATCTGACGAACTCATTGAATCACTATTCGAGAGAGATCATGGGAGAGGGGCTGTAGATGAGGGGCGTTCTCTGCAAGGGAGAGAACTGCATGGGAACTTTCACAAGAGTTCCTGGGGGCCCACAGCTCTCTTGTCTGTCCTTGTCCCTCTTATGTCTTTAGCCCTCAGGCCCATCAGCCATGCTGTCCTCAGGGTCTTCCTCCTCTGTCCTCCACCCATTCTTCTTGTGTTTTTCTTACACTCTGCTTGGTCAAGCACGTGTCCAATTGAACATTGGGTTCCAGATCAAACATTGTCATCTAAGCCCCAATCTTCTGGGCATGATGAATTTCAGGCACCTGGTAAAGCTGCCTACCTGGCACAACGTTCTTTCCATCTTTGTACAAAGTCAGCTCTGCCTGTGGCCAGTCAGCCCCTCATACTCAACAGTGCCTGCCAGGACAGCATGGGAGATCTGTCCTCTGGCCAAGAGCTCAACATTAATGTCTTAATAAAGGATTAGCCATTGAATCATCACTTTGGGGTGAATCCCACTTTAGGCTTCACTCTCTGCTTCAATTTGTTCTAATTTTCAAGTAAAACATGCCAGTTGCAGCTCTACAGAATAACAAAAGGAAATAGTAATTCTTCTTTCTTTGAAGGTCAAATTTATTGTCATAAAGTTATTCATAATATATTATCTTTTCCCTTGTTGGTTATCTATTTTAAATATAGCAGTGTGTACATGTAAATCCCAAACTCCCAATCTATCCCTCCCCCCAACCCTTCCCCCCAGTAACCATAAATTCATTCTCTAAGTCTGTGAGTCTGTTTCTGTTTTGTATCAAGTTCATTTGTATCAATTTTTTTAGACTTCACATATAAGTGATATCCTTTGATATTTGTCTTTCTCTGTCTGATTTACTTCACTTAGTTTGATAATCTCCAGGTCCATCCGTGTTGCTGCAAATGGCATTATTTCATTCTTTTTAATGGCTGAGTAATATTCCACTCTATATATGTACCCCACTTCTTTACCCATTCCTCTGTTGATGGACATTTAGGTTGCTTCCACATCTTGGCTATTGTAAGCAGTGCTGCAATGAACACTGGGGTGCACGTATCCTTTCCAACCATGTTTTTCTCTGGATATATGCCTGGGAGTGGGATTGCTGGATCATATGGTAGCTTTCAAAATAAAGTTTTTTTAAAAACAAAATTAAAATTTCTGACTACAGTAACGTGTATGTGGCAAGGGGTAAGTAGAATTATAATATCCTAAGGGCCTTTATTTAGCCATAAAGAAGACAAAGGTTTTGATTAATTTAAGAATTTGATAGGTCAAATGTGCATATTGCATTTTAAAAAGAATCCACTAAAAATGGGGTTGGCTAACTCTTTCTATAAAGGGATGGACAGTAAATTTTTTAGTCTTTGCAGGCCCCCTATAGTCTTTTTTTTTTTTAATAGATCCTTACTGGAGTATAATTGCTTCATAATATTGTGTTAGTTTCTGTTGTACAACAAAGTGAATCAGCCATGTGCATACATATGTCCCCATATCCCCTCCCTCTTGAGCCTCCCTCCCATCCTCCCTACCCCACCCCTCTAAGTCACCTCAAAGCACCGAGCTGGGGCTTCCCTGGTGGCGCAGTGGTTGAGAGTCCGCCTGCCGATGCAAGGGACGCAGGTTCGTGCCCCGGTCCGGGAGGATCCCACATGCCGCGGGGCGGCTGGGCCCGTGAGCCATGGCCGCTCAGCCTGCGCGTCTGGAGCCTATGTTCCGGGACGGGAGAGGCCACAACAGTGAGAGGCCCGTGTACCGCAAAAAAAAAAAAAAAAAGCACCAAGCTGATCTCCCTGTGCTCTGCTGCTGCTTCCCACTAGCTAACTATGTTACGTTCAGTAGTGTATATATGTCAATGTTACTCTCACCTTGCCCCAGCTTCCCCCTCCCACCCCATGTCCTCAAGTCCATTCTCTATGTCTACATCTTTACTCCTGCCCTGCAACTAGGTTCATCAGTACCATTTTTTTTTTTAGATTCCATACATATGCGTTAGCATATGGTATTTGTTTTCTCTTTCTGACTTACTTCATTCTGTATGACAGACTCTAGCTCCATCCACCTCACTACAAATAACTCAATTTCGTTTCGTTCTATGGCTGAGTAATATTCCATTGTATATATGTGCTACATCTTTATTCATTCATCTGTCAATGGACATTTAGGTTGGTTCCATGTCCTGGCTATTGTATATAGTGCTGCAATGAAACATTGTGGTACATGTCTCTTTTGGAATTATGGTTTTCTCAGGGTATATGCCCCGTGGTGGGATTGCTGGGTCATACAGTAGTTCTATTTTTAGTTTTTTAAGGAACCTCCATACTGTTTTCCATAGTGGTTGTATCAATTTACATTCCCACCAACAGTGCAAGAGGGTTCCCTTTTCACCACACCCTTTCCAGAATTTATTGTTTCTAGATTTTTTGATAATGGTCATTCTGACCTGCATGAGGTGATACCTCATTGTAGTTTTGATTTGCATTTCTCTAATGATTAGTGATGTTGAGCATCTTTTCATGTGTTTGTTGGCAATCTGTATGTCTTCTTTGGAAAAATGTCTATTTAAGTCTTCTGCCCATTTTTTAACTGCATTGTTTTTTTGATATTGAGCTCCATGAGCTGTTTGTATATTTTGGAGATTAATCCTTTGTTGTTTCAACTGCAAATATTTTCTCCCATTCTGAGGGTTGTCTTTTTGTCCTGTTTATGGTTTCCTTTGCTGTGCAAAAGCTTTTAAGTGTAATTAGGTCCCATTTGTTTATTTCTGTTTTTATTTTCATTACTCTAGGAGGTGGGTCAAAAAAGATCTTGCAGTGGTTTATGTCAAGGAGGGTTTTTCCTGTGTTTTCCTCTAAGAGTTTTATAGCGTCTGGTCTTACATTTAGGTCTTTAATCCATTTTGAATTTATTTTTGTGTATGGTGTTAGGGAGTGTTCTAATTTCATTCTTTTACATGTAGCTATCCAGTTTCCCCAGCACCACTTATTGAAGAGGCTGTCCTTTCTCCATTGTATGTTCTTGCCTCCCATGCCGTAAATTAGGTGACCATATGTGCATGGGTTTATCTCTGGGCATTCTATCCTGTTCCATTGATCTATATTTCTGTTTTTGTGCCAGTACCATACTGTCTTGATTACTGTAGCTCTGTGGTATAGTTTGAAGTTGGGGAGCCTGATTCCTCCAACTCCATTTTTCTTTCTCAAGATTGCTTTGGATATTCAGGGTCTTCTGTGTTCCCATACGAATTGTAAGATTTTTTGTTCTAATTCTGTGAAGAATGCCATTGGTAGTTTGATAGGGATTGCATTGAATCTGTAGATTGCTTTGGGTGGTATAGTCATTTTCACAATATTGATTCTTCCAATTCAAGTACATGGTATGTTTCTCCATCTGTTTATGTCATTTGATTTCTTTCAGTATTTTATAGTTTTCTGAGTATAAGTCTTTCACCTCTTTAGGCAGGTTTATTCCTAGGTATTTTATTCTTTTTGTTGCAATGGTAAATGGGAGTGTTTCCTTAATTTCTCTTTCTGATTTTTTGTTGTTGATGTACAGGAATGCCAGAGATTTCTGTGCATTAATTTTGTATCCTGCAACCTTACCAAATTCATTGGTTAGTTCTAGTAGTTTTCTGGTGGCATCTTTAGGATTTTCTATGCATAGTATCATGGCATCTGCAAACACTGACAATTTTACTTCTTTTCCAATTTGTATTCCTTTTATTTCTTTTTCTTCTCTGATTGCCACGGCTAGGACTTCCAAAACTATGTTGAATGAGAGAGGTGACAATAGATATCCTTGTGTTGTTCCTGATCTTAGTGGAAATGATTTCAGTTTCTCACCACTGAGTATGATGCTTGCTATGGGTTTGTCATATATGGCCTTTATTGTGTTGAGTAGGTTCCCTCTATGCCCATTTCTGGAGAGTTTTTATCATAAATGGGTGTTGAATTTTGTCAAAAGCTTTTTCTGCATCTATTGAGATGATCATATGGTTTTCATTCCTTAATTTGTTAATGTGGTGTATCACACTGATTGATTTGCATATATTGAAGAATCCTTGCAGCCCTGGGATAAATCCCACTTGATCATGGTGCATGATCCTTTTAATGTGTTGTTGGATTCTGTTTGCTAGTGTTTTGTTCAGGATTTTTGCATCTATGTTCATCAGTGATATCCGTCTATAATTTATTTTTGTGGTATATTTTTCCAGTTTTGGTATCAGGGTGATGGTGGCTTTATAGAATGAATTTGGGAGTGTTTCTCCCTCTGCAATTTTTTTGGAAGAGTTTGAGAAGGATGGGTGTTAGCTCTTCCCTAAATGTTTGATAGAATATGCCTGTGAAGCCACCTGGTCCTGGACTTTTGTTTGTTGGAAGATTTTTAATTATAGTTTCATTATTTGTGATAGGTCTGTTTATATTTTCTAATTCTTCCTGGTTCAGTATTGGAAAATTGTACCTTTCCAAGAATTTGTCCATTTCTTTGTGGTTGCCCATTTTATGGGCATATAGTTGTTTGTAGTAGTCTCTTATAATCCTTTGTATTTCTGCAGTGTCAGTTGTGATTTCTCCTTTTTCATTTCTATTTTATTGCTTTGAGTCCTCTCCCTTCTTTTCTTGATGAGTCTGGCTAAGGGTTTATCAATTTTGTTTATCTACTCAAAGAAACTGCTTTTAGTTTTATTGATCGTTGCTATTGTTTTCTTCATTTCTATTTCATGTATTTCTGCTCTGATCTTTATGATTTCTTTCCTTCTACTGACTTTCGGTTTTCTTTGTTCTTCTTCCTCTAGCTGTTTTAAGTGTAGGGTTAGATTGTTTATTTGAGATTTTTCTTGTTTCTTGAGGTGAGATTGAATTGCTATAAACTTCCCTCTTAGAACTGCTTTTGCTGTGTCCCATAGGTTTGGGGTCATCCTGTTTTCATTGTCATTTGTTTCTAGGTATTTTTTTAATTCTTCTTTGATTTCTTCAGTGATCTCTTGGTTATTTAGTAGCACACTGTTTAGCCTCCATGTATTTGTATTTTTTACAGTTTTTTTGCTGTAATTGATATCTAGTCTCATAGCGTTGTGGTCGGAAAAGATACTTGATACAATTTCAATTTTCTTAAATTTACCAAGGTTTGATTTGTGACAGAAGATATGATCTATCCTGGAGAATGTTCCACTAGCACTTGAGAAGAAAGTGTATTCTGTTGCTTTTGGATGGAATGTCCTATAAATATCAGTTAAGTCCATCTTGTCTAAAGTGTCATATAAAGCTTGTGTTTCCTTATTTATTTTCATTTTGGATGATCTGTCCATTGGTGAAAGTGGGGTGTTAAAGTCCCCTACTATGATTGTGTTCCTGTCAATTTCCCTTTTTACAGCTGTCAGCATTTGCCTTATGTATTGAGGTGCTCCTATGCTGGGTGCATAAATATTTACCATTGTTATATCTTCTTCTTGGATGGATCCCTTGATCATTATGTAGTATCCTTCTTTGTCTCTTGCAATAGTCTTTATATTAAAGTCTATTTTGTCTGATATGAGAATTGCTACTCCACCTTTCTTCTGATTTCCACTTGCATAGAATATCTTTTTCCATCCCCTCACTTTCAGTCTGCATGTGTCCCTAGGTCTGAAGTGGGTCTCTTGTAGACAGTATATATACAGGTCTTGTTTTTGTAACCATTAAGCAGTCTATGTCTTTTGGTTGGAGCATTTAATCCATTTACATTTAAGGTAATTATCGATATGTATGTTCCTATTACCATTTTCCTAATTGTTCTTGGTTTGTTTTTGTACGTCTTTTCCTTGTCTGTGTTTCCTGCCAAGAGAAGTTCCTTTAGCATTTGTTGTAAAGCAGGTTTGGTGGTGCTGAATTCTCTTAACTTTTGCTTGTCTGTAAAGGTTTTAATTTCTCTGTTGAATCTAAATGAGATCCTTGCTGGCTAGAGTAATCTTGGTTGTAGGTTTTTCCTTTTCATCACTTTAAATATGTCCTGCCACTCCCTTCTGGTTTGCAGAGTTTGTGCTGAAAGATCAGCTGTTTACCTTACAGCTGCTTTTCCCTTGCTGCTTTTAATATACTTTCTTTGTATTTAATTTTTGATAGTTTGATTAACATGTGTCTTGGCATGTTTCTCCTTGGATTTATCCTGTATGGGACTCTCTGCGCTTCCTGGAATTGATTAGGGGATGACTATTTCCTTTCCCATGTTAAGGAAGTTTTCCACTATAATCTCTTCAAATATTTTCTCAGACCCTTTATTTTTCTCTTCTTCTTCTGGGACCCCTATATTTCGAATGTTGGTGTGTTTAATGTTGTCCCAGAAGTCTCTGAGACTGTCCTCAATTCTTCTCATTCTTTTTTCTTTATTCTGCTCTGCAGTAGTTATTTCCACTATTTTATCTTTCACGTCACTTATCCGTTCTTCTGTTTCACTTATTCTGCTATTGATTCCTTCTAGAAAATTTTTAATTTCATTTATTGTGTTGTTCATCATTGTTTGTTTGCTCTTTAGTTCGTCTAGGTCCTTGTTAAACGTTTCTTGTATTTTCTCCATTCTATTTCCATGATTTTGGATCATCTTTACTATCATTATTCTGAATTCTTTTTCAGGTAGACTGCCTATTTCCTCTTCATTTGTTTGGTCTCGTGGGTTTTTACCTTGATCCTTCATCTGCTGCATATTTCTCTGTCTTCTCATTTTGTTTAACTTACTGTGTTTGGGGTCTCCTTTTAGCAAGCTGCAGGTCCGTAGTTCCCATTGTTTTTGTTGTCTACCTCCAGTGAGTAAGGTTGGTTCAGTGGCTTGTGTAGGCTTCCCGGTCCCTTCCTCCATCTTTTTATGCTATTCGGGCCCTCAGTTGGATGATGCCCATCCACTCTGGGGAGGGTCATCTTTACTGATTCAAATGCTAATCTATTCCAGGAACACCCTCACAGACACACCCAGAAATCATCTTTTACCATCTATGTGGGCATCCCTTAGCCCAGTCAAGTTGACACAGAAAATTAATCATCACAGACCTCAGCTAAGAGCCCAGCCACAACATCCCAGAATTCCGACCTATAGAACTATGAATAAATAAACTTGTGTTGTTTTAAGACACTAAGTTTGTGGTCATTTGCTATACAGCAATCGGTAACCAATACACTGTGTCCCATGTCACTTGGGACTTACAGAGTCTGGGAGATAGTGTCCCATTAAGGGAGCTTAGGGAACATACGGGTCCCTGACTATACCCTTGGGTGGATATTGTGCAGTAGGGTTGTTCTCTTTGTAGTTGATATGGAACAAGGCTTTTTAGTGGGGCTAACTCCTTGAGTTAGGTGAGAACAAGCTAGCACCTTAGCAAGGGTAATTTTATTCATTGTTGTTATGAACTTGAAAATGGGACCCAACTGCAATGGGAAAGGTTGATGGTTCAGGGAGGAAATGTCTGAGCTCAGGCAGGCATGGTCTAGACAATGGTAGGCAGAGAAGGTTTGATTACCAGCAAGCTGAGGGCACAAAGGGACATGAAGGAGGGTTAGGGGAAGGGGGGACCTGGGGTAGAGGTGAAGGGAAGATAACACAGAAGGATTTCTGAAAAAAGAAGCGAAGTACAAAACAGGCCCATTTCACAACTTTACCTTCAACCGACGTGTGTTTGCAGAACTGAGTTCCCTGAAAAGTTCCACTTGGTTTCCAAGGAAAACAGCCATGAAGATATGGTTTTTGGTCCTGTGGTCTGTCCCCCAGGAACCTGATTGAAAGAATGTGAGCTCAAGTTGATAGCTCCTTTCTATACATATGGAAGAGCTTTGGGATGGGAAAAGGTTTTTTAAAAGACTGAAAAAAAAAATCCCTGAAGAGCAACTTTGGCTCTTGGTTAATGGGACTGATGAACGATTTGAGGGGGATGAGAACTGTGGCAAAATGAAGTTTTTGAAATGCTGAGTTGCTCTGGTTTGGGAACAGGGCTTTATCATTTGGTAGCCAGAGGGTGGATCTCCTGGGCCTGTTAAAGCTATTAATTTGATTGTTTTTAATATAAAAATTTTAAATAAAAAATTTTTGATTCAATGGAATGAATGGACAGGTAGGTAGGTAGGTAGATAGATAAATAAAGTAGATAGATAGACAGACTGACAAGCAGACGTGCTTGTCGAGCTCTAGGCCTCCCTCTGCTCAGTTCCTCAGGCACCTTCCTTACTCCTTCTCTTGGGAATCCACCACCTCCCACACTGACTGTGTATTGAGAACTGCTAAAATTTTAATCTGAGGTAGATTCAGGCCTGTACTATGGCCAGGCCTGGTGGAGTTTATGCAAGTCTCTTTAAGAACCATAAAGGCTCAAGGGTAGATAGATAGACAGATGATATAAATAGGGATGATACATAGATATATAGCTATGAAATAAATAAAAAATATAAATACATACATATATGTATATATAAGGGGATTTATATTAAGGAATATAAAATGGCTCTAAATTGGCTCACATGATGGTGAGAGCTGGCCAGCCTAAAATTTGTCAGGCCAGCCAGCAAGCTGGAAACTCAGCAGGAGTTAACTTTGCAATCTTAAGACAGAATTTCTTCCTCCCTGGAAAACCTCAGTTTCTGCTCTTAAGGCATTCAACTGATTACCTGTGACCACCTCACATTTTCAAGAGTAATCTTTACTTAAAGTAAGGATTGCAGGATTAAGGATTACTGGTTGCAGATGTTAATCACATCTATAAAATATCTTTACAGCAACATCTAGACTACCGTTTGACCAAACAACTGGGTACCATAGCCACGTGAAGTTAACCGTCACAGGTGGGATCCTAGCTCACCCTCTCTGGCCCCAGGCTGGAATTTCTTCTCCAATGCCGCTCTATTACTCCGGGGTCCCACACCCAGCATCCACAGTGGCATTGATGTGGTAGTTACCACTGGGGCCCACATCAGGTCTGTTCTCTGTGGCTCCTAGAAGCCCCTATGACCCTCTGGTCCTCTTCTCTCTGATATATTCTGTTGGGAAGGATCACTCTAGCCTCTTTTGAGGCTCAGCCTCTTTCATCTTTTGTTCTAAATTAATATCTGGGTCCACAGGGGCAAATACCATTACCCAGAGCATCTGTCTGCATCATGTCAGCCCCCTGAAAGGACCCACGAGCATACTCTGCTTCCTCCTTCAAAGGAAGAGTGTCCATTATAGGTCAGTTGTGGGCTCTGGTCTGTGTCATCCTTGCTCTGGGACCCGGATGGGTCTGCCACCCTTTGGAGCATTGCCAGTCACTGGGGCAGAAGGAACATGGGAAACCGTATACTAGCTCTTAAAGCTTCCACCTAAAAGGGACACACATCCCTTGTACTCATATTTCATTGGCCAAAGCATGTCCCGTGGCCATACAAACCATAAGGGAGCAGGGAAGTTCCACCCCATCATGTGCCTGGAAAGAGATCTGGAAATGCATGGTAATCAGCACTGACAGGTACCACCAGACCCCTCTGCTCACCACAGGGCTGATGGATATGCCTCAAGTCCAGTGAGCTGTCCATCCTTGTCTGGATCAAATCCCCAGCCCCTAATCCTCACCCTCCCAGCTCCTCGTGGGTCTCCATCAGATGCGCCCAAACCTTCCCTCTGCATTCACTTCTCTCAGTTTCTCTGCCTTTCCTATACCTCCCATACTCAGAAATAACCTTCCAAAGTTGATACTAGAATTTTATCATGGAAACATACTTTACACAAACAGTATTAATAGACAGTGTCTGCTAAAGTGAAGGAGGATTATATCCTCATCGGTTTCCTGATCCAAAGCCCTGGCTTCTCAGTGCAAACCACTCAAGACCAGTGGCTGTCTGCCCTAATAAAGTGTCCACATGCTTCTAAAAAAATACAGCTAATGATACAAGAGAATTTTTTGATAAAATATAGTATGTAAATAAGACAATGTCCTGTAATACAGAATAACCTCAATTTTGTGAAACAAAATATACATAGGCATAACTTTTAATGGGTCTAAAAAGTACTTCATGGTGATAGAGGATTGTTCCGGAGCATGGAAGGATTGACTGATATTTTCTTATGTTTTCAAAATAGGAATGCGTGTACATTCTTTAACTAGGAAAACTTTTTAAAGGTTTTTAAAGTCCTTGTGGATGGAGATTTTTCATCTTCTCATTACCTTTTAATCAGTGTTACAGACAAGAATCTTCCCTTACATCTCATTAAACTCTTTTTTACAGTGATAGAAATCTGTTTCACCCTGTCTGGATAACCGAGGGGAGAAAAAAGATGGGGATGGAGTTAAGAGAGGTAAGGTGTCTGCTTAGATGACTGGAACAGTCCTGGAAAATTGGCCAAGATCATTATTTCAATTCTCCGACTCCTCTTTTGACTACATAGAACCCACCCAGGGCAAGTGTTCAGACCCCCTTCTCCCTAATAGACTAATGTCATCCATCTGGACACCTGGAGGTGGGGCAGGGTCGCGGGTGAGCAGAGAGTGTGAAGAGTAACCCTGCCCCATGAGAAGGTCCTCCTCCTCCAAGCCTGGGTGCCATCCCAGGTCAAGTCACGCCAGGTGCAGCCAGGGCTTCTGTACGCAGTGCTCTGGATATACCCCGTCAGCTGCGCAGAGAGTGTGGCTGGCGAAACTGTGCAGGGGACAGACTCGTGCTGGTTTTAACACATGGGTGGATCACGTATGGCTGAAAGGTGGTATGTGATCCGCCTCGGAGGCTTACCGGGGTCAGGAGGCAGCAGGGATGACAGCACATTCATGCAGTTATTATATGCTCTGGGATATTTTTCTTTTCTAAATGTATTTTGGAAAATAAGCCCTCTAGTCCCACCCACTTCCTATGTCCACAAAGAGGGGACACAAGGAAAGACAGCTGGCAAAAAGAGAAGGGGACACACTGCTTTACGATGAACAAGAGCAAACACTTACTGAGCACTTACTATGTGCCGAACTCTTTCTATATATTATCTCAGTTAATCCCTCAGCAACCCCACGCAGCAGGGATTATGATAATACATACTACGGATAAGGAAACAAAAATTCTACAAGCTCAAGTTCAATAGTGGAGCACAGTGGTTAAGACCACGGGCTCTGGAGCCAGACCACACGGATTTGAATCCTGGTTCTGCCACTGACTAAGGAGTCCGACTTTGGTGTGTTACAGAACCTCCCTGTGCCTCAGTGTCTCCACTGGCTAAACGGGGACATTGCATGTACCTTCCTCACCAGATGACTTCTGAGGACCAAACGAGTTCATCTATGCAAAGGGCTTAGAAATAGTACCTGGCGCATGACGAAAGCTGTCAAGTGTTAGCTCTTATTGTTATGTCATTTTCCTAGGGTCAGACAGGCAGAAAGTGGCAGTGTCAAGATCTGAAGGCCGGGCTTCCCCGGTGGCGCAGTGGTTGAGAGTCCGCCTGCCGATGCAGGGGACACGGGTTCGTGCCCCGGTCCGGGAAGATCCCACATGCCGCGGAGCGGCTGGGCCCGTGAGCCATGGCCGCTGAGCCTGCACATCCGGAGCCTGTGCTCCGCAATGGGAAAGGCCTCAACGGTGAGAGGCCCGCGTACCGGGGAAAAAAAAAAAAAAAAAAAAGATCTGAAGGCCAACAGTGTCACCCCAGAGCCTCCACACCCAAAATCTACTCCACTTTGGGCGACATGGCATCTCTGGCTCCTAAAGAGCAGCCTCCCTCTGCTGGCCCTTGTAATGCACCCAAAGGCACCCTATTTGGAATATAAAAGTGCCCTCTGGGCAGTTATTTAAGCAAACAGCACATTCTCAACCATCCTGCTTTCACACAGCATCTAAAACCAATAGATGCCGCAGTTTTAAGTCACCAGTATGTCACCAACACAGAAAAAGCTGGGAAGTGTCCTTTTGGGGAAGGAAAGAAACACGGAGATTCCATCGAGGCTCCCTCCCTCCCAAGCCAAACATGTCACAGGGGAGCCGCCTCCCCATCCTGCGCCCCTCTCCACTGGGCTTGGTTCAAGTGTTCAGCTATGGGCACACTTCAGTGGGCACAGCTTGACCACACCCCTAATACTATCTGCTCCCCTACAGGCAGCTCCAAGTAGCTATAGACATGCTCAATCCGCAGAATCCCTGGGTTTCAGGCCTTGCCTGGGATTCTGATGTATGTCCAAATTGGAAGTTTAGTTTAAGGGAAAAAAAGTCAACCCTTCCAGCTGACACCAAAGCCAAAAAAAAAGGAAGGGCCGGGGCTAAAAGCACTAGCCCAGATAAGAACTTCCTTTCCTCCTTAGCCTGCGCTAACCTCAGAGGCCTAATTACCATCATTCACATGCCAAGCTCCTGAACAGTCTCAATGCTGCCTCAAGCAGAGACGGAGCAAAATTGTCTCCTTTGCTGAGGTGTGATAAACCCTCACAGTGCAGTGGCAGAACCTAAGATTAAATCTCTAATCCATCCTCTGCCAGCTGCCTGACCTGGGGCACACTGTTCCTTTCCTCATCCATAAAATGGGGATGATCACACCCACTCGTGCTATTACTGGGAGGAATAACTGAAGGCACAGTGTAGAAGAAAGGGCTCTCAGAATTTTCTGTACACCAGTCCCTACAGAAGTAAGGTCGGGGGCCCTTTGTGTTAATCATGTTTTAAATTTTCTATATTTTATAATGCTTTGATATCTTGAGGACCTGGCTGGCTGGGGAGAGACTGCCCCTCCAGGGTTAGCTAGTTTCCAGAGATAGAAAATAACTTACCTGTGAATATGCCTTTCATATGCAAACAAATCAATCCAGAGCCCAGGTCTTCAACTATCTCCTCTACCTAATTCACACACACCAAGCCAATCTTTCCACTGCCCTAAATCACCCCAGGGCCAGGTACTGGACAACTAGAGATCACCCCATAGCGCAGAGCCTGCCATAATTACTCAAACTACCCAGTCCTAAAATATTTATCCCTCCCTGCCATGCCTTTCCTGCAGGAATCACAATAAAGGCTCCTGCCCATGCTTTCTCCTTGCTCCTTCTGCCTTTGGACCAGCCCTGGTGCCTCCCATGTGGCCCTGCATGGCATGGTATGTCCCCTCCTCTTGAAAACTATAAGTAATAAACTTCTTTCAACAGCGTTGACCTCTCTGTGTCATCACTCAGTCACCTCTATAAATAAAATTCCTGGGTACAGTCAAAACACCCTTGCTATCCAAACTCTTACTATTCACTGTCAAAACCCAGGAACCAAATAACTTTAGAAAACTTACTGTTCAAACTAGGATCCAAGTAAATTTGATTAGCAAAGGATACTTGTATTATGTATTCTTTTTTTTTAAACATATATATATATATATATATATATATATTTTTTTTTTTTTTTTTTGGCTGTGTCAGGTCTTCGTTGCTACATGTGGGCTTTCTCTAGTTGTGGTGAGTGGGGGCTACTCTTCGTTGCAGTGCACAGGCTTCTCATTGTACTGGCTTCTCTTGTTGCGGAGCACAGGCCTGAGAGCATGCACGCCTCAGTAGTTGTGGCTTGCAGGCTCAGTAGTTGTGGCTCGCGGGCTCTAGAGCACAGGCTCAGTAGTCATGGCACACGGGCTTAGCTGCTCCGCGGCATGCGGGATCTTCCCAGACCAGTGATCGAACCTGTGTCCCCTGCATTGGCAGGTGGATTCTTAACCACTGCGCCACCAGCAAGTCCTTAATATTCTCAAGATCAAAGATGCTACTCATGACCAGTAGCTGTTCCCCAAATAGGAGACACAAGCTAGATAAGCCAATAGCTACAAATGTGTGAAGTCCCCTGCTAGAAAGTTACCAAGCTATATAAGCCCTGCTCTTTGCCTTCAAATATATGTAGTAATACCTGAAAAATACCAAATGAAAGTTACATACTATCAAAGTTCAGACTAGAAAGAAAGCACCCATAATACAAATAAAAGATAATGGAGAGTCAAGCATAACAGTTTAAAGGAAATGAGAAATATTCTGGTCCAAGTCCAACTCTGAGGTTCGCTCCCGTGGTTTTCCTACACACGTGGGAAACCATCCATTTCACGGTCATTGGCATTCAGCCCCTTTGCCTCCCAGGCTGCTATAGTGCCTCCTTCTTGGAATGCTCTCTGGCCTGAGGCACCAGCTCCTTAGCTGTGGCTCTTCCTTCAGTGGGTCACGCGGTGCCACCCATGCTTCTGTGGGGCCTTGAGCATGTCTTCATTCCACCGTCAATCCACTTCAGCACATCATCTAAGAGCTGCCTGAGTCAGCTGGAAGCTGACTCATTCTTGCGGGAATGTGTTTCTGAGAATGCATTTCTAAGGCTAGAGGTTGGGCCGTGGGACCGTGCCTTGTCGTTGATCGTGAGTTCAAGTTCGCAGAGGCTACTGAGGAAACTGGTCCGGAAGTCAGCCGTGCCAACCAGACCCGGGCCAAGCGAGCAGTGCTCTGGGTTAGCTTTCATTCTGAACCACTGATGGTGTTCTGGGTGAATGCACTGTATGTGATTGGCTCTTCCTCAAGAACTGGAGAGTTACCTGACGAATTCTCCATTTCCCATTCGATGCTAAAAACATGCTTCCGATTTTGTTCATTTAGCCACTCGACTCTTACACTTGTTCAATGCTTGTTTAGTTGTCCTTCACAAGGCTCATGACAGGGACGTCTACTTGGACAGGAGCCCCCAAGCAGGCAGTGTGTTCCCCCTCTGTTACTCCTAAGGTTGCAGGCGATGCAACGAGTGTGGGCTTCAGAATCAGATCTGCTTGGGTTTGATGGCCTCTCACCAGCTGTGTGACACTGAGCAAGTCACCAAACCCCTCTGAGCCTCTTTCCTTTTCCGAAGAATGTTAACAGTCATACCTACCTCAAAGGGTTGTTGTGAAGATTAAATGAAATAACATGGGTAAAATCCTTAGCACTGAGCCATGTACGCTGCAAAAAATAGTAAGTTTTCTAGCCGAGTGCTAGCTAACAAATGTTTTTGAGTGGCTATAAAACAGGATATAATGATAAAGTCCTTGACCTCAAAGATGAGGTAAACTAATGTTGAGAGCTAGGGTAATGGCTATATGAAAGCGTACTAGTTGAGATAGATTAGGTTATGCTGCAGTAACAAACAACCCCAACATGTCAGTGGCTTAAAACAAAAAAGGTTTATTTCTTTTTTTCTTTTTTTGCGGTACGCGGGCCTCTCACTGTTGTGGTCTCTCCTGTTGCGGAGCACAGGCTCCGGACGCGCAGGCTCAGCGGCCATGGCTGACGGGCCCAGCCTCTCCGCGGCATGTGGGATCTTCCCGGACCGGGGCACGAACCCGTGTCCCCTGCATCGGCAGGCGGACTCAACCACTGCGTCACCAGGGAAGCCCAAGGCTTATTTCTTGCTGGTATTATATATGTCCATCAGGAGCAGGTGGGCCAGGGAGTGGGGGTCTGCTCCACTTCATCCTCATTCAGACACACAGGCTAACAGAGACTCCACTGTATGCAGTGTAGTTGGTTGCCTTGGCAGAGGGAGAGGGAGATGGAGAATCCTACTCCAGCTCGTAAATATACTTCAGCACAACTCTATTCATATATCATTAGCCAGAGAGAGTCCCTGGCTATACATAATTTCAGAGGGACAGGGAAGTATAAGCTTCCTGAAGGCTCAGAAGTAGAGTGGAACTGGAGATTGATAAAAGTACTCATTTCTTCCACAGAAGGTCTACAATGTATGACGAGGTCATAAAAAAAGAGAAGTCTGACGTTGCCTTACGTTTCCAGAAGAGCCTCTGTCAGGGAGAGAACTCTTGTGATGAAACTTTAGTAATGAATTACAACTTGACCGATAGGCAAAGGAACAGGAGGTGTCCCAGACAGAGGGACTAGCACGTGCAATGGCTTGGAGGCCTGAGAGAGCAGAATGCTCTCTGAGAACAAGTTATTCAGTGTTCACAGGAAAAAAACGGGCGATGTGGGAAGAAGTGGGAACTGAGCTTGGACCCATGCTAGATCATGTCATGATAAGGAGTTGAGAGTTTATCATACAAGTGATGGGGAGAGGGGCAGAAGCATTGGAAGGTTCTGACAAGGGAGTGCCAGGATCAGATTTATTTACTCATCTTTTCAGTCAACACATATATACTGAGTACCTAGTAAGAGCAAAGCACTGTTCAAGGAGTTGGGGATATATAGGTGAACAAAGTTCCTGCCCTCGTGCAGCTCAAATGCCAATGTCAGAAAAGGCACTGTGGCAGCAGTAAGGGGAATGGATCAGAAGGGGTTGGTTGAGATGAGAAGCAGAGAAAACAGGAAGGAGGTTATTGCAATAGTAGAGATGAATAATAACATGTGTCTAAAATCTAGCAGTGAGAGTGAAGAGATGGGGACAGATGAGAGACATTGAAAGAACGAACAGGACTTGGGGATGATGTTATGTAAGAGTAAAGAAGTGGGAGGGGTTAAGAATGACTCTCTGTGTTCCTGCTTGAACAACTGGATGAACGTCAATGGCCTCCACCAAGACTGAGAACTCAGAAGGAAGAACAGGTTAGGAAGAGGTGATGAGTTTTGTCGTGGGTGTATTGACTTTGAGGTGGTTTTTCCCACAGGAAGTTTGATGTGTCTGGGACTCAAGAGATGGTTATACGCTGAAAAATATATATATATTTGGGGATAAACAGAGGGGAGCAGAAACAATGGGGGAGAATCTAGATTGATGGCAAGTGTATATCTTCTCTCCCTCTCAAGACCTGGATGGGGCTACATGGGCAAATGTATCTGTAAATACATTCAATATTTTTCCATTTTGATAAGAAATGGAAATCTTCTAGTTTATAAGATTATGCCTATTTTTTTTAAAAAAGTAAAAGAATTAAGGAAACAAATGGCATTAGACTTATCAAATGCAATGCAGGAATGTAGAAGACCATGAAAGAATGCCTTCAAAATTCCAAGAGAAAACGGCTTTGAATCTAGAATTCCAGACTCATCCAAACTTCCAGTCAAGTGCGAGGGTAAATTTAAAACATTTAGTTGAGCAAGGACTCAAAATAATTTAACTCCCATGCACTCTTTCTTTAGAAGCTTTCAAAAATTTATCCACCAAACATGGGAATACCCAGTGGATCAAGAGAACAAGGGGTTTGACCAGAGTAGAAGGAAGGAGGACTATGGTGGAAGGTACATTGAGGAAAAGGAAAAAGGGAGAATTGAAATGTGACCAGATATAATTGAGCATTTGGGAAAAACTGATAGGTTTGCGACAGATACAATGCAGCACTCAGGAAAAAAAAAAGAAATAATGAATACCTGTACTGAAGAATCTGCAAGTGAGAATTAGGGGCAATTACTGACTCTAGGAGAAATAAAAATGATACTAGAAAGTAAATATTATCAATAATCCTCCTCCCTGGTAAACATGAGTTTGTTTTCTACATCTGTGACTCTATTTCTGTTTTGTAAATAATTCATTTGTACCATTTAGGGGTGCAGGGAGGGATAAACTGGGAGACTGGGATTGACATATACACACTACTACATATAAAATAGATTACTAATTAGGACCTACTGTATAGCACAGGGACCTCTACTCAATACTCTGTAATGACCTATATGGGAAAAGAATCTAAAAGAGTGGAAATATGTATAACTGATCCACTTTGCTGTACAGCAGAAACTAACCCAACATTGCCAATCAACTATACTCCAATAAAAATTTTTAAAATAAAATAAACAGAAACACTTGAAAAAATCCTCCCCTTGGGTCAAAAATGAATAATATTAATGTAGTAACACTGTAAATGCTGATAGTTGGTTTAACAAAAAATATAACTATCTTAGGGGATCAGAACGGGAAGTGCAGTAGATGCAATGCAGCTACATCCTCAGCTACACTGGAAGAAATTTGTTAATTTTAGACAGTGCCTGAAATTGATGAATGAAGAACTAGTGGTCTAAAATATTATAGAAATAAGGAGACAACTATGGAAAGAAACTGCCAAAAGAATTTAAAAGTATTGTCTGCACAGAGTGGAAATTCACATAGGGTAGGGGTAGAAGGTGTAGCACGCTGGTTTTTGCATTTTAAGTCTTTCAGAACAATTTTTAATAGAATTTTTAAGAGAAAAGAGAGACATATAGAAGATTATGCAAGGAGGGGAAGAGTGAGAAGCAAAGGACCCTAAAAAGGCTGAGGAACACCGACATTTAAAAGGAGGAGCCTGCATAAAGATTGAGAAGGCGATACCAATAGGGGTGGGAGGCGGGCTTCCCTGGTGGCACAGTGGTTGAGGGTCCGCCTGCCGATGCAGGGGATATGGGTTCGTGCCCCGGTCCGGGAAGATCCCACACGTCGCGGAGCGGCTGGGCCCGTGAGCCATGGCCGCTGAGCCTGCGCGTCCGGAGCCTGTGCTCCGCAATGGGAGAGGCTACAACAGTGAGAGGCCCGCGTATCCCACAGAAACCAGAGGGACGGCATTAACTGAGTTCCTACCTGCTGTGGAGTCACAGGTAGACTGAGACTTTTATTGAGGAATTACTCATGCTTATATCCACTTGTAATGATCCTTTACGCAGGTGGGCCAGGCCCTAAAAGTGGTTCTGGAATTATAAGGTACGGAGCAGCAGCCTTGTTGCTGTCCTACCAGAGCACCTGATTGCACACCCTGGGAACGCAGCTGGAGCCAATGAAGTCTCTCAGAAATTGCTCCACTAAAAAAAAAAAAAGAAAGAAATTGCTCCACTGCCCTGCACCCCTCCCTGAGCTGCCTGCCTCCCCATCTGCCTGGCCTCCCCTACCTTGTAGGACAGGACCTTGGGGTCCTGTTTCGAAGGATTCTGGAACTCTCTGTGGCTTCCATTCAGATATCCTAACGCTTACTTCGTCCTGAGACTCTGTCCTTTGCCTCTTGGACTGGATCTGAATTCACTAGGTGCTGTCCAAGCGCCCCCCACCTGCTCCTGGGATTGCTGGGGCCCGTTGCTCCCACCTCCCACCACATGTGACAGGAATAATTCATGGAGCAGACAGAGCTTCGCTTTTCCTGAGGTAAAGCAGCCCAACGTTTGGAGGGCTTTTCAGTGAGCATCCTCTAGTTAAACTGCTTTATGACTGGATAATGTGGCCATGGGTTGTTTATAGATATACTAATTCTCTAATTTGATATTATCGATAAAAGCATTGATTTTTTAGAGTAGGAAGGTGGTCATAACGGTACTTCCAGGCTGACAACTGAATGAGCCAGAACGTTCTGGAAGTACAGAAAGTAAGGACACTCAAGGAAAGCTCCATCACATAGCACCTATGAAATGAAGGACACACCAAGGGCACATGTGGATGATCCAAGCTGAGAGGTGATTTGAACAGACATGTAATTGTCTCAGAGAAGCAGATGGACTGGAGACAGTCACCGATGACCAAGGGAAGCTGGTTAACTGTAGGCAGGTTGGGATTTTATTACAATCATAATGGTATTTATTGGGACTGCCCTGGTGGCGCAGTGGTTAAGGCTCTGTGCTCCCAATGCAGGGGGCCCAGGTCCGGAAACTAGATCCCACATGCATGCCGCAACTAAGAGTTTGCATGCCACAACTAAGGAGCCCACGTGCCGCAACTAAGGAGCCCACCTGCCTCAACTAAGACCCGACGCAACCAAATAAATAAATACTTTAAAATAAATTAATTTTTAAAAATGGTATTTATTGAGCACTTGCTGTGTGCTGGGCTATAAACACTTTACCTCTATTAGCTCACTTAATCCCCACAAAAACACTGTAGGTCACTATTATGATTGTTATTATTCCCACTTCACATATGAGGAAACTGAGGCAAGAACCTAACTTGCTCCTAGTCCCACAACTGACAGAGGTGGGGTTTGAACCCAGGCAGTACAGTCTAGAAACGCCCTCCCAAGCTTAAACTGTAGTGTGAAGAACACAGATCACATGCTCTGGACATATTTCCAGACTGGAAAGCAGTCCCGCCTCTGTAAGGAGCACATTATAGAGATCATAACAGAGGATATGGGAGCTGACCAAAGGAGTGAACCCATACACAGGTTCCCATCTCCTACAGAGAGTGAAATCCTGACAGGAAATTCTGTAGTCAGATATCCAAGTATAGGCAACTACTGAGTAAGACTTAAGAAAATCTAACTCTTACCACTAACTCTGTGGGCACAGGATGAGTTTAGCAAACCTTTCTGCACCTCAGCAGACAGAGCTCTGGGTTTCCAGTACTGACATCCTGAAAAGTTATGTATGCCAGTGTAGAAGTCCAATGGTACAAAAGTCAGGGAGAAAATTTGTGAACTATATTCCATCAAACGGAGCCTGGCATTTAGGGGGCTTTGAGAGAAATTATTAATACAAGGACCCAAATCTGAGCATGCTAGTCTGTAGCAAAATTTTACTCCACGGGGCAAAAAGCTTTCCAGGGGAAGCCAGAGGTATCCTTAGATAATTCAGAGAAACAGTTCACGTAAAAAGAACTGCAAGCTTTGTTGAAAAGGACTCTCACTGCTTGTTCAGAATCAGCATGAGAGCCCTCATCTCGAATTGTTCTCAAATCCTGATTTGTTTGAAAATCAATCCAAATGTCTCCCCACCAGCCCCATTCCCTTCTAGTAAATTTTATTAAGCAATAAATTCACATCAAACACTATTCATTGAGAAACTTCAGATGAAACTAGTCAAATTCACTATACAGTGGACACTCCAAGGAATTCAACATTCCTGCCTCACATTTTTTTCATAGGGAAGGCCACTGAGACCTTCCCCCTGCCCCCCATACAGGGCATGACTCCCGGGAAGGGGTGTTGGCACAGATGGGGAGTGAAGGGCTTGCAGAGCTGAGACTTCTGCATTAAAAAGCCATGTGGCTCCAGCCATGCGCTAAGTATTCCTAGCTCAAGACCTGTGGTTGAGTCCAGACTTCACGGCTGCCTCGTGAAGGCACCCAGCTGCAAGCTTTCTTGCCAAAGGCCAAAGCAGTAAGTTCAAGGTGCTTCCTGGCTCTAACTCAGCCAGTATGGAAGGACCCCATGTTGACAGTGGTGCAGGAGCGGCTCTGAGCCTTCTCTAAGAGTGCTCTGGAAAGCATTATCCTACCCAAAGGGGGTGAAAATCTCTTTGAAAGCATTTCGCCTAGCCTGCTCAGAGATGAAGACAAAAATCATAACACATGGGAAGGACAAATGTCCCGTGCACTGCTGATTGATATTATCTGGGTGTTCTGCTTTCAAAAACCTTTTGCTCATAAAAGAAAACCACGTTCCTATCACTAACTGTCCCCAGAGCAAGTCATCTGCCCTTTCACAGTCTCAAAGGATCTCATCGTAAAATAAAGAGCTGAATTATAAATGATCATTGAGGTGCTATATTGTCTAGTAATGACAGATGTCAAAAGTGGTCAAATACTTACAATTACATATGGTTCAACATAGCATACACACACACACACACACACACACACACACACACACACACACTCCCCGCGCATCCACCCTTACAGACATTTACTCATTCATTTGGTAAAGATATATCGCCTACCAGATGCCAAGCACTCTTCTGGGCCCTGACGATACAGCAGCAAACGACACAAAGCTCTGCTTACCTGGAGCTTACTTTCCAGGACTGGCCAGAAGCAAAATAATCAACAACTATGTGTCAGGTAGTGATGACTGCCATGGAGAAAAATAAAAATGGATAGAGACTGTCAGAGTTGGGTAGAATGTTCTATTTGAAATATGACTAGGAAAGGCCCCTCTGAATAAGATGACATTTGGTGTGGAATCTAAAAAATAAAACAGATCAGTGAATGTAACAAAAAAGGAACAGACTCACAGATAAAGAGAACAAACTAGTGGTTCCCAGTGGGGAGAGGGAAGGGGGGAGGGGCATGATAGCGGTAGGGCAGTAAGAGGTACAAACTATTAGGTATAAAATAAGCTACAAGGATATATTGTACAGCACAGGGAATATAGCCAATCGTTTATAATAACTATAAATGGAGTAAATCCTTTAAAAATTAGGAATCACTATATTTGACACCTGAAACATATATATATTTTAAAAAGATGCCATTTGGGCAGAGCTCTGAAAGATATACAGTAGAGGAGTGAGCCATTGTATAGTCACAGCAAGGAGGTTCCAGGTAGAAGCAATACCATGTGCAAAGGCCCTGAGAGGGAACCATCCTGACCTATTCAATAGTCAAAGAACAGCAAAGAAATTAGTATGGCTGAGAAACAGAGTGACCAAGGCGTAGAGTGGAAGGAGGTGAAGTCAGAAAGGTCATCAAGGTCTGGCAAAGTCTCACTCTGAGTGAGACAGGAATCCACCAGAGAGTTTTGAGCTTTAGAATGGCATAATCTGATATATGTGCTTAAAAGATTGGGCTTCCCTGGTGGCACAGTGGTTGAGAGTCCACCTGCCGATGCAGGGGACACAGGTTCGTGCCCCTGGTCCAGGAGGATCCCACATGCCGTGGAGCGGCTGGGCCCGTGAGCCATGGCCACTAAGCCTGCGCGTCCGGAGCCTGTGCTCCGCAGCGGGAGAGGCCACAACAGTGAGAGGTCCGCGTACCAAAAAAAAAAAAAAAAAAAAAAAAGATTATCCTCACTGCTGTATGTGACAAATAGACTTAGAAGGACAAAGGTCTCACTCTAAGCAGGGGACCAGTTAGGAGGCCATTGCAGTAATCCAAGTGAGGAATGAGGGTGGCTTGGACCAGGTGGCAACAATGGAGCTAGTAAGAACTGGATATATTGTGAAGGCAAAGTCAGTAGGACTTGCTAACTTACAGTATGGGGATTGGGAAAAGAGGACTCAGAAATGACTCCCAGCATTTAGGCTTGAATAAGTGAAATGATGGAGTCTCCCTTTAACTGGACTGGGAAAGACGAGGGAGGGAATGTACTTGGGCTGGTGGGAGATAGAAATCTGCATGTTCCATCTCAGGCATGAGAAATCTGAGATGCCTTTTAGGTATCTTATGAAACTGTGATAGAATGACCACAGACTTCTAGAATCTTCCTTGGAGAATTTAAAACATAATCCCCAATGACAACACCCACATCTTCTACTTGGGAACTGTCCGGAGAATACCTGTGACCAGAGGTTTGCCGGTAAATGTTTAACAACCTGTTCTCCGGGGGAAAAAAATTCTTCATTTGTAGCAATTTACGGATTTCCACTGTGTAAATACTCCACCCTGGCCAATTTCAAGCTGGTGATGTGAGGTCACTGAATGCAGAGAGGGAAAGGCAGAGCACAGTGGCTCTCCCACACCCATAAGAGCAGCGGGACCCAGCACAGCACAGCAGCAGGGACCCCGTCCCCAGGCCCGCACACTCCTCAGAAGGCAAAGCAGGGACAATCTTAGGTGGGGAGGTAATGGCTTTAGGCGGTTACCCTTTAATCACCTTTGCAGGGGGTTCCACAAAACAGGTTGTGAGAAAGCCTGAGGCATTTGTATTATAAACAGCTGCCTTACTGTTGTAACACACTGATCCAAGATCTGACATTAATGATCTCTCAGGTAAAACAAATTTACTCTCAAGTTTCAGTGGGGGGTAGAGCAGGACATAGTCCCAGGTCCCACGGATGGTCCCCAAGTAATTTTGAAAGGAAGGAGGGCTCCATCCTCTCTATTTGTTTCTGGTTTCTGAGCCCAGGATCCCTTTCTGAAATAGTCAGGAAATACTTGGATCATTTTCAAATTGGGGGTGAGAAAAAAATTTGCTCTAGGCTTTAACCAGCTCCTGGAGAGAACTATTTTCTCAGGGCAATGAATGACATTAAATTTGCTTTAGTAAACTGTTGTCCAGTCAGCAAACTAAAGATTCTTTATTTCCATCTCCACTCTAGAACAGGGGTTCTTAATCCTCTCTGCATTTTTAGAATCAGCTGGAAAATTATTTTAGAGTACTCATGCCCGGCAGGGGTAGGTAGGTCGCCCACATGCAGAGATTCAGATCCAACTGGTCAAGTGAGACCTGTGGGCCTTTTTTTAAATGCTCCCCAGGTGATTCAACTGTGTAGCCAGGGCTGAGAACCACTGCAAGTTCAAGTAATGAGCGGTTGGTTAGAATCAACCTAATCACTTTGTGGTGGCTGAAAAAGTACTCCCCTACATACAGTAGCCGCTCAGTGAGCCGGATAAGCACAGGGCCAGGAATTAGCGAGCCCAGGGGTCTAGTCCTATTTCTCCCATTTAGCGTATGTCCTTGGAAAGGCTGTTGACCAATGTGGACTCCAGAGGTTAGGACAGATGGTCCTGGCTCTAGGCTCACTCGTCCACCTGACATTCATTTTGGCTCAGATAGGGGCGCTGTAACATAGGTGGTTCACTTTGGCTCCTACCAAGGAAGCCCCCTGCCTGGCGTGAGGGCATGTTTTCAAGAGAATGACAGCCAGGGCTGTTGTTGCTTACAACTACTCCAAGAGCTGGTAAAGCAGCTTGATAAGGAATCCCTGAGCAAAACAAGGCTGGACCACGGATTTGCCCCAAAATAAAGCACCTTGTCTGGGATGCAGGGTCAGGCTGATGCAAGCCTAACCTTCCCTGACTCTCGCACCTGAGTTTAGTTTCCTGGTTTTACAGCCTCACAAGGATGCAGCAGGACTAATGGGAACCCAGCACTCTTCAAAACACTGAAATCTTTTTTCTTTTATTCTTTTGCATTTTATTCTTCTTTTTAAAACACACACTCACTGTATTTTATTTTTACAAGAGATAAATAAACTGACACCAAGCATTGGAAATGGATGACCACACAAAAACAACAATGATTGCAATTACCAAACACGAAACACACTCATACTCTGTCATAATATTGACATTCAGTCCAGGAATCCTCCACTGTAACAGCTCCTTTACTTTGCAGTGAAAATTGATTCGTATATTTTTTGTCTCTTGAGTCCTTGTGGGATTTTTTTTTTATTCAAACAGAAAGTCACAAAAATCATAATCATCCTCATCAGTGCACTCAGTCCCATGTAATTAATTTTTTTTCATCTTGATCTTTTGTTAGCACTTTTATGAATTCATCAGTTTTCCATTAGAGTTCTGAAAATGCTCATTAATTCAGTTCAGCAGCATAGTCAGTTCCAGAAACCTGTACTTGTCAGAGTCTTTTCCATGAATTCCTTGAAGATGAAACCCTTTTACAGGAATATTTTTGCAAAAGCATCAGAGAACACCCAAAACACTGAAATTTCACATGGTTCCCAACCAAACAAGAAAGCAGTCAGAGTTCAATTAAGAAATTCATGCCAAAATCAAGCAGTGCTTAACTGCTTAATCTTTGGCACTATTAACAGTAGTGCCCCCTTCCATGAACACTGGCAGTTAAAGGCCATTCGCACTAAACTCATTATAGTGTGAGTCTATATATTCTCTCTCCTGTCCTGTCTCCCCAATCCAGAACGACCCCATCCCCCTGCCCTGCCCCCATGCACACACTCCCCCACTCACACAGAGACACCAACTTGGGGCCCAAAGGATCAGAGAGAAGACAACAGCAAACATAGCAGAGTGGATGGAGAACGGATGGTAAGGGCTGGCGGTAAAGGCCCAGAAAATGACTGTTTCCAAGGAGAACGAGGAAAATCTTCTCTAGAGAGCAGAGCCCCAGCCAAGGGCAAGCCCCCAAGGGTGGAGGGCCTGGGGTAGCTCAAGGGACACAGCCACCAGAGGAGTCAGAACTGGCTCAGGACAGGCAACGTCAGCCTCCACTTATCACACTACAGACACTTCCGGCCCATCTCCCACCTCCTAGTGTGGCTCCGGGGGAGGCTGAGAGGAAGACACGCTCCACTGCCAGTGGCTACAGAGGCTTTTGATTAAGGGAAGTCAGTGGAATGGAAGCTTCGTCTTTTAAATCCCTCAAAATAGTTTCCAAAGAAAATGTAGATAGGAAAAGAAGGGGAGCAGAAATGCTCAGGGCTTCAGCCTGGAAGGCCAGATGTGGGAAGCAAATAAATTCAACGCATTCAACAAGAGAGCAGGGCGAGGCTGCCAAATGAGGCAGGCGAGGGGATTCTGTGGTTTGCTTCTCTCTCTTCTCACCCAAGAACACAAGTCATGACTTTCATGGAAATGGATGCTGGAATGAATCCGTTACACTCACCAGGTCACCCTTTTCCAAATACAATCACCGGTTTAGCAAATCAGGTCTCTTGTCTCTGCTGGTCCCTCTGCCTGATAAGCTCCTTCTTAACCCTCAGGACCCAGCTCAAATGTCACCTCCTCTGTGAGGCCTCCCTGGACTCCCTCAGGTAGAACCTATGGCTCTTTCTCCTTTGTTCCCAAGGCCTTCCTCCACATTCTCCAAGGACATACTGTCATGCTGTCATCTGGCTATGTTCTGTCTCCCCCAGTAAAGTGGGAGCTCCCAGGGTTCAAAGCTAGACCTTGTTCACTTCCTCATCCCCAGTGCCTAGTAAATGCCTACTAAGGGAACGGATGGATGGACACAAAGACACCAGGGGAATTCAGAGAAGCCACTGCTCTAAAAAAGAATCTTCATCCACAGGGGACAGGGGAGCTGTACAATCACGAGGCAGACTTTTCGATAGGCAGCGAGTCATCTTTTCTGGAAGTTTGGAAGGGCTGTCAGCAAGATCTCTGCCAGTCTCCTCTGTGTCTCCCTCTATTTATACCCTGGGGCCAGGAGACAGGAGGAGGCTGTCTGAACTCAAGGACAATGTTCCGCAAGCAATACCTTCTCTGTATTTACTCTTGGCAAAGATCCCCAGACGTTAGGTTTCCTTTAGAAAGAAACTACTGAGAGAGGGAAATTCCAGTTTTTTAATTCTTCTGCTATTTCCAAAGAAATTGATGGAAACTTAAAATATCTGCTTGGTAGTCCTGAAGGCGCCAAAATTCACCCTTAAGCAAAAAGACTTTAGGCATTGCAAAAGTTGCTGATGCAAAAAAACTTTCAGGTTACTGGAAAGGGAACAGCAATAAATAAATAAATAAATAAGAGTAAAACTGGAAGAGTCTCTAAGAGAGCAAGAAATTTAAGGGATGGTGATATAGAGTCATCATCCGATCCAAGTATTTTAACTGTGTAATCGGGCAGAAAAAAAAAGAGTTCAGTAAAATACTTAGGCTTATCCTTAATGAACCTAAAAACAAATACACACATACATGTATATAGTACAGCAACTATTAACCTAACTTGCTAAAATCTCATCTTGATCTCTTTCAGGAAAAGAAGCAAAAGCTACAGTGACTACGAGCACACGTTTAGGTGTCAGACCTGAACTGAATCTCACAGCCCTCCAGCTGCAAGACCTTGAGCAAGTTACTCAAGCCCCCCGAGCCTCAGTTTCTTTAGCTGTAAAATGAGCTGTTGTGAGGCTTCCTGAGCCGCTGCATGTAAAAGGTCTCAGCACAGTGGCAGGACGAATAAAGCGCTCAGGAAGTGGTAAGTGGCAGTGTTAGTAGTAGAGGTTCTCAGAATTGTTATGACAATTATCACAATAACAAGAAATGAAATGGATGTCAGGACTTTAGGAAGAAAGGAAAAGGTTCTGAACTTTCTTCTATCGCTTCATCTCTTTATCAAATGCATTGGTCTCTCTGTAGAATCCCCAAGAATGATAGAAAGGTCCAATTCCAGTCACAGAATTAACCAGGAAGGATATCAATACCTTTGATCAAGTTTTCAATCAAATAGTTGAGACAAAAGGGTTTCTTTTCTAAACGTTCAATTTCCAGGAAAACCCCACACCCTAGGAGCCTAGTTCTCCTAGGTTTGAATTGTCCATCGGTTCCAGAGGCCTGAGAGGCTGCCTAAATACAAATTTCCTTCTAGAAGTCACACCAGAGAGTTTCCACTTGTTATGTCCCCAACAGTTTGGAGCAACTGAATACATACCCCAAGAGGAGGCCTTTTTTGGCATTAAAAGTGAAGCCCCCAAAAAAAAAAAAAAAAAAAGTGAAGCCCCTACCCCATCCCAAGTCCGTGGACATTGTCATAATAGACGCAATTGCTGAAAACAGCACTTTATCACCAGAGGCTTGAAAGACTCAGCAGAACAAAGTTGGCCTCGATTTTATTATAAGTTTTCAAGAGCTAAAGACCAGACATTTCAACACAACTGTATGGTTTTATGTATGCGTGTGTGTGCGTGCACGTGTGTGCATGCAACAAAAGCAGGTTTGAGGATTGTGAGCCATGCCTCACACCTGACTCCTTCTGTCATGTTGACGACGCTCCCAACTGGCACAAGTCAGTTCATCTACGCCAGAAAAGGCGAGAAAAAAGGAAGATCTTAGAGCACCAGTGAAACCCAGCCAACTTACAAGTATCAGCACTATCTTAGTCCATTCGGGCCGCTATAACGGATACCATAGACTAGGTGACTTATAAACAACAGAACTTTATTTCTCACACTCCTGGAGCCTGGGAAGTCCAAACAAAGGCCGTGGCAGATTCGGTGTCTGGTGAGAACCCACTTCCTGGTTCACAGACAGCCATCTTCTCACTGTGTCCTCACATGAGCTCTCTGGGGTCTCTTTTGTAAGGGCACTAATTCCATTCTTGGGGGCTCCACTCTCATGACCTAATTACCTTCCAAAGGCCCCACCTTCTAGTACCATCACATTGGGGGGTCAGGGCTTCAACATACGAACTTTGAGGGAACACATTTAGTCTATAGCAAGCACCAATAATCAAGAAGATGCAAATAAATTCAAATGGCACATTTCTAAAAACTTCATTTTTATCTGACTTTAGAATAAGTTAATTTGGCATTTGTGTTAGAAATTTTTGTTCTTTTCTTTTGCAATTAATTTTTAGCATTTCGGTTGAGGAGAATGGCAATTACGATATAATTACTTTCCATAAACACAGACCAAGTGGTGATTGCAGAACTACACTTGGTAAGAGGAAGAAGCCATTCTTGGATGAAAAACCTGGAAAAAAGAGTGGATAATGGTAGATAATTAGGAGTTGGCTTATCACGAATCTCCATATTAGATGTGTGAGCATGTATATCATATATATGTAGCAAATTAACACCAATATTATATATGTGTGTATATACGTGTGTTTACATTCATGTGTATATATAAACGTGGGGTTGACATGCATATATTTCTGTGTATAAAGGTGTATATATGTGAGCACACATACACATGCAGGCATTGAACAATTCATGTGTGTAAACAGTGTATGTGTGTGTTCTTGTGAAGCTTCATCCTCACAAAAGAATTTGTCTCATGAGCCCTGTCTGTAGCTGACGTACAGACTCATTTTAGGAAACATGTTTTCCATTTATATAGTTAATTATTCCGTGGTTGTTCCCTTCCTCCAGTAAAGTAACGCTGAACCTACATCTTCTTCCCTCCCCCCCTCCAGATCACCTGCCCCCACTGGGAAAAGCCAAGTCCTTCACACTCTTGCAGCACTGTGACTCACTCCATCTCACCCTGTGGACAGCCCAGGGCAGCCCATCCTTATCCTAGGTGACTATCTCTATCAATCCCAACGCTTTCTCCCAAGGGCCTTTGTCTGCCCTAGGAGAGTATAGATTTTGGTGGGAAGACTCATCCAGGCAGCCTCTATGGGACAAGGGACATCTGGATCCAATAACACCTTGGAATAGAGTACTTCCTATAGCCAGATTCAAGTCTCATCCCCTATGTTCTCGGTGAAAGTCATGTCTCCCTGTGTTATAGTCTCTTAAGAGGGCATGGATGTAAGCTGTGACTTTTTTTATATATACATATTTATTTATTTACTTATTTATTTTTGGCTGCGTTGGGTCTTTGTTGCTGCGTGCAGGCTTTCTCTAGCTGCGGCAAGCGGTGTCTGCTCTTCGTTGCGGTGCGCGGGCTTCTCATTGCGGTGGCTTCTCTTGTTGTGGAGCATGGGCTCTAGGCGCCTGGGCTTCAGTAGTTGTGGCACATGGGCTCAGTAGCTGTGGCTTGTGGGCTCTAGAGCACAGGCTCAGTAGTTGTGGCGCACAGGCTTAGTTGCTCCATGGCACGTGGGATCTTCCTGGACCACGGCTCGAACCCGTGTCCCCTGCATCGGCAGGAGGATTCTGAACCACTGAGCCACCAGGGAAGCCTGTACGCTCTGACTTTTATATAAATATGAACTGCTGCCCTTAAGAACATGTGGGAAATTCCCTATCTGCTGAAGGGCCTGAGTCATTATATGTGCCCATGCTCCTGAGGCCAGATGCACTGTCTGCCATGCCCCGGTTCTCCATCTCCCTTTAACCTGGGGGATCCCTCCTGAGCACAGAGTGTAGCGTCTTCTCCACCACCCCACTTCCACAGCCTCTTGAGAGGCAAAGGGAAGGATGCATTTTCCTGCCCACAGCATCACCACCTCATTCCCAGCCATGCTATGAGTAGAGCCAGCAGGGTACCAGGCTTCACCCTAGTCAGTCTGTCCTTAAAATGCCTCCACCATTCCATCCTCATGCCTGCCTGTCCTCTAGGACCCTCCCTCATATGCTCAAATACCTGATCTTGGCCCAGAGGTGCTCCCCGTGCCCAATGGAGCCCCATAATCCTGAATTCCCCTTAAACCTCCTCTGTTCTTATCAAAAACATACCAGTCTTCTGTGTCCTTCGTCCCTAAAGGCGACAGGAGATGATGCGTCACTCCGTTAATTTAATTATCACCTGATCATTTGCCAGCTAATGGGTTATCCCTTATCAAGATCAACAGACAGTAAAACTAGACGTGGGGTTCTAAGAATTCAATGTAGGCTAACGAGGAGTCACTTGAGGGAGGAGTGAGATTTTGGCTATCTCATGCCATTCTGTGTAAACAGTCACCAACTCGACACAAAGAGCAAAGCCAAGAGGAGGGACAGAAGGCCACCAGAAAGCACTTCTCCGAAAAGACTAGGTTAAGTGTCTTCGATCCTCACCCCTACCCTGACCTCTCTCGGAACCACACATGGAGCCTCTCTGGGCTCCCACATGGAGGGTGGGCTTCCTCACCCTGTGGTAGGGGAGTGTGGCAGACAAACAGCACTCCAGGGGTAGGGGAGCCTCAGTGTGCTTCCCCAAGGGCACCATGGAGAGGCTAGAATACAAGGAACTCCAAGGCCAAGCCAGCAAAACCACTTCTGGCAGGAATACAAGAGCCACCAAGAAGCTAGCTTAGATCCCGCTTGGCTGGCTTGGGCCTGGAAGGAACAGAGAAAGAGCAAGAAAGTTACGCAGTGAATCGTCAGAAGGTGGGAAAGACCCAAGGCCTTGGTCTTAATCACGTTCCATGTGAAGAAGTTCTGGCATGATGCATGCGTGAAACCTGCCAAGCCCTGAGTAATGGGAACAAACGAGAGAGAAAAGGGGGTGGGGGGGAAGCTGAGAGTGACTGGTGGGGAGGGGGAAATCAGGCCGTGTCTAGGTGGTACCAAACATCTGGGTAAACTGTAAAATGTTCAAGCCAATATCGAGTCATTTTGTCTATAGAATAGCAAACATCGAATCTGAAAATGTCTAGGTCATATCATTGTCATTTTGCTTTGTTCTCTTTTTCAGTGTTTGTGCAGATGTTTGAAAGTTCCTTGAGGGTATAACCAAGGCTTATTTATTTTCAGGTATCTCCACCTTCCAGCACTTAGTACATGTCTCGTACCAGGTAGCTACTCTACATATGTTTGAGGAAGGGGAAGAGAGAAGGGGGGAAGGAGGAAGCCATGTACAGACTACCCCCAAATCCTTAATGACAGGAGGCCCACATAACTCATTGCCCAAACTGAGACAATTCTGAGAGTAAAAGTGGTTGCTAACATTGACCCAAGCCATATGGCCTCCCTACTTAATGGCTGGTTACATATGGAAGATGAAGCATTAGGAAGGAACTGCCTTTGTTGTTATTTTCCAAACACTATAAGTTAGACAAGCTTGCAGTGCAGATGAAATAGCAAGACACTCAGTGCAGCTGGAGCTGAGAGAGGGAAGGGAGAGTGGGAAAACGAGGCAGGACTCGGACTTCGTTCCAGGTGTGATGAGGTGCCACGGGTGGTAGGCGGCTGGGTGAGTGACAAGTTGTGGTTTATGTTTTAAAAGATCTGTCTGGCTGTAGTACGGAGAATGAATTGTAGGGGGAAGAGAAGCATCAGGCCATCGTGGTTGTCCAAGTGCAAGGGTGGTGGCTTGTGCTGGGGGTGGTGGGTGCCGAGGAGGTGGAAAGAAAGGGACGGTTTTAGGACAACTGGTCTACATTGAGTTACTGATGCAATGGACGTGGGAAGTGAGTTAAGAGAGGCATCGGGGTGGGGGGAGGGATAAATCAGGAGCTTGGGATGAACATATACACACTATTATATATAAGATAGACAACCAACAAGGACCTACTGTAGAGCACAGGGAACTCTCCTCAATATTCTGGGATAACCTCTATGAGAAAAGAAACTAAAAAAGAATGAATTTATGTATATGTATAACTGAATCACTTTGCTGTACACCTGAAACTGACACAACATTGTAAATCAACTATACTCTAATAAAATTAAAATTAAAAGAGAGAGGCACCAAGGATGATTCCTAGGTTCAGAGGCTGAGCCACCAGCTGGGTACACGGTGATGTCCTTTGTCTAGATGGAAGCCAGGGGAGGTCAGTAGTCTTACAAGGACTTCACTGACCTCTGTCTAAAAACTAGCTACCCTGAAACCCTCATCTAGCCCCTGTGTCTCCCACATGTTTATCTCCCTCGGCTCTTATCGCCATCTATACTTGTTTTATATATGGGTTTATTCGGCTAATGACGATCTCCCCTGCCAGACCGCTGGCCCCTTGAGAGCAGGGATTTTGTCTTGTTCACCAATATGCCTAGGATCCAATGTGTGCTCAATAAATATTTGCTGAAAGGAAAACCAAGGTAAGTTTTTTTAAATGCTAAACTTGAGTTCTAGTACAAGTTCTGGGACCAGTGAGCTTCAGAACCTTGGTCAAGCCATTGGGCCTTGCTGATTCTTGACTCTCATCATTATAATGACAGTTTGCATGAGGTGCTTGCCAAGGTCCTTTCCACCTCAAACATTCGGGGACCATGATGATGTTCCTTGATGCTCCCAGGTGAGCTAGAATCAGCAAAACCAGAAGATGGTGTCCAAAGTCCTCGAACTGAAGAAATATTGTTGACCTAGAGTTGAGGAGGGAGGTTTTCCCCAGTGCCCAAGCCCTCACACCAGTAAGTGAAGATATATCAACATCATAGGGAAGCAGCACCTTAGGTAGAGCAGGCTGGGCTCGTTCCCTTGGTCCTTAAGGAGGCAGAGAGCACATCACCCCCATTACTAGCACTGAGCATGTGCCCAAGGTCCCCATTTCTCCAGGGCTGTAGGTTGGGGTCCTACCACTCTGTGAGTCATCATCAGTGTCCCCCTTTCTTTTCTTTCATGTCTGTTCCCATTATTCAAAGTTTGATGTGTGTTTTACATGCAATAAGCCAGATCATCTTTGTATTAAAAATGACTAAGTCTGCAAAACTACAATGAGGTATCACCTCACACCAGTCAGAATGGCTATCATTAAAAAGTCTACAAATAACAAATGCTGGAGAAGCTGTGGAGAAAAGGGAACCCTCTTACACTGTTGTAACTTGGTAAAGCCACTATGGAGAACAGTATGGAGGTTCCTTAAAAAACTAAAAATAGAACTACCATATGATCCAGCAATCCCACTGCTGGGAATATACCCAGACAAAACTATAATTCGAAAAGATACATGCGCTCCTCAGGACTTCCCTGGTGGTGCAGTGGTTAAGAATCCACCTGCCATTGCAGGGGACACGGGTTTGAGCCCTTGTCCAGGAAGATCCCACATGCCGTGGAGCAACTAAGCCTGTGCGCCACAACTACTGAGCCTGTGCTCTAGAGCCCACAAGCCACAACTACTGAGCCCACGTGCCACAACTAAGTGAAGCCCGCGTGCCTAGAGCCCATGCTCTGCACCAAGAGAAGCCACCACAATGAGAAGCCCGTGCACTGCAACGAAGAGTAGCCCCCACTTGCTGCAACTAGAGAAAGCCCACGTGGAGCAACGGAGAGCCACCTCAGTCAAAAATTAATTAATTAATTATTTTAAAAAAGATACATGCACCCCTATGTTCATAGCAGCATTGTTCACAATAACCAAAACACGGAAACAACCTAAATGTCCATCGACAGATGAATGGATAAAGAAGATGTGGTACATATATTCAGTGGAAAACTACTTAGCCACAAAAAAAGAACAAAATAATGCCATCTGCAGCAACAAGGATGTAACTAGAGATAATCATACTCAGTGAAGTAAGTCAGAAAGAGAAAGACAAATGCCATATGGTATACTTATATGTGGAATCTAAAATATGGCACAAATGAACCTATCTACAAAACAGAAACAGACTCATAGACATAGAGAACAGACCTGCGGTTGCCAAGGGGGAGGGGGAGGGAGGGATAGACTGGGAGTTTGGGGTTGGTAGATGCAAACTATTACCTTTAGAATGGATAAACAACAAGGTCCTATTGTGTAGCACAGTAAACAGTGTTCAATATCCTGTGATAAACCATATGGAAAAGAATATTTAAAAAATGTCTATATGTGTATAACTGAGTCACTTTGCTGTACAGCAGAGATTGGCCCAACATTGTAAATCAACTACACTTCAATTTTTAAAAAAATGACTAAGTCTGCTATCCTCTGAAATACAAGGCATGATTTCATTTCCTTGTTTCCTCCTTCCTTTTTCCAGCCCCACGTCCACGAGGGAACTTTGGAATGAGGCCCATGAAAGCTATTGCTCTGCCAGCAGCTCTGTGATCTCTGGGTCTCCCTGATTCCACATTTGGCATTCCCGAACCCACCAGCTTCCCTCTGACCTCTCCTCTCTCTCCTTGCCAACAGAAAGAGAGTGCATGGATAAAAGAAACCGACGGATAACCCAAAACCCCATGTTAGTCATTAGTTAAAACTTCCTGAGCCACTAACAAGAACCAGAACTCATCCCAGGAATATTTCAAAACCTCTGCATTCAGGCTAGGTTGGTGTCGAGTTGCAACACTAACCACTACAGCTCGTGCCAACAGTTAGACCAGGCTCAGAAAAAAGCTCCAGAACACCAGGACCGAGGCCAGAGACCCGAGCTCAGTTATCACAGCCAGATGGACCGCAGGTGGCCCCTCTGCACCTGCTTCTCCAAACCATGGATCCCAAGCCCCAGCCCACGTTCAACCACAAGGACTCTTCTTCTGCTCCACCTTCCTGACTGTAAATGGACCTTTGACCACCAGTCTCTGGCCACTCTCTGCCTGGGCCCCGTGTCTGACATGGGCCCTCACCTACTCTGTGTGAACATTGACACTAGTGCCCTTCAGAATCAAAGGAGCCAAATCTTCACGGGTTTACCAGCTCTCCTCTTTGCATTTTTCTCTACCTTCCCAATCTGCAGCTTATAACCTGTTTCGGGTCCTCTCTTGACCTTTCTTAGGCTAGTCTGAGCCTCTTCTTAGGCTAGAGCCTCCTCTTATGGAACTCCCATTCCAAGGTTCCTTTGGGAGCTCTGTGAGCAGGCACACTGGGGACTGTTTTCTCTGCCACAGTCTCTTGCTTATCCTGCTGCTTCTAAATCTTTTGTCATAGAGAGACATGGCCAGGCCCTCCAAATTCTCTTTACTCAGGCCTCACCCAATTTGAAGAAAAATTAACACACCTGGTAGCAACTGCTGGCTGCACAGACATGCCTTCCAGGTCTGGTCTGAACCACCATCATGTCCTGGCAGTATCTGCAACGGGGTCTGGTTATGTCTATCTGTAATAACAGATAACTGCCCTTGTCCTTCTACAGTTATTCTCTAAACTGTGATCCTGTAGAAGTAGAAATCTGATCATATCACACCTGTGCTCAAAATCCTGCAATTTTCCTCCCATTAATCTCAGGGTAAAAGCCGAAGTCTTCACAACGGTCTAGAAGTCCCTTCAAAACTGGAGGTGCACCCAATTGTTTCTCAAAGATACCAGGCATGCTCCTGCCTCAGGGCCTTTGCACTGGCTGTTCCTCTGCCTGAAATAGTTTTCTCTGGATAGCATGGCTCACTCACTCCTTCTACTACTTCAAATCTTTTCTCAAATGGCATATGCAGCCCACCTCATTTACAATTTCAACCTCCACCTAGCCATCCTATTCCCCCTTACCCTGCTTTTATTTTCCTAAATTACAGTCTATTATACCATGTAATTCTCTTACCTAGTATGTAATTCTTTATTTCTGTCTCCTCCATTAGAATTTAAGCTCCCAGAGGGCAGGAATTTTTGTCTGTCTTGTTCAGTGATGAATCCTCAGTGTCTCGAACAGTGCCTGACACATAATATTATTGAATGGATTAATTAATCCATTAATTAATAAGAAACTCATCAGTAGTTAAGAGTCCCAACTCTGGTCTAACTGCCAGGTTTGAATCTCAGATTTTCTACTTCTAATAGCTATGTGACTTCAAGCGAGCTTCTTAACTATTTTATACCTCAGTTTATCCGTATGCAAAAATGAAAAAAAAAATAATTGCCAAGTACTTCACAGGACTGTCAATGGGAAAGTTCATGAAGTACGCTTAGCACGGTGCCTGGAATACAGAAAGAAATCTGTGGAAGGTATTTATTATCTTCAATGCTGGTGGGTGAATTAGACTTTTGGAAATATTCAAAAAGCCACCTGGACTGAAGCCTGGTAAATAGAGTAATAGCGTCTCTGCTCAAGCAAGATGGGAAGATAAGGCAATATGAGCAGTTCTCTTCTGTGGTTAATACACCAGCTCTAGAAAATAATTCTGGGAAAGGAAAAAAAAAAAAAAAAAGCAACTCATGTTTTCAGCAGTGGTGCTCCCAGTGTGGCCGCTTGGAAGGACAACACCCACTTGGCTACATCAAGTCTGACGTATTTGCTAGTCCCACGGAGTCCCAGTAATAGAGATAGAAACTGTAGAAATGGAGGCCCTAGAGGTCCTCTGCTGTACCTCCTGCTTCACCCACTCACTTTATGTTGCTTTTCTGCCCAGGAGGGCCAACTGTTCTCTGAGTATGTGGGTCAAGAACCTATGGGGAGAGAGTGCCCAAGAGGCTTTATGGAGAGGATGGCACAGAAAGTGATACCCTGAACCAGACCAAGCAGTAACCTGAGTGTTGGGAAGGTCTAGAAACCCAATCTGGGGAAGAGTGATCAGAGATGGGACAGCTCATTTGCAGAATAGTCTTTCAGGGGCCCTGAGAAAGAGAAGCAGGGGCAGACTCACCCCCAAATGGCTGATCACCACCCACCCCATTACAGCTCTGTGGCCTTCCTTCTCCTCTCCTCAACTCTGGTACCTCAGTGGGGAGGGGGGAGGACATAGTGGAGGGCCAGAGAGACACACTCAACCCTGCCACCTGAGAAGACGTAAAGTCTCGGGCTCTTCCATTCCAACCGTGCCCTCTGTCCCTCTCCAGGGCTAAGCATATGCTTCAAATTGCATTCGAGACTCAAGGAGGACCTTGGAGACTTACAGAGGAAGAAGCTGAGGCCCAGAGAGAAGAGTATGGGGTTGGCCGACCCAACTGGTGGCCCATCTATATCCCTTCAGCCCATCCCCAAGGTCACCTGCGGACAGCCTCTTACCCGGCAATGGCTTCCCACATGTCCCTGCCCGAGCGTGGCCTCTGGCCTCAGAAACACGCTCAGCCGGCAGGCAGAACAGGCCACATGTGCCAGGAGGTTAATACTGTTAATACTTAGAAGTGACCCTCCACCTACCAAGGGAATGATTTCAAGGTGTGCCACACAGTTTCTTAGAGGGACATTATCTCATCCAGTTCAGGCCCCAAATGTTAAAATAATCAGGGAAAATACTTTCATATTCAAACAAGAAGTGCTAAGCTGGAGGTTCTAAGCATTTTTGTTCCCTTGGACTCCTTTGGCAATCTGGCGGAGACTGTGGGCTTCTCCTCAGGATAATTATTTTTAATGCATAAAATAAAATATATAGGATTATAAAGGACACTAAATATGTTAAAAACAATTATCAAAATATTTTTAAATAATTTGGGGATATCATAATATGCAGATGTCTTCATTTTTGCACAACAAATAATAAGACTGAAAGGACAGTCTCATAATTAACATAATTTGAAAGTAGCAATGAGCATAAATAATAGTTTCTGCACCACCTGCAATGTGACATGAAAATATGTGTGATTCCCGTTGTTGACAAAGTCACAGCCACTGCTGATACTACTGTGGTGTTGCCTAAATTCATAATTGAAGGAAATGGTAACATTCAGTTAGAAGTTAAAAAATAAAGATGTAATTATTTCCCATCAAAGTTAAAACGTTTCCATCCAATTTCACAGACCCCCTGAATTCTCTACATGGACCCTATGGGGTCTTTGAACAACAGACAGCTTAGGAACCCTGTGCAGGAATATCTATGTGACTTGCTAACTGGTGACTCAAAACTGGTTCAATGCCCCTTGAACTTCCATTCCCTTTCTTTCTGAATAATTCAGTCCTATGGCCATTCATTGGGGCAGAGCAAGGTTCTGCAGCAGAGACGGAGGAAGCCACAATGGCCCACAGTAGGGTATCAGCGTTGAAACAGAGTGAAGAGGGTGGCCCCATCCGGGAGATGATGACAGCAGACATGGGAGATATACAAGGGCACTGATCAAATCAATAAATGAATTACTAATGAAAGCAAGGTTTCTCATTGTTAGACAAGACAGTTACAAATACAGAGAGGGGGAAAGCTAGAATGAACCCTGGGGTTGGATTCCAACTGGAGAAATCTGTGTGAATTTACAGTTTTCAACGGTTAGAGAAATGTGTATATACAGACTCTAGCTCTGGCCATAGAGAGGGCCTGGGAGCAAAAATACCCCAATAACAATGAGCACACCTAGCCCTCAGACCTTGGCTTCCAAATACAATTTTCTACTAAAAGAGACCAGGGCTCCTTGGAGAAATGTCTGATTCCAGGACTGGGGGGCAGAAAGTACAAACGAGCCTAGAGCATCTTACTGTGCCAGAAAGCACCCAAACAATGACAGGGGAGCTTCCGAGAAGATGGCGGAAGAGTAAGACGCGGAGATCACCTTCCTCCCCACAGATACACCAGAAATACATCTACACGTGGAACAACTCCTACACAACACCTACTGAAGGCTGGCAGAAGACCTCAGACCTCCCAAAAGGCAAGAAACCCCCCCCCCACGTACCTGGGTAGGGCAACAGAAAAAAGAATAAACAGAGACAAAAGGATAGGGACGGGACCTGCACTAGTGGGAGGGAGCTGTGAAGGAGGAAAAGTTTCCACACAGGAGGAAGCCCCTTCACGGGCGGAGACTGCGGGTGGCGGAGGGGAAAAGCTTCGGCGCTGCAGAGGAGAGCGCAGCCACAGGGGTGTGGAGGGCAAAGCGGAGAGATTCCCGCACAGAGGATCAGGGCCAACCGGCACTCACCAGCTCGAGAGGCTTGTCTGCTCACCCGCCGGGGCGGGCGGGTCAGGGAGTTGAGGCTCGAGGCTTCCGTCCGAGCGCTGGGAGAGGACTGGGGTTGGCGGCGTGAACACAGCCTGCAGGGGGTTGGTGCACCACGGCTAGCCAGGAGGGAGTCCGGGGAAAAGTCTGGACCTGCCGAAGAGGCAAGAGACTTTTTCTTCCCTCTTTGTTTCCTGGTGCACGAGGAGAGGGGATTAAGAGCGCTGCTTAAAGGAGCTCCAGAAACGGGCGCGAGCCGCTGCTAAAAGCGCGGACCCCAGAGACGGGAATGAGACGCTAAGGCTGCTGCTGCCGCCACCAAGAAGCCTGTGTGCGAGCACAGCTTACTCTCCACATCCCCTTTTCGGGGAGCTTGCGCCAGGGTCCTGGAATCCAAGCACAACTTCCCCGGAAGAACGCACGGCGCAACATCACGCCGTCCTCTGCCGCCACAGGCTCGCCCCGCACGCACTCCGTGCCCCCCCCCCCCCCGCCCCCGGCCTGAGTGAGCCAGAGCCCGCGAATCAGCTTCTCCTTTAACCCCGTCCTGTCTGAGCTAAGAACAGACGCCCTCCAGCAACCTACACGCAGAGGCGGGGCCAAATCCAAAGCTGAGCCCCTGGGAGCTGTGAGAACAAAGAAGAGAAAGGGAAATCTCTCCCAGCAGCCTCAGAAGCAGTGGATTAAAGCTCCACAATCAACTTGATGTACCTGCATCTGTGGAATACATGAATAGACAACGAATCATCCCAAATTGAGGAGGTGGACTTTGAGAGCAAGATTTATAATTTTTTCCCCTTTTCCTCTTTTTGTGAGTGTGTATGCTTCTGTGTAAGATTTTGTCTGTATAGCTTTGCTTCCACCATTTGTTCTAGGGTTCTATCCGTCCGGTTTTTTGTTTGTTTTGTCTTAATAATTATTTTTTTATTTTAATAATTTTATTATATTTTATCATACTTTATTTTATTTTACTTTATCTTCTTTCTTTCTTTTTTCTTCCCTCCCTCCTTCCTTCCTTCCTCCCTCCCTCCCTCCCTCCCTCCTTTCTTTCTTTTTTTCTTTCTTTCTTCTTCTACTAATTCTCTCTTTCTACTTTTTCTGCCTTTTATTCTGAACTGTGTGGATGAAAGGCTCTTGGTGCTGCAGTCAGGAGTCAGTGCTGTGCCTCTGAGGTGGGAGAGCCAATTTCAGGACACTGGTCCACAAGAGACCTCCCAGCTCCACATAATATCAAACGGCGGAAATCTCCCGGAGATCTCCATCTCAACACCAGCACCCAGCTTCACTCAACGACCAGCAAGCTACAGTGATGGACATCCTATGCCAACTAGCAAGACAGGAACACAACCCCACCCATTACCAGAGAGGCTGCCTAAAATCATAATAAGTCCACAGACACCCCAAAACACACCACCAGACGTAGACCTGCCCACCAGAAAGACAAGATCCAGCCTCACGCACCAGAACACAGGCACTAGTCCCCTCCACCAGGAAGCCTACACAACCCACTGAACCAACCTTAGCCACTGGGGACAGACACCAAAAACAACGGGAACTACGAACCTGCAGCCTGCAAAAAGGAGACTCCAAACACAATAAGATAAGCAAAATGGGAAGACAGAAAAATACACAGCAGATGAAGGAGCAAGATAAAAACCCACCAGACCTAACGAATGAAGAGGAAATAGGCAGTCTACCTGAAAAATAATTCAGAATAATGATAGTAAAGATGATCCAAAATCTTGGAAATAGCATGGACAAAATGCAAGAAACATTTAACAAGGACCTAGAAGAACTAAAGATGAAACAAACAACGATGAACAACACAATAAATGAAATTTAAAATACTCTAGATGGGATCAATAGCAGAATAACTGAGGCAGAAGAACAGATAAGTGACCTGGAAGATAAAATAGTGGAAATAACTACTGCAGAGCAGAATAAACAAAAAAGAATGAAAAGAACTGAAGACAGTCTCAGAGACCTCTGGGACAACAGTAAACGCACTAACATTCGAATTATAGGGGTTCCAGAAGAAGAAGAGAAAAAGAAAGGGACTGAGAAAATATATGAAGAGATTATAGTTGAAAACTTCCCTAATATGGGAAAGGAAATAGTTAATCAAGTCCAGGAAGCACAGAGAGTCCCATACAGGATAAATCCAAGGAGAAATATGCCAAGACACATATTAATCAAACTGTCAAAAATTAAATACAAAGAAAACATATTAAAAGCAGCAAGGGAAAAACAACAAATAACACACAAGGGAATCCCCATAAAGTTAACAACTGATCTTTCAGCAGAAACTCTGCAAGCCAGAAGGGGCTGGCAGGACATATTTAAAGTGATGAAGGAGAAAAACCTGCAACCAAGATTACTCTACCCAGCAAGGATCTCATTCAGATTTGATGGAGAAATTAAAACATTTACAGACAAGCAAAAGCTGAGAGAGTTCAGCACCACCAAACCGGCTTTACAACAACTGCTAAAGGAACTTCTCTAGGGAAGAAACACAAGAGAAGGAAAGACCTACAACAACAAACCCAAAACAATTAAGAAAATGGGAATAGGAACATACATATCGATAATTACCTTAAATGTAAATGGACTAAATGCTCCCACCAAAAGACACAGATTGGCTGAATGGATACAAAAACAAGACCCATATATTTGCTGTCTACAAGAGACCCACTTCAGACCTAGAGACACATACAGATTGAAAGTAAGGGGATGGAAAAAGATATTTCATGCAAATGGAAGCCAAAAGAAAGCTGGAGTAGCAATTCTCATATCAGAAAAAATAGATTTTAAAATTAAGACTATTAGAAGAGACAAAGAAGGACACTACGTAATGATCAAGGGATCGATGCAAGAAGAAGATATAACAGTTGTAAATATTTATGCACCCAACAGAGGAGCACCTCAATACATAAGGCAAATACTAACAGCCATAAAAGGGGAAATCGACAGTAACACATTCATAGTAGGGGACTTTAACACCCCACTTTCACCCATGGACAGATCATCCAAAATGAAAATAAATAAGGAAACACAAGCTTTAAATGATACATTAAACAAGATGGATTTAATTGATATTTATAGGACATTCCATCCAAAAACAACAGAATACACATTTTTCTCAAGTGCTCATGGAACATTCTCCAGGATAGATCATATCTTGAGTCACAAGTCAAGCCTTGGTAAATTTAAGAAAATTAAAATCGTATCAAGTATCTTTTCTGACCACAACGCTATGAGACTGGATATCAATTACAGGAAAAGATCTGTAAAAAATAGAAACACATGGAGGCTAGACAATACACTACTTAATAACGAAGTGATCACTGAAGAAATCAAAGAGAAAATAAAAAAATACCTAGAAACAAATGACAATGGAGACATGACGACCCAAAATCTATGGGATGCAGCAAAAGCAGTTCTAAGAGGGAAGTTTATAGCAATACAATCCTACCTTAAGGAACAGGAAACATCTCAAATAAACAATCTAACCTTGCACCTAAAGCAATTAGAGAAAGAAGAACAAAAAAACCCCAAAGTTAGCAGAAGGAAAGAAATCATAAATATCAGATCAGAAATAAATGAAGGAAACGGTACCAAAGATCAGTAAAACTGAAAGCTGGTTTTTTGAGAAGATAAAGAAAATTGATAAACCATTAGCCAGACTCATCAAGAAAAAAAGGGAGAAGACTCAAAAAAATTGAATTAGAAATGAGAAAGGAGAAGTAACAACTGACACTGCAGAAATACAAACGATCATGAGAGATTACTACAAGCAACTCTATGCCAATAAAATGGACAACTTGGAAGAAATGAACATATTCTTAGAAATGCACACCTGCCAAGACTGAATCAGGAAGAAATAGAAAATATGAACAGACCAATCACAAGCACTGAAATTGAAACTGTGATTAAAAATCTTCCAACAAACAAAAGCCCAGGACCAGATGGCTTCACAGGTGAATTCTATCAAACATTTAGAGAAGAGCTAACACCTACCCTTCTCAAACTCTTCCAAAATATAGCAGAGGGAAGAACACTCCCAAGCTCATTCTACGAGGCCACCATCACCTTGATACTAAAACCAGACAAGGATGTCACAAAGAAAGAAAACTACAGGCCAATATCACTGATGAACATAGATGCAAAAATCCTCAACAAAATACTAGCAAACAGAATCCAACAGCACATTAAAAGGATCATACACCATGATCAAGTGGGGTTTATTCCAGGAATGCAAGGATTCTTCAATATATGCAAAACAATCAATGTGATAAACCATATTAACAAATTGAAGGAGGAAAACCATATGATCATCTCAATAGATGCAGAGAAAGTTTTCGACAAAATTCAACACCCATTTATGATAAAAACTCTGCAGAAAGTAGGCATAGAGGGAACTTTCCTCAACATAATAAAGGCAATATATGACAAACCCACAGCCAACATCGTCCTCAATGGTGAAAAACTGAAACCATTTCCACTAAGATCAGGAACAAAACAAGGTTGCCCACTCTCACCACTCTTATTCAACATAGTTTTGGAAGTTTTCACCACAGCAATCAGAGAAGAAAAGGAAATAAAAGGAATCCAAATCGGAAAAGAAGAAGTAAAGCTGTCACTGTTTGCAGATGACATGATACTATACATAGAGAATCCTAAAGATGCTACGAGAAAACTACTAGAGCTAATCAATGAATTGGATAAAGTAGCAGGATACAAAATTAATGCACAGAAATCTCTGGCATTCCTATACACTAATGATGAAAAATCTGAAAGTGAAATCAGGAAAACACTCCCATTTACCACTGCAACAAAAAGAATAAAATATCTAAGAATAAACCTACCTAAGGAGACAAAAGACCTGTATGCAGAAAATTATAAGACACTGATGAAAGAAATTAAAGATGATACAAATAGATGCAGAGATATACCATGTTCTTGGATTTGAAGAATCAACATTGTGAAAATGACTCTACTACCCAAAGCAATCTACAGATTCAATGCAATCCCTATCAAACTACCACTGGTATTTTTCACAGAACTAGAACAAAATATTTCTCAATTTGTATGGAAACACAAAAGACCCCGAATAGCCAAAGCAATCTTGAGAACGAAAAACAGAGCTGGAGGAATCAGGCTCCCTGACTTCAGACTATACTACAAAGCTACAGTAATCAAGACAGTATGGTACTGGCACAAAAACAGAAAGATAGATCAATGGAACAGGATAGAAAGCCCAGAGATAAACCCAGGCACATATGCTCACCTTATCTTTGATAAAGGAGGCAGGAATGTACAGTGTAGAAAGGACAACCTCTTCAATAAGTGGTGCTGGGAAAACTGGACAGTTACATGTAAAAGTATGAGATTAGATCACTCCCTAACACCATACACAAAAATAAGCTCAAAATGGATTAAAGACCTAAATGTAAGGCCAGAAACTATCAAACTCTTAGAGGAAAACATAGGCAGAACACTCTATGACATAAATCACAGCAAGATCCGTTCTGACCCACCTCCCAGAGAAATGGAAATAAAAACAAAAATAAACAAATGGGACCTAATGAAACTTCAAAGCTTTTGCACAGCGACGGAAACCGTAAACAAGACCAAAAGACAACCCTAAGAATGGGAGAAAATATTTGCAAATGAAGCAACTGACAAAGGATTAATCTCCAAAATTTATAAGCAGCTCATGCAGCTCAATAACAAAAAAACAAACAACCCAATCCAAAAATGAGCAGAAGACCTAAATAGACATTTCTCCAAAGAAGATATACAGACTGCCAACAAACACATGAAAGAATTCTCAACTTCATTAATCATTAGAGAAATGCAAATCAAAACTACAATGAGATATCATCTCACACCAGTCAGAATGGCCATCATCAAAAAATCTAGAAACAATAAATGCTGGAGAGGGTGTGGAGAAAAGGGAACCCTCTTGCACTGTTGGTGGGAATGTAAATTGATACAGCCACTGTGGAGAACAGTGTGGAGGTTCCTTAAAAAACTACAAATAGAACTACCATATGACCCAGCAACCCCACTACTGGGCATATACCCTGATAAAACCAGAATTCAAAAAGAGTCATGTACCAAAATGTTCATTGCAGCTCTATTTACAATAGCCCGGAGATGGAAACAACCTAAGTGTCCATCATCGGATGAATGGATAAAGAAGATGTGGCACATATATACAATGGAATATTACTCAGCCATGAAAAGAAACGAAATTGAGCTATTGTAATGAGGTGGATAGACCTAGAGTCTGTCATACAGAAAAAGATAAGTCAGAAAGAGCAAGACAAATACCGTATGCTAACACATATATATGGAATTTAAGAAAAAAAATGTCATGAAGAACCTAGGGGTAAGACAGGAATAAAGACACAGACCTACTAGAGAATGGACTTGAAGATATGGGGAGGGGAAAGGGTAAGCTGTGACAAAGCGATAGAGAGGCATGGACATATATACACTACCAAACGTAAGGTAGATAGCTAGTGGGAAGCAGCTGCATAGCACAGGGAGATCAGCTCGGTGCTTTGTGACCACCTAGAGGGGTGGGATAGGGAGGGTGGGAGGGAGGGAGACGCATGAGGGAAGAGATATGGGAACATATGTATATGTATAACTGATTCACTTTGTTATAAAGCAGAAACTAACACACCATTGTAAAGCAATTATTCTCCAATAAAGATGTAAAACAAACAAACAAACAAAAACTGAAGAACAGAAAAAAAAAAATGACAGAGTTTATGTGAAAGGAATATAGAAGTCAGCTTGAATGTGATCCCACTGGCCAAAACAGGGACAATTTGAGCATCAAAATAAATAAGTGGAAGAATTAAAATGTGTTCAGTATAATGAGAAACTATGAGTCTGTACATATGTAAATAAATAGATGAATCTATTTAATGTTTAATTAGGAATGAGATGTTTATACAGTTTCAAAACACCTCCCCACAAAACACATATTAATTACATAAGGAAAAAGAGTACCTTTTCAGTGGGAAAGCCTAGGAGACATTAACTTAATCAAGTAATCAAAGGTAACAACACCAGTAATAACATAAAGAGGCATCTGTGCCACTTGGTAAGATGCAATGAAAAGCACATAACCTAACTGCTGTGGTGTTCCTGCCAAAACATGCCTAATCTGAATATAATCACAAGGAAACATCAAACATCTAAATTGAGGGACGTGCTACAAAATACTGGCCTGTGAACTTCAAAGTGTCAAGGTGATAAAAATCAAGGTAGGTCTTGTCATGTCTCTCAGGCCTCCAGACTGAAGGGGGCCTGAGAGGCATGACAACCAAATGCAGCCTGTGATTCTGAACTGCACCCTTTTGCTATGAGGACATTATTAGGACAATTGGCAAAACTTGAATAGGGTGTGGGGATTAACTGATAGCAAGGTATCAGTATTCATTTCCCGATTTTGATGCTTGAATTGTGGTTACACAGGAAAATGTTTTTTGTAGAAAACATCCTCTAGAATATTCCAGGGTGATAGGATACAAGTTGGAAATCTACTCTTAAAAGGTTCAGAGGAAAAAAACGTTCTTTGTACTTACTATCTTTCTAATTGTTTTTGAAAGTTTGAGATTGTTTCAAGATATAAAAAGAGGAGGAAAGGCTAATTCTGTGACCTATAGTCCATCATTTACCTTCAGCTAGTACATAAGAGGAAATAAAAATAATCAAAGGAAGACTGGGGAGCATGGACTTCTTGGAATAGAGTTGTGACCTTATACTTGGAGAATCCCATTCATTTCAGTTGAGAGGCAGGGAGAGACATTCTCCACTGCCACCAAACCTTAGAGGGTGGATATAATTGCCTGAAAGAGAGATTAACTCTTGTCCCCCAGGGTGATACTCAAGAAGCTGCAGAAACAGAGCCATTGAACACTACAACCAGAGCAGGACATGAAAGAGTTTGAGTGCAGCCTGTCCTTCCAGAGTTGGGTGGGCAAAGAATACAAAATATCTCCCAGGAGCAGTTAACATCATGGAGGACAGGTATTCTTGAGCCACCTTGAAAGGATGCAACCCCAAAGGTAAAGTGATCCCATAACCGGAAGCTCAGAGGTAGGAGGAGATCAGAAGTAGGGAGAGGGGAACCATAGGTGGTCAATAGGAGGGTGAGCCCTAAGTCAGGTAATGAGATGGTGGGCAGTGCCTGATGCCCTTTTAGGGAAAGGATATCTCTTAAGACCTACAAAAGCACTGAGAGAGAGAGAGAGAGAGAGAGAGAGCACGCACCAGTATTTGAGTATTGACACCCAGAGGGCATCAGCCCCAGAATTCAACTGCATTAATATCAGATTAAAACCACAAAGAACCAGCAGCAGCACCATAAGTGGCAGAAGAGGAAAGAAACAGCAAGAAAGAGAAATCACAGAACAAAGGACACTCTACCCTTCCCCACTGCAAGTTCTCGAGGCTGGATCGGACCTCGAAGTTCTGAATTGGAAGAAAACTTGAAATTTTGATTTGGATCATAATATTTTAATACCAGAAAACAAGACTAAAATATCCGAAAGTGACCAAACACCTATGGAATCTTCCAGGGACAGGGAAGGAAAAGCCGAAAGAACCTGTTTGAAAAGCAGTGGTGAGCAGGAATGACGTGACTCTCTGCTTCTCCCCAGTGAGTCCAGCCCATTCAATCCGCCATTACACATGCGTTATCCTGCTGAGTCCTCACGAGACCCAAGGAGGGTGGCCTTCACTGCAAGCCCGACTGAAAGGGACTGAGTGCAGCTCCATGGGTACCAAGTCACAGCACCCAGTGTGCCAGCCTTCCCGGAGCCCCTGGCACTGCTCTGCACCACCGCTTCACGTGTGGGTAACGAGTGAGCGGACACCAACAGGCAAGCCGGTAGGTGGGCAGCAGAAACCATGGGAGGATAATGCAAATCACCGTGGCAGAGAATTTGCTTTGCTGTGTAGTGGCTTCCCGGGAAAACCACAGCTACAGGGAGGATTAGCAATCAGGGATGGGATAGTTAGCGCAGAGGCACTGGCAGAAAACATACTGTGAAAGCTGAAAGCCCCGCAGAGAAAAGCCCAGGCCACCAAGAGTCTGTTTATTCACCCACTGCAGTGGTTCTTAATCTTGCTGGTATGCTAGAATCACCTGGGAGCTCTTTAAAATCCTGATGCCTGGGCCCTAAACTCAGAGACTCTAGACACTGGAATTTTTTTTTTTTTTTTAAGCTCCCTGGATGATTCTAATGTGCAGCCCAGGTTGAGAACCACAGCTTGACCGCAATGGATTTTCTTACTTCCGTTTGGGGGGAAAAAAAGGAAAAAGAAACACGTTTTGTCTCGATAACAAATGTCAACTCCAGGAATGTCTGGCTGAGCGTGAACCTCAACCCTGAAAAGTAACTTGTACGAAACATAAACATACTAATGAACATTCAGGCATAGCGTCATTTACTAGGTATAAGTTGAGAGAGAGAGAGATTGATCTATCTTCCTGTGCTAGTGGTAAAATTTTTTTTTTTAAAGTGTTTTTCCTGCATTTGGAGGAAATGGTCATCAGTTCATCTTATCTACACTTACCTGGTACCTCTTCTAAAAAAACACACATGTTTGGGCTTCCCTGGTGGCGCAGTGGTTGAGAGTCCGCCTGCCGATGCAGGGGACACAGGTTCGTGCCTCCGGTCCAGGAAGATCCCACATGCCGCGGAGTGGCTGGGCCCGTGAGCCATGGCCGCTGAGCCTGCGCGTCTGGAGCCTGTGCTCCGCAACGGGAGAGGCCACAACAGTGAGAGGCCCGCGTACCACAAAAAAAAGGAAAGATCCAGATTCCTCCGCTTGAAGGTTAAGGTCCTTCACAATCTATTTCCATCCTAACTTTCAACCTTTACCTCCCTCTCCCCATATCCTACTCCAGAACAAATTATCTTTCACAGCTAGTAAGTACACTCACTATCCCAAACTTCCTAAAGCCACCTTTTTTTTCTTCCATGTACTTCTTTTTCATTAAAAAGTTTTTGTTTTTTTTGTTTTGTTTTGTTTTGTTTTTGTGGTACGTGGGCCTCTCACTGTTGTGGCCTCTCCCGTTGCGGAGCACAGGCTCTGGACGCTCAGGCCCAGCGGCCATGGCTCATGGACCCAGCCGCTCCGCGGCATGTGGGATCCTCCCGGACCGGGACACGAACCCGTGTCCCCTGCATCGGCAGGCGGACTCTCAACCACTGCACCACCAGGGAAGCCCCTAAAAAGTATTTTTAACTAATTATTTTTTCCTACTGAAGATAGTAGTGTTTCATCTTGAACTGAAGCAAAAACGTATTTAAATAAACATAGATACATATACTTGTCTTTTCTACTAATAAAAAGACAATGCTGACCATACCATCAACAAGCACAGAGATAGACTCATCCCACTATGGCTCCAACCCTTCACCCCTCTCTGGATCCTCGGCCTTTGCAATGTGACTTGGCTGCTCTACCGACCAAAAGGGGGCACATATTTCCCCACTCCTTCGTTCTCAGTTTGTGACTTGCTTTGAACATTGGGCAGACCTGATACAAGCCAAAGCTTAAAAAGAAGCACTCAGGTGTTTCTACTTTTGCTTTTGTTCGTCTGCAATTGCTTGGAGAAAATGCCAGGGCTAGCCCATTGGAGGATGAGAAGCACATGGCCCAATGGCCCCAGAGGCCCCAGCCAACAACTGCCAGACTTGTATGTGAGTGAACTCAGCTGAGACCAGAAGAACCTCCCAGCTGAGTCCATCCTAGATCAGCCAACCCTTGAGACCATCATACTAGACAGCCCAAGACCAGAAGAACTGCCCAAGCAAACCCAGCCTCAACTGCCATCTTGCTAACTGACAGACAGGCTTAATAAATAACCAATTGTTTTCAGTCACTGAGTTTCAGGATGGTTTGTGGCAATCGATAAATGATACAAGCACTATACTGAAAACTGTATAGTGAAAATTTAAGTGAAAACAACTGGGCAAAGATAAGACTGCAAGACCCATGGGGGCAAGGACTATGTTGGGTGGTTTTCACCACTGCATCCCCTTTGCACAGCCCAGGAACAGTTATAGGTACTCAATAACATATGCTGGATGAGGAAAACATCTGGTAGTAATGGATCCTATGCTGTAACAGTTCTCAGATTGGTCATAAAATCATTAACTTCCAAACTTTTAAAAATATAACTGACCCACTACTATCATTTACTTACCTTTTTTTCCTTTCCAAGTCAAAATCCCCAGCTAGCGCACATAAACCAAAAAGGGTTTCTGTAAAAGGCTTTTCCCAAACACGCCGATGACTCTTTGCCCCATCACGTAAAGTTATTTCTCTCCAGCTGCCAGGCTGCTCCTGCAGGACTAGAGCCTAGCCAGTTACAGTAGCTGGTATAAAAGCTAATCTTAGAAAACACACATCACTTCTCCAACCCCGTAATTAAGACCAGAAATCTGTAACTGAGACTTTCATAAAACTGGGGTTTCCATGTGCCAGCTTTGCCTTAGAGTTCTACTCAATGGGCTGGATTTGGGGAAGGCTGCCCAGAATAATCTGATGGGCAGGAGAATGGGCTTCTGAATGGTCAATGGCCAATGGGAGCAGGCCCAAGCCCGTACTTTCCAAATCCTCTTCTCCTAGTTCATGGCTCATTACTTCTCTGTCCACCTTTGATCACTATCAGCAAATCCATAACAGAAGAACAAATTTCTATGGACAAGGTTAGTAATTGTTTGGCTTTTGGAGTTCTGTCTTTATTAAGGTCTCCAGTGGCTAGTTGTAAATGAGAAGTCTTTTAACTTCTCAGAAGGATATTTCTATTTCACCAACTTTAGCTTTCACAGCAGGGACCAGTTTCCAGTCCTGATACTTGGCTTCACGTCAGAGAGGTTTACGTAGACAGGGCTTATTACTGAGTTCTGATTTATTAACATGCTTGTTTAGACACAGTCATAACAAAGACTGGGAAGCTACAGCCTCTCCTCCCCCAAATGCAAACATATACATGTGCTTTACCTCTGACTCCATTTATCTGGACCAAAGTGCTGATATTAGAAGGTCATCCTTGAAGACACCTTAGGAATCTGTCTCTTTGATATAGCCAGAGGATAAAACCGCCGTATCCACATATGTCTTCAATTGCTGAGATATTCTTTTCCCACCACTTCCCACTGAGGAGAATTTTTCAATCTGTTTAATTCGAGGGAGGAGCCAGGTTGCTCTTTTGGGTTTAACTATGAAATATTTATTGAGTTCTAACTTACCAAGAGCTATTTGAAACCCCAGGGCCTTAAGATTGCATCATTTTTATACAAATTGGCTCAGAAATCGATCAGATAATAGGAGGAGCAAAGAGGGAAGGTCACCCTGATTGGAAGGAATGGCAGACCAGGGAGCTTGGAGTATAAGCACCTAGAGGACAGGAAGGGCAGCTTTGGCATGCTTCATTCACTGTTACAGGCATAGCATGTGAAAACTGAAAAGTACCTTAGAGATCATATATTGCAAACTTTGCATTTTATATGAGGAAATTAGGCCCAGAGAGTTTAAGTGATCTACCCAAGGTCACACAGCAAGTCAGGAAGACTCAAGGTAGATTTTCTACAGCAAATAACCATGAGTACCACCTACAAAGACAGGGCAGTATTACAGGGTTTGATGTTGTAGTTACAAGCCAGAGTACAGAATCCCAAATGTTCTTACCTCTGGGGCCAAACTCAGTGCACTCATACCAGTAGCATTTCTCATTATACATTAGCTCCCAGCAGTGAAGAACTCATGATTTAGAGCAAGGGTTCTCAACCTCAGCACTATTGACATTTTGGCCCAGATAATTCATTGTTGGGTAGGGGTCTGGGGCTGTCTTGTGCATTATAAAACGTCTTGCAGTATCCTAGTCTCTACCCACTAGATGCCAGTAGCATCTAGTTTGGTTCTCCAGACACTGTCAAATGTCCCCTAAGGACCAAAATTGCCCCAGTTTAGAACCACTGATTTAAAGAAAAATTAATCTGACACCTGTTCAAGGCCCCACATAAGCATCATTGAGTTGAATGACATATTTGTATGAATGGAGAGGAAGGTAGAAAGACCGAGAGAGTTAAAGAGGAAGACTTGATATCATCATAGTATTCTCCAGTGCCTAGAACTATGCTTGGTACAAAAAACTTACATTCCATCTTCTTAGAAATTAATATAATTAATAATTATTATTTATTATTAATAATAAGTGTTAATGATTATTTTTATTATTAATACATGTTCACTTATTAATAAAAATCTTCTGAATGCTTAAAGTTTACATTCAAATAATTTTCTTTCATTTTTCTTACTCCTCATGTACAGTGGGTATTCTTTTCCTAATGGTCACTGCAGTTCTTCTTTTAAAAAAATCATAGCCCAAAGAGTACAAAGTACAAAAATATAGAGTAAAAATAATCCCCCAAATAACAATTCTAAAAAAAGCCTCATCCACATTTGATCCTTTACTAAATCAAAATCCACTTGGATAAATGTGCAAACATCTGAGGTAGATTAGCTTGCATTAGGGCAATCAGATTACTTTCCTACCACCCAGCCCCTAGGTAATAAGGACAGAAGTGGTTAAAAGGGGTAGAGAGGAAGGATGGGATGTGGGCACTGCAGAGTACCAGTTTCATTTCATTTCAAACCCCCAGTATGAAGCAACTCCAAAGTCCTAGGGAATGTAGTGATCTATAACTTGGTTGCAATACCAATTTGAGGCTGGCATGTCTGAGGAACTGGTGAAAGGAGCCCAGCCAGCTGACCAGGACCACACTGGACTCAGCTCCATCACTCACAGATGACACATACGAAGTGATTCTGGTAGGTGATTTTTACAAACTTGTTTCTCTATGAAAAATTGCTATCAAGCGACGGATGAAACCTCAGGGAACGTTGGAAAGGCAGTTAACTGCAGTTAATGGGCAACGGCAACCACAGAAACATTGGCCTCTCAAGGGAAACGAGAATTAAGAGGAAATCAAGACGTTGTACAAACATTCTCTTATTCTCACTTTATTCTCAAATTTAGGGAGTCAGAAAGTTCTGGAGCACAGTCCTCTGGGTTGTCCACTGTGAACTCTCACTTACCCAGGAGCACATGAGTGAGGGTCCAGCCTGAGGGGCTCTGATGTCGCGGGCTGGGTGGTAGGTAGGAGAGGCGGTAGGTGGAAGCCCCAGAAAGAGGTTTGCTTGGCGGCTCTGCCTTTCCAGCGCTGCCTTCCCAAGCATCTCTCGCTTAACTCTAGGGTGTCAGGTACCAAGGAGCTGCCTAGAGTCAGGGATGGACATCAGGTGTTCTGTCTTGCCCCGTAGAAGCACATCGGCTATGGAAGGATGCTAAGGTCAGGAAAATAGACCCGACATGGAGAGGCGTGGCAGCGTCACTCCAGGGGCTTAGAAGGAGGCCAAAAGATGCCTGTTCTCCTGAAGACTCACTGGCCAGGGTGATGGCTGTGCTCTCCAAGGCTCATCAAGCTCTTCTGATCTCCTTCCCTGCTAGTGCTACCACTGAGGCCCAAAGAAGCCAGACCCATCAATGCCCTGGGCTGCGCAATTTCCCGCCACACGTCCCTTCCCTAGAACCTAGAGGAAGACACCAGCTGCATATCTTATTTCAAAGGGGCTAGGGAGTGAACTGCCTGCTTGGAGGCACTCCCAAGAGCTCCAAATCTCTGACAAACCATGGCTCCCACATGAGCCAGCAGGAAGGTATTCACACTTGCTTCTACCACCAGTCACCAAGCTGGACAGAACCCCACAGTTGTCCTTCTTCGGAAAAGTTCGCCCTTCCATGATGTACCAGGTGCTTTATATATTGTCTTATTTATATGTTGTAACAGCCTTCCCCGTAACGACATGGCAAAGTGCATATTTATAGGTGAGAAAACTAGGGTTAGGAGAAGGTAAGTAATTTGTCCAAGGTTGCACCAACACATAAGTGACCTGGCTGAGACAGAACCAAGCCTAAGTCCTGTGCTCTCTCCATGACAGCAAAGGATGTCTAAGACCCAAGAAAGATGCAGTGTTTAGGTCAAGACTGAGCTTCTCCTGCCTGACTTTTTCTGGGACAGACCTGGAAGATTCCACTGGGGCTGCATCTCTCCATGCCACCTGCCACATGGTGGTTTCTGTAGCACCCCAAGAGCATCCTCAAAAGTGGCTATGAGCATTGCTGCCCTCTGGATCTGGACTTCCCACCGCACACAACCCGGGACCTCCAGAGATTCAATGCAGCCAGTCAGCCCCACAACCCAACACAAGACCTCACAATCAGAGGCTGTGGGCCCCTTCTTAGAGTTGGGGACAGACAGGTAGCCTTAGCCTAACTTCTGGTGCGGAGAGCTTCATTTATGTTTCCTATGGTTTCTATAACAAATTACCACAAACCTAGTGACTTAAAACAGCACAGATTTATTATCTCACATGTCTGGAGGTGAGACGTGCACATGGGTCTCACCGGGCTAAAATCAAGGTGTCAGCAGGGTTGCATTCCTCCGTGGAGGCTCTAGCAGAGAATCTGTTTCCTTGCCTTTTGCAGCTCCTGGAAGCTGCCTGCATTCCTTGGCTGTTGGCCCCATTCCTCAGCTCATTCCTCACTCCTCACAGCAGGCTGAATCCTTCTCACACGGCATCCCTCTTCTTCCACAGAAACGCCACCTTCTGAATCTCTTCTGTCTCTCTCTTCCACTTTGAAAGACCTTTGTGATTCAATTGGGTCCACACAGAAAACTCAGAATAATCTCCCCATCTCAAGGTCCGTAACTTAATCGCTTCTGCAAAGTCCCTTTTGCCACGAAAAGAAATCTAACAGGTTCCGGAGATTAGGATGCAGACATCTGTGGGGAGTGGGCATACCCCATAAGCCCAAAAACCTCTCCTCCGGTCATTTTCACACACAGAGTGCAGACATTTTGACAACTCTTGCCCAGGGCCACCCTGGACTGTGAGAAAGTTGAGGCTGGGACCTCTCCTGTCTTATTAACCAGCGCCTGACACATGGAAGGCAGTCCATGGGATCTGATGTAGGAAGAAGCGCCCACCGTGGCCAACAAACCAGCCTCCCCCAGTTGCCTTTAAACCCAGTGACCTTAGATGACTCACATCTGCCTCCTGTCTGACTGCTCACTCTTAGACACAGCCATCCTGACCATGACTCCCCATCAGCACAGAGCATGGGCTGCATTCACCCACCAGAGTCTCTCAGCCTTCAGTAGGGGCAATGCCATTTGTGGTGACAAGTTTGCAAAAACTGAGATATTGCCCTGGAAGACTCTGAGAAAGCCTCAGAAACATGATGCTGTCTCACCCCAGCATCTCACATGCTTAAATCAACACATGAAGTATCTCTCCACCCTGGGAGCACTGGGCTGGCTCTACATGTAAAGGCCCTCAGGGTAAAATTCAAAATGTTCAAAGTACAAAATAAGCCTGGCAAGTGGTTTTGTAAAGGGAGGGATGCAATGCCCCCTGCGCTCCTCTCTAGCATCCCCTCTGGCACCTTCCAGTCATAATGAACTAGCCCATCACACCCTTACCCCCAAGATTTTGCACAATGCTTTAGTGAATTAACTCCAATTTTGAGATGAGCAAACTGAGCCTCGGGACAGACTAAGAACTTGCCCAAGGTCATCTAGCTCATAAACGGGAGAGCCCAGTGTTAACCCTATCTGACTCTCAAACCTGATGTGCTCTCTACCTCATTACACAGCCTCCCAACACGGTGTGATGATCCTGGCCACTATTCATGCCCCGGGGCCTCACCAGGTGACCAGGAGTGTCCACTACACACAGGGCTGCCTGGGCCCAGCTTTGAATGTTAGGATCAGAAATCGTCATTTCTAGGGTCGTGTTCCCTCAAGATTTGCACGTACAGTAGAAGGGATTTCGTTAGACAACTGGAAGAACTTGCCCAAACATGAAGGACTGGGTAAGACCATTGGATTAAATTTTCCAAACGTAAGAAGAATGAGACGCTGGAATGGAATTATTGAGGTGTCTTTGGAATCTTTCACAATACAGTCCACAGATCCAGTAGCTAACTAACGCTGTTCACGAATAAAAACTAAAAACAAACAAACAAAAACCCGCCTGTGTCTTCTTCCCTAACCCTGTCCTATCATTCACCCTCGAAGCCCCACAAGTCCCAGGTGCCCGGATTGAGGAAGAAGAGGGGGAGGTTAACTGTCACCACCTCTCAGAGGAAAACAAACCCCAGAGTCCACAATCTGTGGCTCTCAAACTTTAGCAGGCATCAGAATCACTAGGAGGGCTTCTTAAAACGGGGATTGCTGGCCCCAGCCCCCGAGTTTCTGACTCGGTAGGTGTGAGGTGGGGTCTGAGAATCTGCTTTGCTAACAAGTGCCCAAGTGATGCTGCGGCTGCTGGCTAGAGGACCACACTCTGGTAACTGCCCATCTAAGCTTCATTGGCCTCCATCCTTATACACAGTTGGATTAAGAAGGGATCTAGGCTTCCTCCCAGCCTTGAGGCATGCCCCAGGGTCTATAGGATGACCAAGTGCTCCTTTACCAGCTTTTCTTAGAATAGTTTCTCCAAATCTTGCTGGGGCTGTGATCTTTCACCGAAGAGGCACTAGCCTGCCATCACAGCTGAGATTACGTCTTTTGTTTTCTCTGAAAAGACACGCATCTTGAGCGCTCGCAGAGGATGTGAACCACCTGTATACCGAGCTGCCACCGGCTTGGCACAGAAGTTGCTTAACCTCTGCTCAGTTGCCGTCTTCCGAGGATTTTCTTGTCCCGCCCTTGGCCAGGCTCATGTGTTTCAAGTTCAGTCCTGAGAAGTCTCTCATTCACCAGGTGGAGGAATCTGGGCTTCTCTCCTGCATGTGCCCCTTCTGGAGTCCCCTCTTCCGCTGCTCCCCAACTCACAGCAGAGGCAGTGGACCAGGGAGCAGGGATGGCCCGAACCGGCTGTCCCAGCAGGGAGGGGTGTTTATCACCACAGTGTCTGGAACTGTCGACACATGATGATAATAAAATGCGGTTTGTTTTCTTAACTGTTTTTGAATTCTCTGCAGACACTGTACTCCCCTTTCCCCCTCCCTCTCCCCTGTGCCCTGCACCTGCAGACGGCTCCCACCCAGCCCCTCCTTGGTCCACCGAGGCCACACAGGGTTGCTATTCTAGAAGCCTTGAAGTTGAGCGCCATTCCTAAAAGGGCCATTGTCACAAGGTCCCCTGGGAGCAGGTCTAGACCCCATTCCCCTTTTGTTGTCCCTTCCACCACCTCCACCTCCATCCGACACTGTCCAGCCTCAGGACCCCAGAATCACTCTTACTCATGTCCATTTGTTGTTCCTTCCCTCCCCACGCCACCATCCATCAAAACCTGCCCAACCTCCCGCCTAAATGGCTAAGTGATCTGCCAAACCCATCCTCCCTAAGGCCTTCATGGAAAGTCAGGACTTCTCCCAGACCTTGCCACTCCTAAAGCAGCAGGATTTCTAGGTTGAGGGTGTCCATTTGCAAAAGATTGTATTGCTAATGATGGCGATGAAGTAGTTCAAGAAGGGTCAACATGAAAAAGGTAACCTCTGGCCAGGACCCCTCAGATCAGCTGTGTATGTGAACTCTGAATGGCCATCCAATGGCACCAGCCTTCTTTTAATATCCAAACAAATGGCCTGAGCCCCCATCCCATGGGAGTAGAGAACTCTCCTCCAGACTCCTGAGTGGGGGCATGGCAGGGGCTCCCATGGTCTCCTGGCCACCTCACATAAATCTTCCCTTCCAGGGACTTCTTGGTCTGTGTTTACCATCTTGCCTCCTGCATTTATGGTTTTCTCTGTGCACCTGTGTGTGTTCCCCTCCCCTCAGACACTACCCCCTCCCCCGATTCATTCCCCAAATGAATGGAGAATCACTTCTGTGCATAATCATATTTTGACTGAAGTTTGGAAAAAACATAACAGAAAGTAGCTTAAAATTGAATATTGGTCATCAGTGTTCTTAAAGTTGATATTCTGTTCCCACCACTCTCACCCTCTCTAGCTGGATCTCTTCTCCCAGTTTCCCAGGCTCTAAATCCCTCTGTCTCCCTCTACCCACAAACTGCCAAGGGACAATGGAAAATTTCTGTTACTTTATTAGATAGACATGTTTAAGTCTGAACACTCCCTTCCTAGTGGCTTCGGGGCCTCTTTTTCTCATCTGCTTAATAAGGTTGCCTTCACAAAAAAAACACCTTCCCCTGGCATGAAACCCACTGATCCCACGCACAGAGAAGCTGCAACAGTCATTCCTGTTTTGAAATAGCAAATTTTCCTTCCCTGATATCTAGGCAATTTCCTCTTCTGCCTACAGGCCTCACTTTGATTCCTAAACCATAAGAGGCTTTTCTTGTGCCAATTTGCTTTTCTCAATTACTTACATATATTTTTTCATAATACTGTAAAAACATTTCATATTATTGCAAAACAAAACACATGATCCCATCACTCTTTCAACCATTTTCAAATGCTCCACTCACACATATTTTAAGGTTTCCATGTTTTCCTCTTCTACTTTTTTTTTTTTTTTTTCTTGCGGTACGCGGGCCTCTCACTGTTGTGGCCTCTCCCGTTGTGGAGCACAGGCTCCGGATGCGCAGGCTCAGCGGCCATGGCTCACGGGCCCAGCCGCTCCGCGGCATGTGGGATCTTCCCGGACCGGGGCACGAACCCGTGTCCCCTGCATCGGCAGGTGGACCCTCAACCACTGCACCACCAGTGAAGCCCCTCTTCTATTATTTGATTTTACTGATACTACAAACAACTTTCTGTGTCTTCATTGCTATTGTTTTAACAGCTGCAGAACATTCCATTGACATATTGCCCCACAGGTTAGCTATACGTTCCCCATCACAAAAACAGGGATCTTTCCCAAACAGTGGGAAACAATGCTTGGCACATAACAGGATCTTAATAAATGTTTGTTGAATTGAATGATTGAATGAGTGAATGAGACTTTCAGATTGTTTCTAATTTTTTATTTATTTATTTATTTTTGGCCATGCTGCACAGCTTGCAAGATCTTAGTTCCTTGATCAGGGATTGAACCCAGGCCCACGGCAAAGAAAGCACAGAGTGTTCACCACTGGACCGCCAGGGAATTCCCATCTAATTTCTTATTTTTACAGACATGATGCAATAAACATCTTTATGCATACAATACTTTCCTTTAGCTTAATTATATCCCTGGTATAATTATTTCCCTGATAATAAAAACAGCAGTAGCGGTGATTATAACAGCTAATATTTATTGAGCAGTTACCACATGCCAGACTCTGGGCTAAGCAATTTTTACCCCAAATATCACTGACTCCTCAAAAAATCAATTTGGGAAAAGTACTAATTACCCTCCTTTTACAGATGGAAAATGCAAAGATTATCATTTTCCCAAGATCACACAGCTTGTACAGGGCAGAGATGGTATTTGAACTAAGGTCTATCCCACTCGAGACTCTGAGGTCTTAACTATTATAAGGACTTAAAAGATGAAAGAGTGTGAACAAGCTTATGACTCTTGGTACATACCACCATGCTGCTTTCAGAAAAAGCTGTGGCCATTTATAGACACCTTATTTTGAAGTATGTCACTTGTAAGGGGCATATACTTGGGTTTTGTTTTCTTATTCAGTCTGACAACTTTTACCTTTCAAGTGTAATATTTAGTTCATTAACATTTAATGTAGTAATTGACTCATTTGGATTTAAATATCCCACCTTACTATTTGTTTGCCTTTATCTAAATTGATTTTATCTTTTTAAATTCCATCTTCCCTTTCTATTAGTTAGGTAGGTATATATTCTTTTATTCTTTTTAGAGGTTACCAGAAAAGGGCTTTTATTTTAAAATCTCCTGGCACTCAATAAATACAATTATTGGCACATTTTTTTTGCTAGATACTCATTAGTCAACCTAAAATAAATTGTCTCCTCAAGTCCTACATGGCACTGTGGGTCATAGACTCAGGTCCTCCAGAACACGACCACAGAGTTCCCTATGCATAGGCAGTGCCAATTTCTGGCATTAAATATTAAGCAGTTTCTGTTGTCCTCAAAGTATAAACAAGCAAGCGAATCACTTGATACCCAGATTCAGATGGCCATCAGTGTAAGACACAACCTGAGCACAGGCTGATGGCAGAGATGGCCTCAAACCCAGCCTACCCTGCCTCGTGCTGGGGTCCCAAACCCCACAAAGACTCTTTCTGGGACATAGAAACATCCTTCCATGATCTGATCCAAAATGTTGTGCAACCTACCTTCAAACGTGATATAGTAATCCTTTAATTATTCATTAGAACAGAGGGCATACAAATATTGCTTTTTCTTGGCTTTGGACGATGGTTGTACATGTACATTTGAGATGTTCTCAAAACTTTACGAGTAAAATGAAACCATGTTGTGAAGGGCTGGAGCAAAAATGAGCCTGGAAATAGTCTAAAACCTTCCTCCTCCCTCCAAACTGCTGTTAATCTATCCAGAGTTTGGGGTGGGATGCCAACTGTTTAAGACCCCAGGGTATCTATGCATGCACTTCAGCAGTAAAGTAGTCTACGAATTCCTCAAAATTATCTCCCTGGAACGTCATTTGTGACCACGAACACAAATAATGAGAATGGAAAACGTCTTTGGCTGGGAAAGTAAATTGTTTCTGTTCCTTAAGAGTATGATTTTGAATCTGTTAGCAAAGCTTTGGCATCTTGTCTGGAATCAAAAAGGTCAGTACAAGGTTAAGCCCAAGCAAATGGCCCATCCTAAACCGAAATAAACACAACACAACCCAGGGCTATGTGCAATGTTATTCTTTCACCTTCCTCCTGGGATTTCAGAGATTGTGCAAATGGAACACAAAAGAGGATGAAATAATGTAACAGTGTGAAATAATGCCAGGGGAGAAATCTGTTTACTGGAGCATTCAAAGAAGAAATAAAACATCCTTAAACTGTGGATGTACCTACCTCTGCCCCCTAACAACCTCCTCATCCCTCAAAAAGAAAAACAGTTTCTCTTTTCTTTTTTTCCACAAGATTTTTCTCATTTCCAAAACCCGTTCATTCTCCCTCCCTCTCCTATATACACACAGAGAAAGAACCATAAGATGTTAGAACTGAATGGAGGAGCTGGAGAATCAGCAAAGCCAGTGCTTTTCAAACTTGTTTTAAACCAAAGGATCTGATTATTGACTAAAACATATTTATAAGCTATATTAGCTATGGCTGCAATGATGCTGTGTAACAAACCACCCCCAAATAGAATGCTTTTTTTTTTTTTTTTTCACGGTAGGTGGGCCTCTCTCACTGTTGCAGCCTCTCCCGTTGTGGAGCACAGGCTCCGGACACGCAGCCTCAGCGGCCATGGCTCACGGGCCCAGCCGCTCCGCGCCATGCGGGATCTTCCTGGACAGGGGCACGAACCCGTTTCCCCTGCATCGGCAAGCGGACTCTCAACCACTGCGCCACCAGGGAAGCCCTAGAATGCTTTTAGCAACATTTATTCTCTGCCTACAGATCTGCAGGTTGATGGTAAGCTGTTCTGGATGGGACTTGGCTGGGGAAGTTCTGCTTCAGGCTATGGGTTGGGTTTAGGTCTGCGCCATACATCTCTCATTTTCTTTGCCCAGTGGCTACCTGTGGGCACATTCTCATAGCAAACGGAAGAGCACAAGAGGCAAGCCAAACCAGGCAAATACATGTTTAAAGTCTCTGCTAACATCACATCCTCTCACATTCCATAAATAGTTCAAAAGTAAGTCACATGGCCAAGCCCCAAACCAGTAGGACAGGAGAATGTGGTCTGCTCCAAGGGAGAGAGATAGGGAGTGACTTATTTGCTGACCAGTAATCGAATCTATCACAGAAACCAAATATATAAAGTAGACACAAGTGGCTCTCTGCAAGTTGAGTTAGAGATGTGGGGAGCCTGGACCCCATGCCCTTCGCAACCCCAAACTCCCAACGAGTCCTCTAGCAACACCTAGGGCTTCAAGCAACACAGCATGAAACGTAAGGCAACCTGCTCATTTTACAGATGAGAAAGCTGAGGTGAAAATAATTACAATAACTTGTCCACCATCTGAGAAGTGTCAGGCATGAGGCCACCAGTGAGAAGACCCTTTCTACAAGTTTTCAGATCTGATGACAACTGGTCATTTTTCAGTCTCTAGTCATAGTTACAGAGATTACAGCAGTTACATAGTTTACAATTTGTGTAAATTGCTTGCAACTGGAGAAAATATTCACAAACCAGGTATCAAAGTAAATAAAGAAAAAAAGGGAGTGGAGAATATGATTCTGACTACCAAATCTCCAACCACTCATTTCACAGCACAAAACTCAAACCCAACTACTTCTTTTCCCGCCACCCATGTATATGTGATGTAGGTTAGAGCAGTGACAGACCAATGGGAGAGCATACAGTCAAGCCAAATTCTAAATGCATCTTTGATAAAGAAAATTTGCAAATTACAAAATAAAAATAAGATCATAATTCTATCCGTTGGTATATGAAGGCTTCAGAAGCCAGAGTATTAGGAAGAGGGTGGCCTGATAACTGTGTAATAGAGACAAGCTGAGGGCATGCCAAAGGCTGGACATCTCTCGTACTCATCCTTGATTTCACAATCATGGGCTGGGTAAGGCTGCAAACACCTGGCCCTCTTCGGGATCCTGGTGCACCTCTGGCTTCACTCTGGTGTCCCATTAAATGGCTTCTTTTCTTGGCACTGACCCTCCTCTCTGCTCCTGGTATCTACTCCTGCTAAATCCTCCAGCTGGACCTAGAGGTCTCTTTGGTGGTCAACATCCTCAGGCTATAGGTGTTCCCTCTAGTGCCTCTAGTGCTTAGGAGTTACAGTGTTGAGGAAGCTTCTACCCTCTATAGTGAATCCCTTATTCCATGTCACTCAGAGTAGCTGTGCTTTCTTGATCAAATGCTAACTAATACAACCAGCGATTCCCATGGCCTCAGGCAATGCAAACAAAGACCCTTCTGTCTTTGCTTCCCATGTGGTTCCTCTGAACAGCTTTTCCTCCTAGTTTCTACTTTCTTGACTGAACTTTGATCACCACCATCACCATCAATCACAAACATCTCTATCACCACTACTACCACCAACACTACTGTCACGGTCACCACTACAACCACTACCAAACCACCATCACCATTACCAAAACCACCACTACGACCATCACCACCACCACCACTGTCACCACTGCAGGCACCTGCTGCTACCGCCACAACAAATACCCCTGCCTTATCTCCCTTAATTTTCACAGCAATAGAATCATCTAGACAACATTATTCCTATTTTACAAATGAGGAGCTGAGGCCCAGAGAGATTAAGTAACTTGTCAGCAGCCAAGGAGAGATTTATTTTTTTTTAAGATTTATTTATTTAATTTATTTTTGGCCACGTCGGGTCTTAGTTGCAGCACGCAGGATCTTCGCCGAGGCCTGCGGGATCTTTTGTTGCGGAGTGCGGGCTCTTCCTTGTGGGGCACAGGCTTCTCTCTAGTTGTGGCGTGTGGGTTCTCTCTTCTCTAGTTGTGGCACCCAGGCTCTGGGGTGCATGGGCTCTGTAGTTTGTGGCATGCAGGCTCTCTTGTTGAGGCGCGTAGGCTCAGTAGAAGTGGCGCGTGGGCTTAGTTGCCCCGCGGCATGTGGGATCTTAGTTCCCTGACCAGGGCTTGAACCCGTGTCCCCTGAATTGTAAGGCGGATTCTTTACCACTGGACCACCAGGGAAGTCCCCAAGGAGAGATTTAAACCCAGCTCTGACTCCAAGTCCCCTCTTCCTTCACTCCACTGCACAGCCTCTAAGACTATGTTTAACAGAGCAGAAGAGGGTAGTGGCCAAGAAGCAAAAAGGACAGGAAGAAGCAAAACTGGGCTGATCAAGAGAGGAAGAGCAGAGAAACAGCAGCTAGAAGGCATGAGGCAAGCAAAGAAGGGATGGATTCAGACAAGTCCCTCAGAGCAGAGCTGGGGCGCGGGTGGGAAACACCAACCACCTGGTAGCAGCAGCTCCAACCCAGAGCCCGCCTGAGGTTCCAAGAGGAAGTGGCCTTGCTTTTGCCGACCCAAAGACAGAGTCCCAGAGGAAAGCTTGCCCACTGCGTGGAGGACAGAAATCGGGTCTGTTCTGGCCTCCAAAGGAAGGGCCAATGAGTTCAAAGGGGGAGGGGTAATAAATGACCACGAGAAGCACCTGCAATGCCCACTGACTGCCTCAGCCAGAGTGGTTCTCAGCCCTGACTACACCTCAGAAGCATCTAGAGAGTTCTAAAACTTACTAATGCCCAAGCTCCACCCTCAAAACCTCTCTTACCTTTTTAACATTCCCCAGTTCATCCTAACATGCAAGAAGGACTGAGAAGCAATGTGTTGAAGCAACACAACTCTGAGCTCATGATTTTCTTCCATTTGAGTCCCCAGAATTCTCTCACACTCTAGTACGATTTAGTTGGACTCTTGAACAAAGTGACTCTGGGTATTAGATGGTGGTAAAGGAGATGAAAGAAAATGTTCTATACCAGAAGGGAGAAAAAGATAAGCCTAATTTTAGACCGAGGCATCTACCTGCTTTTTAATTGGGGGTGAAAGAAATCAAGAATTAATCTACAAGCTGAAGCAGTAAGAAAAGGTACGTGGGCTGGAGGGGAGCCCTGCAGATGGAGTGAGGTACTGCCCTGTCCCCCGACTCAAGGTGAAGTTGCCTTATTTTCTACAATATCCAAAGGCTTCATGGAACAAGAGAAATTATAAACAACTAGTGACTGTTAGCACTTGCCAAACACTTATGGGCCAGGTACTGTGCTAAGTTCTTTAATTATGATAACTCTTAATTCTCAAGGTAACCCTATGTGGTGGATGCTAACATTTTCCCCACGATACAGATGAAGAAACTAAAGCACAGAGAGGCCAAAGAACTTGCCCAAGCTCACAGAAGGGTCAGAGCTGTGGTGGCATCCCAGGAATATGCCTCCTAAATCCGTACTCCTAACACTACACCATCCAGCACGTCAACCCCCATGGGCCCTGTGGTGGGTAATATTATCCCCATTTTACAGGTGGAAAGACTGAGGTTAAGAAACTTTCTCAAGCTGCCACATCACCTCACTAGCACAGCCTGGATTGGGACCCTCCACAAGTAGACATATACCAGACGGGTTCAGAAGCAGTTTAGCCTAGAGGCAGAGAAATGTTTCTAAATGCCCAGTTCTTCCCCCAACACCACCCTACCCTTCACACACAGAGAATACACAGAAATCACATGCAATGATACTTCTAAATAACTGCATTTTTAAAAATCGACCCAAGACCCAAACCAACACTAGCGTGTGTGCCGAGTCTGAAAATGACACCTAAGTAGAAGGAAAGGGTGAATCCAGCCATGCTCTAGGCTGGGCAAAACATCTCAGATTATTTGTTTCAAACATTTTGCAATTGACAAGACCCAAACCACATTTTTCAAAGCATTCTCTTCTCCACTCCCCCACCACTCACTGCCCTGCTTTACATTGTAAGCCCATGTGTATTTCCCCAAAAATGTAATCCATATGTCTCTGATCCGTTTACACTTAACTCATCAAACTGGTGTTCGCTCAGAGTTGTGTGCTGTTCATGAAGCCTTCTGAGACTGTCTGTGAGGCCTTCAAAAGGCTCTTTCGGCCTCTTTGCTTAGAAACAGGAAGCTACATTTAGCCAAGGGCAAATGAAATTGAAAATGTTGGCAACTGGAGGAAAGAAGCTCCAGGACGGAAAAGTTTGTTCTTTGCTCCCATGGCAGAACAGCAAGGAGGGTCCCCCTAAGGAGGTGTTTCAAGGTCCTGCGTACTTGCTCTTGGTGAAACATCAAGGCCAGGGTTGGTCTAATTTTGTCTTCAGCTACATTCACAGCCCCTCTGTTGCCACAGCCCCTGAGTTGGCTCTGGAATGGAACAGGGAGCTGGCAGTGCGTCCCTGACCTGGTCATCAGTGATCTGACGGTATCGACTGCTTTGGTGGAACTAAACCCCACATACTGGACTTCTATCTCGGTAGCTAAAGATCTTGCAAGTTCTACTTTTACATCTGCCTTAAAAAAACACCCATGCATATAGACAACAAACCAAACGCTTCTTCAAACAAACCATTACATCTGATATGGTTTAACTCATCCATGTTTTTTGGCTTTTGCCAAAGGTTCTAGTTTTGTGTTTGGTTGTTGGGGGTTTTTTTTTTGTTTTTTTTTGCGGTACGCGGGCCTCCCACTGCTGTGGCCTCTCCCGTTGCGGAGCACAGGCTCCGGACGCACAGGCTCAGCGGCCATGGCTTACGGGCCCAGCCGCTCTGCAGCATGTGGGATCCTCACGGACAGGGGCACGAACCCGCTTCCCCTGCATCGGCAGGCGGACTCTTAACCACTGCGCCACCAGGGAAGCTTTAATTGCCTAAGTTTAGCTAACTTCTGTCCTTTGGGAAAACCGATCTATGTAAATGGTATTTAACTAAAGAGGCTCTAGCCATTCACATGTGTTTTACATTTTCTAATCATCCTGAGCTCTGAAGGTAATGAGCAGACTGAGAAAATGATGGTGGTCTCATTTCAACATCAATTTTTATCCTTTCTATCTCCCAAGAATACTAACGATGGCTGGAGAGAATCTCACTTCCTATATCCAGACAATCAGAAGCTGGTATTTATGGGAACCCTGGCAGTGTGTGAAGTTGATTGAGTGGGTGGAAGGCTCAAAGGGAAATAGCAGCTCTCTAAGATGTCCACATTCTCAAAGTTGACCAAAACTTTTTAAATACTCTAAGCCCCTGATTAAATTAAATATGACCAACATTTAAGAAATGCCAACTGTATGAGTCTTCTAGTATTGTGTAATAAATCAGCACAACTTTAGTGGCTTAACACAACATACATTGGCCATCCCACAGTCTCCATGGGTCAGGAGTCCAGGCGTGGCTAAACTGGGTCTCTACTCAGGCTCTCAAAAAGTTGCAGTTAAGGTGTCAGCCAGTCTACATCCCCATCCAGAGGCTTGACAGGGGACGGATCCACTTCCAAGTTCATTCAGGTTGTTGGCAGAGTCCGCTTCCTTGTAACTGTGGGTATCCCCATTTTCTTGATAGCTGATGGCCATGAACTGTTCTCAACTCCTTGAGGCCACCCTCGGGTCTTTGCCATGCAGACCCATGTTCTTAAAACATAGCTAATTATCTCTCCAGCCAGCAGGAGAATCTCTTCCTTCAGGAAGGGCCCAGTCTGTCTTCAAGGGCCTTCACCTAATTAGGACAGGCCAACCCTGTATATATCTCCCTTTTGATTAACTCAGAATCAACTGATTTGGGACTTAAATTACATTTTCAAAACCCCTTACCTTAGCCACATAATATAACCTAGTGGGGGCAAGACACCTGTCATATTAAAAGGCTCCATCCACACGCAAGGAGAAGTGTGTATGCCAGAGGGTAGCAATCTTGGAGGCCACCTTAGATTTCTTCACACCACACCTACTATGTGTAAAGGTATGGTGATACATAAGGTATGAATCCTACCTTCACAAAACTCACACCTAAATAAAGGCAGTGGATATGCAACAAATAATGACTACTCCCTGAGATATGTTTTGTAATAGAGATATGTTCAATGTTCAGAAACAACACAAAAGTGGTCATATAGAAGCTGGGATTTGTAAGTTGACTAGAAGTTCAGCAGGCAAGCATGTATGGGGAAAAGGGGATTAAGTAGGATTGGGCTGAAACAGTGTGGTGTGATTAAGAAATTATCAGGAATTTGATTTTCCTAAGAGTTCAGCAAATGTGCTGAGCATTTTTATTTGTTTTATTTTGACTTACTTATCTTCTTTAAAAAAGTAAGAAAATTAATTGCCTTAAAGCCTGGTTGATGGACCATGTGTATGTGTATGTGATATGTTGCATGTGACCCATCCACTTACAGCAATCATGAGAATAACACTGAAGGGAAAATGTATAATAAATTAACACCCCAGCTGCTATGGACTGAATATTTGCGTCCCTTCAAAATTCATATACTGAAGCCCTAATCCCCTGTGAGACTGTATTTGGAAGTGGTCTCTGAGAAGTAATTAGGTCATGAGGGTAGAACCCTCATAGTCGTATTAGTGCCCTTATAAAAAGAAACATAAGAGAAATGATCTCTCTCTGCCATGTGAGGATACAGCAAGGAAGCGGCCATCTGTAAACCAGGAAGAGGTCCTCACCAGAACCTGACCGTGCCAGCACCCTATCTCAGACTTCCAAACTCCAGAACTATAGAAATAACTGTTGTTTAAGCCACCCAGTCTATGTTATCTAATTATAGCAGCCCGAACTGATTTAAGACATCAGCCCTACAAGAAAACGTGCTCCTGGGTCTCCTTCAGAATAAGTGGACCTTTTACAGTCAGAAGCTTCCCTTGAAATAATGTTTCATTCCAGAAAGGTGGAAATGAGTCCGGACCTACATGCATAACAATAGGAAAAGCCAAGGCAATTTCTGTATCCCGAGCACAAAAACAGCAACCAAAGTTGGACATAAAGCCAGGCCAATCCCAGTGCCTGAGGCAACACATGCTGAACTGCAGCCCACATCCTGGCACTTTTGTAACTTGAAACAGGATTCACTTTTGAAGCTTGAAGCCTTCTGACTCTTCCACCACAATATATAAACACAGGCCAGAAAGAAAATGCCTCTAAAAAGTACAGTAGCCTTTATGGCAACTCCAAAACACCTCTTGAACCACTAGGAAGATGACAGTACTATAAACGAAAACACAATCATCCTGCAGACAGTTTAGGTCCACGTGTTTCACTTCCACCGCCAAGTCTGACTGTGGGGTATTTTCTGATTACTCAGACCTGCTCAGGTCAGCCTGACTCTCTGGGGCCCTTCTGACAAGCCACAAAGCAGAGGGGAACTCACTTTAGATATGACATTAGGAGACCTGGGTTCCAGATTCAATTCAATTCAATTTTTTCTTTCATTTTCCCAGGATTGTTGGAGGACACGTGAGTTTCCCACTTACTGGATAAGTGAGTTTTCCAGACAACAGAAAAACTTGCTAGCTACAAGATGTTTGCACTTTATTGTTTAAACATGGGAAATTCTCCTAAGATATGGTACATATTAAGAGATGGGCCCTGGGGCCAGGATGTCTGGGTTTGAAACCCAGCTCCAACACATGCTCGCTGCGTGACATTGGGCAAGGGACTTAACTTCTCTGTGTCTCTGGGGATAGTCTCTACTTCATAAACTAGTGCTGAGGGTTAAATAAGTTAACAACATAAAATACTAGAACAGTACGTGGCATATAATAATCATTTCAATAAGTATTATGGATATTATGATAAAACAGAATATAAAAGATAAAAGGGACTTTTTTCCTCAGGGTCATCATCATAAACACCAAGCAAAATACTGTAGGCATATGTACATACCATATATTATATACGACGATACACCCACTCTCACTAAATACACATACACACACACACACACACACACACACACACATGCACACATATAAAAATACATAAAAGCATGCCTTTGTGACCCACTGGAACAAATTAGGAAGGGTACATCTACCCTAAATGACCTCAGAAGGTGGTTTTTAATCACTTGTGTTTGTCTTTTTTTAACATCCTAGCCTCCCCTCTCATTGGTCTAACTGCTACCAGTCATGTCTGGCTATGTTTGTGTCTTCCCCCTCTGAGTTGTTCTATTTTTCTATGACTGGGAAACCAGATTACAAAGCTCGCTAGAACTGTGATCAGAATAAGAGCACAGAGATCTGAATGAGAGTCTTACAGGCTCCATTATGAACTAAACGAATGGGCTTAAACATTTGGGCATTGTGTCACCTATTTTGATTGAACAGAACAGTGTTTAGCTTGCTTTCTGGATCTTGAACATATTCTAAATGTGGTTTTCAGCTACATTCACGGGGCCTTCATGCTCTGTGAGCACATCTCAAAGACCTCCGTGGTGGAGAAGGGAAAGAGAAAGGTTTATCCAGTGAGGCTCCAAGCCCTCCACTTCCGCTTCAACCATGGAAGCTATGGTATTTTATATAATGGGATTCTGCATACAGTGCCATTTGAAAAAAGGATTCCACTACTAAATCAATAAAGTTGACAGCTACGGTTCTATATTGTCATGTTTGCCAGATATTTGACATCTGGACATATGCTCTTCTCTGTATGTTTGAAATATTTCAAATTAAAAAGAGAGAGAGAATCACAAGCTAAACCATCACTAGGAATTAAACATAAGAATTCATACACGATAAACGAGACCAGACATCTATAGAGAGCATTTCCAAATAAGTCACCGTAACTATTATTTATAAAAGATTTTAATGAGATTAGGCTAACCCCATACCCCAGCAGAGAGCCACCAAGTTAGAAGCAAATAAATCTAAAATAAGTTATAATTTTGAGAAGTCTAATGTCAATGATGGTTATAAATAGATGGGAGTGAATTGCATGGTTGGGAAAAGGAGAATTGTTAACAATGATTTGTCAGTGTTTTTCCAGAATTCATCAAAAGAGATTCCAGTAGCTGATGTCAAGTTTCTACTCAGAAACATCCTTTGAGTGAAGGTGGACACATGACCATGATAGAATTACCTTTCAGCAACATCAAACTCCCTCTTGTTCTAATTCTATCCTTACCACTGTATTAACAAGGATTGTTTTGGCTTCAATAAACAGAATGACACAAAAGTGTCTTCAAAAAGGCTTAAACAAGATCAAAGTTTATTTCTCTCTCACAGTCGTGGAGTCTGGAAGTAGTTAGTCCAGAGCTGGGTCAGCACTTATGATCTCAGGAATCCAGGCTTCTTCTACATTATTGCTCTGCCATGAGTAGCTTCCATTCTCAAGGTCCCTTCTGATCCAAAATGGCTGCTAGAGCTCCAGGCATTATGACTACATTCCAGGCGGCAGGAGGGAGGAAGAGGAGGCAAAGGAAATCCGCCTTCTTTTAAGGAGACTTCTTGAAACTTTCACACACGCTTTCTGTTTACATCATATTGGTCACAACTTAGTCACATGGCCACACTTAGCTGCACAGAAGGCTGGCTGGGAAATGTAAACTTTATTTTAGACAGTTCTGTGCCCAGCCAAAACTCAGGCACTGTATACTGTGAGAGAAGGGAGAACAGATATTGAATGATAACAAAAGCCTCTACCATGCCAAGTCACCTCCCAATTTCTATTTTGACTTCCGAAGTGAACATGCTCAGTGGAAACACAGTGGTATCCCCGTTATCCACTCTTCCCCTAATTACATTTTTAAAACATAATTTTAAGTACCTATTATTTGTTAAGTACCTATTATGATTCATGCAATAGAATACTATTCAGCAATAAAAAGGAACAAATTATTAATATATAGAACAACATTGATGAATCTCAAAATAGTTACATTGAGTGAACACAGCCAGAACCTCTCCCCACTACAAAAAAAAAAAAAAAAAAAGAGTATGTGTCATATAATTCCATTTAAATAAAATTCTAGAAAATTCAAGCTAATTTATAGTGACAGAAAGCAGAACCATGGCTGTCTGGGAACAATGGAAAAGGGGAGAAATACTGCAAAGGAACACAGGGGACTTTGGAGGTGATGGATACGTTTGTTATCTTGATTGTGGTGATGGTTTGAGGGGTGTATGCATATATCAAAACTCATCAAATGGAAAACTTTAAAAATGTGTAATTGATTCTCATCATTTATACTTCAATAAAGCTGTAAAACACTTTTTTTTAAAAAAGAACCTATTACATGCATGGCAGTATGCTAGGCACTAAGGATATAAAATAAGCTATGAGTCCTATCTCCAAGGACCTCACAGTCCGGTAAGTTGTTCTGATGAATAAAACAGGTTTATGAGTTTAGATGGGATGAATGGATCCCCCAACACTGAGCACCCCCAATACAGTCTACAAATTGAGGACCAGATCCTGGCTGATGCATCCAGCCAACCCCAAAATCTAGCCTGAAATAGCCCATCAGGCTTAACCAGTTTACGGTGAGAAGCAACGTACTTGTATACACCACACTGTAGATCGATTTTTACATATGGCTACGGATACATATGGAGAATAATATTACTACTTTAAAAGTCCCAAAGTTGGGGAGGGATAAACTGGGAGACTGGGATTGACATATACACACTACCATATATAAAATAGATAACTAAAAAGGACCTACTCTATAGCACAGGGAACTCTACTCAATACTCTATAACGGTCTATATGGGAAAAGAATCTTAAAAAAGAGTGCTTATATGTATATGTATACCTGATTCACTTTGCTATACACCTGAAACTAACAACATTGTAAATCCACTATACTCCAATTTAAAAAACACCAGAAAAAGAAAAAATAAAATAAAGTCCCAAAGTTAACTGTGTATTTTCCCTTTCAGAAATGAAATTCAATGGCACGCTCCCTTCACTTTTCACATCTGTGCTGCAGAGCCAGGGCGGATCATATGACAAAGCCAAGAAGTTGGCACAAACAGACCTTCAGAAGGAATAGTCTAGTAAGACAGCTATTTGGAATCTGCTATCTCCAAGGACCAGTACTGCTCATGTCTTGGCATCTCTGGGCACTGCTCTTGTGCTGTGGGCAATGTCGCAAGGGTGCAGTGCTAAGCTCTGGAAATCTCTGATGTCGGCTCAAGGGCAAACACTACAGATCAAATTCTTGACTCTACTTGATGCTCAATTTTACCCCCGACTTCCTAGGGCTTATGAAGGTTAATAGAACACTTCCTTAGAACTGAAAGCTGTTACGCCTACGTTTTCCCCTTTGAAAAAAAAGATCATAAAAGGAAAATGGTTGTCAGAGGTTGGGAGGACAAGGGAGAGATGAAGAGGCAGAATGCAGAGGATTTTCAGGGCAGTGAAAATACTCTGTACAATATCATAATGCTTGATACATGTCATTAGACATTTGTCCAAATATATAGAATGTACAACATCAAGAGTGAACCCTAATGTAAACTGTGGACTATGCGTGATGAGGATGTGTCATCAACCGTAACAAATCTACCACTCCGGTGGGGGCTATGGATAACGGGGGAACTATGCATGTGTTGGGATAAGGGCATACGGGAAACCTCTGTACCTTCCCCTCAATTGCACTGTGAACCTAAAATTGCCCTAAAAAAAGTCTTAATTTAAAAAATTGGGGCTTCCCTGGTGGCGCAGTGGTTGAGAGTCCGCCTGCCGATGCAGGGGACGTGGGTTTGTGCCCCGGTCCGGGAGGATCCCACATGCCATGGAGCGGCTGGGCCCGTGAGCCATGGCCGCTGAGCCTGTGCGTCTGGAGCCTGTGCTCCGCAACGGGAGGGGCCACAGCAGTGAGGGGTCCGCGAACGCCAAAAAAAAAAAAAAAATTGTCAGGCTTCCCTGGTGGCGCAGTGGTTGAGAGTCCGCCTGCCGATGCAGGGGACACGGGTTCGTGCCCCGGTCCGGGAAAATCCCACATGCCGTGCAGCGGCTGGGCCTGTGAGCCATGGCCGCTGAGCCTGCGCGTCCAGAGCCTGTGCTCCGCAACAGGAGAGGCCACAGCAGTGAGAGGCCCACATACCGCAAAAAAAAAAAAAAAAAAAAAAAATTGGCATGCAAAATGATAACCAATCTCGTTAGAATTATGTAAATTCTAATAAAAATAATAAAGAGATTGGACTTCCCTGGTGGTGCAGTGGTTAAGAATCCACCTGCCAGTGCAGGGGACACAGGTTTGTGCCCTGGTCCGGGAAGATCCCACATGCCGCAGAGCAACTAAGCCCGTGCGCCACAACTACTGAGCCTGCGCTCTAGAGCCCCCCAGCCACAAGTACTGAAGACCTTGCTCCTAGAGCCCGTGCTCCGCAATGAGAGAAGCCACCGCAATGAGAGGCCCGCACACCGCAACGAAGAGTAGCCCCCGTTTGCCGCAACTAGAGAAAGCCCACGAGCAGCAACGAAGACCCAACGCAGCCAAAAATAAATTGATTAAAAAAAAAGCAGGTACTAGAAATCATCATTAAAAATAATAATGAGATACTATTCCCCAACATAGGGACCTTTTAAATTACTACAGTAATAAGGTGCTCATATACAGAAGGTGGGAGTATATGTTGGTGTGTTCCTCTGGACAGTAATTCGGTAAGATGCGTAATGATCCTTTTGAAGAGTTCTTGACAATGTATGCAGAAACAGTTCCAAACAATTACACAATAAAGTCTGAACTCCTTTTAAGAAAGTCATTAGTTGCTGTGTAGATAGCTTCAATGTAAAAAAGCAACAAGATTAGCTCAATTCAAAATCCATGTCAAAAAAAATAAAAAACTTTTTTCCAGTCACCCATGAGGCCTTTCCTTGTGTGGCCTGAACATCACTGAGTAGGGAGCGTCATATAGAGTTGCATCAAATGCTCCCCACAGTCCAAAATACCTCCCCCTTCTTATCCTTGCCCATACCTAACACCCCTGTATTATTGATTAAGATGCTGAGCCTGGAGTGTCCTCTGGGAAAAGAAAGCAAAAATCCAACTGACCCCCTTTACCCAGAGAGCCTTGAAGGACTGTTGTAAGGTAACCCCATGGGGTATGTCTGCATGATCGCTGTGGACCTGGTGCGGGTGTGACAAAGGACCATGTGAGATGCACGAGGCAATGAACTCTCATTATGGAAAATTTTCTCAAGAGCCAGTCCTTCTTATTATAAAAAATAATCTGGAATAAAGTGATGAATTATTCCATATAAAATCACCAAATCCTAATTCTTTTCCACTGTTGATGTGTTTTTAAAGATCCATGATTCAAAGCACTCCTTTCACTTTTACTCAATCCCCTAATAAAAGCAGACTTGCTCTCCTCCTTAGGCCCAATTTATTGGCATTCGAAGTGTATTGACTTACTAGTATGTGATTGCCCTAATTACACTGGAACTTCCAAAGCCAAGAAACTCTGCTGATGAAAATAATCCCTCCCAAGTGTCTCCTTCCTGACTGGGCACCTCTGTGTATTGAAAACACATTTCAATGCAAACTAGGAAGGGCTTCCCTAGTTCTTATCACATTAATTTTGTGGTTTTAACTTTTCAACTGGAAAGTCAATTTCTTCCAGAAGTCCTTTTCTTAAATCATTTGAGGATAGCCTGAGGTAGCTCGTCCATGAGAAGGCCCAGAGCAGATGTGGCAGGAAGGAGAGGGGAATCAGGGACCATCTTCAACATTTGTTCTTTAATGACAAGTAGCTTGACCCTCCTGAATAGATCGTTTGAGTAAACTACTCACTCCTGAAACTCTTGGAAATAATTCTATCAGAAAAAGAAGTCCCTCATTATCATATGGTTTTCATGAGCAGATATTTCTGGGGGGACAGGAGGCAAGTTAAGGACAGAGAGATGTCGAAATATGGCTACCAAAACCTAACATTGCAAAGCTTACAAAACACTCATAGCTACAAGCTGGAGTCAGTCCCATCCCCAGTATGTCACAGAGACGTTTCACAACATTTACAACATCACCTCCCGGGCACGTCTACAGCTTGCTCTGCGCCCTCGGACAAGTGCCTCCTTGCCTCTGAGTCTCATCTCTCATCCACAGAAAGACAAGGCTGGACTAGGGGACCGCTACAGTCCATCACGATCTATTCTGTTCTAGAATCCAGTCCGCAGAATTACCTTGATGCTCCCCTAGTGGCCGTGCTTTGTCTTAGTGCCTTAATTCTTTATGATATCACTCTTCCCAAGACTCCTCAAGGAAGTGAACTCTGATTTTTTTCAACACCATGCCCAAAATGCCAAGAGAACCACTTCAGGTGCTTGTTAAGAGTGGTTCGTGGAGAACAGTTGGTAAAAGCCTATTGTCTGTTTGATGGACCTTCTGAACACCATCCATGCAGAATGACCCAGAGCTAGAGGTTGATTTTCCCTTCAGGGTACATCTGGCAACGTCTGGAGGTATTTTTGCCACATCCTCGGGGAGGAAGGGTATAACGCTCTTGACATCTAGTGGGTAGAAGGCAAAGATGTTGCTAAACATCCTACAATGTACAGGGCAGCAACCAACAACAATTATCCAGCCCAAAGTGTCGACAGTACCGAGGTTGAGAAGCCTGGCCAGTCCACAGAATGAGTGGGATGGTGCAGCCAGCTACTCTATCCCCCTAGAGTTGTCTGTGTGCATCTCTCTTCAATTCCACATTCATAAGGTTACTCTGATAGCTAGAAATTGGCCATTGTGGAAGTATTTACACCACAGATATTGGCACACTCTACCAACCAAGGCAATATTTTTCTTTTTTTTTTTTTGGCTGTGCCACATGGCATGGGGGATCTTAGCTCCCCAACCAGGGGTGGAATCCACGCCCCTTGCAGTGGAAGCATGGAGTCCTAACCACTGAACTGCAAGGGAATTCCCACGGCAATTTTATTTCTGAGAGCTCGCTGTGAAACATTAGCCAACGCACTGCTACTCAGAGCCAACACCTAAAATAACTGATTCGAAACTCAAAAGTGCTTTTAGCAAGAAGGCTGCATTGTAGGGAAACTAGAGACGATTTTACCAATGAGCAAGGAGTCTGACCTCATAGCAGCATCATGACAACGAGGACAAACAGGAAAGGAACAGTATGGGGGACACTGTGGGCAGATACTTGAAGACTCTCGTCTTGTTGTTTTGTTTGCTTACTCATATGTACCTTGCCTCCTTCCAAAGAGCATTTGAGGGGACGACAGGCTTATTTATTAAACTCCTCAGAGGAAAAGCATGATGGAATGATAATAATTCAATATATTTAAGTTTCAAAACTTGACATACAAAAATAAAGATCAAATCACGACAGGTTGCGAAGCCGGAGGATCAAAGCCGAGAAGTCCGCCTTTCGGCACCTGGCCCGGGCGCCTGAGAGATGCGCTTCCTGCAAGAGCACGGGTCCCAGAAGTCGGCAGAGATGCACTCCACTAGATCCCTGATGATGGACCGCAGGGACCACTTGTGCCTTTCAGGGCTCCACGCAGACGATGGATGCCCTACAGAAACTCAAGCCACATTGGAGAGAAAGCCTTTCCCCGAGTTTGCTCATTACCGTCTTCATATTTGCCTCTGGTTGCTATAACAAAATCTGGCCTTGGAATTTTTCTGGGAACAAATAGGAAATAGTTGGTGCCGGGGGCAGTGGGGGAGGAGTTCAAGACTCTACGCACATTTAGGTTTGGTTATAAACACTCACTGTAAAATAAAGCATTGACTCATTAAACCCAAAACGAAACCAAAAAGTATGTTTTTAATCCCCATTCAAAACCTCTGTGTTCCAGAGGTGACCCGCTAGAAAGCTATTTGTTCTTGACAAGGTCACCAGCAAAATGAACTAACAGGGTGGAGTACTGACCAGCTGGGGTACTAGTCATCCTGCGCTAAGACACCCTCTGCTTCTAGAGTGTTTGATTTCCGGAGCTGGGAGCACTAACCCGACAGCAGACGTTTTCCACTTGCTGGAGGTGATTATTGGGTCCAGTGATTATTTTTCACTGAAGAGAAAACTAGGGCTGCAGCCATGCAAACTCCAGCACCAAGGGTCTGGAAAATCTTACAAGGGCATTCAGACCTATGACACACCTCAGACCCAGATGTGCTGGGGTGTCTCTGTTTTTTTTTTTTTTTTTTTTTTGCAGTACGCGGGCCTCTCACTGCTGTGGCCTCTCCCGTTGCGGAGCACAGGCTCCGGACGCACAGGCTCAGCGGCCATGGCTCACGGGGCCAGCCGCTCCGCAGCACGTGGGATCTTCCCGGACCGGGGCACGAACCCGTGTCCCCTGCATCGGCAGGCAGACTCTCAACCACTGCACCACCAGGGAAGCCCGTGTCTCTGTTTTTGTCTGTCTTTCTGTGAGGCCGGGATATCGGAAATTTTTTTCCTGAATCTCCACCTTTCACCTAAGCCCAAATTAATCTCCCAGTTCACATCCACTGACTTGTCTTCTAAGACCAGCCTTATATGTGGGAAGAAGCAGCTGTCACCCCGACAGAGTGATCTGAAGAATGGGACGGCCTCTCCACCTACATGGGCCAGCCAGTGTGACTGGGGGTCCACAGGACAGCTGCTGTCAAACACAAAGGCTACAGGAGATGTACTGGGGAAATACCCTACGGATCCTTCAAATGGCCATCTGGCTGCATGGCTCCAACCTATCTTTCCCATCCTATCTCTTCTGGCTCCCCAACAAACCTCCTCCACTCCCGTTAAGCTCATACATCACTACCTCTTACACCCAACCTAGATGCCTCAGAAATAACGATAAAAATATGTTCCACATCAAGCAACTTTTCTCTCTCATTATTGCTCAAAAGAGAGAACAGATTTGTTTGGAGGAGATATTCAAGTAAGCCACTTGGGGAGGAGAGGCAAGATCTCAAAAGGTGTTCAAATAGCAAACAGTAGTCACTGAACTACTATTTATAAAATAAGGAAGGAAGGAAAAAGCAACAGGCCACTGGAGGCTGGGCCTGTGTGGGAGGGGCCTAAAGAGGTAATAACTATAAGAGTAGCTCCTTATCTAGTATTTACCACTATCGGGCACTGTTCCAATCTCTCTCTATGTATCAACTCATTGAATGCTTACAACCCCATGAAGCAGTCGGTACTATTATCCCCATTTCACAAATGGGGAAACAATGGCCCCGAGTGGCTCAACGACTTGCCCAAGGATACTGGCTAGTGAATGGTGGAGCTAATGAGCAACGGTCTGACCCTAAAATCTGTTCTTTGTACCACTCTACTCAACTCCCTCTGTGGGTAAACCTCTGGGAGTAGCTGAGGAGGGACAGCAAAGCAGAAGAATTTTATCAAACATAAGAAGATGCTAATGTAAGACACACCATAATCTTACGGATATGCTGCCAATTATACTATGACACACCATCGCACTAAGACAGTAAGTGGTTTCAGAGATAGCAATTATTCAAATATGAAAAAGGTGCATCTTAGAACTGATGAAATACAGCACTGAAGGGGGGTGATGAGCCTGTTTGCTGTGGGTTGTGAAATGAAACCTCATCTCCCCTTGGAATTCCTGAGTGAAATCTTACATTCCTCACCGATGCTTTTGTGGGTATAGACTCTTGGGGGGAGATGGTGGCAGGAGAGAACTTACAGAAGTGCCATTTGTGCACACGTGCGTGCACGTGCACACTCATTCATCCATGCAGGCATGGGTGAACAGGTGCAGAGCAAAGACAATTTTAGCAAGTTCAAAAGCCCCCTACAGTTAGTTACACAAAGAAAATGCAGCTTATTTTCTATAACTGATCTAATCTTTCTCCAGAGCCCTTCACCTTACTATGTAGAGACAGAAAAACGTCAGCCCACCCAATAATTTAAACAGTCTCCTGGATATTTCAGTCTTGCAATTTTCCTCCCCAACTTTCTCTTCTTCTCCAAGATGACGTCTGGGGGAAGCGTTTAACTTTTCCTGGTGATGGCATGAAAGGGAAGGGAGGTCCTTGGTCCCCATGATTCATATGTGCGGGTCCTGTACCATCCTCCACATCCTCTGGGTCCTCCCCGGAAGGCCTCCGTGCTGCAGTCTGCAGCTGATCAAGGTCTGCTATGAGCTCTCTTGGCTTGGCCAGGGTTCCGCTGACTGAGCTCCACTCAGGCCCTCACAGGAGTCATGGACCCCTGAGGTCTGGCTATGCCTCCTATTTGAGCTCCATCCTGGGCAGTCCCCACAGGGCAACCCACTAGTAAGTTCATCAGCATGGCACTCATAGAACTCTTGCCCAATGAGCCCGGGTGTGACTGCAGAATCCTGCCCATCACAGTGCCCTGCCGGCCACCACACTGAAGTTGGCATCTTAAATAAGCTCTTGCCATCCTGGATCTCCTAGTGATTCTCTAAGAGGCACACCTGTTGGTAGTTAGTTACCTGTGCCCAGAAGATAATAATCACCCGAAGTGGAAACCCAAACAAATATATAGACCTGCAGTTAGTACTAACTGAATTAATAAAGATCATTACCAATCGCTTATATGTGGAATCTAAAAAAAAAAAATGGTACAAATGAACCTATTAACAAAACAGAAATAGAGTTACAGATGTAGAAAACAAACTTACGGTTACCAAGGGGGAAAGGGTGAGAGGGATAAATTGGGAGATTGGGATCGACACATACACACTACTATATATAAAATAGATAACTAATAAGGACCTACCGTATAGCACAGAGTCTACTCAATACTCTGTAATGACCTATTGGGAATAGAACCTAAAAAAGAGTGGATATATGTATATGGATAACCGATTCACTTTGCTGTGCACCAGAAACTAATACAACATTGTAAATCAACTATACTCCAGTAAAAATTAATTTTAAAAAAGATTATTACCACCTACTGAACACAACAGCGTGTGTCCCAGTCCTAGTTCTAGTAAATATTATCTATCTTCCCCAGGAGAGAGAGGGGAACCCACGCTAGCGTGAGCACGTACTGTTCGGGTCAGATACCCTTCTATCTGACTCCCCGAGGATAATCTGACCCAGTAAAGGCAAGCACTGCTTATGTGAGTGTTTCAGGAGTTTATCCAGAGCTTTGGATCATTATGGATGGAGAAGTAAATAGGCCGAAGAGCTGATGCTACTTCCAGAAGTCTGGGATGAACCCATCAGATCTCAGGACAGAGGGCTGGGCTGCCTATCTTCGCCCTCTGCAGACGGGAGCAGCTGGGTGTCGACTTGGTCAAGGTCCCAGGGAGCCAGGCCAGCGGGTCTCGTTCCACAATCCCCACCTTCCTCCTTCCCCAACATCTACCCTCTGTCCAGCTCAGCGGACAATCCCTCTGTTCAATAAGTGCAGCGTTTGAATTCCACGTTTTATCTTAAAAGAAAATCCTCAGAAGGCCAAATCTCAAAAAAAAAAAAAAAAAAAAAGGCAGGTGAAGGTGAGTTTTAGAAGAGAGACTGGAACAGGGGGCAGTACTGCTCTTAGGCCCAGTTAACAGGGGCCCCTGGACCTGGCACTACGGGTCCTCCACTGGCTGTGCTCCATTCCATGAAGACATGCCCACCTGGAACCTACACCTCCTTTTCCAGACCACGCCTTGGGTACCAGAGAGCCCAGAATTCCCTGCCTGGTCCCGAGCCCACTTCCAGGTCCTTCTCCAGGCCAGATCTCCCAAGGGCAGGCCACGCCTCCAGTAATCACACCCCTGAGAAGTAGCCACAGGGTGGCCGTTTGCAAGGATGGAGTTGGGATGTGCAGGCCGGGGCTTCCAGGGGAGGAAGAGATGCGGAGCAGGCAGCAGGCCAGGGCAGGGAGTCCACAGCCCCTGAGCCAGCACATTCCTGTGTGGCACCCCAGGAGTCCACAGATTCTAATTCCAGCCTGGCCTCTGTGCGGGTATATTGGTCGAGGCAGGAGGATGGAACATAGTTCACAGTCAGCTTGATTGACAACTGTTAAATATTTAGACGCGGTCCATAAGCCTCCATTTTTACACTTGCCAGGGCCTCACAAAAGTTAGTGGAGGGCCTGGGGAAGGGAACATGGGGGAACTCTCTGGATCCAAAAGGACCAAAATTGTTTCTGTGCTGTGTGGTGCTTAAAACAGCGTCTAGCACCTAGTAAGTACTCAAAATATTTGTCAGAAGAGAGAGGAGAGAAGGAAAGAGAAAGGGAAGGGTTTTGTGTTAAACCTTTCATACTTTCAGGAGTTTGTGATATAGCGTCAGAAAAGCCAGAATTCAAATCCTGTCTCTACTGTTCTACCTGTGTGTCCCCAGACAAGTTATTCAACACCTCTAATCCTCAGTTTCCTCACCTGGAAAATGGGGAAGCCATGCCTGTCATACAGTGAGAACACATAAAAATAGGTACGAGCTACTTGTATTATTCTCCTTCTCATCATCATTTTCATTATATACTCCAGCCCTCAGTCCCATTTAACTGAATGTCACATTCTGAGGACCAATTTGTTTCAAAGTCTCAGGAAGGCTACTGCTACTGATGTGCCCAATACAGAGACAGAAATATTTCATGGTCCCCATTTCAGCCCCACCAACATCCTCAAATGCCCACCTACCCCCATAGTAGATGCAGCTGGTGGACCACCCATACCATTTCAGTACTCAGCAGCCTGACTTGCGATGGCCAGCACCAGCACTTCTTAGCATAACGGCAAAGTTCTCCAGAGCCCACTTTGCCACTTGAACAGCAGGACAGAAATGTCAGAGAATTAATGCCCAGGAAGCAACCTTCAACCAATGTCAAATGGGAGTGGGTAGAGATACCCCAGCTCTCTCACTCCTAGGGTAAGATAACTCTGAGGTGCGTGTTCTATACTGAATCCCAGCAGGATCACGTTCCAGTTACCCTCAGTAATAACTTGCTGGATAACGAACCCTTGGTTGCTACACAACTATACATCAGTACAGCCACGCCACTTATTATGGCCAGTGCGTGTTCCTTTTAATTGCTCAGTGTTCATGCCTTACTACTTGTTAATTTTTTTTTTTTTTTTTTTTTTTTTTTTTTTGAGGTATGTGGGCCTCTCACTGCTGTGGCCTCTCCCGTTGCGGAGCACAGGCTCCGGACGCGCAGGCTCAGCGGCCATGGCTCACGGGCCCAGCCGCTCCGCGGCATGTGGGATCCTCCCGGACCGGGGCACGAACCCGTGTCCCCTGCATCGGCAGGCGGACTCTCAACCGCTGCGCCACCAGGGAATCACACTTGTTAAATATTTTGAAAACCACCTCTTCACATTTAACCAGTAAGTTGCTACCACAAGTGCTTCTTGAGAAATGTCAATGTTCTATAAAACTAGATCCGACAGCAATTCACCTAATAAAATAATAAGTATTTGTTATTTTTCCCTCCTTCCTACAATGGCATTAAAATTCAATAGTTAAGTGGTAGAGAATAGACAATAAAAGATCGTTCAGCGCTTCCACCTACATCCAAAAGCCAGCAAACACCATGGATTTTTTTTTTGGTTGTGGTTGGAAAATTTGCCATATATTTAAGTGAGGTACCACGACCCTACACAGTGTGTCATATAGGGCATCTGCTCTCAAATACTTTTGTACTTGGCAGTGACCGCAGGGCTTGACAAATATGTTTTCTCCATGTTTTTATTTATCTCATAATCCTTTGAATGGCGACACATTCTGAGATTACAACAAATATATTAAGATCCCAATATGAATATAATGTAACCAAAAAGATGACCTAGGTCTAGAGGGGGTGAAAGCCAACCCCAACAGTGGCTAAACTGGCAGCTGTTTGCAATTAGGTCCAATTAACACATTTTAAACACAGCATTACTGGGAACCTCTTTGAAGTGTGTGCCCCGGAAGGTTTTTCTTTTTCTTTTTTTTTTTAACATCTTTATTGAAGTATAATTGCTTTACAGTGTTGTGTTAGTTTCTGCTGTATAACAAAGTGAATCAGCTATACATATACATATATCCCCATATCTCCTCCCTCTTGCGTCTCCCTCCCACCCTCCCTAGCCCACCCCTCTAGGTGGTCACAAAGCACCGAGCTGATCTCCCTGTGCTATGCGGCTGCTTCCCACTAGCTATCTATTTTACGTTTGGTAGTGTATATATGTCCATGCCACTCTCTCACTTCGTCCCAGCTTACCCTCCCCCCTCCCCATATCCTCAAGTCCATTCTCTAGTAGGTCTGTGTCTTTATTCCCGTCTTACCCCTAGGTTCTTCACGACTTTTTTTTTTCCCCTTAGATTCCATAGATATGTGTTAGGATATGGTATTTGTTTTTCTCTTTCTGACTTACTTCACTCTGTATGACAGACTCTAGGTCCATCCACCTCACTACAAATAACTCAATTTCGTTTCTTTGTATGGCTGAGTAATATTTTTCTTGAAAGGGGTTTCCTAATGGGAAGCAGGCAAAATCCACAGCTGAGAAACTTAACTTCCTATTTTGACTTAAGTGCCACGTAGAGTTCACAGTTTTAATTCATTTTCCCCAGTTATGTGTATAAATATTTCAAACATGTAGTGAAATGTCTGGGAAGGCACCTTTGCTGAAAAGAACGTTTGTAAAGCCAGGAAGAGGAAAGCAAGGGGCTGAGCTCCTGTGCTCTAATTTGCGTGCTGTTGAATTGCCCATCTCTACCAGAAACGTTAATTGTAAAATCATAGTTATTCGTTTAATAAGCACATAAAAACACTGTCTACTCCGCATTCAAAGCTCCGTGAGAACAAGAACTTTGTCTCATTTATCACTGTATCCCTACCACCTAGACTGGCACATAGCAGACCTACAATAAATATTAGTTGACTGACTGAATGAATGGATGAATGTTTACTGAATGAATAAGCAAATGCATAAATGAAATAAAGAAATAAATAAGTCCTATACATGTGTTTGGAAAACACAAGCTAAAGTCCTTAACCCACATATATGCATATGTTACACAAAGGCACGCACATACTCAGAGAAAGGGAGAGAGCTGCCTTAATTCCCCTAATTATTTTGCGGGTGCTGCCTATTTGGGGATAATTTGGGAGTTAAACCTCAGCTTCACTTTTCATATCTGACAAAACGTTGAGGAATGCAAAGTTTGGTAGAGTGCCCCTAGAATGATACGTGGCACATGGCAATTAACACTAAATAAATATGTGAGGACTAATGAGTGAAAACACTAAATGGTGCTTGGTTCCATCGCCCCTGACCAGAAGAGGCTCCAAAGCTCCGACTTGGAGGATCTGGGTTGTGACCCGGGAATCTGCATAGTAACTACCACCCTGGTGACTCTGGTGTGGATGATAAACCGTTAGAGACAGGGCTAGAAAGAAAGAATTCTGGAAGGAGGAAAAGTTTCATCCCAGAGTGCCTCCAGGAAAATAATTCCCACATCTGGATGTTTGATGTCATCCTGGGACATCTCTTCAGGGAAATTCTCAAGCATTCTCTAAACGAGACTTTAACTTACTTTAATTTAAAAGAGAATGCTGTAACACATATTCTGTCTTTTCTGTGGTGGTACGGGACACACACATACACACACACACAATCCAACAATCAAAGTGTCTGAGCTCCCCAAAAGTCTAAAAACTAAAGAAAGAGCCCCCGAGCACAATTTGGGGAGCCACACACTTCTATGTAGAAGACCCACTTTGCCCTCTAGGGAAAAGGCGAGGTTTGGATGTATCACAGAAACAAAAAGAAAGAGAAGTAGGAAAGAGTAGTTGAAAATGTTGATGCTAAAGAAGCAAATAGGAGGAGAAGAGGCTCTGACATCTGGAAGCAAAAGAGCTCTGACACTGACCGTGTGACAGCGTCTCAGGACGGGAGCAGGGCTGGGGCAGAACTAGACTCCACTAGAGCACTGGAATGACTAGTTCCTGCAACTTGATAATTTAGGGACTTGTAATGTATCTGTCCACACATCAGCCAATTTCAGAGCCAATGGTATACTCCTTGAAGACAACCTGGAAACGTGGAAAATCCAAGATGAACGGTCTGTTAGCACAAAGGATCTCAATGGTTTAAATCCTCCATATATCACGCCCACATGAAAGGGCTCCGCTGTAAACAGAGGAGCATTTGTATCTCTGTAAACAGAGAGATACCTGCCTTGTATCAAGACCTGCTCAGCCTGTTTAAAAGGGGCATTATTTTCCATTGCACATGTGGTTTCTTCACAATTTCACACACACACACACACACACACACACACACACACACAGCCTATCTGTGCACACAGCATAAAACTCTTCGGGCAGGTTACTGAGTAATAAAGGGCTTAGCCTTTTTGTATTACCTTGGGAAATAAAGCTACAGACTAGACTTGTGCCTCTACGGTACCAACTGGTCAGGCTTCCATCGCTTGCTGAGCTGGTCATCAATATCTCTTCCCTACCTACTACCTTCTCACCCTGCAACCATCAATCTATTTGTTCTTGAACCACTCTGAGTAAATAAAGGTGCTTATTTTTGGTCTACTTGCCATCAAATAGGGTTTTTAAAACATTAAGTAATAATTGTATATGAGCACTTTATGTCAATTCTCCAACATATGAAATTCAAATCCATTTCTATTGACTCCCAACCCTTAGGCTCATGGCAAAGGCCTTATGACAATATGATGGATATGGGTGAGTTACTCATAAATGAGGTCAGGAGGAAGAGAGGGAGGAGAAGGTACTGCATTGAGAACCGGCTAGTTTACGCTGTGGTAGCAACACTACCAAAATTTCAAAGTCAAGAAAAAGGCATCTTTCTCACTCCACTACATCCCCATCATCTGCAGCCAGGCACGTGGGAGAGGAAATATCTGCACAACCTCACACGCTTGCACTGGTGGTGACACACATCACCTCCACTCACATCTTATGGCCCAGAGCTAGTCAGATGACCCAACCACAGTCACCCGGCTACAAGGGGGCCAGGAAGTGAAAACGTACCCTGCGCTCAGACGTCACAGAGCCAGAAGATTTGGAGAGCAGCACTAATGACCACCAGGATGGTGGGGAGGAAGGGAGAAGAAGCCAGCAACTGCCTGCTGCTGAGAAAGGCACACAGAGAAACCTTACCTGCTGTCACCGACCGAACCCTAGTCCTGACTCAACAGCATCTACCACTGCCTGGAACATCCTGCAAAGCTGGTAATTAAAAGAAAAGATTTTTGGGGCTTCCCTGGTGGCACAGTGGTTGAGAGTCCACCTGCCGATACAGGGGACGCGGGTTCGTGCCCCGGTCCGGGAAGATCCCACATGCCATGGAGCGGCTGGGCCCGTGAGCCATGGCCGCTGAGCCTGCGCGTCCGGAGCCTGTGCTCCACAGTGGGAGAGGCCACAGCAGTGAGAGGCCCGCGTACCGCAAAAAAAAAAAAAAGGGTTTTGTTTTAATTATACAATTTTTTAAAGTTTTCATTTGCCATGAAATAGACATTCTCATATATTAATTTTAGTAACAAAGTTATGTTGGGTCTTTGTGGAATATTGTTTGTTGTGTGTGGAAAGAACATTTTAAGAGGTTCATTTCCCTTTGACCCTGTAATTCCACATCTAGAACTTAGTCCTTAGGAATAAGTAGAAATACAGATAAAGATTACGTAAAAAAGATATTTTCTATAGCATTATCACTAATGCTCCAAACTGAAAGTAATATAAATGTCCAATGAAAGGGGATTGGTCTAATAAATTCTCCCATATCCATACGCTGTAATATTGTATAGCTACTGGATGAAATGGCTCAGCAGGATGGTGTGTTAATACAATGGACTATTGACATTAGGAATCACAATTATGAGGGTTATCTGGAAATATGGAAATAACTACATGAAGTAATAACAGGACAAAAGAGAACTCAATAATATACATATTAAAATTATCTATGAAATAGAGCAGGTCTGTATCAAATCCAGGATTAGGGTATACACATGACATTTCAGGGCTTTGAGTTTTTCTGGTGATTGCAAATTTGTGTTCATATGTTTTGTTCAACTCTTGTTCAGTGGATGAAAGGAGGAAAAACAAGGAGGAAGAGGAGAAAAGGGAGAGAGAGGAGAAAGAACGGGAGACAGCAGAGATAGAAAGTACAAATAGAAAGGGGAGCAGAGGGAGAGGAAGATGATTTAGAAAGCTCCCTGAAGTGACTGCAAGAGCATCCTGTGCTCGCCACCCCCTGCAAAACCCTGAGTAGGCTCCTCCTCTGCGAGCTACACACGTGCAATGTGATTTAGTCCACCAAAAAAGGGTGAATTTTTGCTGTTCATTAAATACACAGAAGGTATAGAAAAGATCTTCAATACCTCCACATCACATTCACAGATACACCTTCTACTTAGGAGAAGGAGCTTTCGCATCTAAGTAGCGTGGCCACCTGGAAGGTTCACCAACTACCCAGTGACCTGGCTGAGTGTTTCTGGGGTATGTGGTGCTTGGTCTGGCCAATCTCCAGTTGGCGGTGTCAATGAGCAAGGCTGAGTGTCAAGTCTGGGTCTGGGCTTAGTCAGACTTTTTGAGCTCCATCCTTGAGAGTGAAACAGAGGACTCAGAAGTTAGTATTAGAAGAAGTCTTCAAACAAGCCAGAAACTTTTCTCAACTCAGTAGGCTACCAGCAATGAGATACCATCACACACCCTCTAGAATGGCTACAATTAAAGACTGACAATATCAAATGTTGATGAGGATGCAGGTCAACTGGAAGTTTCATTCGTTGCTAGTGAGAGTGTAAAATGGTGCAACCACTTTGGAAAGCTGTTTGGTTGCTTTTAATATAATCCTACTCCTAGGTGCACACGTAAAAGAAATAAATGAGATGCCCACAAAGAGACTTGTAGAAGAACGTGCATGGTGACATTAGTCGTAATAGTTCAGATGTGTCCCATCTGTCTCCTTTCTCTGGGATGATTGGCTGCCAGGGACATGGTTTTCTCACGGTAGAGTCCAGGGGCCTAAGAAAGCAGGGAAGTCTGCCATGCCTCTTGAAGTCCCATTCAGGACTGACCTACGGTCACTCTGTCCTCTTTCTGTTGGCAAAGCATTTACTGAGCATTTAATACAGGTTTGACTCTTCTCAGGCATTGTAACATTTACAACAATGCAATGAGGTGGATACAATTATTATCCCCTTTTATATTGATAGATGAAGAAAGTGAAACTAAGGGAGGTTAAACAGTTTTTCCAGGGTCATGGAGCTGGTAAATATCAAGGATTTGAGTGCAGAGTCACCCTCCAAGGTCCCTCATAGTGAACCAGGAGTTAGAAGACCCCAGGTCTAGCCTGTCCTCTACTGGCACAGCCGTCACACAAGCCTGGGGAGTGAGTTGGGGCATAAATTTTTAAATGGCTTGAAAAAAGTCATTTAACCTATCTGGCTTTCAATTTCTTCCTGTGTAAAATGAGAGCCGCATTGGATCTCTAAGCTCATTCCAGGTATAAATTTAATACCAAGGTTCTGTGAACTCAGTAGAACTCTTACCATTAATCTGACAACAGCTGTAAATGGATAACCTGCTAATCACTAAAAACGAGCCCACAAACTACCCCTGATTTCAGTACAAGTAACTACCCTCAGAGGTTACAATGAGATGGTAAAGTCTCTTTATGTAAAATAGATACCAATTAATTCCCACTTTTTAATATTGAATTTTACTTTTTGGTGGATCCTAAAAGCTCTAGGAAAAAGTAATTCCATGTAAAATTAGATAAATTCCCCTGTTAACGCAGGATTTTGCTTCAATTTTTAAGTGCAAATTGTAGTTCCCATGGAAGCAGCGCTAGGCTGCTGGTGCATGTGTCTTACCCTCTTCAATCTGCACCATTTCCACGGTGGAGGGGGGGGAACATAGAGCACAGCTGATACCTGGAAGAGCTGCCTCTAGGTGTTCACACATGCAAATCCCATTCCAGCAAGAGGAAGGGCTGAAATTGTCTCACGTCTTTGTTACTTAAAATAACCTCTTAATGTTCTCTGAGGATTTTTTTTAAAACATAATCCTCTGGTCTCCCAGAGGAGTTAGAAGACTAACTCCTTACAGACTTAGAAAACAGCTGATTTCTACTTGTTGGCAGCCCTGTGATCACCTGTTACTATATTGTTTTGTAAAGATGGATGGATGGATGGGTAGATGGTCAGACTGGACAGATGGACAGGTCAACACACACGCTGTACCTCTGTCAGGAATGCCTTTTCCATCCCACTCTACCTTTCACCTAATTAACTCCTATTTACATGTCAGTTCTCAGACCAAACACTGCTTCCTCAAAGAAGCCTTCCCTCCATCTGTAGATGCCTATGGGAAAGCTTGTATGGCATCTGGAGGATTCATCTGAGCATTCCTAAGGAATGAGCTCATCAGCTACTCCCCGACCTGACGCCGGCCACACCACTTGTAATAGGGAAGAAAGTAATGCAGTAGAAACCATGAGTTGCCCCCTCATCTTCCTTGCTAGCAGGACCCTGACTATTCATTCAGGCAGCATTTTACTCCATCCCCAAAGCTGATTTCATGGTTGGTCTACAAACTGAGTATATCAGTCCTCTTCCCCTTTGCTAGAGGTTGGGCTAGTTTGGACATATGAGCCAGTTGGACATATAGAGTCCTAGCAAAGATTTTCCTCCTTGATAAAAGGAGAAAGGGCTGGAAAGAGATGTCCTTTCTCTCCATTCCCTTTGTCCTTTTTGTTTGGGACACTGTCCTGTAAGAACACGACTTTTGGAGTTAGGACATCCATCTTGCACTATGAAAGGAGGTATTGCTGACACATGGATATTAGCAGAATGTAGAACACAAACATCACGTCTCAAATGACATCATGGAGCCACTGCACCAATCCCGGGGCCTTGCACATCCAGGTAAGTGAATGTTAAATGTCTTTATGGCTTAAGCCACTGTTAATCCAGCTCTCAGCTACTTGTAACCAAACACATTCCTGATATAAATCACAACATAGTCAGTATGTTAGATTAGCATGGCACGTCACATTCCTCAAAATACTTTCATATCCATTACCTCTTTCAATCCTGCCGACAATCCTGGGAAGAAATAGCGCAACTATTATCCCTCATTTTACAAATATAGAAACTAAGATTTTAAAAGAATTAGTCTTGTGTGAAAAAACAAAGAGAACCAAAATTAAAATGGATTCAAGACTCTTCACTTTAGTCCAAAGGTTGGCAAACCATGGTCCAAATGTACAACCAGCATGCCAAGAATATTTTTTGCATTTTTAAATGGTTGGAAAAAACCCCAAAAGAACAGTAATATTTTGTGACACAGGAAAACTACGTGAAATTCACATTTTAATGTCCATCCATAAGTAAAGTTTTATTGTAATACAGTCGTGCTCATTCATTTACCTATTGTCTACACTATTGTCTTTAATGCTTCAATTGCAAAGTTGAGTCACTGTGACAGACCCTATGGCCCAAAAAGCCTAAAATGTTTACTACCTGGCCCTTTACAGAAAAAGTTTGCTCTCCCGTGTTAGTCCTATCACGCCCACTCAAAAAAAAAAACAAAAAAAACCCCTCATGTTCCAATAAAAAACCATGTTGAGCCTTTAGGACACCATATTTTATATCCCAGCACAGTGATCTGAGGTTTGGTTTACTTTGGTTTGCTGTTTGTCATTTTTTTCATCATCTGAATATAACCTACTGACAGCTTCATAATCCCCAGACTACCCAGATAGGAGCAGGGAAACATCTTGACTAACTGCTAATTAATCAGTCTGGCTTAAATTCTCCCTTCTGTAAACACCAGAACACATCTGTTTAAAACAATGTTTTGATGAAACAGTCCCTCGATCATAAAGAAAAAACTAACATCCCAGTCATGCCAGGATACAGGAGTTTTTCTTCTGAGAGTGGCCATCACAGAAGTGTCAATGAATCATGCTAAATTTGGTGCTAAACATACAAAGACTTCCTCTATAGAGAGATTATGGGCAACCATATTATGTAAACCAAGGTTATGCAAATATAAAAAGCAGATATAAAATAAACACATCATTTTACTTCTTAAGTGTTTTCTTGTTTTGATCTTTGTATCATAATATTTAATGAACAATATATTTCTAAGTGAGAAAATATATATACAAACATTTAATACAATACCTAGTACATATTTTGTGCTCAAAAACTAGTTGAACCTGAAATTCCATGAATCATGAGGAAAATTTTTAAACCACTTAATTGTTAAAATGGATTTTTTTAAAAAATATGCATCTTTAGCATATAAATGCGAGGAGTCGGCAGTACTAAAATCCATCTGAAAATAAATTTTTTCTCATTTTTGTGGCTTTGGTTTAAACCACTTCACAGAACCCCAAAAACGTGCCTTAAAAGATACAATGCCAACTTTATTCCAGCCAACATGGGTATGCCATGTTCATAAATCTCTGCATTGTTACAAAGCAGAGGCAAGATGCTGGTCTATAAAGATTCCTTTAAGAGTTCTAAATTAAAATTATACTCACCCCACTATCATCATCAAATAAAGGCATGGGTGCTCCATGATAAAAGGTTCATTGTAGGACTTCAGAGCTCCTGGCTCCCTGTCACCCAAAAAACTCAATGTTTTAAGTTTATCTGCTCCTTCTGCTGCCTGGTTCCATGGTAATTACCAGACTCCGAGAGCTGGGCTGACATCTCATGTGATAGAAGTAGACAAGCAAAGAAGTAAACACAAACAGCTGTGTTAATTCCAGCAATGTTCAAACCTTAAACAAGCTGAGGGAAAGTTGCTGAATCAAAAAGGAGCAAACTAGGGGGTAACAGCTCCTCCAAAACCCTAACAAAGAACGTAAAGGCTACATCCAGTAGGCCCAGCCGTCCAAAAATAAAGGTGGTGTCTCCAGGTGACTGTCTCCTACAGTCACCTGGAGACACCACTAAAATCCAGGAACATTGTTGTTCCTGTTCAACACTGTGAGTTCCTCTTTTGGAATCAGTTTGCAAGCTGTATCAGTTATCTGTTGCCATAACAATGCTGTGTAACAACCACAAAATCCCAGTAGCATACAACAGGAAGTACGTATTGCCCATCTCTCTGGAGCGGTCAGAAAGGCAGCTCTGTTGATCTTACTAGGCTCACTTACATGGGTGGGGGCAGTAGGGGTAGGAGTCAGCTGGCTCTCAGCTGACCTTAGCTGTCACCTGTCTCCCATCCTACAGTAGGCTAGCCCAAGCATGTTCTCACAGTAATGGCAGAGGTTTGAGAGAGTAAGTGGAAACCTATTAGCCTCTTGGGTCCTACGCTCAAAGGTGGCACACCCTCAATACCACTGCACTTTACTGGCCAAAACAAGTCACAGTGCCGGTTCAGATTCAAGGGATGGGGAAATGGACACCACCTTTATAGTAAAAGAGCATCTGCAAAGTCACAGGACAAACAGCATGGCTACAGAGAGCCCATCACTGCAATTAACCACCAGGCCATACCAGAAGAGCAGTCTCTAAATTACCTTCTCTTGGTCTTAGCCCACCTCTATCACTAGAATTTATTTCAGATGGTTTGGTCTTTGCCCCAGATTAAACCCATCTTCAAATTCCAGTCAATTGCCACCACTGAACATGGTGATGCTATCTCATGCCTTTTTAGTTCCCTTGACAACTGCCAACACAAGGCCTTATGAAGAGAGATGCCTAAACGATTTATGTCGGATGAATGAACAAACACATTCATATGTCATAAAAGTGTTTTGAGCAATAGCTTCTTCTCAGAATACAC